>NC_134089.1:36273541-37503541 GCF_000715075.1 Nicotiana tabacum | reverse complement strand
TAGATTCCCTTTCTATATTTTGTATTCCCGTCCAAAAAAACTACAAAGCAATTCTATCAATTGTCCATATTCTTATTATTCTCTTCCATTAAAAGATCTTGGTCTTTCACGTCCGAAGAAAGCGACAACCGTCAATAAGATTTTTATTCGTTTCTTGCTTTTGTTTTTCCCTTAAAGCACAAAATAACAGATACAAAATAGATGTATCGATCAAATCGAATGAACTTTAGATAGTTGTACATTTTTTAACCCCTCACCTTATTTAAAGGAACAATATTTTACACTTCATCCTCCGACCTATCAATTGACGGTAGACGTACCCTGCCATTAGAATTATATTATTTAATCTTATTGTGAATAGAAAATTTGGCATAATCATTAATCCATCCACAACGATGATGTATGAAGCGTAACCAACATACTAACAAATTAAAGTTGTGAAGCTATCAACCAATCAATAGTTTAGTCCTTTCGTTTTGGATAGGATAGACTTATGTCAATTTTGGCCCCGCTTCTTCACAAATCTGGAGTACATGAAAAAAATATCTTTTCTTCTTGTGTTTTATTGCAATTTGCTCGGCTTGGGTATCAGGGTCAAAGCTAGAGTATTAAATACGAGTCCGAGCAAATTTAATAATTTTTACTTAAATTTTGTTTTAGTATTAGAAAATTATTTAATATATATAAAACTTATTTAAGAACTCAATCACTAAAACGACAATAGATTAACTTATAAACTTCGAAATAACTCTATTGGGTATAGTCAGGATATGGATCCAATTTGTCAAAAGTGTGAACAAATAACAACGTTGTGCCAATTCTTTTCAAGCCGTGCATGCTCGCCACGTGGATATACGATTGTGGGCGTCCACACGTGTGATGGGACAGCATAACGCGTTTCTTAGTACAAAAAGAAAGGGAAAAGATGCAGCCCACAACAAATCCAATCTAAATACTGTATATGCTAACGAAAGGACTAGTGCCTCTACTTTTCTTTTGTCGTTGTTTATTTTAACTACTACTAGTAATAATTAGTCTCCATATTTTGTATAAATTGAATAAAAGAAGAAAACAATATTTTGGAAGACTTATAGGCAAGAAGACGCTTGTACTATTAGCAAAAAAATAGGATCTTTTAATTATTTTTATAAATTGCTTGAATTATTATTCATTATGTATTTAATTTGAATTCAGCAATTTTTTATTATTAACAGAATAAAGTTTGAGGTGTAACCTGATAGTCGTAACTCGTAAGTTGTACATATTCAAAATTCTACTTCCAAAGGATTCTTGTCCTCTTTTCTCCATTCACGAACTCATCTCTATTTGAAAGAAAATAGAAAAAAATTGTAACTTTGAATAATTGATTTATGCATAAACTTTACATACATTTGTACTAATTTAAATAGTAGCATGTTTTATTATATTAATAATTAAGGATTCTTCGTTAATGGGAACATCAATATTGACTAGTGACATCAGAAAGGTCTTTTTGATCATTAAAGTGTTAACCATCCGTGTATATGCTTTTACTTTAGCCATACACTTGTTAATCTAGGGAAAAAATATTTTTCTTTTTGCCTTCCATCTTGTTCCATTCATTCATTTACTCATTTTTTTTTATAAAATGTAACCGTTTTTTTCGTTGAAATGGTATCTCTTTCAAAGGTGATTCTTGGATTCAGTAAGTAATACGTCCAAGAAAGTTTTAAAAAATTCTAGAACTAGTTAAACAATTCAAGTAGAAAAAGTATATCTTTTGTGCATGACATTATATTACTTGTGTTGGATTAAGGCATCAAGGTATAAAGAAAGACGAAGTTGTTGGGAACATTCCACTTGCTTGATTATATTTGAGGTGACGTGACTCGTACATTAATTTAGCTTTTATGTTCTCTTATTTATTAGAAAACATATATCCCAAGTGTATCCTTTTCATTCATTGGTGCGCTTTTACAAATGCAAACTTCTGATAATTTATTTTACAAGATATATAGTGGAACAATAAAAGTTTCATTTTTTGGTAAAACAATTTGTATATATATGCTGGTCTTGTTGCATATACGTTGTCTGCTTCTAGCTGTACATATGCTTTCTTTTCGTTTCCAGTCCTCGGTGATCGATATCAGCAATGAGACTCTGATTAAATTTGGATTTGCATCAAAAAATTATATATATATAATAAAATGCTCGCTAACAAAGATGCTCCATACTCAGAGCTCGAACTCAAAACTTCTAATTAAAGAAGAAAGAACACTTATCATTCCATCACTTTACCACATATACATTCATTAAAAAAAGCAGACAGAATAAACTAAATGAATCTGTTTTTCACTTTTCTCTTAACTTGCTTTAAGTGATCTTAAATGGTAATATCTTTTTTAAATTTATATAGAGTATCCACCTTGTAATCGGACTTTCTACATAACAAAGTGTAAACTTTGTCCAATTCAGTGAGCTTGAGACAAAGTCACGACACCCATTGTAGAAGAAGAAGAAGATCTAGCAAAGAAGAAGAGAATGAAGACAAGAGATGTAGGAAAATGAATTATGTTAGAAATGACAAATGTTATGTACAAGTCAGTGAAAGGAAACATTTATACAACTAATTACCTAACTAACTATACTAACCGACTCACCAAACTTCAACTCACTAAACAGGGTGCTGAGTCATCAAATTGAAGGCATAAAATAGGAGAAATTGGTAATGGAGAAGTTTGTGAAGACTGAAAGGGAAAAATGGATTCAAAGAAGATCACATCCCTGCTAATAAAAAAAAGTACCATTCTCCGGATCATACAACATGTACCCCTTCTGATGAAGATCACAGCTTTAATTGCCCTAGCACCAAACTTGTCTTGCTTAGGGAGTCTGGTGGCTTAGCATAGATATACAACCAATAATCCTCTTCTGTGATAAAGCATCTCATAAGGATACTTGTTGTGCAATACAATAGAGGGCATCCTATTGATGATGTAAGCTGCTACTTCTACACATATACCCTAGAATTTAGAAGGCAAACCCCCATGAAACTGAATGGCTTGTGCAATTTCTAATATGTGTCTATACCTCCTCTTAACCACTCCATTATGCTAGGGAGTGTAAGGACAGGAACTCTGATGAATAATACCATGTGATGAGAAAAGGGTGCCACAGTTGTAATTAAAAAATTCTGAACCATTATCTGACCTCAAAACTTTAATCCTCTTATCAAACTGATTGAGTGTCATTGTAATGAAATTTTGTAGCAATATAACAACATCAGACTTGATTCTCATTAAGAAACCCAAGTCCATCTACTATGATCATCTACAAGAATAAGAAAATATTGCATTCCATTGTAGGTAACAGATTTATAGGGACCTCATACATCCATGTGGATCAACTGAAAAACATCCTTAGCTCTGCCATGACTTATTGGGAAAGAAATCCTAGTTTGTTTTGATAATGGACACCCATCACAATGACTTATAGTAAAACTATCATTACTAAAAGTATAAACTTTTCTTAATACTGATATGGGGACATGTCCCATCTCTTGTGCCAAACATCTGCACTTATTTTCTGTTGAACAACTAAAGATTTTCTGATGCTTGTATTACTTCTGCTCCTTTGTGAATACATCGCATATAGTCCATCTTTCTCCTTACTAGTCTCCCTCACCTTCCCATCAGAGAGATCCTGAAATAAGCAGAAATCAGGAAAGAATATAGCACAACAATTCAGTTCCTTTGTCACCTTAGACCCAGACAAAAGATTAAACTTGAATGCCGACACACATAAGACATTCTAGATAATGTCACCTCCAATCAGTTGACAGTTTTAAATCGATGAAATTTGTACAAAATCTCCTGTATGCAATTGCACTTTTCTTGCATCATCAGCTGGTACACTAGATTGTAATAAACTTTCATCACCAATCATATGATTAGTGGCACCTTTGCATATGATCCATTTAAAACTAGTGTTGTCTGATTGACAACTGCATTACCTGCCCCTACCATATGAGCAATTGGTTCAGTAATGTTGGGACTTGTTTAGCATGCACAAGATTTAATTGTATTGATCCTAGGTGAATACGAGTGGTGTAGGTGCAAACTGTGGAGTGTCCACCTGCTACTGGCCATCAACATCAGTACCATACTGATTCCCAGTTCCATTGTTAGCTTGTTTCTTTGGCTTGGAATATGGTGGGAAACCATTGAGTTTGTAACAATTCTCCTTGAGGTGTCCCTTCTTTTGGCAGTAGTCACACTTCATCAACTTGAAACATTCAGCTTTGGTATGCCCTTTCATATTACAGAATTCACATTGTGAATTGTACTTCTTTGGATATTGCTGCCCTGTACCTTTACTACCATAGAGAGTAGTTGGTTCAATTATGTCTGTTATGTCCTCCAACTAGTAATTTCTGACTTTCGTCTTGTATTACCATTGCATAAGCTTGATTCACACTATGTTTAGGATTCATCATCAAAATATGTGATCTAGCTTGATTGTATCCATCATTCAATCTCATTAAGAATTGAGATAACTTCTGGCGCTCCAAATACACAATGTGTTCCTAGATTGTTCACTCTCATAACAAGGAGGAGGGACTATAGAATCATGTTCATCCCAAAGGTCTTTCAATTTAGAATAATACATAGACACAAATGAATTTCCTTGTATTATAGTAGCAATCGCTTTATGTAAATGATATGCTCGAGAAGTGTTTACCTTATCGAATCTCTCCTTGAGATCCTTCCAAACCAGAAAAGCATCAGAACGATAGTGTTCCACTTGCTAATTAACCACGAAACCACAATTGCATTGCACCGTTCCTACAGTTTTTGTAATTCACCTTCAAACTCCTTTTTCGCAACAGATCTATCCACAAAACCTAGTTTATTTCTACCTAAAAGTGCAAATTTCATTGCACAACTCCACACGTGTAATTTTCCATCCCAATCAGTTGAATTCCTACAGAGAGAGATCCAAATGCATCTGAAGGATGCAAATAGAGTGGATGTATATAATCGAGAGTTTGAGCCATGGAAATCAATCAAGTAGTTGTTCCGCTCAAAGTGCTGCTAGGTGATTCATCAATTGCCATTTGAACAGAAATTTAGGGTTTACAATTAATCTTCTACAATTAAAAATAAACTGAAATTCCTCGATCCTCACTGTAAATCTCGTGATAGATCTCTCAGTGCAGCTACTAGATGTTACATCCCGCATTTTCGTATATTAAAGTTTCGTCGTAAGTTAATCGACGTAAGTTCTGGAATGAGATTATTTTTATATTATAAGCATTATGTTATTTCAAATAAGTGATGAGTAAATTCATGAAGGTGAGAGGGGAAACAAGTCAAAGAAAATGAATTTTCGTCCAAGTTTGACATGTTGGGATAAAATACGTGGTATTTATGGACTAGTGTCATACAAGGTACCACATGACCATGATAATAAGGTGTATAAGGTACGTGAAAAGTAAGTAGTATTTTGAGTAAGTGAAAATAATTCTTAATTATGTGGGTAATTTGTTAATTATTGGGTATTGGGATATTACTTAGTTAATTAATAATTAATTATGATATTTTGATAAGATTAAGGAGCCCCCCCCCCCAACGTGGCAGCATGTATGCAATCCTAATCAAGCCTAATGTTGACTAAGTAATAGCCCGTTTGGCCAAGCTGCAAAAATCAACTTATTTTGAGAAGTGATTTTTTTTAAAAGTGCTTTTCTCAAAAGTACTTTTGGTGAGAAGCGGTTTGTGTTTGGCTAATTAGTTTGAAAAGCACTTTTGAGCAGCAATTAGTATTTGGCCAAGCTTTAAAAACTGCTTCTAAGTATATTTTTCTCAAATGTGCTTCTCAAAAAAGTATTTTTGGAGAGAAGCTACTTTTTCTGCTTCTCCAAAACTGCTTTTGCTTCTCCTAAAAAGCAATTTTTTTTCCTTCCAAAAGCTTGGCCAAACACCTCAATTTTTGGCCGAAAGTGCTTTTGGCTGGCCAAACACCTCAATTTTTGGCCAAAAGTGCTTTTGGCAAAAAAAAAAGCACTTTTGGCCAAAAAGAAGCTTGGCCAAACAGGCTATAAGTATGAGTTTAGGTGTCCAAAACTTGAGAACTCTTTAGCTTAGTAATCACCTTATATCCCTATGCTAAAATCTAATTCATTAAGGGAAATATGGACTTGCTAATGGATGAATTCATAAAGGGAAATTCTCCTAATTCATTAAGGGAAATATAAACTTCATAAGGACGAATTCTCAAAGGGAAAGTCCTATGAACCCTTATAACGCTTCAATAACGAGAATTGCAATTCTAAGAAATCGCGGTGCAATATTTCTCAAGAATATTATACGAATTTTCTCCTACTCCGATCTGTCGTTACGTGTTGCCGCAATTGACGTGTGGTAGAGAGATTGTCAAGAAAATTGGCTCAGGTATGTTAAGACTATCCCTTCTTTCTTTTGGCATGATCTATACAACACAAACAAAATGAGCAAATGCACGATTTCCATAAATGACTCTATTCATAGAAATACTAGAGATTTTTATGTTCTTGATTCCCCATGTGTCACATTATTCTATCATCTATTCATGGGTCTTAGAAAATATGTAAGTTGATAAAGTTTATTTCATGATATTAATCAAAGGTATAATGGTCTTATGACACTCTGAAAGATGTTATTGGCTTTACTTCTCATGCATTGTATTCATTTACATTGACCCATGACTAGATGGCGTTATATACGCATATATATGTCTATGGGATATGGGAAAAGGTTACGGCGTTATATATGCACCACCACCTGATTAGCTGGTATATGTTGATGATTTGCCCACAGTGGCCAAGATGATATGATGGGATGCCCTATGCACGATATGACATTCATACGCATATGCATGACATTATAATTATTTCATGATTTACAAAGTTATCCAGACTTACAAGTTGAGTTATTTACTCTATATTTCTTCCATATCTGTAATGTACTTAATTATGTGCCTTACATACTCGACACAATATTCGTACTAACGTCTCTTTTGCCTGGGGATGCTTTCATGCCCGCAGGTCCCGATAGACATGTCGAGAGCCTTCCATGTAGGCTATCAACTCCGTGGAAGATGTTGGTGTGATCCATTTGCTTCGAAGTTACTTGTTTGGTTAGAATGATTGTCACGACCCTAAACCCGAACCCGGTCGTGATGGCACCTCTCGTGAAGACAAGGCCAACGGTGATGACCTGGCCGGCCATCTTAAGAATTAACGGCCCGATCCCCTATTAATTGCTTTCCCGAGTTTATTTCTGCTATATTAATTTTTCGGGATGTTCGGTTTTGAGTTTCGGAGAGTTTTGGGACACTTAGTCCTTAAATGAGAGCTTAAGTGTTGGAAAGTTGACCGTAGTCGGAACAGTGTGAAAACGACATCGGAATGGAAATCTGATGGTTCTGTTAGCTCCGTTGGGTGATTTTGGGGGTTAGGAGCTTGTTCAGATTATGTTTTGGAGGTCCGTAGCTAATTTAGGCTTGAAATGCTGAAAGTTGAATTTTTGAAGTTTCCGATCCGATTGTGAGATTTTGATATGAGAGTCGGAATGGAATTCCGGAGGTTGGAGTAGCTCCATAGTGTTGAATGTGACGTGTGTGCAAAATTTCAGGGCATTCGGACACGTTGTGAAAGACTTTTTGATCGAAAGTGTATTTTGAGGAAAATTTAGAGTTCTTAGGCTTAAATCCTTGGTTAATTCGAGGTTTTGATGTTGTTTTAGGTGTTTTAAGGATTGGTACAAGTTTGAATAAGGTATTAGGAAATGTTTGTGCTTTTGGTTGAGGTCCCGGGGGCCTCGAGGTGATTTCGGATGGTTAACGAGAAATTTAGAAAATGTTGCAGCTGCTGTATTTTTGTTGCTTCTGGTATTTTTGCATCTGTGGTTTGGGGACCGCAGATGCGGCACCGTAGAAGCGGCTAATGGACTGCAGAAGCGGATTTTGGTCTTTCCTTCAGGTTCCGCAGATGCGGAAGGGACACCGCAGAAGCGGTGTCGCATATGCAAAAATGTAATTGCAGATGCAGTTTCTAGTATTTAAATGAAAGTCGCAGATGCAACGAAGTTTCCGAAGAAGCGGGACCGTAGATGCGGTCCCAAGGTCGCAAATGCGAATATCGCTGGGCAGAACATATAAATAGTTGCCTTCGCGAATTTGAGTTATTCCTTCACCATTTCAATCCGAGTTTGAAGCTTTTGAGAGATTTTCTTGAGGAAAACAAAGGGAAATCGCTTGGAGGTAACATTCTTAACTTCATAACTCGTTTTTATGTGATTAAAGACCTAATTAGTGGTGAGAAATTGGGAAAAAATGGGTAATTAGGGCTTGAGTTTAAGAGGCCTTTAAATGAGAATTTGAGAGGTCATTTAGACTCCGATTTCAGTGTTCTTATTATGTATAGACTCGTGAGAGTACAAAGTTTCCAAAAATATAAATTTCACCCGATTCCGAGACGTGGGCCCGAGGGGCATTTTGGTCATTTCACATAATTTCGCATATTAGTTTAGACTTTAATTGTAGAATCAGTTACTCGAAGTGTTATTTACATTATGCAATTGAATTGAATAAATTTGGGCCATTTGGAGTCGAGTACTCGTGGCAAAATCGTGGTTTCGGATTGATTTTGAGTCGGTTCGAGGTAAGTGGCTTGTCTAACCTCCCCTTAGGATATGATATATTTAATAATTGAAATGCCATGTACGTGAGGTGACGAGCGCGTACTTGAGCTAATTGTTGAAAAATACGGTTTTTCCTTAAGTATTTCAATTGAGTTCTTTTTCCTGTTTTATTCTACTTGTGAATTTAGCATGTTGCTAGTTTAGAAAAGCATGTTTAGTTGACTTAATTGTCTATTTGCTTAAACTGCCTTAATTGCATTGCGTGAAGCATGTTAGGCTAGAATTAACTGTTTACTTTGGTACGAAATTTAGGTTAATTGGGTATTTTTGTGTTGCTGCTATGTGTTTTTACTTTGGGACTACGGGATGGCATCCCGGAGATCCCCTGTATGTATTTATGATCCAAACTGAGGTGCGGGATACCAAGAGATCCCTGGCACGTATATTGAGGATACCAAGAGATTCCTAGCATATATTGAGCATACCAAGAGATCCTCAGGATACCGAAAGATCCCTAGCATATATTGAGGATACCAAGAGATCCTCGGGGATACCAAGAGATCCCTAGCATATATTAAGGATACCAAGAGATCCCCAGTTATCATCCTTGTTATGAGTGGTACTTCCTTGTGGTTTGCTTCATCCCTGTTTCCGTTATTGTACTCTTATTATCTTGTGTATATTCTTACTGTAGATTTTCAATTGTACTGCTTATCTTATCTTGTCATCTTTATATTTATTTAATCTCAGTAAGGCCCTGAGCTCCCTCGTCACTACCCAACTGAGGTTAGGCTTGGCACTTACTGAGTACCGTTGTGGTACTCATGCCTCTTCTGAGCATTTTTTTCATGTGCAGATCTAGGTACTTCTACTCAAGCCTACCATCCTTGAGGGAGCCGACTACTTAGAGACTTCGAGGTACATCTGCCGCGTCCACAGACCGAGGAGTCCTTTTCTATTCCTGCCTTTTAGTATTTATCCCTTCTGTACTTTCTGTTCTTATTAGACAAATTCTGGAGTTAGAGCTATTATTTTCTTTTCTTAGTTTGTGATTTGTGGGTTTTCGGTTCATGGATTTGGATATTGGTTTTGAGATTTATATATGGTGTATGCCGAGCGGCATATTTAAACACTGTTATTGCCTTATTTCTGTTTTTAAATTGTTTACTTCCATAAGTTTTGGTTATCTTCCGCAATTTAGGCTTACCTAGTCGTAGAGACTAGGTGCCGTCACGATGGTTCACGGAGGGCGAACCGAGGTCGTGACAAGTTGGTATCAGAGCTCTAAGTTCATAGGAGTCATGGATCATAAGCCGATTCATTAGAGTCTCACTAATCGGTACAGAGACGTCTGTACTTATCTACGAGAGGCTATGTAACCGTTAGGAATTTCCACTTCATTTGATTTCCTTGTCATGCGGTATTTTGACATCACAATTCTAAACTTCTATCTTCCATTCTCTCACAGATGGTGAGGACATGTGCTACCCGAGATGATCAGGCACTCGCGCCCCCTACTGCAACCGTCAGAGGCCGGGGCCGTGGTAAAGGCCGGGGCCGTGGTAAAGGCCGAGGACGCGCATATGGTGCAGCCAGGGCACCTGTGCGAGCTACTGCTAAGGTACCACCAGCGGATCCAGCCGCAGTCCAGGCACCTGACACGCCTACTGCTACTACTACTCCAGCTCTTTAGGAGACTTTGGCACAGTTCATGAGCATGTACACCACCTTGGCTCAGGCAGGGTTGCTTCCCCTTGCTGCAGCTACGTCTCAGGCCAGGGGAGGAGAATAGACTCCCGCCGCCCGCACTCCCGAGCAGCGAGTGCATATTGAGAAGGTCCTTAAGATTATTCCTGTGCCGCCTGTAGTGCCAGTTCAGCCCGAGGACAGGGCAACGGCTTTTGAGGATGAGCAGTTGAGGCTTGAGAGGTTCAAGAAGTACAAGCCCCCTATATTTAGTGGTCTAGCATTGGAAGATGTTCTGGGACTTCTTGATGAGTTTTACCGCATTCTCCGTACCATGGGTATCTCAGGATCTAGCGGGGTTTCTTTTACTACCTTCCAGCTTCGAGGAGCCGCCTATGAGTGGTAGCGCACCTATGAGTTAGACAGTCCAAATGAGGCTGCTTCACTGACTTGGGCTCAGTTTTCAGATCTGTTCATGAGGGAGTATATTCCTCAGAGCCTCAGGGATGCATGGCGTACAGAGTTTGAGCATTTGCGCCAGGGTGCTATGACTATTTCAGAATATGCTGTCAGTTACACCAGTTTGGCTAGGCATGCACCAGCCTTGGTTTCTACTGTTCGCGAGAGGGTTTGCCGGTTTATTGAGGGGCTTATTCCCAGCATCATATCTAGCATGGCTCGTGAGTTGGAGATGGATATTTCTTATCAGCAGGTGGTGAGCATTGCTAGGAGGATTGAGGGTATGCATGCTAGGGAGAGAGAGGAGAGGGAGGCTAAGAGGTATCGAGAGTTGGGCCATTATTCTGGTGCCCGTACCCCAGATGCAGGTTGTCATGGTAGGGGTTATACGAATCGCCCTATTCATTCAGCTCTTCCAGCAGCCAATAGTCAGGAGTCTTATTATGCACCTCCAGTTTCTAGCGCGCCTCCTGCACGGGGTGCTTTCAGAGGTCAGTCCAGCAGACCTAGCCCTAGCCAGACGCATCCACCACGTCCTCCCAGAGCTTGTTTTAAATGTGGTAACACACGCCACGTGGTGAGGGACTGCCCTAGACTTGGGAAGAGTGCACCTCCATAGACTTCTCAGCCGCAGCGTGCCCCACAAAGTTCTCAGGCTATGATTACAGCTCCAGTTGCTACCCCACCTGCTCAGCCAGCTAGAAGCGTTGGTTGGGGTGGTAGAGGTCACCCTCGAGGAGGAGGCCAAGCCAGATATTATGCCCGTACCGAGGTTGTTGCCTCCGATTCTGTCATCATAGGTAATATATTGGTTTTCCACAGAGATGCATCGGTTGTATTCGATCTAGGCTCTACTTACTCTTATGTGTCTTCTTATTGTGCTTCGCATTTGGGTGTATCTCAGGATTCTTTGAGTTCCCCTGTTTATGTTTCTACTCCTTTGGGAGATTCTCTTGTTATGGACCGCGTTTATCGGTCATGTTTGGTTGCTTTTAGTGGTTTTGAGAACAGAACCAATTTATTGTTACTCAGTATGGTTGACTTCGATATTATCTTGGGCATGGACTGGTTGTCACCCCATTATGTTATTCTTGATTGTCACGCCAAAACCATGACACTGGCTATGCCAGGTATACCACGTATTGAGTGGAGGGTACTTTAGATCATACTCCTAGTAGAGTTATTTCTTTTCTTAAAACTCAGCGTATGGTTGTGAAGGGGTGTGACGCGTATTTAGCTTATGTGAGAGATGTCAGTATTGATACCCCTTTAGTTGATTTAGTCCCAGTGGTACGGGATTTTCCCGATGTGTTTCCAGCTGATCTTCCATGCATGTTGCCTGATAGAGATATTAATATTGGCATTGATCTATTACCGGGCACTCAGCCCATTTCTATTCCTCCGTATCGTATGGCTCCTCCTAAGTTGAAGGAGTTGAAGGATCAGTTACAGGAATTGCTTGATAAGGGTTTTATTCGGCCTAGTGTATCACCTTGGGGTGCTTCTATCTTGTTTGTGAAGAAAAATGATGGTTCTATGCGTATGTGTATTGATTATCACCAGTTGAACAAGGTTACAGTGAAGAATCATTATCCTTTGCCTCGTATTAATGATCTGTTTGACCACCTTCAGGGCGCGAGTGTTTTCTAAGATTGACTTGTGCTCAGGTTACCATTAGTTGAAGATTCGGGAGCCAGATATCCCGTAGACTACTTTCAGGACTTAGTATGGTCATTACGAGCTCCTTGTTATGTTATTTGGGCTGACAAATGCCCTAGTAGCTTTTATGCATTTGATGCACAGTGTATTCCGACCATATCTTGACTCGTTCGTCATTGTCTTTATTGATGATATTCTAGTGTATTCCCGGAGTTGGGAAGATTATGAGCAGCACCTGAGGAATTTGCTTCAGACCCTGAGAGAGAAGAAGTTATATGCTAAATTCTCGAAATGTGAGTTTTGGTTGGATTCGGTGGCATTCCTAGGCCACGTGGTATCGAGTGAGGGTATTCAGGTGGATCCGAAGAAGATAGAGGTCGTGCAGAGTTGGCTTAGACCATCCTTAGCTATAGAGATTCGCAGTTTCCTTGGTTTGGCGGGCTACTACCGTCGTTTTGTGGAGGGGTTTTCATCGATTGCAGCCCCTATGACCAGGTTGACCCAAGAGTGCTCCATTTCAGTGGACGGAGGAGTGTGAGGTGAGCTTCCAGAAGCTCAAGATAGCTTTGACCACAACCCCAGTTTTGATATTGCCTATAGGTTCGGGGTCTTATACGGTCTATTGTGATGCCTCGAGGATTGTCCTTGGAGCAGTGTTGATACAGGACGGTAGGGTGATTGCCTACGCGTCCAGACAATTGAAGATACATGAGAAGAACTACCATGTTCACGACCTTGAGTTAGCTGCCATTGTTCACACCTTGAAGATTTGACGTCATTACTTATATGGTGTTCTCTGTGAGATTTATACTGACCATCAGAGCTTGCAGCATTTATTCAAGCAAAAGGATCTAAATTTGCGCCAGAGGAGGTGGTTAGAGTTGTTGAAGGACTATGATATCACTATTTTATATCACCCGGGCAAGGCCAATGTAGTGGCTGATGCCTTGAGTCGCTGGGCAGAGAGTTTGGGGAGTTTGGCTTATTTACCAGCATCCGAGAGGCCTATGGCGATGGATGTTCATGCCTTAGCCAGCCAGTTTGTGAGATTGGATCTTTCGGAGCCTAGTCGGGTTCTAGCTTGCATGGTTTCTCGGTCTTCCTTATTTGATCGTATCAGGGAGCGGCAGTACGATGACCCTCATTTGCTTGTCCTCAAGGACAAGGTTTAGCACGGTGATGCCAGAGATGTGACTATTAGTGATGATGGGGTATTGAGGATATAGGGTCGGATTTGTGTACCCAATGTTGATAGGCTTCGAGAGTTGATTCTAGAGGAGGCCCATAGTTCGCGGTATTCCATCCATCCAGGTGCCGCAAAGATGTATCAGGAATTGAGACAACACTATTGGTGGAGGCGGATGAAGAAGGAAATAGTTGGATTTGTAGCTCGGTGCCTCAACTGTCAGCAGGTGAAATATGAGCACCAGAGATAGGGTGGATTGCTTCAGCAGATAGAGATTCCGGAGTGGAAGTGGGAGAGGATCACCATGAACTTTGTAGTTGGGCTCCCACGGACTTTGAGAAAGTTCGATGCTATTTGGGTGATTGTGGATCGGCTGACCAAGTCCGCTCACTTTATTCCTGTGCGTACTACTTATTCCTTGGAGCGGTTGGCGGAGATCTATATTCGGGAGATTATTTGTCTGCATGGTATTCTGGTTTCCATCATTTCAGATAGAGGTACTCAGCTCACATCACGGTTCTGGAGGGTCGTTCAACATGAGTTAGGTACTCGGGTAGAGTTGAGTACAACATTTCACCCTCAGACGGATGGATAGTCCGAGTGCACTATTCAAATTCTTGAGGATATGCTCTATGCGTGTGTGATTGAGTTTAGAGGGTCTTTGGATCAGTTCTTGCCATTGGCGAAGTTTGCTTATAACAACAGCTAACAGTCTAGCATTCAGATGGCACCGTATGAGGCTTTATATAGGAGACGGTGTAGATCCTCGGTGGGTTGGTTTGAGCTGGGTGAGCCTAGACTATTGGGCACAGACTTGGTACAGGATGCTTTAGAGAAGGTTAAGGTGATTTAGGATAGACTCCGTACAGCCCAGTCCAGATAGAAGAGTTACGCGGACCGAAAGGTTCGTGATGTTTCCTATATAGTTGGAGAGCGGGTTCTGCTTCGGATTTTGCCTATGAAGGGCATTATGAGATTTGGGAAGAAAGGGAAGTTGAGTGCGAGGTTTATTGGCCCTTTTGAGATTTTGAGGCGTGTTGGGGAGGTTGCTTATGAGCTTGCCTTACCTCCCAGCTTGGCAGGAGTTCATCCGGTATTTCATATTTCGATAATCCGGAGGTATCACGGTGATCCGTCGCACGTGTTGGATTTTAGTTCAGTCAAGTTGGACAAGGATCTATCCTATGTTGAAGAGCCGGTGGCGATATTGGACAGGCAGGTTAGAAAGTTGAGGTCAAAGAATATTGCATCAGTAAAGGTTTAGTGGCGGGGTCAGTCGGTCGAGGAGGCAACCTGGGAGATTGAGCAGGATATGCGCAGCCATTACCCGCATCTTTTCACTACTTTAGGTATATCTCTATGCTCGTTCGAGGACGAACAAATGTTTAAGTGTAGCAGGATGTGACGACCAGGCCGGTCGTCTTAAGAATTAACGCCCCGATCCCCTATTAATTGCTTTCCCTAAGTTAATTTATGCTATTTCGATTTGCCGGGATGTTCGGTTTAGAGTTCCGGAGAGTTTTGGGACAATTATTCGCTAAATTAGAGCTTAAGTGTTGGAAAATAGACTGTAGTCGGAACATTGTGAAGACGGCCTCGGAATGGAAATCTGATGCTTCCATTAGCTCCGTTGGGTGATATCGGGGTTAGGAGCGTGTTCGGATTGTGTTTTGGAGGTCCGTGGCTAATTTAGGCTTGAAATGCTGAAAGTTGAATTTTTGAAGTTTCCGGTCTAATAGTGAGATTTTGATCCGAGGGTCGGAATGGAATTCCGGAGGTTGGAGTAGCTACGTAGTGTTGAATGTGATGTGTATGCAAAATTTTAGGTCATTCGGACGCGTTGTGATAGACTTTTTGATCGAAAGCGTGTTTTGAGGAAAATATGGAGTTCTTAGGCTTAAATCCTTGGTTAATTCGAGGTTTCGATGTTGTTTTAGGTGTTTTAAGGATTGGTACAAGTTTGAATAATGTATTAGATGATGTTGGTGCCTTTGGTTGAGGTCCCGGGGGCCTCGAGGTCATTTCGGATGGTTAACGAGAAATTTAGAAAATGTTGCAGTTGCTGTATTTTTGCTACTTCTGGTATTTTTGCATTTGCACTTTGGGGACCGCAGATGCGGCACCGCAGAAGCGGCACCGCAGAAGAGGCTAATGGACCGGAGATGCGGATTTTCGCCTTTCCTTCATGTTTCGCAGATGCGGAAGGGAAACCGCAGAAGCGGTGTCGCATCTGCGAAAATGTAATCGCAGATGCGGTTTCTGGTATTTAAATGAAAGTCGCAGATGCGACGAAGTTTCCATAGAAGCGGGACCGCAGATGCGGTCCACGGGTTGCAAATGCGAAAATCGCTGCGCAGAACATATAAATAGTTGCCTTCGTGAATTTGAGCTATTCCTTCACCATTTCCATCCGGGTTTGAAGCTTTTGAGAGAGATTTTTGTGGAAAACAAAGGGGAATCGCTTGGAGGTAACATTCTTGACTTGATAACTCGTTTTTATGTGATTAAAGACCTAATTAGTGGTGAGAAATTGGGAAAAAATGGTTAATTAGGGCTTGAGTTTAAGAGGCCTTTAAATGAGGATTTGAGGGGTCATTTGGACTCTGATTTTAGTGTTCTTGTTATGTATAGACTCATGAGAATACGAGGTCTCCGAAAATATAAATTTCACCCAATTCCGAGATGTGGGCCCGAGGGGAATTTTGGTTATTTTACATAATTTCGCATATTAGCTTAGACTTTAATTGTAGAATTAGTTACTCGAAGTGTTATTTACATTATGCAATCGAATTGAATAGATTTGGACCATTTGGAGTCGAGTACTCGTGGCAAAAGCAGGGTTTCAGGTTGATTTTGAGCCGGTTAGAGGTAAGTGGCTTGTCTAACCTTGTGTGGGGGACCTTCCCCTTAGGATATGATATATTTGATAATTGAAATGTATTGCACGTGAGGTGACGATTGCGTACTTGAGCTAATTAGTGAAAAATCCGGTTTTTCCTTAAGTATTTCAATTGAGTTCTTTTTCCTGTTTTATTCTACTTGTGAATTTAGCCTATTGCTAGTTTAGAAAAGCATGTTTAGTTAACTTAATTTCCTATTTGCTTAAACTACCTTAATTGCATTACGTGAAGCATGTTAGGCTAGAATTAATTGTTTACTTGGTACGAAATTTAGCTTAATTGGGTATTCTTGTGTTACTGCTGTGTGTTTTTACTTTGGGACTACGGGAGGGCATCCCGGGAGATCTCCTGTACGTACTTATGATCCGAACTGAGGTGTGGGATACCAAGAGATCCCTGGCACGTATATTAAGGATACCAAGAGATCCTTGGGATACCGGGAGATCCCTAGCATATATTGAGGATACCAAGAGATCCTCGAGATACCAAAAGATCCCTAGCATATATTGAGGATACCAAGAGATCCTCAGGATACCGGGAGATCTCTAGCATATATTGAGGATACCAAGAGATCCTCGGGATACTGAGAGATCCCTAGCATATATTGAGGTTACCAAGAGATCCTCAGGATACCAAGAGATCCCCGGTTGTCATCCTTGTTATGAGTGGTACTTCCTTGTGGTTGGCTTCATCCCTGTTTCCGTTATTGTACTCTTATTATCCTAAGTATATTCTTACTGTAGATTTTCAATTGTACTGCTTATCTTATCCTGCCATCTTTATATTTATTTAATCTCAGTAGGGCCCTGACCTCCCTCGTCACTTTCTATTTTTCAATTGTTTACTTCCGCATGTTTTGGTTATCTTCCGCAATTTTGGCTTACCTAGTCATAGAGACTAGGTGCCGTCACGATGGTTCACAAAGGGCGAACCGGGGTCGTGACACCAGCCGACACTTCCCATATCCAATTATTAGCAGTTAAACCATAAGAAATAAATCTAATGTATGATAAGATATCCAAAATTAACAAATAATAGCATAATTCGCGGAAAAATAACCCAACACAGCCCGATACCGAGATGTCACTAGTCATGAGCATCTAACCAAACGGAATACTTCAAATGTATATAACTACAGAGTTTAATACAGAAACAAAAACAGAAAGGAATAAGATTGGGAAGAGCTCCGGGCTGCGAACGCCAATAACTACCTAGAGACTCCTCGGATCTGCCTGAGTCGGAATGATCAACACTCGAGAGTGGGACCAAATACGCCTGAATCTGCACACAGGGTGCAGGGAGTAAAGTGAGTACTCCAACTCAGTGAGTAATAATCATAAATAATGACTAAAAGAAGGAATCACGTAAGGCACAAAAGCATGCTATAATGAAGCAATAAAACCATTTTAAACAGTAAACAAGTGAAAGATAGGTAAAATCCTTTAACTCAAAATTTACTACTTGAAAAGCCTTTTTCAACAATTACACAGGAAATTGATAGTCAATTATGAAAATAAACACATAAAGGTTCGCCCCTCGGGCACAGTATCAACAAATCCGCTCCTCGGACAACATCTCAGAACAATACCAGCCCCTCGGGCAATCACATAGGACAATACCGGCCCCTCGGGCTCAATCTCACATCACAATGGGTACTCACGATCACTGGGGGTGTACAGACTCCTAGAGGGGCCCCTTACGGCCCAAGCACAATATCAAGCCACCTTGATCACGCCCAACTATGCCTTATAAAAAGGACCAAGCGGTCGTTGCAAATATAATCCGGTTTATAAGTCTGGAGTCGAATCCCACAGAGAACTAAGGCCTAGCTACAGTTGTTCACTATCACCAAGAAGACAAGCTTGAACAGTTCCAAATTTGTAGATATTAATATTCTTGTATTTAACTAATTAACTAACAAATTAAAATAGTAAATTAACAACTACAGATGCTAAGAGTTAGAGACAAGATTATGGAGGTCTAGAGTTATGATTTTCCTAATCGTCGGAATCCTTCCCGCTATGTCTTCTATAATTTCGCCTAAGTATTCTCTACCGATCATGAGCGCTATGCGTGTTGTAATTCTCTCCCGAGTAATTACTACAATTTACTAGACATACTCTCCCGAGTTACGCTAGCTGGCTTTAATTACATCTCACTTAGATCGCACCCAAGGTTTCGTTATCCCTAATCTCACCTTTAAACCCTTGGTTATTGATTCCACACATACGTCGGGAGTGATGTTATTCAATAACTACCTAAATATGCACTCTCTCCCGAATAATACATACTAAATAGGCACAACTAATTGAGAGCTCTTCAACCAACCACAATATAAACGTAGTTGAACAAATAGAGAAAAGCTACGGCTCAATTATATAAAAACATAACAAGAATTTATCCTACAAAAGGTTCTATCAAAACTCTAGATAACAAATTAGCTATTCATAATAGTATGTAAAACTCCAATACTAAAAGTCATATCCAACAATGAAAAATAGGAAGATAAAGGAAAAACTCGTAGAAGAATTCTCCGCCTTGCTCCTATTGTGTCTCTGCCTCCTTAGGTCGAATCTGTGTCAAAAATTGGTCTCCTCCCTCAAAATACCATTTTTCATGTATATATACCAAGTAGGGTTGGGCCCATACAATTATGCCTTCTCTAATGTGAAAAAGGATACTTTTCCCGGGTTTGACTAGCGCGGCCGCGCTTGTGACCGCGCATATTGCCCAGTATTCTGCCTGATGAGCGCGGCCCCGCTATTGACGTGAACTTTTCACCCTGTTTTATTTGGAATTTGAAAAATGTAAAACATGAAAGTTGTAGCCGTTTGAGTTAGCTTTCCAACCATATATTGTGGAGCCCAAATGAAGTTTTGAGCAAAACGTTATGTGCATTGTACTAGACAGTGCGCAATATGCCTACTCGAGTCTTCGTTTGTTCTTAACTATCAAAATTGACCCCTGACACGATCCCGGCTTGATTCCTTGGACTTTTACTCAGACTTCAAAGCTCCAATCCACTTGAATTTATTCCATAACATCTATATAGCTCAGAATCACTCCTACAAGGTATAAAACACACAGTTAGTGCAAGACACTAGCGATTAAAGCTCAAACTCAATTAACGTGCAGTAAATTAGAGTGTAATAAGCGACTAAAATACGTAGTTATAACCTATCATTAACACCCCATACTTAAATCATTGCTCGTCCTCGAGCAATCAAACTATACTTTTTATAGACACAACCTTTTTAAACAATTCTCCTAACTCATCACACCAAGAGTATTTAAAATAGCCTAAGCACAAAAGCGTAATATCTTCACCTCAAGATTTGACTCACAAGTACCACGCATTATTCACAACTCACCCACTTACTCTAACATAGAGGTCACTGACATTACCTTTCCTTCATGAATCAAGTGCCCTCACAAGACTAAAGAGAGTAGTTCCACACAATAAAATTTAAGAACACTTAGGAACTCAAGATAGAAAGAATTCACTCACTCTTAGAAATAACATTCATATGCCATAAAAGATGCACCATAAGCTTTCCCGTAGTGTACTACTCCACTAATCGAGCTCATTCAATCTAGGATCAATTAGGACTTTATTTGGTTGTAATGTAGGCTACGAGACGGGTAGGATACATTTAGATATAAGAGTGACTACACCTCCCTAAGCACTTTAATACATATACTTTAACATTCAAACCCATACTTATTTCAAACCAAAACTCCACCTTCACATCAATGTATATTATCCCATTCTTCTTTAAGCACACTTACATCAAGAGTCATAACTTATCAAGGAATTATTTTTTCCACAACAATCCAACTATTTTTTTTTCTTTTTTTCTTTTTTTTCTTTTTTTTTCCAATTCAAGTGGCTCTTACTTTTTTCAAAACAGTGCACCTTTCTCCTTATTTTATTAGTTCCACTCAAAAGCCAAACCAACCACCCCACACTTTAACTTTTACACAGTTCATAATAATTCAAGTGCTCATGAGAGGTTAAAGATTCAAATAGATGATTAATTCAAACAAATGGATAAGGCTTGTAATGTGGTTGCCAAAGAAACAAGATTACAGGCTCAAAGGGGTTAACTACGATACATAACAATTAGGTGGGTAAAATATACATATCTGGCTCAACAAGGAAACGCCTATATCACTTCCAAGACCAAACAAAACTACTATTTCGCTTTGCAAACACACAAGGCAAGTTCTAGGCATCAAATGCAATGCACAGAATATAACAAATCCTTAGACACACATGGTACATAACTCACTTAGGATTGGTTTCATAGACACTCTAGTCAAAGAAGTTAAGCAAAGTTAAGATCATACAATTTAAGGTACTTCTACAAGAGTCAAAAACTGAGCCTAAGCGTCACAACCAAAGTACTCACTATTCTAAAGGCATAACAAAGTCAAGAGATATTGCTTCATTTCAAAACACAATACAATGGCTCATATTCCTAAAAAACTAACTACACCCGGTTCAAATAAAACCCTTGGAAAAGAACCGCGGCACAAAGAAAAACCAAGGGGGAATTGCTACACTACCTAACAAAAGAAACTCTTTTTTATTTTATTTTTTCATTAGACTTAAATCCCTCAAGAAAATTGTCTAATAGATCCATCTTCGGGAAAAGTCTAATCTTTTCTATTTAAAAATAATATTCAACTAAACTAACATAATAAAATAGCATAGAAAGTCACCCAGACAATCTCCTGACCCCACACTTAAAATTGTGCATTGTCCCCAATGCACACCCATACATACAAGAGGGTAAAAGAAACTCCCTGGTAGGCCAAAGGCCGAAGCACTAGCAGCTCATGGGGTACTCAAACGTCTCCCAAGCTTGGTCCTTCGTGCGGGTACCTCACACTTAGATCCAACCATTTGGTTTGTTGTTGCATCCTTCCAATAGCTTTGCTTTCCATTCTCTTAGAAAATAAAAAATTGACACTACAAAAATAATGCAATTAAAAAAATAATAAATAAAAGAAAGCAATAAAGCTGGGTTGCCTCCCAACAAGTGCTGGATTTAACATCGCGGCGCGACGTGAATCACTTTTTGCCTCCACTTTGAACTTATGAATTGGACCCCAAGTTTTGATTCTACTCTATGATCATACTCCTGGGGTGGTGTAACGAATCTGACTGGCCCAATAAAATAATGTAGTATTCTGCACTTCTTGGTCTTTAGATAAGGTGTGTAATCCCGACTTTCTGGCAAGAAAAATTCCAGAATGTAAGCACTTTCTTCCTCATTCCTTGACTCCTCAAATGGCTCGGACGACTCTATTTTCATATCATCATCTAAACACAATGTGAACAAATGCTTGGAGTGAGGACCAATGCGCTCAACTACATGAATATTGGGACTATCTACATTCTCAACACTAATGACAATAGAGTCAACTAAATATGTATCCTCAATATCCTTGGTTGACTCTAGTATCTCTTCTACAACATCGACATCCTCAAAATCTAGTGCGATTGATCGTTGGTGTTCTACTCTAGCCTCCTCTTCTAGCTCATCCTCGTATTTTTTTAAATCCTATAGTAAAATGGCAATTTCTACAGCCAATTCATGCTCATATTGGCTACTATCCACAATGTCAACTTGTTGCGCTTTACAAGGTTCAATTAATTTATTCGCTTGAGCCTCTAAGTTGTGAATAATTGCCCCTTGCCTTTGTACCCGCAGTTGTATCTCATCATATTGTTCCGTAAGACACTTTAACATATCCTCGATCTCTTTCAGGTCCTCATACCTGGGTTCTTTGTTCCTATTAACTTCACAAGAAAAAGAAGAACCATCAAAGTAAAGGGTTGGGGAAAGATAAGAACTATAAGCACAACCATGAAAGTGACCATCTTGACCACCACATATATCACACACATTCCACACATAAGATTGAGTTGGTGCACAAAACTCGCTCTTGGGAATATTTTGATAATTTTTCCCTGGGTGGTTTCCTTCACAATATGCATAAGGAGGATTAAAAGTAGAATTACCAACATCAAAATTCTCATAATTCCATGATGCCATGTTTCTCAAATAAACAAATAAAACTAAAATAAAAAATTCAAATAATAAAATAAAAGTTCAAACCTGAAACCTAGCAATATGTACACCTACAACTACACAGTTAGTTCCCCGGCAACGGTGCCAAAATTTGATCATTCCCAACTATGCCTTATAAAAAGGACTAAGCGATCGTTGCAAATATAATCCGGTTTATAAGTCCGGAGTCGAATCCCACAGAGAACTAAAGCCTAGCTACAGTTGTTCACTATCACCAAGAAGACAAGCTTGAACAGTTCCAAATTTGTAGATATTAATATTCTTGTGTTTAACTAATTAACTAACAAATTAAAATAGTAAATTAACAACTACAGATGCTAAGAGTTAGAGACAAGATTATGGAGGTCTAGAGTTATGATTTTCCTAATCGTCGGAATCCTTCCCGCTATGTCTTCTATAATTTCGCCTAAGTATTCTCTACCGATCATGAGCGCTATGCGTGTTGTAATTCTCTCCCGAGTAATTACTACAATTTACTAGACATACTCTCCCGAGTTACGCTAGCTGGCTTTAATTACATCTCACTTAGATCGCACACAAGGTTTCGTTATCCCTAATCCCACCTTTAAATCCTTGGTTATTGATTCCTCACATACGTCGGGAGTGATGTTGTTCAACAACTACCTAAATATGCACTCTCTCTAGAGTAATACATACTAAATAGGCACATCTAATTGAGAGTTGTTCAACCAACCACAATATAAACCTAGTTGAACAAATAGAGAAAAGTTACGGCTCAATTATATAAAAACATAACAAGAATTTATCCTACAAAAGGTTCTATCAAAACTCTAGATAACAAATTAGTTATTCATAATAGTATGTAAAACTGGAATACTAAAAGTCATAACCAACAATGAAAAATAGGAAGAGGAAGGAAACTCTCGTAGAAGAATTCTCCGCCTTGCTCCTATTGTGTCTCTGCCTCCTTAGGTCGAATTTGTGTCAAAAATTGATCTCCTCCCTCAAATACCGTTTTTTCATGTATATATACCAAGTACGGTTGGGCCCAAACAATTATACCTTCTCCAATGTGAAAAAAGATACTTTTCCCGGGTTTGACTAGCGCGGCCGCGCTAGTGGCCGCGTATATTGCCCAATATTCTGCCTGAAGAGCGCGGCCGCGCTATTGACGTGCACTTTTCACCCTGTTTCCTTTGGAATTTAGAAAAATGTAAAACATGAAAGTTGTAGCCGTTTGAGTTAGCTTTCCAACCATATATTGTGGAGCCCAGATGAAGTTTTGAGAAAAACATTATGCGCATTGTACTAGACAGTGTGCAATATGCCTACTCGAGTCTTCGTTTGTTCTTAACTATCAAAGTTGACCACTGACACGATTCCGGCTTAATTCCTTGGACTTTTACTCAGACCTCAAAGCTCCAAATCACTTGTATTCATTCCATAACATCAATATAGCTTGGAATCACTCCTACAAGGCAAAAAACACATAGTTAGCGCAAGACACTAGCGATTAAAGCTCAAACTCAATTAAAGTACAGTAAATTAGAGTGTAATAAGCGACTAAAATACGTAATTATAGCCTATCATCACCAGCATAGTTGCATCATCACTAGGCCCTCGGCCTCATATCAATTAATCCACCTCGTGGCGTATATATCTTAGGCTCTCGGCCTCATAATCAGTATCAAATATTTCCTCACAACATAGGCCCTCGGCCTTACTCAGTCAAAAATCTCACAAGCCACTCGGGCTAGGGTAAAACAGTGTTTCTCAGCCCAAAACATCATTTTAAAATATCATTTAAGTATTAAAACTGAGTAAACATGGCTGAGTACGAAAATAGTGGAGAATAACGTGACTGAGTTAAAGTATATAGTCAAAACAGTGAGGAGATATCAATAAAAATCCCCGAAGGGTTTAAATAATTGGCACGAAGCCCAAATATGGCATTCAACCCAAATCATGATGATAACAAATAGATTTCAGTCAAATACGCAGTAAAATAGTCATTCGGGACAAACTAAATCACAATCCCCAACAGTGCACGACCCCACGCTCATCATCCAGTGTGTGCCTCACCTAAATATAGCACTATGATGTGCAATCCGGGGTTTCAAACCCTCAAACATCATTTACAATCATTACTCACCTCGAACCAGCTAAATCTCTAGTTTGCGATGTCTTTCCCCCTCGAATCGGCCTCCACTCGCGTCGAATCTATCCAAAAAAAGAACGAGGGTCAAAATATGCTAAAGGAATGAAGCCCCAGCGAAAACAATCAATAAAGGGCACAAATCCAAAAATTACCAAAACCCGACCCCCGGGCCCATGTCTCGGAATTCGATAATTTTATATCAATAGGTTCCTTACCTCCCCACGAGTTCATACATATCAAAATTTCTCAAATCCGATCCCAAATGGTCCTTCAAATCCACAATTAAAGGCCTATGTTTCCAAGCCCTAGTTTCCCCAAATTTAACCTTTGATTTCCATAATTTCTAGCTCTTATCCATGAAATAATAGCATAGGGACGAGTTTTAGGTCCGAATTCCTTACCTCAATGAAGTTCTCTTGAAATCCCTCTCTCAAATAATGCAAAATCGCGAATAAAATGACTTAAATGTTCTACCCAGGCCTTTCCGCATCTGCGGTACCGCATTTGCGGTCATTATTCCGCTTCTGCGGAAATCACTTAACCGGCCACATCCGCATCTGCGATCATCCGTCTGCATCTGCGATTCCACAGATACGGTCCTCTTAGCCGCTTCTGCGGTCCCTGACAAATCCCCATAATCCGCTTCTGCGTCCACTCTCTCGCACATGCGGCGCCGCACCTGCGGTCCCCAAACCGCAGGTATGAAAACACCAGAAGCAGCAATTTCAGCAGCTGCAATAACATCTCAACTTCTCCGTTAACCACACAAAATCACCCCGAGGCCCCCGGGATCTCAATCAAAAGCACAAACATATTCCAATACCTTATTCAAACATGGTCCAATCACCAAAACACCTCAAACAACATTAAATCACCTAAAACACATCAGATTCAAGCCAAACTTTCTAAAATCTTCCAAATTACGCTTTCGATCAAAAACCCAATCAAACCACGTCCGAATGACCTGAAATTTTGCACACACATCCCAAATGATACAATAGGACTACTGCAACTCTCGAAATTCCATTTCGACCCTATATCAAAATCTCGCCTACTAACCGGAAATCGCCAAAATATCAACTTCGCCAATTCAAGCCTAAATCTACTATGGACCTCATTCATTCCGATCGCACGCCTAAGCCACAAATCACCTCCTAAAGCTAACCGAACCATCGGAACTCACATCCAAACCCTCTAACACATAAGTCAACATATGGTTGACTTTTCCAACTTAAACTCACTCTAAAGAGACTAAGTGTCTCAAACCTTACCAAATCCTTCCGAACTCGATCCGACCAACCCGATACCACATAACACGGATAAATAAAGCATAACAAAGTAGAAATAGGGAAAACGGAGCGGTAACTCATGAGACGACTGGCCGGGTCATCACATCCTCCCCAACTTAAACAAATGTTCGTCCGCGAGCGAATCAAGAAACGTACCTGAGGTCTTAAACAGGTGAGGATATCTGCTCCGCATCTCCCGCTCGGTCTCCCAGGTAGCCTCCTCCACGGGCCGACCTCTCCACTGCACTTTCACTGAAGCTATATCTTTTGACCTCAACTTTCGAACCTGATGACCCAAAATAGCTACTGGCTCTACATCACAGGTCAGATCATCATCCAACTAAACTGTGCTGAAATATAGAACATGAGACAGATCCCTAATATACTTCCGGAGCATAGAAACATGAAATACTGGATGCACACTCGACAAGCTGGGTGGAAAAGCAAGCTCATAAGCCACCGCCCCAATCCTCCGAAGCACCCCAAAAGGCCCAATGAACCGAGGACTCAATTTCCCTTTCTTCCCAAATCTCATAACACCCTTCATGGGCGAAACTTTCAACAGAACCTTTTCACCAACCATGTAGGACACATCCCGAACCTTCCTGTCAGCAAAACTCTTTTGCCTCAACTATGTTGTATGAAGCCTCTCCTGAATCACCTTCACGTTTTCTAAAGCATCCTGCACCAAGTCTGTCCCCAATAGTCTAGCCTTACCGGGATCGAACCAACCAACTGGAGATCTACACCGCCCCATACAAAGCCTCATATGGAGCCATCTGAATACTCGACTTGTAGATGTTGTTATGAGCAAACTCTGCAAGCGGTAGAAACTGATCCCATGACCCTCCAAAATTAATGACATAAGCACGCAACATGTCCTCCAATATCTGAATAGTGCGCTCGGACTGCCCGTCCGTCTGAGGGTGAAACGTTGTGCTCAACTCAACTTGAGTACCCAACTCTCGCTGCATGGCTCTCCAAAATTGTGAAGTAAACTGAGTGCCCCTATCTGAAATGATGGAAACTGGGACACCATGCAAACGAACAATCTCCCAGATATAGATCTCTACCAACCGCTCTGAAGAATAGGTAGTACACACAGGAATGAAGTTCGCGAACTTGGTCAGCCGATCCACAATCACCCAAATAGCATCAAACTTTCTCAAAGTCCGTGGAAGTCCAACAACAAAGTCCATAGTGATCCTCTCCCACTTCCACTCGAGAATATCCATCTGCTGAAGCAAGCCACCCGGTCTCTGATGCTCATATTTCACCTGTGACAATTGAGACACCGAGCTACAAATTCCACAATGTCTTTCTTCATTCTTCTCCACCAATAATGTTGTTTCAGATCTTGATACATCTTCGCAGCAGCCGGATGAATGGAATACCGCACGCTATGGGTCTCCTCCAAAATCAACTCCTGAATCCCATCCACATTGGGCACACAAATCCGACCCTACATCCTCAACACCCCATCATCTCCAATGGTCACATCTCTAGCATCATCATGCTGAACTCTGTCCCTAAGGACAAGCAAGTGCGAATCATCATACTGGCGCTCTCTGATGCGATCATATAAGGAAGACCGAGACACCACACAAGCCAATACCTTACTGGGCTCCAAAATATCTAACCTCACGAACTGATTGGCCAAGAACTGAACATCAACTGCAAGAGGTCTCTCCCCAACTGGGACATATGCCAAACTCCCCATACTCACTGCCTTTCGGCTCAAAGCATCGGCCACCATATTGGCCTTTCCCGGATGGTACAATATAGTGATATCATAATCCTTAAGCAACTCCAACCACCTCCGCCACCTCAAATTGAGATCCTTTTGCTTGAACAAGTGTTGGAGGCTACGATGATCAGTAAACACCTCACAAAACACACCATACAAGTAATGCCTCCAAAATTTCAATGCTTGAACTATGGCAGCCAACTCCAAATCATGAACGTGGTAGTTTTTCTTATGGGCTTCAACTGACGAGAAGCATAAGCAATAACCCTACCCTCCTACATCAATACACAACCAATACCAACTCTCGAAGCATCACAATACACGGTATATGAACCTGAAGTTGATGGCAAAACTAACACTGAAGCTATGGTCAAAGCTGTCTTGAGTTTTTGAAAGCTCTCCTCACACTCATCCGACCATACAAATGAAACACCCTTCTGAGTCAACTTGGTCAAGGGCGATGCGATATATGAGAATCCCGAACAAAACGGCGATAATAACCCGCCAAACCAAGAAAGCTGCGAATCTCTGTGGCTAAGGACGGTCTAGGCCAACTCTGAACTGCCTCTATCTTCTTCGGATCAACCTGAATCCCCTCGCTGGACACCACGTGCCCCAAGAAAGCCATTGAACTGAGCAAAAACTCACACTTGGAGATTTTTGCATAAAGCTTCTCCTCTCTCAATCTCTGCACCACAACTCTCAAATGCTCCGCGTGCTCCTCCTGACTACGCGAATATACTAGAATATCATCAATGAGGCCTATGACAAACGAGTGAAGATAAGGCCGGAACACATTGTTCATCAAATGCATGAACTCTGTTGGGGCATTAGTCAGCCCAAAAGACATCACCAAGAACTCATAATGACTGTATTGGGTCCTGAAAGCTGTCTTAAGAATATCTGAGTCCCTAATCTTCAACTAGTGATAACCTGAACGAAGATCAATCTTGGAGAACACTCTTTCTCCCTGAAGTTGGTCGAATAAAATCATCAATGCGAGGCAAAGGATACTTGTTCTTAATTGTTACCTTGTTCAATTGCCTATAATCAATGTACATCCTCATAGTGCCATCCTTTTTCTTTACAAATAGAACCGGCGCACCCCAAGTGACACACTAGGCCGAGTAAACCCCTTATTAAGGAGTTCCTGAAGCTGCTCCTTTAATTCCTTCAACTCCGCTGGTGCCATACGATACGGCGGAATAGAAATGGGTTGAGTGCCCGGCACTAGGTCAATACCAAAATCAGTATCCCTGTCTGGTGGCATGCCCGACAAGTCTGCAGGAAACACATCGGGAAAATCCCTCACAACTGGAATAGAATCAATAATGGGAGTCTCAACACCGACATCCCTCACAAAGGCTAGATACGAAAGACAACCCTTCCCAACCATACGTTGGGCTTTTAAGAATGAGATCACTCTACTGGGAACATAATCAGTCACACCTCGACACTCAATCTGTGGCACACCCGGTAAAGCCACTGTGACTGTCTTAGCATGACAGTCCAGAATAGCACGACATGGCGATAGCCAATCCATGCCCAAAATGACATCGAAATCCACCATACACAATAATAAAAGATCCACTCGGGTCTCCAGACGGGTACACACGGTCTACCACAACAGTATCGCCCACCGGGGTAGATACATGAACAGGTAAAGCAAGAAACTCAGGGTGCGTACCCAAATAACGAGCAAAGTATGATGACACATAAGAAAAGGTGGAACCGGAATCAAATAATACAGAGGCATCTCTGTGGCAGATTGAAACAATACCTGTAATAACAGCATTTGAAGTAATAGCATCAGGTCTAGCTGGAAGTGCATAGAAACGGGCCTGACCGCCACCTAATCGACCTCGCGTATGCCTCAAACTGGAACTAACATAGCGCATAGCTGTGCAGTCAACTAATCCATAGAAGACTCCCCCACTTGGCTCGAAGCCATAGATCAAAATACACTCAATAACTCATAACACATATACTATATTGCTGCCATAGTACCATAGTGAGATTAAACTCGATCCTTCGTAAGTTCTTGAAACACAGACCATCTGGTACTTTAACTCTTATGCAAATCTCGCATTCACTCTCGTAGTAGTCAAGCCTACTCTCTTAAGCAACCCAAATTCAAATTGTGAAACATTTATTTCCCTGGTAACAGAGATCTTCCAATAAATGACACAAGGGATTATGCAAACTTCAGAACAATCCGCAGGAGATAACCCCACCTGCTTTGCCTCAAACTAACATTTCCGTATACCTTCCACCGTCGTAAACATTATGCAGTCATTTAAACTTCCTGAGTCTGAACTCAGACCGCAACATGAAATTTACTCCACTCCCAACTAGAAAACATGGAAAGATTCTTCACACACCCATAACTCGGGGCTATACCTCAAATCAAGATGAAAATAAAGTACCTAATAGTTCTTCTATCCTCCAGCACACCCTTCTAGTCGTTTCCAAATCATATGAATACACCTCGCAGTCATACATACTCATCACGTAGCTATCCAGCCATTACTCCCCTTAATTGGGACACAACAGAACATAAAGCTCCAGAAGCACGCGCTCATGAAATCAACAGTTCAAGGCTCGAGCTATAGGCAAAAATCCAGCCTCAAGTCCTCTAGACTGGCCCAACCTCAACGCACAGAAAATCACATCTCGCCCCTCGATCAGGGAATCACAAGCCATCGATGCAACATCTAATACTGAGCGCTCATGTGCGCATACGAACGCGTGGAAGGAATTCAAAGAGTTACATTTCAAGCAGAATCAAGGATGCACGATAAGAATTTCAAGAATATGAAGCTTTTCCTAAAGGTTCTGTGACGAGTGTCTGGCGTGTGTATAAATTAAACTCGTACTCTGTCAAATTATAGTATAGAAAGATGTCGAACCCACAGAGATTGGTTTATCTATTCTCCAGATATTTCTTATTTTAAGTACTATTTGGGAAAATCAAAAAGAGTTGAATTGTAAATTAACTAACTAAAAATGCATGAATAGAGCACTAGAAAATATTTTGTTTTCACAAATATAATAGTAGAATTATTATTCTTCAATTTCTATTTCTCAAAAATGTATAAATGCCTCTCACGATTGCAAATATATATATTATTACTTAAGTTGAATAATTAATTGCACTCCTCTCGGTTATACAAATTAATCTTCAAAATAGTAATACTAAAGAACCAGAAATATATGATTGAATTAAAACATGCTCTTGATAGCAAGTCCCTTTCGGTTACCCTACTTGTTATAACTGATTATTACACCATTCGCCTCTCTCGATTACAAATAAGTGTAAAATTAATTATAACATAAAAGAGATAGATGTTACTGAATAAATATTAACATTTATCAATACTACATTTAACTATATTATTTCTTCCGCCTCTCTCGATTACAGAATTAATAAACAGTTAATATGTAGTACACGATAGATAGATGTTAATAAATTAAATAATGTCTAACTGTAAAAGCAGATAAAAGTTAAATAAATTCTAGCTCAAGCATGTGAATTTGAGGAATAATATCTACTATTATATAGAAATATTAAGATCCGTTTTTCTCCCAACATAAGAAAAGTTACTCCATACTGGAACTAGTACTAACAATGAAAATATTCTTGTCCATTAAATAAGAAAATAGAAAGAAATATTCAAGAAGAATAATTCCCCCTATTTAATTAAAAGCAGGAACTAGAGTAATTTCCTACACTGAAATTTATTTAGAAACAACAACTAAACCACTATTGTGATTTAAAAGAAAAGATAACTTGATACTAGTGAAAGAAATAAAGTAGAGAAGCTTATTAAGAATTTGGATTTAGACTTCTAGCTCTAAGGTTTCTCTCTACTGCCATCCTCTCCTCTGATCGGGCAATATCTCTTATATAAGAAAGTTTCATGATGACTTCTCGATTTGGTGCTAGATTTCCATGGCAAATCTAGATTTTGCATTTGCAAATATGAGAATTCGTCATTCTAAGTTTAGATTTCGTCGATTTCATCATGGCAAATCTAGATTTTGCATTTGCAGATATGAGAATTTGAATTCTCGATTTGGTGCTAGATTTCAATGGCAAATCTAGATTTTGAAATTGCAGAGATGAGAATTCTGCAATTCTAAGTTTAGATTTCATCGATTTCATCATGGCAAATCGAGACTTGGTGCATTGTCACGGCAGTAATGAATCATAGCTCGATCTTACACTTCTTTGTTATATTTTTCTTGAATATTTATTTTTCTTTTTTCATGTTGCGTACAATAATTCTGCTATAATTATTCCTGCAAAATAAAGTTAAGAATATGGAGGAAACATGATAATTTATATGTTTTTATGAGAGAATTTATGTGGTTAACATTTGGTAAAATGCACTTATCATTCTGCAGCCTCTCGAGGATAAATATAGACGTCTCCGTACCGATTCGCGAGACTCTACCAAACATGCTCATGACTCGTGAGACCTATATAAACTAGGCTCTGATACAAACTTGTCACGACCCTAAACTCAGACCCGGTCGTGATGGCGCTTTTCGTGAAGACAAGGCCAGCCGACACTTCCCATATCTAATTATTAGCAGTTAAACCATAAGAAATAAATCTAAAGTATGATAAGATATCTAAAATTAACAGATAATAGCATAATTCGTGGAAAAATAACCCAACACAGCCCGATACCGGGGTATCACTAGTCATGAGCATCTAACCAAATGGAATACTCCAAATGTATATAACTACAGAGTTTAATACAGAAACTAAGAACAAAAAGGAATAAGATAGGGAAGAGCTCCGGGCTGCGAACGCCAATAGCTACCTAGAAACTCCTCAGATCCGCCTAAGCTGCAATGATTAGCACTCGGGAGCGGGACCAGATACGCTTGAATCTGCACACAGGGTGCAGGGAGTAAAGTAAGTACTCCAACTCAGTGAGTAATAATCATAAATAACAACTAAAAGCAGGAAATCGTGTAAGGCACGAAAGCATGCTATAATGAAGCAGCGAAACCATTTTAAACAGTAAACCAGTGAAAGATAGGTAAAATCCTTTAACTCAAAATTTACTTCTTGAAAAGCCTTTTTCAACAATTACGCAGGAAATTGACAGTCAATTATGAAAATAAACACATAAAGGTTCTCCCCTCGGGCACAGTATTAACAAATCCGCCCCTCGAGCAACATCTCAGAACAATACTAGCCCCTCAGGCAATTACATAGGACAATACCAGCCCCTCGGGCTCAATCTCACATCACAATGGGTACCCGCGCTCCCTGGGCGTGTACAGACTCCTGGAGGGGCCCCTTACCGTCCAAGCGCAATATCAAGCCACCTCGTGGCATCATCACTCGGCCCTCAGCCTCATATCAATCAAGCCACCTCGTGGCGTACATATTTCAAGGCCTCGGCCTCATAATCAGTATCAAATGTTTCCTCACAACATAGGCCCTCAGCCTTACTTAGTCAAAAATCTCACAAGCCACTCAGGCTATAGTAAATCAGTGTTTCTCAGCCCAAAACATCATTTAAAAATATCATTTAAGTACTAAAACTGAGTAACAATGGCTGAGTACAAAAACAGTAGAGAATAACGTGACTGAGTTCAAGTATATAGTAAAAATAGTGAGGAAATATTAATATAAATCCCCGAAGGGTTCAAATAGTTAGCACGAAGCCCAAATATGGCATTCAACCGAAATCATGATGATAGCAAATAGATTTCGGTCAAATACGCGGTAAAATAGTCATTTGGGACGGACTATGTCACGATCCCCAACAGTGCACGACCCCACGCTCGTCATCCAGCGTGTGCCTCACCTCAGTATAGCACTAAGATGTGCAATCCGGGGTTTCAAACCCTCAGAACATCATTTATAATCATTACTCACCTCGAACCGGTTAAATCTCTAGCTCGCGACACCTTTGCCCCTCGAATCGGCCTCCATTCACGTCAAATCTATCCAAAAACAGAACGAGGACGTCAAACTATGCTAAGGGAACGAAGCCCCAGCAAAAACAATCAATAAAGGGCACAAATCCCGAAATTACCAATACCCGACCTCTGGGCCCACGTCTCGAAATTCGATAATTTTACATCAATAGGTTCCTTATCTCCCCACGAGTTCATACATATCAAAAGTTCTCAAATCCGACCCCAAATGGTCCTTCAAATCCACCATTAAAGGCCTAAGTTTCCAAGCCCTAGTTTCCCCAATTTTAACCTTTGATTTCCATAATTTTTAGCTCTAATCCATGAAATAATAGCATAGGGACGAGTTTTAGGTCCGAATTCCTTACCTCAATGAAGTTCTCTTGAAATCCCTCTCTCAAATCGCCCAAAAAGCTCCCAAGCCGAAGTAAAAAATGGTGAAATAACTCAAAATCGCGAATGAAATGACTTATATGTTCTGCCCAGGCCTTTCCGCATCTGCGGTACCGCATTTGCGGTCATTATTCCGCTTCTGCGGAAATCATTTAACCGGCCACATCCGCATCTACGATCATTCGTCCGCATCTGCGACTCCGCAGATGCGGTCCTCTTAGCCGCTTCTGCGGACCCTAACAAATCCCCATAATCCGCTTCTGCGGCCACTCTCTCGCACATGCGGTGCCGCACCTGCGCTCCCCAAACCGCAGGTGCGAAAACACCAGAAGCAGCAATTTCAGCAGCTGCAATAACATCTCAACTTCTCCGATAACCACCCGAAATCACCTCGAGGCCCCCGGAACCTCAATCAAAAGCACAAACATATTTTAATACCTTATTCAAACTTGTTCCAATCACCAAAACACCTCAAACAACATTAAATCACCCAAAACACATCGGATTCAAGCCAAACTTTCTAAAATCTTCCAAATTACGCTTTCGATTAAAAACCCAACCAAACCACGTCCGAATGACCTGAAATTTTGCACACACATCCCAAATGACACAACGGGACTACTACAACTCTCCGAATTCCATTCCGACCCCTATATCAAAATCTCGCCTGCCAACCGAAAATTGCCAAAATATAAACTTCGGCAATTCAAGCCTAAATCTACTACGGACCTCCAAAATTCATTCTGATCGCACTCCTAAGCCACAAATCACCTCCCGAAGCTAACCGAACCATCGGAACTCACATCCGAGCCCTTTAACACATAAGTCAACATCCGGTTAACTTTTCCAACTTAAACTCACTCTAAAGAGACTAAGCCTCTCAAACCTTACCAAATCCTTTCCGAACTCGATCCGACCAACCCGATACCACATAACACGGATAAATAAAGCATAACGATGCAGAAATAGGGAAAATGGAGCGGTAACTCATGAGACGACTAGCCGGGTCATCACAATGATTTAGACGTGTATTGTTTGTTATAGCGGGACTCTGTCCCCATCTTTATGATATTACGTATTCTTAGAGGCTTTTAGACAGATATCATGTATATGAATACTTGTATGGATTTGTTGGCCTATGTTTTGAGTATATAAAGGGTCATGTTGGCCTTATGGGCCCGTACGTCATATGTATAAGTTTGGATTACATGTTGGATCGTCCAATGACGAGTATTTCTCCATGTTTTATTATACTTATCTCACGACAGCCTCTCTGGCTCATTTACCTATGATAGTATGATACGAAAGATACGTTACGTAGGTGCTGGGTTGAGTAAGGTATCGGATGCCCGTTGCGACCTATCGGTTTGGGTCGTGACACTAGAAGCTCTGATACCATGTAAATTTTATCCAATTCAGTGAGCTTGAGACAAAGTCACGACGCCCATTATAGAGAAGAACAGAATGAAGACAGAGATGCAGGAAAATGAATTTTGTTAGAAATGACAGTTGTGTTGTACAAGTCAACGAAAGGAAACATTTATACAAATAATTACCTAACTAACTATACTGACTGACTCACTAAACTATGGTTCCAACTAACTTAAGTTAACTACGCAATGGTTAGGTAATGGTTGTACTACTATGATCCTCTACACAAGGAAAATACATAACGTGTAGATGTCAATTACATTTCCTTTTTCAAATAACATAATCCAAAATCAATCCACATGCGAATATTTCATCTCAAGTTCTGCAAAATTCAAACGATTTCATTGTAGTTAGCACGATTCAAAATGAAAGGTCGTCGAGATTGGAAGAGAGAAAAATTATGTCATATCTCAAAATCTGGTGGTCGATTTATCATTTGACTAGTGATGAGATATGTTAACTGATATAGATAGATTCATTTTTCTTCAAAAAATTGTACGAAGAATTACGATACATGACTATAATCTACATTTTCATAATTGATTAATTGTTAATTATTGATTAACTGATAAAGATACATATACTTGATGCTTCACTAAAGAAAGAGGTTGGCCTAAATCTTAATAGCTTGCCAAATGGTCAAATCAAAAATATTTTGGCAAATCAAGATATATGGGCAACCTTGAACCGGTGACCACAAGGTTGTGACCTTTCTAGTGCATTAACTACAGAAGAATTTAACTTTTATATATTAAAAGTTCAAATTATATAGTAATAAATAAATATACTTAATCGTTCATAAAAAGTTAGATTGTTAAGTGAAGGATTGCATATAGGAGTTCGTAATACGCAGCGAAAGACAATAACAATCCTAGGCAGATCTTTTCGTGTTTAAAATTTATTTACATGTCAATAGATCGGATCTAAGACGTACCTGGTGAAGAAAGTCTCGTTTCAAATTCTTCGATAGTGCGAAGACTCTATGCGTATCTACACCGGGACTAATCCTTGCTATCAACTCTTTGATTAATGAAACCCGCGAACAAATTTATTGAAAAACTTGTGCTGAAATTTTTCTCAAAAATCTCAACTCAATGTTAGAAAAACAAGAAACATTTTTCCTGTAATTGTATTTTCTCTCTTGGCTTGTGTTGCACTCTCACTTTCACAAAGTAGTTTTCTTCTCAAGAATTAATTAGCAAATTTTCTTCCATCACCCTTTATATAGTATCATCTATAAACCATTTTCCTATTTGGTTGAGGTAATGATTTACTTAGGGTAAAAAGTTTAATTCAAAAATAAACTTAACGGAAGAAATTGAATCACGTTCCCAAGGGTAACGTGGCTGAAGGTATTTTATGCTAAGTCCAATTGGACTTTCACGCTTGTTCGTCCAATTCAACATTGAACTTTCACGTCCTTGTGTACTTTACGATTCAAATTCCAAATTGAAGAATAAACTAATTTTATATATATACCCTTTATATAAATTAATATTATTTTATATTATATATATCACATATATATTTCAACCAAGAGATATAATTTAATTTTCTATTCTAAATAGAAAACTTCAATTTGTTCACAATATTAATTATATTATCTGTGCTAGCAAAGAACATAATAATATTTCATATGAACTAATAACTAAATTATTTGACTAATTAAATTCTTTAATTTAATTAACAAATAATAAAGTAATTAATCCTTTAGCAAAGATCAGAACACTCGTTAGTTACAACCCCATAGTCATGCTTCTCCTTTTAAATGTTCATAATCAAATCGATTGACGAAGCATTCCAATTTTTAAAACAATTCTAAGTTAAATTCAATCACATACCCTTCAACAGCACCTTAAACAACATCATTTCTGCTCTTAGCGACTTTAAGAGCAATTTAAATGTGAGATTGGTATCAGTACATTATCGTTTGACTCATCTAAAGCCAAAGCGAGTTGAGGACGTATCTAAGTTGATTGAGTCCTCCCAAAACAACATTTCAATAGTCTCAAGTCAAATATAACTATATGAATTCAATTACTCAGATAAAAATTAACTAGAACACACGACACTTCATATGACCAAAAGCACAAAACAACACGAAGAAATGTAAGTGAAGCACAACTAAATTTACTGCCATGCTTTCAGCTCTTATTTTCATCTTCAATATGAAACTTACATCATGAAAGAACTAAGAAAATGTACCTGGAATTCACAAGAAAAGCAAAATTAGAGGATGAGTGAGTAGCAAGAAGCAGCAGTAGTAGTTAACTCTAAACTTCAACAATGGAACAGTAAATTCACACAGCTTCCAAATAGGACTTGAAACCCCAATAGAAAACTCAGATCATTTTTGCTCGAATCTTAGAATTTGTGACTTTCAAAGGTTTTAGCTAAGGGGAAGACCAGAATTCCAGCAAAACCAATTCAATTTCGATCAATTTTCAACCAAAATGCAGAATCTAGGCTCTTCGGGATTCTGTTTAGTGATGAGATTTAGAAATTACTTCAGAGACTGAATTGTAACCAAGAAATGCAGAAGAAAATTCATGAAATAGTGATATTTTCAGTATTTCCAGCCGTTTTCCATTTCTATCCAGTCTGATCCCCCTTTCAAAATTCAGCTAATGGGCATTTTATACAAGGGAGTTTAGGGCAGCAGTAAGGTTTCAGATTTTATCATTTGACCCTTCCCCATTTTCTATCAACTCCATTCAGGCCCCTAGTAAAAAACCTGTTTTGTTAATTTGCCCCCTAGTCCCACCTTCCTGGAAATTTCCCAGGCGGTTAGGAAGATTCCCCCTATTTCGTTTCCCCAAACTACCATTCAAATGCATATTAATTACTTCAAAACCCAAACGGGTTATGCCTGACCCAAGGCCTTTGGGCTACTACATCAGCAGGTTCCAACAGCCCTTGGGCTTCCTGAACCTTTGAAGCTCATATTGTGGTTCAACAGACCACTGGCAACAAATGGATAATGCCCAGAAGTCTGCCATTCCGGCATTACAAGAGAACTAACAGTAAAACAAAAGAAGAAAGGCCATTGATGCAAAAGCAGGCATGAAATTTAAAAATACTGAAAAAGATATTAATTATCCTAATTATGCTGACAATTACTAATGACCTAAATCTGAATCATGCAACAAACCAACTACTAACTAAAGGAAAGAGACGAATCATCAGGAGCAAATAAACAAACAAAGGAAAATCAAAGAAAGAAAGAAAAGAAAGGATGACAACTAACCGGAACGAAGCTTGGAATCACTGGAATCTAAACGAATGGCCCAAAAGGTGAGAGAGCAGGAGCCGGCCAAAACAGCTAAGTCTCTCAAAATCGAGCCAAAATTCGAATTAGCCAAAGCTTCCAAATAAAACTTGGTTCACACGAATCTTGATTCGTATTTGAACTCCAGGAGTTAGAGAGTCTTGAACTACAAAACTAGGGTTTTCTTATTCGAGATTCAAGGGGTTTGCAAGTGTTATTTCGGGGATTAATAACGGCTTTAGTAATAAATAGCGAGAGTGGTTATGTGCGATCGTTCTGAAGATGTTTGAAGGAATTAGAGCTTGAGGCATTCCGGTCTTCGACATGAGATTTGAAGAGCTCGACTATGATTCGAAGGCAACCAGTTTAGGATTTGGGCTGAGGGGGTGAGGAGGATTCTAGGGTTGGTTTTGAGGCTGTTTTGAGGCGGCGGCGGCGGCGCGTGGGTATGGCGGCGTTAGGGTTCATATCTGATAAGGAAGATGAAAGAGGGAGATGAGGGACTTGTTTGGACATATGTTTAATCTGGGCATTTGGACAATTATATGCAAGATGGGGGAAGTATCTATAGCCGTCACATGAGATGAAATAGAGGGCCAAGATTGACTCAATGCTAACGAACTCTAAACGACGTAGTATTCCCCCATGCTACGTCGTTTCAGGGGTCTCAAAGGTTGGGGCTTGGACCGGGTATTTGGGGCGGAACTGGCTGGGATTCAATGGGTGAGGGGGAGATTGGGCCTGTGGAGATTAACTGAAGCAGCCCAAACGGGTTTCCTCCACTTATCTCCTTCCCTTTCAATTCTTTTCTTCAAAATTCTATTTCTTCTCTTTTCCTTTTTCAAAATTAAATTAAAAACCTAAATTAATTCCTAAAACCTAATTAACCTATTAAAAATACTAATTAAACCTAAATAATAATTATCACCATTAATAAAAAAATAAATTAAAAGAAAAACTACACAAAAATCAAAATTAAAAATAAAAGGTGCAAAATAACCTATTTTGTGATTTTTACCATTTTTATAAAACAACTATATTGTTAATTAATCTTAAAATATAAACTTAAATCCTAAATGCAAATGCCACACATTTTGTATTTTTCATTAATTAAATAAACAAACATGCACAGACAAATGCAAAAAATAACAAAAAATTCTACAAAAATCCACAAAATTGCAAACAATCGAAAAAATTATTTTGTTTTGAATTTATGGGAGTAATTCATATAGGGCAAAAATCACGTGCTCACAGCTGCCCCTCTTGTCTCGGAAACACGAAGAGTTTTCGTGCAAAGATAAAGTGAGCGGATACGAGCGATTTTTGCCCGTTTGAATACTCCGTGGGAAGCATTTTTGAAACATTTGACCGCACCCTACTTCCGAGGTTGCCTACATATCCTTGGTTAAAAAGGAATTAGGTTAGTATAGTTCGGGAAGTTTTGGTAGCTGGGACTACCATGAAGCTATGATTTCACTGTTGTTGCTGCTGCTGCTACTGTTTACTGAACCTCTTATTACACCATGACAAAACAAAAGAAGCTAGACGAAACTATGATCTATAAATTACAAGAAATCCTATCTATATCTTCAAACTTGCTCTTGTGGTTCTTGTTGCCTTGTTGACTTGTATTCTCCCGGTAAAATTCCTTTGTTGCCGACTTGAATTTAATCTGAGATGTTTTCCCTTTCTTCAGGTGGACGCTTGATTGTTGAACTCGAATTGTACTTTGAGATCTTTCCCTTTCTCTAGGTGGATGCCTGACTGCTGAACTTGAATTATATTCCCGTGCTCTCCAGGTGGGCGCCTGACTGCTGAACTTGAATTGTATTCCTGTGCTCTCCAGGTGGGCGTCTGATTGCTGAACTTGAAATGTATTCTCGTGCTCTCCAGGTGGGTGCCTGATTGCTGAACATGAATTGTATTCTCGTGCTCTCCAGGTGGGCGCCTGATTGCTGAACTTGAATTGTATTCTCGTGCTCTTCAAGTGGGTGCCTGACTGCTGAACTTGAATTGTATTCCCGTGCTCTCTAGGTGAGCGCCTGATTGCTGAACTTGGATTGTATTCCCATGCACTCTAGGTGGGCGCCTGACTGCTGAACTTGAACTATATTCCCATGCTCTCCAGGGGGCGCCTGATTGCCAAAACTTGAACTGTATTCCCGTGCTCTCCAGATAGGCGCCTGATTGCTAAACTTGAATTGTATTCCCTTGCTCTCCAGGTGGGTGCCTAATTGCCAAAACTTTAACTGTATTCCCGTGCTCTCTAGGTGGGCGCCTGATTGCTGAACTTGAAATGTATTCCCGTGCTTTCCAAGTGGGTGCATGACTGCTAAACTTGAATTGTATTCCCGTGCTCTCCAGGTGGGCGCCTGACTGCTGAACTTGAATTGTATTCCCGTGCTCTCTAGGTGGGCGCCTAATTGCTGAACTTGAATTGTATTCCCGTGCTCTCCAGGTGGGCGCCTAATTGTTGAACTTGGATTGTATTCTCGTGCTCTCCAGGTGGGCGCCTGACGGCTGAACTTGAATTGTATTTCCGTGCTCTCCAGGTGGGCGTCTGACTGCTTAACTTGAACTATATTCCTATGCTCTCCATGTGGGTGTCTGATTGCCAAAACTTTAACTGTATTCCCGTGCTCTCCAGGTGGGCGCCTGATTGCTAAAACTTGAACTGTATTCCCATGCTCTTCAGGTGGGCGCTTAATTGCTGAACTTGAACTGTATTCCCGTGCTCTCCAGGTGGGTGCCTGATTGCCAAAACTTTAACTGTATTCCCGTGCTCTCTAGGTGGGCGCCTGATTACTGAACTTGAATTGTATTCCCGTGCTCTCAAAGTGGGTACCTGATTTCAACAAAAATAGACAAAACAACGAAAATTTTCTGCCCCAGTTTGGTAGCTGGGCACATATGTGAGTGTTAAACTGAATCATATTACCAAATATTACTAAGAATTTGAAAGCAGATCCCGTTATCCAGGAGGGTCCAGATAACTCTTAATAAAATGATGGTTTTAAATCTAAGTTATATCTTCTAAAGGTGTGACTTTCGCTAAATCTTGTTATCTAAGAGGGTCTTAAAACTACACCTCATTATCTATGAGGGTCCTGAAAATCAAAAATCAAGTATTATCTTAAGAGTGACAATTTTTATGGCTGAATTACACTAACCTACAACAGAGCTTACGCTAAATCTTGTTGTCTAATGGAAGTCTTAAAGTTAAATCCCATTATTCATGAGGGTCCTGAAGACTTCTAATTGAATCCTATCTTAAACATGCAAACTTTGAAACAAACTTATGTTCCTCTGGGGTACATTTATGCTAGGTTTTGCTACTCATGATTGTTCTGATTTCTAAACTAGGTCCCATTTTCCAGGAGGGTCCTGAAAATTTACGGTCAACCTGTCTGGTGCTTGCTCTTCCCCTACGGAGGGTTTCTTCGAAACAAACAAAATTTTTTGCTCCTGTTTCAATCAAGAAAAATCTCGTCAGTTTAAAATGTGGTGGTTAGTTAATGGCATTCTTGCGGAAGGTCTCTCCGCTGCCGTGTTTTGTTTTGACTGGCTTCCCCGAACTGACCCTAAACCGTTTGGCTTTCTGACTAAATTTCAACCCACATGATCTCGGATGACTCGAGTGTTCTATACCCAAACCGTTATTTTACGCCTCTGACCCCTTTAACTGAACCTCTGCATCTCCCATGAAATTACTAAATCATTCCGCCGATGGAACTTTTGCTGGCACTTTATATCCCACTTTACATCATGCTATCTTTGGTATGTTTTGGCCACATTTTGCTTTGTAATTTTTGAAGTTGGTAGTGAGCTTTGAAATCCTTTCTTATTTGCTTGACCAAGACTGACATTGAAAAATCTTAGAGAAATGAAACCCAAAAGAACTGAAATGCAATGGCACTGAGAGTTAAGGATAAAGAAAATCCAAAACTGGATGACTTGCTAAAAAGGAAAAAGGAAAGGGACTTATCTGAGTGGAACAGCTGGTACCAATGATCATGACATGCATTTCGGATTAATCGGCCCAATCTGTCCAACCAATCAACTTTCAGTTGCCATACTTTGTTGCCCCGAAGTTTCCATAACCTGACTTCTTCGCCAAAAACTTGACCTTGTTCGGCCTGCGGTGCCCTAAAGGGTTTTCACCAACAAGCCTCTCTCATTTTTTCATCTCTCAACTCACTTTCGCCTTACGGTGCCCGTGAGGGCTTTCACCAATAAGACTCTCTCATTTTTATTTCTCTCAGCTCCCGTCGCCTTATGGTGCCCGTGAGGGTTTTCACCAATAAGACTCTGTCATTTTCAACATTTTTTTGCTTGGACCAGAGTGTTGCCCCTGATATGAATTACCTCTCCTTGCTTGACTTGGCATTTCTCGAAGACTGATCGGAAGATCTTTCTTTGGACCGTAATGTGGGCTTCTGGATAGGGTTAGAAAGAAAGGATATCAAAGGCTCAAAACAATTCATATGGGTTCAAAATTATAACTTTCGGAATCAGATTTCTTACAACAACCACAACTTCTGCCCCAGTTTCTTGCTTGGGGACTTTTGGATTTTTATTTTGATGGGACCGAACAGTGAGGCTGCCTATGTATCCTTAAAAGGAATCAAGTCGAACGTAGTTCATGTCATAGAAATTGCTTTGTTGTTGTGATTTTCTGTTATCTCTTTCTTTTCTTTCTCTTTTTTCTTTCTTTTTTCTTTTTGTTGTTTTGTTGGTCTTTTTCTCTTTTTCTCTTTTCCTTTTCTTCTTTTTTTTTCTTTTCTTTTTTTCTTTTACTTATCTTTCACGCTTGTGCTTTTGATCTCTGCTACTGATTCCGAAAGAGGGATATGAAAGAAAATAAATAAGGCTCAAAGGGGATAACAAAGGATAAAATGTTTAGATAGCAGAACAAAATGCCTTCGTCATTCCAATCTTCAAAATATGCCAAGTACAAACAAATACAACTTAACCAAAGAAAATCATACATAGTATCTCTTGACCGCACCGGAATTGATGGCCATCTCTACACACTTGCCTTCTATATCTGTTAAATACAAAGCATCATTTGACAACACTCTAGTTACGATGAACGACCCCTGCCAGTTTGGAGCGAACTTGCCTTTGGCCTTAGCCTGATGTGGAAGGATACATCTCAACACTTGCTGACCCACTTCAAACTTCCGTGGACGCACCTTCTTATTATATGCTCTTGCCGTTCTCTGTTGATACAATTGGTTGTGACACATAGCTGCCAATATCTTCTCATCGATCAAACTCAATTGTTCCAGGCGGGTTTTGACCCACTCATCATCATCGATTTCTGCCTCCACGACAATTTGAAGGGATGGGATTTCCACTTCTGCGGGTATCACTGCTTCGGTGTCGTACACCAGTAAATAAGGAGTCGCCCCTACTAAAGTACAAATAGTAGTACGATAACCCAACAATGCAAAAGGCAGCTTTTTATGCCACTGTCTAGAACCTTACCATTTTCCGAAGTATCTTCTTTATATTCTTGTTGGCCACTTCAACTACTCCGTTTGCCTTGGGGCGGTAAGGGGTGGAATTACGATGTGTAATCTTGAACTGCTGACACACCTCTTTCATCAGATGACTATTGAGATTAGCCCCATTGTCTGTAATGATCACCTTTGGTATCCCAAACTGACAAATGATATTTGAGTGCACAAAATCAACCACCGCTTTCTTGGTTACAGACTTGAATGTTTTAGCCTCTACCCACTTGGTGAAATAGTCGATGGCCACTAGAATGAACATGTGCCCATTTGATGTTGATGGCTCAATTGGCCCAATAACATCCATGCCCTACACAACAAAAGGTCATGGTGAAGACATTGTGTGCAATTCAGATGGTGGAGAATGAATCAAATCTCCGTGCACTTAGCACTGATGACACTTGCGCACAAAATTAATACAATCTCGCTCCATAGTGAGCCAATAATAACCTGCTCGGAGAATCTTATTTGCTAGCACGTACTCACTCATATGCGGTCCACAGACTCCAGAATGTACCTTGGTCATGATAGTTGTGGACTGTCTAGCATCTATGCATCTCAATAATCCAAGATCCGGGGTCCTTTTGTACAAAACCCCTCCACTGAAGAAAAATCCGCTTGCCAACCGATGAATTGTTCTCTTTTGATCACATGTGGCTTGTACCAGATACACCCTCATCCTGATATATTCCTTGATATCATGAAACCAAGGCTCACCATCAAGTTCTTCTTCCACCACATTATAGTAAGCATGCTGATCATGGACCTGAATATGCAACGGGTCAACATAAGCCTTATCCGGTTGATGTAACATTGATGCCAAGGTAGCCAAAGCATCAGCAACCTCATTATGGATCCTTGGAATATGCCTGAACTATACTGATCAAAACCATTGACAAAGATCATGCAAACATTGCTGGTACGGTATAAGTTTCAAATCTCGTGTTTCCTATTCCCTTTGAATTTGGTGCACCAGAAGGTCTAAGTCCCCTAAGACAAAGACTTCTTGGACACCCATGTCTGCAGCCAACCTCAAACCCAAAATACATGCCTCGTACTCAGCCATGTTGTTAGTGCAATAGAAACGAAGCTGAGCCGTAACAGGGTAGTGATACCCTGTTTCAGAAATGAGTATAGCCCTTATCCCAAAGCCTTTCATGTTAGCAGCTCCATCAAAGAAAAGTTTTCAACCTGGCTCTCCAACTGGTTCTAACTCATCAATGTGCATCACCTCTTCATCAGGGAATTAGGTCTTCAATGGCTCATATTCTTCATCCACTGGATTCTCGGCCAAATGGTCGGCCAATGCCTGGGCTTTCATTGCAGTCCGGGTCACATAGACAATGTCGAATTCTGGGAGCAAAATCTGCCACTTTGCGAGCCTTCCTGTGGGCATAGGCTTCTGAAAGATATACTTTAATGGATCCAAACGAGAGATGAGGTAAGTAGTGTAAGATGACAAATAATGCTTCAACTTTTGTGCCACCCAAGTTAGGGCACAACATGTCCTTTCTAGGTGAGTGTACTTAACCTCGTAAGATGTGAACTTCTTGCTAAGATAATAGATGGCCTGCTATTCCCTATCGGTGATGTCATGCTGACCCAGCACACAACCAAATGAATTGTCCAAACTCGTCAAATACAAAATCAAAGGTCTCCCTGGTTCTGGTGGGACCAACACAAGTGGGTTTGACAAGTACCCCTTTATCTTATCAAATGTTTCTTGACACTCATCTGTCCATTTGACCGTAACATCCTTCTTCAACAGTTTGAAGATAGGAACACAAGTTGTCGTAATCAGTTTTGTTCCTCGGGGTGGCAACTCTTGGATAGCTTTGATCTTTGATGGGTCCAATTCAATACCTCGACGGCTGACTATGAATCCTAACAATTTTCCAGATGGCACACCAAATGCACATTTTGTAGGATTGAGCTTAAGATTGTACCTGCGAAGCCTTTGGAAGAATTTTCTCAAATCTCTGACATGATCAGACTGCTTTATAGACTTTATAATTACATCATCCACGTAAACCTCGATCTCCTTGTGTATCATGTCGTGGAATATGGTTATCATTGCCCTCATGTAAGTTGCCCCAGCATTTTTCAAATCGAAAGACATGACCCTGTAGCAGTATGTTCCCCATGGCGTGATGAATGTCATCTTTTCTGCATCTTCCTCATCCATTAAGATCTGATGATAGCTCGCATAGCAGTCCACAAAAGACCTAAGCTCATGTTTGGCACAATTGTCAATCAGAATGTGTATATTTGGCAGTGGGAAGTTGTCCTCGGGACTCGCCTTGTTAAGATCACGGTAATCAACACACACACTGGTCTTGCCATCTTATTTTGGCACAATTACTACATTGGCTAACCAAGTGGGATACCGAGTGACCCGAATGACTTTTGCATCGAACTGCTTGGTGACCTCTTCTTTGATCTTCACACTCATAATTGTTTTAAATTTCCTCAGCTTCTTCTTGACAGGAGGGAATGCTGGGCCAATGGGCAATTTGTGAACCACCAAGTCAGTGCTTAAACCTGGCATGTCGTTATATGACCCTGCAAAGACATCCTTGTACTCAAGTAACGCTTTAATTATCTCCTTCCTGAGTTGAGGTTCAATATGGACACTTATCTTAGTTTCTCTAATATTATCTGGGTCCCCTAAATTGATTGCTTTTGTATCACTCAGGTTAGGCTTGGGTTTTTCTTCAAAATGGCTTAATTCTTTACTAATCCCTTCAAAGGCATCATCCTCATCATATTCCGATTTATCATCACACTCTATTTCTTGAATTACTATTTCAGAATTAGATTGGCTTTTAATACTGGGCCGAAGATTCCTCATGCATGTCATGTTATTGAAACCAGCATAAAAAGAACTGTATAAGGAAGAAAAGAAAACAAAAATAAAACTGTCAGGAATGAAGAAAAAGGGAAATTACATTTCATTAAAATTAGAAGATGACAAGGTTTATACATCCAAATAGACGGAACATAGAATCTGAATTACAACCCTGGAATAATCCAGATAAACTGAAAGAAAATCAAAGCAAACTACCAAAACTCCTTCCTAGTGGGGAGATGAGTAGCTTCCCAATTGTTAATATTTGCACTGGGCCCAACAAATTGCACATCCGCCTTGCTAGAACCCTCTCCAACTTCCACCATGTTCACATCATCAAATAACTTCTCGAACCTTTCAATCAACTCTTTATCAGGACCAACCACAGAACTGGGAACTGTTGTTACAGGGCGTTTCTTGGTGCCAGGTCTGACAAATGATCGGGAGAGCCGTGGGATAAGCTTTGGGAGGACCCAGGCCCTCTGTTTCGACTTTTTGGCTCTTTCCACGTCCGCAATTGTGGGCTTGAACCCCTAACCAAATGTATCCAAGTTTTTGGGAAGAGACATCGGTTGTACGATACCTTGCAGAGATGCACCCAAACCCTTGACCGGTACAAAACCATTTTTCAACATTTCAACGGCTACCATGACTGTTGCAGCAACTGCCCAAGGAGTTGGAACGCACTTCCCTTTTGGAATTTTCTCTATCAATACCGTGTCAAAAACCTAATAAACCCATGGCCCCTTGTCGTCTTCAAACTCTATGAACAGAACAATGGCGTCACTAGGAACACACAAATTATCTTCGCCGTACACAACAATTTCCTGTTTATCCCATTCAAACTTGACCATTTAATGCAGAGTAGACGGGACTGCTTTGGCAGCATGAATCCAGGGTCGACCTAACAGCAGATTGTAAGAAACAACCACATCGAGCACCTGGAACTCCATGGTAAATTCAACTGGCCCTATTGTAAGCTCAAACACTATGTCCCCGACTGAATCTTTCCCTCCACCGTCGAATCCCCGAACGCATATACTGTTCTTGTGAGTTCTTTCATCATCCACCTTCAACTTGTTCAGAGTGGAGAGAGGGCAAATGTTCGCACTAGTACCATTGTCAACTAGTACCCGAGTAACCACAGAATCTTCGCATTTCACCGTAAGATAGAGGGCTCTATTGTGCTCAGTACCCTCCACGAGCAACTCATCATCAAAAAAAATGACTATGTTTACCTCAAATATCTTGTTAGCTATTTTTTCTAAGTGGTTTACTGAGATTTTGTCAGGAACGTGAGCCTCATTCAGGATCTTCATCAAAGCCCGACGGTGCTCGTCTGAATGGATCAATAATGACAATAGTGAAATCTGAGCCGGTGTCTTCCTCAACTGCTCCACAATGGAATAGTCCAGCACTTTCATCTTTCTCAAGAATTCTTCTGCTTCTTCCTCGGTCACAGTTTTCTTCACTAGCACCGGGTTATCTTTGGATATCTTAGCTTTTCTCAACTCTTCGGGGGCAAAGCATCTCCCCGATCGAGTCAAACCATGGGTATCACAAACTTCTTGTTTAACCTCTTTCCCCTTGTAAGTCACTATCACTCATTCATAATTCCACGGGACAGCCTTACTATTGAATATTGGTAATTGGGTGACAGGTTTGATAATTACAGGATCTATGCGAGCACCCTCCACAATTATGACAGGCTTGTTCGCTACCCCTGTCACCACCACTTTTGCTTTTTCTTGTTTCACTGCAACACCATTTGAAACCCTTTCTTGACTACCGCAGATGGTTCATTGTTTGCCCTGCTCAACCCGATCACTGATTTATCACTTGTTGGCATTTCAACCGGCCTGACTTCACTGGACCGAATCATCATGATGGTCTGTGAAGGCTTCTTAGTCTCCCCTCCCCTATGCACTATCTCGATCATATTTGTCTCATGATGGGCCGACAACGGATTCTGGTTGATATTGGGCGCCTCCGGAGCTTGGACCTCAATTCGATTAGTATCAATGAGCTCTTGAATAGCTATTTTCAATTGCTAGCATTTCTTTGTATCGTGCCCCGGAGCACCAGAACAATATTCGCAACTCACAGAGTGATCAAGATTCCTCGGGGGAGGATTTGGCAGTTTTGGCTCGATCGGACTCAGCATACCCAATTTTTGCAACCTGTGGAACAAACTGGTATAGGATTCTCCCAATAGAGTGAAGGTTTTCTTCTTCTGCAACCTCTCATTCTTAAATGCTTGGTTGGGCCGGAAACCTGATCTAGGAGGGTTTCGGTAGGCTCTTTGGGGTGGATAGACATTTTGTGGGGTCGAGTATGTATTTTGTGGGACTGGCGCATGCCATTGTGCGTGGGCCGAAGGTTGGTTGTATGTTTGGGCATGGAGGACAGAAAAATGAAGGTATGGTGGTGGGTAGTAATGTTGTGGTGGGCTATATAGGGTATGAGGGTAGGTTTAGTGGTAGGGCCGAGGCTAATGATAGTGGTGAGTGAACCCCTGGGTCCGAACCAAGCTCCTGAATCAATCGTTGCTACATACTCTTTCTTCTTCTTTCCAATTACCATCCCAGTTCTGCTTTGAATGGCCTGGGTGGTTGCCTTAATAGCCGAATAGCTCATGATTTTGTTTGTCTTGAGCCCTTCTTCTACCATACCTCCCAACTTTACCACTTCATTGAAGGACTTCCCTATAGCTGATACTAGACGACCGTAATAAGTAGGTTCTAAGGCCTGCAGAAAATAATCCACCATTTCACTTTCTTTCATTAGAGGGTCAACCCTTGCTGCCTGCTCTCTCCACCTAAAACCATACTCCCTGAAACTTTCATTGTTCTTTTTCTCAAGTTTCGTCAAAGACAAACGATCCGGAATAATTTCGAGATTGTACTGGAAGTAACAAGCAAATGTCTGGGCTAGATCATTCCATGTGTACCATCTTCCGTGACCCTACCGAGTATACCATTCCAGCACTGTCCACTCAAAATCTGACTGAAATACGCCATTAGCAACTCGTCTTTCCCGCCAGCTCCCCTCATTTTGCTACAAAAACCTCTCAAATGCGCCACTGGATCACCGTGCCCATCATACAAATCAAACTTGGGCATCTTAAACCCTGCCAGCAATTGCACATCTAGAAACAGACATAGGTCTTTGTAGGCCACACTTACTTGACCTCCCAATCCTCGCATGTCTCTGAATGACTGTTCCAGGCTTTTAACTTTCCTGATCATCTCCTCCTGTTCAGGATTTTTAGATGGTTTTTCGATTTCCGCAGGGAGGTCAAAATGAGGAGTGTAGGAATAGGGTTCAGGAACCTTGAAAGTGGGCTCCGGGGGTAATACTAGTTGTCGTAAGTCTGGAGTAGAGTCTCACTGGAGGATCGGTGTAATGCAGCAGGTGGGGGTGCCACAAAAATAGGAGTGACTGGTGGAGGAGGGTACGGGACTTTTTTGGGTGGTGGAGCTTGTGATATATGGGAAGTGGTGCCGTGGAATTGTTGGTAGAGAGGAAAGGCCGGAGATGAGTTCACAGTGGGAGGTTCCTGGGGCTGAGCCAATGGCGGGATAAAAGCAGAGTTGGCGGGGTAAACTAGCGGTGGGTGCCCTTTTGCCCATGCTTGGTACATTTCAGCCATCTGCTACTTCAGTTTATACTGTCGCACCTCCTTTTTACCGCGCCCGCGGGGGCGCGTGGGGAGTTTTCTCCAATTAAAGGACAGTCGAAACGGGATTTATTTAATTATTTAAGAGTCGCCGCCTGGGAATTTTAAGGCGTCCCAAGTCACCAATTTCAATCCGTGAATCGAGGAGAATATGACTCTGTTTATTATTCTGCGAACCAGAAATCCTGAGTAAGGAATTCTTTTAATCCGGAAGAAGGTGTTAGGCATTTCCGAATTCCGTGGTTCTATCACGGTCGCTTAACTGTTTTTATTATTGGCTTAATTATCTTGATTTTATTAAATATATTGATGTTACATGATTTTACTACCGCTTATACTTATTGCGATTGAGGACCCTTCTTTGAATCGAATTACGCGTACGTATATTCGTGTTATAAATTTAAAAATGCGGAATTGTGTCACGCGTACGTGTACACGATAACTTTTGGTAATATATTTATTAAACAATCATTTTTTCGAAATTGTGTCGAATCAAGAATATTTGTTTTTCTTAAATAGTGAACCGTACATCTCGGGTTTTTATGAAATTGATTTAACGCCTTTGGAAAAATCCTTTTATTAAATATTCGCTCGTAATTGCGCGTACGCATAATCCGAATTTTTGCTTTTAAAAATATAATCAGGGTACGCGAACGTATCCCTAATTGCGCAAAATATTTGTAATGATATTAGGGATTTTTCCACAAATTGTTTATTATATTATGAGAAATCTTCATTTAAGATACCCTTTAATTCTTGAAAAAGAATTCACAATTTATTGAATGTTGCCCGTTGATTATAATTTCCGCATATAACATGTTCATCCAAGACTATTCAAATTCAAAATAAAGAATAAGAACATGATTAATACTATTCTTCACAAATACAACATATATATCTATATGCCCAATAATGAATTGTATATGAAACTAAAAATGATTTATAAAGGGAAGAATATTTTTTTTTCAAGAACTTTTATTATTTCTATTTAGTGCAAGTCCTATTTCTAATTGTCGTTGATAAAAAAGTGTTGCAATTTGTATATCTCATCTTATTCTCATATACTTGCTTTTAATCTAATAGGCCTAATTATTTATTTAGGATGGTAAATAGGCATCAAGTTGATAAGAAAAGAATTATTATACAAATTGATTGACAACATTGCCTTACATGCAACGTATTTGTATGTCTTGAAACATTCATAGCATTTTAACATCATAATGAGCTATAACAACTCAACTCACCATACACTAATGGTTCTATAAATACCTGTTATCATACCACATAAGAACGTACAACTTATATCATTCCATCCATAACTAAATCAAGTATAAGAATAAACTAGCAATATGGTTTTGATATTTTCACTCTATTCTAACAACGCCACAAGGCCTAGTTAATGGCCAATCTTTATGTCATGTTTCCTACCTTGACAGTTCAAATATGATTAAACTAATGAGATGAAGCGCTAACATTATTACAAAGCTTTATACGAACTTTCAAAGTAAGACAATTAGCTCATAGCTATCAAATTGAATTCACTACTAATTAACTAACATGAAACAAAAAATGAAATTTAAACTGATGAACTTGGACAAATGGAAAACAGAATTTCAATTCAAGCTTCATTGATGAGTCATGTTGAATCTCTTTCCAACTTAAAATTTAAAAGACATGTACCTGAAAATGAAGGTAGAAGGAGTAAATTTCAGCAGTAGTAGCAATAACAAAATCAGTAGAATGTACCGATAACACAGCAAGTCTGAACAAGAATAGGATCCAAGGAGCCCAGATGTAGAGTAACAGGATTTTTGGGAAAAACTTTCAGATTTAATCCAAGTAATATCAAACAAATAGACCCGGACAGATCCAAAGAAAAGTATGTTTCTGATTTTCTTTTCTGTTTCTATATCTGTTTCTGTTTTTTCTTTTTCCTCTTCCTCTTCAGATTCCAAGAAGAATCTGATTTTTCTGTTGGGTTTTTCTCTTTTATATCACTCTAGGTGTATTTTTCTTAAATTCTCTTTCAAAATCTGTTATGAAGTCTCTCTAAACTATCTTTCTCTGAAAACAGATTTTTTCTTCTTTTCTGCCCTAAATCAGTCTCAATTCCCTCTCTGAAAAAAAGAAATCTTAAATTATGTTTTCTCTCTCCCTGAAAACTCAGATTTTTTTTTTTCAAAATCTCTCCAAACTCCCTTTTTTTGAAACTCACCCCTTCCTTTTAAATCTGTCCCTGTATTTATACAGGTATGCCCCCTTTCTTTTAGTGCTGCCTGGACCCTTTCTCTTTTTTTTTTTAAATCAGAAAAATTCCATTAAAACTACTTTTGAATACTTTATATGATCCTAACCTGATTTTAAGCAGCCCCATTACCCTTTGTTTCGCATTATCACTTTAAATAATAGCCACTAACTTTTCACTTTCAGCCCATTATGCTATCATGTTATCCTCATTGTTCTATCCCAGAAATGTCCCTGACCTACTGTTTTCTACTGGTATTACTGTCTTAGATTTTAACAAGTTATCTGAATTAAAACTTGTCTAGCAGCTATCAACCAATTCCTAATGATTAACCTCTTAATACAATTATATTTACCCAACCTTTGTGAACTTGAATTCAGAACTAACATCATAACAACATTATACTGAATTCAGCCTAATAATTCAACTGAACTCAGCTTTTGAACTAAGATCAAACAAACAGGAGCATTGTCAATATATTGACAATGTCCTGAACTTAATGTTCAGAAAACAACATATACAGCATACATTTGAATTCACTGATTCACAAACAAACATGATTTAATTGACGAGTATTAATCAGTTGACTATTTACAACATTTGTCCATAATCAGTCTAAAACAATAGAAGCCAGACTGTTTCAGTCAGCATTTTCAGAAATGAAAATTCGTAATATAACTAATCGACGAACTTAATCGAGTCGATTACACACATTGTAATTAGTCACAACCAACAGAAACAATTCACATTCGGATCAAGTAGATAGGTAGGAGACAGAAATGACAGAATTAATCAAAACAAAATATGAAAAATTAACAAGTTTTTAAACAAACGAAAATACATACAGAATACACAAACAGAAATAGAAAAGTACCTCTGAATTTTAATCAGACTCGAACTCAACTTGGCTTCGGATTTGTTTGAAATCAAACAGACCTTAGTCGAAGTATTTTCCACTGAAAATACTTCGACTAAGGTCGATTAAACCTCAATCTTTATTCAATCTGGACAGAATCCAAAAGTCTGGTATTTTTAGGGTTCTTGAAAGTTCGATTTGGAATTTACTCATTTCTGGTTAGATTCGAGGGAAACCAAAGATGTTCTAGGCACGAGGGAGGTCAGGGGGTAACTGATGTGAGTTTTAAGTAGGTTGGGATAAGGTCAGGTTGTACTCGAATCTTCAAATGAAGATTCGAGTAGTTCCAGTATGATTCGAACCATGCAACTAACAGATCCGTGATGAAGGTATCTAGGGGAAGTTGTGGTGTTATTTTGGAAGCCATCGGAGAAGATCAAGTTTTCAGGCCAACCTTCGATTTAAGATTCGAAGAGTTGGGGCCTGATTCGAAGGAAACTAAGGTCAGATTCGTGTAGAGGATGTTCAGGGGGTTCTAGAGTGTTATTTTGGTGACCGGCGGCGTTGATGCCGCCGGGTTTCAGGTGGTGGGATCCTAGGGCGGCTAGGGTTAGGAGTGGGGGTTTGGGGACGATGATGAACAGTGTAGGAGGGGGGGTGTTCAGTTAGGGGCCGGGGTAAGGGCTTGGGACTTATATAGGGGTGGGGTGGATTGATATTGTCCGTCCGATCAAGTAAGATGAAGGGCCAGGATCAATCCACTTATCAAAACGACATCGTTTGATTTAAGTTGGGGAAAGGGTCAACCCGGGGTTGAAATGGATCGGGTTTGAGTGAGTTTTTTAAGACCGTGGGATCAAAATGGATGAACGGTTCAGATCTAGTTGCCCTAAACGTCGTCGTTTTATTTATGCAAGGGCTGAACTGGACCGTTTGATTGCAATGAATCAACGGCTCAGATTTGAGGTACCTCATGCGACGTCGTTTAGGCTTGTTCGAATTGGACCGGACAGGGGGATGTTGGATTGGGCTGTGGGATTCATTTCGTTTGGGCCTGGATTTTAATCCAGGTCCGATTTTCATATTCTAACTTATATTTTTATTTTATTATTAATTAATAAAATCCTAATCAAAAATTATAAAAACAAAATTATCATTACAATAATACTAATTATCTTTTAATAACCATTAACACGTAGATAAAACATTGACACATTTAAAAATAGAACGAATGCATATTATTTTGTGATTTTATTTAAATTATCTTTCAAATGCATAATTAAATCCTATATGCATGCAACATGTATTTTACTTTAATTTTCATTTCATTATGACGAAGTAAACATTTATGAACATAATACAAGTATTTAACACCACGTAAATTCACAAAATTACACAGTAAAAGAAATTTATTTTATCTTTTGATTTATTTTGGAGTAGTTTTTCGTAAGGCAAAAATCACGTGCTCACAGCTGCCCCTCTTTGTGCGGAAACTCGAAGAGTTTTCGTGCAAAGATAAAGTGAGCGGATATGAGCGATTTTTTGCCCGTTCGAATACTCCGTGGGAAGCATTTTTTTTAGAAAGATTTGACCAAACCTCTGCTTCAAAGGTTTCCTACATATCCTTGGTTATAAAGGAATCAGGTCAATGTAGTTCGGGAATTTTGGGTAGCGGGGACTACCGTGGGACTGTGATGTTACTGTTGCTTTGTGCTGTTTTTACTGCTTGCTCACCTCCTTATTACACCTTACTTCAAAGGTAATACAAAAAACTAAACTAGATTATGGTACAGGAATTATAAAAATCTTATCTAGATCATGCCCTTGCGTTTCTTGTTGTCTTAATATCTTGGTGACTCTTGGGCATTTGGCTTATTCCGTATTCCTTTTCATTGTGTCCCGTATTTTCTTTTGGAACTCTTGTTGTTTCTTGCTGGGGATTCTGTTGGACTCCTCTGCTTTATTGATTCTAAGTGTGCTCCTTTTTCATATGAGCGGGCTTTTGATTTCAACACTTCAATTTCATTCCCTCGTTCTTCAGGTGGGTGCCTTGACTGCTTCTTTTCTTTCTTCATCCTCATTCTCCAGGTGGACGCCTGACTTCTTTTATTTCTTCATCTTCATTCTCCAGGTGGACGCCTGACTTCTTTAATTCTTCATCCTCATTCTCCAGGTGGACGCCTGACTTCTTTTTCTCATCCTCATTCTCCAGGTGGACGCCTGACTTCTTGTTTTCTCATCCTCATTATCCAGGTGGACGCCTGACTTCTTCAATTCTCATCCTCATTCTCCAGGTGGACGCCTGACTTCTTCTTTTCTCATCCTCATTCTCCAGGTGGACGCCTGACTTCTTTTAATTCTCATCCTCATTCTCCAGGTGGACGCCTGACTTCTTTAATTCTTCATCCTCATTCTCCAGGTGGACGCCTGACTTCTTTAATTCTTCATCCTCATTCTCCAGGTGGACGCCTGACTTCTTCTTTTCTCATCCTCATTCTCCAGGTGGACGCCTGACTTCTTTAATTCTTCATCCTCATTCTCCAGGTGGACGCCTGACTTCTTTAATTCTTCATCCTCATTCTCCAGGTGGACGCCTGATTTCTTCTTTTCTTTATCCTCATTCTCCAGGTGGACGCCTGACTTCTTTAATTCTCATCCTCATTCTCCAGGTGGACGCCTGACTTCTTCTTTTCTTTGTCCTCATTCTCCAGGTGGACGCCTGACTTCTTCAATTCTCATCCTCATTCTCCAGGTGGACGCCTGACTTCTTTAATTCTTCATCCTCATTCTCCAGGTGGACGCCTGACTTCTTTAATTCTCATCCTCATTCTCCAGGTGGATGCCTGACTTCTTCAATTCTCATCCTCATTCTCCAGGTGGACGCCTGACTTCTTTAATTCTCATCCCCATTCTCCAGATGGACGCTTGACTTCTTCTTTTCTTTGTCCTCATTCTCCAGGTGGACGCCTGACTTCTTCAATTCTCATCCTCATTCTCCAGGTGGACGCCTGACTTCTTTAATTCTTCATCCTCATTCTCCAGGTGGATGCCTGACTTCTTTAATTCTCATCCTCATTCTCCAGGTGGACGCCTGATTTCTTCTTTTCTTTATCCTCATTCTTCAGGTGGACGCCTGACTTCTTTAATTCTTCATCCTCATTCTCCAGGTGGACGCCTGACTTCTTCAATTCTCATCCTCATTCTCCAGGTGGACGCCTGACTTCTTTAATTCTTCATCCTCATTCTCCAGGTGAACGCCTGACTTCTTTAATTCTCATCCTCATTCTCCAGGTGGATGCCTGACTTCTTCTTTTCTTTGTCCTCATTCTCCAGGTGGACGCCTGACTTCTTCAATTCTCATCCTCATTCTCCAGGTGGACGCCTGACTTCTTTAATTCTTCATCCTCATTCTCCAGGTGGACGCCTGACTTCTTTAATTCTCATCCTCATTCTCCAGGTGGACGCCTGATTTCTTCAATTTCTTCATCCTCATTCTCCAGGTGGACGTCTGACTTCTTTAATTCTTCATCCTCATTCTCCAGGTGGACGCCTGACTTCTTTAATTCTTCATCCTCATTCTCCAGGTGGACGCCTGATTTCTTCTTTTCTTCATCCTCATTCTTCAGGTGGACGCCTGACTTCTTTTTCTCCATCCTCATTCTCCAGGTGGACGCCTGACTTCTTCTTTTCTTTGTCCTCATTCTCCAGGTGGACGCCTGACTTCTTCAATTCTCATCCTCATTCTCCAGGTGGACGCCTGACTTCTTTAATTCTTCATCCTCATTCTCCAGGTGGACGCCTGACTTCTTTAATTCTCATCCTCATTCTCCAGGTGGACGCCTGACTTCTTCTTTTCTTTGTCCTCATTCTCCAGGTGGACGCCTGACTTCTTCAATTCTCATCCTCATTCTCCAGGTGGACGCCTGACTTCTTTAATTCTTCATCCTCATTCTCCAGGTGGACGCCTGACTTCTTTAATTCTCATCCTCATTCTCCAGGTGGACGTCTGACTTCTTCTTTTCTCATCCTCATTATCCAGGTGGACGTCTGACTTCTTTTAATTCTTCATCCTCATTCTCCAGGTGGACGCCTGATTTCTTTAATTCTTCATCCTCATTCTCCAGGTGGACGCCTGACTTCTTCTTTTCTTCATCCAGGTATTTCCTGACACAAATATTGTATTTGCCCCTGTTTTAAATCAAAGAAAACTTCGTTAGTTTAAAGCATGGTGGTTGACTGGGGTATTCTTGCTGATGGTGATGCTTCTCTTCGTTTCTCTTTGTTGCCTTGGAATGGTTGAAAAGACTGTTTTGTCCTTGTAATTGATCCTTGACTATAGGATTCCCCTCTGTATGTTTTCCTTCAAACCCTTTTAACTGTAATCATATGTCCCTTCTGACTTTGCTGATCCATTTTTTAATTTCACCTTTCTTACACCCATATCTTTTATTTTCCACCTTTCGTGGCTGTATTTTATAACCTTGAATCTCGGTAGTATACCTTGACATTCCTTCTTATTTGTTTGGAATAAAACTTATCTCAAAGCTTTTAGAAAAGTAAGATTATTAGTGACGAAACACGTTGATTTCGACAATTATAGAATGAAAAGAAAAATCCAATTTTGGATGACTGTTGGAGAAAGAATAAAAACTTATCTGATTGGAGTTACTGGGACCAATGATCAGGGTATGCATTTCGGATTAATCAACCCAGTCTTTTAATCAATCTCCTTTCAATTGTCGCATTTTTGTTTTTGCCAAAATTTCCATAACCCAACTTCATTTTTCATTTCACAGACCTGTTGGACTTGTAACGTCTTAAAGAGTTTTCACTGATAAACTTTCCTCATTTGTTCACTTCTCACTTCCTTTTCGCCTTATGGTGCCCACGAAGGTTTTCACCAATAAGACTCTCTCATTTTACTTTTCTCTCAACTTCCGTCGCCTTATGGTGCCCGTGTGGGTTTTCACCTATAAGACTCTCTCATTTTTACTTTCTTTTCTTGTTTGTACCCGAGTGTTATGAGCCATCTTCATTTGCTTGACTCAGCATTTTTCTAAGATTGATCGAAAGGTCTTTTTGGTATGGGGTTAGAAATGGAAAAGGTATTAAAAGTTAAATAGCTTTGTTATGGGTTAAAAATTACAACTCTTGGAATCTTTCTCTTATTTGCAATACAGTTTCTATGCCCCAGTTTTTGATTGGGGTTGCTTGACATAACTTTTTGTGCACATTATGTATATTGTGCACCCTATGACCGAGCCGTGAGGCGCCTACGTATCCTTCTTTGAGGAATCAGGTCAAACGTAGTTCACTAAATAATAGTGATGTTTTTTTTTTAATTATTTCATACTTGATTTTTTTATTGATTCCAAGAGAGGGTAGGAAAGAAACAAGTATGGCTCAAAGGGGAAGCAAATGGTATAGTGTTTGGATAGCAGAATAAATTGCCTTTGTCATTCCAATCTTCGAAATAATGCTAAATACAAACACTCAAAAAGTTATGCATAATATCTCTTTACCGCGTCAGAATTGATCGCCATATCTATGCATTTGCCTTCAATGTCTGTTAATCATAGTGCACCATTCGATAATACTCTGGTCACAATGAATGGTCCTTGCCAATTCGGGGCAAATTTGCCCTTTGCTTCAACCTGATGTGGAAAAATACGTTTCAACACATGCTAACCTACTTCAAACTTTCGAGGACGCACCTTTTTGTTGTATGCTCTTTCTATTCTTCTTTGATATATTTGACCATGGCATACTGCGGTCAATCGTTTTTCATCAATCAAGTTTAACTGTTCTAGACGGGTTTTGACCCATTCATCATCATCAATCTTTGCTTCGGCGATGATCCGAAGGGAAGGAATCTCAACTTCTGCAGGAATTACTGCTTCAGTGCCATATACCAACAAATAAGGAGTTGCTCCTACTGAAGTGCGAACAGTAGTGCGGTATCCCAATAATGCAAATGGTAATTTTTCATGCCATTGTTTTGAACCTTCTACCATTTTCCGAAGTATCTTCTTTATGTTTTTGTTGGCTGCTTCTACTGCTCCATTCGCCTTGGGCTGATATGGGGTAGAGTTACGATTTGTAATCTTAAACTGTTGACATAATTCCTTCATTAAGTTGCTGTTAAGATTAGCACCGTTATCTGTGATGATCACCTTCGGGATTCCGAATCGACATATGATATTTGAGTGGACAAAATCGACCACGGCTTTCTTGGTCACTGATTTGAATGTCTTGGCCTCAACCCATTTGGTAAAATAATCAATAGCTACCAGAATGAACCTATGTCCATTGGATGCTGCCGGCTCAATTGGTCCAATCACATCCATGCCCCAGGCAATGAAGGGCCATAGTGCCGACATTGTGTGCAACTCGGATGGTGGAGAATGAATCAAATCTCCGTGTATTTGGCATTGATGACACTTGCGCACAAAACTGATACAATCTCGCTCCATGGTAAGCCAATAGTAACCGGCTCGGAGGATTTTCTTTGCCAATACATATCCACTCATGTGGGGTCCGCAGACTCCTGAATATACTTCAGACATGACAGCTGCAGCTTGTCTGGCATCTATGCATCTTAATAATCCAAGATCTGGTGTTCTTTTATACAAAACTCCTCCGCTTAAGAAGAATCCATTTGCCAATCGCCTAATGGTCCTCTTTTGATCTCCTGTGGCTTGTGTAGGATATATCCCCATCCTGATATACTCCTTGATGTCGTGGAACCATGGTTCTCCATCAAATTCTTCTTCAACTATATTGCAATAAGCGTGCTGATTGTGGACTTGAATATGTATTGGATCTACATAAGCTTTGTCCGGATGGTGCAACATTGATGCCAGGGTAGCCAATGCATCAGCAACCTCATTATGGATTCTTGGAATATGTTGGAATTCCACTGATTGAAACCGCTGACAAAGATCATGTAGACATTGTTGGTATGGTATGAGCTTCAAGTCTCGGGTTTCCCATTCTCCTTGAATTTGATGTACCAAAAGATCTGAATCTCCCATGACTAAGATTTCTCGGATACCCATATCGGCGGCTAGCCTTAACCCCAAAATGCAAGCTTCATATTCAGCCATATTATTGGTGCAATAAAATCGTAATTGAGCCGTAACAGGATAGTGATGCCCTGTTTCAGAAATGATTACAGCTCCTATTCCGACTCCTTTCATGTTGGCGGCTCCATCAAAGAAAAGTTTCCAGCCAGGCTTTTCAATTTGCTTCACCTCGTCGATATGCATTGTTTCTTCATCAGGAAAATAAGTTTTCAACGGCTCATATTCCTCATCGACCGGGTTTTCGGCTAAATGATCGGCCAGTGCTTGAGCCTTCATTGCAGTTCGAGTCACATAGATGATGTCGAATTCTGTGAGTAATATCTGCCACTTTGCTAGTCTTCCCGTTGGCATGGGCTTTTAAAAAATGTATTTCAATGGATCCAACCGAGAAATGAGGTAAGTAGTGTAGGATGACAAATAGTGTTTCAATTTTTGAGCTACCCATGTTAGGGCGCAACATGTCTTTTCCAGATGAGTATACTTAACCTCATAAGCTGTGAACTTCTTGCTAAGGTAGTAGATGGCCTGTTCTTTTCTGCTAGTGAGGTCATGTTGCCCCAATACACAACCAAATGAATTTTCCAAAACCGTCAAGTAAAGAATTAAAGGCCTTCCTGGCTCTGGCGGGACCAACACGGGTGGGTTCGACAAGTACCCTTTTATCTTATTGAACGCTTCTTGACACTCATCGGTCCATTTAACCGTAGCATCCTTTTTTAACAATTTGAAAATGGGCTCACAGGTTGTTGTGAGCTGAGCAATAAACCTGCTGATGTAATTTAACCTTCCCAACAAACTCATTACTTCAGTTTTGTTTCTTGGAGGTGGCAGTTCTTGGATGGCTTTGATCTTTGATGGGTCTAGCTCGATGCCTCGTCGACTGACTATGAATCCCAACAATTTTCCAGACGGAACTCCAAATGCGCACTTGGCAGGGTTAAGCTTGAGGTTGTACCTGCGAAGTCTTAAGAAGAACTTCCTCAAATCCCCAACGTGGTCGGCCTGATGCTTTGATTTTATGATCACATCGTCCACGTATACCTCAATCTCCTTGTGTATCATATTATGAAACATTGTGGTCATTGCTCTCATATAGGTTGCTCCGGCGTTCTTTAAACCGAATGGCATTACCCGGTAGCAATAAGTTCCCCATAGTGTGATGAATGCCGTCTTTTCTGCATCTTCTTCATCCATTAGAATTTGATGATACACGGCATAACAATCCACGAAAGACCTTATATCATGCTTGGCACAATTGTCGATCAAAATATGGATATTGGGTAATGGGAAATTATCCTTTGGACTTGCTTTGTTGAGATTGCGATAGTCGACGCATACTATAAGTTTGCCGTCTTTCTTAGGTACAGGAACGATATTAGCCAACCAAACAGGATATCGAGTGACTCGAATGACCTTTGCTTCCAATTGTTTGGTGATTTCTTCCTTAATTCTCACACTCATGTCAGGCTTGAATTTTCTCAGCCTCTGCTTGACAGGAGGCACCGTTGGATTGGTGGGCAATTTGTGAACCACTAAATCAGTGCTCAGGCCCGGCATGTCGTCATACGACCATGCAAAAACATCTTTGAATTCTATGAGTGCTCTAATTAACTCCTCTCGGATCTTTGGTTCCAGATGGACACTTATTTTAGTTTCTCGGATATTACCCGTGTCCCCTATATTGATGTCCTCGGTATCACTCAAGTTAGGTTTGATTTTTTCCTCAAAGTGAATTAACTCTTTACTAATCTCTTCAAAAACCTCATCTTCATCATATTCTGATTCATAATCACAATATATTTCTTGAATTAATATTTCGGAACCAGATTGATTTTTAAGACTGGGCTGAGGATTTCTCATGCATTCCATATCACTAGAGCCAGCGTAAAAGGAACTGTACAGGAAAGAAGAAAAAGAAAAGAAAGCTATTAGGAATGATAATAAAAAGGAAACTGCTTTTTATTGGATGATGAAAGATAACAAGGTTTGCACACTTCAAACAAACTGTAAGATAAGCTTTGGGATTACAACCCTGAAGTAACCCAAACAAACTGAAAGAAAATCAAAATAAAACTACCAAGACTCCTTTCGAATTGGGAGAGGAGTGGCTTTCCAATTATTGAGCTTTGTTTCTGGCCCGACGAATTGAACTTCTGCGTTGCTACACCCTTCTCCGCTTTCCAACATATTCACATCACTAAACAATTTCTCGAACCTTTCAATTAATTCCTTCTCAGGATTGACCCGGGATTTAGGAATTGTTGTTATCGGGCGATTTTTAGCACCGGTCTTGACAAAAGACTTTGACAGATGTGGGACTGGTTTTTGAAGAACCCATGCTTGGTGTTTCAGCTTCCTAGCCCTTATCACGTCATTGGCAGTGGGTATGAACCCCAAACCAAATGTTCCCCAGTTCTCGGGGAGAGATACTGGTTGTACAATTCCTTGCAGAGATAAGCCCAGACCTTTGCCGGGTATAAAGCCATTCTTTAACATTTCATAAGCTACCATGACTGATGCAGAGGATATCTTTGGATTCGGAAGGTATTTCCCTTCTGGAAACTGACACCGTGTCGGACACTTGGTATACCCATGGTCCTTGGTCAATTTCTGTTCCCTCGACCGGTACAATGGTACTGTTGTGAGCATTTAAACTTTCTTCTCCTTGCACGACTATTTCTTGATGATCCCATTCAAACTTGACAGCCTGATGTAGTGTTGACGGGACTGCTTTAGCAGCATGGATCCATGGTCGACCCAACAACAAGTTGTAAGAAACAATCATGTCCAACACTTGGAATTCCATTGTGAATTCAACTGGCCCTATAGTTAGTTCCAACACTATGTCGCCAAATGAATCTCTGCTTCCACCGTCAAATCCTCGTACGCAGATACTATTCTTCTGGATCCTCTCCTCTTTAATTTTTAATTTGTTTAAAGTGGAGAGAGGGCATATGTTTGCACTGGACCCATTGTCAACCAATACCCGGGTTACTACGGAGTTTTCACATTTCACGGTGAGGTAAAGAGCTCTGTTGTGCTCGGTACCTTCCACAGGTAATTCATCATCAGCAAATGTAATTCTGTTTGTCTCAAAGATTCTGTTGGCTATTTTTCCCAAATGATTTACAGAGATCTTTTCAGGAACATGAGCCTCATTCATGATTTTCATCAAAGCCAGACGGTGCTCCTCTGAATGGATCAGTAATGACAACAATGAAATTTGAGCGGGGGTCTTTTTTAATTGATCCACGACAGAATAATCATGGAGTTTCATTTTTCTTAAAAACTCCTCCGCCTCTTCTTCCGTCACAGCTCTCTTTGTTGGCATTGGATTGTTTTTAGTTTTTCTCAACTCTTCGGGAGTAAAACATCTTCCCGAACGTGTCAAGCCTTGCACCTCACACACTTCTTCCTTGATTTCTTTGCCCTTGTACATTACAGTCACCCGTTCATAGTTCCATGGGATGGCTTTGTTGTTGATGACTGGCAGCTGAATTACAGGTGCAATAATAACCCGATCTGTACGGGCCCCTTCCACGAATATAATGGGTTTGTTAGCAACCCCTGGTACTATCACTTTCGGCTTTTCTTGTTTTGCGGCAACTTTTCTCGATGATTCCTCCTCGATTATCATAGATGGTCCATTACCATTTTTGTTCTGCTTGGATACCGGCTTCTCCTCTGTTAACTGCTTATCTGGCTTGGTTTCATGAGATTTGATCATCATGACAGTTTGTGACGGCTTCTTTGTCTCCCCATCAGCTTGTATGATTTCTATCATATTAGCCTCTTGATGGGCTGGCATTGGATTTCTATTGATATTTGGGGCTTCGGGGTTTTGAACCTCGATTTTATTAGTATCAATCAGTTCTTGTATTGCATTTTTCAAATGCCAACATTTCTCCGTATCATGGCCTGGTGCACCGGAGCAATATTCACAGCTAATGGTGTAATCCAAATTCTTTGGAGGAGGATTGGGTAGCTTGGATTGTATTGGTCTCAGCATGTCTAGCTGTCTCAGCCTGTGGAACAGACTAGTGTAAGACTCTCCCAATGGAGTGTAAGTTTTCTTTTTCTGTTCCCTTTCTCCCCTGAATGCTGGCCTAGGCCTGAAACCTGGTCCGGGATAGGCTCGTGGGTAAGTATTTGGTGTGACAGGAGTACGCCAATTGGTGTGAACAGGTGGCTGATTGTATGCTTGAGCATGGTTAATGGAAAAATGAGGCTCTGAAGGGTGATAGTAGTGTTGGGATGAATCATGGTGGTAAGCTGATTGGCGAGGTCGTTGCTGATTATAGTAAAGCGGTGAACCTCTGGGTCCCGGCCAAATTCCTGAATCAACTACTGCTGCTTCCTCCCTCTTCTTTCTTCCGATTCCTCCTACCCCACCTTGAATAGCTTGAGTAGTTGTCTTAATTGCTGAATAGCTCATGATTTTATTTGTCTTGAGGCCTTATTCCACCATACCTCCCATCTTTACTACTTCGTTGAATGATTTCCCAACCGCTGAAACCAAATGGGCATAGTAAGTCGGTTCCAAGGCTTGGAGGAAGTAGTCTACCATTTCGCTCTCCTTCATAGGAGGATCCACTCTTGCTGCCTGTTCTCTCCACCGAAAACCATACTCTCTGAAACTTTCATTATGTTTCTTCTCAAATTTTGTCAAAGATAATCTATCTGGGATGATTTCCAGATTGTATTGGAAATGGTATGCGAATGCCTGTGCCAGGTCATCCCAGGTGTACCATCTCCCATGGTCCTGGCGTGTATACCACTCCAAAGCTGATCCGCTTAGACTTTGACTGAAGTAAGCCATTAATAATTCATCTTTTCCCCCAGCTCCTCGCATCTTGCTACAGAAACCCCTTAAGTGGGCTACTGGGTCACCGTGCCCGTTGTATAAGTCAAATTTGGGCATCTTGAAGCCAACTGGTAATTGTACGTTTGGGAACAAGCACAAATCTTTGTAGGCTACACTGACTTGCCCACCTAATCCTCGCATGTCTCTGAACGATTGTTCTAGACTCTTGACCTTCCTGAACATCTCTTCTTGCCCAGCATTTTTGGCTGGCTTGTCAATTTCGGTTGGGAGATCAAAACGAGGAGTGGTTGAATGAATTTCGGAGGCTTTGAGGGTGGGCTCCGGGGGGTAATATTGGTTGTCTTGGGCCTGGAATATAGGCTCACTAGGAGATTTGTGGAATGTAGCAGGGGGAGGTGCTACGAAAATAGGAGTCATAGGTGGAGGAAAATATGGAACGGGTTTCGGAGGTGGAGACTGTGGTGTCTGAGAGGTGGTGCCTCGGTAGTGCTGGTAAATGGGGAAGTTTGGGGATAATTCAGTGGTGATATTATCCTGAGTTTGAGTCATTGATGGAGCAGGGTTATTTGGGTAAGATGGGGGTAACTGTCCTGTAGACCAAGCTTGGTACATCTCAGCCATTTGCTGCTTGAGCTTAAACATCTCTTCTTTCATTTTCCCGACATCCATCTCCTCTATTTCCATACCTGTGTCAACATCTGGGATAGACATACTTTCGGGTATTGGTCCTTTTGATCTTGTGTGATAGTGATAATATGCCAGTATACTCTTTAGAGAAACTAACTGGTTGAATTCTGAAATGAACAAATTTGTTAGTTTTGAGAGTTTAACACATATATAATCACACGTTGAGATGCAATGCTCCTAGACAAATAATCCCTTTCTATTATGCATTTGCTCGGCTGCTTGTGTCGTCCCAGCTTTCTTGAAATTTTTATTGTTATATACTTTTATTTATTATATATATCTTTTATCGTGGTGGTCGAATCTTAGAGATTGCCTACGTATCATGCCTCACATGAATCAGACTTTGCGTAGTTCGAACCAAAGGCAATCACTTTTATTCATTACACAAAGATGGAATTACATTTGAAAACTTTTAAGAAAATGGCTTGAAAACACACACACTTAAATCAAAATAAAAGATACAATTCTTAACATCTCACAACGTGCCCCACTTTCCACTTTTGTTGTCAAATATTGGATTATCTGCTCAATGTGGGGTTTGACCTGGATGGCCTCCCATCGTACGATACATCCTTTCCAACTCCATTGCTAGATGACGAGCAAAAGTGGGCGCATGCTCAGTAAATCTTTCATAATCCATTCCTTGGCAGTTTACATAACTTTGAGATGTGAAGACTGCTAGGTCGTGGATTTGTGCCCTGAAACCTTGGAGACGTTGGTCTTGGTCTTGCAATTGCTGCTGACGAGTGGTGGCTATATCTCTGACACGGTTTTCACGATTTAGAGCTGATTCTAACAGAGCTCGGAGTCTGGCCTGCTCTAATCTTGCTTGCGCTCTTTCTCTGTCGAGGTCTGCTTGTTGATGTTCTCTGTTGCATCTTCTTGCCTCTTCTATTTGTGCACGAAGCTGGTCTTCTGATCACATCCAATAGTCTTTTTCCTTCTTGAATTGTGCCTTGTCTTTTTCGGATTGCCTATCTTGGCGTTCCTTGTTAGATTTGGCTTCTTCGTTTAATTGTTGGATCCTTTCTTTTGCTTTGCTCAATGCCCTTTCGTTTTCCGCAAGAATGGAATCATAATCTTGCATTCTTTCAAAGAGATTGGCGATGGTTTTTTGATCCTTCCAGCTCCTCTTTGGCGTTTCAGAAACTCTTTTCATTTTTGGAATCGAGCATGAAGATTTTCATTCTCACAAGCTAGACTCTTTTTCTCGCCTTCGGCTTCTTGTGCTTGCAAATCTTTCTCCAAACTGAGGCTTCTTAGATTTTCTTTTAGGGCATGGATAGTTGCTTTGTACCCTTTTTCTTTTTCTCCCCAGATCAACCGCTCTTGGATTTTATCATTGAAGTTTTGAACATGGGGTCTTTTTGTTGGCCTTTTTAGCTCAAGTTCTGGTACATCATCCACGCGAGACCGTTTTTCGAACCACCTTGCATATCCAGGATTTATCTCACCCTTTGTAGCGTCTAGGACTTGAGTATCACTTTTCAAGTATCGGCACCCATTCCACATCTGCTGAAGTAGAGCTTCGGGAATAGTGGCTTCTGGGTGTAATTCGATTACTTGCCTACTCAAATCTTCATCATCAGGAACTATTTGATATCTCCCTAGTTGCCTTAGGACTCTTAGTGGTGCATACGGCTGAATGCTTCTTAATCCCAATAGTAGTAGATAACTATTTGAGGTTGACATATGTATTACTTCCCTCATCGGGAGCCATCCTAGGGTCCATTCAATTTGATTTGCTGTTAAAGCCTTTAGATGAGATACCCATGCTTCTATCCCTTCTGGAACCTGATAATTTTTTGTTCTTTCCTCATAGCTTTCGATGCAATTATCATTGTTTGACCCATACTGTATGATCTTGGGTTGTTGTTGGAGATGTTCAATCACCCACATTTGCAATAAAATTTTGCACCCTTCGAAGACTTTTGCTCCTGATTTGCATAAAGTCAAAGCCCGATAAATATCTGATAGAATGATGGGGACAAGGGTGTGATTTTCTTTAGTGGTGAGGATTTGCATAACTTTTGCGGTGCGAATATCAATTGTTCGCTCTTTATTTGGGAAGACCATGACTCCTAGAAAAGCCACCATGAAAGCAAATCGACGGTGCATCTGCCAAGTGTCTTTGTTTTGCTTATTAGTAAGGCCTTTCTCATGAATTTCGAACCCATCTGATTTTCCGAACCTTGAATACAAAAAGTTGAAGGAACAACATCCATTGATGACATTGCTTTTCCTGATTTGACTGTTGATGTTCAGAAGACCGAAGAATCGATGTACCGAAGGAGCCTTTGTGAATATCAAGCTTTGATTTCTTAAACTTCCGTCAAAACCAACATAGCCAGCTATCTCCTCTAATGTAGGAGTAAGCTCGAAGTCAGAGAAACGAAAAACATTGTGAACAGGATCCCAGAAAGTTACTAACGCCGCAATCAGATCATCACGGGGTTTAACTTTCATAATGTCCGTGAGATTTCCCAAATGCTTGACGACCCATTTTTGACCGTCTTCGCCTAAATCATACCACCACATTTGAAGCTGACATAGAAATTCTTCCGTACTTGTGGATGAGGGGCTTTGTGTGGTGCTCATTTTGTATCTGAAATTTAATTTTGATAAAGTCAAAATTCATTTTGAAAATTTATACTAAAAAAAAAATCATTTTCGAAAAAAAAAATTATTTATTAAATACCTTTATTTCAAAATTTAAAACTATTTTTTTTCGAATTTTTTTTTTAAAACAACCTATTTTATTCCTTTCTTCTCACCATGATTTTATTTAAGCTGGTCAACAAGCATGTTCGAGGCAAATGAATGCACAAGTACCAAGTAGGATGCATCATGATGGTCTTTTTATTTTGGGTTCACCTGTCCTAGACAGACCCAACCCCTGTGTTGAGTCTCCAAGGCCAAATGCATATGATGCAAATATTCGTTCCTACTAGGGATCCGGTACATGGCTGAGTTATTCTAAGTGTAAAACCTTAGGTTGATTGTTCTAAACCTGGCTTACCCAAACGGACAGTTTGAGCCGAAGCGGGGGCAACGTACCAGGAGCACGAAAGTCTGCCCGGCCTAGTTACTTGTCCCAACTCCGTCTTATTTGGTATGACTCTAACAGAAAGGTGGGTCACGCGCACGTGTACACCATAAATTCAGAAGACTCAGAAAGAAGGGGGTTTCGTAGCAGTTGTATATATTCACAATTCAAATAATATAAAAGCGGTAAAAAAAACATTTAGCATATTAGCATATAAACAGTTGAAAATCATATAGTAAATAAAGCCAATTAACACAGATATTTTAAGCTCGAATTCTTTAAACCCTGAACCAATGGTTCTGGGTTACAATAACACTTAAATCCCCAGCAGAGTCGCCAGAGCTGTCGCACCTCCTTTTTACCGCGCCCGCGGGGGCGCGTGGGGAGTTTTCTCCAATTAAAGGACAGTCGAAACGGGATTTATTTAATTATTTAAGAGTCGCCACCTGGGAATTTTAAGGCATCCCAAGTCACCAATTTCAATCCCTGAATCGAGGAGAATATGACTCTGTTTATTATTCTGCGAACCAGAAATCCTGAGTAAGGAATTCTGTTAATCCGGAAGAAGGTGTTAGGCATTTCCGAATTCCGTGGTTCTAGCACGGTCGCTTAACTGTTTTTATTATTGGCTTAATTATCTTGATTTTATTAAATATATTGATGTTACATGATTTTACTACCGCTTATACTTATTGCGATTGAGGACCCTTCTTTGAATCGAATTACGCGTACGTATATTCGTGTTATAAATTTAAAAATGCGGAATTGTGTCACGCGTACGTGTACACGATAACTTTTGGTAATATATTTATTAAACAATCATTTTTTCGAAATTGTGTCGAATCAAGAATATTTGTTTTTCTTAAATAGTGAACCGTACATCTCGGGTTTTTATGAAATTGATTTAACGCCTTTGGAAAAATCCTTTTATTAAATATTCGCTTGTAATTGCGCGTACGCATAATCCGAATTTTTGCTTTTAAAAATATAATCAGGGTACGCGAACGTATCCCTAATTGCGCAAAATATTTGTAATGATATTAAAGATTTTTCCACAAATTGTTTATTATATTATGAGAAATCTTCATTTAAGATACCCTTTAATTCTTGAAAAAGAATTCACAATTTATTGAATGTTGCCCGTTGATTATAATTTCCACATATAACATGTTCATCCAAGACTATTCAAATTCAAAATAAAGAATAAGAACATGATTAATACTATTCTTCACAAATACAACATATGTATCTATATGCCCAATAATGAATTGTATATGAAACTAAAAATGATTTATAAAGGGAAGAATATTTTTTTTTTCAAGAACTTTTATTATTTCTATTTAGTGCAAGTCCTATTTCTAATTGTCGTTGATAAAAAAGTGTTGCAATTTGTATATCTCATCTTATTCTCATTTACTTGCTTTTAATCTAATAGGCCTAATTATTTATTTAGGATGGTAAATAGGCATCAAGTTGATAAGAAAAGAATTATTATACAAATTGATTGACAACATTGCCTTACATGCAACGTATTTGTATGTCTTGAAACATTCATAGCATTTTAACATCATAATGAGCTATAACAACTCAACTCACCATACACTAATGGTTCTATAAATACCTGTTATCATACCACATAAGAACGTACAACTTATATCATTCCATCCATAACTAAATCAAGTATAAGAATAAACTAGCAATATGGTTTTGATATTTTCACTCTATTCTAACAACGCCACAAGGCCTAGTTAATGGCCAATCTTTATGTCATGTTTCCTACCTTGACAGTTCAAATATGATTAAACTAATGAGATGAAGCGCTAACATTATTACAAAGCTTTATACGAACTTTCAAAGTAAGACAATTAGCTCATAGCTATCAAATTGAATTCACTACTAATTAACTAACATGAAACAAAAAATGAAATTTAAACTGATGAACTTGGACAAATGGAAAACAGAATTTCAATTCAAGCTTCATTGATGAGTCATGTTGAATCTCTTTCCAACTTAAAATTTAAAAGACATGTACCTGAAAATGAAGGTAGAAGGAGTAAATTTCAGCAGTAGTAGCAATAACAAAATCAGTAGAATGTACCGATAACACAGCAAGTCTGAACAAGAATAGGATCCGAGGAGCCCAGATGCAGAGTAACAGGATTTTTGGAAAAAACTTTCAGATTTAATCCAAGTAATATCAAACAAATAGACCTGGACAGATCCAAAGAAAAGTATGTTTCTGATTTTCTTTTCTGTTTCTATATCTGTTTCTGTTTTTTCTCTTTCCTCTTCCTCTTCAGATTCCAAGAAGAATCTGATTTTTCTGCTGGGTTTTTCTCTTTTATCTCACTCTAGGTGTATTTTTCTTAAATTCTCTTTCAAAATCTGTTATGAAGTCTCTCTAAACTATCTTTCTCTGAAAACAGATTTTTTCTTCTTTTCTGCCCTAAATCAGTCTCAATTCCCTCTCTGAAAAAAAGAACTCTTAAATTCTGTCTTCTCTCTCCCTGAAAACTCAGATTTTGTTTTTCAAAATCTCTCCAAACTCCCTTTTTTTGAAACTCACCCCTTCCTTTTAAATTTGTCCCTGTATTTATACAGGTATGCCCCTTTCTTTTAGTGCTGCCTGGACCCTTTCTCTTTTTTTTAAAAATCAGAAAAATTCCATTAAAACTACTTTTGAATACTTTATATGATCCTAACCTGATTTTAAGCAGCCCCATTACCCTTTGTTTCCCATTATCACTTTAAATAATAGCCACTAACTTTTCACTTTCAGCCCATTATGCTATCATGTTATCCTCATTGTTCTATCCCAGAAATGTCCCTGACCTACTGTTTTCTACTGGTATTACTGTCTTAGATTTTAACAAGTTATCTGAATTAAAACTTGTCTAGCAGCTATCAACCAATTCCTAATGATTAACCTCTTAATACAATTATATTTACCCAACCTTTGTGAACTTGAATTCAGAACTAACATCATAACAACATTATACTGAATTCAGCCTAATAATTCAACTGAACTCAGCTTTTGAACTAAGATCAAACAAACAGGAGCATTGTCAATATATTGACAATGTCCTGAACTTAATGTTCAGAAAACAACATATACAGCATACATTTGAATTCACTGATTCACAAACAAACATGATTTAATTGACGAGTATTAATCAGTTGACTATTTACAACATTTGTCCATAATCAGTCTAAAACAATAGAAGCCAGACTGTTTCAGTCAGCATTTTCAGAAATGAAAATTCGTAATATAACTAATCGACGAACTTAATCGAGTCGATTACACACATTGTAATTAGTCACAACCAAAAGAAACAATTCACATTCGGATCAAGTAGATAGGTAGGAGACAGAAATGACAGAATTAATCAAAATAAAATATGAAAAATTAACAAGTTTTTAAACAAACGAAAATACATACAGAATACACAAACAGAAATAGAAAAGTACCTCTAAATTTTAATCAGACTCGAACTCAACTTGGCTTCGGATTTGTTTGAAATCAAACAGACCTTAGTCGAAGTATTTTCCACTGAAAATACTTCGACTAAGGTCGATTAAACCTCAATCTTTATTCAATCTGGACAGAATCCAAAAGTCTGGTATTTTTAGGGTTCTTGAAAGTTCGATTTGGGATTTACTCATTTCTGGTTAGATTCGAGGGAAACCAAAGATGTTCTAGGCACGAGGGAGGTCAGGGGGTAACTGATGTGAGTTTTAAGTAGGTTGGGATAAGGTCAGGTTGTACTCGAATCTTCAAATGAAGATTCGAGTAGTTCCAGTATGATTCGAACCATGCAACTAACAGATCCGTGATGAAGGTATCTAGGGGAAGTTGTGGTGTTATTTTGGAAGCCATCGGAGAAGATCAAGTTTTCAGGCCAACCTTCGATTTAAGATTCGAAGAGTTGGGGCCTGATTCGAAGGAAACTAAGGTCAGATTCGTGTAGAGGATGTTCAGGGGGTTCTAGAGTGTTATTTTGGTGACCGGCGGCGTTGATGCCGCCGGGTTTCAGGTGGTGGGATCCTAGGGCGGCTAGGGTTAGGAGTGGGGGTTTGGGGACGATGATGAACAGTGTAGGAGGGGGGTGTTCAGTTAGGGGCCGGGGTAAGGGCTTGGGACTTATATAGGGGTGGGGTGGATTGATATTGTCCGTCCGATCAAGTAAGTAAGATGAAGGGCCAGGATCAATCCACTTATCAAAACGACATCGTTTGATTTAAGTTGGGGAAAGGGTCAACCCGGGGTTGAAATGGATCGGGTTTGAGTGAGTTTTTTAAGACCGTGGGATCAAAATAGATGAACGGTTCAGATCTAGTTGCCCTAAACGTCGTCGTTTTATTTATGCAAGGGCTGAACTGGACCGTTTGATTGCAATGAATCAACGGCTCAGATTTGAGGTACCTCATGCGACGTCGTTTAGGCTTGTTCGAATTGGATCGGACAGGGGGATATTGGATTGGGCTGTGGGATTCATTTCGTTTGGGCCTGGATTTTAATCCAGGTCCGATTTTCATATTCTAACTTATATTTTTATTTTATTATTAATTAATAAAATCCTAATCAAAAATTATAAAAACAAAATTATTATTACAATAATACTAATTATCTTTTAATAACCATTAACACGTAGATAAAACATTAACACATTTAAAAATAGAACGAATGCATATTATTTTGTGATTTTATTTAAATTATCTTTCAAATGCATAATTAAATCCTATATGCATGCAACATGTATTTTACTTTAATTTTCATTTCATTATGACGAAGTAAACATTTATGAACATAATACAAGTATTTAACACCACGTAAATTCACAAAATTACACAGTAAAAGAAATTTATTTTATCTTTTGATTTATTTTGGAGTAGTTTTTCGTAAGGCAAAAATCACGTGCTCACATATACAACTCATCTTTCAAATTAACCTCCGATTCTTCCACCTCTTTTGATGGATCGACAATACTTGCCTCAAGTTCCTGATTGGCCATGGTCAATTTATTTTTGGAACGGGTGTTGTATGGGTGAGTTTCCAGAATGCCACACAAACTAACCACCTACCTATTACGACAATAGCAAACTTGTGAGCGATCAGAGTTTAACAGATAGGCAACCGCACATTTGGGAAATAAATGCACCTAAGCAGTTAACCGTTTCTATTATGCCTTTGATCGGTTGCCTGCGTCATCCCGGCTTTTTCTTATTTCTATTTGCAACTTCCCTTTTTCTATTTTTTTTAATCTTTTCATTCTCGCCTTTGCTCTTTCTTTGTTTTTATTCTCTCATACTTCTCTCTCTTGTTTTGCCATTGCTCTTTTCCCACAGTTTCTTATTTTCTCTCTCTTTTCTTTTTCTTTTCTCTCTTATTTTTCCTCTCTCTATTTTTTATCACTCTTTTTCTTTCTTTTGGTTATGATCGAATCCTATGGAGATTGTCTACGTATCATAACCCCGCATGAATCAAATCGAGCGTAGTTCTGGGGGATAAGTGTAAAAGTAAATGATAAACACATTTTGGGATTTTCAAATTTTTCCATAAAATAAAACAGTTTTGATTACAACGACTCATCCTAAAAACTAATAGACTCGATAAGGGAAATTGACAGACCTTGACTCAAAACAAGACCGACAGACTCTGACAGAAAGGTGAAAACAACAGACTCGAAAACCAACTAACAGACTCCAATAAAAGAAAGTACAGACTCGCAAACAGACTAACAGACTCCAATGAAAATCATGAATACATTAATGCCTCAAATGCTCCTGGGGCCCGTGGGACATCATTCGGTCTCACCACGGGCCTATATGCAAGATCCCTTTGAAGCCTTTCCAAGTCACTCATTATCTGTCGGACAAATGTCATCACTGCCGCAAAGAAGGTGGTGTGACTCATATCCTCACATGCTTGGCATTTCACAACAATATAGTCGACGATGGTTCTGATCCTCTCTCGGATTCTACCCTTTTCATGAAGCAGACGCCCGACCTGCTGATTCCGGGCTTCCAACACCTGAGTGTCGTGGACACGTTGATTTTGCAGTTATTGTATTTCTTCCTCCATCTGAGCCATCAAATCATAACAGTGTTACCTGTCAGCTTTAAAGTCCTTGGCCTGCTTGGCTGCCTCATTCTCGAGGGTAATCATTTTTCTCTTCAGGTTGGCGATTGTCCTTTCATACTTTCTTTTCATTTGTTGCACAAACTATGCTCGCTCTTCCGCCTTCTTTGCCCATCGTGCCCGGACTTTTGCTAGGTTGGCCTCAAACTTTTCCAGGTCATCTTAACACTCAAGGGCTTTCATTTTCAGACTACTTATAAGCCTTTCATCCGCTTGGATTATTTCCGGGTTTCTAGCAGCTATTCTCATTTTCTGAATTTGAACTTTGAGGGCTTCATTTTCCTGAATTAACTTCTTCTTCTCACCTTCATCTGTGGCGGCTTGCAACCCATTCTCAAACTGAAGGTCCATGACTTGCTTTTCCAGCCTACTATGGTGGGTCGGTACTCATTTTCTTTGGCCAACCAGTCTCATTGCTCTTGTGACGTCTTGACAAATTCTTGAAGATGGGGCCTTTTGGCTGGCCTTCCAAACTCAACTTCCCTTTTATACCAAGCAAGGTATCCTGGTGAAACTTCACCTCTGGATAGATCACGTACTCAAGTGTTTGCTGTCAAGTACTAACACTCGCTCCAAATCTGGCGAACTGCTGCTTCATAAAACTGACCATCGGGACCAATCTCGACCATATGGCGACTAATATCTTCATCCCTGGGAACCATTTGACATCTCCCTAACTGTCTCAAAACCCGATATGGGGCATAAGGCTGGATACTCCTGAGACCCATCAAAAGGAAGTGAGGCCCGGTAGCTGGAATGTATATGATCTCTTCTACGAGAAGCCATCCAAACGTCCACTGTATTTGACTTGCACTGATGGAACGAGATGTGATACCCATTCTGTGACCCCCTCTGGTAAGCTAAACCCATCAACTCTTGTATGGAATTCCTCTATGCAACTCTTCTTTATCGACCCATAACTCATGAATTGAGGACGATGACATAGATGTTCAATCATCCACATCTGTAACAACAAGTTGCACCCTTCAAAGAAGTCTCCTCTGGCTTTGCAGGCTGTGAGAGCACGGAAGATCTCAGACACTATTATGGGTGCGAGGGTACTTTTAGCCTGAGTAAGCAAAGTGCTGACAACCCCAGCTATCTGTATATCGATATTCTCGTCTTTCCGGGGAAACACAAATAGGCCCAAGAAAACTACCATAAATGCAAAACATCTATGTTCTTCCCATTTGAGGCGGTTTCCTTTGCTACAGATTTTGTTTTCTGGATTGGTAAACCCCCATATATGACCATATCTCTTGTATATAAACTGCAGAGTACAAAAATCAGCTGCCAAATCTGGGTTGTGGATCCCCTGCTTATCTTTAATGAATCTAGGAACATGTGTACGGCTATAGCCCTTGGAGTAATCAAGTACTGGTGTCTCAGAGGAACTTTGGGACCCCTAATATATCCGACTATTTCTTCCAAGGTTGGGGTAAGTTCAAAATCTGAGAAATGAAATACGTTGTGGGCCGGGTCCTAGAATGTAACCAATGCCTTTATGATGTCTCCCCTATGATTAATCTTCAGCAACCCGGTGAGGCCTCCCAAGTATAGATCGACCGTATCTTGCCCTGATTTACCCAGATCGTTCCACCACATGTGCAGCTCCAAAGGGATCTTGTTCATGACTGTTATTGGCAAATTTTGATTCGTGCTCATTCTGCACATTTATTAGGCTGGATAAGCAAAATCATGATTCATTTGACTCCAAAATAAAGTTAACACTTTTTTTTTCATATCAAAATAAAAACCCGGATTTGCAAATACGGTCTTTCAGCACTTTCGTGAGAAGATTTTAAGGCTGTGTTTGATAACCGGCCAAAAATTTGAAAAAGAGACCAAAGGCGGCTGTTCTTGCAAAAATAGCCTTCCGGCGTCCTTTTAGGGACATTCGGCTAATTTTGAAAAGAATGGTGTCGCCTTGCTTGTTCACCACAAAAAACAATAATATTTTTGGTTCTTTTGGGCTTTTTATTTTTGCAAAAGGGAAGTTGGACCCAATCTGGGATGCCTACGTATCCCACATCCGGTGAGAATTAAACTGACGTAGTTCAGGCGATTTTGACAAAACAAAAACCAACTCTTTTTTTTCTTTTTTTTTTCAAAACAAAATTTTTTCTTTCAAAATTCCGGCAGAGTTTCAGTATATTTTGGGACATCGGTTTTTCAAAACAGGAAATTATCTCTCTCAGCTTTCTTATTGACTTTCCCTAAGTTTTTCCCCTACAAGCCGGTCAATATGCAAATCTGAAGCAAATGAATGCACAAGTAGCAAGTAAGAAGCATCAGGATGGTCTTTTCATTTCGGGTACACCTGTCCTAGACAGACCCCAACCCCTGTGTTGAGTTTCCAAAGTCAAATGCACATGATGCAAACAAACATTCCTACTAGGTATACGGCATGAGGCTGAGTTATTCTAGGTTCAAAACCTGGGTATTTGTTCTAGACTTGTGTACCCGAGCGGACAACTTGAGCCGAGGAGGGGGCTACGTACCCGGAACCAAAAGGCCATCCGGCTTAGTAACTTGTCTGAGCCTCTTTCTTATTTCAAGGTATGACACTAACAGAATAAGGAGTCTCGACCAGAGAGCACATCCCCGAAGATGAGAAGAGAAGGGTTTCGCAGCAGTTTATATACAGTTCAGATAATATCAAAGCGGTAAAAGCATCATTTAACACATTAGGCCCAAGCATGTAATCAGATAACAGATAAAGCCAAATACAACAATTCATCTAAGCTCGAATTCTGAACCCTGAACCAGAGATTCTGGGTTCGATCCCCTGCAGAGTTGCCAGAGCTGTCACACCTCCTTTTTACCTACACCCCCCGGAAGGGAGTATAAAGGAGTTTTTTTCAACTTAAAGTGACAATCGAAACGGGATTATTTTATTAAAAATTCAGATCCGCCACTTGGGATAATTTATGGTGTCCCAAGTCACCGGTTCAAATCCCGAATCAAAGAAAAGATTGACTCTGTTATACAGTCCGCGAACCAAAAATCCGGGTAAGGAAATCTGTTAACCCGGGAGAAGGTGTTAGGCATTCCCGTGTTCTGTGGTTCTAGCACGGTCGCTCAACTGTTACAATTGGCCTATTATCTAATTTTAGTACATGTTTTAGCCTATGGTGCAATTTTGAACTTTATAGCCGCTTTTATTTATTTTTTTTAAGGAAGATTGCAACGTCATTTAAAATATGTCTTGAACCACGTCACATAAATACACTCGCAGTCCGCAACATATTTTATTTAACGTTGAGATTTGGATTTGGGTCACATAAATGTGCACCCGGGTTTAGGAAGGTAAGTTATTAAAATAATGCGCCTAAAGCAACTACGCGTTTGCAACTTTGCGAGGTCCATGAAAATTCGCTAAATGGCACACCTCGATTCCTAAGGATAAAAAATTAATCAAACGAGGGTCATGCAATTGAAATTTTTTTCGGTACGGCACACCTCGATTCTAATTTTCAGGGGAAATCCAAAGCTAAACTTTGAAGCCATGAATTGTGACTAAGCTAATAGTTTGCCTCAAATTAACTAAAAGGGCTTACCAATTAAATAAGGCTTAAGGAACTTGAACTATTTTTAAATTAAGATGAATCTAAATTGTGAATCTAAACGAGCTAAGGCATGAGGTCTACTTCAATTTTGTTTCACCACCTAGGCCAGGCCTGACGTGAGGCCCAACGGCTCACTAAAGCCATCAAGCTGTAAGGGTAAAATTCCAAAACAAATTCCATTGAGCCCATACAGGAAGCTCACTTTTATGAAGCCACGCACAAGCCGAGTATCAGGGGGGTTCGCGTGTCAAACCCGGACAACAGCAGAAAGCGATCAAACTTTTAAAAAAATGTAGTGACAAAAGGATTTAAACACCACATATCCATAAACTTGATATTGAACAACCACCAAAATAAACCTACAATTACTAGGCATTGAAGCACTGATTGGAATTAAACTGAAATCTATTCCAAGCCATTTTTAAGTTAACCACATTCACATGATAATCATTTACACACCATAAATTGAAAATCGTTGAAACATTAACTAGATAGTCATGTTTCCCCTTTAAATGTTCATACTCAAATCGATTGACGAAGCATTCCAGTTTTTAAAACACTTCTAAGTCAAATTCAATCACATACCCTTCAACAGCACCTTAAACAACATCATTTCTGCTCTTAGCATCTTTAAGAGCAATTCAAACGTGAGATTGGTATCAGTACATTATCATTTGGCTCATCTAAAGCCAAAGCGAGTTGAGGACGTATCTAAGTTGATTGAGTTGTCCCAAAACAACATTTCAATAGTCTCAAGTCAAATACAACTATATGAATTCAATTACTCAGATAAAAATTAACTAGAACACATGACACTTCATGTGACCAAAAGCACAAAACAACACGAAGAAATGTAAGTGAAGCACAACTAAATTTACTGCCATGCTTTCAGCACTTATTTCCATCTTCAATATGAAACTTACATCAGGCAGAACTAAGAAAATGTACCTGGAATTCACAAGAAAAGCAAAATCAGAGGATGAGTGAGTAGCAAGAAGAAGCAGCAGTAGCTAACTCTAAACTTCAACAATGGAACAGTAAATTCACACAGCTTCCAAATAGGATGTGAACCCCCAATAGAAAACTCAGACCATTTTTGCTCGAATCTTAGAATTTGTGACTTTCAAAGGTTTTAGCTAAGGGGAAGACCAGAATTCCAGCAAAACTAATTCAATTTCGATCAATTTTCAACCAAAATGCAGAATCTAGGCTCTTCGGGATTCTGTATAGTGATGGGATTCAGAAATTACTTCAGAGACTGAATTGTAACCAAGAAATGCAGAAGAGAATCCATGAAACGGTGATATTTTCAGTATTTCCAGCCGTTTTCCATTTCTATCCAGTCTGATCCCCCTTTCAAAATTCAGCTAATAGGCATTTTATACAGGGGAGTTTAGGGCAGCAGTAAGGTTTCAGATTTTATCATTTGACCCTTCCCCATTTTCTATCAACTCCATTTAGGCCCCTAGTAAAAGACCTGTTTTGTTAATTTGCCCCTAATCCCACCTTCCTGGAAATTTCCCAGGCGGTTAGGAAGATTCCCCCTATTTTGTTTCCCCAAACTACCCCTCAAATACATATTAATTACTTCAAAAACCAAACGGGTTATGCCTGACCCAAGGCCTTTGGGCTACTACATCAGCAGGTTCCAACAGCCCTTGGGCATCCTGAACCTTTGAAGCCCAAATTGTGGTTCAACAGACCACAGGCTACAAATGGATAATGCCCAGAAGTCTGCCATTTCGGCATTAAAAGAGAACTAATAGCAAAACAAAAGAAGAAAGGCCATTGATGCAAAGGCAGGTATGAAATTTAAAAATACTGAAAAAGATATTAATTACCCTAACTATGCTGATAATTACTAATGACCTAAATCTGAATCATGCAACAAACTAACTACTAACTAAAGAAAAGAGACGAATCATCAGAAGCAAATAAACAAAACATAGGAAAATCAAAGAAAGCATGACAACTAACCGGAAAGGAAGCTTGGGAAGCACTGGAATCTAAACGAATGGCCCAAAAGGTGAGAGAGCAGAAGCCGGCCAAAACAGCTGAGTCTCTCAAAATCGAGCCAAAATTCGAATTAGCCAAAGCTTCCAAAAGAAAACTTGGTTAACATGAATCTTGATTCGTATTTGAACTCCGGGAGTCAGAGAGTCTTGAACTAGGGTTTTCTAATTCGAGATTCAAGGGGTTTGCAAGTGTTATTTCGGGGATTAATGACGGCTTTAGTAAGAAATAGCGAGAGTGGTTATGTGGGAGCATTCTGGAGATGTTTGGAGGAATTAGAGCTTGAGGCATTCCGGTCTTCGACATGAGATTTGAAGATCTCGACTATGATTCGAAGGCAACCAGTTTAAGATTTAGGCTGAGGGGATGAGAAGGATTCTAGGGTGTGGTTTGAGGCTGTTCTGAGGCGGTGGCGCGTGGGTATGGCGGCGTTAGGGTTCATCTCTGATAAGGAAGATGAAAGAGGGAGATGAGGGACTTGTTTGGACATATGTTTAATCTGGGCATTTGGACAATTATATGCAAGATGGGGGAAGTATCTATAGCCGTCAGATGAGATGAAATAGAGGGCCAAGATTGACTCAATGCTAACGAACTCTAAACGACGTAGTATTCCCCCATGCTACGTCGTTTCAGGGGTCTCAAAGGCTGGGGCTTGGACCGGGTATTTGGTGCAGAACTAGGATGGGATTCAATGGGTGAGGGGGAGATTGGGCCTGTGGAGATTAGCTGAAGCAGCCCAAACGGGTTTCCTCCACTTATCTCCTTTCCTTTCAATTCTTTTCTTCAAAATTCAATTTCTTCTCTTTTCCTTTTTCAAAATTAAATTAAAAACCTAAATTAAATATTAAAACCTAATTAACCTATTAAAAACACTAATTAAACCTAAATAATTATCACCATTAATAAAAAAAATTAAAAGAAAAACTACTCAAAAATCAAAATTAAAAATAAAAGGTGCAAAATAACCTATTTTGTAATTTTTCCCATTTTTATAAAACAACTAAGTTGTTAATTAATCCTAAAATATAGACTTAAATCCTAAATGCAAATGCCACATATTTTGTATTTTTCATTAATTAAATAAACAAACATGCACAGACAAATGCAAAAAATAACAAAAAATTCTACAAAAATCCACGAAATTGCAAACTATGGAAAATATTATTTTGTTTTGAATTTATGGGAGTAATTCATATAGGGAAAAAATCACGTGCTCACAGAAGCTACAAGTCAAGATGCAAGTTTAGAAGATGCACAAGCTCATTTATTATTTTGTTAGCACTGTTATTCAAAACTTGATAACATAATGTTGCTCAGGATGTTAGCTAAATTTTTTTGTTAAGGTGTTGAGCAAATATAGAAACTAACATCATCATGGAATGTGAACTTGATATATTATCTTTTTTTATCTAGATTTTTCAATAACAATTTGATATTTATTGTTAAAAATAATTCTTTCTGGAATTGAGCTTTAGGACTACTCATGGTTAATAAGAGACCAGGAATACGATCGCTAAATTACAACATAATCTAGGACCAGTTGAAGGCTGCTCGCTAATATGGATGAGATATGTAGTTTAAAAGTATTTCACGACCAGATTTTCTGCCCATCTCTAAAAGATAATCTAGGACCAGTTAAAGGCTGGTCACTAATAAGGTTTAACGACGGGAATATATGAATTTTTCATCACATATTAGGGATGAGATATGTAGTCTCTAAAACTATTTTACGACCAGAATAATTGCCCGTCCCTAAATCATTTTAACGACCATTTTTTTTGATCCGTCGTTATTGACTTTTAGCGGCGGAGGCTATTACGACGGGTTGCGGCCAGCTTTAGCCCGTCGTAATTTCTCCTTTGGGGACCATATTTGGCCTTTTAGGGACCAGATTTCCCTTCCCTAATGGTCGTTTTTCTTGTAGTGAAAGCATATCCCCATAAATTTATTGGAAGATCAGTGAACCCCATCATAGATCTCACTATATCTAATAAGGTTCGATTTTTTCTTTCAGACACACCATTGTGTTGTGGTGTTCCTGAAGGTGTCCATTGTGAGAGAATATCATTCTCTTTGAGATATTTGGTAAAATCTTCACTAAAATATTCTCCACCTCTATCAGACCTTAGTACTTTGATACTTTTATCAGTCTGCTTCTCAACTTCACTACAGAACCTTTTGAATATTTCAAAAGACTCAGACTTGTGTTTCATAAGATACACAAATCCATATCTTGACATATCATCAGTGAAGGTGATGAAGTAATAATATCCACCTCTTGCTTGAATTTTTATAGGCCCACAAACATCTGTATGAATTAGTCCCAATAATTCAGAAGCTCTTTCTCCACTTCCAGTAAATGGAGATTTGGTCATTTTTCTTTTGAGACAAGATTCACAAGTTGGATATGATTCAAAATCATACTTGTCAAGGTACCCTTCCTTGTACAACTTGTTAATTCTTTTCTCTCCAGTATGACCAAGCCTACAATGCCAAAGGTATGTATGATTTACATGATCATATCTTTTCCTCTTAAGACTTGAAACATGCATAATCAAATTAGCATTCACATTAGGTAGACATAAACATCATGTTGGAGATAGTCATTTACATATAAATTATCACTATAATAAATAGAGCAAATACCATTGCTTATATTGATGTGAAAACCACGTTTGTCTAACATAGAAGCTGAAATTATATTCGAAACCTGGAACGTAATAACAATCATCCAACATAAGTACGTTGCCCGTAGGCATTGTTAAAGAAATTGATCCTACAGCTACGGCGGCAACTTTTGCACCATTTTCAACTTGTAGATTAACTTCTCCTTTCTTTAGTTTCCTACTTATCTTGAACCCTTGAAACATATAGTAGATGTTATAACCACTTCCAGTATCTAATATCCACATTCAAGAATTAGTAGTAGCTAAAGAAACCTTGAAAATATTTTTCATTAATGTCTCTTCTTGTTTCTTGTCCTGTAGAGTTGCAAGATACTCCTTGCAATTTCTCTTCCAATGCTCTTTCTTCTTACAGTGAAAACATTCAGCATCATATACTGACTACAAGATCAAATCTTCAGAAAGCTCTTTACCAAGCTTGTACCCCAACTTCTCATGTTCTTCGGTAAGAACAATCATATAATTGACAAGGGGTCCAACTAGATATTTTTCAATGTCCAACTATGTGACGACCCGGCTAAAGAGAAATATGAGAGAATAACTCAAAATCTAAAAAAAAAAAATAACACTGTTCCGGCGCGCAACCCGATCCCTATCATGTAGCACTGTTGCGGCGTGCAACCTGATCCATTTATATCACTGTTGTGGCGTGCAACCTGATCCAATTTAACATTGTTGTGGCGTGCAACCCGATCCAATATAGCATTGTTGCGGCGTGCAACCCGATCCAATATAACATTGTTGCGGCATACAACCTGATCCATATATTTAATATTGTTTTAGCAACAACCACACCAAGAGTCCCGGCAAGGGATTCAACAGTAAAAATAAATACGTCCCGGCAAGGGAGAAAAAGCTATAACCAATCTCAACCCAACTTCTAATCATCTCAGCTAACATCAATACTCAATCATAAGTAAATTCCCACGAAATCAAACTAAATCCCTGCTCAATATCGAGAATTATCAATTAAAGCATCCATAATATCATTTAAGAACACAACAAACTCCAATTTAAGACTCACAGTCATGCTCGACACCAACGTATAGATACTCGTCACCATGCCTATACGTCGTACTCTACAAGAAGCAAATAGCAAATAGGACACAACTCCTAATCCCTCAAGCTAAGGTTAGACCGAACACTTACCTCGAACTTCCACGGCCAACTCAAGCCTCAAACACCGCCTTTCCTTTCGAATTCGGCTCCAAATCAATTGTATCTATACATAATCGACTTCATAACATCAATAAACGCTAAACAATCCAATTCCAATGCTTAATTATAGCTTTCTAATCATTCTACCCAAAAAGTCAAAAATTGACCCCCGGCCCGCTTGATCAAAACACGAGGTTCAGACCAAAACTCGATCATCCATTCACCCATGAGCCCAAATATATAATTTGTTTTCAAATCGGACCCCAAAACGAGGTTAAATTCCCAAATAATCAAAAAGCCCTAACTCTACCCAAATTCCTAATTTTCTACCCTTAATCACATGTTTTAGGCCTAGAAATCTAGTGGGTGTTGATAAAAATAGAAGAAAACAAGTCAAAGAGTACTTACCCAAGAGGTTATGGTGAAGAAGTTCTTCAAAAATCGCCCAAGAGGTGTGGAGAAGATGAAGTTTATGAAAAATTGTGAAAATCCCATAATGTGTTCTGTTTTTTAAACTTAAAATAACTGGGCGAAAATGGTCTTCGCGTTCGCGATGAGTCAGGCCTGAGATACCTTCACGTTCACGTAAGTGGGCTCGCGTTCGCGGAGAAGTAACACCTCGAGCATTCGCGTTCACGTCCAGGTGGTCGCATTCGCGTAGGGTATAGTACCCCTCCCCCTGCCCATGCTATAAGCCTTCGCATTCGCGAGACCAGGCTCGCGTTCGCGAAGGAAAGACCCCCCAATGCTTCGCGTTCGCGACCTGGGTTACGCGTTCGCGTAGAAGGAATTTTCCTTCAGCACAAATAACACATCGCGTTCGCGAGGGTCCTCCTGCGAACGCGAAGAAGAAAGTATCAACACACCAGAAACTAGAAAAACCTGCAACTTTTGAATTCCAAAAACCTTGTGAAACCCATCTGAAACACACCTGAGCCTTCAGGGCTGAAAACAAACATACGTACTAACTCAATAACATCATACGAAATTATCCGTGCGATCAAATCGCCAAAATAACCTCAATAACAATGAATTAAACCTCAAAATCAATGAAATATTTCAAAACTTCTTAAAGCATCAAACTTTGCATTTACTGTCCGAATCACGTCAAATGGATTCTGTTTCTTACCAAACTTCACATAGTTATCTTAAACCACATATAAGACCTGTATCGGGCGCTGGAATCGAAATACGGGCCCGATACCAATATGTTCTAATCAAAATTTATTTCAAAATCCTTTAAACAATTTCAGAAAATAATTTTCTTTAAAAATTCATTTCTCTGGCTTGGGACTTTGGAATTCGATTCAGGGCATACGCCCAAGTCCCATAATTTTTTACGGACCCTCCAGGACCATCAAATCATGGGTTCGGGTCCATTAACTTAAAACGTTGACCGAAGTCAAATTAATTCATTTTACAGTCAAAACTTATCATTTTTCACAGATTTTTACATTTAGGCTTTCCGGCTACGCGCCCGGACTGCGCACACAAATCGAGGTGACACTAAATGAGGTTTTCAAGGCCTTGGAATATAGGTGTATGCCGAGCGGCACATTTAAACACTGTTATTGCCTTATTTCTATTTTTAAATTGTTTTACTTCCGCAAGTTTTGGTTATCTTCCGTAATTTAGGTTTACCTAGTTGTAGAGACTAGGTGCCGTCACGATGGTTCACAGAGGGAGAAACAGGGTCATGACAAACTGTGTATTAACCATCTTCTTAAGATATTCAATGATTGCAGTTGGATCCATATTTTGATGTTTCCTCTGGAGTTCAGAACTCATAGAAGCAAGAATGGTATGTTTAATAGCAAGGCATTCTTCCAAGTGTTTCTGATAAACCTTGGTGCCTTGAATATCATTCTCTGGTGGGATTATCTTTGCATGCTTATCGATCACATCAATGAGCTTTTCATGCATGAGAACAATTCTCAAATTTCTATACCAGTCATCAAAGTTTGGTCCCACCAACTTGTTGGTCTCAAGTATTTCACGCAGTGATATAACAGACATATTGAGAAATCTAAAATATAGAAAAGAAAAGGCAATGATATAAGAACATAATTGCATATATCATAAAGACATGGACTTTTATCTAAATGATATTTTTACTAATTATTTTAAACTATTTACCCTCATTATAGTTTACGAAATCTTTATTTCTGTTAGTGGAGTAAAGGAATCCTTTAACAATATGTATGAGCCCCTTGGAAGTCAAGTCGTTTCTCACATATATTTTAAAGGTAGGTACTCTTACCAATTGTATCCTCATACAATTTCCTTAAATAGCTCTATGTCAAATAGTCCCCTGGTAGTCAAGTCGATCCTATTGGCATAGTTGAGTTCAACCATCATGATAGCAAAGAACTTATTAAATTTTATAATTCTTTCAATCCATGCATCCAATGCAATAAATAATTTTAACATATTCTCGAACTATAAGTCTCTTGGTAGTCAGACCGCTCCTTATAAACAAGAAATAAGTAAAATTATTTACTTTGATGGATAGCTCTATAATAAAATATCTTATATTTTATTATTTAAGAACTCAAATTTTAGGAAGAGAGAATTGTTACTAAAACAGTTTTTAATAACATGAAAATCAAATCTTTCATATCATGTGAATTTAGTTCAAGTTGTCTACATGCTTAGTCCTAAATTGATTTACATCACATGTAATAAATAATTCAAAATTATGTGATGAACAAGCATGGGACATAAAAACGAAATTCAACATCTTCTAACATGATTATCTTATATATCACATAAAAAAAATTTATGCTAGAAAACTATTATTAATTAACATCTCATGAACTAATAAAAATTAAAAATAAAAATAGAATCATGTAACTTATTATAGATTCCCGTCGTATCTAATACATAAATTTCAAATTCAAGTTACGAACTATCTCAATATTTTAACTTATATGTATATATATTTTATTCACAATAAAATTATATCAATCCATATGCATTCAAATAATTTGACTATTGCATAAGACATATGTATTATGGTTTGAACTCTTCAAATATAATCTTAAAATATTTTGTAAATAAATTTTAGACACGATAAATCATGGCTCTGATACCACTGAAGGATTGCATATAGGAGTTCGTAATATGCAACGGAAGACAATAACAATCCTAGGAAGATCTTTTCGTGTTTAAAATTTATTTACATGTCAATAAATCGGATCTAAGACATACCTGGTGAAGAAAGTCTCGTTTCAAATTCTTCGATAATGCGAAGACTCTATGCGTATCCACACCGAGACTAATCCTTGCTATCAACTCTTTGATTAATGAAACCCGCGAACAAATTTAATGAAAAACTTGTGCTGAAATTTTTCTCAAAAATCTCAACTCAATGTTAGAAGAACAAGAAACACTTTTCTTGTAATTGTATTTTCTCTCTTGGCTTGTGTTGCACTTTCACTTTCACAAAGTAGTTTTCTTCTCAAGAATTAATTAGCAAATTTTCTTCCATCACCCTTTATATAACATAACCTATAAACTATTTTCCTATTTGGTTGAGGTAATGATTTACTTAGGGTAAAAATTTAATTCAAAAATAAACTTTACGGAAGAAATCGAATCACGTTCCCAAGGGTAACGTGGCTGAAGGTATTTTATGCTAAGTCCAATTGGACTTTCACGCTTGTTCGTCCAATTGAACATTGGACTTTCACTTCCTTATGTACTTTAGGATTCCAATTCCAAATTGGAGAATAAACTAATATTATATACATAACTTTTATATAAATTAATATTATTTGATATTATACATATCACATATATATATCAACCAAGAGATATAATTTAATTTTCTATTCTAAATAGAAAACTTCAATTTGTTCACAATATTAATTATATCCTCTGTGCTAGCAAAGAACATAAATATTTCATATGAACTAATAACTAAATTATTTGACTAATTAAATTCTTTAATTTAATTAACAAATAATAAAGTAATTAATCCTTTAGCAAAGATCAGAACACTCGTTAGTGTGCGACCCTATAGGTTCAATAATAAACTGGTAGTAGATTAATCACATCAATATACTAATCAAGGGTGGCGTCTAGCAACACTCCTTAACAACTGGATAGCATGAAGTATACAATTTACTCTCAAGAACCAGTAAAAGAATAATGTAGTAATTCCTTCTGTCCTTATAGCTCTGGATCACCCTATGATATGGTTCAACTGTCAAATCCTAATAGGCGACCAACTATGTGTTCATGTCAAATATAAGCGATCATTGAATGACCTAAGAAACTCATTTCTTCTTTCATTCAATTGCCCTGGCCAAGGTCTTAATTTGGTCATTTATAATTCATGACAACATGGAGCTTAAACTCATTACCAAGAGTTGACAGATTCCATCTTGATCAATCACTAATTCTACAAGTATTCAATCGTACCCAATATCCTTTCAACTATCGCCCTAGGGCCATAGGTGTCTAGTATTAAAGCACAACAAATAACTTGTCAATTACTATGACGATCTCAGGTCAAAGGAAACTCTTACATCACATTCTTCAAGAGAATATACTATTGACAGTTTATGGTAATTCTAAACATTAGGAATTATCCAATGAGTCGGTTCAACGATCATATCTCTATATGCATCATCTATCTATGTGATTCAGTTAATGGGATCAACTAATCTTTATCCCATAAAGACAATCACATAAATATTGATCTAACCGGATTACTAATGTCCAAATTAATAATCCTACGATCAAGAACAAATTTAGATTAAATTGTATATAATAGACTTTGCTCTCATTATCATGATCTCTATCACGATGACAAATCTCAAAATTTAATCAAGGACCTTATCAAATTAATCAAACAATTAATAATAACTATGATAAAAGAATGACATATATTTTTATATCAAATAACGTTCACAAAAATATGTTCAAATCATCAAATATGAGATTGGATCTAGGGCATATCTAATATATCCCTAACATTAAGCTGGCTAATAAGACATATAATCTACTATAATAGGTAAACATTAAGGTCAGTTGGTTGATGAATAAATTAGAATTATAATGACAAGATTATAATACGAGAATTAAATAATGGGATCTTTACACAAATAGCCGGCGGTATTTATTATTTACTTTTTCTAACCATATACATAAATTATATATTGATTATACATAATAATACATATATAATACATATATTATGTATATATTATACCTCAACCGGCTATTTTTAGTTTAAGTGATTAGGTGGATGGCTATTAGGGTTAAATCTTCTTAAATAATAACAAAATTATATAGTGAATATACTTTTATTGATAAATGTTTAATTTATCGGCCAAAAAAGGGGATATACATGTATAATATAAACTAGGTATCTGGTTTTACATTAGATAAATATAGATAAATTTTTATTTTCAATTTTAGACTTAGATTTCTTACAGAACTTTAGGAATAAAGTCTTCGAAGAAGGGCATCTTGGTCATTTTGGTACCAACATTGAAGGTGGTATAAAAATAATATCACAATTGTAGTATAGCTAATCACAAAATAAAAAATTTAATTAAATACTGGATAAAATAATAATTATCTCGCAAACTAAATGACTCGTGATAGTTATAAAATTATCTTATATTATTAATGCATGAACGTTAAATCCATAATAGAATTATTTTTTTATATTAAAGAAATTCCAAAAGACCTGATGCCGACTTCTCCGACACCCAAAACACGGTTCCCTCTGTGGCACAACGCGTATTATGTACAACAAAGATGCAAGAATACAAAAAAGCATACTGTCAAGTATTTTTCCACTCTTTACACATTAGATCAACAAATTACATTTCTACGTACTCTTTTCCCTCTTAGTACAAGCCAAATGTAACATGACTAGCCAAATACAGGGGCGGAGCTAGATCATTAGGACACGCTCGGACTTGATTTTGTTTAAAATTATTGAATATACAAAAATATTTAATTGTCAATCTAATACTCCATTCGTTTCAAATTAGATGAGATACTTTTCTTTTTAGTCTGTTCCAAAATAATTGACACATTTCTAAATTTGAAAATAATTTAACGTTAAAATCTTCATTTTATCCTTAACGAGAAGCTTTTATAACCACACAAATGTCATTACCCCACAAAGTTTTTACCACTTAAACTTTTATGACCACAAGTTTCAAAAGTATTTTTTTTCTTAAATTTTGTGCTGAGTCAAACGACATCATATGGATTGAAACGGAGGGAGTAATTAAGATGAGATGAGTTTGCTGATTAGTTTAGAACACATAAATTCTATAATTTTGACTGCAATTGAGAGGAAATTAAATTTGGGAACCTTGTAGAACAAGCATCTGACCAGTCTACAACTTGTCACATAAAATCAAAGACCCATCCAAAGGGTTTCTGTTTTCTTTCGCCAGCATGATGTCACTTCATCGCAATATGAACAAATGTGGATGTCAATTCTAAATTATTATAATTTCTTCAACTTTATAAAGATACTAATTATTTTTGGAGAGCTGAGTTTACGCGTAGAGAGATGAGACACTAGACACTGTTTCTTTGAAAGAAAAAAGGATGCAATAACAAAAAGAGAATGAAAGGAAAAATGAAAGATTTGATTCACATGTTTTTCTTTCTAAATTCTTAATGGAGAAAGAACTCAAAAATACAACGCTCGCTTTTGACACATAAGCCATAGATATTCATTCTTTTTCTTTCACAATTTTCACACCTTAATTTCACACCATATATCCCCACTTTCATTTTCCCTACATATAAAACCTTTCTTCTTCTCTCTCCCCAAATCTTTTTCCTCTCCATTTTCTTAACCAAAACTATCTCTCAAAACATCAAGTTCAACCAAACATATATATACCCTTTTTAAATAATCAATCTGGGGTTATTATTATATGGATCCTCATCTTCATCACCATCACCATCAACATCATCAGCAACAACAACAACAAAATCCATTTAGTCTTCAAAGTGTGAATGTAGATACAAGTGGTGGAGGGGTTAATATTGGTACAACTAGTGGAGATAGATTTCCTCAATGGAGTATTCAAGAAACAAGAGATTTTTTGATGATTAGAGCCGAGTTGGATCAAACTTTCATGGAAACTAAAAGAAACAAACTTTTATGGGAAGTCATAGCCACAAAGATGAAAGACAAAGGTTACAATCGTAGCCCTGAACAGTGTAAATGCAAGTGGAAAAATCTCGTTACGCGCTATAAGGTACTGGTTTCTCTCTTTTAATTTTATTAAATAAACAAACCTTAAATAAATATATGAAAGAATAGTATTAGGTTTCTTTCTGAGAAAGTCGTCACTAGCTAGCATCGGGGATGCAACTTTTCTTTTCTCCAGTATTTCAACACGAAATATAAATATATGTATGTTCAAAAAACAAAAAATTTAAGATATGTATTATATTTAATTCTGAACTTATAATTAAAAAAATACAATATATTCAGGCGATAACTGATCTCAAAGATTAAAGTAGTTTAAATTTTGGATCTGCGAGTGCATTAAATATTTGTTTTTATCTTGATGAAGACACTTCAAATTCTTTAAGGGTTGTTGAGTTTCTTACCAAGTTACCATCTTTTAAGATCTTTTTCAAAAGAAGTATATATAGTTATGTCTTTCATTATATTTTTTTAATAGGGATGTGAAACGCTTGAACCAGAAGCTCTACGACAACAATTTCCATTTTACAACGAGTTGCAAGCGATTTTCGCGGCTAGGATGCAGAGAATGCTGTGGATAGAGGCAGAAGGTGGCGGCGGGTCGAAGAAGAAGACTATTTCTCAGCTGTCTTCTGATGAAGAGGAAGAAAATGAGGATAGTGAAGGAGAAAAAGTAGTTGGTATAACAAAAAAGAAAAGAAAGGTGAAGGGAAATAATGTTAACATTGTTGGTAGTAGTTCTAGTGGTGGTAGTGGGAATTTAGTGAATAGTTTTAAGGAGATTTTGGATGATTTCATGAAGCAACAAATGGCAATGGAAATGCAATGGTTAAAAGCTTATGAAGCAAAGGAAGAAGAGAGGAGAATAAAGGAAATGGAATGGAGACAAACAATGGAGGCATTAGAAAATGAGAGGTTAATGATGGAAAGAAGATGGAGAGAAAGAGAAGAACAAAGGAGGATTAGAGAAGAAGCTAGAGCTGAGAAAAGGGATGCACTTATTACAGCTCTTTTGAACAAGCTTAGAAGAGAAGATCACAACATGTAACCTTATCCTTTCGCCGATAAAATTGGAACGATACAGAGAAGATTGACATATAACCCTATTAGGGTATAAAGGAAGTGGAATATTAGCTAGCTCTAGCTAATTAGACTAACTGCTTTCTTGATTAAATTTTGCTGATGATCATGTTCTGGGGGAAGTTTAAAAGAAGATAAAATGAAGCCCTTTGATCAGAGGTTTGTCTTGAACTTACTCTTCTTGTAGTACTGAAACACAAACATAATGCTCCATGCATTTCATGTCTCTTCTTTCCTTTTGCAAGTTATAAAATTTCTTATTTCTTGATCTTTATGTGCTCTTGAGGTTTAATTATTATCTTGCATTTCTTAGTTATATCCTAGTATGCAAAGCAACTTACTTTCTTATGTTTAAATTTTTTTGAGGAAGATAGTAATAAAAATGATACTTCCTCCATTTGTTTTATTTTATGTGATATTCTTTTATTTTAGTCCGTCTTGATTATTCTTTATATTTATAAATAATTGAATTTTAAAATTTCCATGCAATAGAGGGACACATAATTCCAATTCAATGGTCCTTCGTTTGTCTTTCTATTCTAATTTTCTTTGTTTTATCGATGGTAGAATTAAGGCTTCATTTACTTGGATGAATCCAATACAACGGTTCATGGTATAAACTTAATTACCATTTGAATAGCTGGTGATACGCGTAAATGGAAAGTCAAACTTTGGACTTGGAGCATTTCAGATATTGTTACACCTTTTTCCTGGTGATAGGCTGTCTAGATACTTGTAATGATTGCCCAATCTTTTTGCCAAAGTTTTTAAAACTAGATCTCATACATTTAACTATTTATCATTTTCACCCTTGGCGGACCCAAATTTTAAGTTTATAAATTTTGAAGAGTGATGGAGTTAGAGTATGTTGTACGAGTTCAAACGAATCCAATGACTTTTTTTATATCTTATATTTGTATTAGAAAATTTATGATATATGCATAAATATTTAGTTGTGAAACCGGTTATTAAGACGATCGAGAGCTATGGGTTCGATGCAAGTAATTAAGAACCCACAAATTAAACTTTAAATCCTGAATCTGCCTCTAGTTCTGAACCCGCAATTTTGTTTGCTTACCGGGTTCGAAATAAATTCCTTATACATATCAAGTGAATTTCTTAATATAAGTACAACATCTAAGCCAAAACTATTAGGTTCTGCCGAACTCATAACTTATGTAAATCCGCCCGTGATATTGGACATGCTGGATACAACATCTAATAACTCGAAAACAGTTCTTGTAATTCCCCTGTTCATTTTATATAATACCTTTTAGAATAAAATCTTTGATACTTGAAAACTCTTTAATTCTAAAGACCTTTAGTATGTATCAAAAAAAATTCTTTCTTACTTTTAAAAATTTGTGCCCAATTAATCAAATACTACCATATAAAATAAAGTGGATGTAACATAACTTTATAGATTTTATGTAGATCCTTAATGGTGCATTATGCAATCCTTTAGTTATTGTCCATTAATTTTAACATGCATTAATGATGGAGAGATCAAGTTATTCTTATCTTTCCATGTTTGTTCTATGAATAAAATTAAAAGACCAAGTACTTTCCTTACTTTATATGATTGATTGCTAAGATATTGTGCATCTTAATTCAATGTCTAGGTTACCCTATTCTGCTATTCGTATCTTATTAATTATTTCGTTTTCAAGGTATGAAGAATAAATAAACAAATAAGAAAAATCCTTGTGTTGGTTCATGTATGCTTGCACATAAAAACCAAAGTAGGGAAACAGACCAATCAATTAATTAATACTCAATGACACAACTATTTGCTTCTGTTACAAAATATGATGCAATGCATGTATCTCTTTCTTGGGAAACTAATTTGTTCAGAGTTATGTTGTTACTTTTAACAACTTTCTTTTTTGGTTTTCTTATTCTTTCATCCAAATATAGTTTAAGTTGTTACATGCACCCATATTTATTTGTGAAATTTCAAGTTACATGGTGCTTTGTTCGTCTATTTAGTTCAAGCAGTTAGTACATATACACTTTTTTTCCTTTTCCTCTGTTGGTATCTGGGGCGAAAAAAGAAAAGAGAGGGATGAGTCTTGCTTTTGGTGTTACAGCCCCCAGTGGAGGCTTGCATGACGGCCCATAATTGGATCAGTAGTAGAGCGCGCCTCCGATAATTGTATCATTGTGTCTGGGTTGTGAGGGCTCTCAGCCATGAATAGTTCAATGTCTATCGGCGTCGATTTTCTCATAAATTTGAGTCTGTTGTTTTTAAATTATCAAAGAGAATTACACATATATATGTGGGATGAAATTACCCCAGGCAGTTCTGTGATTTAATATAGTGTGATTCTTTTCCTTTTACTTTGTAATTACCACGTTGATGAGGAAACTTCTGGATATGATCGTGCATGAATATAAATCGTACCAGATTATACGAGGCCAAGGAATTGAAATTTATATATTGATTTTGTGTTCAAATGGAAGGAGAAAAAGCAATTTGATATTGCAACTTGATGGAATTGTAGTTACGTTATTCCACTACCAAATTGTGCAGTTGAACTAAGCAATTTGATTTCTTTCTCCTACGATGGTTCACACTCGAATTTTTGTTCTTTGTCATCATTATTGCATACGTGAGATATCAATTAAATTGTTATCTCTTTAACAATTATTTCAAAACTATTGTCACCCATCAACAAAAATATCCTTACATATTTGACCCGACAAAAAGAGTTATAGTTGCAGTTTATCATCACGCATCAACAAAAAATTATACATGTTACTATTTTTATTTTGTCTAAGTAATGTACGAATCAAAGCGTTTTATTATCGTACTTGAGTATTGTCAATCACCCTACGGGTTAAAGGTGAGTTTTATTGCTTGAATAATTTCCTATTTGTTGCATAATACTAATGAATATATGCAAGCAACTCTGCTGGAATGTTGATGAATTAAGCAATTAATATTGAAACATTTCACATGACGTATATACCTAACATGCAACATGTTTGGTCTTGAATATAGGCCAAATTGTGGGCACAACGTTAGTCACCTTTTCTACCTAGCCTAAGTCTATTTCTCTTTATAGACGCTAAGGCAATTTTTTTTACCCATTTAAGAGGGATTTGATAGTATAGTGGAACTTGTAATATCCTAGGCTAATTTAAATCAGCAAAACGCGAGAGATATTGAGTGCATAAGGAAGCAATCCTCAGATTCTAGCGGCACATTTTAAAGTCGTGCAAGTCAACGCTCAAAGCAGACAAGTATCACTAAATACAATGGGCTGAAAAACATATACTCCCTCCATTTTAATTCAGATGACATATTTCGCTTATCGAAAGTCAAACCGTGTGAAATTTGACCAATATTTTTAAAAAGTATTTTCTAATGATATTGACATAAGAAAAATTGCAACTTATAGCATTTTCCGTATTGTTTTTAAATATCTAATTTTTAATTTTAAAATATTTGAGTTCAACTTATCCAATTTAGCTTCAAAGTTTAGTCAAATTGACTCTCGATAAGCGAAATGTGTCATCTAATTTGAAACAGAGGGAGTAGCATGTTTGGCCAAGCTTCTAAAATTAGCTTTTGAAAAGTATTTTTCTCAAAAGTGTTTATCAAAAAAAGTACTGTGGTGAGAAGCAATTTATGTTTGGTTAATTAATTTAAAAAATAATTTTGAGCAGTATTTAATATTTGGTCAAGCTTTTAAAAAGTACTTTTAAGTGTATTTTTTTCAAAAGTACTTTTCAAATAGTACTTTTAGGGAGAAACTATAGTTTTTTGCTTCTCAAAAACTATAGTGTATTTTTCTACTTTTACTCAAATCACTTTTTTCCTTCTAAAAATTTGGCTAAATAAATACCTTAACTTTATAAACAAGCACTTTTGCCCAAAATATTTTGGCAAAAAAAAAAGGAAAAAAAAAGTTTGACCAAACAAGCTAATAATAACCTTGTATCCTTGTGTTGAGTGGGTTGCAACCTACTGGGAATGCAACCTTGGTGTTGAGTTGGTTGGACCCACCGTTGAGAGATGTTGGATATATGAGGAAGCTAACCTTGTATCCTAGTGACTTATTAGTGAGCCAAAATAGATCAAAACAATGAGACATATAACAGTGGTGGATCAAGAGTATAGTACGTGGATTCTCGAAAACCCAGTAACTTTTGTATATATTCTGTATTTTTATTAAAAATTCACTAAATATTTATAAATATCTAATTGTGAATCTAATTATTATTGAATATTAATTTGAGATTACGACAGAAACTCATACACTTTAAATTTTGAATTCGCTTCTGTATATGAAGAGGTTAACTGAAAATCAGACATGTGTTAGAGGTCCTTTTGAACTTGTCTTGGCAGCAGGGACCCAAGAGAATGTTATGAACCGACTTTCGGTTAGATTTGAAGTGCTGACATTTATTACATGTTATGGTCAAACTTGAAAATATAGTCACTTTATGATCAAGATTGGTCAAAGGTCCAATGCATTGGCTATTCTTTAATGACTTTCTTGTTCTAGTTTGCTTTTCTCCTTTATTTTCTCCGATGTTTTTGTGTTACCCAACGGTATTTTTTGTTTTGTTATTCTTTCTTTAATAAGCAATGACCTCATTCACCTATCAACCAATCCATTCTATTGACCAGATTACCGTTGGATAAATGACAAATTCATATTTTTGGTGTTAATGGAAAGAATCTCATACAATATTTTTCTCACCAAAGCTTAGGCAGATAAGACAAAATCTTCTAATATATTTTAATCTCGATTGAAATTTGAACAAAAGATCTCATGTCTCCTTTCACTTTATTAACCACTCGGTCAACGCTACTCTTAGTAAATCTTGATTTGTTCTTATTTTCAATTTACATCATAGTTTGAATGAGTATAGAATGTAAGAAAGAAAGGAAGATGTTAGAAGTTAATTTGTGCTCTTAAACATGCATAATATCGGTGTGAATAGAGAATTTTTGAAATCCGTAGTGATCTATTGAATATGTCGTAATATTTGTGTGGTTACAAAGTTTTTTTAAGGGCAAATAGAAAGTTTAAACTAAATTATTTATAAATTTATAAGATGCTAATTTTTTTTAAACAGACTAATAAAAAATAGTGTCATAGATAAAATAATAACAAAAAATTAAAAGTTTTTCAGTAAAATGACAAACCCATATTTTCTTTCGTTTGGATTCCAATGCTTTTCATTATTCTTCATCGTTTTTATTGTGGTCAAATCATATCCCTTATGCCTCGATAGAGTGCAGCTAGAATTAAAATCAACACCCAATTAATTCTAGCATGAAACAATAGCTATTGATTATATTTAGGTAGGGTAGATAATGTTGGTGTTATCCAATGATTAGAGCAATATTTGTTTCGTGTAGATTGAACTCTCTTCCCCTTGGGTACTAACACCTAACAAGAAAGTAAGTAGAAATAGAAAAAATAAATAATACATACAATTAAATAATTAAGTGAACGTCTAGTTAGGTAATGCTATAAAATATATTCACGGGATACGGAAAAACAAAGAAATGGTAAGTACTTTACACCTTGTTTCGGAAACTAGAATAAAAGGAAAGTAAAATAAACATTATAGTTGAGCTTATTTTTGTTTGATTTGACTAGATGAAAATGAAAGATATTAAACAAAAAAGGACATGTTTTCTCTTAACAGCCCCTTCCCCACCAAAATGAAAAAAACATTGGCATATTGTGACCATGCGATAAAAAATGGATATCAATTCCATACTTTGTCCTTTTACTGGACTAGGCAGGATACTAATAAAGTGGATCACTTTCTTGTTCGGCTAGCTTTTATCGTATGCAACTCGTATAACTTGAAATTTATCCATCATATTTAGCTTCTATTCATACTTCTCATTTACATAACAGAAATGTTTCTTTGATGTAACTATATTTTGGCTTGGTTATTTAATAAATATTTGTTGTCTTCAAAAAAAAAAAAGTCATCGAAGAAATTAGTGACATATAGTCACTAGTCAATACAAAAATTGGATATTTACACCTAATTATTTACCATAAATAAATGACAAATTAAAGTCAGAATATGTATTAAATAATTATAAATAAGTGATAACCATATTTGTGAAGATATGTGTAATATATTTTATTGAGCTTTTTTTTCCAGGAAATTCTATTGAATTAGTATAAGCATTCAAGGAGGTACATGCAATATTAAAAGAAAAATACGGTGTTGTACGAAAATGAGAGAGAAACATATATCAGCAATCAACATCCATATATAGCTTTATGCACGGTCATAATCTCTGGTTTATTCTTTTTTTTTTTTTTTTTTGGTTAACGGTTATTATTTCAAATTTCTTGATTTCGAAGAATTCGATAAATAGATATTGGAATATTTTCAATGACAACTACTCATATCATAGTGGTTATCTAAGGCAAAGAATGGAATTCATGCCGCTCTGTTCCAATGCCTACCTTCAGTTATCTAGATTTGAGAATTTACACATTGTTGGGTAGATTTGTTATTATGCAGAACCATGACCATGCTCCTAGTCAGTCTATTTCCTAAAGTGCAACTGCCTTTTGATTGGCTTGAATTGTGCAATGTAGTGGAGAAGGCAAAACAAAGTATCATCAGCAAAATGATAAGATGGGTGAAACCTGACTCTGGATGGCTGAAGCTAAACATAGATGGTTGTCGTAAAGAAAATTCGAGAAGTGCTGGCGGAGGTGGTATTATCTGAGACAACCTTGGACGCTTTATTTTTGCATATGCTGAAAACTATGGTAAATGTAGTAATAATATGACTGTGGCTATAGGAAACATGGAATGAATTTATGCATTGAGAGGGGTTTTCTCTATGTGATATCCGATTCCAAATTGAATATTGATATGATTAATAACAAAATGAAGGCACCCTGGCAGCTCCAACATATTATAGACTTGTAGAAATTTAGGAGAATTCTTCTCTTCTATTGAATGAATGATATGTTGTACATAATACCTATTTTATACAGTAATTTGGGAATAAACCAGGTACAATTTACAGTTATACAAAAATACAAGTGTCTAATTCTTAATTGTTGTCCTATTTCATATTTGCACTGTGATATGTACAACTATATTAAAAAAAGTGGACTGAATCTTTAAACAAAAAAAGGGCCAGACCTTAGCTTGTATTTTGGGCTTTTGAGTTGTGTGTTGGGCCAATTGATACTATTGGCCCAAAAGTGATGCAGCCCGATATACCTAAATCAAAATATGCTGGTCTTCTGCTTTCTAGGCCATTTGATACATATCTTATCTCTTTCTTTCTTCGTCTTCTTCGGTTGTGCCTTCTTGTGTTGACCAACTTTTTGATTTAGGAGCCAAGATTTCAGATTCTGGTCCAACACCCCCCTTCAAGTTGGAGGGGTGACAAAACAACCCCAACTTGGAGACAATTGCCCTGTGAAGAGGACCCGAAAGTGGCTTTGTAAGGATGTTGGCGAGCTGCGATTTTGACTTAACAAACGATAAGGAGATCAGTCTGGCGAGGAATTGTTGACGGACGAAGTGACAATCAATTTCCACGTGCTTTGTGTGCTCGTGGAAAACAGGGTTTTTTGCTATGTGAATAGCCGCCTGGCTATCTGAATGAAGAGAGACCGGTAAGGTGGGTGAAAACGAGATATCCGTAAAAAGGAGAACAAGCCATGTCAGTTCTGAAACGACCTTCTTCATAGATCTATATTCGGCTTCGGCAGAGGAAAGTGAGATGGAAGATTGTTTCTTTGATTTCCATGAAATAGGGGATCCACCGAGGTTGATATAAAAGCCATTGACTGAGCGACGAGAGTCCGGACAAGACCCTCAATCGGAGTCGCAAAAAGCTGTTAATTGAAAAGAAGGGGCTGAATTCATAAAAAACCCATGTGATGGCGAAGACATTAGATAACGGAGAACGTGTAATCCGACAGTAAAATGAGGTTGACGGGGGCTTTGCATATATTGGCTTAGATGCTGAACTGCGAAGGAGAGGTCAAGGCAGGTATAGGTTAAAAAATTGAGCTTTCCTAATAGTCGCCTGTAGATGGTTGGGTCTGTAAGAGGTTCGCCAACATCCGCTCGAAGCTTGCAGCTAGGATCTAGTGGAGAGGAGGCTGGTCGTGAATCAAGAACACCAAACTCAGAAAGAAGTTCCAAGGTGAACTTTCTTTGACTGATAATCAGTCCATGTTGTTCTCGTAATATTTCCATTCCTAGAAAATAATTAGCTTCTCCAAGATCTTTAATTTTGAATTTTGAGTCGAGGAAGTCTTTTAGATTAGAAAGTTCTGAAGGGTCATCACCTATGAGAAGTATGTCATCGACATAAACAACAACAATAGAAATTCCAGTATCTGTCTTCTTAAAAAATAAAGAATAGTCGTTAAGAGAGTGAGAATATCCTTTGAAATTGAGTGCACCAGTGAGTCGTGCGTACCATTGTCGGGAAGCCTGTTTGAGGCCGTATAAGGACTTTTTAACTTGTAAACATGATTATTAAAAGGTGAAGGCAATCCCGGGGGGAATCTCATGTACACTTCTTCCTGTAGATCACCGTGAAGAAAGGCATTATTGACATCTAATTGAAATAATTTCCAATTCATTTTAACTGCAACAGCTAAAATGCATCTAACAGTGGTCATCTTCACCACTGGACTAGAAGTCTCAGTGTAGTCTATTCCTTCCCTTTGTATGTCCCCGCGGATAACTAGTCGAGCTTTGAATCTTTCAATGCTTCCATCAGATCTATATTTAACCTTATAGACTCATTTACAAGGTAAAGGTTTCTTGCCTCTCGGTAGTTCAACCAGTTTGATTGGTTTCCAATGCTTGAAGTTCTTTTGCCATTGCCTCCTACCCACTAGGATGTAAAACTGCCTGGGAGAAACTTGTAGGTTCAATGATGTGAGAGATAGAGTTAAGAAATGATTGGTTTGTAGGAGAGAGGTCTATGAAATTCATAGTAGTAGGTGAGATTGGTACTGCAAGACAAAAATTAGTTAGATTAGTCAAGTGCACAACATTACATACATAATCTGCCAGATACGATGGTGGATTGTATTCTCTAGTAGACCTCCTTAGTTCAGGTTGAAGTGGAATGGAAGGTGGAGAGGAAATGATTCTTGAAAGAGGAGAAGAGTTAGGAGATGTGCTAGGTGACCAGAATTTGAAATGGAAGAAAATTGGATATCAGATTAAGAGGGGTGATTTGAGTCTTGAATAATAGCAACTTCTTTAGGAAAATGGGTGGTTCAGATGAAGGAGAAAAAAATAGGAATATTTCCTCATAAAAAACTACATTTCGTGAAATAAAATGTCCCTAGAGTGAAGATCCAACAATTTGTAGCCTTTCTTTCCAAAAGGATATCCTAGAAAAAAACATTTTATTGATCGAGGCTCAAGTTTGGCTCTGTGATGAGGTAAAGTAGAGGCATAACATAGACAACCAAAAGTTTTTAGAAAATCATAAGATGGAACTTTTCCAAATAGAATTTCAAAAGGTGTTTTGAAGTCAAGCACTCTAGAAGGAAATCGATTTATTAGAAAAGTAGCAGTTAACAAGCAATCACCCAATACATGGTTGGGAGATTAGATTGAAATAATAAAGCTCTGCATGTTTCTAGTAGATGTTTGTGTTTTCGCTCAACTACTCCATTTTATTGTGGTGTAGCAACACAAGAGGTTTGATGAAGGATTCCATTAGAAGAAATTTTTTTTGAAAGAATAGATCCTGATCCTAATTCCAAAGCATTATCTGAACGAATGATTTTAACTTTTGTGGAAAACTATCTTTCTACCATAACTAGAAAAGATTTTAGAACTGGAAAAGCATTACTTTTTGTTCTTAATAGGTAAGTCCAGGTTCCTCTACTATAGTCATCGACTATAGTCAAGAAATATCTGTAACCGTCATGAGTTGGGACCTTGTAAGGCCCCCAAGTATCAACATGAATTAATTAAAAAGTTGAACTTGTGTTGATGTTACTTGAATGAAAAGGCAACTTTGCATGCCTAGCTTAAGAACATACATCACAAGGATGATTAAATTTGGCAAGAGAAGGAAAATGAAAATGGGATATATTTTGCATACTAGGTAGAGGCATATGCCCCAATCTTTTGTGCCATAGGCTTACATTAGAGTTGACTCTAGCAGTACAAGAAACTAAATGAGACATAATGTCTTTCCTAAGGTTCTTGCAGTCTGAATAAGATTGAAAAACTGATTGATCTTCACAAACTAGACCTGAACTTAAAGAAACTGATTTAAGTAGATATAGACCTTCCTTCACTTCACCAACTACCACTGGCCTCTTCAGTGAATGGCCCTGCAAGAATGTACCAAAAGATGAGAAAAGTAAGGTACACATGAGTTTTTTAGTGAGTTTGTGAACTGAAATTAGATTAAACTTGAAATCTGGAACATATAACACATTATTTATGGTTAAATCTGGCAGAACATGCACACTACCAACTTGACTGACCTTGACTTTATATGAATTTGGGAGATTTACGTATAGAGATTTGGTTATAGGCTTGACATTAAATAAAATGGAATAGTCAAAAGTCATATGTTCTGAAGCTCCATAATCTATTATCCAGGAGGTAGAATTCATGTTAAGAAAACAAGAAAGACAATATAGATTAGGAGTATTGATTATTTTACCAGCACAGTTGGCACTGGCATTTGCATCAGAAATACGCCCATCCTGTTGCACCTTTACTTGTTGAAGAAGTTGATAGAGTTGACTGTATTGTTCTTGAGTTATGCCTTTCCCTGCTGTATTTTCTCCCACTGTACTTGCTGACTGAGTTGTGTTTTCTTCATGCTTGATGGCTGCATTGTTGTGAGGTCCTCCATGATACCTTTTTGATTTGGTGAACTTGAAAGTGGAGGGAAACCCAATAATTCTGTAACATTTGTCGATAGAATGACCGGGTTTCTTGCAATAGTTGCATACCAGGTTATTCTTCTTCCTTTCAAGATTTTCTTTGAACTTTCCTTCTCCATTAGCATACCTTTGAAAATGTGCTTGCTGATTTCCTGCTAGAAAAGCATTTTCTACTGGATGTTGTGAAACATGAATTTCTCTTTGTTTCTCATCTTGAATGAGAAGAGAATAGGCTTGATTGACACTAGGAAGAGGGGTAAGCATCAGAATATTGCTCCTTACAGCTAAATATATATATCATTAAGTCCCATGAGGAACTGGATGAGCCTGCCATCTTGAAGAGACTTTGAAGTTCTTGACTTTCCTCCACAGTTGCATTCACAAGCAGAATGCACACAAGTGTTCAAGGTATCTAACTCATCCCAGATCCGTTTCACCTTTGTATAATATTCTGCTATGTCAGATGTTCCTTGCACGACATCACTCAACTTTTTTTGCAACTGATAAAGTTGAGCACCATTACACTGTCCAAATCTAACTTCAAGTTCTTTCCAAATGTCATTTGTAGTTTTAGAATAAAGGACACTTTCAGCTATGTCCTTGGATAGAGAGTTCAAAATCCATGATATAACCATATTATTGCAATGGTTCCACTGTTTGAAGTCAGTGGAAGAAACATCTGGTACTGAATATGTTCCATCGATGAAACCAAGTTTGTTCTTGGCAGATAACGCAATAATTATGGCTCTACAACAACCTCAATATCCTTTTCCATCAAAAACTGAATTGACAAGAACCATTCCTGGTGAATCGGATGAATGCAGGTAATAGAGGTGAGTGGAATCGATTACCATGGCAATTGGTTGAGCAACTGTGCCAGCTGCAGAAACATTTGAAGAATCATCTATGGAGTTTGGTGCCATTTCAAAAAAAAGAGAAGATAAGACAATTTAAGAGAAGAAGAATCTGAAAGAAATGTATAAGATAGCTATTAGGAGAATTCTTCTCCTCTATGAATGAATGATATGTTGTACATAATGCCTATTTTATATAGTAATTTGGGAATAAACTAGGTACAATTTACAGCTATAGAAAAATACAAGTGTCTAATTCTTAATTGTTGTCCTATTCATATTTGCACTATGATATGTACAACTATACATTGCATTTGGATTCTTAAATCTGGAAGGGTTAAGTATGCCTTCCAGCTGTATCCATTGTGCTACATTAAAAAAATGGACTGAATCTTTAAACAAAAAAAGGGCCAGACCTTAGCTTGTATTTTGGGCTTTTGAGTTGTGTGTTGGGCCAATTGATACTATTGGCCCAAAAGTGATGCAGCCCGATATATCTAAATCAAAATATGCTGGTCTTCTGCTTTCTAGGTCATTTGATACATATCTTATCTCTTTCTTTCTTCATCTTCTTCGACTGTGCCTTCTTGTATTGACCAGCTTTTTGATTTAGGAGCCAAGATTTCAGATTCTGGTCCAACAAGACCAGATTGTTCAACTCTCTAGCAAAGGTAATTTCGTTATTGCCCATACTTTCAGAGAAGGAAATACAGTGGCTGATCAACTAGCTGATTTGGGAGAATCAATAAGATGTCAGATTATAATGGATGATACTAGTTCTCTATCGGATATAGTGCAATCCTTACTGAAGCTGGATCAAGATGGCATCCCAAATTTCAGATTTAAGCCAAAGAAGAACCATTTTGTTATTAATTATGCCAATTCTAGATAATTTTGCACATTGTATAGTGCTGCTAACTATAGGCATCGTATCCAGTAGTTTAGAGCTTAATTGTCAAATTGTTATGGAGGCAATCTCCCAAATTAGGCAGAGTTCATGGCATCTGTTGTTCACAAGGATAATTTATGTCATTCCTCACCATGTTCTGGAAGCTATGATCTATGTCCTTCTCCGTATATTAGTTCTTTTTGATAATATACGAGTCGGGGTCTATGCCTAAACCCCCCACTCCCGCCATGGTGGACTTTTGATTTAAAAAAAAGATATTCAAATATTTTCCGTGAAAATGCATTCCTTGAATTTAAACTAAAAATTATCTAACGAAAAATAGATTCCCTGAGAATTGGCTGGGCTAAGTTCAATTACCTGAAATGGGCCGCTCTCTTATGGGCTAGTCCAATTTCAATTACTGAAAGGGGTGAATTGTGGGAGAAATTCAAAAATAGCCAGATTTACAACTAGTCGTTCAAAAATAGCCCAGTTTCAAAAGTAATCGAAATTTAGCCACTTTTCATGTAAAGATAAATCTGAGCGAAAACACTGTTCAAAACCCGAAAAATACGTCAGTATATTATACTGGAGTTCCAGGATAAGTATGCTGGAATTCCAGCATAATATGATGGAGTTCCAGCATAAGTACACTAGAACTCCAGCATAATATACTGGAGTTCCAGCAAGTATAATTGTCCAGTATAATATACTGGAGTTTGGAGCACCGGTGCTCTAGTCTCTAGTATATTATACTGGAGTCAGCAAAGTATATCGGTCCAGCATAATATGCTGGAGTTCATACACATGTGCACCGAATTCCAGTATATTATGTTGGACCAGTCTCTATTGCAGCAAAATAATGGCTATTTTTTATTGACTTCATAAATGCTGGCTATTTTTGAATAACCAGTCCAAAAACTAGCTATACTGTGCTATTTTTATGTGAATTGCACGACTAGACTAGTTTTGTGCTGCTATTCAGATTTTGTCCGTTTGGACAACTGTGTAAAAATGGCCTTTTTAAGTTTAATGAGAAAACTTTGGACTAAGTACACTTTTGTGACATCAACTCCTCCGTTAACTCAGCAAACTGAAGGCTTAAGGGTTCGTTTGGTACGTGGGATAAGGTGGTATAAAGTGTGATATTAAATTTATATTATATTTGAGTAACGTATAAATTTATCCCATCAACCAAACTAGTATAAATTTAGTTTCAGACTTAATCCTGAATATTCCATCTTATCCCATCAAACTTTGCATTATTTTATCCCATCTTTTAGGTGTGATAAATTAGTCTAGGAATTATAATCACCGGGTAAAAGACAAGACCATGATTAATTGATTTTTTATAATTCGGCCTTTAAGAAAAAAAAAAAGAACATTCGGCCTTTTATATGCAACAAGTATTGATAAATGGAGCTGGAATAGAGGGAATTTTGGAAATGTTGGAACATATACTTCCTATAAAAGTTTTTTTTAACCATAACAAGGGGAATCTTCGTTATGGAGATGGAAAATTCCACAAAATTCAAAATCTACTGTATCAGTAATAGACAAGTAATATACTAATATTCGTATCAAAGATGTACGTTTAATTTGTAAAAGAAAGCAATCTAATAGTTGAAATCATAAGTTATTTTACATATATTTGTTAAATTATTCACAAATTAGCTGCTTGTTAAATTGTTCACAAAATATTATGGATTTGCATGACTTTGAGTTGTATTCCTTCTACCTATCTTATTCAATTATTCAGAAAATTCTATCCAAGCGGCATGAGTTTGTCCTCTATTCATTCTACTTATCTTGTTTAACTGTTCACAAATTCTATCAAATTGGCATAACTTAATACTATTTTCATTCTACCCATTGTAACATATTTCATTGTTATTTTTTGCACTAGACATCTACGACCCAATGCTTCTATAAGAGTCATGTCCTTCCTAATTTTCAAGAGAAAATGAAAGATCGCTCCATAATTCGTATACCAACGGCTATGAATTCTTTAACACCTTTATGAGAAACTTGGTAATTAAATGCACAAAAATATCGTAATGCTTCGAATACAAATGCTAATTGTTAAAAAAGCTAAAACAGAAACAGATTTAACAAAAGTCTTTTTGCGTCGTCTTGCTTCAAACGATGTGTGGAGGCTTCATAATGAGTGTACGGGGTAAAATTGGTTGATAATAGATGATCGAATGGTAACATGAAACGTGAAATCGAATATAGGCAAAGACGAGTCGGAAACAACCAATACTGCATACAACGGGTGTGGCCGGTACCGGATAAGTTCCGAATTGAACGTAGTCGACAGTAGGAGTTCAAAGGTTTGTCGTCAGATAGTATTCAATGAGAGAATATTCGTTAATATTAAATAAGCGACCGTTGCAGAGAATATTTGCATTCAAAACTTGCTGCTACATGTTTATCAATGATTCTTTTATTACCATTTAAGAGGGGCTTGACCCTAGGATCTTGTTTCCGTAGGTAGAGCTATAAATAGCGGAACAACAACCATTGTAAGAACATAAAACCTTCTACACAAAAAGGCTATACTTTACTATTTTGCTCTTAATTTAACAACTTTATCATCGCTTTCATATTATTTCCGCCTCTGCTCTCGGAAAAGCTGCGTTTGGGATCAAGCTTTTTATATTCTTTAATTTCAGTTGTTAAATCTTAGTTCTAATCTTATTTTCCTCTTCTTTTTTCGGATCAAATCAGTTCGCTTGTCTATAAATTATGTAAGAAATTTAACTGTACCATTTTAAGGGTAAACTGTTTGGCGTCTACCGTGGGGCATAGATAATTGCATAACTGCTTTGATTCATTCATTTATGACTAACTAGTTTTGATTCTTTCGTTAGTAAAAACCAGACATGGCAGCTAATGATGTCAACAACACATACAATATTGAGGCAAGCGAAGAATTATCCTAACATCAAGACTCAATCGGCGAGACTCGCAACAAAGGGGATGAGACGACCCAGGTTTGAGAGGGTCAGTACCGTCGGCATGTGCGGGAACCAACTCCCAATGATGCGGAGGAGGAACACGCCGTGGAAACGATCAAACTCCTGAGGGAACAACAGAAAGCAATTATGATCACCTCTCAAGGCAGGATCCGGTGATGACCGAGTTAAAACAAGCATTGTCAGGCGCCTCCAATTACGCAAACGGAAGGGGCCCGATTCCTCCCAGTGTTCCTGCAAATCAAATGGCTCAGAAAGTCGCTAACAACACCCCAAGGGGTGAAGTCGATTTCGACGACGCCCGAGGGACCGGTAGCAGATCTGGAATAACAATGGGAGTGATCCTTTCAAAGCCTAGCTCATGAGATTCCTGAGAGAAATAAACAAACAAATGGATTAGAATGCGAAGGAGTTTCACATTCGGATGGATTAAATTTCGAGCGCGCTACCAGTACTAAAGGGTCAAAATTAAAAAAAATACACACAGTTCCGTTTAAATCGAGTGCAGCACCAGAACTAATTTCGAAGAGGTTCAAGATTCCGGATATTCCAAAATATGATGGGACTTCAGATTGGAATGAGCACATCACAACTTACACCAGGGCAGTGAAAGGAAACGATTTGGCTCAACATGAGATCGAGTCGGTCTTGTTGAAGAAGTATGGTAAAACCCTCACAAAAGGGGCCTTGACAGGGTACTCTCTCTTACTCAAGCATTCAATTGATTCTTTTGAGATGCTTGCAGACTCATTCATTAAGGCTCATGTCGGAGCACGAAAGATTTAGGCCAGAACGGCGGACATATTCAGAATTGCGCAGGGCAAATTCGAAATGTTTCAAGAATTTGTGATTCGGTTTCAGAGAAAAAGGATGTTGCTACTGGCGGTTCCATATGAGTGGAGGCATTCACAAAGGGTCATAATCCACTGAGCTCTAATGCCTCCCGGAAAATAAAGGAGAGCTTGCTTGAGCTTTAGGCAACTATATGGGCAGATATCCATAACCGTTATGAGTCAAAAACACGGATAGAAAACGAACAGCTTGGGTCTTCGGTATTAACCAAGGGATGGAGTCGAGACAAAAATAAGGACAAGTTTAAGAGCGACTTTAATGTAGATCGACGGTCTTCTAGAGATCGATTTCTACTATACGAGAGGACTAATAGGCGCAACAACAAAGGGTTTCAGGCATCGGATATGTTTGTTCCCGATAAAAGGACTGATCATGGCTAGAACAGCAGGTCGTTACCGGAGAAGGAAGTGCCAGGGGCCCGAGACTCCGCATATCCTAGGTTATCAGATTACAACTTTAACATCAGCTTCGTAGAATTGGTATCGGCAATGAGGAATATTAAGGAAGCACAGTTCCCAAAGCCAATCCAATTAGATCCTAGCTAGATAGATCCCAGTCTATGGTGCGAATACCATGGGACTCACAGCTATAGAATTGGGGACTGCCGGCATCTTGGTGAAGAGGTGGAGACATTGTTAAAGAATGTCCATCTTAGGGAGTTCTTAAGTGACCGAGCCAAGAACAATTATGGCAAGTCGGGATAATGCGGAGTCTTCGAAGGTAGTAGAAGGGTCACCTTGAATGACTGTCAACATGATCTTCGAAGGAAACGAAGTCAATAGTGTAACCCTTTTGGCAGATAAGAAAATGAAGATATCGATGACTCATAACAAGATACTCTGAGATGTTACGGAAGATGATATCACCTTCACGGAGGAGGACGCTAACGGACTTCTTCTGTCACACAATGACGCCTTGGTAATCTTTCTCACTGTTTTAGATTACAAAATTAAGCATGTTTTAGTTGATACAGGAAGCTTAACCAACATCATCCAATGGAGAATACTGGAGCAAGCGAGGTTAACTAGGAACATCATTCTAGCGACAAAACTCTTAGCTAGCTTCAACTTGACAAGCCTGACTACCTCCCGAGGTGAGATTTTGCTGCCCACACACGCCGAGAGAGTAATGAAGACTACTAGATTTGAAGTGGTGGATGGAAATATGGGGTACAATGTAATCCTCAAAAGGTCATGGATACACGAGATGAAGGCTGTATCCTCAACATATCACCAGTTATTGAAATTTTCAACGCTGAAAGGGATCAAGAAAATAAGAGGATATCAACCAGCGGCAAGGGAGATGAATGCGGTAACTATTTCCAGCAACAAGGGAAAAGAGTCCAACAAATAGAAATTACAGAAATCAATGCCTTCTCTTTTTTTGAATGAAGACGATAAATGCGAGTCATTGGAATCCCATCAGGTTTTGAGATATTTTTAGGTACCGGAAGTGATGTATGCGACCAAATCGATAGACTGCTTTGCATGGTCGCACTCGGATATGACAGGTATTCGATTAGAGGTAGTAGTTCACAAACTAAGTCTGGATCCTAATTTTCCACCGGTAAGGTAAAAGAAATGCTTGATAGCTGAGGTTAGGAACATGTTGTTAAAAAAAGATAACATTACTCAATATTGGTTCAATCCGGGAGGTAAAGTATCTGGAATGGTTACCCAGCGTAGTTGTAGTATCTAAAAAGAATAACAAATTTAGGATGTGCGTAGACTACAAGGATTTAATAAGGCATCTCCTAAAGGCTCATTCCCGTTGCCGAACATTAATCAAATGATTGATGCTACGGCCGGACATGAGCTAATGAGTTTCCTCGATGCATACTCCAGGTACAATTAGATTAAGATGAACCCGGAAGATCTGGAAAAAACCTCTTTTATAACAAACTTTGGCGCATATTGTTATAATGTGATGCCTTTTGGGCTTAAGAAAGCCGGAGCCTCTTATCAGAGGCTCATTAATAAAATGTTTGAGAATCATATAGGCAAAACAATGGAAGTATACATTTATGACATGTTATTAAAGTCTTTAAATACAAGAGATCATTTGAAACATCTTTAAGAAACTTTCGACATTATGAGGAAGCAGAATATGAAACTTAACCCGGAGAAATATGCGTTAGGGGTTGGTTTTGGTAAGTTCCTGAGGTTCCTGGTCTCGCAAAAAGGGATCGAGGTAAATCCCGACGAAATCAAAGCTTTCAAGGACATTCCGAACCAATTAACAAGTGTGAAGGAAGTGCATAGACTGACTGGAAGGTTGGCAGCTCTAAGCAGGTTCATCTAAAGATCCTCAAAAAAGTGCCATTACTTTACATTACTTCTTTTCACTCCTGAAAAAGAAGAAAGATTTCGAATGGACTCCGGAATGTCAATAAGCATTGAAAGACCTAAAAAGGTACCTGTCCAGCCCCCCGTTATTATCAAAACAGGGGAAAGACGAGCAATTGTTAATATATCTAGCAGTCTCGAGAGTAGCGGTAAGAGCCATTTTTGTCCAAGAGGAAGAAGGTACGCAGTTTCCTATTTATTATGTTAGTAAAATACTGTTGGGAGTGAAGACTCGTTATTCATACCTCAAAAACTGGCCTTAGCTCTAGTAATTGCCTCTCGAGAGGTTAGGCCTTATTTTGAGTGTCACCCGATAATTGTTGTGATAACCTTTCCTTTGAGGAACGTCCTTCACAAGCCTGAATTATCAGGCCGTTTGGCTAAATGTGCAGTCACATTAGCGAATTCGACATTGAGTACAAACCCAAGACTGCAATCAAGTCGCAAGTTTTAGCCGAATTTGTGGCCAACTTCAGTCCAGGGTTAAGGCCTTTGGATGCTAAGGAAGCAGTGTTGGTGTCAAAAATGGCATCAAGAGCATGGACCTTGTTTATGGATGGAGCTTCCAACGTAAAAGGGTCCGGTCTTAGGGTAGTTCTAATCACACCCTCGGGGGAAACCCTAGCATGCCATTAAAACTGTTCTATTAACTAATAATGAAGCCGAGTATGAGGCTTTGGTTGTAGGACTTGAACTAGCCCGGGGACTAGGATTCGAGTTTATCGAAATAAAATGTGACTCCCAGCTAGTGGTAAACCAACTGTATGTAATTTTCAACACAAAGGAAGAACGCATATAATACTTGAACAAGGTTTAGTCGTTGCTTGCACGATTCAGGGAATGGTCAATAATTCACATTCCAAGGGAAGAAAATGCGAAAGTAGATGCATTGCCTAATTTAGGGTCATCCACAAAGATGAAAAGATCTGATTTCACAGAGATGAAAAGATCTGATTTCGGTACTGTCGTCCAACTTCTAAATTCGATATTGGATGTGGACGGCTACTGTGAAGTCAATTCAACCAACTTAGTCTGGGACTGGAGGAACGAGTTCATCGAGTATCTTTGGCATGGTAAACTACCTGAAGACCCGATGGCGACCCGGGCACTGTGGACCAAAGCAACTCGCTATTACCTCATAGATGGGCTGTTATACAGAAGGTCATTCCAAGGACCATGGGCCCGGTTTTGGGGGCCTCAGAGGCGAACTACGTGAAGAGAGAGGTCCACGAAGGAGTTTGCAGGAATCATTCTGGTGCAGACTCATTAGTTCTAAAGTTGATTCGGGCAGGTTATTATTAGTCGCGAATGGAACAGGACACAAAGTCATTCATTCAAAAAAATGTGACAAATGTCAACGTCATGCATAGTTGGTGCACCAACCAGGAGAGTTTTTGCATTCAGTGTTGTCCCCGTGGCCATTCATAAAATAGGGGATGGACATTGTTGTTCCTTTTCCACCGGGCCCCCGAAAGGTAAGATTTCTTTTAGTTTTAACTAATTACTTCACTAAATAGGTTGAAGCATGTCCTTACCAAAAGGTAGAAGAACGTAAAATGTTCGACTTCATATGGGACCACATAATCTACCGATTTGGAATTCCGAAAGAAATCACTAGTGACAACTAGTTGCAGTTCGTACAATCAAAAGTCACAAAGTTTTTGGAAGATTTAAAAATCAAGAGAATTACATCTTCACCATACCACCCAAGTGCTAACAGACAGACAGAGTCGACCAATAAGGTAATTATTCAAAACCTTAAGAAGAAGTTAGGAGATGTTAGGCAAATGGCTTGATGAGCTACCAGGAGTGATATCGGCATATCAGACAATGGTGAATTCAAGCACGAGAGAAATACCTTTATCTATCGTGTACGACGCAGAAGATCTAATACCGGTGGAAGTCGGGGAACCGACTTTAAGGTTTTCTCGAACAAATGAAGAAACAAATAATGAAGCGTTACTGGTAAAGCTAGACTTGTTTGATGAACACCAGGACTTGGCGTACCTGAGGATGGTAGCTCAAAATCAAAGGATGGAAAGGTATTATAATCGCAGGGCCAACCTCCATTATTTCAAGGTAGAAGATTTGATTTTAAGGAAGGTGACTTTGAGCACTCGGGAAATCAATTCTGAGAAGATGGTACCAATATGGGAAGGTCTTTACTGGGTTTCAGCTATCACTGGTAAAGGATCATATGAGTTAGAAAATCAAGATGGAGTCAAATTACCCAACAACTAGAACGTGACTCACCTCAAAAGGTACTATTGCTGATAGTTCCTGCCAATACTGAAAGTATGTTCTGCACTCTTTTTTCCTTCAAGCAATTTTTTTACTAATCGGGTTTTTCTGGCAAGGTTTTTAACGAGGCATCAACGGAAAGCATACTACGAAGTGAGCATCATTGGCAAAGGAAATACCTTTAAATATCAAGGCTCTAAATGTTCACATTGATGGTAAATGGCTATGTGGATGGTTAAATAACATTTGGCTCGATGGCAAGCCTTCCTTCCATTATTGAAGAAAGATTATTTAATCGTTCACAAATTGTTTCTACCAGTGAAGAAGCAATATGGGCACAAGACTTCCAGTGTTCGAAGTCACATGCCTCGCATTCGAACACTGGAGGGAGGGGAAATAATATCTAATACGGCACTAGGAGTGCCACAAAAATTGGGGATTGCGAGAATCGGGATCGGTGTTTCATCAGGATCGGGGAATGCATGATCAACCCCGTAGAAATAAGTTGTATAAGTTAACCATATGTATTGGCAATTTTATTTATTTAAGCAAACGAATGCCTATGTATATTTAAAAATAGAGGGAATAAAACAAAGTTCTTTTATTTTTATCTTATTTCTTGTCCAAATGATGGGTTAAGTTTATCGTTTGAAAGTTAACTAAAACTTCAAATGCTTGTGCCCGAATGAACATGAGACGTCCTCTTCAAGAGCACCGTAAACATAAGGGCCCTCTCTTATGAAACCCTCATAGTAAAGGGTAGATTCCTAAAGAGTTTATACCCGGAATCAAAAGCTATCGGATAAAAAATATACTTGTGCCCCTCGGCCGACACAACTAGTCGTACCTCGGGTTGAACTGCAACTACTAGATGCACCTACATAATGCCTGATGTCTGATAAACATAAGCCGACTGCTCAGGTGTACAGGCGGCGGGAGTCTTAGCTCATCCCCCAGCCTATGAAGTAGGTGGTGCGACTGGAATTAACCCTACCCGGGCCAAACTCCCAAACATACCCATGGTGTGTGCCAAGGCCCCAGTGTAGCAATAGGCTGCTCAGATGTACGCTCAACATGCTCGGGCTCTTAATCCTCTACTAGAGCTACTAGAGGCTCTGCGGCTGCTACTCTAACAGGTGCACTAGACGTAGCACGTGCCCCTCCTCGGCCCCGATCTCTCGTGGTTCTAGTAGGGGCACAGGTGTTTGATCAGTTGATCTGGTAGCATGTGTCCTCATCATCTATGAGAGACTAGAAGAGTAAAGGTTCAAACTTTGGAATAAACAAATCCGCACAATAAGGACTGAAAGAAAGTGAAGTTTCCTAACAAATCGGTAGCCTCTCGAAGATAAGTTCAGGCGTTTCCTCACCAATGCACAAGACTTTACTAAACTTGCTCATAACTCATAGAACCCATGAACCTAGAGCTCTGATGCCAAGTTCTCACGACCCAAATCCCACCATAGGGGTCGTGATGACACCTAATCTCTAAGACTAGGTAAGCTATCACTTAACAATATTAAATCAACAAATCGTTATGTAATAAGGAAGAGATTAATAACAAAGCAAAAATAGAGTTAATACAATTCAAAGGCAATAGTACAGAGTCATGAGCTCTAACTAGATACATACGAAATTTTGCAAAAGATAAAATATTGTTCGAATATAAATTAATAGTATCTAAATAAAAGGTGAGACGCCAAGGGACTGCGACAGCATGCAACTCTAACTTGAATCCTCGCGAACAAGGAAGCTCTCACTCTTGGGGTCCGCTGCTACCAATGCCTGAATCTGCACAAAAATGTAGAGAAGTATAGAATAAGTACACCACAGTCGGTAACCGTAAGTTTCAAGACTAACCTTGTTGAAGTAGTGACGAGATTCATGTCATGCGATACTCACTAGTCAATAACTTGTGCAATTTATCAAAAACTAGAAACAGAATATACAGGAATATCAACCATCTCGTACAGCATATGATGACTACTCAATGTAGAAACTTAGTCAACAAATTATAAAAGAAGTGGGGTAAGTGATAGCATGTCAAATTCAACTAACAACTCATTAAAAATACAAGACAAAAACTTTTAAAAAATATGTATATAATCAAAACATCAATCCCGTTTCAACATACAAACAACATCACGAAAGACACCCCAAAATCATCACATAACATCATCAACAATGCCCCTTTTATTTTGCCGCATGTGCACATAACAATGAAATGCCTCACGTATTTCATCACATGCGTATATCGCCACCCTTATTTCGCCACGTGGGAAACCCAAGAAAATGTCACCCTTATTTTGTCCCACATGCATAATAATAAACACAATGGCACAACAAAGACCTCGTGCTGACACACCAATCAATCCGCTCAACATACCCACATGTGCCACAATATCGCAAAATAAAAATACCAAAGTTTCATTAAGATATAAGCTCACAACTTATCAACAAAGTGCACAGGGACATGATAATAACATAAAAGTGTGAAGGGGTGTTCAACAAGTAAAGTATTTCTATGCCAATACAATTTGTAATGATCATGTTCACGTAGCCACAAAGTGATTAAGCAGGTTTCATATAGAAAACAACCCCAAATTAAGGCATGTTAATAGCTTAAGGTCTAATCCTGTAACTACCCGGTCGGTTGTTTCATGAGTTACCATTCCGTTTCCCCCATTTTTGCTTCTTATTTCCTTCTTCAGCTGTATTATGTGATATCAGATTGGTTGGTTCGGGTTCGGACAGGTTTTGGAAAGAAATGAGATACTTAGTCTCTTTTGAGTAAGCTTAGGTTGGAAAAGTCAATCAGATGTTGACTTATGCGAAAAAGGGCTCGGATATAAATTCTGATGGTTCGGATAGTTTCGATAGGTGATTTGGGACTTAGGAGCGTGATCGAAATGTATTTTGGATGTCCAGAGTAGATTTAGGCTTAAATTGGCGAAATTGGAATTTTGGCATTTTCCGGTTGATAGGTGAGATTTTGATATCGGAGTCAAAATGGAATTTCGAAAGTTGGAGTAGGTCCGGTGTGTCATTTTTGACGTGTGTGCAAAATTTCAGGTTATTCAGACGAGGTTTGATAGACTTTTTGATCGAAAGTGAAATTTCAAAGTTTTTGGAATTCTTAGGCTTGAATCCGATGTCAATTTGGTGTTTTGATGTTGTTTTCAGCATTCCAAAGGTTGGAACAAGTTTGAATGAGGTTATGGGATATGTTGACATGTTTGGTTGAGGTCCCGAGGTCCTCGGGTGAGTTTCGGGTGGTTGAACGGTTCAAGTTCAAATTGGAAAAGTTGTAGAAAATCTACTGTTGGTGTTGCAGACATTTGGTCTTCGCGCTCGCGAAGGGTTAGGATGTGAGGCAGGAGGGTTGTCCTTCGCGTTCGCAAAGGGGGTTCCATATTCGCAAAGGGCTGAGGTTAGTGTTTATCACGTTCGCGATGGTTGTGCCGCGTTCGCGCAGAGTAAAGGTGAGTAGCTGGGTTCAGGTCCCATTTGAGCTTCGCGTTCGCGAGCTAGGTGTCGTGTTCACGATGGGCCGAGGAGCTGAGGCACCGCGTTCGCGTACAGGGTGTCGCATTTGCGATGAAGGAATAAGTGGTCAACGGAGGTTTTTGCTTTGCGAACGCAAGGCGTTGACCGCGTTCGTGAAGAAGGGATTTTAAGTGCTGGGCAGAATGTTTAAAAGACCACTTCCACAATTTTAGGTCTAAATTTCACCATTATTGAGCTATTTTGGAGCTTCTTGAGGGAGATTAAAGGGGGAATCAAAGGGAAACACTTGGAGGTAAGATTTATGGACTTAATACTCGATCCTATTGTAATTTCTACCTAAATTAACATGAAATTTGTTGAATCTAAAGCCTAAAATTGGAGAGTTAGGGCTTTGAATTTGAGACTTTGATTTGAGGATTTAAGGGGTCATTTATGGTCAGATTTTGATGTATTTGATATGTATGAACTCTTAAGAGTGTAAGGATTCTAGTTTTGTGATTTTTGTCGGAATCCGAGACATGGGCCGGGGGTCGGGTTTGGCCAATTTCGGGATTCTTGATGTAAATTGGTTATTTTCGAGTGGGCTTTGTTCCCTTAGCATATTTTAATGGTATAAATCTATTTTTGGATAGATTTCGAGCATCCGGAGGCTGATTCGAGGTGCAAAGGCATCACGAGCTAGAGTTTGGACCGGATAGAGGTAAGTAATGATTGTAAATGTTGTCCTGAGGGTATGAAACCTCGGATTTCACATCGTTATGCTACTTTGAGGTGATGCACACACTAGATGACTAGTGTGGGGTCGTGCACCGTTGGGGATTGTGACTTAGTCTGCCTCGTATGACTATTAAACCGTGTATTGGATTGAAAACTGTTTGCTATCATTGTGTTTTGGAAATTATTACCAAGTTTTGGGCTGAATGCCATATTTGGGCCTCGTGCTAAATGTTTTAGACCCTTAGGGGATTTTTACTACTATTCCTCACTGTTTCGACTTCATATTTGTATCAATCATGTTGTATTCTACTATTTTCTTAACTAAGCCATATTTACTCCGTTTGACATTTTAAATGATATTTTGGGTTGAGCATCATGTTTTACTATGCCCCAGTAGCTTGAGAGATTTCTGACTCAGTGAGGCCGAGGGCTTGTGTTGTGAGGATATTATGGGATTGAGTTGTGCGCCGTAGCGGTGTTGTACTGATTCATGATTATAAGGTCGAAAGCCTGATTTGTTACGCCATGAGGTGGCTTGTTATGAGGTCGAGGGCCACTTTGATTATGTCACGAGATGGCTTGATATAGTGCTTGGGCTGTAGGAGCCCCTCCGGAGTCTGCACACTCGCAGTGAGCGCGAGTACCCAGTGTGAGATGTGATATTGCCCAAGTGGATATTGTTGTTTCATGTTATTGCCCGAGGAGCTGATACGAGTGATTGTGAGATAGCCCGGAGGGCTGGTTCTGTTGGTATTTTGCCCGAGGGGCTGATTTATGTTTCTATCCTTTTCTCCTTATTTTCATCACTCGTTTGAACTACTGAAAGATGTTTTAAAGAGGTTTTTACTGAACTAAGGTATTTTTACAAGCTTTTACTATTTTATTGCATTGTTCTGGTTTTATACTGTTTTGTGGTAGCATTATGATGTGTTTTACGTGTTTTCTTATCGCTAAGTTGCCTTTACTTTTATAAGTTACTAAGTTGGAATACTCACATTACTCCCTGCACCCTGTGTGCAGATCCAGGAGTCTCGGGTCATGCTAGTGAGTGCTGATTTGCCTTTCAGCAGGCTTGTTCGGAGTTGGCTAGGTAGCTGCACGGCATTCGCAGCCTCGTGCTTCCTTCCTATCTTTATTTCACTTTGTACTAGCTTTGTATCAGACTGTGTTGTCTTTTCATACTCTTAGATGAATTGTAGATGCTCATGACTGGTGACACTCCGATGTCGGGCTGTGTTGATTCCGCATTGTTCTATTCTACTCTTTATTTTGGGATTTTTTAGCTTATTAATGACTTTAAATGATTTATTATAACTATTTATTTAGTTTGAGGGTTTGCGTCGACTGACCTAGTTTCACGATAGGCGCCACCACGACCGGGTCCGGTTTAGGGTCGTGACAAATCCGATCATAAACAACATATATACTCATGTACACGCTCGTCACCTCGTGTACACGTTGCTTTTCATATCACACAAATAGGTAATTAAGGACAAATCTTAAGGGGTTCCACTCAAGGTTAGGCAAGATACTTACCTCAAACAAGCCAATTCAATACACCAAAAATGTCTTTCCTTTAAAATTCACCTCCGTGTGACTCAAATCTAGAAAACAAATGACTCAAAATATCAAACAATGCTAAAAGAATCAATTGCATATAATAAAGTTTCAATCTTTACCCAATTCCTGAAAAGTCAACTTCAGTCTCGCACGGTCAAAACCTGAGTCGAGGGGTAGATCTCGACTACCCATAGCTCCACAAGTCCAAATATATGATTAGTTTTCAAAATCGAGTCCAAATCGACGCTCAAATTTTCAATTTTTATTTTTCAAGATATAGTCAACGTCCCCAAAAATTTCTTTCAAATTCCATATTTTTGTGAAAAAAATCATAAGAAGCCAAGATATAATATCAAAATTAATTAAAAGTTACTTACCCAATAGATATGTGTGATAATCTCCTTCAAAATCGTCTTCCACCAAGTCTAGGGCTCAAAATATGATAAAATAAGACTAAGTTCCAAAATAACTAGCTATAAATGAGATGCGGATATCGCAATTGCAACAAAAAGTTGACAATTGCGAAAACCAACTGCCCCACCAACCCTCGCAATTGCAATATCACTTCGCAAATTTAAAATTTTAGCTGCCTCCCCATTGTCGCAAATACAACCAACTTCCTCTCAATTGCAAGGTCTTCCAGGCAGTCCCCCCCCCCCAATCACAAATGCGATATGACCACCAAAAATGTGGCCATCACAAATGCAAGAAGACCTTTGCAAATGTGAGATCTGTAGCACCAGAAAATCTGAAACAAGCCAAAACACTTTGAAATCAATTCGAAACTCACCCTAGCCCCGAGCCTTACACCAAACATCCATACAAGTATATGAACCTTATACGAGCTCGCTTGCATGCTCGGATCATTAAAATAATATATAAAACCACGAATCGAATACCAAAACGCTTCATGCAAGCAATGAAACTCAAGAACTTCAATATTCACAACCAAGCGTTTGATTCCTACCAAACCAACTCAGAATGACACTAAACTTTGCAAATAAGTTCTAAATGGACATATTTCAATTCCTGGACTAACAATCCGAACACGATAGTCATGAAGTAAACCCATGGTCAAACATATAAAATTTCTAAACCTTCAAATTGCTAACTTTCGGCAAAAAGGACCAAATCATCCTAGGAACCTCCAAATCCAATTTCGGTCATACGCCTAAGTCCATAATCACCATACGAACCTATTGAAACTATCAAAATACCATTCTGAGGTCATTTTCACAAAAGTCAAACTTTGGTCAACTCTTATAACTTAAGCTTCCAAATTAGGAACTAAGTGTTCCAACTCAATCCAAAGCCTTCTAGAAACATATAAGTATACGGAAAATATCAAATAGAGGAACGGGGCTCAATATACAAAATAACCGACCGAGTCGTTACAACTCGTCGAAGCTTCAAACTCCAGTATCGATTATTGGAGTTGTGTTCCTTGTTTGAGTTAGGGGCAAGAATATCAATTTAGTCGAATCACTGGCTACTTTGCTAATACATTTGGAAAGCTGGCTAAACTCTAATAGATGGCCCAAAAAATGCGTACAGCAAACTAATCTATATATATATATATATATATATATATATATATATATATATATATATATATATATATATATATAAAGTTGGGAATGGAAAAAGTGATGTGGCATCTTTATTGCTAGGATTCATATTTATCTATTCTCTCATTATTTTGACCTTTTTCTCTTAGTTTTCCCTTTAAAAAGTTGTAGAAAAATAAAAATACCATATTTATCTCTTCCTTAAATGTGTTTCATTAATTTCTTTTCTCATTATTTTGGCCACACCAAGAGATTGTAACGTATGAGTTACAATATGCTTTTAACTTAGAAACTCTATTATTATCAGTTATCACTCTATATATAATCTTCTCTGTGAAAATGGTTAGTGACAATTGACCCTTAGTTGATAGACGGAGGTGTAATTAGATGGATTCACGTGGTGGTCATAGGCGGTGGAGAAGGCGGAGAAGAAAATAAGGTGGTGGCCTTGATTTTGCTTTTTTTCTTCTTTTTTTCTTTTGCAAATATAAGGGTAATGAATCTTTGAGCTTGTAAAATATTTATGAGTCATGATAGTTTAGTTTTATTCTTTACTGGATATTGCTATCTTTTAAAAGAAGTCTGTCATTAGCAGGTCATATAGTTTGTGAATCATGATTTTTGGAATCAAGAGTACATTTAATCTTCTTCTAAATCTGAGTGGTCGATCTTATATGTTTACAGAAAAACAAAAGGATATATACTTTCCTGATTGGTTGAAATAGCAGAGACCGTAATTGATAAGGCAAATTTATTTTATCGTGTATATCTGTTTGGTTCTTTCTTTGGACCCAATCAGTTGAACATTTTGTCATTGTTTTCTTCTCATAATGCATAAATTCCATATTGTAATGTTAATACAATATTTATTCTGAAACCATGATTAACACACACACACACACATATATATATATATATATATATATATATATATATATATATATATTGGATTGGCCAACCGATATAATTAAGATTTAGCTATAGCTAATTTCTTCATCATTAGTTAAAAGTTATCAGAATAATTACATCTCTTTTTTTCTATTTCTTGATGTTATATATCTATAACTCACATTCCTTAAATTAGGACAATATTAATTCAATTGGGCAATTCTAACAGTAGAGTAATTAAAAAAAATCAATTAAAAGTACACCTATCTCTTTGATCAGCAATTATATTCATTTTATATTGGCATATTTAGTTTTCTTTTAAATGACTCATTGCACTCTACCTACATATTAATTCTGAAATCGTCTACAATTTAATATAACTGATTTCTCTCTTCTTCTTCTTTCATTTTTCATTAACTTTTTCCTTAAGAAATATTTTTCGAATGTCTCAAATATAGTTACAAATAAATACCACTTACAAAATTATATATGTATAATTATTATAAATTCCGTCTACATATATGTATAATAATTATTGTGACGACCCGGCCAGTCGTCTCATGAGTTACCGCTTCGTTTCCCCCATTTCTGCTTCTCTATGCTTCGTTATCCCTGTTTTATGGTATCGGGTTGGTCGGATCGAGTCCGGAATGATTTTAGTAAGGTTTGAAACACTTAGTCTCTTTTAAGGAAGTCTAAGTTGGAAAAGTCAATCGGATGTTGATTTAAGTGTTAGAGGGCTCGGATGCGAGTTCCGATGGTTCAGTTAGCTTCGGGAGGTGATTTATGACTTAGGAGTATGATCAGAATAGGTTTTGGAGGTTTGGAGTAGATTTAGGCTTGGATTGGCGAAGTTGATATTTTGGCGATTTCCGGTTGTTAGGCGAGATGTTGATATAGGGGTCGGAATGGAATTCCGAGAGTTGCAGTAGTTTCGTTGGGTCATTTGGGATGTGTGTGCAAAATTTCAGGTTATTCGAACGTGGTTTGGTCAGGTTTTTTATCAAAAGCAGAATTTGGAAGATTTTAGAAACTTAGGCTTAAATCCGAGGTGTTTTGGTTGTTTTGGTGTTGTTTGAAGTGTTTTGATGATTGGAACAAGTTTGAATAAGGTATAGAGTTATGTTTGTACTTTTGGTTGAGGTCTCAGGGGCCTCGGGGTGATTTCGGATGGTTGACGGAGGAGTTGAGATGTTATTGCAGCTGCTTAAGTTTTGTTGTTTCTGGTGTTTTCGCACCTGCGGTTTGGGGACTGCAGGTGCGGCGCCGCATATGCATTGGAATGGCCGCAAAAGCGGACTAGGAGGATTTGTCAGGAACCGCAGAAGCGGTCAGGATGGCCGCATCTGCGGAGTCGCAGATGTGGAAGGTGTATCGCAGATGCGACTTTTGGGCTCTTAAGTGAATTTCGCAGAAGCGGAGGATTTACCGCAAATGCGGTACCGCAGAAGCGGCGATAGGGCCGCAGATGCGGAACAACTGAGCAGAAGAATTAAAAAGAGTTCTTCGCGAATTTTGGGTTATTTCACCATTTTTTGGACTTCGGCTTGGAGCTTTTTGGGCGATTTGAAAGAGGGAATTCAAGGAGACTTCGTTGAGGTAAGGGATTTGGACTTAAAACTCATTCCTATTATTCCATGAATTAGAACTAGAAATCAAGGAAATTAAGGTGAAATTTGGAAAAACTAGGGCTTGGAAACTTAGGCCTTTAATTGAGGACTTGATGGACCATTTGAGGTCAGATTTCTGAACTTTTGATATGTATGAACTCGTGGGGAGATAAGGAATCTATTGGTGAAAAAATTATTGAATTCCGAGACGTGGGCACGGAGTTCGGGTTTTGATAATTTCGGAATTTGTGTCCTTTATTGATTATTTTCGCTTGGGCTTCGTTCCATTAACATATTTTGACGTTCTCGTTCTGATTTTGGATAGATTCGACGCGCGTGGAGGCTGATTCGAGGGGCAAAGGCGTCGTGAGTTAGAGATTTGACTGGTTCGAGGTGAATAATAATTGTAAATGATGTTCTGAGGGTTTGAAACCTCGGATTGCACATCGTAGTGCTATATTGAGGTGAGGCACATGCTCGATGATGAGCGTGGGGTCGTGTACTATTGGGAATTGTGACTTGGTTCGTCCCGATTGATGATTTTACCGCGTATTTGATTGAAAATTATTTGCTATCATCATTATTTGGGCCAAATGCCATATTTGGGCTTCGTGCCAACTGTTTGAACCCTTCGGGGCTTTTTACAGATATTTCCTTACTGTTTGACTTTATATTTGAACTCAGTCATGTTATTTTCCCACTATTTTCATACTCAGCCATGTTTACTCAGTTTTATTACTTAAATGATATTTTAAATGATGTTTGGGATGAGAAATACTGTTTTACTGTTGTCCGAATGGCTTGTGAGGATTTTGACTGAGTAAGGCCGAGGGCCTATATTGTGAGGAAACACTGATACTGATTGGAGGTCGAGGGCATGAGATATGTACGCCACGAGGTTGCTTGATTGATATGAGGCCGAGGACCTAGATTTGATGTCACGAGATGGCTTGTTATTGCGCTTGGGCTGTAAGGGGCCTCTCTAGGAGTCTGCACACTCCCAGTGAGCGCGGGTATCCATTGTGATGTGAGATTGAGCCCGAGGGGCTGGTATTGTACTTAGATGTTGCCCAAGGGGCGGATTTGTTGATATTGTGCCCGAGGAGCAAACTTCTATTTGTTTACTTTACCTTAATTACCTGTCAATTACTTGTTTACTTGTTGAAAGAAGTTTTACTTGATTTTTCACTGGTTTACTGCTTTTAAATGATTTTTACTGCTTCATTATAGGATGTCGTGTGCCTTACGTGTTTTCTTACTTTCAGTCATTATTTATATTTGTTACTTACTGAGTTGGAGTACTCACTTTACTCCCTGCACCCTGTGTGCAGATTCAGGAGTAGCTGGTCCCGCCCCCGAGTGCTGATTCATTCCAGCTTCAGGCGGATCCCGAGGAGTCTTTGGTAGCTGTTGGCGTTCGCAACCCGGAGCTCCTCCTTATCTCTTTTCTTTATGTCCTTAGTTCAGTATTTAAACTCTGTAGTTACATTTGAGGACTTAGTGTTGTTAGATGCTCGTGACTTGTGACACCCTGGTCAGGGCTGTGTCGGGTTGTATTTTCGCTACTTATTATCATTAAAGCATGTTTTAGACTGCTTTTATATTATTTAACTGTTTTAACATGTGAATTGGGTTTAGTTGGCTGGTCTTGTCTTCACAAGAGACGCCATCACGACCGGGTTCAGATTTAGGGTCGTGACAATTATCATAATTCTTTAATCATAAATAATATTTACATCTAAATATAATCACTAATAAATATTAATTATTTACAATGTTTTATTATGAACAATCAAAAGGTTCGAGGACTTATGTAACATATTTGTTTTCTCGATAAATTAAGCGTTGGCTTATCTTTCTCAATTGAGAGGACTTTACCTCAAGAACTTTATTGTTGTAATTAGACAAAAAGGTGTATAATTTTTTTATTTTGAATTTATCTTATGTTTTCTATTCACATGTATTTTTTTTTCTTATACATTTATTTTTTCTTCTTTTCCCTGTGAATGTCTTACATTATATATTTATTTCTAAACTTAATTTCTTATTTCTTCCGTATTAGATACTTTTATTACAAAAAAAAAATTAACTTGCGCGAAGCGCGGGTAAATTAACTAGTTTTTACATAAATTTGTGTACTGAAAGTGGACAACTCTCGTGAGGGCTGGGCCAATTTCAATTTCTAAGAATGTGCACCTCGCAAAAATTGCATGGAGCGCCCTATTTGGTTACCCCCATTTAACCTATACGCACTTTTTAAAAAAAAATTAACTTGTACCCACTGTTTAAACAACTTCAAGCCTCTTTCTCCTCCTCCTTCTCCTCCTTTGTTTTCTGAATGCTGAAGATTGAGATATTGTTATATTTTCTAGCCTGATGATTCATATATATCTGCTTGTCCCATTATATTCAGTTTAGTCTTATTCACAATAATTTAACCTCTTAGATATTTTAGCTTTACAAGCACATTGATTTTTGGTTCTATTTTATCTGTAGTAACTTGTTTTCATGTCGAAAATATTTTTCATTCTTTAATCTTTGAAATGAACAGCATCAATCGCCGTTAATCATGATCTATTATATTCATTGTTGTTTTAGAACTTCAGCTCTAAGAATGCTGAAGTTCAGCAAATATAAACAAAAACTTCAGCTCCTTGAATGCTGAAGTTTAGCAAATACAAAACAAACTTCAGCTCTGAAGTTCATCACAAACAGAACAAAGCTTCAGCTCAAAATGTTAAAGTTTAACAAATACAAAACAAAACTTCAGCTAAAACATGCTGAAGTTCAGCAAATACAGAACAAAGTTTCAGCGACTAGAATGTTGAAGTTTAGTAATTACAAACAAAAACTTCAGCCAACGAATGTTGTTGTTTTATTGAACTGAAGTTTGCCATTTGCACTATGAACTGAAGTTTGCATGATTGCCTTTGCAAGTCAGGCCAAACTTCATGCAAAAATATCTGAAGTTTTGCTACACTTCAGGCAAAAAATTTTGCTACTTCAGGCCCGTATGCCTGAAGTTACGCGAAAAGTGGGTACGCTTGCAATTATTTTTGCAAAGCGGATATAAGCTAAAATGTGACCCAAAATGCAGGTATAGATGCAAATGCCCCCGCGCAACTGTCTTATGGTATGGGCCAATTTCAATCATTGAAAGAGAAACTTTCATAAAGCACTATCTTTTAGTAGTAATTAGCCATATATAGATACCATTTGTTATATTACGGATTATAGATACCTTTTATGTGGTTATAAGATGTATTTGATGTATTTAAGCTATTGTATTCATGAATACAGTAGCAAAAATAGGCGTGAATCAGGGAAGTCCAGCTAATCAGTTATTGTATTTGAGTGTATTCGACTGTATTCATGGAGTGAAACATGGGATTACATCTGGACAAATTATTGTATTCGACTGTATTCATGGCGTGAAATAGGGGATTACACTGTTTTTAAAACGGAAAGTGAATCAATTAACATAATAGAGTCCTAATATAACTCAACAAACTTAATTATAATACACAAATTTTGTATTTTCAGTTATAAAAAAGATTCTCAACCAAAAAATATAGCAATCTTCAGAGAAATTATATAATACATCTGAATACATAAATTATATTAATTAAAAAAATATATGAATACATCCATGGCATATAGCGAGATAGTGAATACAATAAAATACATAGAATACAGCGGGATACATTGAAATACAATAAAAAAACAGTGAATACAATGAAATACATGGAATACAACGAGATATATTGAATTACAATTAAAAAAAGGCAATGAATACAATGAAATACATTGAAATATATTAACAGAAAATAAGTTGCTCAGTCTCAAACTCCGTCGTCTTTGTTCAAGAACAAACCCTAATTTTCGGCAAATCCGCCGTAGCAACGTTTGAAGGTACAACATGCGACACCTTTGAGATTTGAAGGTACAACACGCGTCTTCTTATTTTCTTATTTCGGTGAATCCGGCGATACATATGAATTTTGATTTGCTTTTAGTGACCTTAATAGAGAAATCTCCTTTCTTGATCTCGTGCCCTCTAACATTGGCAGCAGCCAACAGATGAAGAATGAACAAAGAGATAAACAGATTAACCTTCGAATACATAGTAAACTTAAGTGGTTTTGAGACTTCAGAGAGAGTGTATTGATGACAGAGAAATCACAATTCAAATATTCGGTGCAAGAAATTGATCGGAATGAAAAGAAAATAGTGTGGGTGAGAGGAATTTTGAGATTGAGCATCGTGTTTTCAGAGAATGGGGGAAGAGAATGGATGTATCAAAGTAGAGAGAGAAAGAAAATAGTGTAACTGAATAGCATATTTAGTGGCTTAGGGCTAGGAGGTAACCAAAATTAAATATTTTGTTATAAACCTTAAAAAGTATCTATAGAATATAATTTTTTTAAATAATATTTATTTAAAATAAATAAAATGTTAACCTTTGCTATAGGAGGTAAAAATTTCTTATTGAAAATGCTCTTATGAGCTGGGCCAATTTCAATTTCTGAAAATGGGCAGCTCTCGTATAGGCTGTTCCAACTTCCAACTTTCAGCTACTGAAAATTGGCAGCTCTCTTATGGGCTGGTCGATTTTCAATTCCATGTGATTCAATTATAAGTCATGATTTGACGAGAAAAATCAGAAATAGTCAAATTTATAACTGATAATTGTAAAATAGTCACAATTTCAAAAATAATTAAAATTTAGTTACTTTTTTATGTAAAGATAAAATCTAACAAAAATACCATTAAAATTCGGAAAAATTACGGCATAATATGCTGGATTTCCAACATAATATGTTGAAAATTTATACGCGATAGCTCTAAAATCCAGCATATTATGCTGAAACTTTCCGTGTTTCAGCTAAAATAGTAACTATTTTTCATTCACTTTGAAAATACTGGCTATTTTTTTGTTACTAGTTCGAAAATTGGCTAGTCTATGCTAATCTCAGTGATTTGACATGGCATGACATAATAATAATAATAATATGACAACATGAATATGATGCATTTGAAAGATTTCATCGTTGTCAAACAAATGCAAAGAAAACTTTATAATGGCAAAAGATTGTACATTTTTTTCACGAGACAAATTGAATTGAAGGCTGATTATCAAAAATGAAATCTAATTTGGATGGAAGAAAATAAAAATTTAAGTTTGAATCAAATATGTCAGTAACGAGTAAGTATTCACATCACACAGTAGAGATTTATGCGCTAAGATTGGATTATCAGTTAGATGCAAAAATAGTACTCAATTTGAAATGCTAAGATGGTATTTTGTATGGTTTGGAGTTTTAAACGACAAAACTAGTATTTAGACTTTACAAATACATGGAGATTTCTTGATAATATGTCCAAATTGGTTAACAAGTTTTTCAATGGGTTAACTAGGTGGCGATAAATGGCGTTAATTTAATTTGTAAAATACTTCTAGAACTATGCGAATTTCTTGCTTTCTTTCCGCATAGTTAATAGGAGAGTACGACTGTTCAAACTTGTAACACTATAATTCAAATTATGACCTTTTAATCATATGATCTTCCTTTTGAAGTAAGTAGATTACTCTTTTATCTTTCACTGTTGAGTTTAGTCTAGTACAGGAAACTCAAAAGATGGGTTGCTTGCTCTCACATTTGTGTGTAAAAGAGACCGTTATACTGTCGAGGATTGTGGTGAGATGAATAAGATTTATTTTTTCTAAATAAAAGGTATCATATTCGATCAAGCATTGGGATGGAAACCTTTTTTAATGGGAAACATTTTCTCCTTTAACAAGCATTACGACCTAAATACGGATTAGTCGGTACCTATTGTAGGGACGGACACCGGTAGAAGACATACATAGAGAAGAGAGACCATTACATATGATGCTAAAGATGTTACACTACACATATTATGTTTAGTCATCCTTATGTTACACTTCTAGGTGAGAGGTGCCAAAGATCTTGTAACAAGCATTACAAATACATAATTAAGCAAGTACATAAGCAAGTGCAATTAGGTATCACTAGAAGCAGCCGTCTAGATTAATAGTAGAATGACATCCTTGAAATTTTCTTCCTGAAAGCTTATGTATATATAATCAACAAGAATATAAGAGCAACTTTAGAATGGTTATTTATGGGCAGCTATTTAAGCTCAAACTCATTCACCTCGTCCAATCTGTCCAAGGTTAGACTGATCATTAACCCGTTCATTTGCTCAACTCAACTCATCTTGATCCAACACATCTCAGACTATCTAAAGTTGGACTGATTTTAGCCCAAATTGATTTATGAGTAATTTTGCTAAAATATCTTTAAAATAATTTATTTTTATTTGATATGTTATATATGACCATAACAAAAGGGAAAAAAATCTTAATTGGTAATTAAATAATTCATAAGAAAATAAAACATATTGATTAAAACTTGGTAAGAGTTGAGTGGGTTGGGCTACGACCCAAAATTTACCATACCTTGACCCAACCCAAGTAACTTTTAGGTGATCATTATTGACTCAACCTATTTTGATCCGTCTAAAATAAGTCCGACCGCCTATTTGACAACTCTATTCATTATGAACAATTTCTCTCCTGTGAAGTACGCTTGCAAATACGATATGATTGAATTATAAATATCTTGGATTGCTACAAGAAAATTGTTAGTGAAGAATTGAGGTTATAATTTGAAAATTTTTGGGTTTAGAAAAAGATTTGTTTCTCCCACACATATTAACTGAAATTTGAAAAAGTAAACAAAGAAAGACTGTTTTAATTTAACCTCTTCAATTTTGGAGATAGATTCAATATAAATAGGATATCATAATTATTACATGCGCATAGTAAAAAGTAACAATGTACTCCTGTTGTTCTACTAGATTGATTTAATAAGCAAAATTATAGTATTTGAGCATCAGATTATTCAAATGAAATAAAATTAGTTATTTGACCACACCTTCAATCTAATTCAATAAATATATTATATTCTTAATATTTAGGGAAAATTTCACATAAGAACAACTGAGCTTCATGTTATTCAATTTTATAGTCTATATTTCAATTTACAACCAACTAGCCCAAAAATAATAGGCTAAGATTCAACATCCAACTCCAATAGGTTCTAGAAATTACTATTTAATTTTTAAAGAAGATTGCTCAAGCTTTTAATTTCGTTTTCGAATCAGTAACTGTGACTCAAATATTAGTTCAACAAACCAAATCTATTTGGATGATGACGATTAAATTTTTAACAAGCTTAAACGTGTGGGTTTAAATTTCGAATTTGATTTTGTGAGAAATTTGGAGTGGGTGTTATTTAAACTTGTTAGAAATAGTATAAGGAGGTTGTATATAAAATTTGAAGTCATTTAATGGAGATTTGGACTGGTTTTGAACAAGAATTGCAACTGAAAATCATGAAAGAAATTCGTCTACAGACACTTGTATAAAGGTGTATAAAAGTGTATAAGATGTGTTTATACACTTATATACACTATTATACAAGATTATATATAATTATACAAAAAACTGACTTCGTCTTCTTCCTTGCATCTTTTCTAAAATTTAACTCAAATCTTGCTCAAATCTACTCCAAATCACTTCAAATTTAAATTTTGAACTCCTTTTGATATTTTTAATCAATTGGAACAACACTCAATCCAAACAACTAACAAACTCAAAAAATCCTATTTTCGAAAGCAAAGCTTTGAATGACCTTCAATGGTGGATTTCTACTCTTAAATTTTCTTACATTGCAACCAGGTGACACAGGGTAAGAAGCAGCAATGGCGGACGGCCCCTTGAAGCATATGTAGAAGATGTGAGAAGAATAAAGAGTGAAAGCAATGATTATGAGAACACATATTTAACATCATAGCTTTTAAAAGCAATGGTTGTAAGAACACAAGTTTTGAATTTGCTAGTGCTTTTAAAATATGTACAATATGGGCTAAGTTGGGTAACTTAAAAGGGAGATATTCAAAAATAGCCAGATTTACAACTGGTCGTTCAAAAATAGCCCAGTTTCAAAAGTAATCGAAATTTAGCCACTTTTCATGTAAAGATAAATCTGAGCGAAAACACTGTTCAAAACCCGAAAAATACGCCAGTATATTATGCTGGAGTTCCAGCATAAGTATACTTGAACTCCAGCATATTATACTGGAGTTCCAGGATAAGTATGCTGGAACTCCAGCATAATATGATGGAGTTCCAGCATAAGTACACTAGAACTCCAGCATAATATACTGGAGTTCCAGCAAGTATACCGGTCCAGCATAATATACTGGAGTTTGGAGCACCGGTGCTCCAGTCTCCAGTATATTATACTGGAGCCAGCAAAGTATACCGGTCCAACATAATATGTTGGAGTTCATACACAGGTGCACCGAACTCCAATATATTATGCTGGACAGGTCTCTGTTGCAGCAAAATAATGGTTATTTTTCATTGACTTGGTAAACGCTGGCTATTTTTGAATGACCAGTCCGAAAACTGATTATACCGTGCAATTTTTACAACTTAAAAACATGGGCTATTTTTTGTTATGGTGTGAAGTCATGTATATTTTCTTGTAATTCTTTCTAATATTTAAGGAATATATGTGGGGTATCACTCTTTAGTCAATTAGACCGCAAATTCAGTTTTTTCCCCCTTCAAAACAACAATATTATGTATTAAATATGCATCATATCCTGAAAAGAACACTTACAATTGGGATGAAGAGATTAACTGTAAATGATAATTCTGGCCTTAAATTATGGGAAAGAGAGGAAAAAGATAAAGGGGTTCTCAGTTCTCACTCTGAAATGGCATTGGAGAGAAATTGTGAGTCACTCTAATATTCCAAAGTATTATTTCATACTCTGATAGTGTTATACCTAAAATGTATTGATATTTTTAAGGAAATATTATATATACCACTGTACTCAATATAATTGATGTCCAAGGATACCTCACCTTTTTGTCTCTTGAGTAGACATCACACATCTTCTTTTTGACCAGATAGTCCATCACTATAATATTTATATATATCTTCTGACTTTTGTCTCTTGAAAACATGTGTTTTGCTTGTTCAACCTAATTAGAAAAGAAATATAAAAAAAACTTCAACCTAATCAATCACTACTATAATTAGCTAGAATTGAAAACAAACATACGTTTGAAACAATGATTTAATAGCCTCCTAATCAATATTTTCCTTAAGATAGAAGCAACATATATACAAAAGAAGAACAAGGAAAATGTCGAATTTGACACACTTAAAGAGACTTAAATAATGTAATAATGAAACACAAAAGAACAAACATCTTTGATATCATACGTTTGCAAATAAAAGAGACAACACATGGCGTCGTCCTTAATTTCAATTTAACCCTTCTATCATTTGTTATTTATCACTTTCAAAGACACAGAAATTGTATTATTTATCGAATATATAGCAATTAAATTGCGATATTTTGGAAGAAAATGCATGGCGCATTAATTGTAACACCAAAAGTGGAGATATTTTTGAATATTCATGGATATAAATAAAAGCCAATAAGGAAAAGGATTAAAGCATGTAAAATATATTTTCCTATTATATAAAATTCCAGAAACCCCATTGGCCAAAATGCAGATTCAAGAGGCACTGTTATTATTTCAAGCGCTTGGGGTATGAAACAATTATCACGCAAATAAAATGACAGTGTAAAAATATTTTCACAAAATTCGTACGTGTAGTTTAATTGTTTATAACAACTTGCTTGCCCCTTCTAAAAATAAAATTTAAGTTTGTATCTCGATGGTTTTAGAAGAAATGGCCAATATATATTTTGACCAATTCCAATCTCATTAGGTTACTCATGTTGTTTTTCAGGTCATTAACCCATGTTTATATTGTAAAGGCACATTATAATACAATTGTAATTGACTTTTTAAATGATTTAATTGTGTTCCTACATTTTACTTAAAATTTGATTTTTAAGTTACTTGTAAAAATACTTTCTAATTTCATGCATACACCTAGGTTTTATAAACTCTAAAAGAAAAATGAAGATATAGAGAATGTATGTAAACTCTGTTTACCCTTAAAAATGGACAACAATTGAATTTATACGCGATTTTAAGGATACGTGGATTAATTCGATACAAATGATTAATGATGTTAGATAAACAAGTAAAAGATAGAGTAAATAACCAAACCAATAATAAGACTGAGTCCGGGCTCGGTTAAAAACATAACAAGAAACCTGTTTTCAGTTCCGAGCTTGGCACTTATGAACTTATGAACAAAACAAAAGCTTTGAATAATTTTTAGAAACAAAGAGAACGAATGTATATTGTTGTGATGACCTTGGGTCATCACTTATTTTAAAAGTAAATTCTGCATTTTGAGGCCTCAAAAATCTCTTTCTGTCTCACCTCGATTTGCGTGCGCAGTCTGAGCGCGTAGCCGGAAAGCCACTATGTGAAAATCTGTGAAAATGGTGAATTTTGACTTTAAAATGAATTAAGTTGACTTCGCTCAATATTTTGGGTAAACGGACCCGGACCCGGACCCGTGATTTGACGATCCGAAGGGTTCGTAGGAAAATGTGGGACTTGGGCGTATGACCGGAATCGAATTTCGAGGTCCCAAACCCGAGAAATAAATTTTTAAAGAAAATTAATTTCTGGAATATTTATGAGTTTTTGAAAGAGAAATGTGTTTAAAGTTTGATGGTACCGGGCCCGTATTTTGGTTTTGGAGCCCGGTACATGTCTTATATGTGATTTAAGATAAGTCTGTGAAATTTGGTAAGAAACAGACTTGAAATGACGTGAATCGGATTATATTTGAAAAAAATTGGAAAATTTGAAGTTCTTAAGAAATTTCATGATTTTGATGCTTAATTCATATTTGTTGATGTTATTTTAGTGATTCGGATGCTCGAGCGAGTCCGTATGATATTTTTAGGTTGGTGTGCAAGTTTGGTTTGGAGCCCCGAAGGCTCGGGTGAATTTTGGATTGGCCGCGGGGTGGATTTTGGACTTGAGAAATTGCAGGCTTCAGCTGTTTCATTGCAGGCTTCGCATTTGCGAAGCTTGGCTCGCAAATGCGAGTTCACAAATGCGAAGGCTGAGTCGCAAATGCGAAACAGCTCACGCCAGCCCTTCCTCGCAAATGCGAGATTTTTCCTTTGCAAATGCGATACTCCCCATTTAGGCATGTTATCGCAAATGCGATTGTATGTTCGCAATTCTGACCTCGCAAATGCGAGGGTCACTTCGCAAATGCGAGCTTAGCAGAAGTCTGGGTTCGCAATTGCGAACCCTGGTTGCAATTGCGACATCTGCAACCTGCAATTTTATAACTTAGCCGAAAATCTTTCATTTTTCACACTCTTTCAAAACCAAAACACTCTTGGGCGATTTTTCAAAGATAACTCTTCTTCCAAATCGATTGTAAGTCAATTTTAACTCGTTTTCTTCAATCATTAACATCTTTTCACATGATTTTAACTTAAAATCAATGATTTTCATGGGGGAAATTGGGTGTTTTGGGTAGAACCTAAGTTTTTTAAAAATTGGAAATTTGGACCTCGATTTGAAGTCCAATTTCAAAACAAATTATATATTTGAGTTCGTGGGGGAATGGGTAATCGGGTTTTGGTTCGAACCTCGGGTTTTGATCATGTGGGCTCGGGGCGATTTTTGACTTTTTTGGGTAAAACTTTAGAAAACTCATTTTCATGCATTATAATTGATTCATTTATCATTTATTGATATAATTAAGTAACTTGTGGCTAGATACAAGCGAATTGGTAGTGGAATCAAGAGGTAAAGCGATAGTAGAAACTTGAATTGTGTTCGTGGCATCGAGGTAAGTGTTTGGTCTAACCTTAGCTTGAGGGATTAGGAGTCGAGTCTTATTTGTTATGTGGTATTAGTCGAGTACGATGTATAGGCATGGTGACGAGTATCTATACGTGAGTCTTATATTGTGGTTATTATGACTTCGTTGTATAATTCATGCTTTGATGATAATTTCTATTGTTGCGCAATGTTTGTGGAAGTAATTGTGACATTTGAATATTGAGGAGCGTTGGCTCAAGTTGTATAATGAAATGTGAAAGTATAAGTGGTAATTGAACCTCTTAGAGCATTGACTCAAGGTGTGAACTGAGTTGAGAAATAAAAGTGAAAAAGAGAAGAGAATCATTATATTATCTCCCTTGATAGGAATTTGTTGCTTTTAATGTTATCTTCCTAGCCGGGATATTGATGCTTCTTATGATGTTGTTACCTTGCCGGGACTTGATTGTTGAACTATTGTTCCCTTGCCGGAATTTTTATTGTAATTTCATTTATTCCTTTGCCCTATTGTTTGTGATTATTGTTTGGGTGAGGAAGAGTGTTAAAGCACGAAGGGTGATGGCGTGTATTATTTTGGTGAGAGAGTGTTAAAGCACGAAGGCTGATGACGTGTATGATTTGTGAGGAAGGAGTGTAAAGCACGAAGGGTGATTCCGTGCGGTACGGTGTACCATTATGTGTCGATTATATTGATTATATGGTGAGGTAGAGAGTAAAAGCACGAAGGGTGATGTCGTGCATATTTTCATTAATTGATTGCTTTGGTGAGGACGAAAATAAAAGCACAAAGGGTGATGTCGTGCACTTATTGATTCCTGATTCTCTGTTAATATCTGAGATATGTTGTCTCTTTTAGTTACGCGTTGTCTTTCTATTCTAAATTGATAGTTCCCCGCAGCATATTACCCCTCCTATACTTGACAGTATATTACTGTTCTTCTTTTTCCGCTGTATATAATTAAATTGCACAGGTTTATTTGGCAGTCTGGTCCTAGCCTCGTCACTACTTCGCCGAGGTTAGGCTAGGCACTTACCAGCACATGGGATCGGTTGTACTGATACTGCACTCTGCACTATGTGCAGATCACGGATCAGCAGCTTTTGGATCGTAGATCGGGTGGCTGCCTTCAGTCCATACGGAGATCCAAGGTAGTCCTGCAGGCATCCGCAGGCCTTGGCATTTCCCTCTATCCCTTTACTCTTGTTTTATTTACTTAGTTCAGAAATAATGTATCTTTTATCTTTCAGACTTTGTATATAGTATTCCTAGATCGTCTGTGAAACTATGACACCAGTTCTGGGTGGTTGAGGCTCAAACAGTTATATTACATACATATTTTAGATAGTTTATTGCATTTTTTCCGCTATTGTAATTTCCGCTGTCTACATGTTATGGCTTTATGGTTGTTAAAGAATATGAATTGGTAAAAAAGAAATTTGTGCAAACAGTCGGCTTGCCTAGCTCATATTAGTAGGCGCCATCACGACTCCTGAAGGTTGGTATCAGAGCTCTAGGTTACATGGGTCTCACAGTTCACAGACAAGCTTAGTAGAGTCTGAGGTATCGGTTCGGAGACGTCTATATTTATCCCCAAAGGCTACAGAGTTAGGAAAAACTTCTCATTTATTCTTTCCTGTCGCGCGGTTTGGTTTCTCAATGATAATTGAATTTCTACTTTGTTCTTTCGCAAATGGCGAGAACACGCGCTTCCTCATCCACTGACCAGCAGCCTGAGCCCCCAGCAGCAGCTCCCACGAGGGGCAGAGGGTGAGGCCGAGGCCGTGCTAGAGGCCGAGGTAGGGGCAAAGCTTAGCCTAGAGCAGCAGCACTAGCGGCGGAGCCTCAGGTTGACTTTGATGATGAGGTTCCGGCCTATACAGTTCCGGTGGGCCCAGCTCAGGTTCTAGAGGGTTTTATTGCTACCCCAGTACTCCAGGATGCTCTGGTCCGTCTAGTGGGCCTTATGGAGTGTGTCACCTGGGCAGGCTTGCTTCCTGTAGCACCGGCCGTCTCTCAGGCTGGAGGAGGATCCCAAACTCCTGCTACTCGCACTCCGGAGCAGGTAGCTCCCTAGTTCCATACTCTAACAGTTCAGCTAGTTGGAGCAGTTCAGCCGGGCGTGGTGTCTCAGATCGGTGATGGATCAGCTATGTCTGCCGATGCCTTGTGGAGGTTGGATAGGTTCACCAAGCTCTTCACTACTACTTTCACTGGTGCATCTTCTGAGGATCCCTAGGATTATCTGGACAGCTGTCATGAGGTTCTTAGGAACATGGGGATAGTGGAGACCAATGGGGTCGATTTTGCTACTTTTCGCTTATTTGGATCCGCCAAGACTTGGTGGAGAGATTATTGTTTGGCTAGGCTAGCCGGATTGCCAGCTTTTACTTGGGAGCAGTTTACTCAGCTATTTCTAGAGAAGTTTCTCCCCATCACTCAGAGAGAGGCCTATCAGAGGCAGTTTGAGTGTTTCCAACAGGGTTCTATGATCGTTACTCAGTATGATACTAGATTCATCGACTTGGCTCGTCATGATCTTATCATACTTCCCATCGAGAGAGAGAGAGAGAGAGGGGGTGAGGAGGTTCATTGAGGGACTTATTCAGCCAATTCGACTTCAGATGGACAAGGAGACTGGGAGTGAGATTTCTTTCCAGGAGGCGGCCAATGTGGCCAGGAGAGTTGAGATGGTTCTATCGCAGGGAGGTGGTCAAGGATCTGACAAGAGGCCTCGTCATTCAGGCCGATTCAGTGGTACCTCGTTTGGAGGCAGAGATTCGTATGGTAGAGGCCATCCTCCTAGACCTTTCAGTCAGCACTTCAGGTTTCTCATGGTGCTTCAGGTGGTCATGGTTCCCATATGCAGTATTCGGATCAGTAGTCCTACAGTGCACCACTAGCTCCTATCAGTGCAACCGCCGCTTCAAAGTTTTCGGGGTAGTCATTTAGGTCGTTAGGGTCAGCAGTCTCAGCAACCGAGGGCTTGTTACACTTGTGGTGATATGGGTCACATTGCTAGGTTTTGCCCTCGAGCACCGAGTAGCTCCCAGCATCAGGGTTCTCGTGCCATGGTTTAGGTACCGAGTGTTCCACAGCTCGCCCAACCAGCTAGAGGTAGGGGTAGAGGTGCTAGAGGTGGAGGTAGAGGTATTAGAGGTGGATCTCAGGCCGCGAGAGGTGGAGGCCAGCCAATAGCAGGCCGTCCCAGAGATGTAGTTCAGGGTGGTAGGGCCCAGCCACGATGTTATGCTCTTCTAGCCAGGCCCGAGGTTGAGGCTTCCGTTGCAGTTATCATAGGTATTGTTCTAGTTTGTAGCAGAGATGCTTCAGTTTTATTTGATCTGGGATCTACATACTCCTATGTGTCATCTTATTTTGCACCGTATCTGGTCATGCCTAGTGATTCTTTGAGTGCTCTTGTTTATGTGTCTACACCGGTGGGTGATTCTGTTGTGGTAGATCGAGTCCATCGTTCATGTATAGTTATGATTGGATTTCTTGAGACTCGTGTAGATTTGCTTCTTCTAGACATGGTTGATTTCGATGTCATATTGGAGATAGACTGGTTATCACCTTATCACGCTATCTTGGACTATCATGCCAAGACTGTGACCTTAGCCTTGCCGGGTTTGCCTTGTTTAGAGTGGAGAGGGACTTCTGGTCATTCCACCCGTAGTGTTATCTCTTATGTAAAGGCTCGGCGTATGGTCGAGAAGGGGTATTTGGCCTATTTGGCCTATGTTCGTGATTCTAGTGCTGAGGTTCCTTCTATTGATTCTGTGCCCATTGTTCGTGAGTTTCCTGAGGTATTCCTTCAGACCTGCCGGGTATGCCACCCGATAGGGATATTAACTTCTGCATTGATTTAGCACCGGGCACTCAGCCCATTTCTATCCTGCCATATCGTATGGCCCCGCCTGAGTTGAAAGAGTTGAAGGAGCAGTTGCAAGACTTGCTTGAAAAAGGTTTCATTAGACCTACTGTTTCACCTTGGGGTGTGCCGGTGTTTTTTGTTAAGAAGAAGGACGGATCAATGAGAATGTGTATTGATTACCGGTAGTTGAACAAGGTTACAATCAAGAATAAGTGTCCATTGCCGAGGATTGATGATTTGTTTGATTAGCTTCAGGGTGACAAAGTATTTTTGAAGATTGACTTGAGATCGGGCTACCATCAGTTGAGGATTAGGGCATCCGATGTCCCTAAGACAGCTTTCTGCACTCGGTATGGGCATTATGAGTTCTTGGTGATGTCATTCGGGTTGACAAATGCCCCAACAACTTTTATGAATTTGATGAACCGACTGTTCAGGCCTTACTTGGATTCGTTAGTGATAGTTTTCATTGATGATATTTTGATCTATTCCCGCAACCAGGGGGAGCACGAGCAACATCTCAGAGTAGTTATTCAGACTTTGAGGGATAGTGAGTTGTATGCTACGTTTTAGAAGTGTGAGTTCTGGCTGAGTTCAATTGCATTCCTAGGTCATGTTGTATCAGCAGAGGGTATTCAGGTTGATCCGAAGAAGATTGAGGCAGTGAAGAACTGGCCTAGACTAGCATCAGCTACAGAGATCCGGAGTTTCTTGGGATTAGCAGGCTACTATCGCCGGTTTGTGAAGGGGTTTTCATCTATCGCAGCCCCGATGACCAGGTTGACCCAGAAGGGTCCCTAGTTCAAGTGGTCAGATGAGTGTGAGGCGAGCTTTCAGAAGCTTAAGATAGCTCTGACTACGGTACCTGCGTTGGTTCTGCCCAGAGGTTCAGGGCCTTATACAGTTTATTGTGATGCATCTCGTATTGGAATTGATACGGTGTTAATGCAGGATGGCAAGGTCATTGCCTATGCTTCGCGGTAGTTGAAGATTCATGAGAAAAGCTATCATGTTCATGATTTGGAGTTAGCAACCATTATTCATGCGTTGAAGATTTGGAGGCATTATTTGTATGGTATGGCATGTGAGGTGTTCACGGATCACAAGAGTCTGCAGTATTTGTTCAAGTAAAAGGAGCTAAATTTGAGGCAGAGAAGGTGGTTGGAGCTATTAAAGGACTATGATATCACCATTTTATATCATCCGGGAAAGGCCAATGTGGTGGTCGATGCTTTGAGTAGGAACTCAGCCAGTATGGGCAATCTTGCTTATATTCCAGTCGGTGGGAGACCGCTTGCTTTGGATGTTCAGGCTTTGGACAATCAGTTCGTGAGGTTGGATGTTTCTGAGCCCAGCCACATGTTAGCTTGCACAATCACTCGTTCTTCTTTATTGGAGCGTATCCGAGATCGACAGTATGATGATCCTCATTTGTGTGTCTTTAGAGACACGGTGCAGCACGGAGGTGCCAAGCAGGTTACCTTAAGAGATGATGGAGTTTTGAGATTGCAGGGTCGAGTTTGTATGCCTAATGTGGATGTACTTCGAGAGTTGATTTTAGAAGAGGCCCATAGTTTCCGGTACTCTATTCATCCGGGCGCCGCGAAGATGTATTAGGATTTGTAGCAACATTATTGGTAGAGAAGAATGAAGAAGGACATCATTGCATATGTGGTTTGGTGTTTGAATTGTCAGCAGGTTAAGTACGAGCATTAGAGACCTGGTGGTTTGTTATAGAAGATTGAGATTCCTGAGTGGAAGTGAGAGCGTATCACTATGGACTTCGTTGTTGGACTCCCACGGACTCAGAGGAAGTTCGATGCAGTGTGGGTTATTGTTGATAGGCTGACCAAGTCAGCACATTTCATTCATGTGGCAGTCTCATATTCTTCCGAGAGGTTAGCTGAGATCTATATCTGGGAGATAGTTCGTCTTCATGGTCTGCCCGTGTCTATCATTTCGGACTAAGGTATGTCGTTTACCTCCCATTTCTAGAGAGCAGTTTAGCTAGAGTTGGGCATACGGGTTAAGTTGAGCACAGCGTTTCATCCTCAGACGGACAGGCAGTCCGAGCGGACCATTCAGATTTTGGAGGATATGCTCCGAGCTTGTGTCATTGACTTTGGAGGCTCGTGGGATCATTTTTTGCCTTTAGCAGAGTTTGCCTACAACAACAGCTACCAGTCGAGTATCCAAATGGCTCCTTATGAGACCTTGTATGGTAGGCGGTGTCGGTCGCCGGTTGGATGGTTCGAGCTGGGAGAGGCTCAGTTGTTGGGTACGGATCTAGTGCAGGATGCCTTGGACAAGGTCAGGATAGGCTTCGTACAACTCAGTCCAAGCAAAAGAGTTATGCCGACCGCAAGGTTCGTGATTTGGCATTCATGGTCAGTGAGCGAGTATTGCTTCGAGTATCTCCTATGAAGGGCGTGATGAGATTTGGGAAGAAGGGCAAGCTTAACCCTAGGTTCATTGGCCCGTTTGAGATTCTTGATCGAGTGGGAGAGGTGGCTTATAGACTTGCGTTGCCGCCGAGCTTATCAGCCGTGTATCCAGTGTTTCATGTATCCATACTTCGGAAGTATCACGACGATCCATCCCACGTGTTAGATTTCAGCACTGTCCAGTTGGACAAGGACTTGTCCTATGAGGAGGAGCCGGTAGCTATTCTAGAACAGCAGGTTCGTCAGTTGAGATCGAAGAGTTTTCCTTCTGTTCGTGTTCAGTGGAGAGGTCAGTCCGCTGAGGCATCGACCTGGGAGTCCGAGTTTGATATGCGGAGTTGTTATCCCTATCTTTTCCCCGACTCGAGTACTTCCTTCTTCTGTCCGTTCGAGGACGAACGGTTGTTTTAGGCCTCAAAAACCTCTTTCTGCCTTACCTCGATTTGCGTGCACAGTTCGGACGCGTAGCCATAAAGCCAATATGTGAAAATGGTAAATTTTGACTTTAAAATAAATTAAGTTGACTTCGGTCAATATTCTGGGTAAACGGACCCATACCCATGATTTGACGGTCCCGGAGGGTCCGTAGAAAAATATGGGACTTGGGCGTATGCCCGGAATTGAATTCCGAGGTCCCAAGCCTGAGAAATGAATTTTTAAAGAAAATTATTTTCTGGAATATTTATGAGGTTTTGAAAGAGAAATGTGTTTAGAGTTTAATGGTATCGGGCCCGTATTTTGGTTCCGGAGCCCGGTACATGTCTTATATGTGATTTAAGATAAGTCTGTGAAATTTGGTAAGAAACGGACTCGAAATGATGTGAATCGGATTGTATTTGAAAAAAAATGAAAAATTTGAAGTTCTTAAGAAATTTCATGATTTTGATGCTAAATTCATAGTTGTTGATGTTATTTTAGTGATTCGGATGCTCGAACGAATCCGTATGATGTTTTTAGGTTAATGTGCATGTTTGGTTTGGAGCCCCGAAGGCTCATGTGAGTTTTGGATAGGCCACGGGGTGGATTTTGGACTTGAAAAATTGCAGGCTTCAACTGTTTCATTGCAGGCCTGCAGGATTTGCATTTGTGAAGCTTGGCTCGCAAATGCGAGTTTGCAAATGTGAAGGCTAAGTCGCAAATGTGAAACATCCCAGGCCAGCCCTTCATCACAAATGCTAGATTTTTCCTTCGCAAATGCGAGCTTAGCAGAAGTCTGAGTTTGCAATTGCGAACTCTGGTCGTAATTGCGACATCTGCAACCTGCAATTTTATAACTTAGCCGAAAATCTTTTATTTTTCACTCTTTCAAAACTAAAATACTCTTGGGCGATTTTTCAAAGACAACTCTTCTTCCAAATCGATTGTAAGTCAATTTTAACTCGTTTTCTTCAATCATTAACATTTTTTCACATGATTTCAACTCAAAATCAATGATTGTCATGGGGGAAATTGAGTGTTTTGGGTAGAACCTAGGTTTTTCAAAAATTGGGAATTTTGACCTCGATTTGAGGTCTGATTTCAAAATAAATTATATATTTGAGTTCGGGGGGCAAAAGGGTAATCGGGTTTTGGTTCGAATCTCGGGTTTTGACCATGTGGGCCCGGGGGCGATTTTTGACTTTTTGGGTAAAATTTTAGAAAACTCATTTTCATGCATTAGAATTGATTTATTTAGCATTTATTGATGTAATTAAGTAACTTGTGGCTTGATATGAGTGAATTGATGGTGAAATCAAGAGGTAAAGCGATAGTAGAGACTTGAATTGTGTTCGTGGCATCGAGGTAAGTGTTTGGTCTAACCTTAGCTTGAGGGATTAAGAGTCGAGTCTTATTTGCTATGTGGTATTTGTCGAGTACGACGTATATGCATGGTGACAAGTATCTATACGTTGGTGTCAAGCATGAGTGAGTCTTATATCGTGGTTATTATGACTTCGTTGTATAATTCATGCTTTGGTGATGATTTCTATTGTTGGGCAATGTTTGTGGAAGTAATCGTGACATTTGAATATTGAGGAGCGTTGGCTCAAGTTGTATAATGAAACGTGAAAGTATAAGTGGTAATTAAACCTTTAGAGCATTGACTCAAGTTGTGAAGTGAGTTGAGAAATAAAAGTGAAAAAGAGAAGAGAATCATTATATTATCTCCCTTGCCGGAAATTTGTTGCTTTTAATGTTATCTCCCTAGCTGGGATGTTGATGCTTCTTATGATGTTGATCCTTTGCCGGGACTTGATTGTTGAACTTTTGTTCCCTTGCCGGGATTCTTATTGTAATTTCATTTATTCCCTTGCCCTATTGTTTGTGATTGTTGTTTGGGTGAGAAAGAGTGTTAAAGCACGAAGGGTGATGTCGTGTATGATTTGTGAGGAAAGAGTATAAAGCATGAAGGGTGATGCCGTGCCGCATGATGTACCATTCTGTGCCGATTATATTGATTATATGGTGAGGTAGAGAGTAAAAGTACAAAGGTTGATGCCGTGCACATTTTCATTACTTATTGCTTTGGTGAGGACGAGAGTAAAAGCACGAAGGGTGATGCCGTGCATTTATTGATTCCTGATTCTTTGTTGATATCTGAGATATGTTGTCTCTTTAATTACCCGTTGTCTTTCTATTCTAAATTGATAGTTCCCCACAACATGTTACCCCTCCCATACTTGACTATATATTACTGTTCTTCTTTTTCGCTGTATATAGTTAAATTGCATAGGTTTATTTGGCAGTCTGGTCCTAGCCTCGTCACTACTTCGCCGAGGTTAGGCTAGGCACTTACCAGAACATGAGGTAGGTTGTGCTGATACTACACTCTGCATTGTGTGCAGATCCCAGAGCAGCAACTTTTGAACCGTAGATCGGGTGGTTGCCTTCAGTCCATATGGAGATCCAAGGTAGTCCTGCAGGCGTCCGCAGACCCTGGCATCTCCCTCTATCCCTTTACTCCTATTTCATTTACTTAGTTCAGAAACAATATATCTTTTATCTTTCAGACTTTGTATGTAGTATTCCTAGATCGTATGTGAAACTGTGACACCAGTTTTGGATGGTCGATGCTCAAACAATTGTATTAGATACATATTTCAGATAGTTTACTGCATTTCTTCCACTATTGTAATTTTTGCTGTCTACACGTTATGGCTTTATGATTGTTAAAGAATATAAATTGGTAAAAAGGTAATTTGTTCAAACAGTCGGCTTGCCTAGCTCACATTAGTAGGTGATCGCAGCCTACTCCGCACTATTAAAAAGTAGGAAGAGAGGGTCGGAATAGCTTTTACCCGATTTGTGGGTCGGGATCGAATTCCACAGGGAGCTAGGAATGGAGTCGAGTATCTATTTAGAGTGGAATTATGTATTTGTTCCAAATATCACTTCCATTCATTTTTGGTTTTTCTTTAACAAACTACTATTATCAATTACTAATTATAAATGCAACTAGATTATGCTAAACGTGAATTGCTAAAAGTTGTATCTAATGGATAAAAGGCACTAGGGTAGTGACTTTCACCTAGGTGGTTAATTGCCGGGTAATTGCTTCTAAGGCACAATTGACATGATTGGAGAAATATGTTATAACCGCTGCACAATTTTACCCACTCTAACACCTCTCGGTAGAGAGAGTGATTTTGCCCAATTGACTCTCTCAAGACCAAATGGGTAGGCTAATTTGATCAAGCAACTAGGGTTCAAGTCGGTAATTACTCTCTCGAGGTTTAACCCTTTAATTGGGACTATCAATTCTCCTAAGTCCATCCCAATTCCTTGTTGGGTTAATTTTGGAGACTTAGGCTCTCTTTCTCAAGAAGAGCCAAGTCAACTTAGCACAAGCCAGTGTTTGCAACCACCAATTCATAAATTGAACCATAAAATTGACCCAAATAACAAACACTCATAGTCAATCTAGCCCTAAATCACAATACCCATCAATTACCCACACTAGGGTTGAGCCACAACCCTAGCTAATGAGTTTAGCTACTCATGCTTGAAGAGAAAAACAGAGAAATAGATGAAGATAAAGACATATTAATTAATTGCTAAGGTAAATACAAAGATTCAATGATAAAAACTAAGTAAAATTGCCCAAAATGGCTACAAATGGTCTTCTCACGAGCGCAGATCAGTTCAGAAAAATAGCTGATACCCTAAAAATGGAAAAAAGTTCTATTTATACTAAGCTAGAAAAATTGGACAAAAATGCCCCTGCCGGGTCAGTGCGGACCGCACAAAATGGTGTGCGGCCGCACTAGGCTCTTGACTCTGGACAATAAACTCTCTGATCCCAGGCTCCGCGAACCGCGGCCGCGGAGGCTTCCAATGCGGTCCGCGCAGAATGGATTGCGGACCGCACAGGCTTGAACCCTGGCACTTGACATCTCTCTGAAGTTTGTTTCCGCTGACCGCATAAAATGGTAGTGCGGCCGCGGTGTCTTCAGTGCGGACCGCACAATATGTACTGCGGCCGCACTGCTTTGATGCCTTCAAATCCAGCTCTCTGAATCTCCCTAGTGCGGACCGCACAAAGTGTAGTGCGGCCGCACTAGGCCTGTTTGTCCTGAGTTGTCTTGTCTTTGGTACTTGTGCAGGTTTCACTCCTTTTGAGCCGATATTTAATGCCTCATCACTTTGTTGATCAAACCTGCAATCAAGCACAATTTATGAGCCTTTTGGGACTATTTTGTAAGAACTTATAATCAAAGTGTAAGCAAGAAGAAGCATGAAACACGTCAAAATCCCTAGTTATCAGTAGGTGCCATCACGACTCCCGAAGGTGGGAAATCCGGGTCGTGACAATTGTCTTGATATGCGTGTTACAGAGTGTGTGATGAATAGTTAGCTTCCCCTTTAATACAGTAGGGGAGTTTTACCCTAAGTACAATTCTAAAAAAAGATAAAAATCTTTCTTCTCGCTAATCACATATCTACCGCTGATACGGGCCGAGATTCACGCAGTGATATCCGGTTGGGAACGGATATCACGGCCCTTTGTTAATCGTGTGCGGTCGTTTGGCAATGCTTTCCGAGGTCTCGTTGTTCGAATCAGGTCCGGGGGTATGATCTCGATGGCTCCGGAGGCAGGTGTTTTGTTCGAGCTTTGATACGAGCGGCTCCCGGCTTCGATCTTGACTACACACAGTTATGTCCTCTCTTTGTTTGCCTCACCTGAAAATCGGGGTATTCATTACCTCCATTTTTACCTGTATACAGAATCACCTCAAAGATCTAAAACACCAAGGATTTGGGGTTGGATGGTAATATCCGTCCCTCTTTAATCAACGGTTTCATTTTTAAATCTAAAAATAAAAAAAATCCTAATATATAGTAGTATTTCTCTTATTAATAAGTCTTATGCTATGTAAATTTAAATTAGCCGATACTCAATACCGAATATCAGGCGAAAAAAATATTTAGGGACCAAGCTCCCCGTGGTGTGCTACTCCTCGCTGTCCCTTTCCGACCGTTGAGTTAGCCGACAAAGTTCACACGCTACAATAAAAGTCTACAAGTAAGAGCTCTACATTTCATAGTTCATACATATCCTCTTAATATTATATAATTAGCACAATAAAAAAACATTGGATACATACCTACATACAATTTGGATATAATATATCTATCACCCCTACGTTCAGCAATATTATATAACCCCTCGTTTTTTATTTTAATAATTTATAGTTGCCTCATTTGACTGTTTTTGTTGACACTAGATGGATATCCTTTCACTTATTTTTGGGCACAAGATGGACCAAAAGGTAGTCATGCACTATAAAATTCAGAAAAAACGCACGCACTTCATGTTTCAATTAGGTAGTAGATTTTACTATTACTCGTTGGTGACTTGCATAAAACTTATTTTAAATTTGATACCCTATCTTTAAGAATATATCTTGGTGGAATATATGTCAACTTGTAATTTAGGGATTCAACGAACACAAAAATAACAAACATCCCCTTTATTACCAACCTAAATACATACAAAAATAGGAATTATAATATAAATAACAAAAATAATAATTATATTTCAATTACAAGGAAGATATAGTAAGTTATATAAATTTTTATCGACTACTTCTCTTTATTTATTAAATCTCTTGCAAACTAAAAATAAAAAAATAAAAAAATAATAAATAAATATCTTGTCTCTCCTTGATAAAATCAATTTTCCTTCGACTATAGACTAAAAGAGATTTCATTTATTAGCATTCTTTTCTTTGTTAAATGTAACTCATATGGAGTTAAAAATTGCTATGAAAATAGTGGAAAACAATCACAAATAATCAAGAAATATATTTTAGAAAAATAAATTAAGCTAGGGTATAATACATCCAAAAAAAAATAAAATAAGCTAGGGTATGACTTATGAGTACAAGTGTATAACGATGTGTAAAGCAAAATTAACAGGCAATTAGGTAATTGCTTAAAGTAAAAGGGAGATGTCAGTAATATTATCAAAATAGAAGGACTTTTTTACAACTTATTTATTTATTTTTAAAAACAGAAAAGAGCTTTCACTGTTTCACTTTACAAAAGCATCTGAAACGTTATCGTACACACCAGTAATTTGCATTCCCAGTCCTCCTTTTTCTTCCCTTTTTCCATCTCCGGCAGCTCACAGCTCACTCCAATTTTTTCCACTCAGCTCCACTCCAATGTGTAAAACCCTAGCTAAAAATCGTTAAAGTTAGGGTTTCAAATTTGCAATGGGGAACTGCTGCAGATCTCCGGCAGCTGTCGCAAGAGAAGACGTGAAGTCTTCAAACTTCTCCGGCAACGATCACGGCCGGAAAGACAAGTCCGGCGCCGCAAAATCTCAAAAACCGGTAACCGTGTTAACCGATGTGAAAAATTCGAACGTTGAAGAGAAGTATTTAGTTGATAGAGAACTAGGCAGGGGCGAATTCGGAATTACATACCTTTGTATAGATCGTAACAGTAAAGAGCTTTTAGCTTGCAAGTCAATTTCGAAACGGAATCTACGAACAGCTGTAGATGTGGAGGATGTGAGGAGAGAAGTAGCTATAATGAAGCATTTGCCGGTGAATTCAAATATTGTGAGCTTTAGAGAAGCGTGCGAGGATGAAAATGCGGTGCATTTGGTTATGGAATTGTGCGAAGGTGGGGAATTGTTCGATAGGATTGTGGCGCGAGGACATTATACTGAACGAGCTGCGGCTGCTGTTACACGGACGATTATGGAGGTTGTGATGCTTTGTCATAAGCATGGTGTGATTCATAGAGATTTGAAACCTGAGAACTTTTTGTTTGCTAATAAGAAGGAAAATTCGCCTCTTAAAGCTATTGATTTTGGCTTGTCAATTTTCTTCAAGCCAGGTAAAAATGAAAACTCTAGTTGTGTTTCAATTCAATTTGTTTGCCATTTACCCAGATTATTGTTCATGTCCTTTGTTTTTATCATGTTTTAGAATGTAGACTAATACGATTTGGATAGTACATTGTACCCTACGCTGTCACATACTTTCCTTTTTAGTCTATCCCAAAAAATGACACATTTATATATTTAGAAACAATTTTACTTTAAAGTTATCATTACCCTAATGAGATGATTTATATCCATACAAATATCTATGACTTGTTTGAGACCACATGTTCTAAAGTCTTTATTTCTTTCTTAAGTTGTGTGTCTGTATCTAGTCAAATACCATCACATAAATTGGGATGAAGTATGAGTTAGATAGTATATTATGTATGTATTTGTTTAGGTGTATGATCATTAGAAGAGTTAACAGTTTTAGATGAAAAGACTAACAATCATAATGATCATTAAAAGAGTTATCAGTTTTAGATAAATGACTAACAATCATATCATGCAGTTAGGACAATTTACTATGGGAATGACATTAAGGTTATCTGCTGATGTTACGTACTTTTCTAGGAAGAAGGAAATGTACAGGTGAGTTAAGGTATTGGTGCCTGACAAATGTGTCATTGTTGTGTAGGCCGTAAAACTTCTATGTGACTTTAGATAAAATTTGGTGGACCCTTTCATAAATATTAATATCCCAAAGGTTCAGTGGGTAGAACAAACAAGTTGCTAAGCTTGTAATAAGTTATATTCAGTTGATGCTGGAGAAAAACTAGCCTTGTCTCCTTCATTTGTACTCTAACTTGATTAGTACAACTTACCAAACAAGCTAGCTCTGTTACTATAACTTACCAGCAGGAAGTAATGGTACATTCACTTTGTTAAACTCATTGATTGAGTCGGGAAAAAGTTAGTTTTGATATAGGATTACCAAGGAAAGGTGATGATATTTTTACCAAGCGAAGAAAGGACTGATGGTTTCCTTGCTGTTGTTTATTCTTATGGCAGAGGATTGTTTCTTCCATCAAACCTCGGAGGCTTTTTTGAGTATTGAAATTGAATGTATCATGTTAGAAGCATTGCAGTACCAATTTGTGTATTAGAGTTTGAAACTTTGAATATTGCTGTGTTGAGAATCTCTCTCGTTCAGTTTCAGTTGATAGTGCTTCTGTAATTGCGAAAGCCAAAAGGGTTACAAACAGTAAAACTTACAAATGGTCCATAATTCAGAGCTAATCTTTGCCAAGTTGCGAGTTACCTTGTGACAAAGGCTTGGCTTAACCTAAATGGGAGGATTGCATTTGGGTTTTACAAATGACCCATGAGCTGTTTCATGGATCCATTGATTGGTGGAAGGGCCTTATAAAGGAACTAAATTCTAGCAAACATACATTCCTTAGGCCGTCTCTACCAATTTACCTAATACACTGTCCACGCGCTTTTATCCGAATTCCATCATATTCTGGCTCAGTTCACGAATCTTGAAAGTTATTCTACCATGTACTTCCAGGAGTAAGTATAAAAAACCTTAGCTACTATTGCAGTATGATAACTAACATACTGTCTAAAAGGTGTTATTGGCGAACTGTTTTTTTGCTTGTATTTGATGAACTTCAAGTTTGGCACCCCTTTAGAAGAATGAGGTTGAAGTGATATTAGACAAGACTGTGATCCCAAAATAGAAACAATTTGGATATCTAGGCACATTGTTAGAGGAAAAAGGTACGACAACTGAAGATGTTACACATGGAATTGAAATTAGGGTGATTGAAATGGAGGAATATTACGAGTGTTATACAATAGGAAGATACTTGTCAAAGTAAAAGGTAAGTTCTACGTAACAATTGTCAGACAGATGTTACATGGAAGTGAAAATTGAGCGTTTTAAGTGTAACATATCTGCAAGATTAATGTCATAAAAGTTCAGGTTAATCGGTATGTGTGGTCATATAAGATTGCGTACGACATTAGAAATGATCAGATTTGACAAAAGGTACATTTCGTACACTTAGGATAAAATGAGGTGCCTTTATGGATATACGATGAAAATGAAACATAAAGGATAGAGAAAAGAAAAGGTTGTCTTTGACTTGTGATCATTCTATCGCACTTACCAACCATCATTTGGATATCTATGTGGGATGATAGACACATAAACTGGAATAGATAAACTTTTTGACAACCAAATTTATTTAGGAGCGATCTCAGGGGAAAATTTGTGTGTGGGTGGGTGGATTGGGGGGGGGGAGGTGTGACTTCTCCAGCTTTGATGTGTTATTCACGCAGAACTCCAGGTTACCATAGTATAGTTGTAGTTAGGAGTTACACCCTCCCGTCCAGTTTATGTGAATTGATCTTCTTTTTTGGTCCGCTCCAGAAAGAATGACCCTTTTCTAAATTTGAAAATAATTTAACTTAAGCTTCCAATTTTACCCACAATAAGAAGCTTTTATAGCCACACAAATATTCTGGCATGTTTAACACCACAAGTTTCAAAAGAATTATAGCCACATAAATGTTATGCTTGTTTAGGATAAATTTTTTTAAAAGTCTACATTTCTTTCTTAAACTCCATGCCTAGTCAAATAGGTTCACATTAATTGGAATGGAGGGAATAATTGTTAATTGTTATTCTTCTTTCTTAGATCTGGAAAGTTTAATTGGTTGTTTCCATGTTTGTAGAAATTTCTTTCCATTTTGTTTAATATTTGGGCAACAACAGATTAGATTACTAGCTAAATACCTAAGGATGAAGGTTTTCGGTGTTTCTCTCTTACAAAAGTAGACAGTTTTCTTTTGAACATGACATTGTTCTAATTACTCAAATTTATTTTAGGCCTAAGGTTTCATTCAAATAATTTAGTGTAACTTTGTTTGACTCGACAAATTTTGTCAGTGTGCCTAGATCCCCCTGTGTCATGATGCTAACTTGATACTTAAAAAGGAAAAGAGCAAATCTGACGTTAATATATATTGAATATGTAAGCAAATGCTTGTTCCTTTCTACTTCCCTTCATAAGGGATGTAAAGAAAAGAAAAAGAAAGAATCTTAGGTAACTATAGGTCTTGGACACTTAACCTTGTGGTACAAACAACTCTTCTCATTGCCTGATTATTTGGTACTTTGCACTAATACTTGTCTATCGTATCTAATAATGTTGATTATCTTTACTTGTTTAAAACATATTGCTCATGTTTATTGCTTAAATATGTATTTTAGGGGAGAGTTTCTCTGAAATAGTCGGAAGTCCCTATTATATGGCTCCTGAGGTGCTCAAACGAAACTATGGACCAGAGATAGATATATGGAGTGCAGGAGTCATTTTATACATTTTGTTATGTGGGGTTCCTCCTTTTTGGGCTGGTAAACTCTCTTCCTGCTAATTTTCCTCTCTATCCCCACTCCCTTAATTCCTTCATATGTACATTCTTAGATGCCCCTCTCTCATTTTATTAAAACAACTCTGTTTGTACAGAATCTGAACAAGGTGTTGCTCAGGCCATCTTACGTGGGGCGATAGATTTCAAACGGGAACCCTGGCCAAGTATTTCAGAGAGTGCTAAAAATCTTGTACGGCAAATGCTGGAGCCAGATCCAAAGCTTCGGCTGACTGCAAAACAAGTACTTGGTACATAATGTTTCATATATGTTTATTAATTCTCTTGGAAAATGCCTTCCCTTTATCAAAGACAGAGCTATTGGATAGCCTAATTTGAAATGGATCAACTCTTCAATGTACTTTGCATTGTGCTTGAAACATACATGCATTTTGTATATTAGACCGGTTGACGAGATGACTGACTTGGAGGGTCCAGTTACGACTATTAACCAAGAAAATTGGTAGGTATCAGCATATAAGCTCACACCTAATAACGAATCCAACAATGGCATCAACAGGATAATAACCAATCGATTGAGATAGCCCTATATTTCTTCTGTTCATTGATTTTGCTATCTAAACTTGTACCTCAAACTAACAAGCGTCATTCAGATGCTAGAGAGGTGCTTTTTACCTTCTCTCCACTTCTTGGGCATAAATTATTGTCTGTAAATTTTCTAGTGCGTAGCATTATCTTTATGGGAGAAAGCTAAGCAATAGTGTAACCATTGAAGAGACGTGCAAGCTCCATAAAGTGGTGAGAGCTTTTTTCATAATGCCTGAAAATGAAGTAAATTTAGTGCCATTTTAATCTCTCATCGTTACAGCCATACCTCTGTGCTAAGCTGCTCTAACTGTGAATTGCCATTTTTGTGGGATGTCAAGTGATCGAATCTCTGCTCATGTTGGACAGAGTGGTGTAACTTAGACATAAGCATCTTAATAAGCTCAAACTTCCACTTTCCATTATGAGGAATTCATTAAATCGCACGCCGTAGCATTCTTGAGCCTTATAGAGCTGCAAGGATTAAAGAAGGTTTTTTTGGAAGTCATGGGTCCCGCCAGACAATGATTGGACAAAACAAAGGAAATGGTACTTTGAACCTCTAGCGATCTGTAAATTTGGGATGAAGAAGGATGAAGAGAAGGAAAAAGCATGGGCACATCGATGTAGATTTTAGCATCCATTAGATTGGAGGAAAGTACGATCTTTGATGTGGAAATTAGTTGACAAAGGAAATACAAAGAAAGAAGTGTCAATGCATATTTCCTTTCAAATTACTACAGTGAGGCAAGACCTAGTAAGGTCTTTCTTGTATAAAAGTTAATTTGGAGACGTAGTAATCAACTGCCAGTTAAATACAGCAGAAGCCTAATCTGACCCTCTTGTATTTTGGGTATTGAACAAGTTCTCTTTTCTTGTAGAACACTCTTGGCTTCAAAATGCTAAGAAGGCTCCAAATGTTCCCCTTGGAGATGTTGTGAAGTCAAGACTTAAGCAATTTTCTTTGATGAATAGGTTTAAGAGGAAAGCTCTGAGGGTGGGTTCATTTATCTAACACTCTTTTTTTTCTTTATTTAGCTTTTCGCTTCTAGGACAATTAAAAGGTGCATATCCAAATGCAGGTGATTGCTGATTTCTTGTCTAATGAAGAAGTTGAAGACCTCAGAGAAATGTTTAGCAAGATAGACACCGATAATGATGGTATTGTTTCAGTCCAAGAACTTAAAGCTGGACTTCCAAAGCTCAACTCACAGCTGGCAGAATCTGAAGTACAAATGCTTGTTGAAGCCGTGAGTCTACCTACCTATTCCTTGATGAAAAAAAAACCTTTGTAATTTGAATTTCCCATTTTTTTCGGAGGTTGGCATATTGATGCTGCTCAGCATCTTAAAGAATGCTTCTGGTATTAGAGGTGATAACATCTGCATCAGTTGTCATTTCACATGATATGTTTATACATAAACAAGCGCGGTTTCCATTTTTTGCTAGGATATTTTTAGCAACCTTTTTGTTCTAGAATATCCAATTGTCGAGAGGAGTTATATATCCTGCTATTTTTCATGGGAATCAGCTGAATAAAAATATCGAATTTTGAAATAAGGGAAAAGAAAAAAGGAACTAGAAGAAGGGACAAGGAGAAAAGTAAGTTTCAGAGTTTTATGCTTTAAATGGTTTGAACTTCATGTTAACATTAACTGGTCTTCTGTTCTAAGTTTGTGAAAAAACCTCTTGAAAAGAACTTCGATGAGTTCTTGTTTAGTCTTCTCGTCCTGTTTATATCTGGTTGGAAATATAGAATCCTCCTTTTTTCTATTCTCACTTCTGCTGTGTTTAAATTGTCGTCTTCCAGTCACGGTCTTTGGCTCTATTAATATCTGCAATTTAGTTGATATAAGCTGGTTAAGATGGGTAAGCAGTCCTGTTGTTTTTTTGTTTGCTTATGTAGTTCATTGCAGCTAATATTACTGAAATGTTATCACTGATCAGGTTAGTTAAATATATTTCACTGACTGCCCTCTTTTCTCTATTCCCAAAGAAAAGTAGAAGAAAGGAAATAAGAAATTAAGCAAGAAAGCCGTAAAGATGGGATACTTTGTTTCATGCAGATTGATACCAATGGCAAAGGGACCCTGGACTATGGGGAATTTATTGCTGTTTCACTCCATCTTCAACGGATGGCTAACGATGAACATCTGCACAAGGCTTTCTCCTACTTTGATAAGGATGGAAATGGTTACATTGAACCAGATGAGCTTCGAGATGCCTTGATGGAGGATGGGGCAGATGACTGCGCCAATGTGGCGAATGACATTTTCCAGGAGGTTGATACAGACAAGGTGAGCATGCGGCAAACCGAAAAGCCTCTGCTACTAACATGTATTTATCCTTGGGATAGTATTTTCCTTATCTTCTCTCTCTACGAATGCAGGATGGGCGCATCAGCTTTGAAGAATTTGCGGCCATGATGAAAACTGGGACAGATTGGAGAAAGGCTTCACGACATTATTCAAGAGGGAGATTTAATAGTCTAAGTGTGAAGCTAATGAAGGATGGTTCGCTTAACTTGGGAAATGAGTAAGGTTTACATTTCATTCATCAAAATGAAGTATTGTATCGATGTGTATTTGATCTCTCGCCATTGTTTTCTGGGGTACCCATTAGATTGTTTGCTTGCCAGGATGGGAAAGAGGCGACTTCATCTGGGTAACCTTTGTAATCATTTGAAACACAGAATGTATCCTATCCTCTTCCTCTTGACAATTGTTCCCCACACAAAAAGAAAAGAAAAAGATATTTTTTTAATTCTGCAGCATAATTTTTGTACAAAAGCATATTTTTCTTGTTTCACCGTTGTTTGTGCCTCTATATTAGCATTGACATAGAGCATACATGGAAGTGTGCTTAGTTCAAATGCCTTTCCTTTTCATCTTTTTTTCTCCAATTTTCGTTTTCTATGTGATTTGAATGTCTTACCGCAGTTTTGGGCAGGTGAAAGGGATCAGTAATTCTATCAGATTTTAGTCTGCATTCTTCTTAGCAACGTTGATGTAAAAGAACAACTTTTTTCTTTTGATATCTCTCGCATTAAGCTGGTGCTATTCTTTTTCCTTCTGTCTTAATTTGTATCTGCTCTCTGATAAATTGGAACCTGAATGTTAGTAACTGCTTGAACATGAGAAAATCTGAAAATAGTTAAGTAGTTTGGATTTTGAGTACAATAAGTTGGGATATTTGAGAGACATATGACTTGCTAAATGATCTAAGAATGATAGATTAAGAAAGAATCAAGTTAAATAAGAAATATAGCAAACAACATCCATACGACTTGGTTATTATGAGGGGAAAAACTGACAATAAGAGGAAGTCACAATCGACAAAAAAAAGAAAAAAAGAAAAGAAAAGAAGAACAGTCAAGGAATATAACGCCTAGTACCTTACACACCATAAAAAGGAAAAACGAAAAAACACATGATTTCAAAAGACTTTTTTCTCTATTATGTGTATTTGTTTTTTTATAACAATATTGCTAATCCTTTACCTCTCCTTCTTCTAACCTATGTAATAATCTTCTCTTGTTAAGTATGACTGCTTTAAGATCAAATCAGATTTGTTTTTTAAAATGGAATCGTTCTCCAACCTGATAGTGGAGTGATTAAGCCGTTCAAACATAATGATTTTAGTTCCGAGAATTATTGATAAAGATATTTATGTATATTTTGATAAAGTGGTTAATTGCTAGACCTGTGACTAACAAAATAATTTTAAAAAAAATTAGTGATAAGATTAAATGAACAATAAGAAAATAAAAATTGTTAATAGATTTTTTTCTAATTAATTTGTAAATATTTATTATTTATCTCTTAAAATCTTAGATTATCGAATTACTATCTTAGAAATGTTACTATAAGTAACTATCTGACCATTACCCAACTCAAAAAATGGGAACAAATAAAATATTCATCTATATTATTTGGATTTGAGTAGGAAGAATAAATTTTGTGTTGTGATGCAAAGAAAATCAGAACTAGCGTCTTGCAACTTATTTAAAAAAATGTATTTGGATAATATAAATTCATTTTGATATTCGTCTTATCCAATTTTTGCGGGAAAAACCTAGTACATTAATATTTTTGGTTAGTTAATCACAACAATTAGGCTTCAACACGTGCCAAGTAAGTTATGATAAAAGTAAAGAATGACATGGACATAGTGTAAAGAACACACCGAGCTAAGCATAATGATACCGTACCTATTAGTCGCGAAACTGATCATCATAAAGTAGCCCCCGATCATGTACGGAGAATCGCTCATAATTATGAATGAGGAAAGAATCAACTAATCCCGGATTATATAGGATTTGCCATCATTGCTCCATCAGTTAAAAATCAATTATGTAACAGACAGAACAAGCCAATCAGTTATGAAATTAACTCAACAACTATAGAATTAACTTATCAGTTACGGTATTTCAGCATTTACTCAACCGTTACAAGTCTTCCAAAAGTAACAGATGGGTTGAGTAACTACTCTTAATAGACACGTAATGCAAGGTGAATGGTTACCTAGAACTATAAATAGACACACGTTTCCACCATTGTAATCAACTAATTTGCCGTTATTGAATTCATTTTTCATTTCTCTATCACGTTGTATTATAAATATTTATATCTTTTCGATCAAATCGGTTGCTTGTGGTCCGTCGTGCAAAATTAATTGCTTTGATCTTGAAAATTATTTTTTTGGTTAAATAATTTATATTATCATTTATACTCTATCCTATTACATTACAATTACGTTAATTAATTTAAGGAAGATTTCACATTAAAATAATTGGGCTCAAGAAATGTATTTTATTTGCTTACGCAAGATTTGTACAAATTAAACAATAAAGTTTTGAGAACCTTTAAGTTCATAAAGCTTTATACGAACAAAAGCTCACCTGGTGTGTCACAAAACATAAAACAAATATTTTTTTTATACGCTACTCAAAATAATGGTTAATCATTAAGATATTTGTATACGGTCAAAACTGGACTTGCCCTTTATATGACTAATCGAAATTGGGACATAATAGGTCGAGGATCAACCTCGTATTATATCGAACCATGGTGCAAAGTTAGATCACTGAGCTCGTGACCCAGAGACCGATCAAGATCGAGATCGGCCAAGATCGAGATCAAGCTAGATAGAGATCGAGCAAGTACCAAGCCAGATAATAGAAAGCCGAGATATCCGCAATCGGACGAGGATCATGACGAAAATCTCGACACGTATCAAGAAGTGGCCGATTAATTAGCTAATCATTAGATTTCTTACCTCATATAGAATTGTATCAAGAGTTGGACTCCCTTACTATATAAAGGGGGTCTGATGATCATTTGTAAAATGCATCATATTCACGTATACAAAGCAATATACTGTCATTTTCTAGCTTTCATTATCTTGTTACTCTGTTCATAAATCAGTTGAAGCATCTTTTGGTTCAAGGGTGACTGAACTCGAGGGCCGAGGCTATTCAATCTGTGTGGTTTGCATTTATTCTTTTATCGTCAATTTCAATATTAATTTATTCTTCTTAATTTGTACCAATTTATATTACGTATCCTTAAAACCGCGTATAAATTCAATTGTTATCTGATTTTAGGGTAAACAGTTTAGCGCCCACCGTAGGGCTAAGGATAATAGTGGTTACATGGTATAAAATTTCGTGACACACACTATTTTACACTTGTTCTATGAAGTATCTTTGATTACAGGACTAAAAAATGTCAAACTCTCATTCAGCACCTCTACACGTTGACAATAATTTCAGCCACCACGACGAAAATGATAACATAGTACCAGGGAATGATGTACCCCCGGTTGGCCTCGATGAAGTTCTGGCTATAGATCCAATCGATATCAGTTCACATGTAGTCATCATCGGAAATTTGGTCGTTGATCCCGAAGGCAGGGTCCGTGGCGATACCCAATCAACCACTCAAAGCGCACGTGGCGGTGAAGATGGCGGGATCAGCCTGCGAGTGATCTTCGAAATGTTGCAGGCTCAGTAAGCAGCAATAGCCCAGCTCCAAAACAAGAATCACCCACCGACTAGGGTCAAACTCGAGCCATCCCAGGAAGTTGTACACATGGTCGAATCGGTTTCAAGGAAATCGAGCGAGAAAGAATCGGAGACCAATCCTGCTATCATGAAGATGCTCGAAGAACGACAAAGAAGTCAAGTTAGGGGAAAAGAAGATCGAGGAAAACGACAAGAAGGTGGAAACTTATAACTCTAGGGTTGATAAAATCCCGGGGGCACCGCCAATATTAAAGGGATTGGATTCCAAAAAGTCCATGCTGGCGTTCCTGAATCAACACATCCCTCAACAATAGCAACTCGAAGTCAACAAAGCCATCTCGATGCAGAACACACATCCACATAGGTCTACCAATGAACCCCTTATCAAGGAGTTCCTGAAGCTGCTCTTCCAACTCCTTTGGCTCTGTCGGTGCCATACGATATGGTGCCCGGCACCAAATCAATACAGAAATCAACAACCCTATCTGACGACATGCTCGACCGTAGGAACACATCCGGAAAATCCCTCACGAAGGTCAAATAAGGAGACAACCCTTCCCAACCATCCGACGGGTCTTCAAAAACGAAATCACCCTACTGGGAACATAATCCATCGAATCTCGCCACTCAATCAGTGGCATCCTTGGCATAGCCAACGTCGTTGTCTTAGCGCAACAGTCTAGAATAACACGACACGAATATAACCGGTCCATACGCAGCATCACACCACAATCTAACATACTAAGCAACAAAGGATCCACTCGGGTCTCCAAACCCCAATAAATACCATACAGGGCCGATATATGCAATCCACAACCACAACATAACCTGCTTATGAGAACTCCCAGTCCTCAAATCCATAAAGCGTACGAATCACTATATCAGACCCCAACTCTACCACTCGAATATGTACCACACCTCTAATACTCAATCACTCTACGAGGGATACTCCTATAACTCCTCTGCGCCACCAAGAAACCTCGAATACCAATAGTCGATCAAAAAGGAGAGTGCCACAATACTAATGAAGTATCCTTAACTCAAGCACATTGCCCTTTTTTGAAATGTTTACCCTTACCAGCCATACCAATTAGCAATATCATTTACCTAATCATCTGAAACTACCCGTGTTGCCTAAGAATTTATGACCTTCCTTTCATAACTGAACTGTGACCTTTCACATGCAAATTTCAACCCCACACAACATACCACATATATCATGTCATCCTATGATAAATATAGGAACTTCATAACCCCTTCCGAAGCCACAAGCAACTACGTACTTCACTAGTGAAGAACTTTCCCATTCGATCCAATCTAGAAGAAAGTTGCTATACATCACATGCTCTTCATGCCAGTAGAAATTATGCATCCCTAACCGTGGTAGAAACCATCACAAACTCTCTGAATTTTATTTGCACAAAACCAAACCATCAGGACTGAATCCTTCTAACTCAACCAAGCTACGCGAGTCATCAAAACCCAAGAGCATTGCCATGAAATACCTATAGAAACTCATTACCTCATAAGCATCCAAAGAACTAATCATATCCCTTACCATGCCGATCCGGCCTACTACCAAGTTGTCCTATTCATCCAAGTTACTCTAAATTTCCTTCAAATTGATATTTCCCATTGTCATAATACCACAATCCTCAGCCCAGACTCACCATACGGGACTCAGGCATGAAACCGCACCGTCTAAGGCTTATAGCCGCTGAATACTCTCTTAAATATCCCCAAAGGTACCACTTTCAAAATGCTTACCCTCAAGAGACTTCCCGTGAATATAAAGTCATTGCCTTCGCCTTCCTGATATTGATGTGTAGAATTCATAATGATATAGGAATGCCACAGTCTTGACACCCTCCAATGCAAACCTTAGTTTCTGGGCAAATACACCTCCTGAAGATCTCCAATTATCACATATAAGTCTTGAATCCATTAAAATCATTCTTGGGAGTCATCCAACCTACTCAGGTTTCAATTACACTAATCAAACAAACCGAATGACCCGTGCCCCATGAGAACAACAACCTATGAAAGTAACCCCACCTTAATGCAACCAAATAAATTTCCTGCTCTATGCACCGTACATCCTTCACAAATAAAAACTCAAGTCATTCTGTGATTTTCATTCACTCATAAAGCATGACATAACCTTTATTAAAACTTCCTTTACTCGAGCCATCCTCGATCTCAATCCCTGCAAGCCATGACTAATTCACTAATATACCTCAAAGTAAAACCAACACAACACATAACCGTGCAATCATCTAATCAATAGTGGACTCCTCCACTTGGCTCAAAGCCATAGGTCAAAACACACAGAAATCACAATGCCAATACTCTACTACTACTATAATACCCTGGTGAGGTTAAACTAAATCCTTCATAAGCTCGTGCAACACAAACTATCTAGTACTTTAAATCATCTGCAAGTCTCACATTCATCCTCGTAACAGTCAAACCCACTCTCATACATGATCCAAACTCAAACTGCAGCATATAATTCACTGGTAAAAGAGGACTTGCAACAAACAACATAGGGATCACACAACTTCAAAACACTCTACAGGAGATAACCCACCTGCTCCGCCTAAATCTAACTTCTCTTTATACCCTTCCACCGCCATAAGCATCACACAATCACCAAATCTTCCTGAGTCTAAACTCATATTACAATACAAAATTTACTTCACTTCCCAACTAGACAATATGAAAATATCCTTCAACACACCCAAAACTCGGGACTATACATCGAATCATGATGGAAATCAAGCACCTGGTAGTTCTTGCTACCCCAAAACAGACCCTTCTCGTCTCATTCAAAAATATATGAACACATCCCACCGTCACATCATACTCATCGCATAGCCATCCGATTATCACTCCCACTACTGGGGACACTACCGAACATATAAATCCATAAGCACATGCTCACACAATCAACACCTCAGTGCCCCAGCTACAAATAAATTCCTGCCTCAAGTCCTCCAGATTAGCCCAACATCAGCACACAGGAATCACATCTCGCCCATTGATCAGGGAATCACAAGCTACCAGTGCACAACTGATACCGAGTGTTGATACGCGCACACGAATACATGGAAGGAATTCAAAGAGTTACATTTCAAGCTGAATCAATGCCGCACGATAAGAATTCAAGAATGTGGGATTCCTAAAGGTTCTGCAGCCTTTTGAGGATAAGTACAGACGTCTCCGTACCAATCCGCGAGACTCTACTAAACCCGCTCATGACTCGTGATACATATGTAACCTACACTCTGATACCAACTTGTCATGACCCAAAACCCAACCCGTCATGACAGCGCCTTTCATGGAACTAGGCCAGCCTCAAACCAACGCAATTCAATATCACAGTGTAATTATTAAAAATCATTTGCGGAAAAAATTCATCATTTTTAAAACAAATCGTTTAAGACATAAGAGAAAGATTCATATTACAATACATTCATCCCAAAACCATGGTGTCACTGAGATCATGATTGTCTAAGGTAAATACAGAGTCTATCAAAGTGTCTAAGAACCAACAAAAAATAAAACTGGAAGTGAGAAGGAGAGCCAAGGCCAACGAACGCCATGCAGATACCTCAGCAACTCCACAGCCTGCGACCTCGATCAACGGCTACTACTGGGACCATAGATACCTGGATCTGCACACAAGGTGCATGAGGTAAAGTGAGTATACCAACTCAGTAAGTAACAAGCCCAAACTATGGACTGAGAAGTAGTGACGAACTCAACCTCTTCAAAAATAAACAGGAATATTGTATAGGAAAGTAGGCATGTTTTCAGTTAATCAAACAACTCATAACAGGGAAATTGAGCAAGTATAAACATGATAAAGGAGTATAACTTCATTACATCTACATGTCAATCCACATACTGTATGAAATGCACTATGGCAAGTGACTCATGTGCCCAATATGTGTGTGTGTGTGTGTGTGTGTGTGTGTGTGTGTGTGTGTGTGTGTGTGTGTGTATATATATATATATATATATATATATATATATATATATATATATATATATATATATATATATATATATATATCTGATAGCAGTCACTCAGTACTGAGGAAGGCCAATCTAGCCTACGAAGAAGATCCATCTCCTAGTAATAATAATGACAACCTCACAACCACTCGGTACTGTATATGGATCACAAGGCCCAGGGAATATCCATACCGGAATATATATATATACATCAAACTATTAGTCCAGTACCGAGGAACAGGCCAATCTAGCCTCATGGATAAGATCCATCTCCATACCAATACTTCGGACAAGATCCATGTCCAGGGAAGATCCATCCCTCAATATCATCAACTGCGCTTGTTGGGGGTGTAAAGACTCCGGAGGGGCTTATTTGAGCCAAAGCGCTATATCAATGCCAGCGAAGGCATGATCAATATCTCACTGCAGTATGCAGCCCGATCCTATATTGTCAATCAATATCAGGCCCTCGGCCTCACTCAGTCAATACTCTCCAGTCTCACACACACGGGCTAAAATGTCATGATACAAGCCCGAACAATGATATAATATGTCAAGTAGCAATAATCGAGACCGAGGCATGATATAATATGCATGAATAGGACTGAGTATAAATTATAAATGAAGCTAATGACATGACAGCAAGAAATGACCTCTCAGGTCTCAACAATGTTGGCATGAAGCCATAACAAGATAATTAGCATGATTTGCAGCTTATTAACTAAATCACATAATTACAACACATATATCAACATAAAAGAGTCACTAGGTGGTGCCATGGAATGATCCAGGTCGCCTTTCTCACGGTGCACGCCCACACGCCCGTCACTTAGCATTGTGTCACCTCAATAGTAATCATAGAACACACAATTTGGGGTTTCGAACCCTCAAAACAAAGTTTGGAAGCGTTACTTACCTCAAGCCAAGCCAAACTCTAGCCCGCAACGCCCTTTCCTCTTGATTCGGCCTCCAAATGACCCTAATCTAACCAAAATCAAAACCATAACATCAATATATACTCAGGGAACAAAACCCATGCGAAAATAATCAAATTACAACACAAATCCCAAAAATTGCCAAACCCGACCCTTCTGGCCCACGTTTCGGAATCCAACAAAATTACATCATGGAATCCTTATTCTCCCATGAGTTCATTCATACCAAAAGTACAAAAATCCGACCACAAATGACCCCTCAAATCCCTAATTTTAGGTCTCCAATTTCCAAGCCCTAAAACCCTCAATTTTGCTATTAATTTCCATAGATTTCAAGCTTAATCAGTCAAAAACCATCATAGAAACAAGTTTAGGGTCTTAAAATCTTACCTCCACGAAACCCTCTTGAATTCCCTCTTCAATTTGCTCTCCAAAGCTTTCTCCCGAATGAAATATGGTGAAAAACCCACTCAAAATCGCAAAGGGACAAATATATATGTTCTGCCCTAGATAAACCGCTTCTGCGGTACAAAACCTCACACTTGTGGACCCAGGTACGCACCTGCGCAAATCACTTAAGCGCTCAAAACTGCACCTGCGATTAAAATCCCGCACATGCGCTATCGCAGGTGCGCTCGAACACCCGCATCTACGATTTTAGCTCCCCATGCCTATTTCTGCATCTGCGACCCTCTGGGTGCTTCTGCGAGCCAGTACTTGCGGTCTCCAAGCTGCAGGTGTGGTTATGACAGAACTTCAGCAGCTTCAGCTACAAATTCCCAATTCCAAACTTCTCGTCAACCATCCGAAATTACCCCGAGGCTCCCGGGACCTCAACCAAAAGTATGAACAAGTCATATACCACTATCCAAACTTATGCCAATCTTCGAAACACCTCAAACAACATCGAAGCAACCAAATAACATCGGATCCAAGCCTAAGGTTCCAAAAACTTCCAAATTTCGCTTTCGATCAAAAAGTCTATCAAACCTCGTCTGAATGACCTAAATTCTTGCACGCGCATCACAAATGACACAACACACCTACTCCAACTTCCGAAATTCCATTCCGACCCCTATATCAAAATCTCACATATCAACCGGGAAACGCCAAAATTCCCGCCAATTCAAGCCTAAATCTACTCTGGACCTCCAAAACACATTCTGATCACGCTCTTAAGTCTCAAATCACCTCCCAAAGGTATCTGAATCATAAAAACCAAATTCCGGGGTCGTGTACTCACAAATCAACTTCCGGTTGACTTTTCCAACTAAAAGGGTCAACTTAAGAGACTAAGTGTTTCATTTCTCTCTACAACCATTCTGAACCCGAGCCAATCAACTCAACACAACATAAAAGAGCTAAATCACACAAAATGAAGTAGAAATGGGGGAAACGGGGTCATAACTCTCGGAACGACCGATTAGGTCGTTACAGTTGGTATCGAAACTTTAGACTTAGAATATGACTTAAGGAGCAACAATTTTAGTAGAGGCTTAATTGTGTATATGTTGTGCACTATATGCACAATTGGGGATCGGTAGAAACCAATTAGGACTTGTCTTTCTTATTCTTTATTGAATCTTAAAAGAGTGATATATGCGGTTTAGAACCAAGTAAGCAAACTAACAAAGTTTTTATCATTATAGATGGCAAAGTCACGCTTGGCTAATAGTGTGACCAGATAGATAAATAGGTGCGAGGTACCACACGCTATGTCAGAAAGAATTATGCTTCCACCAAACTCAGGTTGGGGTCGAAGGAGAAGTCAAGGCATACCGCTAGACAGGTTGTCCCCTCGATCACTGAAGACGAGGTGATACCCCCCATCACAGCCTCAAGGTGGTGGTACTACCGATGTGATAGCGGCAATGCTGCATCAATGCCTAAAAAGGGTGACAGCCATAACCAGAATGAACAGCCACTTGGGAAACTAATTCGAGAGTTTTTGGAGCTGAAGCCTCCCATATTTATAGGGGCTAGCGAGACCGAGGACCCACAACTATTCTTGGATGGAATTCAGAAGGCATTAGATGCACTTGAATGTTCCAGCACGAGGTCGGTTGCGTTGGCTGCCTATTGTTTGCAGGATGTTGCAGAAGAAAGGTTTAAGTCCTTTAAGGTAGGCCAGCCAATTGGTTCACGTCCCTTAACTTGGAGTGAATTTTGCACTACCTTTATTGAGTGATTCTTGCCTATGAGCCGTATAGATGCTTTGGCAGCTCAATTTGAGGGGTTGAAGCAAACCTCAGAGATGTCAGTGAATAAGTATAATATTCAGTTCACTCGTTTATCTTGATATGTAGCACGTCTAGTGGATGATGATGCTATGCGGCATAATAGGTTCATACGAGGTCTAATCGATTCACATTTGACTAAAAATGACATAACTTGCACACAGACAGTGGATGTTGCAAGATAGGTAGAGGCTCGGTGGATTGAAGAGAATGCAGCTAAGGCTCAAAATAAGAGGACAAAAACCACAGGATCCTTTGGAGGGGTATTGGTACTAGTCGAGGCACAAGATCACACAATCATCCAAGGAGTGCACCATTTATTAGTGCTTCTGCCTCGAGACAGAGTCCTAGAGGTTTGGTACCGACACCTGGGCAAACTATCCACACTATATCTACTTGTCCTAGTTGTCACAAGGTTCATTCGAGCCAATGCTGGAGAGAAATCAGTGCACGCCTTCATTGTGGTCAGATGGGACATTACAAGAGAAATTGCCTATGCTATCAAAAAGGGACTAGTCAGGCGTCAACACCGACAAATGCCACCCCAGCCATCTCTGCAACTCAGACTGCTATGGAGAATTTGAGGTTAGTAGGTAGAGGCGCTGGAAACAAAGGCCCAACTAGTAGAGGATCAGGAGCGGATGGCAGGGGCCAATCCCGAGTGTTTGGTCTTACCATGCAAGATGCCCAAGCATCTAATGCAGTCGTCACATGTATACTTTTACTGTGTCAACTCGATGTTACTATATTAATGAATTTGAACTACCCTATTTCTCGACTAAGTTCATATGATGTCGTGGGATATGTTGGTACATATTATGCTCCAGGAACACTTTCAATATGTTCATTTGGTGCTATTGCTTTAATTGACCCTGGATCCACCCATTCCTATGTGTCCCCATATTTTACTATGAGGTTTAACAAACTCCCGGAGTTGTTATTAGCCCCTTTTGTAGTTGCTACACCAGTTGGGGAATCTTTACTAGTTAAACGAGTGTAACACTCTTGTCAAATTAGTATTAGGGAAAAAGACACATTAGTAGACTTGAATGAGCTAGACATGGTAGACTTTGATGTGATCATGGGCATGGACTGGTTAGTTTCCTACCATGTGATCGTTGATTGTTATTCTAAGACAGTTCATTTTGACATACCGGGTGAGTCAAATTTCATTCTACAAGGTGACCAAGGAACACCTTCGAATAGTCTAATATCATTTATGAGTGCATATCGAATGTTAAATAAGGGTTGCCAGGGATTTTTGGCGTTTGTCAAAGATACGAACATTACAGTCAGATTTAGAGAATGTTCATGTGGTTAGAGAATTCCTTGATGTGTTTTTAGAAGATCTACCTGGGTTACCTCCTGTTAGGGAAATTGACTTCGGCATTGATCTAGTACCTGGAACATAGCCCATATCGATACCTCCATATCGAATGGCACCAACTGAGTTGAAAGAACTGAAGGAACAACTGCAAGATCTATTAAATAAAGGTTTCATTAGACCGAGCACTTCGCCTTGGGGTGCACCAGTTTTGTTTGTAAAGAAGAAGGATGGGTCCATGAGATTAAGTATAGACTATCGACAGTTGAACAAGGTCACTATACGCAATAAATACTCATTACCGCGTATTGATGATTTGTTCAACCAACACCACGGTGCAAGGATGTTCTCAAAGATTGACCTACAGTCAGGATACAATCAGCTACGCATCAAGGGTGAAGACATATCAAAGACGGCCTTTCGAACCAGGTATGGACACTATGAATTTTTAGTGATGCCTTTTGGGCTAACGAATGCACCAGCAGCATTTATGGACATGATGAATAGGGTGTTCAAGCCGTACCTGGACAAATTATTTCTATTTTTATCGATGATATCCTTGTATATTCCGAGACTTATGAGGATCATGAACAACATTTGAGGATGGTACTGCAGACACGCAGAGAACATAAGTTATATGCTAAGTTTTCTAAGCGTGAATTTTGGCTGGATCGAGTCTCCTTCCTAGGTCATATTATATTCGAGGAAGGGATCTTAGTTGACCCAAAGAAAGTGGAAGCGGTACAGAAATGGCCAAGTCCAACCACCGCAGCCGAGATACGAAGCTTCTTAGGTCTTGCTGGCTATTATCGACGCTTTGTGCAGGATTTCTCAAAGATAGCGGAACCTTTGACGAAGCTGAAACAAAAACATGTGAAATTTCAATGGTCAGATGCATGTGAGCGAAATTTTCAGAAACTCAAGGAATGTCTAACAACAGCTCTGATATTGGTGCTTCCCTCTGGACCAGAGGATTTTTAGTATATTGTGATGCCTCCCGAGTGGGAATTGGGTGTGTTCTCATGCAGAATGGCCGAGTCATAGCTTATGCTTCTAGGCAATTGAAGAAACATAAGCAAAATTATCCGGCACATGACTTAGATCTGGCTGCAATTGTATTTGCACTCAAACTTTGGCGACATTATTTATATGGAGAGAAATGTGAGATCTATACCGATCACAAAAGCCTCCAATATATCTTCCAACAAAAAGATTTGAGCCTCCGACAATGAAGGTGGATAGAGCTACTAAAAGATTATGATTGCACGATATTGTATCACCTAGGTAAGGCTAACATGGTGGATGACGCGTTGAGCCTAAAGTCTATGGGTAGTTTGGCTCACATTGCACTAATAAGGAGGAACCTAGCAAAAGAAATCCACAAATTAGAAGATTGTGGAATAAACTTTAGTTTGGGATAAACAGGCTCATTATTGGCACATATTCAAGCCAGATCATCATTAATAGAGGATATCAAGGCGAAGCAATATTTGGATTCGAAGTTGTGCAAAATTCGAGACGACATTGCTGCCGGGAAGAGTAAAGATTTTACTCTAGATAGGGATAAGGTACTACGATTGGGGGATCGTACTTGTGTACCTGATATCGATGGCTTGAGACACACGATACTTGAGGAAGCACATGGCTCCAAGTACTCGGTCCATCCCGGATCAACAAAGATGTATCAGGATCTTCGGCAGTTATATTGGGGGGATGGCATGAAGAAAGACATCGCAAACTATGTCACCCGATGTCTCACTTGCCAACAAGTAAAGTCCAAGCATCAACAACCTGCGGGGTTCATGCAACAGCTTGAAATTCCAGAATGGAAGTGGGAACGAATTACCATGGACTTTGTGAGTGGATTGCCACGAACTCCTAAAGCTTATGACTCTATATGGTGATTGTAGATCGACTTACGAAGTCAGCGCATTTTTTGTTGGTCAAAACCACATATAATGGTACGCGTTATACACAAATTTATATAGATGAGATTGTTCGACTCCACGAAGTCCCGGTGTCCATCATTTCAGATAGAGGGTCCCAATTTACCTCACACTTATAGAGAGCATTTCAGGGAGCACTAGGAACACGTGTGGACCTGAGTACTGCATTTCATTCGCAGACGGACGGTTAGTCCGAGCGGACTACACAAACACTGGAGGATATGTTGAGATCTTGCGTCCTAAATTTTGGCTGTAGTTGGCACCAATATCCACCTTTGGTTGAGTTTGCTTATAATAATAGCTTCCAAGCAAGTATACAAATGGCACCTTATGAAGCGATATACGGAAGGCGATGTCGGTCTCCCATTAGTTGGTTTAAGGTTGGCGAGGCAAAGGTATTGGGTCCAGGTTTAGTACAATTAGCACTTGAAAAAGTTCAATTAATCAGGCAAAGGTCGCTAGCAGCTCAAAGTAGACAAAAAGCTTATGTGGACAAGAGGCATCGAAAATTAGAATTTTAGGTAGGTGATCATGTTTTTTACGGGTTTCACCGATGAAAGGTGTTTTAAGATTTGGTAAGAAAGGAAAGTTAAGTCCTAGATACATTTGACCATATGAGATACTTGGCAGAGTTGGTGTCGTGGCATATCGTTTAGCACTTCCACCTGAATTATCCTCTATTCATCCGGTGTTTCATGTATCTATATTGCGAAAGTACATTCCGGACCCTTCTCATGTGCTTCAAACATGGAATATTTGATTAGATAAGAGCTTGCCTTATGAAGAGGAGTCAGTGGCCATAGTCGACAGACAAGTGAGGAAGTTGCAATCGAAAGAAATTGCGACTGTGAAAGTAGTATGGAAAAATCACTCTAGCGAGGAGGCAACATGGGAAGACGATAAAGTGATGCGAGCCAAATATCCCCACTTGTTTGAATCCAGAAGTATGTGTATGTTTAAAAGTAGGGGACCGAATTTTCGTAAGGGGAAAAGAATGTAAAGACCCAAAAAGAAAAATATTGGGCTCCAACCCATTAAATAAATTTTCTTTAGGTAAACCAGCCCATTGACCTTGAATATAATAAAATCTGACCCAAAAAATCAAAAAAAAAGGAGAAAAAAAGAGGCGGTCAAGAGACAAAAGATAAAAAGTCGATTGTTCAAAAGAGAGTATAAACCAGCGTTGCTGGTTTCAACAGAAGCTGCCCAGCAGCAATCTACTAAGAAAAAAAGACAAAAAGAAAAGAAGAAAAAGAAGAAAGAAAAAGGAGAAACAAAGAAGATACGATAAAGAGGAGGAAAGGAAGCCAGGAGAAGTAGAAGATTTTACCTTTAAAACTTTGAATACAAATAGTGTGGAAGAAGACTCAATTACTTTTCTCCCTTTTTGATTTGTGCAAGTAAGTTTCTGATATGCCTAATCACTAAGGAATCCATTCTTTTTATGAGTAATTAGCAACAATAGCCAAGATTGAAGATGTAATCTGAAATTTAATAGAAATGTTTGAATTTGGGGCAAAGGATGATTTTTGGCATCAAACTTGAATTAATCGAAATACTTTCTTCCTCTCAAAATAATATGTATACGAGAAAGTCTGTGAAGGATATGATTAAATTAATACCGATTGAAATTGAACAAAAAGCTTTCTTTTATAATAAAATGCCAACTTTTGTTAGTTCTATTCTAGTTTTAGGTTGGGTAGTAGAATTGCAACGGGTTTGAGAAGTGTAATATTACTAGGAATACTTTGATTTCATGAATTTAAGAGTAATTAATATTCAAATGTTATAATGTATTTTTAGATAATTGATATTTGGCGACGCAATTATTGGAAGCTACTTGGAGCCATTCGGCAAGAGTACCGTGAGTGATGACTCTTCCATAGTTGATTTTCAACTATAGCATATTTGAAACTAGTTTCCTGCATCAAAAATATTTTGACAAAAGTTTATTTACTTGTATATGGACAAGTAATGGTATAATTCAATACATATTGATATATGCACAATAATGCTTTAATACCTAAGTTTTATTTATCACGACATGCTTTGAAATTGTATTTATTCACGATTTCCATATATTTGGAACCCAATATTTTTGTTAGAAAGAAGTATGAAAACTCATTGCGTTATAAAGTAATGGACCTTGGGAATCAGCTTGGCCATATCGCCATTATCTAACGTCGGGATCGTTAGACCTGGTGCATCTTGTATGATAGACTTGTATACATCACACCCATACCCTCTAGAAGGGAACCTAGCTAACAGGGTAGTCAGACGGTCATGGTAGACCCATGGTGTCAAAAAGTATATCGACTCTGGTTTAGGTACTTCCCACTATAAATCAAAAAGGATATGATACAGATAATTATTGAATCATGATGATTTTACTTACTTAATTCATTGTTTTCATCCACAAACTGTTATATTGGTTTAAATAGCATATTGTTGAAAACCTTATAAAATGCATGATATTTTATCTATACTTGTCCCAAATAAATGTTGTTGTTGATATTATTACTCACTCAGTTAGTGTGACTGACCGTGTTTCTTGTTTCCTTTTTCTCTCCCACAGATAATCTAGGTGAGGCTGACACTTTGACTCAGGAAGTGCGATAGACAGAGCGAATGATGGATCCGGTAATCCCCGCACTTGCTTCGCATGGGCTATCATTTTGTTAGACTACTTTAGTATGTTGTTTTGTTAAACTCTAGAGTTTTGCTCCTTAAGTTAGCCTTGGGATTGTATTTTGGCTTGTGTTAGCGGTAGCGTAGCTTAAAAAAATTATATAGTTGTGGTGGGAGCTTGTGGCTTGAGATTGTCAATATTTCCTAATCTTAGCATGTTAAATTACTAGGGTTATGGTGCATTGGACACATGTTGATTGAAAACTAACAGGTTTAAAGCTTTGGTTTGTTCTCGGTACAGAGGAAACTATGCCGGATTTTTTTTATGTGGGAAAAATGAGGTACGCTTGCTTAGTAGTCTTAGACTCACTTAGCGCCGGTCATGGCCCTCGTCGGATCATGACAAATGAGGTTCAATACGCTCCAACTTTAAAACTTGTTCACTTTTAACATCCTCACTTTTGTACATTTTCTTAATCTTGACATCATAATATATTTTGGTCAAATGGTTGAAATTCCTATTTCCGCTCCACAAGCTGGCCAGTATCCACAAAAATTAGTTGTAGGGCATCAGACGCCTCAACCTTTTTATTCAATTTAGCCTGCAGGTCATGGATATCTGAGCCAAATTGGTTTATCTCTTGCCTGAGCTCAGTTCTTCCTTCTATCAGTTGTTCTGTCATATTTGAAAGACCATCACGGAGAGACTCGTGAAATTTTATTAGCTGAGCTTGTTCCTCTAGCCAAGATTGGCTCACTGTATCTGCTTCTTCAAAATTATCTTCTTGCAGGAACTCGCTTTCTTTAGCCAATTCTTCCGCCTCGGCCTTTATTCTCATGATTGCTGCACTAATTCTTTGTATAGCATTTTGATTTTTATCTTGTTGCTCAGCTACTTGCCTCATCATCTCCATAATAGGGGCAACACATTCCTCATCCTCCACTTCATTGCTCATATCAAACTCATAAACATTATTAGAAACATCATAATAAGAGTTCTGAGAAGGATAATAAGAATTAAGACAACCCTCCCAATGATCACCTTGACGGCCATACACATTACAAAATTCCACCCATACAATTGAGATTCACAATTTTGTCACACCCACAATATGGACATGGATCACCAATAAGAATAACCAATATTTGACCAATTCTCATTCCAAGATACCATGTAAATAAAGATAATAAAATTTTAAACTAAGATAAAATAAATAAATAAAACTTGAATAGACAAAAAGTAAAAATCTAATCTAGTAGAATAGTTAATTTCTAAGTCCCCGGCAACGGTGCCAAAAACTTGTTGGTCCCAAATACACACGCAAGTATACGTGATCATACAAGTAATATAGAATTGTAAGTCCAGATATCGTACTCATAGGGAGTTATGATTAACTATCAACTAAATTAAACCCAACAATTAATCTATTCAAGCGAATACTAAAGGGGGAATATTTAGCTAGAATTGTAAGAATATTTAAAGAGGTGCAAACAAATATGGCACAAGATGAAGATTAACAAAATTGAGTGTTGGTGACAAAGTACATCAACAGGTGTTGAATACAGGTACTTCAACAAAATTGGGTGTTGGTGACAAAGTGCATCAACGGGGGTTGGAGACAGGTGCTTCAACGAAATTGGGTGTTGGTGACAAAGTGCATCAACATGAGTTGGAGACAGATGCTTCAACAAAATTGAGTGTTGATGACAAAGTGCATCAATGGTTGGTGATAAAGTGCATCAACGTGAGTTGGAGACAGGGGCTTCAACAAAATTTAGTGTTGGTGACAAAGTACATCAAGTACGGTTGGTGACAAAGTGCATCAACGTGAGTTGGAGACAGGTGCTTCAACCAAATTGAGGGATGGAGATGTGTGCTTCATCAAAAGTGAAAGTTGGAGAGAAGTGCTCCAACATAACTGCAAAACAAATAAGTCAAACGTATACAACTTTGAATTACGGGAGAATGTTGGAAAACTAATTCAAAGTTGTAATAGAAAACCTTAGTTATTTAGGATTTGGTACTTGCAAAATTATTTAATTTATATCTAAATAGGATTTGTAATTAGAATTAATATAGGAATAGGCTTTTCTGTTTTTAGTTAAAATAAATTTCGTACTATTATAAATAAGGATATTAATAATTTATTTTATGTGCGGAGGAAATAAAGATTTGTAGAGATCATTAATAGATTTATAATAAACTATTTTCCTTCATAAATCCTTTTTATCTGACTGACTTGGTTGAGTTTCAAAGTCTTAAGTTGAACCAAATGATTTCACCCCAAACTATTACTATGACTTGTTTCTATTTCTTATTAAGCTTAAAGAGTCTCGTCAACTTTGGTTCTTTATATTTTATGGAACTGAATTTTATTTAATTGAGCTGATCAGTAGTTAGGTTTGAGTAAACTCAGTATTTTCTCTGTATGTGATGCACCACCCAGTCAAATTTACTTGAATAACTAATATAAAACTCGTGTTTGATTTAGGTTTTATTACTCAGTAAACTAACTTATTAATCAAGTCGATAATTTGGTTTACATCCCTAAGTAAACTTGGAAATCCTTGACTGATCGTAGTAAGACCACCCATCTATAAGTTTTCTCTATCGCTTAGATGATATCACTTCTGTTTTGTTTGTTTGGTTCACATATTAGTAATTCACTAACTATAATGTAGACATGGTATATGTGGTGAATCATAATGTAAGAATTGTTATGGTATGATTTATAATATATAGAATGTTGTCTAGGAATTACTTACCTTAAGGGTATTTTTATCATTAAATACTTGTATTTTTAATTTACTTACATATGCATTCTTATTTCACATTTTATCATGCATAAATAAATAAATAAATACTACATAAAATCACGCATAATTTAATGTTACATAAATTAATTACTAGTATCTGGGCACATGCGTTACACGTGTATCCCATATCAGTATTTACATAATGTATTTACAATTATATATTTATACATATATATTCTAAAAATATTTGACTGGGCTATAAATTAAACATTAAATTGCACGTACAATTAACATTATTAAATATCTATGGTACTACCTCGTATGAATGAAGTCAAAATATGCACTATGTTATATTTTTGATTCTGTTATGAATAGTTTGTACATTGGATACTACTTTGGATACTACATTGGATACTACATTGGATGCTACATTGGATGTTCATGTTGTGAATAACTTAAAGATTAAATTTCCTATTTTATGTCCATCATCTTTACTTTTTATGCCTATAAAAGGCCATGTAATTGCAATGAAAAATTACACCAAAGTGAAAGAAGAAAATACTTCTCCATTCTCTCTATCTCTTCTTGTTTACATTTTACTGCATTGCTTTTATTTTATAACACGTTATCAGCACGAAGCTCTACTTTTATTCTTAACTCCCGCTAAGTTGAGCCATATTTTATTAAGTTTTCACTATATCTCAAAACTTGAATTTGTGGCACTTGACATCACCGGGAGGAACTATTTATCATGGGTTCTTGATGCTGAAATTCACCTTGACGCTAAAGGTCTTGGAAATACTATTATACAAGGAAATGAAGCATCAAATCAGGATAAAGCGAAGGCCATGATTTTCCTTCGTCATCATCTACATGAAAGGTTAAAAACTGAATATTTAACCGTAAAAGATCCACTTGAATTATGGATTAATTTGAAGGATCGATATGACCACCTAAAACTTACGGTATTACCGAAAGCTCGGTATGAGTGGATACATTTAAGGTTGCAAGACTTTAAAACCGTAAGTGAGTATAATTCTGTTATCTTTAAAGTAAGTTCTCTATTAAAATTATATGGAGATACTATCACAGATGAGAACTTATTGGAAAAAATATTTTCTACTTTTCACGCTTCAAATGTAGTGCTACAACAACAATACCATGAAAAAGGTTTTAAGAAATATTCTGAGTTAATCACATGCCTACTTGTGGCTGAGCAGAATAATACTCTATTAATGAAAAATCATGAAGCCCGTCCCACTGGGTCAACTCCATTTCCGGAAGTGAATGTTGTAGCAACATATGATAAGTTTGAAAGAAAACAAAATAATACCGTGGTCGTGGACATGGTCGTAAACGTGGACGTGGCAGGGGCGAAACAATTATCGTCATTATGGTGGAAATAAATTGGAGAACAATAAGGGTTCTCAAATTAATCATTCAAAAGGTAAAGCTAGTATGTGTCACCGATGTGGTATGAGAGGTCATTGGGCACGCATTTGTCGTACGCCAGAACATTTTGTCAAACTTTATCAAGCCTCCCTCAAGAAAAAAGAAAATAATGTGGAGGCACACTTAACCTTTCAAAATAATGATGATGAAGCAGGTCCCTCAAATAAATATGATTCTAAGACACATCTTGCATATAAAGATGATGATTTTGAAGGCCTAACAAATATTACTCATTTAGAAGTTGGGGACTTCTTTGACGATATTGACTGAAGAACTAATCATCTTACTGGGGAATGAAGCTATAAAAGTTGTTATGTTTATGTTTGCAACTAGTTTATTTTTCTTGAGTGTATTTTCTTAATGCATCATGTGTTGCTAGTTTCTACATTTCTAATGTATTTCTTAATGTTTTTTTCCTGCTTGTCTTTCATATTTTTTATGATGTATTATTTGTTTTTTTTATGAAGAATATGAAAATTCCCCAGTCTTCAGTTGGACTCAAGATTAATAAAGATGATATATGTCTTCTGGATAGTGCTACAACACACACTATTTTAAAAGATAAGAGATATTTCTCTTATTTGATAATGAAAGAAGTGAATGTTAATACAATATCCGGTAGTCCAAGATTAATTGAAGGTTCTGGAAGAGCCAATTTATTACTACCAGGAGGAACAAATTTGGCTATTGATGAAGCACTATATTGTAGTAAATCTCAAAGAAACTTATTAAGTTTCAAAGATATTCGCCAAAATGGCTATCATATTGAGACTACAAATGATGAAAAGATTGAATATCTTTATATTACTATAATAATGTCCGGTAAGAAATATGTGCTTGAAATGTTACCTGTTGTTTTCTCCGGCTTATACTACACAAGTATTAGCAGAATTGAAATACATGTCGTAGTAAACGAGAAGTTTACTAATCAAGATAATTTTATTATTTGGCATGACCGGTTGGGCCATCCTGGTTCTAATATGATGCGTAAAATAATTGAGAATTCACATGGACATGTAATGAAGAATCAGAAGATTCTTCAATTTAAGGAATTCTCTTGTGCTGCATGTTCTCAAGGAAAATTAATTATTAGACCATCAACTATTAAAGTTAGGATGGAATCCCCTGCATTTCTGGAACGTATACAGGGTGATATATGTGGGTTCATTCACCCTCCATGTGGACCATTCAAATATTATATGATTTTGGTAGATGCATCTACAAGATGGTCACATGTGTGCTTACTATCAACTCGCAATATGGCATTTGCGAGTTTGTTGGCTCAAATAATAAAGCTAAGAGCACAATTTCCAGATTATGCAATTAAGACAATTCGTCTTGATAATTCCGGTGAGTTTACATCCCAAGCCTTTAATGATTATTGTATTTCAACTGGGATAACAATTGAGCATCCGGTTGCTCATGTTCATACACAAAATGGTCTAGCAGAATCATTGATCAAACACCTCCAATTAATTGCTAGACCAATGCTTATGAGAACAAAACTTCCCATTTCAGTATGGGGTCATGCTATTTTGCACGCAGCAGCACTTGTGCGGATAAGGCCCACAAGTTATCATAAAGTCTCCCCATTGCAATTGGATTTTGGCCAGGAGCCAAATATTTCCCATCTTAGGATCTTTGGTTGTGCGATATATGTTCCAATTGCTCCACCACAACGCACAAAGATGAGTCCTCAAAGAAGTTGGGGATATATGTTGGATATGAATCTCCTTCTATTATAAAATATCTAGAGCCGGTGACTGGAGATTTATTTACGGCAAGATTTTCTGATTGCCATTTGGATAAATCAGTATATCCAACATTAGGGGGAGAAAATAAGCAGCTGAAAAAGAAGATAGATTGGAATGCATTATCACTGTCTCATTTAGATCCTCGAACAAATCAATGTGAACAAGAGGTTCAAAAGATTATTCATTTACAAAATATTGCAAATCAATTGCCAGATGCATTCACTAACCTACCAAGGGTGACTAAGTCACATATTCCAACTGCTAATGCTCCAATTCGAGTTGATATCCTGACAGAACAATTAATTAAAGCAAATGAGTCTAAGCCATGCTTGAAACGTGGTAGACCAATCGGTTCTAAAGATAAAAATCCTCGAAGAAGAAAAGGAGCAAGTGATCAAAGTGAACATAACACAGAGGTAGTGGCTCAAGAAGAGCCCCAAGACGTAACAAATGATAAGACCTTAGGGGAGGTCCAGGTACCTAAAAATAATGAAAATAAAGAGATATCAATAAGTTACGTCTCAACCGGGAAAAGATGGAACCGAAATAATATTGTTATCGATAACATTTTTGCTTATAATGTCGCTGTTGAAATAATGCAACAAGATAAGGATCTTGAACCAAAATCTGTCAATGAATGTAGACAGAGAAATGATTGGCCAAAATGGAAAGACGCTATCCAGGCAGAGTTAACTTCACTTGGAAAACGTGAAGTCTTCGAACCCATAGTTCGAACACCTGAAGGCATAAAGCCAGTAGGGTATAAATGGGTTTTTGTGCGAAAACGAAATGATAAAAATAAAGTCGTTAGATATAAAGCACGACTTGTGGCACAAGGGTTTTCCCAAAGGCCTGGAATTGATTATATGGAGACATATTCTCCTGTAGTGGATCCTATCACCTTCAAGTATCTCATAAATATGGCAGTACAAGAAAAACTTGATATGCATCTAATGGATGTTGTTACAGCCTATTTGTATGGATCATTAGACAACGAAATTTTTATGAAAGTACCTGAGGGATTTAAAGTGCCAGAAGCATATAAAAATTTTTGAGAAACTTGTTCAATAAAGCTTCAAAAATCTTTATACGGATTGAAACAATCAGGACGTATGTGGTACAATCGCCTGAGTGAATACCTGTTGAAAGAAGGGTACAAGAATGATCCAATTTGTCCCTGTGTCTTTATAAAAAGGTCTGGATTTGAATTTGTTATAATCGTTGTGTATGTTGATGATTTAAATATCATTGGAACTCCTGGGGAGCTTCCAAAAACAGTAGACTGTTTGAAGAAAGAATTTGAAATGAAAGATCTTGGAAAGACAAAATTTTGTCTTGGTCTACAAATTGAGTATATGAAAGATGGAATATTTGTCCATCAATCGACATACACCGAAAAGTTTTTAAAGCGATTCTATATGGATAAAGCACATCCATTGAGTACCCCGATGGTTGTGAGATCACTTGATATAAAGAAAGATTCATTCCGACCTCATGAAAATGATGAAGAGCTTCTTGGTGCCGAAGTACCATATCTTAGTGCAATTGGGGCATTAATGTATCTTGCCAATAATTCCCGACCAGATATAGCTTTCTCAGTAAGCTTATTGGCAAGATTTAGTACTTCGCCAACACAAAGACATTGGAATGGTATTAAACATATATTCAGATACCTCTAAGGGACCATTGATATGGGTTTATTTTATTCAAATGAATCCAAACCATCATTGATTGGTTATGCAGATGCAGGATATTTGTCTGATCCACACAAGGGTCGATCTCAGACAGGCTATTTATTTACAAGTGGAGGTACGGCCATATCATGGCGTTCGACAAAACAAACTATGGTTGCTACTTCTTCAAATCATGCAGAGATAATAGCCATTCACGAAGCAAGTCGAGAATGCATTTGGTTAAGATCTATAACTCAACACATTCAGCAAACATGTGGTCTTTCTTCGAAAGAGAATATTCCAACAATATTGTATGAAGACAATGCTGCATGCATAGCTCAATTTAAAGGAGGATATATCAAAGGAGATAGAACAAAACACATTTCACCGAAATTCTTTTTCACTCATGATCTTCAGAAGAATGGTGAAATAGATGTACAACAAGTTCGTTCAAGTGATAATTTGGTTGATCTGTTCACTAAGGCATTACCAACCTCAATATTTGAAAAGCTGATATATAAGATTGGAATGTGTCGTCTTCGAGACATTAAGTGATTTTTCATCAGGGGAAGTAACTACATGCTGCACTCTTTTCCTTAGCCAAGGTTTGTCCCACTGGGTTTTCCTGGTAAGGTTTTTAATGAGGCAGCAAGCAATGCATATTATAAATAACTATGTACATCCCAATATTTTTTTTTTTGTAAGTTTTTAATGAGGCACATTATCTTATATGGACATCCAAGGGGGAGTGTTATGAATAGTTTGTACATTGGATACTACATTGAATGCTACATTGAATGCTCATGTTGTGAATAACTTAAAGATTAAATTTCCTATTTTATGTCCATCATCTTTACTTTTTATGTCTATAAAAGGCCATGTAATTGCAATGAAAAATTACACCAAAGTAAAAAAAGAAAACACTTCTTCATTCTCTCTATCTCTTCTTGTTTACATTTTACTGCATTGCTTTTATTTTATAACAGATTCGTCATACTTTCAATAAAAACTTCTCTTTCTAACTGTGTAAGTTTAATTATTCTAAACTTTTTTGTACGTGTCAGCCATAATTATTATAATAGTTACTACCACACATCATAAGTACCTTCCTCGTTTAGGGACAACTACTAAAATATTTGTATAAAACAAAATAGTAGAAATATTTGCTTGGAGTTTTAAAAACGAATCGAAAATATACAAAACAGTGTCCTTGCATGAGTAATTGAGAGGCTAACAAAATTGGTACAAGGGATGGAAGTAGCTACAAAAATTATGCCATTCCATTTAATTTGTCAATCTCTATACATAAGACCATGAAAAATTATATATCCAGCAATTTCATTTACTTTTTTCTTTTCAGTATTAATACTTTATCAAATCAATGTAAAGTACTTTGTAAAATTTTTATTATGTAGTGCAAACAAAAACACCAATTATATATATAGCTTAACCAACCAAAGAAAATAATTGAAAATAACGAAAAATAATGATGTAAAAATTGTTCAATATGATGTAATGAGAAAAACAGAGGATCATACAAATTAAGATTCAATAAAAGTCTCACTTTGCAGTACATATCAAACAAAGCAGAAAAAATGTATCTACACAAGCCAGAAATTACATCCAACTAAAGACAGTAAATACAGACGCGCATGTTATAGTGTATCCGACATCCCAACAATCACATTATTTTGTAATCGAGATATGAAAAATAAGAAAAAGAATCGTACTACTCCTATTACAAATGAGTATATATCACTACACTTTCTTATCAAACTTCTATCCTTTGTTTAAAAAGAAAACATTCTAGAATAGACAAAACCTCTAAGGATTAATCGACTGGAAAACAATAAAGCCTTCCGTTGGCAAATAGACCATAAACTAATTCTAATGGTTCTTTTGCAGAAAGGTAATATTATAGTACACAGTTGTCCCATAAATACAAGCCTCTAGATGGTAGGAGACATGAGAAAATGAAAAAGAAATTAGTTTGCCTATCAAGATGTTGCTGAGCAAAAGATGACAAATGAAAAGAGACAATAGATAATGTGGGCAAAATGGAATTTCTTATAGAAAGAAGAGAAAATTGTTAAATTGATCTGGCACTTTGTTTTGCACTATTATAAGTACAATAAAAGATATAAAAAGTTTACCCATAAATGTTATTTTTGGTAGCATCTCAAAGGACCAAAACTGATATAGAGGTGGAGCTTTAAAAAAATTGACAAACTGAACATTTAATAACTACAGTAGACTAAACGATCATTCCTATTTATTAAGCAAAAAGATGTGCACACCTACAACACGTTATAACTGATGGCAGATGAAAGAATCCCAATTCAATACCACCTAATATTTTCATCTAACATATTCATTTTCATTGATTTAAAGAGTAATATGGTCATTCAGCTTTTGAAGGGCATTTAAGTAATTCGACTTTAGAGGGTCTTCCCACTTTTAGTATAGTATAGTATATATATATATATATATATATATATATATATATATATATATATATATATATATATATATATATATATATGATGTAGGGCTATATTATAGACTAACCAAACACAACAATAGTTATGCGGGGATAATTTTCTTAACCTCCAACCTAAGCTGAGATTATTTTCTTAATCCCTCCAACCAAATGACCAATGATAAAGTGAACAAAATTTTTTAGAGAAAAGAAAATGAAAGAATGAGAATCATAGATGCACAAACAAACAAACAAGAAGATGCAAGTATCATAATTCTTCATTAAATTGGTAAGAGGTACAAAGCATATATATCTACATATATACTCCACCTTGAATTCTTAATGACAAAGAACAGCCCCAGATGTAGATTGCCCTTAGTTATCAAGATTATACTATAACTTATCACACAATTGGTGGTTTTATTTAAATACAATATTTGGCCTAACACACGTTTTTTTTCACTCAAATATATTAAGCCATGGCCAATACTCTTAAATTCAAGAACATTTTGAGTAAGTTGATTAAATAAGAGAATCATAAAAAGCAGGCATATGAGGTGACTGGTAAGTTGCAAGAGTACTCCATGGTAATTCATGTGGTGAACTATAAGGATGATTTTGAGGTCCAGAAGTGAGTGATGAATATGCAACATTACTATTGTATCGATGAGACAATATTACATCTTCATCGATTCGACTCCTTTTTCGTGCTTGACATTCAGGATCGACAGACCTTATCTCGTTTCTATCAACCTCGGAATCAGATTCGAGTTCTTTAACGTTTGATTCAGATAATTCATCACATAGAGATGGTAATGACAAGGGTGAATATGAGTAGGACTTGCAGCTTAGCCTACAACTTGAAGCATGAGCTTTTCGTTCCTCCATTATTCCATCTAGAAATCTTCCTTGTGCTTCAAGTTTCATCCTCAAGTTTCTTTGAACCTTTCATAGAAGATTTCATCTTAAAAACTTTCTAAACATGGATGAAAATCACTAATTTAAAATTTACCTCAAGATGATCGCTTAATCGCCTTCGTGCATCCATATGCATTTGTAGTGCTTCATTAAGTTGAGCGCCCCTATACATATTAACATTGAGTTTAACTTCTTTACACTAACAGCAAATAGCTATTGATAAGTAGTAACCTGAAAAATAAGGCATGTTACCTACTACAACAGGTTAAAATACACTGAGAATATAGATATTATTTACACTATTTGTTTATATAAGTAAAATCCATTAACATTTCATACCAAATTTTGAGCAATATTAAGAGTGAAAATAGAAAGGGAACGTTGGCGTAACTAGTAAAGTTGTTGTCATGTGACCTGAAGGTCACAGGTTCGAGCCGTGGAAACAGCCTCTTGCAGAAATGCAAGGTAAGGCTGCGTAAAATAGACCCTTTAGGGTCCGGCCCTTCCCCAGACCCCACGCATTGCGGGAGCTTAGTGCACCGGGCTCCCCTTTTTAGTGAAAACAATGGTTGGAGGAAGAACTTTGTATAAGGTTTAAGGAATGAAGAAGTAACTCACGCTGTGGCACTGAAATTTGGCAAAATTTCTGAAATGCTTCTCCTTTCAAACTTGCCAACTATATGTTAGAAAATGAAAAGCCAGAAAACTAGAAAACGTTAGTATATTACATAACTTGCATGTAGGAAATGGAAATTCCAAAACTGTAAAAGGGAAGAGACTTACTAACGGGATCTTCACGTACAAATTTTGACATCCTGTACTTCTGTTGTGATTGAAAGAGAAAATAAGAAGTGAATAATAATAAAGCAAAGATTTGAGCTTTTGCATACATACATGATCAGTTGAGTACTAAGTTAGCAAAACAGAGAAAAAGACCAAAAAACATAGGACGTTTATGAACAAGCTTATGAACTCAGAGGCAGACCTAGGGTGTTGGGAGTGAGTTCAATTGAATTCATTATTTTACGCACAAAACATATATATACATGTGTGCATGAAAAACACTAGAAAGTAGACTCCTATTTATGAACACATATTTTTCAGGGAAAATCAAAATCTTGAACGGAAAAAGCTTAAATCTTGAATTTGCCTCTGTATGCTTGAATGTTGTATCCATCTAAATATTTTAACCTAGGAAGTAACAAGGCTAGCATTATGACAACAGAAACTACAAATGAATCAGAAAGAGGTGGAAAGATGTTTGGCACAAAAGATAGAAATGATATGCAATTAGGAAAGAGATCATCACAAGGGATATAAGTAAAAACCTGTAGGTGGCTTTTAACATGGAAGATAGTCAGTCCTTCAATTCCCATAACCTTCAAAATTCCTTTTGGTGTTGCTCCTGCAAGCCAATTTAGTTTATAAGAAATGAAAAAGGGATGAAAACGATGTGTTTAAAAGGTATTGAGATATAATTAAATAAATAAACGTGTGCTCTTACAAAACGGTTTAAACTTTCATTTGAGATGGTCACATAGTTCATTATGAAATCGAGCAGGCAAGAGGTTCTCGGTTCAAGTCTCACCGCCACACATTACTAGAAAAGGCATGCACGTGAGATAGCGTGACAAATACATAATTAAGTAAATAAAAGTATGCTTACTTTCTGGACCTCCAAGCTGAGTAACTGCCTTCTCAAACAGGTCATGAAGTTGTTGAGTCCATTTCAGTCTCTCCTTTGATGAACAATCGGACCGATTCGAACCCATATTGGAACTCAGCAGCTCTTTGAACTTCCCAGGCATTGCAGAGGAGCTATGCCAAAGAAAGAAGACTTAAAGTAAAGCTGTTGTCAAGATAATGTTAACAAGTTGATGGATTCTATGTAAAAGGGTAGGTAGAATGCTGCTAATTTTCGGAATAAACCAAGCTAAGTTAAAAAGAGTCCCCAACTTCTTATACACAAGATCTTGCTTTTTATATCATTTGGTGAAGAGAACTAAACTCATAAGCAATAACGAGCTAACAAGAGTGGTAAATGTTGTCACTTTTCTATTGGAATTATCTTAAACCTGCCTAAAGAATCGAGTTAGAAGACAAAATAAGGCATACAACGGGCTAACTACAAGCCAGCTTTCATTCTCAATTTTTCAGACAGCAGCTACCACTCTGAATCTTGATATGTTCCATCTATTTTCATCTTTTGGTTGATACCGTTAACTAAATCCAAATAGCACACCATTAATAAAAACTTTACAGACCACTTATCGATGTAATCAGGTCTTTCTCTGGAAATTATACCTGGTAAAAAAGCATGTAGTCTACATAATCCAACAGCATTCATTAGTTTATTTCCCCAGACCCCACACATGTGGGATTATACTAGGTTGTTGTTGTTGTTTATTCATTAGTTTATGTAACAAACTATGCAACCATCAAAATAACAAAGCACTATGTAACAACAAACATTCTTTTTTTACAAATAACCATGAAACATTTAACATGATAAGAGCATGTAAAGTAAATTAACCAACTTTCTATATATTGGGATTTGGTCAACATCCGAACATGGATCAAGGATAGAAGAGAAACCTCTTTATCCCCTTTCTAAGCATATATAAGAAAAGAAAAATTACAATAGCATATCCATTACAAATGTAATATTGCTGTACTATTCTGTTAATGGCGAAACAATAGGATTGATGCCCCCCTGTCCTCTGATTCATGAGATGACTACTGTCTTGCCCGCTTCATACAAGACGGGCATTTGTATTGCTTTATACTCTCAGCTTTAGCAGGTGTTATCTTCACACACTTTCCATGGTACCACTTCTCACAGATGTCACAGCCAATCCAAAATTCATCAGCGCTGTAGTTCCCACCACAGCTTCCACAGAGTGTTTCCCCATGTTCTTCTTCATCCTCCTCGTAGCTTTCATCTGCCAGGTTTGGGGTGCTTTTAGCCTGACCATCATTAGATCTCTGCACAAAACGGGGGGAATGGCATTTAGCAACGAGGGAGAGAGCGAGCAAGCGCATACATAGTCGATCATGAAACTCTGAGAGAGAAACTAAAGGAACTCAATATAAGAGTACCATGGTGTTACCGATATTATGCATTAGTAGTCCTAATACCAAGGGGACCTACAAACAAACTAAAGGGAAGACTTGGATGTTTTCCCTACCTTTATGCTACCACGTGATCTGCTCCCACTATCTGCACTGGGCTTATCTTTTAGAGGCTTTCTTTCTGTCACAACTTCAAAGACGGTGGGCAGATCATTCATCATGCTGAATAGACGCTTCCTGTCCAACAAGTATCGAAATAGAGTTATCAAAGACGAAAGCACAAAAAAAGCTCTAAGCTCCGTTGGGAATTTAAGCGCAAATCGCAAATAAAGTGTGGGCTTTACTTGAGAAAGGCGCAAAAAGAGGGAAAAAACAATTTTTTATGTGTAGTCCAACACTAATAATCATAAACATGAATAACTAACATATGGACAAAAAAATTGAAAAACAATTATGATAGAGTGAAGTATCAATTGTTTAGTGTCGTTTCTTCAGCGTTAAGCTCGTTGGCAAGAAAAAGTATGCCTTAGAGCCTTGATGATGACACTGAAGCGCCTGCTAAGTGAGGAGGCGCTCAACATGTTTTGAGCCTCGCTTCAGGGCTTAAGCGCGCTTAAAGCGTGCCTTTGGCAACACTATATTGAAAATCAGGATAACATAAGACTTTCCAGCAGAAAAGTTACACATAAAGTATAGTTTAACCAGGCACAAGTTAAAAAGGACCAAATCAGAAGGTTGTCCACAAATGGCCGGTAGAGTGACTATGTCGTAATTCTTTTAACCTCTTACAAACCTCCATTCATCCACCAGAAAAGAAGATAATGGGGTGATGAAAGTGGTGAATAGGACTATAAATAAGGCAATTCAACAACTTTATCTAAAGCAATACCCAAGAAAAAGGATTAGATGCAATGCAAAGTAAGGGATGGAGCAATGTGCAACTTTTCCCCTCCAAGAAGAGTAAACTATGAGATTTCTAGGAAAGAGAGCGCCTTGGCAAACAGGTGATAATTTCCTTAACAATTTTTCTCTTTATACGCAAATGCATGTTTATTATTACTAGAAACGTAATCTAGATTAGATAGAGCAAAGTGTCTAAGACTTGTTATTAGCGCCAAGAGGTTGTCCCCTAAAGAAAGTGCAACCAGAAGGAAATATCAACTCAGAAAACATAATGTACTTTCTACATCTAAATCAAGGTAATCTAGTGGCAAGATAAGTCTAGACACCCTTGAACAATGGAGATTCTGAAGCTTTTGCATATTTAAGTTGCATGACTATAGATGTTCCTCCACTTCAGATGTCTAACATCCAAAGAAACAATTTCCAGCATTAAATAAAATGGTCAGCCTTTCAGAAATCATGGGGTAAAACCATTAAAGAGTAGATTGACATCTGAGCAAACAAAATTAAGAACTGGCAATACACCACATCAAACGTTTACAGCAGAATATAGTTTCTCAATTATGCCCAGTACGTGAAAAGACTGCAAAGAAAAGCTTCAATAATCTACATCACTTCAGACCACAGCTTAAGTCGGTGAACAATCTGACGGTACTCACAGAAGATAAAAGCACAGAGAAGTGTTATGCAGTAAATTGATAAGTCTATGAATGCTGGTCTCTTTGGAAAGTTTTAGTCCATCAGGAAAATCTGGCAGATGGTTCCTGCCTGCATCTTTTGGTGTGTCTGGTCAGAAAGGAATTGCAGGTGCTTTGATGGGATATCAACTCCTTCTATGGTTCTTAAGGCTAGATGTCTTCAATGGTTGTATAGTTGGCACAATTTAGCTCCTAATGATTGTCATATTAACTTTTTTGATTTTGTTAGCTCTTTAGCTCTTGCTTAGCTCTTTTTGTTCATAGCTAACTGTCTTTTATGTACTCTCTTTTGTACTTCTTGCATCTTCTGGATGCCATCTATAAAATTCCCCTTCATAAAAAAAATTATGCAGTAATTTATGTACTTTATAGAAAGTTAAGGATAGACATCAGAACTCGTAGAACTAACTTTTAAAGGGCGGTACGTGCACATGGAAGATACATGTAATCAATCCTAACTACCAAAAGGCTGTTTTGGTGAACACTAAAATCTTCAAGAAAAAAGTTACAATCTCAATACACGACAAGCACGACAAAGATATACAACCAACAGAATGCATCCCCTCTGCCCCATCAGGAAAATATATAACCATATATACTAAAGAAGAATTCATCTTTTGGACAAACAGAACTTGTCTCACTTCAAGATTGAATGAAGTGGAAGGTGCAGAATAGAGACCTGATAGCACAGAGCAGCTATTTATTTGCTTAAACCGAGCACTGTTACCGTTGAATGACAGTCTTAACAATGTACCGTATCCAACATTTCAATGTATAACTGAGAATAACCGTGCTTCTCCAGTACAGAGAATCCTCATAGAAAACGCACAATAAATGCCAAGAAATACTATGATCAGGCCTTTCTGACACGTAGCATAACATAGGCAGAATTAGACGGTACTCCAGTTTATACTTTATAGGATTCACTGAAAGGTCAAAACAGCATTAGCATCGTTTCTTGATTAAATATGGTTCAGATAACTCGTCTTCAGTGTGTTGCTAAAGGCAGATGTATTAATTATATCAGCTACAAGCATTAAAGGTCCATCTTGCAAATTCACTTTCCCTATTAAGTGCCCATATCAAATACTATAGACTCTCGGACCAAGTTCTGTTTTTTATGCTTTTTTCAGAAATCTAGACCAATTATAAGATGGATCACCATTTGAACATCGGTAGACCTAGACCTTGGTTTAGTATGCTGCCTGCTTCATTAACGTTCTCTTTCTTAAAGCTTCACCTCCATTACACAATTAAGACACTTTGGCTGCAGAAACTCTCACGAGATTTCTCTATGAAGTCATAACAAAAATAAAGTTATCTTCGTTCTAATATTTTCCTTAAATGTATAAAATCCAAAAAGAGAAAATGCTCCATGATATGTACAAGGAGTTTTTTGCAAATTTCTATCAACAAAGCCAGAGAAGTGAAAAGAATTCAAGATAATTAGATGATTCCAATGCTTACAATGGCTTATTGGGAAGTTCCCCCTCGAAAATTGCCTCACTCAACCACTAAAACATTCAATTATAGCCAATTAGCAACTTTACATACAAAGAGAAAGTTATCCCTCTTCTTCCATGAACTTCTACGTGATAGCAGGAACCACCTAAGGGACGGGAGAGGAAGGTGACCGTTAAGAGTTACAAAAGTACCCCTACGCTTCACAAGAGGAACAGCAGAGGGATCCCGCATTTTCATAAAGTGTTCTCAAAATCTGTAAATGCCGATTTATCTCAATTATAATAACCACCAAAAGAGTACCTTTCATTTCGGTTAAGGCGAGCTCCAAAATAGAAAGACACAGAAAGCAACCAACAATCACTGTGAACAGCAACGAGGGAAAGCCAATCTCTACGATTCATTCCATCCCTAGCAAAATTTATCCCAAGTGCTGGCTCTGGGAGCTCAGGTGGTACTTCCTCGGCAGGAAGGTTGACTTCCCAAGTTTCATTTGGATGTCCATACAGACACAAATTTTCCTTCTCTACACCCAAGCAATGACACATTTTAAAAATCACACAAAAAGAAAAAATGTCAAACAAGACAAATTTACCTTTTAAGAAACAGGAAAAAACTAAAATAAGTCGCAACAGGTCCAGTTAAAACTCTTCTTTAAACAAAGTCACAGTTCATGTCATTTTGTTCAAAATTCTCCTTGTTAACAATGTTCCTACAAATATAATTTCTCTAAGCAAAAACATATCTAAACTATTTAAATCAACAAAAAATCTTAGAAATAAACACTTTCGTAGACTAACAGAAAACTCATTTATTAGCACTAAATAGTCAAACTAAGATTATCAGTTTTCTTTTTCACATCCAGTTCTCAAAAAATTTAAATTGACAGCATCATGTATTACTACAATCAAAAGCCATAAAATCCACGATCTACAAGAAAACGACAAAGTAAATTCAACTAAAAATTACCTGGATCACACAGATTGTAGAATTCATCCACATCTGGAAAACAAAACCAAAAAGATTCACACTCAATTATTCAAGAAAATACCAAATTACAAACCAAAAGGGAAAAAAGATCGAAACTTTATTAAAAAAAAAAAAAAAAGAACATGGGTATCTATATTTATGCATGAAGTACCATAAGTTAAAGCACGAACTATGCCAGTTCTACGAGCGTTGTAATCTTTGAAGATCTCTTCTACAGTACGAGGACTTGAAGGAATTGAGGCCATTTATTAACCTCAGAAGAAAAGAAAAAACGAAGAGAATTTTTAAGAATTTATATCTGAGATCTACGAAAAGAAGAAGGAAAAAATTACTGGGAATTGTTTAAAGAAAAAGAACAAATTGAATTGAGAAAGAGAGATGCGAGTGTTGGGAGCTTATGCTACGTGATGAAAATTAATTAATAAACATACTAATAAATAAAGGGATTTTTACCTATCTATACCATATATCAAATCTTATTACCAAAAATGTTCATAATTTGTTATTTACCCATGCAATCCACACTTTTACTACAAATTATATACCAATCCAAAAATAGGTAGATTTTGCCATTAAAAAAGCCCTAAAATGAAGGCACCAGATCTGATGTGATTCTGTCAACGATTTTATTCGAATTTTGAAACAAAGGAGATCTCTCTTCCTGATGAAGGCACCAGATCTGATGAAGGCACCAGTTGCGTAATTATCTCCTTCCTCAACAGAAAGAGATCTCTGTTGATATCAGCTACAACAAAAAACGCAATCAAATTGTACAATTACTGAAGAGAGACTATATCTGTTCTTCGTCTCAAATTGTACAAAATTGCTCTTCGTCGATATCAGTACTCAAATTGTAGAAACTATATCTGTTCTTCGTCTTTTTTCCTATCAACTACACGAAATCATGTCAAAAATCCCAATAATGCTGAAATCGAATGGTAATTGGGATAACTATGGCAGATTTAGAGATTTTGAAGTTGATGCCATTGTGGTAGATGATAATGCAAGCTACGGAATTCTCAGTTCTACAATTGCAGAACAATTATCGATTGATACATCGGATAAAATTATAGAAATCAAATACATTGTGAACGAGAATTGTCCTCCAATGGAGATTAGGAATGATATGGGGGTTCGTGTGTATATGGAAACCAAAAAGGAGAATAAAAACTTAGGTCTGTATCCTTTATGTATAAGCGTAAGAGATTTCAATATGGAATTGGCAATCAACAATGAAAGCACCAGTGCAGGTATGTTTGATTCGACATTGCAGAGAGTTATGGTGTTACTATGTTATTTACAATATTACTACAATTACCTACAATTAAACTACAAAGCTCATATAGTACTGAAAAGGATAAAGCAATGTTGCTTTCAAAATTATCTACATAGAAACTACATTTATGAATTTATTGTTTGCAGGTTCGTCTGGATCTCTAAACTTACTTGAATTTCCATCCTCACCAGCTATAGAGGAATATCAAAGTGAAATAATAACTGAATCTACGCAAACATATATTGAAGAAGGACAAGTTTATCAGGACAAGCAAACAGTAGCTGCTGCAATGAAGAATTATTCAGTGATGCAGAAGTTCCAGTTCAGAGTAAAAAGATCTAGTCATAGAAGGTATGTAGTTATTTGTGGATAATATATCAGCAAAATCAGTGTATAATTGAAGATAGGTGGGTTTTATAAATTGTAGTTAAATTGTAGTCAGTTTGTAGTTAATTGTAGTTTTTTCATAAATTTGTGTAAATATTGTATTTCTTTTGTAGCTACTGGCTTATATGTGTTGTTGAAAGCTGTAAATGGCATTTCAAGGCAACGTCAATTAATGATTCGGCAATGTTCAAGATTTCAGCCGTCAACACACATGCTGCCTAATGGACGAAACATTCATACAGCGCAAACGTACTGCAGCAGTACTTGGTAGCATGGTCGTTCCAAAGTATTGTGATCCTAAGACTGTTTACACACCAAAGGACATACAAACTGACATGTTATCCGAACATGGACTGAACCTAAGCTACATGCAAGCATGGAGAGCAAAGGAAAAAGCTTTACAGTTTTTGAGAGGGAATCCGTGTGACTCCTACAACAAATTACCCAAATATTTTTATATTCTTGAGAAGAATTATCCTTGTTCTGTTGTTAAATTGAAGAAGGCAGCAGATGATTGCTTCTTATACGCATTTGTTGCTCTTTGTACATCAATAAATGGTTGGCAACATTGTAGGCCGGTAGTAGTGGTTGATGGGACATTCTTAAAGTCAGCCTACAGGGGGATTATGCTGACAGCAAGCACCATGGATGCAGCAGGTAAATAATGGAATAATTTTGTACTTATTTTGTAGACAGTCTTTAAAATGCAGTTAAATTGTAGTTATTTTGTAGTTATATAAAAGAATGTAGTTAACATGTCTATATTTCTCAATATATATTGTAGTTGTTATTTAATCATATTTTATGTCTTAAAAATGTAGGTACTATTTTTCCCTTGGCATATGCTGTGGTTGATTCTGAAAACGACGCGTCTTGGAAGTGGTTCTTTGAGCAATTCAAGGAGGCATATGGTGAAAGACCTTCAATGTGTGTTGTTTCAGATAGGCATGAGAGTATACTGAAGGCAACATCAGTTGTCTATCCAGGATTGGCACACTACTCTTGCATGTGGCATATATGGACAAATATAAGGTCAAAATTCAAGAAGGGACATCTACAATTACATGAATTGTACTTTGCTACAGCACGGTCATACACTCTGGATGAATTTAATGAAAGGATGTTGAAGATTGAAGAGGTAGACCTGCGTGTAAAGTCTTACCTATATGATATTGGCTATCATAGATGGTCAAGAGTACATGCAACGGTGAATAGAACTTTTACTATGACGTCAAACATTGCCGAGTCGTTGAATGTTGTAACAAAAGATGCAAGAGAGCTTCCAATATTTGATCTATTTGAGTATATGAGGACTCTTCTTGAACGTTGGACAAAAGAAAAGTTATCGAAGGCAAAGAGTACTTTCACATACCTTGGTCACAAATACAACAAAGAATTGGAAGACAACAGTACATTATCTCAGAAACTAAGGGTAAGATATTTTTTTTGGTGCAGTAGAATCAAAAAAGTACTAGCTGCAGTGTTTCCAGATTGTAGTTAAACTGTAGTCAAATTGTCGGTAATAATAGTTTGTAGATGAGCTGTAATATATTTGTTGCTGATTTGTAGGTAAATTGTTGATAATCCATTTTAATGATTGATGTATTATTATTTCTGTTTGGTCTTCAATTGTAGGTGAGGGCTTTAACAGATCATATACATACTGTGTTAGATGGTGTGAAGCGGTACATTGTGTGTCTAGAAAACAAGAAATGTAGTTGTGGACAATTCCAACTTGATGAACTTCCATGTGCGCATGCTTTGGCAGCATTAAGGCATAGGAATGAAACATACGAAAACTATTGCTCTCCGTATTACACAAGGAAGAGCCTTCTGCTTACCTATGAAATGCCAGTAAATCCTCTTCCTGATGAAGGCAAATGGGATGTGCCACAACATATTTTGGATGAGGTAGTAAAGCCACCGGCGGGAGATAAAAGGCAGCCAGGGAGACCTCACAAGGAAAGATATAAAACATTTGATGAAATAAAGTCAAAGAAATACAAGGTGTCATGTGGCAATTGTGAAGGTGAAGGGCATAACAAAAGAACTTGCAAGAATGCGCCGAAAAAGAAATGAATATCATGTAGTTAGAATAGTTATTCAAAATAAATGTTAGTGAGCTCAAATTATCGGATTTTCTTGTGTAATTGTTTAAGTTTTTGAAGATGAATAAGAAGTATAAACATCAATTTGTGTATCTGCACTATTTATGTTTTTATGTATTCTGTCAAGCATCTAAAGTTGTCTTTTTTTTATAGAATAGTTAAACTTTAATATTTACTGTATACAAAAAAATTGATATTAATAAAGAATGCATTCAACGTAAATTGTATCCAGATTGTAGTGAATATGTAGTTTAACTGCGTTAGAACTGTAGTCATGTCATTCATATGTAGAGGAGTTGTAGTTAAAATGTAGTTTGACGTAGTTTAAATGTAGATAAATTGAATTTTTTTGATAAACCTTGTTGATAAAAGATGGCTAAATTATTTATATGATTCCTGTATTTATTTTATCTTTATGTTGTGTGACAAATGATAGTTATATACAGATATTACTTCGCACTTGAAGGTATTTATAAAAATAACTTGAAGATTAAAGTCAAATTATAAGACAAAGCTGTTGCTGTAAAAATGTAATCAGAGTACTCGAGTATAATGTAATCAACAAAAAGTGTTGTAGAAAACCAAAACGACATATTTCCTACATTGTTTTCCAATTCAACTACCAAATTTCACAGACCAAACTAGGAACACAATAGTCTATTTCTTCTTTCGTTGCACTCTAGTCCTCTCGTTTTTTGCCGGAGCACCCTTCCTCCTTGCTAGCCTGCCAGTAACCTCACTCTCACTGATTGACCCATCTTCTTGCTTCTTTGTTGCATAGTCCCACAGTAGAGCTCCATAGCGTCTACGGTGTTGGTCAATATCAGAAAGATCTTCCTTTGGGATTGCCAAATCTCCAAGGCTAACATACTCCGCAAATGCAGCCACAAATACACCACAATCGCTGCATAAGATGAGAATTTTTCATTATATAACAAATGATTAAAATAAAAAAATTAAACATATAGAAAGGGAGATTATTTTTTTACACTGAGCCTTCCTTTTGTTGTGGAATCTCAGCAACCATCCATTGTATGTCGAGAGGGTCCGTAACTGGTTTCTCGATGTATGCCTTTGTGCTCTTGAAGTTAATGTCTTTACGTTTACCATAGAAACCAGTGCATGACAAATACAGAGGGATAATGATTGAAAACTTGTCAACCAATGTCTCAACTGTTTTATGACGGTTTGCTCTCACCATGGAATCATAAACATAAAGTTGTCTGTCCTGTATGTCAAAAACTAGCAACAACCAATGGAAGTTCTCTACAAGGTTCACAGGTATGAGCACATAGTCAACAAGATCCCAGGCAACATTAGCAAGAATTCTATACCCAAGAATATATTCTCCAACATCATCCTCGGGTTTAACAACCGAATACCTTTGTTCCGGTGGAGAACTTATGAACTTGTCATAGATTCTTTCAATCTTTGTCTTGAACAAGCAATCCGTGGTTGTGAACCTAGTATTATTGTTGGGGCCATATTTGCCTCTTTTTCGCAGATAATACATAATAACATCAATGTGCTGCCAAAATAGAATAAACATATACAATAAGGTACGGTGTAACCACACTTGTCTACAAGACAGCTACAGATTAACTACAATTTGAATTTATTAAAAACTCTAACAGATTGCTGCAAATTAGCTACACTATAACTACAGAAATATAACAGTTAGTCCAAGTACCTCACAAAATGTAATTTAATTGTAGTTTGTATGAACCATAGTGAACAAGTACTATATGTACAATTGACCCATCAGACTACAAAACAACTACACATTAACTATATTTATGCACTGTCTACATTTATTCACTATACAGAGGAACAAATGAAACATACCACCTAACTTAAGGTCCCAATAATCAGCAAGTTCAACCTACAGTTAATATTAATAGGCACAATCACAAGCTCTACAATATTACTACAAGGTAACTACAGTTGTGGTACACAGAGATTCCAAGTCAGTCAAAAGTACCAAAATTCCAGTTTGTACATACAATCATCATCACATATGATACATAAGGTCCATAAAAAGCAAAATTTCACAGCTGAGACATAAATATAGTAACATATATATGTTGTCTACAATATTACTACAATTACACATCATAGCTGAAAAATAAACTACAATTACACTACACAGCTGAAGACAAAACAGATATTGTGAATGATTATGTTCTTTATACTTACTATATTATTGATGACTTGTCCGGGGTGAGCAAGGTCATAAAACCAGTCCTTCTTATCAATCTTTTCACAACTAAAATCCAACCAAGGCTTGATTTGGTTATCCTTCTTGGAAAAGTAATATTTCCTCCTGTAATAACAAAAAAATATCAAATACAAAAAATTGACAAAACGAATTACAATTTTAAAGTATAAAAATGGTGAACAGACAGTGTAAAATGAAGCATTCATACCTTCTAGATACTTTATCACTACGAATGTATAACCAGTTGGTGAACCTTTCTGTCAATTCAGGATCTACATTTTCACCTATGACACTTGTGAAGGGGTGCTTGAGGTAAAAAAATTTAGGTCCAACAGATGTGCTGCCTCCAGAACTATACAAAGATGTGAAAGGTGATCGTGCATGTTTTCCCGGTTGCCTGGTTCTACCGGGATGAACAGGGGTTGATTCATCTGGTATGGGCTCGCCATACATGACCAACTGTGATAAGTTTTCTGGCAGCTCAAAGTCATCCAATGTCAAACCTTTGTTTTCAATGCCTTCAGGAACAACTTTTTTATCAATGCCTTCAGGAACAACTTCAGTCACAGTCACACCGTGAATTGGCGACTGTGGAACTTCACCTTCTGTAGATAAGTGTAGATCTATGTAGATATGAACAGTATTATGGAGTTATAGAGAATATAGAGAATATATTACCTGTTTGTTGTGCCTCAGCTACTTCATCAATTACTGGTTCTTCCTCAATATTTCCTTGTAGATGTTCTGCTGAAACTTCAGCTTGAATGAATAATTGGAAATGAGAATTGTAGATATATGTAGGAATATGTAGTTAAGGTGTAAATTATTAAAATTTTGCATAAAAACCTTATTGTAATGAAGGAATGGTTCTGTACCTGCTTTATATGCCTCAGCTGCTTCTTGGAAGTCAGGATATAAGTCAACATGTGGTTGAAAATGTTCTGGAGAAATTGTAGTTGCAACACATAGTAAAAAAATGATTAGTATAATTAAATAATGCTGTCTTGAAATTTATAGATATGTATGTAGGAATTTTGTAGATACCTGTATTGCTTGTGCTTCCATGCAGTTGATCACCAGCATTGAACTGGAATTGCTGGTTGTTCTCTCCTTGATGTTGGTAATTATTTTTTGTTGAACTACCAGCAAACTACAATTTTGGGGAATATTTGAGACTACTTTATTCATATGTCTTAATTAGTCTTAGTACAAAATTATATGTAAATTCTTACCTTTGACTCGTCCAAATCAAACCTCTTGTTTATCACATTCATAACACCCTTCAAAGATTGATCTATGAACTCTCGAAGGCTTGAGAGTTCCTAAAAAACAGCCTTCCTATAGGCATCTAACTTTCCATCAACCTAAAAATTAAATATATAATTAGTTGGTAATCTTATTCTAACTGCTACAGTTACACTACAATTCAACAAACTATAATTGTTATAGATTTATACCACAAATTAACTACAATGTATAACATACTATAATTGTTATGTAATGAAGTCAAAATGTAGCAAATTATGTCAATATATTGTAGTTATTCATAATACCTGCACAATCCCCTTTTCCAACTTCATGAGCTTGCTACTGACAGATTCAATGTCCTCTTGACAATCTGTATATTTGGGTTCAAATGATGGAGAAGCAGTAGTTGGAACATGTGATGGTTGAGCACCATGTTCATCTTCATATTGAATCTTGTCTGGCAGATTAAGCACTCCAAGCTCTTCTCCAGATTCAATCATGTTTGTGAACTGAATGATGAAAATAACAGTTAATTCAAGTGACAAAAAAATGTAGATTCAATGTAGTTATTATGAATGTAATTGTAGCATCATACAAAAGTGGAAAAAAATACCTTGATCCACTCAGGCTTGATCATCTTCTCTTCAGTTGCAGTTAACCAAATCTGCTCCTTTGTAGCTGACCATCTTAAAATGCGAGGTATAGATTCAGAACATCTCGTAGCAAGCTCGGTGCTGACGGACGAGCAACACTCATATAGCCACATTTGCAAGGCTAATGAGCATCCCCGTATCAGATAAGAATGTACATGGGGATTAAGACGATGTCGGACAGATTCAATAACCTGCTTGAAGGATTTGATACCCCATGGGTATGACTCAAAATTACCAGACTCTATTAGAAAGAACATAAACTTGTCTATGAAAGTCACATGGTCTTTATCAGAAGGACAAACAAAAAATTCCAACATATAAAGAATGTACAACTTCACCGCATCCACATCGTTTGCCCATGCTTTATTAGTCACTACATTTTTCAAATGCCATTTCTCAACCCCTTCTTTGTTCGGAAAATATGTATTCATTAAAGGGCTAACATAGGTGGAAGTGTAACCATAGTCTGAAAACTTATTCACACAATTAAGACCAGTTATCAACCCAAATTCTCTCAAGGAAAAATTCAATTTTTTACCCTTAAATAGTACTGAAAAATATGAGTCAGTAGACTTTGTCAATTCATACTTCATCAGAAGATGAAGTGATTGGTTTTGCATACAGATTGTGGGGAGACCTAATAAGTAACCAAAACAAGTTTTTCTGAAAACCCTTAAAGCATTCGGAGAGAGTAAAGCTTGTATCTGGCTAGGTATGCTAGGATCACACAAACTGTGGAATCTAAGCACGCCATAATCAACATTTTGTTGTGCAAAGTAAGGTCCATTCTGTAGAAAATATAAAATTAATGAATATTAGTAGTTTGCATAAAAAGGAAGCAGTAATCTACATATAACTACATGACAAATACAAAATATAACTAGAAGAAGAATAGCCTACACACACCTATAACTACAAAACAATAACAGAAGAACAATGCACGTGTAAACATTATCTACAGGATGTAACAGTTACTTCAAGTATCTCACATAAATGTAGATTAACTGTAGTTAGAATGAAGTTAAATATATGAGTTATACAGGCTAAAATAAAAAATAACATATCTACAATTTAACCATTAGCCTACCCACACCTATAACTACAAAACAATAACAGAAGAACAATGCACGTGTAAACATTATCTACAGGATGTAACAGTTACTTCAAGTATCTCACATAAATGTAGATTAACTGTAGTTAGAATGAAGTTAAATATATGAGCTATACAGGCTACAATAAAAAATAACATATCTACAATTTAACCATCAGACTACACATCAACTACAAACTAACTACATTTATACACTGTCTAAGAGTCACAGTTCCAATTAAACTACAAAATTGAGACAAAGAATCTACAAAATTAGGACAACACCATATTTTACCAAAATACACTTTAACAATCAAAGAAGAACAATGCACGTGTAAACATTATCTACAGAATGTAACAGTTACTTCAAGTAACTCACAAAATGTAGATTAATTGTATTTAGAATGAAGTTAAATGTAGCAGCAATACAGGTTGCAATGAAAAATACCATCTCTACAATTTAACGATCAGACTACAAATCAACTACAAACTAACTACAGTTATACACTGTTTAATAATCACAGTTCCATTAAACCTACAAAATTGCGACAAATAATCTACAAAATTAGGATAATACCACATTTGGCCAAAAAACACTTGAACACTAAATTAACATTTGAACAACAGATTTTTACAACCAAAATCAAACTACAAAACAGTGAGGAAACATAAATAGTGTTTACCTTTATTGAAATTTTTTCCTTAACCAATTTTGGTACTTTTTTTGAGGGTTTTTTCTTTTTTGGTTTTGATGAAGAAGGAGAGACCTTGTGTTTTTTCACAGATGGAACTTTGGGGGAATCATCTACACTCAACTCTTTCCCCTTGCGTTTGAGTTGATTCTCGACTAGTTTATCAACTCCACCAACATCAACATCGTGCAAATGCTTGCTTCTCATTTCCGCACGAATTTGTCTAGGAGATGAAATACCAGTAGTTTGTTCACTTGCATGCGTCGATTGTGGGTTTTTGGGTGGTGATTTTGGTGTTAAAACACCCAAATCAAAGGTTGGAATATCAGCTAATATAGCTTTTGATGATTTTTTTTTGGGAGAGTGTTGGTTTTTTTCATGATTTAGGAGTTGAAGACAAAGATGGAAGTGAATTCAAATCGTGGGGGATACAACTGAAGGTAATTAAGTGGAGAAGAAAGTGATGGTAATTGTGGGTGAGAAGAGATTGTACGAGAATGGAGGAAAAACTGAAGGTAAATCGTGGGGGTGGGGGGAATTAACTGAAGGTAAATCGTAGGGGGTGTGGGGGGTGGGAGGAGAGAGAGGCGGGTAAACGAAATAACGTGAAAATACGGTCCTAAAATCACGCCTACAATAAATGAAGGAATAATTATACCCTTAATTTGAATTATGGTATATAAAAGGTAATTTGGTATGCTTAAATGTAATTAACACAATCCTTAAACAATGAAGGTAATAAGGTTTGATATATGGTATAGATAGGTAAAAATCCCATAAATAAAGGGAAAAAATTAGAAATCGGAGCCACATTTAGGGCTATTGTTTAAAATATAGCCAGCTGAAGTACATAAATAGCCCTCAAAGTGGATGATTTAAAAAAAATCTCGCTTACCCAGTGGCAAAAATTTCAAGTTTAACAAGTGTTGTCCCTTTTTTCTCGTAAAAATAGCATGGACTAGCCAGTTTTCGAACTGGCCATTCAAAAATAGCCAGCAATTACAAAGTCATTGAAAAATAGTCATTATTTTGCTGCAATACGGAAAGTTCCAGCATAATATACTGGAGATCGGTACACCTGTGTATGAACTTCCAGCATATTATGCTGGAACTCCAACACACGGAAAGTTTCAGTATAATATACTGGAGATTGGAGCACCGGTGCTCCAATATATTATGCTGGACCGGTATATTATACTGGAGTATTTTTTCGTATTTTAAACAATGTTTTCATTTAGATTTATCTTTACATAAAAAGTGGCTAAATTTTGATTACTTTTGAAACTGTGACTATTTTTAAATGATCACTTATAAATCTGGCTATTTTTGAATTTCTCCTTTATTTGTCCCATAGGCAATACTTTAAACTTTTGACTCTAAAATTTCGTACGTGGGCAGGAATCAAAAGTTAAAGACCAGTTCAAAAAATGTCATATTTCTTTGCATAGTAGTTAAATTATTACAATTGAAGAATACGGCAAAATTTCGCTTTTTCTTCATAAGACTTTATGAAAATTATTTGTGCATCTACTATCTTTCTTGTTTGTACAGAGAAGAAGAAAAAGTAGAACTAGCATAGAACAAGCTGAGAAGTAGAAGAAGCGAGTTTTTGTTATTTGTTTAAGTTATGGTTACTTTTTAAATACTTTGCAAATGTTGGTCAAAGAGAAACTTTCAGCCAGTTATTAGCAATTGAAGTCGTCGTTCTTAAATCCAGAACCTATAAATTTTATTCCTATAGTTATATTTTCAGATTTTTTAGAGTGTATTTGATGTATTTAAGTTACTGTATTCATGAATACAGTATTATTTCTAGGCGTGAAACAGGGATTACAGCTAGACAGATTTTTGTATTCGAGTGTATTCGACTGTATTCATGGCATGAAACATGGGATTAAAATTGGACAAGTTATTGTATTCGACTGTATTCACGGTGTGAAATAGGGGATTACACTGTTTTTAAATGGAAAGTGAATCAATTAACATAATAGACTCCTAATATAACTCAACAAACTCAATTATAACATACAAATTTTGTATTTTCAGTTATAAAAAAAGATTCTCAACCGAAAAACACCCAAAAACATAGCAATCTTCAAAGAAATTATATAATACATCTGAATACATAAATTATATTAATTAAAAAAACATATGAATATATTCATGGAATATAGCGAGACAGTGAATACAATGAAATACATAAAATACATCGGGATACATTAAAATACAATGAAAAAAAGACAATGAATACAATGAAATACATAGAATACAATGAAATACATAGAATACAATGAGATACATTGAAATACAATGAAAAAAAAGACAATGAATACAATGAAATACAGCGAGATATATTGAAATATATTAACAGAAAATTCAAATTGCCTAACCCCCAACTCCGTCATCTTTGTTCAAGAACAACCCTAATGTCGTCTCGTTGAAGCAACATCAGTATCTAGTCCTCGCTCGTCGTCACCGTTACCTCCGGTTGCCGACAATCCAGCACCGCCTTTAATTCCAACTGCTCTTGCATCGGAGATCGTGCGTGATCGAAGTTTCCATAGATTCCAGAAGTAGTAGGGAATCAATCACGAATAGTACCATTCAGAATCGATGTATTTCCAAAGATTTTCTGGAAAAAAAAAAACTCTAAAGAATTGGCCACTTGCCACCTGAAGGATTTGGGAAGCAAGACGTCGCTGGATTTGTTCCCCCTTTTGATAATAAATCTTTGGAAAGGCTTCGATAGAGGCACTGCCAATTGTTGAAATTGTACAAGAAGAAAAGAGGATATGAGATCGGGAAGTACTGAGAGAGAGGGAGAATAGATATGGAGTAAAGAATAGGAGAAATTTGAGGGGATATGAGAGAGAAAAATAATATAAAGCTTATTTTATGGCTTAAGGGTAGGAGGTGACCATAAATAGATATTGGCTATAAAAAATCAAAAGGTAGCTATAAAATATAATTTTTTAAAAGGGTATTTATTTAAAATAAATAAGGTATCAACCTTTGCTATAGGAAATAACCGTCCCAAAAGAATCATTCTGGTGAAACGAAATTGCTTATTATTTTGGAAAAGGTTTAATTTCCCATATACTATTTGAAATTGTTCAATTTTATATTCGGTTACACTTTTGGTCCATCCTATTCTTATTATTAACGATTCATCTCGTATTAATCCTTATAATTAGTGAAATCTTGCATGAAATTGGTGGGATTAGCATGTCCAATTTTTTGGTATAAAGGTTTAAATTTACACTCAACTTTAAACTCTTTAAACTCTTTAAACTAAGGTTTAAAATTACCCTCAAATTGATACAAATTAATTTTTTCCTAAAAATTAATGCAATATTAGACCAAAAATTTAACAAATTGTGTAGTTAGTCAATTTCAAATCATATATCGGCAAATAAGGTTGTGTATAATTTGGTAAATACCGAACTATCATACCAAGACTAAAAAATTTGATACTTGGTATCCGATATCTTGGTATTTGGTTCAAATTTCAGAAAAAAAAAAATTGGTATTAGCTACGATATTTTGTATTTTAAAAAATAATTTAAATATATCAATACCATATCGAAATATATACTTAGTTACATAATACACATATTATTTACTTTAACATAGTAAATTACCTAAGAATTTTTTGGTATTCATGTCGAGGCTAACAATAAAGCCCATGTACTTCTTCAGAAAAATGGAGAAACAAGATAGGTTAAAGATTCTAACTCTGATTCTCTAGGTTTTCATGATTTTAGGTAGGGCTGACAATTTGAGTCCAAACTTATCCAACTCGCCCAAACTGCCCAGAGATTAATGGGTTGGGCTAAACATATTTTAGCTCATGGATCAATTTAGGCTGAGCCCAAGTTAACCCAATATTTTTTAGGGATTTTTACCTTCCTATATCACATATGAAACTTTATTACCCTCAATGTTTAAGGTTTGTGTTTATTACATTTCAGCATACCAAATTACCATTTATATACCATAATTAATTTAGAGGTATAATTAATTGGCAGTTTCTTACTCCTTAATTAAAGGTGTCCATATATCCCACGTTTCTCTCTCCCCTTAATTACTAAGATCTGACCAGCCCGTTTTCCCCCTCCCATTCTTTCTCTTCTCCGTCAAAATCAAATGCCCCTGTTGAAAGAACTGGATCCCAATACAGAGGATTAATTCCACCTGTGAAAATCAGAGGGAATGGAACCACGAATCCTACCAGATGCTCATCTATATTCAATAAAACTTCCCTGTACAATCCATGGCCTCTCCGGGTAGTCAAACTATTATTCTCTATGTACGAATCAGGCAGATTTGAGTACCAAAATTCGTCATACCAGTGAGATGATACGTAAATTTCAATAACAGCTTTGTATGTGTTACTCGGCATAATAACTCTTTGTCCATGCGACTCCGATTCGTATAGAATTCGGAACAAAAATCCTTCACTCCAATTTCCTGATATTATTTGAGCTTTTCGATCGTTGTTTCTGTCACACCTAGTTTTTCGCCCGCGCCGCCTCAAAAGGGCGCGAAAGGGAGTTTTTTCCAATTAAAGGACAATCGAAACGAGATTTATTTATTTATTTCAGAATCGCCACTTGGGAGATTAATGGTGTCCCAAGTCACCGGTTGAATACCGAATCGAGGAAAATATTGACTTTCCAAATGAAGTCTGCGAACCAGAAATTCTAAGTAAGGAATTCTGATGACCCGAGGGAAGGTGTTAGGCACCCCCCGGATCCCGTGGTTCTAGCACGGTCGCTTGAATTGTTGTAATGGCTAAAATATCTGATTTTAATACATGTTCAAAACTATAGTGCAATTTTAACTTTTAACCGCTTTTATCATTATTATTATTTTAACAGAGAATTGCAACATCGTGAAAATATATCTCGAACCACGTCACATCAATGTACCCGTGGTTATCGACATATTTCAACTCTGTTGAGATTTGGATTTGGGTCACATAAATGTGCACCCGAGTTTAAGAAATAAATTGTTAAAGGCGCGCCTAAAGCGACTAGCGTATCATTATTTTGGGTAAGGCCGTGAAATTTTCTAAATGATCGATCCCGAAGTCTATACAATTATTAACCATTTATTGAGGGCCCCGCAACTTGTGCGTTTTATTGGGTGAGGCTCATCTCATTTATTTTAAAAAGATAATCCTAAAGTGCCTACATTTTTTCTATTAAATTTGTCTCTAAAAAAAATGAAAGAGAAAAGGTCCTAATTTATTTACATGCTTACGAATTGTTATAATCGGGTTCCGAACGCAATTTGTTAAATCAGAATGTAAACACAATATGGACAGCCCGTTGGCCAACATGGACCCAGACCCAACGTGTATGGCACAAAACTGGACCTGGGCCATCTCATTCATATGTTACTACCTAGTTACATTATACTAGGCATGTTCACAGTTTGTCAAATTAAAAAAAAAAAACTTGGCAATCTAATTTTAATCCTAGATCATTTACATGCTGAAATTAACCAATAGTATCTAGCTAAACAATATTCCTACAAGTTTTGAAATGGTCTATTTGTTTAATGAGTTAACTGTAGAATGTTTAAGAATAGTCTAAATCAGCTAACATGCTTTTTGAGACATGATAATCATCCAACAATAACGAACTAACTGGACAGAGTTACTACACCATTTATTTATTTTTTAGGCGATACATAGACAGTTCGTCCAATAAGCTACTGTCAGATGTTCCATTATATATATTAAATAACTACATGATTTTGATTTAGAGGAAGCTAAATAATGTATATATACAAATAAAATTCAGAATATAACTAAGATAATTTAGAACTTCAACTCTTCATTTCATATTCATGCTTCATATTTCAGTTTACAGTAACCAGCGTGTCAGTTGTGTACCTGATATTGGAAGCAAAAGAAAAGGAAGATCAACAGGAATGCAGTAGCATACAACAACAACAACAACAACACCCAGCAACAGATTCAAAAATCGAGCAGAAATCCAGCAACAACCAGTGAAGTAGTAGCAAATAACCAACCAAACTCAAGGAACAAACCAAATGAAAATCCAGAAACACCAAAAACAATCAACGGGCAGAAACAAAGTGAATCTTTTTCAGATTGAATGACCAGTTAATGTTTAACCCTTAATTTCTGAAACCGTATATCCAATGTATTCACATTGTATATCGGGTGTATACTACTCTCTCTTTAAATTTCCAGAATGTTTTTTTCTATTCCGAAAAATCCTCAAATATCTCTTAATATTCAGAAAATCTCCTATTCTCTCTCAATATTTTCGGAAATCCTCTCCAATATTTTCGGAATTCTCCTCCCTATATTTTCGGAATTTCCCCCTTTTCCAATATTCAGACCCCTTATTTATAGTCAAACTTCAAACATTTAAAATTAAAATCTCACCATCTTCCACCCATCCCCCTTTAACTTCCACTACTTAATGTTTTGTCCCCCACTATATTAAACAAATATATTAGTTCCCACTAACACATATCTTTTCTTTATTTAATTCCATTATTCCCCACTACCGCATGCTTTGTCCCCCACTATATTAAATAATGTATTAATTCCCCACCATTATGTCTTGTCCCCCACTACGTATTAAAAAAATATATTAATTTAATATTATTAGTACCTAGTGGACGGAATACTCAGATTAAATAATTGTTAAAATTTTCAATTCCAAAAATACCTCTCTGAAATTACTGAAATTACCATTCTACCCCTGAAAACACTGCAATTTACCATTCTACCCCCATCAGCTATAACCAATTCACCTAATCAATTCTAACCAAAATACAGCAGCTATAACCAATTCCTAATCAAATTCAATCAACAAATTCAAACTAAATGATGAACAACAAAGAAACAACTGGAATTATTTTGACTGAACAATATATATATATATATTTTGACTGAACAATATATTTTTATTATTATTTCTTTTTTTAACAACAAACCTACTTTCAGATTCAACAACAATAACAAACAAGTAGATTCAAATCACTAAACTCAATAATCAATTGAACTTCAAATTAAATCTAACAACATTACCACCAACAACTTCTATATTAAACTAAACAAGAACATAAAACAATCTGAAGAAATAATCAAAAAACGATAAACGACGAACAAGAAAAGAATTAAACATATAATATTTCAAATCCGAGAATATCAAACAAAATTCGGACAGAAATGAAACTTAAACCAACTAACCGGAAATGAGCAACGACGAACTCGAACGGCAATGGAAAAACTCGAACCAAGACTGTCAACGACCTAATGGATCTCGACTTAATAGGAATGTTACACCAAATGGAACGACAAACTTGAAAGTCAGTCGACAAACTCACACGAACTCTCCACGAGCTTTAAACGAACTCCATTGATGAAACAAACTTCCGTCGCCATTTTTCGGCCATTTCCGGTGATGATGGAGTTCAGTCGACGAAGAAGAAGCAACAACAGCAGCAGCAACGCTACTTGTCGTGGTCGTTGGGCTGCTTCACGTAGCAGAAATGATGACGGATTTGGGTGGTGTATTGGTGGCGCTGTGTATGTTGTTCCCGACTGGAAGACGAAGCAGTAGGGGGGTCGTTCATAGCTGGTCGTTCAGCTGAGGAAGATGGACGACGGGGCAGCTACTGCATCCATGGCGACGTGAAGACGAAGCAGAAGAAGGTGAAATGGTTGCCATTGACGGGCTTGAGCTCGACTAGAGTTGTCGAAGACGAAGAAGATGAAGGATGGTCGTGGGGCTGCTCGTGCGTGTGTGTGTGTTGAAGGAGAAGAGGCGGGGGGAAGGGCAGCCATGGTTGAGGTGAGCAGAAGTGAAGAAGAAGAAGATGAAGACGTGGCAGCCATGGTTGGAGGGTTTGGAAGGAGAAGAAGAGGGGCGCGGGTAGGTGTTTTAGGGTTTGGGGAAATGAAGAGTGAAAAATGGGGGGTTGGGATTTGTTTGGGTTATGGGGCGGACTGGGTCGGGTCGACCCGGTGAGGTTTTGGGTTGGGTAGAGGTGTTTTGGGCCTAAATTTAGAATTGAAGAGGAGGCCCAATTCCGATTTTATTCTATTTTTTGTTCTCTTTTCTTTTACTTATTAATAAAACTAAAATGCTAAAATTAAATTATAAAAACCAAAATTATCTTAAAATACTAATTAACTCCTAATAATAATTATCACCCAAAATTAAACATCAATAAAAAATAAAATCACACAATTTGGACATTAAATGCTAAAAATACAAAAGATGCCTATTTTTGTAATTTTCATTCTTGTAAAACAAACTTAATTACTCATAATTGCAAACCTAAATCTTAAATGCAAATGCGACATATTTTTGTATTTCTTATTAATTTAGCAAATAAACATGCACAGACAAAAATGCAAACAATACAAGAAAAATAACACAAAATTCACAACAATTGCAAACAATCAAAAAATTATTTTATTTTTGGAATTTTTTGGGAGTAATTTTCATATAGGGCAAAAATCACGTGCTTACAGCTGCCCCTCTTTGTCCGAAGACACGAAGAGTTTTCGTGCAAAGATAAAGTGAGCGATTTTTGCCCATCCGAGTACTCCGTGTGAAGCATTTTTTTGAAAAAGATTTAACCGAACTTTTGCTTCAAAGGTTTCCTACATATCCCTTGCTAGAAGAGAATCAGGTTAATGTAGTTCGGGAAGTTTTGGTAGCTGGGACTACCATGGGACTGCTTTTTGCTGTTACTGTTGTTGCATATTGTTACTACTGCTTACCGATCTCCTTGTTACATTGTGCTCGAAAGAAAACTAGATGCTAGACTAAACTAGGAATTACAAAATCTTATTTATCTTCCACGCGCTCTGGTTGCTTTGCTTTCTTGTCGGCTTGCGTTTCCTCTGGTGCCTTTCTTTCGAAAACTGTTGGGGATGACACTGGCCTTTTGCTTTTACAAGTGTCATCATTTTGTTCGGTCTGCTGGGGATACTGCTCCCTTCATTAAAGCTTGTTATGCTGGGGATTTTTTTTGTAACCCTCCTCATTACTGACTTCTGAAAGATGACACAACCTCCATTCTTCAGGCGGGATCCTGACTTCTTCAACTTAAAAATATAACAACCTCCGTTCTACAGGCGGGCTCCTAACTTCAACAACAACTTAACAATAATTCAGCTTCCATTCTCCAAGCGGGCTCCTGACTTCTTCAGCAACTTTGAAAAATAAATCATTTGGCAATGATTTATGAAAATATATATTTTGGCAATATTTATACAAGCAGGACCACTCGGGTCGAGACCAATTAAATGTCCTTTTGAGGAAGGATTAAATTCAATATCCTATTCGAGGGCGGATAGACCCATCATATCCTATTTAGGGCGGATAGACCCATCATATCCTATTCGAGGGCGGATAGACCCAAAATATCCTATTCGAGGGCGGATGAACCCAAAATATCCTATTCGAGGGCGGATGAACCCAAAATATCCTATTCGAGGGCGGATGAACCCAAAATATCCTATTCGAGGGCGGATGAACCCAAAAATATCCTATTCGAGGGCGGATGAACCCAAAAATATCCTATTCGAGGGCGGATGAACCCAAAATATCCTATTCGAGGGCGGATGAACCCAAAATATCCTATTCGAGGGCGGATGAACCCAAAATATCCTATTCGAGGGCGGATGAACCCAAAATATCCTATTCGAGGGCGGATGAACCCAAAATATCCTATTCGAGGGCGGATGAACCCAAAATATCCTATTCGAGGGAGGATGAACCCAAAATATCCTATTCGAGGGCGGATGAACCAAAAATATCCTATTCGAGGGCGGATGAACCCAACTTCAAAACTTGAAATTGTCTTACCTCCGACTGTTTGTCTTAAAATCGTGCTGTCTTGCTATCCCTTAAAACTTGAATTGATTTCCTCATTCCTCCGAGAAAATTTTCGACAATGGCAGAAAATTTTCTGCCCCAGTTTTGGTGCTCTTCCTTGTTGCATGTTTTTTCGCCATTAATAAGATTTCTTTTTCCTGCTTCAAATCAAAGAAAATTTGTTAGTTTTAAAACATGGTGAGTGGTTGTGCCACTCCTGTTGGGGATGGTTTTTCCCTTTCTCCCTTCCCCGCTCTGTGTTTCATTACGCTATCAAAACTTGCTGGGGATGATATTATTTGCTGGAGATGATATTCATGCTGGTCTTAGAACGACTTGACCTGCTTTGCGTCGTTCGGCTATCTTGAAACTTGGGCGATAACTTCGGACCTTATTGTCGATTCCTTATTCACCAACCTCTCAACGTTGTTTTCCATCTGACCATGTATCTTTTCCATGATAGCTGATTCCCCTTAAGGATTTTGCAATGTTTTGCTGATAAAACCACTTTCTTTATTTATTCGTGTCACTGAAAACAACCTTTTCTGTTGGGGATATCCCTCTTCTTTTGTGGCATAGCTGGCATTTCCCCGACCTTTTAGTCTCATATGAATTTTCCAAATCATGTCCGTTGCTCTCCGCGTTGTTCTTTCTTGATTTGTCCACGAGCCTTGGCCTTGAGGTCTATAACCTTTGATTTCGGCGAGGATATCCCTCTTGACACTCGTCCATCCTTTTGTCAATTTCCTCTTGCTGGGGATATCTTTCTTGACACTGGCCTCGCGCTTGTTCCTTGCTGACTATACCACTTAGATGTACTAGTCAGATCTCGTCTTGCATAATTGGAAAGCTGATGGAAGATTTTGAAGTCATTTCTCACTTGTTCTGACCAAACAGACTCTACTGGGGAATTTTCTATGAAAGGAGAAAGATAAAAAGGAACAGAATAAAAGACAAAGGAAAGAGATGACTCTCTAATGAGGAAACTATAAAATAAAACCCTATCAAATGCGGATACCAACTCTAATGGTCATGACATGCACATATGGCCTATCCTCCGTCATTAATCGTCTTTCACAACTTTCGTCTGGTGATTTCCATCTGATTCTAAATCTTTATTCGACTTGTAGTACCCGAAGGGTTTTCACTTTCAAGCCTCTCTCATTTTGGTTTTTCTCTCAGCTTTCATCGCCTTATGGTGCCCGTGAAGATTTTCACCGATAAGACTATCATTTGTATCACTTTCCAGCTGGGGATTGGGGTGTTACCGCTAGACTCTCTCATATTTCTTTTCTGCTGGAGATCAGAGTGTTTACCAGTAAGACTCTCTCATTTGTCTAACTTGGCATTTTTTGAAGACTGATCAGAAGGTCTTTCTTTGGACTGTAATGTAGGATTTTGGATAGGCTAAAAAAGGTTTTTTAAAGGCTCAAAACAAATCGATTTGGGTTCAAAATTTACAACCTTCGGAATCAGATTTCTTTACATCAAGCATAACTTCTGCCCTAGTTTCTTGCTTGGGGATTTTTATTTTTTTGTTACACTATGTTACACTTATGCACACTATGACCGAGCCGTGAGGCGCCTACGTATCCTCTTTGAGGAATCAGGTCAAACGTAGTTTCCAATTCCTTTGTTTTCTTCTAACTTTCTTTTGTTTTTGTTATCATTTTTTCTTTTCTTTTCATTTTTTTTCTCTTTTGTTGTTTTTTTTGTTGTTTTTGTTGCTTTCTTTTCCTTTTTTTTTCTTTTTCTTTTTTCTTCCACGTTTGTGTTTCTAACCTTTGCTACTGATTCCGAACGAGGGGTATGAAAGAAAATAAATAAGGCTCAAAGGGGTAACGAAGGATAAAGTGTTTAGGTAGCAGAACAAAATGCCTTCGTCATTCCAGTCTTCAAAACATGCCAAGTGCAAACAACACAATTAAACAAAGATTTGTGGCCTCTTCTGATGACGTTGGACTTGACAATTATATTCACACATTTGCTTTTTCATTTGTCATCTCTAAAGCACCGTTGGGCAACACTCTCACTCTCATTATCATGAACGACCCTCATGTCAATTTGGCGAATCTTGCCTTTAAAGGTTTTCTTTATGTTTTACTTGCCCTAGTTCCACATGACTCGAGCTCCGAATAATCTCAAACCGTCCTTATTTCCTTTAAATGTTCTGATCACCTCTCAATGGTTTTATGATTAACTTTTATGATTAGGACCAAACTGTGTGCGCATGTCATGTCACTAGAATTGGCACTGAACAAAATGATAAAAGAACTAGACAAAAAGATGACTGGAAATAATAAAAGACCGGATTTTGCATTAGACTAACGGTGAAATGGTTTGAATAACAAAACAAACAAAAACAAACCAGAATAAAATCCCGAAACAAACCTGGACAAAACTAAACAAACCGCTATGACAAAAATGGAAAGATAAGAAAGTTTGACACAAGAAAATATCCGTATTACAACCCTAAGAATAATCTGGACAATAGAAATAACAACAAAATAAGCCACCAAAAGCTTTTCTCTTGCTAACCAAGGAACGGAGCGTCCTCCCACTTATCAAACCTGGCATTTTAGCCACTGAGCTTCGCATCAATATTGCCAAGACCATTACCAACTTCAATATCATCAACCTCAGTCAACAAGTTCCCAATAGGATTCGAGTGCTCCCTGTCATCAGGCCTCATCCCCACAAAGTGTGCATCATGATGTGCAGGTAAAGGATTCTGCGTGATATTCTGGGCGTCATTGTCTTGGATTACAACCAGGTTTCCTAGATCTTGTGTTTCAGGCTTACCACAAACCAACCACCTTAACTTTCTTTGCGATTCAAAACAAAACAGGTTAGAATGGACTCAGTCGGTCCTCACTATTAACAACATCTTTTTCCTTTCTTTTTTTTCTTCTTTTTTTTTCATTTTTCTTCTTTTTTTTCATTTTTCTTTCTTTTTTTTCATTTTTCTTTTCATTTTTTTTCATTTTTTTTGTGGTCGAATCTTATGGAGATTGCTTACGTATCATGACCCCGCATGAATCAGACCTTGCGTAGTTCAGACTAAATAAAAGGTAACAACAATGAAACATTTTTTTTTGGAATTTTCAATTTTCATAATAAAACAAACTGGGTTTCAAATGTTTAAAGATGACCTACAAACTCGAAAATCAAACAACCCACATATTCTAATCAAAAGATTTACAAACTCAAAAACAAACGGCCAGTTTCCTTTCCCTGTTTGACAAATGCAACCAAACGGTTATTTTTGCAAACGTGGCCCCTTCCAAATTTCACATGAATTTTGAGGTCAGGGAGGATAATTTTATGACACTTTATAAACTTGTCCGTTCTTTTACGAAAATAGCCTTTCGACAACTGAAAGATACTCTAAGGCTATCTTGGCAAGAACAGTTTAAGACACTGCCGAAGCTGGCTCAACTTATTTTGACCAAAAATCCAAACGGTATTCACCTGACCGCTGACTCTTTGTTTTTTTTTCAAATTAAAATAAAAGACCTGGTGTTGCAAACACGACCTTTCAGCATCTCGGGGACAAAGATTTTAAGGCTGCGTTAGCTAACCGGCCAAAATCCTAAAAAATGACCCAAAGTGGTTGTTTATACAAAGTCAGCCTTCCGGCGTCCCTTTCGGGAACATTCGGCTATTTTTGACAAAAACAGCATCACCCGACTTATTTATGACTCTTTTTATTGCTTTTTAAAATAGAAGACCCGATATTGCAAACACGGCCTTTCAACGCCTCAGGGACGAAGATTTCACAGCTGTGTGGGCCAACCGGCCAAAATCTAAAAAATGACCAAAGGTGGTCGTTTATACAAAGTCAGCCTTCCGGCGTCCCTTTTGGGAACATTCGGCTATTTTTGACAAAAACGGCATCACCCGATTTATTTATGACAAAAATTAAAATTTTGACACATTTTTTTTTGGCTATTTTAGCAAAAGGGGAGGTTGGACCCGATGAGGGTTGCCTACGTATCTCACGCCCTGTGAGAATCAAACCGGCGTAGTTCGCCCAATTAACTGAACTATTTTAAAACAGGACTTTTTTTTTTCATTTTTGGCAGCAAATAACAAAACCACTTTCAAAGCACGACTCTTTTCCTTTTCATTTTTGACATTTTCATAAACAAATAAAAAAAACTATTTTAAAAATAAGACTCTTTTTCATTTTCATTTTTCATGGCAAGATAAACTATTTTCCTTTTCTATTTTTCCTTTGCTTTTAGTAAAACAAACTAATAAAACATTTTTTTTTTCATTTTCTCAAAATTTCGGCAGAGTTTCAACAGTATTTGGGCATTGGATTTTTAAAAAATAAACAATTAACTCCCTAACCGCTATTTCTCTCTTTTTTTTCTTTTCCTCAATTTCACAATATTCCTGATATTCAAAAGTCGGTCAGCATGCGGGCGCGAGACAAATAAATGCACGGAAAACAAATAGGATGCATCCGGATGGTCTTTTCATTTCAGGTTGCTAGTCCTAGACGGACTCAACCCCTGTGTTGAGTCCCCTAAGTCAAATGCAACGTGATGCAAATAAGCGTTCCTACTAAGGATCCGGCATGAAGTCACGTTATTCTATGTTCAAAATCTGGGTCGGTGTTCTAGACTGTGTGCCCGAGCGGACAACTCGAGTCGAGGAAGGGGCAACTTTCCGGGAACCAAAAGGTCATCCGGCTTAGTAACTTATCCGAGCCTCTTTCTTATTTCAAGGTATGACACTAACAGAATAGGGAGTCTCAACCAGTAAGCACATCCCCGGAGGTGAAGAGAGAAGGGTGTCGGCACAATTTATATACAGTTCAGATAATATCAAAGCGGTAACATATAGCACGTTCAGCACGATGCATGTAGGAAAATCATATATAACCAAATACAACAATTTATCTAAGCTCGAATTCTGAACCCTGAACAAAACGTTCTGGGAAAGAGTCCCCAGTAGAGTCGCCAGAGCTGTCACACCTCCTTTTTCGCCCGCGCCGCCTCAAAAGGGCGCAGAAGGGAGTTTTTTCCAATTAAAGGACAATCAAAACGGGATTTATTTATTTATTTCAGAGTCGCCACTTGGGAGAATTATGGTGTCCCAAGTCACCGGTTGAATCCCGAATCGAGGAAAATATTGACTTTCCAAATGAAGTCTGTGAACCAGAAATTCTAAGTAAGGAATTCTGTTGACCCGAGGGAAGGTGTTAGGCACCCCCGGATCCCGTGGTTCTAGCACGGTCGCTTGAATTGTTGTAATGGCTAAAATATCTGATTTTAATACATGTTCAAAACTATAGTGCAATTTTAACTTTTAACCGTTTTTATCATTATTATTATTTTAACAGAGAATTGCAACATCGTGAAAATATATCTCGAACCACGTCACATCAATGTACCCGTGGTTATCGACATATTTCAACTCTGTTGAGATTTGGATTTGGGTCACATAAATGTGCACCCGAGTTTAAGAAAATAAATTGTTAAAGGCGCGCCTAAAGCGACTAGCGTATCATTATTTTGGGTAAGGCCGTGAAATTTGCTAAACGACCGATCCCGAAGTCTATATAATTATTAACCATTTATTGAGAGCCCCGCAACTTGTGCGTTTTATTGGGTGAGACTCATCTCATTTATTTTAAAAAGATAATCCTAAAATGCCTACATTTTTCTATTAAACTTGTCTCTAAAAAAATAAAAGAGAAAAGGTCCTAATTTATTTACATGCTTACGAATTGTTATAATCGGGTTCCGAACGCAATTTGTTAAATCAGAATGTAAACACAATATAGACAGCCTGTTGCCCAACGTGGACCCAGGCCCAACGTGTATGGCACAAAACTGGACCTGGGTCATCTCATTCATATGTTACTACCTAGTTACATTATACTAGGCATGTTCACAGTTTGTCAAATTAAAAAAAAACTTGGCAATCTAATTTTAATCCTAGACCATTTACATGCTAAAATTAACCAATAGTATCTAGCTAAACAATATTCTACAAGTTCTGAAACGGTCTATTCGTTTAATGAGTTAACTGTAGAATGTTTAAGAATAGTCTAAATCAGCTAACATGCTTTTTGAGACATGATAATCATCCAACAATAACGAACTAACTGGACAGAGTTACTACACCATTTATTTATTTTTTAGGGGATACATAGACAGTTCGTCCAATAAGCTACTTTCAGATGTTCCATTATATATATTAAACAACTACATGATTTTGATTTAGAGGAAGCTAAATAATGTATATATACAAATAAAATTCAGAATATAACTAAGATAATTTAGAACTTCAACTCTTCATTTCATATTCATGCTTCATGTTTCAGTTTACAGTAACCAGCGTGTCAGTTGTGTACCTGATATTGGAAGCAAAAGAAAAGGAAGATCAACAGGAATGCAGTAGCATACAACAACAGGAACACCCAACAACAGATTTAAAAACCGAGCAAAAATCCAGCAATAACTAGTGAAGTAGTAGCAAATAACCAACCAAACTCAAGGAACAAACCAAATGAAAATCCAGAAACACCAACAACAATCAACGGGTAGAAACAAAGTGAATCTTTTTCAGATTGAAAGACCAGTTAATGTTTAACCCTTAATTTCTGAAACCGTATATCCAGTGTATTCAGATTGTATATTGGGTGTATACTACTCTCTCTTTAAATTTCCACAATGCTTTTTTCTGTTCCGAAAAATCCTCAAATATCTCTTAATATTCAGAAAATCTCCTATTCTCTCTTAATATTTTCGGAAATCCTCTCCAATATTTTCAGAATTCTCCTCTCTATATTTTCGAAATTCCCCCCTTTTTCCAATATTCAGACCCCTTATTTATAGCCAAACTTCAAACATTTAAAATTAAAATCTCACCATCTTCCACCCATCTCCCTTTAACTTCCACTACTTAATGTTTTGTCCCCCACTATATTAAACAAATATATTAGTTCCCACTAACACATATCTTTTCTTTATTTAATTCCATTATTCCCCACTACCGCATGTTTTGTCCCCCACTATATTAAACAATGTATTAATCCCCACCATTATGTCTTGTCCCCCACTATGTATTAAAAAAATATATTAATTTAATATTATTAGTACCTAGTGGACGGAACACTCAGATTAAATAATTGTTCAAATTTTCAATTCCAAAAATACCTCTCTGAAATTACTGAAATTACCATTCTACCCCTGAAAATACTGCAATTTACCATTTTACCGCCATCAGCTATAACCAATTCACCTAATCAATTCTAACCAAAATACAGCAGCTATAACCAATTCCTAATCAAATTCAATCAACAAATTCAAACTAAATGATGAACAACAAAGAAACAACTGGAATTATTTTGACTGAACAATATATATATATATAAACAATATTTTTATTTTATTTTTTTCTTTTAACAACAAACCTACTTTCAGATTCAACAACAATAACAAACAAGTAGATTCAAATCACTAAACTCCATAATCAATTGAACTTCAAATTAAATCTAACAACATTACCACCAACAACTTCTATATTAAACTAAACAAAAACATAAAACAATCTGAAGAAATAATCAAAAAACGATAAACGACGAAAAGAAAAGAATTAAACATATAATGATTTCAAATCCGAAAATATCAAACAAAATACGGACAGAAATGAAACTTAAACCAACTAACCGGAAATGAACAACGACGAACTCGAACGGCAATAGAAAAACTCGAACCAAGACTGTCAACGACCTAATGGATCTCGACTCAATAGGAACGTTACACCAAATGGAACGACAAACTTGAAAGTCAGTCGACAAACTCACACGAACTCTCCACGAGCTTTAAACGAATTCCATTGATGAAACAAACTTCCGTCGCCATTTTTCGGCCATTTCCGGTGATGATGGAGTTCAGTCGACGAAGAAGAAGCAACAATAGCAGCAACAACGCTGCTTGTCGTGGTCGTTGGGCTGCTTCACGTAGCAGAAACGATGGCGGATTTAGGTGGTGTATTGGTGGCGCTGTGTGTGTTGTTCACGGCTGGAAGACGAAGCAGGAGGGGGGTCGTTCATGGCTGGTCGTTCAGCTGAGGAAGATGGACGGCGGGGCAGCTGCTGCATCCATGGCGACGTGAAGACGAAGCAGAAGAAGGTGAAAAGGTTGCCATTGACGGGCTCGAGCTCGACTAGAGTTGTCGAAGACGAAGAAGATTAAGGATGGTCGTGGGGCTGCTCGTGCGTGTGTGTGTGTGTTGAAGGAGAAGAGGCGGGGGGAAGGGCAGCCATGGTTGAGGTGAGCAGAAGTGAAGAAGAAGAAGATGAAGATGGGGCAGCCATGGTTGGAGGGTTTGGAAGGAGAAGAAGAGGGGGCGGGTAGGTGTTTTAGGGTTTGGGGAAATGAAGAGTGAAAAATGGGGGGTTGGGATTTGTTTGGGTTATGCGGCAGACTGGGTCAGGTCGACCCGGTGAGGTTTTGGGTTGGGTAGAGGTGTTTTGGGCCTAAATTTAGAATTGAAGAGGAGACCCAATTCCGATTTTCTTCTATTTTTTGTTCTCTTTTCTTTTACTTATTAATAAAACTAAAATGCTAAAATAAATTATAAAAACCAAAATTATCTTAAAATACTAATTAACTCCTAATAATAATTATCACCCAAAATTAAACATCAATAAAAAATAAAATCACACAATTTGGACATTAAATGCTAAAAATGCAAAAGATGCCTATTTTTATAATTTTCATTCTTGTAAAACAAACTTAATTACTCATAATTGCAAACCTAAATCCTAAATGCAAATGCGACATATTTTTGTATTTCTTATTAATTTAGCAAATAAACATGCACAGACAAAAATGCAAACAATACAAGAAAAATAACACAAAATTCACAACAATTGCAAACAATCAAAAAATTGTTTTATTTTTGGAATATTTTGGGAGTAATTCTCATATAGGGCAAAAATCGCGTGCTTACAGTTTCTGCGGATGGAAATATCACGATCCAATTGCCGGAGTCGGAAAAGTTCAATGTACCAATCCAATAAACAGTGACGATTTTTGTAGATGAAGAGCAAATTTTGTTGTCAATATTTTTTCTCATTGTAGTATAAATGTAGTAAATTTGTAGAAATTGTAGATAAATTGTAGATAAATTGTAGATTATTTTTTGCAGAAGATTTTGTAGAAGCTTTAGTCGTTTTGGATTTGTGAAAACAGAAAACAATGCATCTACAATCAGAATACAAATAATTTATAATTTATCTACAAGATATCTACAAACTGGATACATTGAATTTTAATATCCCAATTCTCCTTTCAATTGTAGCATAATTGACATTTTCGACATAATTGTAGAAGATTTGTAGAAGTTTTAGTCTTCCCAATCTACAATTTATCTACAATTTCTGGAAATATGTCTTCTTCTTCTTCTTCTTCTTCTTCTTCTTCTTCTTCTTCTTCTTCTTCTTCTTCTTCTTCTTCTTCTTCTTCTTCTTCTTCTTCTTCTTCTTCTTCTTCTTCTTCCGGTCGTTTCATGAGCTGAAATTCAGTCAAAACCAAAGTCTAATCTTCACCAAAACCCCTCAAAATTGAGATATAAACTCCTAAACATATTCCGAATTATTTACAACAACACCCAATCCAAACAAATAATGATTTTTGAAAACCCAAATTTGAATTCAAAGCTTTCAAGCTTTTTAATGGCTATCAATGGTGAAAAATATATGGAAGAACAGATTTTTTCAACTTTGAGTTGTTGAAACTCGAAAATTTGAATTGTTCGTTCTTTTTTTTTCGAGAATTTGAATTGTAGTTCTGGAGAAAAATACGCAGATGAGAAATCTCCTTTCCCTTTTTAAAAATTGAATTTAATGTAGAATCAATTAACACCAAGATTCTCTCCTTAATTTTAGCGCGTTTTAGGGAATATTCTGCCCTTTTAATGCCTAATAGTCGAATGGTATATAAATTGTAGTTAAAGTGTGGACTGGGCGGGTAATTAACAAACTATGCACATTTAGGGTAATAAGGTTTCATATATGGTATAGTTAGGAAAAAATCTCTATTTTTTATAACACATTCTGACTCATTAATCAGCCCAAATACAACCCATGAAACTCACCCAAAACAAAAGGATCTCAACTCAACTTATCTAGAAATTTACTTAATTACCCCAGTTTTACTTTCTTTTTTTGTATTTTCAATTTTCTATTCGTGGGAAATATGAGTTGAGAGGACAAGAGGATTCGATCTCCACGAAAGGCTAAAGAAACATAAAAAAAGCGAATCATCTTTATTTCTATATTATACGCAATTTCTAAATAAGGGAAAAAGACATATAGAGAGACGCAAAGGACAGATATGCCAATTAGGGATAAGAAGATAAAGATTTCAATAACTTAGACTCGAATTTTAAATAAGCTCTTTCTCGATTCGCCGCATTTCTATCTCTTACTATCAAAAAGAAGACTAGCTTTCCATTTAGGGTGGTATCTTCACTAACTAGATTCAATCTTCTTCTCTGTCTCTTTTTTTTTTTTTTTGTATTTTCAATTTTCTGTTATTTTGTTTTTCTACAACATCCATCCACCCACACTACCCTCCTCCCTCTCCCTTCCCGCAAACCCCCTCAAAAAAAATTTACTTTTTTTTTGGTTTAAATTTTCTGTTTTTTTAATTTTTCTACACCACCCACCCACCCTATGCCCTACCCCCTCCCCCTCCCCCCTAAAAAAATTTTTACTATTTTTTTAATTTCAATTTTCTGTTTTCTATTTTTTCGTTTTTCTGCACCAACCACCCACCCCAACCCCTCCCCTCACCCGTAAAATTTTTTTCAACTTACACATTTTAAGGTAAAAGATTTTTTAATGCGAGATGAGTATGGTTCTAAAACATGGGTCAAGTTGGGCGGGTTGGGTTATGATCCACTGTTTAGCCCATCTTAGTCCAAGTACACTTTGGGTTGGGTTGGACAATGACCCATTTATTGACCTAACCCATCTTTACCCATCCAAATTCAGCCTAACCCGTCCATTTGCCACCCCTAATTTTTAGGATATTTCTTACTTGTTTTTTGTCGTTGCATCTATTGGATTAATTCTTGCTATATTCTCTAAATTCAACAATTAACTTCGGATAAGTAACAAAATATTTCCAATGATTAATTTATTCCTTTATGTTTTTTCTCTTTATGGGTTGATACTTGCTTGGACAAAAAAATTATCAACAGTTAGGTGATCTTAGAATCTTTTGATTTTTGTATTTGTGAGTATTTTGATTTAGAACATTATAGGTTATGGCTTTAAGCGCTAGGTAATATTCAAACTAAACAAATTAAAACTACCGGATCAAATAAACCAAAATTGATAGGAGAAAAATTGTATAATACAGAATTTAGTTAGATATGATACTGGTATAACATTTCAAGAAATCAAATACCGAAAATATGAACTAAAAAAAGTGTAATATCTCAATGTATGGACCGATGAACACCCTTAGCGGCAAATATCTTTTCTCTTTTATAGATATCTTCTTATGACTTGAAAAAAAATGTAATCTTATATGTTGATATATATTCTACATATTAGTTCTTATTAGAGAGTGTTAATCCATCAACCGAGAGGATGGTGATGCAACAAATTTAAGGGTCATTTAGTTATGCAGAGATTCTAATAAGAATTTGTGACGTAAAGATAATTTATTTATGACGTTTGGTTCTTTAAGTTCTAACATTTTGGTGCTATGTTTGGTTGCTATTCCTCTTGTTTGCACAAGTTATACATGACTATACATATTAGTTTATAAGTGTATTAATAAAATATGACTTAACAAATAAAAAGATTAAAACACCCTACTAACTTTAGAACACTTGTTTAAATTATGTATCGGCCTTTAAGATTTGATAGTTGAACTTTTAAAGAAATAGTTTTTTGTTTTTTTGTTTTTAGAAGAAAAAAATAATTTACTTTCGAAACTACATACCTTAAGTGTTATTTTCTTATTATGTCCATCAAGATATGAATATAGTAAAAATTCACCTAATGATTTCCCCCTTCTTGGTATGTGAATTATAGTCTTTTGTAGTCAATTCTAGATTTATTTGACCATAATATGACACCCTTAAATTATTGGCATCTCCAAGGCATTATTTTTTGCACCAAATCTAAATTTGGTGTAAAATTTGGTACTTTTTTGCTCCAATGGAACACCAAATCTTGCACCATTATAGTGCGTGAATAGTGTTGCACCTAATTTAGTGCGACACTATTCATTAACACCAAATTTGATTTATTATTATTTTATATATCTTTTTATTTTTTTTGAACTTTTAATTTATCATATATTGTGTATATAATTAGTTTTTATATTAAGATTTTTATAATTTTTATTTTATATCCTATTTTTTTGATATATTAATTTTTGTATATATTATATTTACATAAAATTATAAGTTAATTTTATTATTATTATAATTGTATAAAAAGAAATATAACCATTATTTAAAAATAAAAAATGCAAATGTAAGATATCTAATATTGCTAAAATTAAAAAGTGAAAACTAAAATTTAAAAAAAAATAACAATACATAAAATAAAAATACATTATAATTAAAAGATCATCAAATGAGGATACATTAAAATTGAAATTAAATTTGACTATGATGTAATATTTATTTAATTATCTTTTATCAATGATTTCACTTTTAGTTGATTTATCCTTTAAAATAATTTTATAATAAATAATTATATAAGTGGTGAATGCGAATTATATATGATGAATATGAAGAAGAAAAAAGATAGAATTTGTCTAAAGGAAATAAAAAATAAACTTTAAATAGAAGATAATAATAATATAGAAAAGAGAGAAGAAATATTCTTTTTTGGTGTAATAAATGGTGTAATGATTGAAGTAAATTTGGTGTTATACCGTTTTGATGTGAAATTTGATGTTAAGGTTGGAGATGGTCTTAGATGCGTGCCAAGTAAATCAATTAGTGACACAACCCCAAATTTTTGGTCAATTTAAATAGTTTATCAGGATCAAAAGTTAAAAAGATGAAAACAGGACTAGAAATTTCAAAGGTGAAAAGACTATGGTGGATAAATAAAATAAAAGAAGAGCACCATAGATAGAAGATTATTACCCTTTTTCCTTATGCCGTTCATGAAAAATGGTACAGTCTTTTTTTCTTTACCAAAATTCTTTGGCAGGTCAAATCTTGATCCTCTTGATCTAGGAAAATGATTTATATCATTTTCCACCATTGTTTTGCTGTATTTAATTTAGAAAGAGTTTAGAACTTGTTTCTTAGAAAGGACCTTCGCCGGTTGACTCAATCGAAAGAAAACTAACCCAATAAATCTATATTATATTAAAAGAAGAGTAGTGAAGCATGGGGTTAAGCCAAGTGGCTTACTGAGAAAAAGCCACTTGGAACTTTTAAAACAAAATTTAAATATATTTTATGACAAAATCTAATATAGATTAAGAGGATTATGACAAAATCTAATCTAAATTATTCAAGAAATGTTTCTATAGTTAAAGTTCTATTTAAGGAATATTCTCCCTTTAATTTTGGTCCAAGTGATAAACAAAAGGAGTGAATTTAACTGATTTTCCTTCATGATATATTTCCAACTCAAGATTTAGTTTATGTGATATTATCTCTTTAATTTAGGTGCTTAACAAAATATTTGGTTTGACTTATATGATATATGCAACGTCATTATTTATCTATATTTATATTATAAAACTTTATTTTTATAAGGGATGGTAATTTACAATGTAGTTAAGTCGGGTAACATATTAAGAGTAAGACACATAGCAAAATTAGGACAAAGCTAATAAAAATTGCAATAATTTTTTTTGGAATTAATAAATTATATTTATATATCTATATCCATAGCAATATTCATATCTATATCAATAATTTTTAATACATAAAGTAAGAGGATAGTTTGTAATGTGGTGAAACTAAGTAGCAAGCTAATAAGAAGTCATTTGGCAATTTTAGGATAAAATTAATAATTAATACTTAGAAAAAATTATTATTAATGGAAGTAATTAATATCAACTCTATCCTAAATTAAACGTAAATCTTCTATATCCCTCTTCTTCTTTTTTTGGTTTGTTTTGTTTTTCATTTTCAGCTTTTATGTCTTATGATAGGCTATTACATACCAGACTTAAGAAAGTTAAAATAAATAATCGTAATAATGAACTTTACATTGGTAAATTGCTAAGAAATGTCAAATTATAGATAAGGCGACATAATTGATGTCTAATAGATAAAACAAAAAAACTGAAGAATAAAAATAAATTAGAAATAATGTGAGGATACTTATACTAATAATTAGTTTTGAAATTAAAATAAAATAAATATGCAATACTTAAAAAAATATTGACTAATTGAAACAATTTAATAATTTAGAGCAATAGTTTAAAAATAAATTAATATTTATGCAAGAATAAAAATTTACATGTCTATTTATATTATATTTGGATAATTATATTAAATGAAATGAAAAGTTACTGAAAAAACACATGAAAATGTGATAATGAAATGGTTTAAATAAATTAATTAAATAGCTAGATAATATAATATTATCGATACATTTAAATGATAAAAGAGTCCCAAGTAAGAGGATAAAGCGTAAAATACATTAAATTTCAAGAATAAAAAATTACAATTCTCAATGATTATTAAAAGAAAAACAATCAACACATTAAGTCAATTGGTAAACTAATAAAAAATCATGTGACAGTATGACAATATTAAGTAATGAGCAATACAATAACTATAAGCAAAGAACAAAAAGAAAAAAAATATGTGGAAGGATAAGACATTTGAACTTGAGATGTAAAATAAAGTTTTAGTAAGAATTTTGTTAAAATAATATGATTTAATATGCTCAAACAAGATAGATCACAACGTGGCATATTTAGTAGTCTTTAATATTGATCGCGGGATGAAATGCAAGTAATAAAATCAAGAGTTTATGTTGTTACAGATTTTAAAAAAAATAGCTTATCCACTACGAGATTTGAAAAATAATTTCATGTCCTCTTCTTTCTTAATATCAAATGATTATCTAAAATTTTTATATGAAAGTTTAAATACTAAGGTTATTTGCACATAACCTAAATTATACAAATCATAATTTGACATAGTTTGTGTCCGCGCATCGCGCGGGTACTAATATCTATATTATATTAAAAGAAGAGTAGTGAAGTATGGGGTTAAGCCAAGTGGCTTAATGAGAAAAAGCCACTTGGCACTTTTAAAACAAAATTTAAATATATTTTATGACAAAATCTAATATAGATTAACAGGATTATGACAAAATCTAATCTAAATTATTCAAGAAATGTTTCTATAATTAAAGTTCTATTTAAGGAATATTCTCCCTTTAATTTTGGTCCAAGTGATAAATGAAAGGAGTGAATTTAACTGATTTTCCTTCATGATATATTTCCAACTCAAGGTTTAGTTTATGTGATATTATCCCTTTAATTTAGGTGCTTAACAAAATATTTGGTTTGACTTATATGATATATACAACGTCATTATTTATCTATATTTATATTATAAAACTTTATTTTTATAAGGGACGGTAATTTACAATGTAGTTAAGTCGGGTAACAATTAAGAGTAAGACACATAGCAAAATTAGGACAAAGCTAATAAAAATTGCAATAATTTTTTTTTGAATTAATAAATTATATTCATATCTATATCAATAATTTTTAATACATAAAGTAAGAGGATGGCTTGTATTGTGGTGAAACCAAATAGCAAGCTAATAAGAAGTCATTTGGCAATGTTAGGATAAAATTAATAATTACATAAAATAAGAGGATGGTTTGTAATGTGGTGAAACCAAGTAGCAAGCTAATAAGATGTCATTTGGCAATTTTAGGATAAAATTAATAATTAATACTTAGAAAAAATATTATTAATGGAAGTAATTAATATCAACTCTATCCTAAATTAAACGTAAATCTTCTATATCCCTCTTCTTCTTTTTTTGGTTTGTGTTGTTTTTCATTTTCAGCTTTTATGTTTTATGATAGGCTATTACATACCAGACTTAAGAAAGTTAAAATAAATAATCGTAATAATGAACTTTACGTTGGTAGATTGCTAAGAAATGTCAAATTGTAGATAAGGCGACATAATTGAAGTTTAATAGATAAAACAAAATAAATTGAAGAATAAAAATAAATTAGAAATAATGTGAGGATACTTATACTAATAATTAGTTTTGAAATTCAAAAAATAAATATGCAATACTTAAAAAAATATTGACAAATTGAAACAATTTAATAATTTAGAGCAATAGTATAAAATAAATTAATATTTATGCAAGAATAAAAATTTACATATCTATTTATATTATATTTGGATAATTATATTAAATGAAATGAAAAGTTACTAAAAAACACATGAAAATGTGATAATGAAATGGTTTAAATAAATAAATTAAATAGCTAGATAATATAATATTATTGATACATTTAAATGATAAAAGAGTCCCAAGTAAGAGGATAAAGCGTACAATACATTAAATTTCTAGAATAAAAAATTATAATTCTCAATGATTATTAAAAGGAAAATAATCAACACATTAAGTCAGTTGGTAAACTAATAAAAAAATCATGTGACAGTATGACAATATTAAGTAATGAGCAATACAATAACTATAAGCAAAGAACAAAAAGAAAAAAATATGTGGAAGGATAAGATATTTGAACTTGAGATGTAAAATAAAGTTTTAGTAAGAATTTTGTTAAAATAATATGATTTAATATGCTCAAACAAGATAGATCATCACGTGGCATATTTAGTAGTCTTTAATATTGATCGCGGGACGAAATGCAAGTAATAAAATCAAGAGTTTATGTTGTTACAGATTTAAAAAAAATAGCTTATCCACTACGAGATTTGAAAAATGATTTCATGTCCTCTTCTTTCTTAATATCTAATGATTATCTATAATTTTTATATGAAAGTTTAAATACTAAGGTTATTTGCACATAACCTAAATTATACAAATCATAATTTGACATAGTTTGTGTCCGCGCATCGCGCGGGTACTAATATCTATATTATATTAAAAGGAGAGTAGTGAAGCATGGGGTTAAGCCAAATGGCTTAATGAGAAAAAGCCACTTGACACTTTTAAATCAAAATTTAAATATATTTTATGAAAAAATCTAATATAGATTATCAGGATTATGACAAAATCTAATCTAAATTATTCAAGAAATGTTTCTATAATAAAAGTTCTATTTAAGGAATATTCTCCCTTTAATTTTGGTCCAAGTGATAAATGAAAGTTGTGAATTTAACTGATTTTCCTTCATGATATATTTCCAACTCAAAGTTTAGTTTATGTGATATTATCCCTTTAATTTAGGTGCTTAACAAAATATTTGGTTTGACTTATATGATATATGCAACGTCATTATTTATCTATATTTATATTATAAAACTTTATGTTGATAAGAGATAGTAATTTACAATGTAGTTAAGCCGGGTAACATATTAAGAGTAAGACACATAGCAAAATAAGGACAAAGCTAATAAAAATTGCAATAATTTTTTTTGAATTAATAAATTATATTTATATATCTATATCCATAGCAATATTCATATCTATATCAATAATTTTTAATACGTAAAGTAAGAGGATGGTTTGCAATGTGGTGAAACCAAGTAGCAAGCTATTAAGAAGTCAGCCACCAATTTTAGGATAAAATTAATAATTACATAAAATAAAAGGATGGTTTGTAGTGTGGTGAAACCAAGTAGCAAGCTAATAAGAAGTCATTTGGCAATTTTAGGATAAAATTAATAATTACATAAAATAAGAGGATGGTTTGTAATGTGGTGAAACCAAGTAGCAAGCTAATAAGAAGTCAATTGGCAATTTTAGGATAAAATTAATAATTAATACTTAGAAAAAAATATTATTAATTGAAGTAATTAATATCAACTCTATCCTAAATTAAACGTAAATCTTCTATATCCCTCTTCTTCTTTTTTTGGTTTGTTTTGTTTTTCATTTTCAGCTTTTATGTCTTATGATAGGCTATTACATACCAGACTTAAGAAAGTTAAAATAAATAATCGTAATAATGAACTTTACATTGGTAGATTGCTAAGAAATGTCAAATTGTAGATAAGGCGACATAGCTGAAGTCTAATAGATAAAAAAAATTGAAGAATAAAAATAAATTAGAAATAATGTGAGGATACTTATACTAATAATTAGTTTGAAATTCAAATAAAATAAATATGCAATACTTAAAAAAATATTGACTAATTGAAACAATTTAATAATTTAGAGCAATAGTTTAAAAATAAATTAATATTTATGCAAGAATAAAAATTTACATATCTATTTATATTATATTTGGATAATTATATTAAATGAAATGAAAAGTTACTGAAAAAACACATGAAAATGTGATAATGAAATGGTTTAAATAAATAAATTAAATAGCTAGATAATATAATATTATTGATACATTTAAATGATAAAAGAGTCCCAAGTAAGAGGATAAAGATACAATACATTAAATTTCAAGATTAAAAAATTATAATTCTCAATGATTATTAAAAGGAAAATAATCAACATATTAAGTCAGTTGGTAAACTAATAAAAAATCATGTGACAATATGACAATATTAAGTAATGAGCAATACAATAACTATAAGCAAAGAACAAAAAAAAAAATATGTGGAAGGATAAGACATTTGAACTTGAGATGTAAAATAAAGTTTTAGTAAGAATTTTGTTAAAATATTATGATTTAATATGCTCAAACAAGATAGATCACAACGTGGCATATTTAGTAGTCTTTAATATTGACCGCGGGACGAAATGCAAGTAATAAAATCAAGAGTTTATGTTGTTACTGATTTTTTAAAAAATAGCTTATCCACTACGAGATTTGAAAAATAATTTCATGTCCTCTTCTTTCTTAATATCTAATGATTATCTATAATTTTTATATGAAAGTTTAAATACTAAGGTTATTTGCACATTACCTAAATTATACAAATCATAATTTGTGTCCGTGCATTGCGCGGGTACTAATGCTAGTTATATTAAAAGGAGAGTAGTGAAGCATGTGGTTAAGCCAAGTGGCAAGCTAAAAAGAAGCCACCTGGCAATTTAAAGACAACATTAAAAATTTGAATCATAAATGAAAACATAATTAATGGAAGTAGTTAATGAATCTTATACTTAATCTAAATAGATCTTAGACAAATTTAATCTATATATCTACATTTAAATTTATATTTATAAGTATATTTATATCTATATTGATTCACCCATAGATTATTTTTTTTATTAGCTAGAGATATGGAGGTAAAAATTAATTAAAAATTCTAATCGAAAAAAATAAAAAAAATATAGAAAGACGTAATTGAGATAACCTACGACTATTTATACATTAGAGTAAGTTAAAATATAAAATAAAATTAAAATTTACTTAAGTTATTAAAGATATATTGAGTTTAAAAATTAAATAAATTCAAGCAGCAAAATAAGATCTTAAATAAAGTATATAAATTATTTATAAGGTAAGAAAAAACTTAAATAATCAGTAAAAAAATATTTTAAAAATAAGAATAATAAAGTCATATTAATATTGATAAATCGGGCAAACGAATATTTTATACGTAAATATTACTACAATATTCAGATATAATGTGTTCAAACAATTAAGAAAATATTTTTTTATTAATATTTGAATTGAGTACAGTAAGTTTAAGTTTGAAAGTATAACATAATTCTTTAAAAATGTAGTCAAATATAGAATATAGAATAAAAAAACTTATTTGAATTTGAGAAAGTTTTTAAATTTTTATCTATATTATATTAAAATGAATGTAGTAGAAATAAATATTAAATTAAAACAAGCTAATAAAAATTCACATGACAATGTAATAATATTAGGTATTTAATAATATAATATCAAAAATAAATAATAAATAGAGAAAAAATAAAAATTCAGATTTTTTATCATAGAGAAGAAGGGTAAAACTTATTTAAATTTGAGATGGGAAAGTTTTTTATATTATGATAAGAAAATTCATAATATGGATAAGTCCACGTAACTCAAGTCTAATGGATAAAATCAAAAACTAAAAATATTGAATAATAGAAATAAATTAGAGATAATATGAGATATTTATAAATCATAAGTTTAAAAAATAAAATAAATTAAATATACAATGCTTAAAATCTTATTAAAATTTAAATAATTTAAAATTTTCGAGCAATATTTTTAAAACAAAATAAATATTTATTTTATGATTAGAAATTATATATTTATCTATATTATATTAAAGAATAGTAGATTATAATGATATTAAAAAAAATTATAAGTTAATGAAAAGCCACATAAAACGTAATAAGACTATATAATAGATTAAAAATTAGCAAAATTATTAAAAAAATATTATTAGAAATGAAAGGGAAAGGCTATTTGAATTTGAAATTAGAAATTTGTTAAAACTACGATTAGAATGTCCAAACTATGGATAATATCACGAAATTGAAGTCTTATTTATGAAAAAATATTAAAATAGAAAATAAATTTCTAATATAGGTAATTTTACTAATAAAAATTAAAGATTAAATTTGTATTAAATCCAAAAAAGAAAGAAAATTTACGTAAGAAATAAAATGATAATGAAAATATTACTACAACATTAACATATAATGTGTTCAAACAACAAAGGAAATATTTTTCTATGATTAATATCTGAATTGAGTACAGTTAGTTTAAGTTTGAATATATAGTATAATATTTTAAAAATGCGGTCCAATTTAGAAAATAGAATGATAAGAATTATTTGAATTTGAGATGAGATTTTTTTTATTTCATAAGTTTTTATTTTTTAAAATATTATGTAAAGAAATAAAATGACAATAAACATATTACTACATATATATAATATGTTCAAACAATTAAGAAATTATTTTTCTATGATTAAAATAAAATTTTAATAATATAAATAACTTTCTAATATAGGTAATTTTATAATGAAAATTAAAAATTAAATTTGTATCTTAAAGTTAAAAAATAAAATAACTGCATCTAATACAAAAATAGTTATAAGAGAACTCAATATATTTGTAACATAATCATCAAATATATGTATTAATATTTTAGACTAATTCAATTTTATAATTTAAAATAAAATATGATATTATTCTGGTTAAAGGTAAAAAATTAATATAAAAATAATTAAAATTTATAGTAGGGAAGAGAATGTAGTAAAACAATAGAGATAGTGTGAGGATACTTATACATTAAATTAATTTAAAAATAAATAAATTAAAAAATTTAATTATATTTAAAAATATTACAATAAGTTTAAATGATTAAAAAAAATTGAATGCATAAAAATATACCAAATTTCAAGAATAAAATATTTATAGTTATTAAAGACTATTAAAAGAATAATAAGAAAGATATTAATTAAGATAATAAAAAATTATATGATAGTAAAATAATTTTAAATAATAAATAATACAATAACTATAAGAAAAAATAAAAAAAAAGAATTTGCATAAAAATAATGTGATGAATAAGACATATTTAACTTTTAGATAAAAACAAAGTGATAGTAAGAAGTTTGTTAAAATAATATGATCTAATGTGCTCAAATAAGATAGATCGCAACATGATATGTTTAGTATTCTTTGATACTGACAGCAAAACGAAGTGCAAGTACTAAAATCAAGTAGTTAGGTTGCTACAAATAAAAAACAAAATAGGTTGTGCACTACGAGATTTGAACAATAATTTCATATCCTACTTCATAATTAATATCTAATGTTATATAATTTTTATTTGAGAGGTTTATATTTTAAGGTTATTTGCATATGATTCAAATAACCAACATCACAGTTTAACATGATTTGTGTCCGCGCATCGCGCGGGTACTAATACTAATTTAATTAATTAGAAGTGTTCACAATTTTCAGTTCATTTATTATCATCTAAAGAAAAAGGAAATAGAATACTAAAGTATTTTTGAAAGGTGCCACTCCTTCTTTCACTTGAGATCACAATAATTGTACGGTCGAATAGTAAAATAAGATTGGAGATAAAGACCAAATTATCATAAAAATTCTCTATCAAAGAATTAAGAGTTATAACGTTCATAAAAATAAGTGGGGCTTGGTTAACGGTTGAGCACCTTCACCGTAACTGATCAATTGAGGATTCGAGTCACGTTGAAGGTTTCAAGCTATTGCATAGCCATAAATAGAGTTAAGTTGCATTAAGATATTTAAAATTAGTATTTTAAAAGGCGTGCACGCAAAGCGAGGCATTTACAAATGCCTCAATAAGGTGTAAGCTCCGAGGCATAAGTCTCATGAGTATTTAATTTTAATATTTTATAAAATAATATAATTTTAATAAATATTTTTAAATAGGTAAAATTACATAAAAATTAAAGAAAATTATAAATAAGTGAAATATATATATATGTGTGTGTGTGTGTGCGCGCGCGCGCTCCAACCCCACAATAATAACTAATCCATTATATGCTACTTATAAGCACAAGTAACTTGAGTTGAAAATAAGGTTTTCTGCGTGGAGGAAAAAAAAAAGATGACTAACCTCAATTTGAACTTTGAACTTGATGCTTTGGAGGAACATGAGTTTTCTTTATATTTGCAAAAAAAAAAAAAAAATATTGTTCTTTGCTTTCGGGAGATAGTAGCAAACTAACGGATAAGATAAAAAATTAGAAAAAATCATAAATTAGGTTTCTAGCAAGAAAAAAAGATCTTGACTTTTAAATTTAATATTTCAGTTCCTTTTTAAAACTTTTGAGTAATTACAAGCTAATTTTTGAGAATTTGGGTATTATATTAAGAATTAAATCAGCAAATTTTATTGTAATTTGAAAAGGACTCTTGGGCTTACGCCTCACTATAAAAATGTGTCTCAACACCCGGGCATCCTCTACGAATTGTTGGATGTACGCCTCTTGATACTTTCGTCCCCCATCATTACCTCGGGGCATTTTTGGTGCACCTCGTACAGGGATCGCCCCGAGAACGCTATTTAAAACACTGCTTAAAATTAGGGATGTCATGATAAACTAAATATCAAATTTTAAATGAGAAAATGCATAAAGACCCCATTCAACTTATCCTGGAAAGTCATTTACACACCTAAACTTTACGGGTGTCCTAACACCCCACTATTGTTTAAAGAACTGTATTTATTTACTCCCTCCTAAGGCCTGGCCAGCCGCGCGTGTTTGACAACTGAATTGAGCGCGTCCTTACTCTTTTAATCGTTGAAAACACCCAAAAAAATAGAAATAAATAAATGTTTAACGTTAATATAACCCCAACCACGGTAAAATCCCTTCTTCCCCAATATTTTACCAAACCCAGTTGAAGAACCCTAATTTCTTCTTCTTCTTCTTCTTCTTCTTCTTCTTCTTCTTCTTCTTCTTCTTCTTCTTCTTCTTCTTCTTCTTCTTCTAATTTCTGTCAAAAATCCCTCAAATTGCCCTTTTGAAGTTTTAATCTTTGAAGGCAAAGGTTAACCTTTCTTCTTCTTAAGAACCCTAGTTTTTTTCTTTTAGTATTGTTATGCCTTTGTCCTAAAATTCAATTATCCGATCTTTGAAAGCAAATGCAAATTATCTAACTTTGATATTGTCTTGTTGTATTGTAGTTGTTGCAATGCCTTCAAAAGGCTTGAATTTGACAAGGCTTTGCACGGAAGAGGAAGAAAATGAGTCAAGTGGAAAAATTCGATGCAACCATGGCTATGTGCTACCTTTGTTAACAGCTTGGACCCCTCGGAACCCAGGAAGAAGATATTGGGTTTGTCCATACTATGGGGTAAATGATAGTAAAAATTCTTTCACTAATTGAGTTGTGAAAAATTATCATTCATTAATTTTCTTTTGTTATTCATCTTAGGGTCCATGATCTTGTGATTTTTGGGTTTGGAAGGATTCCGAAATTGATCCTAGGTTCAAATTTGTTATTCCAAAATTGCTTGACAAAATGGGTGAACTTGAGAATGCATTAGAAGGCTTTGAAAATCTTGCCAATCCGCGGACAACTTTAAAGGTTGAAAACACCATAGAAGAGGACAAAATGAAGAAGATTGAGGCTCAATTGGTGAAATTGCAAGATGATATGGAGAAGATGAAAGAGAAGGAAAAGAAGTGGAAGAGTAAATTAGCTAAGTCAAAGGCTAGGGAAAATGTACTTTGGTTCAGTATATTGGGGATGTGTATTATTCTTGTTGGTTGTGGGTATCTAGGAATCTCATTGAAAAAAGATGCAATGAGGTTGCCATTGTGAGTCTAGTTTTGTCATCTCAATATGAATGTAGTTGTTGCTTGTAGGATTTATTTTGTATGTTTACAATGGAACTTGTTCTTGCTTATCAATTGTTGTTTCTAAAGAAGCATTGTTTTTACATTGGGAAGTAAACTGCATACTTCATGGATCAACTATTGGGAAGTAAACTGCATACTGCATACTAAGAAAGTAACTGTATACTGCATACTGAAGAAAGTAAATTGCATACTGTATAGATAAACTACATACTGCATACTGAAGTATTTTATTTCATGGCAAACACACATACTATCAAACTGTACAACTCATAGATCACTAAAACATCATATATGCATTTGTTGCATAAAAGTCACAAAATGAGTTAACAAAATAGCTATTTGTTGTCATTGTAGCAGCAGCAAACCAGATACCAAATGTAACAAAATTGTAGTCTATAGCTACCTACAAATCCTTATCAAAATACAGAATTGCAGTCTATAGCTGCTTAACATTTTTTGCATAATGCAGTCTATTGCAATACAATCATCAAACAAAATCATAGCTTCATCAGCTGGGTTGATTTGCAGTGGTGCTTTCCTGGCTCAACTTAGCAGCCCTAGACCTTGTTTGAATGAGCTTCTTGCCTCTCAATTGTTGAAGCTGCCTTGATGTCATAGCTTCTTTACCTTTCCATTTAACACCTCGTGTTGGTTGATGGCCTAGATCTCCAGTTACTTCTGTCGAGGACCTCACATCCTTAAAGTTTGTAGATGACATTCCAGGCTGCCAAAAACCAACAGAAAATCAGACAAATGAAATCACCTAAATATGAGAGTTTGTGTTAGACTTACATTTTGAATTTTGAAGCCACTTTGAGTGTGTAAAACTCCCATCCCAACCATCCTTGGTTTCTTATATTGTGTTCTTACATTAGTGCTAGTACCAACATCCTACATCAAACAATCAAAATTAAAAATCTGGTAATTATTTAAAAAAGAGAAAGAAGACATTAAAGGGAAGAACTTCGCCTTTTCTTTAGAACCTTTTGGCCTACCCCTTCCTCTTCCAGTACTTTGTTTTGGTGGCTTTGAACTACCAACACTTGTAGGCACAGAACTTGCTGAAGTTGCAGCAGTATTACTTCCAGCAGCCTTTGCACAACCCGTCTTGTTATGACCCTTGTTATGACAATTGCTACATGTCATTTCCATTCCACTTTTGGACAATTTTCCTGTCTTATTTTCACCAGGATATTTTCTTCTAACCTTCTTTGGCCTTCCAGGCATCTTCTTGACATGAGGTGGTATAACAATTGGGTTTTGTGACTCTGGCCACATATTCATACCCAAGACAGGCTGAAGAAAGTAACTGTATGTTTTCATGTAAGTTGCATTACTGTACCAGTGAGAAATATAGTTCATAGGCTCCAGATTTTTATAATGCAGGGCAGCAACTACATGAGCACATAGTATGCCTTTTAACATCCAAGCTCTGCAGGTGCATATTTGCCTGTTGATGTCCACCAAATGCTTCACTTCACTTGCATCTGATCCTTGCTTCACTTCAAATCCATACTCACCATTCCAACATTTCATTGACCTTTCTATGTTCTCTTCCAAGACTTTCATGTCCATTGGTGAAAAATCAGTAATCCAAGTGTTTCCAAACTGTCTTAGCTGACCTATTCTGTTCATTATCTTCACCCTTATTTCTTCAAGCATTGTCATTATAGTCTTCTGCCTTGCTGCCAAAATCCAAGCATTGAAACATTCTGCCATATTATTATCAACACTATCAGACTTGCAGAATATGTTGAAATACACCTTACTCCATCTTTCAATGTTGTAGTACAACAGTTCATCAAGTATCTTAGTCCCCAATTTCTTTATGTCATCCAGATTTTTCTTCAACTCCCACTCATAGGTAGACCTTGCACACCTCCAGAAGCAATTCCTTCTCTCTATGCCCCTCCATTTCTTAGACCAGTTAGCTAGGATGTGCCTTGCACACATCCTATGCTCAGAATTTGGAAGCAGGTCTGCTATAGCATTCTCAAGCCCCTGGAAAATTAACAATGGTAGTTAGTTTTAAGTGAAACAGCAGTAGAAAAATAACAACAAACTACAAGTTATTACCTTTTGCATGTCTATTATTATGGTCAGATTTGTACCATCTCCAAGCCGAAGATCACTCTTTAAAAGGTTGAGAAATCACCTCCAAGTGTGCATATTTTCAATCTCAACAACAACCCAAGCAAGTGGAAGCATCTGATTATTTCCATCTTTGCAAACTGCTACAAGTAGTTGGCCTCTACATACCCCTTTTAAAAAACATCAATCCAATCCAATGTATGGCCTACAACCCTCTAAGTATGTCTTCTTCATTGCATCAAAACAAATGTAGAACCCAACAAACATTTTCTTCCCACCTTCAAAAGTTTCTTCACTAAGTTTCACTACACATGTACTACCTGGATTAGATCTAAGCAACTCATCCCTATAATCTAAAATCCTACCATACTCCAATTTATGATCACCCATTATCTCATTCAAAACAATATTTTTGCCCTCCTACAAACTGTCCTCCCAACATATAATCCCAATTTCTTTCTAATCAACTTTTGAAACTTGAATATTCTAATGTTAGGTTATTCTTTTATCCTCTCATTGAACCTTTTAGCCAAGAACTTTGAATTACATAGCTTGTTTCTGTTAGTAGGGTCACATTTGTGAACTGGATTGTAGTTCTTGACTATAAAATCCTTAGTCCTAGAATCATAACTAGCAACTAGAAGCCAAGGACAGAATGTCTTCTTGCACTTAACCCTCACCCTTGTAGGTTCATTTACATACTTTTCTATAGAAACCTTTTATTGAATAGCATATTTAGTTACAGCTTCTCTGAAATCTCTCACACTTGCAAATGTAAGTCCAGTTTCCCAAACTATTTTCTTGCAAGTCTTGTCAAATATTACTCTTCTTTGAGTCTTTCTTCTTCTAGCTTTAACTTTCTGTTGAACCTCCCCTTCACCTTCATCATCAACATCATCTGGATCTGTCTCAAAACTAGAAGCTTCATCTGAGAGGTAATAAGGCTCATCACCACCTATCTTACCTTCTAAACTCTTCTTCTTCCTAGATTTATATTCATCATACCCCACATCTGGCCCTCTCTTACCTAGTTTAACATGTTCTTGTTCAGGAGCACTTTCTTTCCTCTTCCTCCTCTCTACAGTTCTTCTTTCTGCCAAAATTGCCCTATATTCCTCATGTGTATCACTGCCATAATCAACTTCTCCTTCTTCAAACAACTCCCCATGTTCTGAATCTGAGCTGTTATCAGCGCTGCTACTAGATTCAGATGAGGAGTTTGAACTATCATCAGTAGTAACAGCTGTGGGCACACTATTATTGACACTATTTTCAGCAATATTGGATGCCTTTTCAGAAGTTCCCAAACCCTCACAGCCCCCCAAATCTTGACCAGATTCCTTCTCAAAAGTAACATTACTACATCCACAACTCGACTGACATATTCTAATAGAGGAGGGACCACTACAGCTTCTTCAACCAAGTGATCTACATAAACCTCCAAAATATCCCCATTTTTTAACTCTTCACAAATACTCATAAGGTCCCTATCAACCTTAATTACTACCAAACCAGGACAATTAGGTGGTCTAACATAAATAACAGCAGAAGAACTATTGTAACCAAACTCTTTTACATAACCTAAAAACTCAAAATATGAGAACATATCAACATCAACATCAACATCAACACAATCAGTAATCATCCCACCAACATAATCCTCCACTGAAAAGGAATGTAACGTATTCATGAAGATTTTTCCACCATGGAAAAACCTTAGTGTAACAAGTACAAAAGACATTGAAATACCTAAATATAGTAGAAAATAAACTAATTAAGGATTAATAGTTACTATTAGACCCCTACATAAGACGTCAGAATACATGCAACAAGAAAAAACTGAAAATTGGTTATTATTACACCTTAAAAATTGTATTTCTGTTCCTCAATTTTACATTGAAAACATTACAGTGAAGAAATTTGAAGCAAGTTCAAAACCCTAGATACGAATGATATTAAACAAACTAAAACAGAGATAACATTTAGGGTTGATGATAGAAAAGGTTAGGGTTAATATGTTTACCTCCAAACTAAAACAAAGATAACGTTTGCACTTGATTCTTCAGAGACCTTCAACTTTGAATGGGTCTTCAACTAAATCGTCAAATGAAACAATTAAGAACAAACGGAAAGCACCATCAATAATGAAATCGAAGGATTTTGCAACAGGTCCCTTCGATTTTAGTTAGGCAAATTGATTTTGGAAAGGCTAATCGAATCTTTGAGGGTGGGGTAATAGGGTTCTTTAATTTGGGAATTTTTCACTGAGGGGGTTAATGGGTTAATGAGTGATTGTGTAATATGTTATGTTTATTTACGGAAGGATTTAATTATGTGGCTTTATAATAAAAGCGCGTGTTTTCCACTGAAGTTATTATAGTTAGGTCAGGCCTTAGGAGGAAGTAAATAAATACAGTTCTTTAAACAATAGTGGGGTGTTAGGACACCCGTAAAGTTTAGGTGTGTAAATGACTTTCCAGGACAAGTTGAATGGGGTCTTTATACATTTTCTCATTTTATATTGATTATATTTTTGACCTATTCTGGTTTCGAATTTGAATTTTAAAAAGCCATTCAAATTTGGTTTTGTCACGACCCAAAATCCAACTAACTGTGATGGCACCTAACTTCACCCGCTAGGTAAGCCATATAACAACAATCCGATTTAATTAATATTTAACTGACTCTAATACACTTCCCAAGGATTGATAGTACAAATCATGAGCTTCTAAGATTTAGAGTTTACAAAGCTAGAATGAAATAAATACGTCATATGTTTGAAATATACAACAACAACAACAACATACCCAGTAAAATCCCATTAATGAGGTCTGGGGAGGGTAGGATGTACGCAGACCTTACCCCTACCCCGAAAGGGTAGAGAGGCTATTTCCGAGAGACCTTCGGCTCAACAGAATAGATAATAATATCAGAAAAGAAATGCAAGAAGAGATCTGTAATAACAAAAGAAGCAAGAGAAGTAATAATAATATCTTAAAATACACCAAATAAGTGAAAGGGAGTGCAGTAATACAATCCTATGCAAAATAACAAAATAGTGTGAACACAACCTAGATCGCTACCAAACATAGGCAAAGCTCTATCAGACTACCCGGTACAAAGAGGGAAAAACTATGCACTACCCCTTAGCCTACAACCCTAATGCTCGACCTCCACACGTTCCTATCAAGAGCCATGTCCTCGGAAATCTGAAGACGCGCCATGTCTTGCCTGATCACCTCGCCCCAATTCTTCTTAGGCCGCCCTCTACCTCTTCTCGTACCTGCCAAAGCCAACCGCTCGCACCTTCTAACCGGGGAATCTATGGTTCTTCTCTGCACGTGTCCAAACCACCTAAGCCTCGCTTCCCGCATCTTGTCGTCCACGGGAGCAACGCGCACCTTCTCCCGAATATCTTCATTCTTTATCTTATCCAGTTTAGTATGACCGCACATCCATCTCAACATCCTCATCTCGGCTACTTTCATCTTTTGGATATGTGAATTCTTAACTGGCCAACACTCAGCCCCATATAACATAGCCAGCCTAACCACCGCTCTGCAGAACTTACTTTTGAGTTTCGGTGGTACCCTCTTGTCATACAGGACTCCAGATGCTAACTGCCATTTCATCCACCCCACCCTAATATGGTGCGTGACATCCCCGTCAATCTCCCCATCTCCTTGAATAATAGACCCTAGGTACTTGTTCTCTTGGGGATGACTTGTGAGTCGAGCCTCACCACCCCGTTCGCTTCCCCCAACACGCTGCTGAACTTACACTCCAGATATTCCATTTTGGTCCTAGTCAATTTGAAATCTTTGGACTCCAAAGCCTGCCTCCACACCTCCAGTCTCTCATTAACACCGCTATGCGACTCATCGATCAGAACTATATCATCAGCGAACAACATACACCATGGCACCTCCCCTTGAATATGGTGTGTCAAGGCATCCATCGTCAGAGAAAATAAGAATGGGCTAAGCGCAGATCCTTGGTGTAACACCATAATCACCGAAAAAAGCTTAGAGTCACCTCCCGCGGTCCTGACCCGAGTCTTAGCTCCATCATACATATCCTTTATCGATACAATGTATGCTACCGATACCCTTTTCACTTCCGCATCTCCAAAGAACGTTCCTAGGGACTCTATCATACGGCTTCTCTAGGTCAATAAACACCATGTGCAAATCCCTCTTCCTATCCCTGTGTTGTTCCACCAACCTCCTTATAAGGTGGATAGCTTCCGTAGTAGAACGACCCGGCATGAACCCGAACTGATTTTCAGAAATAGATATCGCCCTTCTCACCCTCCCTTCCACCACCCTCTCCCAAACTTTCATGGTATGACTTAACAACTTGATGCCCCAATAATTGTTACAATTCTGGAAATCACCTTTGTTCTTAAACAGCAGAATCATCAAACTACATCTTCACTCATCTGGCATCCTCTTCATCTTGAAAATAACATTAAATAGCCTAGTCAGCCATTCTAAGCCCGCTCTACCCACATACCTCCAAAAATCTACTGGAATCTCGTATGGTCCTGTCGCTTTGCCCCGACTCATCTTGCCTACAGCTCCCACTACCTCCTCAACCTTGATACGCCTACAATACCCAAAGTCTCGGTGACTCTTGGAGTATCCCAACTCCCCTAGCACGACGCTACTGCTCCCCTCTTTATTCAGAAGTTTATGAAAGTACGTCTGCCATCTATGCTTAATCTAGGAGTCTTCCATCAATACTCTACCTTCCTCGTCTTTGATGCACCTCACTTGATTCAGGTCACGAGCCTTCCTCTCTCTCGGTTTGGCCAGCCGAAATAGCTTCTTGTCCCCGCCTTTTCCCCTAGTTCCTCATACAACCGATCAAATGCAGCAGTTTTAGCCTCTGTGACCGCTAATTTTGCCTCCTTACTAGCTTTCTTATACCTCACTCTGTTTGCTCTCCTCTGCTCCTCATCGGTAATCTCCACTAACGCAAGGTACGCCATTTTTTTTGCTTCCACTTTACCTTGGACCACATCATTCCACCACCAGTCGCCTTGGTGGCCGCTATAGTAGCCCTTCGAGACCCCTAACACCCCTCTCGCCACCTCCCTAATACAGTTCGTCGTCGTCATCCACATAGTGTTAGCATCCTCACCACTCTTCCAGGCACCCATAGCCACCAACCGCCCCTCCAACTCATATGCAGTATCCTTAGCCAAAGCACCCCACCTTATCCTCAGTTGACCAGTACAAACCTCTTCTTCCTCTTTATCATGATACTGACGTCCATCACCAAGAGCCTATGTTGAGTTGCTAGGGTCTCACTCGGGATCACCTTACAATCCTCGCACAACCCCCTATCACCCCTCCTGAGGAGGATATAATCAATCTGGGTCGTAGCTACCATACTCCGAAAAGTAACCAAATGCTCCTCCCTCTTCGGAAACTAGAGTTCGCGATCACCAACTCAAAATCCAATAGAAAAGTACCACCTCCATTCCTATCCCCAAAGCCAAAGCCACCGTGCACCTCTCCATAACCCTTAGCCGACGACCCAATATGACCATTGAAATCTCCTCCTATAAATAACTTCTCCGTTGACAGAATACCCCGCACCAACTCATCCAACCCCTCTAGAAGCACCTCTTAACCTCCTCTCCCAAGCCCACTTGCGGCGCGTACGCGCTAATGACATTCAGAGTGCTCCCTCCAACTACTAACTTAATCTCCATCAATCTGTCATTAACCCTCCTAACCTCAACCACTAACTCCCTGAGCTCTCTATCCACAAAAATACACACTCCGTTCTTGCCCTTATTTGTTTGAAATATACATGAACAGATTAAAAATTCTAAAGCTACCAAGGACAAGAGACAATTGTAACCGAAATACAGGTACATCTTCAAATACAGCTCCCGCCATACACAGCAACATCAACATCCAATATCTGCACACAAGGTGCAGAAGTGTAGTATGAGTACAACCGACTACATGTACTCAATAAGTAACAAACCAAACCTTAGGTTGAAAGTAGTGATGAGTTGGGACAAGGGTCAGAATACAACTCCAATAACCAGCAACAGTTCATAACAATATAAATAAGATGGTACAAGAAATAACTCAGAGATATGATGCTCAACTTGTTCACAGTTATTAAAAATAGGCATGTTTTTCAAGTAAGGGTGTTAAACGGGCCAGGTCAAATCGTTTTCGGAACGGTTGAAACCCGGATCGGCCTGGACCGGTACATAGGGGGCCGGGTTACTGGAGTTAGGGGTTGGTCCATTCACTTTCATTCATCCGATTAACCGGACTGGTCAAACCCGATCAACCAAAATCCTTGTAGAACCGGTTAACCGGCCCGGTCCGGACCTGCCCAGACCAATTTAACGGCTAGATTTCAATTTTTTTATGGTTGAAGAATGTTGGCAACGGTCAGCTGCCTTATGGTCGTTGCCCAACGTTATTATTGCACAGATACCCCATTTTGGGCATTTTTTATGAAATAACACTTTTTGTCTAATTTAGCCCTTTGAAAAACTATAAATATACTCCCCCTCTTCTTCATTTCTTCACTCATCTCTCATTTCTCAAACTCATATTCTCAATTCAAGTTAAATCATACCCCGTACTTCTAGAGTGCGCTCATATATTTGGGAACACTTTGAGGTAGCAGAAGAAAATGAAGAAGTTCATAAAGTAAAGTGCAAGAACTGTGGTCTAGTTTTAAATCTTCGTCTAAAGTGGGTGGGCACAGGCTGTTTAAGGAGGCATATAAAGAGTTGTCTTGAGCGTCCTCCAAAAAATCGTATTTAAGTTGATTTGAGACAATTTGTGTTATTTTAAAATTATTAGACGTATTTATGCTTAATGTTTTAGTTTGTTAGATTAATTTGAAGTATTATCATGCAATGAAAATTTAGTTTTACTCTTTTTTCATTAATGTACTTATTGTTAAATGCAAACTTCAATTTGTAAGTTTGAAATAAAAAAAGCACTTGCAAATTATAACTGCAATTTTTTCCATCTTCATTGTATTCTTTATATTTTTATTTTATATTAATACAAGTTATACAAAATACCAAATAAAAATAACACTAACTCGGCCCGGCCCCTTGGACCCGTAACCCTTATGGTTCATTTTTTACCCGGATGGACCCGGACCCGTTAAGCCCGGTAAGTCTTAACCCGTAACCGGCCCTGATTGAAACCCGATCGATTTCATTTTATCCCAACCCAGACCAGCCCGGCCCGCCCGTGTAACACCCTTATTTTCAAGTATAATAGTAAATCCCAAATCTTTCACCGAAAACACCAACAATATGAGTAAGTTTGAAAACTGTAATTTTTCCCCAAAAAACTTCCAACAACAGGTAAGATGTTTCATTATCAAATGGCATGAGGAAAGTACATCTCTATACGTACATATCAATGTAAGCATGTCAACTCTAATAAAATGTAGTGATGAAACCATATGCATACTCTCGATGAATCAATATACTCAATCATCACAATCACTCATATCCTCACAGTCACTCAGTCATCACAATCACTCAATCCTCCCAATCACTCGGCACTCGCACTCAGTAGGTACCTGTGCTCACTGGAGGGTGTACAGACTCCGGAGAGGCTCCTTTAGCCCAAGCGCTATAATAAGCCAATCATGGCATAAATTAGTAACATCTGTTGTGGCGTGCAACCCGCTCCCATCATAAATCAATAATACTTGTTGCGGCGTGCAGCTCGATCCCATCAATATCCTCATAATCAGGCCCTCGGCCTCGCTCAGTGATGATAGGCTATAATTGCGTATTTTAGTCGATTATTACACTCTAATTTACTGCACTTTAGTTGAGTTTGCGCTTTAATCGCTAGTGTTTTGCACTAACGGTGTGTTTTATGCCTTGTAGGAGTGATTCCGAGCTATATAGATGTTATGGAATGAATTCAAGTGATTTGGAGCTTTGAAGTCTGAGTAAAAGCCCAAGGAATTAAGCCGGGATCGTATTCGGGGATCAACGGATGATACAGCAACAAAACGAAGACTCGAGTAGGCATATTGCGTACTGTCTAGTAAAATGCACATAACATTTTGCTCAGAACTCCACTTGGGCTCCACAATATATGGTTGGAGAGCTAACTCAAAGGTCTACAACTTTCATGTTTTAGTTGAAACCACGACTGCGGAGCTGAGGCGGTCTGAGGTAGTATACCTGCCATATATTGCGTTTGACCGCGTTTGACCGCGGCCGCGGCAGTCCAGACGTGAAATATTGTCCTTTTTCGCGTAGGAGAAGGGATAATTGTTTGGTCCCGACCCTACTTGGTATATATACATGGAAAAACAGTATTTTTAAAGGTGGGACACACTTTTGACATAAAAATTAGACCTAAGGAGGCTAAGGAGACCAAGGATTCAACCTAAGGAGTCAAGAACACAATAGGAGCAAGGAGGGGAATTCTTCAACGAGTTTTTCTTTCCTCTTCCTATTTTTCTTTGTTGGTTATGATTTTTAGTATTGTAGTTTTACATACTATTATGAATAGCTAAATTGTTATCTAGGGTTTTGATAGAACCTTTTGTAGGATAAATTCTTGTTATCTTTTTATATAATTGAGCCGTTGGATTTCTCTACATGTTTATTATTGTTGATTGAATGGTCATCGATTGACTGTGCCTATTTATTATGTGTTGTTTGAGAAAGGATACATATTTAAGTTATTTTTGAACAACATCACTCCTAACGTATGTGAGAAATCAGTACAGCGGGTTTAAAGGTAGGTTTAGAAATAACAAAGCCTTGACATGGTCATAATGAGCGGTTAGATAAAGCCAACTAGCGTAGTTCGAGAGAATATATCTAGTAAATTGTTGTAGTTGCTCGAGAGAGAATTACGGCACCTAAAGTGCTCACGATCAGTAGATAATACATTGGCGAAATTGTAGGGAATATAGCTAGAAGGATTCCGACAATTGGGGAAATCATAACTCTAGACCTCTTTAATTTAGTCTCCAACCCTTTGTCTCGTTAGTTGATAATTTTACCGTTTTCTAGTATTTGCTAGTTAATTAGTTAGAAATATAAATCTCAATCTTTATAATTTAGAAAATTGTTCAAACTTGTCTTTTTAGTGATATTAAATAGATATAGCTAAGCCTTAGTTCTCTGTGGGATTCGATTCCGGACTTTTAGACCGGATTATATTTGCAGCGACCGCTTATCCTTTTTAGGACTAGAGTTGGGCGTGATCACTCCGCCATTAATCTCTCCAGTCTCTCGGGCTCACAATGTCATGAAAATCAACCCAAAAATAATAATGTGGTGTATCAATAAATGGTAACAGAGACTGAGATATGATATGCAAATGAATGCATACGACTGAGTATGTAATTACAATGTAAGCAAATAATTTAACAACAGAAATGACCTCAGTGGGTTCCAACAGAACAAGAATGTAACCTAGACAGGGTTTCTAACATGGATAAGATCAGGTAACTACACAATACTACAGAAATAACGGAGTCACAATTCATACGGTGCACGCTCACACGTCCGTCACCTACCATGTGCATCACCTCAACACCAAATACATAACACATATATTCAGGGTCCATACCCTCATCACCAAGTTTAGAAGTGTTACTTACCTCGAACAAGCCAAATCTAATATCGAGCAAGCCAAATGATGCTCCCAAATGTCATCACATGCGTGCTGACCTCTGAACGACTCTAAACTAGCCAAAAGCAACTCAAATACATCAAATAATGCCAAAGGGAACACACTTAATCGATAAAGGTCAAATCTTTAATCAAAATCCCGAAATTGATCAAAAAGTTAAACTCGGGCCCGCACCTCAGAACCCGATAAAACTCACAAAATTTGATAACACATTCAATTATGAGTCCAACCATACTAGTTTCACTCAAATCCAACTCCGAATAGATGTTCCAAACTCAAATTTACTTTATGAAATTTTAGACAATCCCCCCCCCTTCAAATTTCACTTTGAAATCATTAATCAAATGCCAAAAATGAATATGGATTCATGAAATATAACTAAAATGGAGTATAGAACACTTACCCCCAATCCATATGGGGAAAATCGTCTAAAAAATTGCCCAAATCCGAGCTCCCCAACTCAAAATATGACCAAATGAATAATTCCGCGATATTAAGTATTTTTCCCAGCTATTCTGCCTCGTTTCATGTGCTAAACGATCCAAAAACTCACTTTTGATACCTTCAATAGATTCCTTGTGAAATTTCAGTCAAGTTATACTTTTAAATCACCCCATTTGACCTTATAAATGAAGGAGACATGTTGGTTTCAATATTTGGAAATAGTGCAGATTTTTAAATACAAAGTCAGTGGCAATTACTGAAAAATCTGACAACCCAATTCTTAGTAAAATGACCATAAACTCCTCATACGATGTCCAAATTTGATGTTTTTTTTGCCATGACTCCGTAATTACGATACAGTTGTAATGCTGCAAATTCGGGCATACGCCCGAGTCCAAAATCATCATCTGGACCTAACAAAATTATCAGATCTTCAATTTGAGGTCAAACACTAAAAAGTCAAACTTGGTCAACTCTTCCAACTTTAGAGCTTTAATCATTAAATTTATTCTTCCAAATAAATTTCGAATTAACTCAAAAACCAAAACCGTCGACACATACAAGTCTTAATACATTATACGGAGCTACTCATGCCCTGAACCAACCGAGCAAAGTGCTAATACTCAAAACGATCGGTAGGATCATTACAGGTTTGATTTTGGTTTTAAGCTAAAAATAACCAAAAAAATTGAACCAAACAAACTATGAAAATACATATTTAAAAATTATTATTATCATATATATATATATATGTATGTATGTATTTTATATAAAAATTTAAAATGATATGGTACATATTAATCGTTTGCTCTTTTGATTTGTAGTTTGGTTTTTTCCTTTATAATAATTTAGTTTTTTACCTTTATAATTCAGTCTGATTATAGCCTTTATTTTGCTATGTCTAAAAATCTATTTTATATTAAAAATTACTAGTCCTTAATTGAATCTATAAATTAATTAATATTATTCATATAATTATCATCAGAATATCCTGGTAAATCATAGATATTTTGAAGGAGTAATTGATTTGATAAAGTTATATTGAAATACTGGAATATGTGTTTGGCCGTGTATGTCTCATATTTAAATAACCTGACAAAAAATTTTAAAAACCGATAAAACTAACAAAACCCAAATTATGAAGTAAAAAAAGGTAGACAATCAGAAAATGAAGCAGAAAACAGATCCGATGATTTCAAGAATTTCCAATTGAGATTTGAAGAGATTCCTCCTTGATTGGTATTATAAAAATTTTGGATGGAAGAATTTTGTGGATCGTAGCTTTTATTGCATTTGATTTCAATAATGAGAAAATTCTAGTATTAGAGGTGGTATAAATAGCCTTCTAAAAACCAGTTATAAGTCATCCAAAAGTAAATAACAATTCTCTCATTTAGATTCTTTTATAAAACATTTTCTTTCTCTTTTCAGGCTTTGCCTTGAGCAACAATTCTCTCATTTCTTTCTCATTTTCTTGTTTACTTGTCCTACATCAATTTCGATATCAGAGTTTGGGCTCTTCCCATGGCAAAGAAGTAACCGAAAGATTCCTAACAACTAGGTAAGAGGGATTGATCAATAAAATCAAGCGACTGCCACTGCCGCTATTTCCTTGACCTTCCAAGAAGATTTTCGTGTCATGCCAGAATATCTTGATCGTAAAATGAAAAGATGAATCTACATATAGATATTTTTAATACAAACAAGAGGTCAAGACATGAAGCTGGGGAATTTGCCCAAGCACCTCATGCTGAATGACAAGACCATGTTCGTCCACATCAACGACAAGCCATTCTGGACGACACGACGGACGAAAAAGACGCATATCTTAAGTTGTTCAACATAGGAACAGGTGAACAACATCATCAAACTACCAACAATTTCCCTATTTGAGGAGTTTTGCCTAAAGGTAGATCTTCCTACTTTTGATGACAATTTGAATATTGAGGGATTTATGAATTAGCTCGCAAAAGTGGATGTATTGTTTACTATATGAAGATTCCTAAGGAACCTAGGATCAGACTTGTAACACCCCAAAATTCTTTGAACTAATATTTTCATTATCAATTGATCATATCTTTATAGTAAGGATATATAACTTTGTACTTCCTAAATTTGTATTTGACGATATTTGAAAATTATTTATTTTACATTGTGGTCATATTTATAAGGAAGTGACATGATTTTGTTATGTAGAACACCCTTGTTATTATTTTTGTTAAATTAGTAAGAAATAAAATAGGAAATAAGTATTTTGGGCCAGCCCAATTCTTGATCCTTATCTGAATAATATATACCTCTTATTTCATTCCTTCGTGACAAAGAAAAACCCAATCATCTCTCATTCTTTTCTTTAGAAATATTACACCAAAACCTCCAAGTTCTTCAACTAAGTAAACAATCAAGTATTGTTCTTGTTAAACCACAAGTTGCTCCTCTCTTTAATGGTAAGTTACTCAACTTGTTTTTACACTAAACAACTATTAGTATTTCATCATATCTCTTTGTATAAAACTCGTTTTAAGTGAGTCAAGCTTTTCTGGGAAGCTTCATAGCTCTGATACCAAAATTTTTAGCAACCCTTTGGGAGGATGCTACTTACGAGACAAAAGCTAATTTAATACTTACAACGTTAAAAATAGATTAATTTAAAAAGATATTCAGAATAATTTAGTAGTGAAAATAGGTACATGCGAGAAAGGTTTTAAAGTGCAACATTTTTATTTTTGAAATACACTCGTAAAATTTCTTAAATGAATTACAATATCAAAATATCAAGATAATGTGATACAACCCTTCTTGAATAATCAACATGTTAAAGCAACTTCCTAACGAATTATACTTAGCACACACAGAAAATATGTGACATGGACTTGGCTCGTGACAAATATGGTATCAGAGCTGAATCTCCCTCGGTATGGTGGTGGGGCAAACCTGAGTGAGGACTCTGAGTCCTAAAGAGAGGTGAATGTGATGCCCATGATGAAGGGTGGGCTAATAAGTGGTGGGTCAGGCAGGACTGGTGATCTCGCTAAAGTCACACCTCTATTCAAGGTTATGAAACGGTTGATGCAATAGTAATACCCAACAAGGAGTCGGTGTCGAATTCCACAAGGACCTATACGTGGGATTTAGGAGTACAGATTGCAGTGTATGAGTATGAACTATCTTAATTTACACTTCCACAAATTGGTGTTTGCTCTATGTCTATTTTAATCTAAGATTACAAGATTAAGAAATGAAACTAAAAAAATCTTTTTGTTATTTTTCAAGTTTTTAAAAAGCCTAGGGCTATGATCATTATTTAGGTATTTGCCTAATGGGATATAAACCTTAATGCTTGTTTTGTTGGTCGGGGTGTATTATAGCTATCAACACTCAATTACTCACTCAATACCTCTCGGTCAGAGAGTGATTTTACCCAATTTGGCTTTCTCAAGTCCAAATGGGTATTGCACAAAACGGTTGATAAAAGCTCAAGTCGGGTTATTACTATCTCTTGGTTGAACCCTTTAATTGGGATTATGAATTTCTCAATTGACCCAATTTCTTGTTAGCTATGTTTTCCTAAACTAAGTCTCTCTTTCTCAAGTAGAGACTAAGTCAAATAGGCATGAACTAAATGTTTGCAACAATTAATTCAACGAATTAAAGCATGTACAAGGCTAAATAATAAACACTCAACCATAAACAAGCACTAAATCAAACATTAATAAGGTTTACACACTAGGGTTGAGTCACAACCCTAGTAAAAGTCTAGCTACTCATGCTTGAAATTAAAGAAATAGAAGAAGAGATGCTAATTAAACTCATGTTGTAAATTCAAAATGACAAAATCTATATTAAAATAACTCAAAAGATGAAAAACTACTAAAAAAAGTAAGGAGAAATGGCTATTGTAGTTGCTGATGTCAAAAGTTGACCTAAAAATATGAAACTTGTCTATTTATACAGGGCTGGAAATTTTGGACAAAAATACCCTTTCGAAAGTTCTGCGGTCGCATAATTCCATGAGCGGTTTGCACTTTTCTTCAACTTGACAGGATTGGAACTCTACAGCTGCTTAATTCTGGACTGCAGCCTCACTGCACTCTTTCTGTGGTCTGCAGATTTGTAACTGCGGCCGCACCTTGCTTTTCTGTGGTCCATACAATGGTAACTGCGGCCGCATAGCTCTTCTTCTGCAGCCGCACAATAATTGTGTGGTCCGCACTTTTGATGGTCTTCAAATGCAGACTCTCTGAACTTTTCTCCTGACCCGATTTCTGCGGTCGCACAATTCATGTGCGAACCACACTTTGCAACTTTTTCTGTTGGCCTTTCCTTCATACTCTGCGTCCGTAGATGATATTCTGCGGTCTGCACTTCTGAGGTTTTGTGTCTTTTGTGTCCTTGAGTTCAGATTACTTCTTTGGATTTCATCTCGGAAGTTCACTTTCCAATATCTATGCAATTAAGCACATTTTATCAGTTTTCGGGAACGCAATTGAACGCTTTTAGACTAAAACAAAAGCTAAAAGGTGCTAATAAGTAGTCAAAATACCCACTTATCAACTGGCAGGCTTCTAAGCTGTCAAGCTTCTCAAAAAGGGGTGCACATGTCACTTTAGGCAAATCCCATATCGGAATGAGAGGAAAGTGAAGAATTTTATAAGACATAACACAAGTTCACATGGTACAAGTGTTTTTGGGGTTCGGGGTGGCGTAGCCCAAAAAATCCGTGCGGACCTAGGCCCAAAGCGGATAATATATGTCATGGGCTTGGGCCGTGACAAGACTAGCAGCCTGCAGGCTAAATGGTGCAACATCTGTTTGGTGGGAATGCCTACATGACACAAGATGTCGTGAATGAAAGGATCGAGTTCATACTTAGTATTGAACAAAGTAATTGATCAAGAGTCAACTTTTGGCCCCATATTATGGGCAATATTGCAATATCAAAGGCGAAGTCAAGCTAACAAAATATGTGCGTGATTTTACTACTGAATTCACGAGATATGTTGAACACAAAACTATGATAGAGTATGATAGCCAACAAGTAGCTAGATATATTTATGGGTTAAAGCCCGCAATCCAAGGCAGGATTGGTTTACAGATGTTGGAAAAGGTCGTCAAGCACAAAATACATCGTTAAAGGCAAAGATAACAATGCAAGAGAAGGTACACAGATGTTGGACTAGGTTGAATCATTATTCGTCAACATCAACGACCATTGATAAGATACACACTCGCCTACAATTTCCAGGAACAAGCAGAAAAATCTTTTCAATGATAAAGATGCTGGAGAAAGCCAGTTAGTGAAACGCAAAAGCAAACATAGACGAACCGATATGCCAGGCCGACCATAGAAAAATGCTATCAACGTCATCAAATCGGACATAATTAAAGTGATTGTCCATAAAGAAAGGAAATCAATATAATAGAGCGATGAGAATACACATAAGATCGTGAAGAGAGAGATGAGCTAATATGTAGGCCTAATGGTGACCGTAATGATGAGGATTTTGATGAAGGGCAAATGTATGTCGTCTGAAATATGATGCTGGTGCCCAAAAAAGAAGAGATGATTCAGCACCACCAACTCCTCCGCACCAGGTGTATAATCAGTAATATTTGTAACTTGATAGATAATGGTGATAATCAAGAGAATATATGAAAAAATATTGCTAAGAAGCTGCAGTTACCAGTGAAAAAACATCCAAATCACTATAGGATTGGATTCGGATGGATCAAATCTGTAAGAAATATCCAAGTGATAGAAAGATGCAAGTTCCTTTCTCAATTGGAAAGTACACAAATAAAGTGTACTGTGACTTGGTCGACATGGACGCCTGTCATCTATTATTTGGTAGGTCATGGCAGTTTGACAAAGATGCTCACTATTTTGGACGAAAGAATATATACAAATTAGAAGCAATTGGAATAAGGGTGACCTTAGCTTGGTTCCGATGAATAAGATCAATGAGCCCATAACAACAACATACCCAGTATTATCCCACGCCGTGGAGTCTGGGAGGAGTAGCGTGTACGCGGACCTTACCCCTACCTTGTGAGGATAGAGAAGTTGTTCCAATAAGATCACTGAGAACCAGTTCCTAATGATCTGAGGCAGTTGTTGGAGGAGTTCAAGGACATTATTCCTGGAGATATCTAGCACCATATTGATCCCAAGGAAAGTTTATCAAATCTACCATACTACTGAACGAGTCCAAATGAGAACCAGATTTTAAGAGGCCAAGTTGAAGAGTTATTAAAGCAAGGGCATATATGAGAGAGCATGAGTCAAGATTTAACGAGGAGATGAATGAGAGACAATTTTCAAGACAGGTGATGGATTGTATGAGTGGCTAGTCATGCTTTTTGGCTTAACTAACGGCCCAAGTACTTTTAGGTGACTTGTGAACCATATATCCTATAGCTATTTATTAGGAAGTTTATTGTAGTATACCTTGATGATATCTTGATTTATTTAAACTCGAGAAGATCATATTTTGTAATTAAGGGAGGCATTAATGATCTTACAGACGAACAAGCTTTATACTAACCTCAAGAAGTGCAGCTTTATGACCTCATATTTATTGTTCTTGGGGTTCATGATCAGTGTTGATAGTATTCGAGTGTGTGCTATTAAGGAGTGGCTTGTACCCAAAATAGTAAGCGAACTGCATAGTTTTCACGGGTTAGCAACGTTCTACCGTCGATTTATTCACTATTTCAGTAAGATCGTGGCTCCCATTACCGATCTCTTGAAGAAAGGAAAATTTCAGTGGAATGAAGATGCAGACAGATGTTTTATATTATCAAGGAAAATGTGACTACTGCTCTAATCTTAGCTTTGCACTGCTCTAATCTTAGCTTTGCCAAGTTTTCACAAAGTTTCCGAAATGGGGTGTGATGCAAGTGAAGTAGGCATTGTAGTAGTGTTATCACAAGAAAAGCAACACTAGATTTTTTCAAAAAGAATTTTAGTGACGCGCGACCGAAGTGGTCTGCTTATTACGGGTAAAGAGTTTGTTCTCTCTAATGATCATCAAGCTTTAGAATACATTGGCAATTGGTCAAGACATGCATGATGCATGCTAGATGGATCACTTTTGTGGGGAAGTTTCCTTATCGATTTTGACACTAGTCCGGAGTATATAACAAAGTTGTCGACGAGTGGCATTGATGTTTGAAATCGTTGGCTTTGATTTTTTGAAAGATGATTACGAGAATGAATTAAAAGGATCTTGGAGGAATCTAGGGAAAATGTCAGCTTACGCAAGCTGGAAAAGTTGTCTTCCTCTCATCTCCTTGCATGAGTAAGTTATTAGAGATTTACATGTCGGATGCATAGATAGACAGACACCTTTGGAGAGACAAGATAATTGATGCAGTACAAGAAAGGTGACATGTCAGTAAATTGGTGAAAAGATATTATACATGTCAAACTGCAAAAGGTCAAACTCAAAATACTCGCCTTTTCATTCCTTTACTAATCCATGAGCATGTTCGGAAGGATTTAATTCTGGACTTTGTACTTGAATTACCGCGGACATAACGAGGTAAGGATTTTATTTTTATTATGGTAGATCGTTTCTCGAAAATATCCCATTTTAATCCTGGTAGGAAGACCATAGATGCTTCTAATGTTGTTAGGCTATTATTTAAAGAGATTGTTCGCCTGCATCAAATTCCTAAGCTAATCATTTCTGATGTGGATACTCGATTAATAAATTATTTATGGATTTTCCTATGAAAAATATTTGATACATTAATGAAGACTAGCAGTACTGCTCACTCAAAGATGGATGGCCAGACCAAAGTTCTTAATCGAACTTTGGGCAATTTGATTCGCAGTATATATGGAGACAAGTTTAAACAATGGGATTTTGCATTATCCCAAGCTGATTTTTGCCTACAGTAGTGATGTTCATAGTGCAACGGGGAAGTCACTATTTTCCATTGTCCCGTTTGCCCTGACGTCGGAATAATTATTATAATACGATGATAGCACGTGATTAGCAAGAAATTCTTTGATCTCCTCCAATGTCCATGACATGTCTTAGACTAGCTTAAGCTTCTACAGGTTCCAGGATCGAGCATAACTGCAACTCACATGGTCAAACAAGTGAAGTGCAGGATATTCAAGCAGAAGTAAAAACTTGAAGAAACTAATGTTAAGTACAAGGCGGTTACTCATAAAACTATCTAGTACCAGACCTTGAAGAAGGAAATGATGTTTTGGCATTTTTGTGAAAGAAAAGGTTTTCAATTGGTACTTATTGTCGCACCTCCTTTTTCTACGTCGAAAGGGGTATAAGGAAGTTTTTCTAATTAAAGTGACAATAATCGAAACGGGATTATTTATTCAAATTCAGAGTCGTCACTTGGGATAATTTATGGTGTCCCAAGTCACCGGTTTAAAATCCTGAATCGAGGAAGTTGACTCTTATTTATGATCTGCGAACACAGAAATCTGGGTAAGGAATTCTGTTAACCCGGGAGAAGGTGTTAGGCATTTCCGGGTTCCGTGGTTTTAGCACGGTTGCTTTAATCATACTTGGCTCAATTAAATTGTCTAATTACTTATTTAAGAACCTATGTGCATTTACCTCTTTTAATTAAGAAATTATCCTAAAACGAGTAACGCGTACGTGTACTCATTTTATTTGGCGCGTCAAGAATCATGTGACGCGTACGTGTCCACAATTAATCACGCTTTATTAATATTAAGAAAGTTTGGTCGAAGTTGCGCGAACGCATACCCCGATTTTGTTTAGAATTAAAATTATGTCACGCGAACGTGTACACAATCGCGATAATTTATTAATTAAGGGCGAGCATAAAGCATTCTGAAGCACACTGCTACGAAAATAGGCTTCAAGTTCCAACTGGCTTTAGCAAACATGAAACACTATGATAGATATTATTACACATAATTTCTAAAATACTCCATGAACGTCAAGCAAGTGATATACGAACTATTGAGAGACACTAACATTTATATACCAACTTGATGTAGACAAATTCTTAAGGAATCGTTAGTTAAGAATACAGAGAACCAGAAATGAAATCCCATAACGAGAAGAACTGCCTCAGACTTAGGAAAATATTTACCGGAATCTCACACCAAAAGAATACCATAACGCAACAGACCACTCGGCGACGGCGAGATTGGAAGAATGATTGGACTAAACTTCACGAAAAATTGATCCAGCAGCTTATATTTAGATGCCTAAAATAATCTTAACTATTCCAACAAAATTCAGATGATAGAAAAACTAGGAAGAATGAGCCAGCATCACATTTAAAATCACTAAAAAAATAGAGTTATAACAAAGAGAAGGAGAAGAGTATGGACCTTTTATAACTTTGAGAACATCAAAAATCTTCCAATTGATTTAGAAGAAGAATATATCGATGAGGTTGAAAATGAACAGACCCGTCACCCAGACAGAAATCTCAAACCGGTGACGACCTCGACAGAACCGCGAATCTCTCCGGGAACCTCAGACTACGATCTCAACTCCATTGGTTCAACGCTGTAGCTGCTGATGCACCACCAACGTGTGCTAAGGCAGTAGCAGCAGTAGGTATCGAGAGAAAAGAAGAAGCCAATGAGTGAAAGGATCGACGAAGCTCGAAAATGTGGTGCGTGGCTGATTTCCGGCGTTCTTTGTGTGTGTGTTTGTTTATATGGGTGTGTATTGCGGCTGAAGGTTCCGAAAATGAGAGGGGGGATTCATTTCTTGTCTTAGGAGATTCAAGAGTAGCTTGCCGTCGGTGATGAAATCCGGCAGCAGCAGTAACGGTGGGAAATCGCGGAGCTTCATTTGGGTGGTGGACTGCTGCTATTTTGGGGTCAGGGAGATGGGTTACGCTGATGTTCTCTTGCTCCTTAAGAACATGTGAAGGCACCTCTATATCTCTATTAGGTTGCCGATCTTCAGGGGTTCTTCTTTGACTGCTCTCTCAAGGTTAGAGATGATAGCCTTTTTTTTGTTTTTGTGTCTAGATGATGATCAAACGGCTGATTTTAGGGTCTAGGGTTCTTTTCTCGAGGTTAGGAAGATGAAACGCTTCTCTTTTTTGCGAAACGAAGAATTTAAATACTAAACTAAGTATTTAAATAAAATATGTAAAAAGTCAAAAATTACATGCTTACGCTAAAGAAATATGGTCCTTATCGCATCCTAAAAAAAATCAATGACAATGCTTATGTTGTCAATTTGCCGGACACTCGGAAATTTTTTACAACTTTTAATGTAGCTGACATTACCATCCAACTAAGGAACCACTATCACTATGTCCGGAAGTGGTAGTTAACTCGAGGATGAGTTTTTTTTCCAGAGAAGGGGATAATTGATGCAGAACATCAGGCAAGGAATCAGATCCAATGACTTAGAGAATTTCCAATTGAAATTTAGAAAAATTCCTTCTTGATTATAATTTTGATTGGAAGGATTTTGTACCTTTTTGACATTTGATTTCCATAATGAAAAGATTCTAGTACTTAAGGTGGCCTATAAATAGCCCTTTTAGAACCACCCATTGTAAATCAATTAGCAGTAAATAACAATTATCTCCTTTAGATTGAATACTTGGTTTTTTCTTTGTTCAACCTTTGCCGTGAACAAGCTTTCTCTGATATTCATCTAATTGTTTTCTTGTTGAATAAAAAATAAACTTAATTACTTTGGTATGATTCCGATGTTTAAAATACCTACTTAATTGAATTGGGTTCTTTCTTAGGGGGAAACCAACCCAACTGAACCATGAACATCCCATCCCTACTTACAGTTATACGAGCTCATATGTTAATTAAGCAAGGAAAAAAGTGCACCTATATATGTTGGGAACCAACCAATTTCAAATGAAATCCTAACTCAACCAAACCCCCCGTCACTGCTTGGAATTGACGAGCATAAGCTTAAGAAAGTTGAGTTGATTTTATCTTGTACTTGTGCATTTGGTTTAAATGTTGCCAGAAGTCCAATACCTTTCATCCACAGATCGATATATAAAGGGGAACAGCATTAGATTAGTTAGATCTAATAATATGCATGGAAAAGAATATAAAAAATTAATTAAAAAAAAAAAGGAAGAAGAGATTCCAATCACTACCCTGTCACAAAAGTTGCAAGAAAAAATGAGACTTAAATAACGGACTGAAGGTTTCAGAAGAAATCCACAAACGAATAGCGTGTACATTTCTTTGCATGACCAACAAAAGCAAAGACAGAGGGCAAGCTTATGTAGTAGCATTTGATAAATAAAACTCTTAGGTGCTAATGTTCAATAATCATGTTAAGTATCGCTTAATGCCAGCTTTCTGCTCAGAAGTAAGCTTGCTGGGGAACTTGATGTTAAACTTCACTCGCAAGTTCCCTTTTTTGCTAGGTTCCTTAGGAATGGGCATACCTTCTCCTTTGATAACTTCTTCATAATTTGGACTAATGATGGAATTAATCGGTATGGTTAGATTCCGACCATCGAGCGTTGTTATTTGAGCAGTATATCCAGTAAGAGCCTCTACCAGGGAGATCTTCTGGGTGACAACGAGATCATTGCCATCTCTCTTGAAGACACTATGCGGCTTCTCATCGATTATGAAGACAAGGTCCGAGGGAATTATGCCTCGTTGCTCGTTTCCTTTCTCTGGAAATGTTATCTTAGTCCCCTTCTTCCATCCTGGTTTGATATCAATTGTCAGAATTTCCTCGGTTGTACTGGGTCGCCTGTGCACGCAACAAAACTATGAGAAGAATAAATAATTTTATCAGAGTTGAATGGATCCATAAATGATCGTCCAAAATAATCCTCAACATGACGGAAAATGGCCAAATATAACTCAACATTAAACACCAAAACATGAAGCGCAACCAGCACGAATCCAAGGACCTGTTGCGTTTCCCGAGAGAGGCATAAAGCACTTTGCAATGTGAGATCCAAAACTTCAGGTTGACTGGGTTGAAAAGTAAGAGAAGCAGAAGAGAATTGACAAATTTTCAAATAGATTTAATGCACTAGTTCTCTAGATAATGCCATAAGAGTAGCAATCTGGTGCCATGAACTATTTTAGTTTAGAATGAGTAGGTAACACACTCCCATACAAAATAGAAATATAGTGGAATCAAAATGTTCCAAACTGACCACACAGAATTTGCAGATGACTTATTATACCTAGCTGCATTGCATAAATTGGGAAGATAGCTAGTTTTCGGTAGTTTAAATATCTTAAGCACGTATGTTTCCGCCTCAACTATTTTCCTAAAAGAAAAGATTGTTCCAATTGTTTCATAAACTACTAAAGCACACCACAGGAAAAGAAATAATAATAAATAAATAAATGAATAAAGAGCCAAAGTTCTCCCCAAACTACAATCAACACTATCACCTATGTAAAACTAAAGCTTCACGGCCTGCATTTCCATTTATAAATCATGAAAACAATGAAAGATCTCGGAAAAAAGTAAAAATTAACCTACTTGTAGAAACAGCAGAGTCTATTGACATGAATAACCACGACTAGGATAAGTCTAGCTAACAATCTAAGTTGCTTGGACTCTTCACTTTCGGTGCCGCACCTATGTCGACACGACATGGTTGGGCGCGTGGGTATGGGATCCGTGGCGGATTTGGTTAATCGTTTTTGGGTACTTTGACCAAAATCGACAAAGAAATCCGAGACAGATACAATGATTTCTTAAATCAACACAAAGCTAGGGTGGAATTGAGAACAAAAGAGAAACGTTTGTACTCTCAAGCACCATGTAAGTTTTTCACATAATGTCTCATAATTTAGCATCTTTTTCTAACTCTTAAGATATTTCAACTATTTTTAGTCGAAACCCCACACACGTATCCATACCTGGAAACCCACAATCTTAATATTTAGATCATGAAGTATCCGACCTCTAAATCCAATCCCGTATCCTGAACCCGAGCAACTTAGCTAACAACAGCAACCAATATCAATTCACCAAAGTAGTCATTTTGCACACCCAGAATGTGCTAATTTCAACTCAAAGCAAAATTAGCAACTTAACATCAAGCTTCAAAGTGACAATATATATGTTATAGTTATACTATTTATATCATCAAAATAAAATGACACTATATATGTTTACCAATCCAAAGAAAAGTGAAAAGTTTATATTTTCTTCCGAAATCAATATCCTATTTGGAACTTGCCCTACACCAATCAGTTCCTTGCAGGGGAAAATAAAAAAGACGAGTGATTACGCAACTAGAGGTACTACGTAATTGAATACTGACAACATATCAAACTTGACATGCCTGTGTACTCAATTAGTATGAAGTAGAGGAATCTCTACCTGCCCAAAGTCATAACCAGCTTTTCAATCTTCACTAAATTGGGTTCAAAGGAAGATGCAAAGCTCTTAATTGCTTACCCACAAAAAAAAAAAAGGTAGAGGTAAAGCTCCTACATCTTAGAATACAATCATACCAAAGTGCCAAACATAAGCGAGGAATGGGGCAAAAGCAAATGGAGAAGACAAATAGTATCAGCAACCAACTTTTTAACCCCTGGGCACATGCGGCATAACCTTTCTAGGTAAAATGCAATCTCAGAAATCACACAGGCATCAACTATTTTCAATAGTAAATTCTACTCGATGCTAGCAATAACTAATTAAGTGGGACGCATATATAGTCAAATCATAAGGGTCCTTCCCTAAAATGATGCTTTATATCAGCGCTTCTTGCACACTCTTCGGCTGGTTAATCAGCATATCCTCATTGAGACAGTGATCATTTATCCTCCTTCTGGTGCAAACAGTGAGGTCAGTTACTCAACACCACCAATGGTACTAACACATGATACCATAGACCATTCTAACAAGAAATGCGAACACTAAAAAGAATAGTGTCTCTTTTCATTTTTGTACAGAAGGGTTTCAAACTTTGTAATTATCCAGGCACTAGCTTTGTGCCAGGTTTCTAATTTTGTACTATAATACACCATTTTACCTGTTCAGAAAACAAAAAGGGGTATCTTTTTTCTTAGATCATAGTCAGTTTATTATATCCTTTATGCTAGTTTTATAGCTAATTGTCAGGCCTAAAGAAACGAATTGGTGCATATGTCAACATTAGAACTTGCCATTACTTTGTCAATATCCATAATGCAGAAAATGAAGGAGGAAAATGAGTTTATGATGAATTTGTAGAAGCAGAAGGACAGACTGTTGCAGCTTCAACTAATTCAAGCCTTGAAATAGCAGCTTTTTCTTGTTTTAGAGAAAAACATAACATAATTTACGAAGGCACTCAATTCATCCAACTCATTGAGTAGCTTCCACTCAGATCATGCCATTGTAAAAACAAAAAATGATAAATACTCAATAATTGTCACTCCATGGAAATTTAACATTTTGTATGAATCAATCAGCTAGACCTCAATCAGATTAGATAGGATCATACCACAAAAAATCTCTCTTTTTAAGTTAACTTTGTGCATGAATGAATCAACAACCACCGCCAACATGCCATCTCCAGAAGATACACCCTCGATTGTGACGACCTCTAAAAGATATGCCCCAATTCTTTATATTCATTACCACTCTAGTCAAGTTAATTTTATACCAGCACTGAAAAATTTGTCATATAGATGATCTCTAGATCTCGCTCTTACCCTTGCACAAACTACTAGCTCGACTCCCGGCAACACCAATCTAAAACTTGAGGATGGTAGTGTACGGCCCAGGTTGCACACACGTTGACTATTCCGACGGGTACCATTGCGCGGACTCTTCTTTAGCCGCCGAACCCGTGTCGTATCGACAATGGTACTGGTAAGCATGTGGGAATCGTACCGGGTGTGGTCAATTGGGATCAGGTACGTTGACCACAATCCATGGACAAATTTGAGGGAAAATGAAAGATTGAAGTTTAGCTGTTGCATGCTAGTGCGTATAGTGCCTACAACTTGAGAAATTCTCAAAATACAAACAACAACAAACCCACTGTAACCCAGTGGGATCTGGGGAGGATAGTGTGTCCGCAGACCTCACCCCTACTTTGTGAAGATAGAGAGGGAGAAATTCTCAAAATGAAAGATTGAATTATTGGTTGCACTCCACAACCTATGAGTTTTTCCACATAATATTTCTCATAATTTAGGATATTTTTATAGATCTATTTCCAGATTTTTGAATTTTTAGCTGAATCCCCACATCCGTAGTCGTACCTGGATCTGTATCCCCGAATCTTAAAATTTAGATTATCAAGGATCGACCTCTAGAACCCACCCTATATCTAAGCAACATAGCCTGCTACATCCCACTAGCACACATACCAGATAACTCTACCCACCAAGGCTTAGGCAGTGGATGATAAGAAATCACTTATACTATTTTTGTCTCCGCTACACCAACCTAAAACAATTTATTCAAGAAAAAGGAAAAAAAGTAGAGATCTTTTTTATCACTGAGGGCAGATATAATCTTAAAAACTCACCCAGTAGCATCAGTAACTTCTCTGGATATCTTCATCTTCTTGGTGGTTCCTTTATACAAATCCTCCAAACTACAAGGCAGCGTCCGCTCAATCGGAGCAGCCTTTCGTGGAACATTACTTGATGCACCTTCACCGGCAGCATTCCTGAAAGAAGTGAAAATATCTTCACCAAACATACCCCTAGGAAAACTTGAACCACCTGCCCTTCCACCACCCATATCTCCCATTCCACCACCAAACGGGCTCGAAAACCCGAAAAATTCACTGAATATATCATCAGCACTACGTGGGTTAAACCGGAACGACCCGTGACCCGCCCCACCATCTGATGTGCCTGGGTATCCACCGGCACCTGGTGGTGGCACCTGCCCTTTTAACCCCTCTTCTCCGTATTGATCATACACTGCCCTCTTCTGTGGATCACTCAACACCTGCATTCAACATCAAAATTCATCTGAATACAAAATTTAGGAAAATAATTTGGAAAGCTAAAATCGAACTCATTAATTGGGGTTATTGGGCATGCAAATACATTGTAGGCTACAGAATTTTCTTTTTTCAAAATTAACTACAAACTTAGAAAATAAAAATAAATGGACCCCAAGAAAATTCAGAGATCTATATCTTCTTTTTTTCAAAAAGTAACTACAAATTTAGGAAATACTTGTCGAATACATGAAAATTGGAATAATTGGTACAAAAATTATTTTTTCCAGAATTAACAGAAAATTTAGTAAATAATTGGGAAAATTGGGGGAAGTGCAATGTAATTACATACATCGTAGGCTTCAGAGATTTGTTTGAATTTGGCTTCAGCATCTTTTTTGTTGTTAGGGTTCTTATCAGGGTGCCATTTCATGGCGAGCTTGCGATACGCTTTTTTGAGGTCGTCTTCTTTGGCGTTGCGGTCCACCTGAAGTACTTTGTAGTAGTCCACACCCATGCTTTTCTTCTTTTCCGACGAGGCTCCGGCGATCCTGCGTGGACGGAGTTTTTTGCCTTTCCTTTCTGAGCGAAGTACCAGAGGAAATTAATTATTAATCCAAGTTGGGATTTTAACTATTGGGCCGGATGGTAAATGGGTCTCCAGGCCCAATTATTTGTCCTTTATTGGGCTGGCCTGCAGAGCCCAAAGGTCATTTACTTTTGGGAATTTTTTCGTTCCTATATAAATATGTTCATAGTTTGCATATTACCATTCATGCTAATAGTATTTCTACAAAATATAGATAATGCATTAAATAAGGAATTATTGTAGCTGTAGGATTCCTTATTTAGGCGCGCTAAAATTGAAAAATTAAATATTCTTCCAGATCTTCCACAACGCAAATCACGCACATTCATAATTATCGTCGGCTTGTTTCAAATTTTCCATACTCTATTTTTGCGATACACTCTGCTTCAACCTTTTTCTGATTTCACAAATCAAAAACGTCTAAATCTTCTACAATTATTCTGCAACAAACCAATTATGTACAAAATCCCGAATTATGCTAATGGGAATTGGGATAGCTATAAGAGATTTAGAGAATTTCAAGTCGATGGAATTGTAGTCAATGAGGATGCAAGTTATAGTCTATTGATTTCTATAATAGCACAGCAATTAATGATCGATACATCCGAAAAATTATAGAAATCAAATACATTGTCAACGAGCATTGTCCTCCAATGAAAATTAGGAACGACATGGGTGTTCGTGTATACATGGAGATGAAAAAGAAAAATAAAAACTTAGGATCATATCCGCTATGTATAACTATTTGCGATTTCAATATGGAATTGAGTATCACCAATGAGAACACAGCTGCAGGTGTGTGATGTTAATTTTTCTATAAAATTCTGGTTGTATGTCAATGTACTATACTTTATCTACATTTTATCTACAAATAAACTGCATGTCAGAGTAAATATATATCAGTATGGATTTTCATAATATCTACAAAATTTCTACATTTATTCTACAATAAAACTACATATCATTTGACAAATTAATATGAAATACAGAATTTCAACCTTTCTACAAAATTTATACAAAATGTTCATAACAGTATTTATATTTATTTTCATGCAGGTTCGTCTGGAACACTGAAGTTACTTGATATGCCAACATCTCCCGTTATAGAGGAATATGAAAGTATAATAATAACAGATAGTACACCAAGTTCTGCTAAAGTAGGACAAGTATACCAAGACAAGAAAACAATTGCAATTGCAATGAAGCACTATTCTGTCATGCACAAGTTCCAATTCTTGGTTAAAAGATCTAGTGCTAGAAGGTATGAACATATGAATGGTCAAAGATCATTATTTTTTTAATTTTGTAGTTTATTTGTAATTTTTTACTTCTTTAGTTTTTTCTTGTGAGAGAATTGTAGATGAATTGTAGTTATGTTGTATATAGATTTTATAATGTGATCGTTTAAGCTAAAACAGTTTTTTTTCTTTTTAAATCTACATTTTAAACCAGTGTTTAAATTGTATTTATTTTGTAGCTACTGGCTGATATGTATTGGTGAAAACTGTACATGGTACTTCAAGCCAATAGCATAAATGATTCTGCAATGTTCATGGTCAGAAATTTCAACAGCCAACACATATGCTCTTTAATGGACAATACATTCATAAAACTCAAACCTACTGTCATGGTAATTGGTAGCATGGTTATTCTAAAATATTCTAATCTTAAGACAATTTACACACCAAAAGACATACAATTCAGCATGTTGTCTGAACACGACGTGAATCTAACCTACATGCAATCTTGGAGAGCAAAGGAAAAGGCTTTACAGTTTTTGAGAGGTCATCCTGCTGACTCCTGTAGACACGTGATTTTTGACCCTCCCCGAGAATTTTCACATTTTTAGCGTGAATATGTGAAATTGGGTCTAATATAGCCATTTTAACTATTTTTACTTTATTTCGTCGCAAAAGAAAAAAATTACAAAAATATATATATAAATTTTTAGTTTATGTATTTCTCATAAACTTGAAAAAATACAAAAATTGTACTTTATTTTTGTACTTTATATAATTTCGAAACTATTAATGTTTTATAGTCATTTTAATTTTGAAAAATACAAAAAATATTACTTTATATTTTATCTTTATATTAAAAAAAATGAAAATTACAAAAATAGTTTTATTAATGTTTTGTAGCTATTTTAATCTCGGAAAAATATTAAAAAATAATAATATAGTTTTGTTTTAAATAATTAGTCTTATTTTAGTAGCTATTTTGCTTACATAATCAGTTGAGCAATGTCGTGTTCCTATTTCTCGGGTCCAGGCAAAAAAATAATATTCGGGTTCAAACTACCCGTTTTTAGGCCTAAGTTTCGGACCTAGCCCATAATAATCCGAGTCCACCACACATGGGGGGCATGCGTGGGGAACACGGACGGAACACCGTACATGGGGAACCCCACCGCGCATAGGGGACACAAATCTTGGACCCCTACACACGTGGTGTCCATTTTCTTGGCATTGGCTACAAATGCACGGACAAGGCAAGGGAAAAGGGGGTTGGAACGGACAGACCTGAAAAATTTGGTGCACCGTTCACCATCTTCTTCAAAAGAAGAAACCAACGAAAACCCTACTGTCCAAAAACCACCCTCGCACCCCCCAACAACTCACCAAAAACCACCAGCCCGGACTCCCTCCATCGTCGTCACTGCCCCCTACTCCCTCACATCCAAAACGCCACCACCAAGCGTCCGAACACCACCACAAACGACGCCCAGCTCCTGCTGCATCGTCACTGCCCAAACGACCCATCCAGCGACGCCAGTCCGTCAGCTTCCTCCACCGTGTCCAGCCTCCGTCAAGCAGCGACTGCTGCTGCTTTTTCGGGCGTCGCGCTGCCCCATCGACCCACTACCACCAACCAGCAGTCTCTTTTTAGGTCCAAACGATCCCTTCTGCTCCATCTCCTCGTATCAGTTGGACGCGTCGAAAGATAACCAGCAACAGCCAACATCTCGGGTCGTTAGCACTTTTGGGCCGAGCTTTCAGTTTCCTTTGAGGTCGTTTTTGTTCGTCGAGGTCCAGTGCGTCGAGGTTGTTCGTTGAGGTCGATGTTGAGGGCTGGTCCATGGCTCCATCCGTTTCTATTTTGTTCAGGTTAGTAAACCTCAAGTATTAGATAAGGAAACGTTACGTTAAATGTTCGAAGATGCAATATAGAAATTGGTATGATAATTTTCTGCTTATGTTTCACCGTATGCATTTTGGTTCATCTTTGTGTTATGTTATTCTTGTTTACTTGATGTCATTTGATTTAGTTGTATTAGGAGTTCTAGGACACAGTTTGACGCTGATTCGTTCGTCCCTTCATTTTCTTAGTTTATTTGGACAAAATTAGTATTAGTACCTGTTGTTACTACGCCCGAAACACTCATTCGCTTAACTTCTTTTATTAAACTTTTGACAAGTTATGAGATTTTAGTTGTAAAGTGGCTGTAGGGTTTGGTATTGTTAAAGGTATTAAAAAATGGCATCCTTTAAAAATGGAATTGAGACTAGCCTCGCCGAATAAAAATACAATTTGCGGGGCCCTCATAGATATATATATTAAAAAATAAAAAATACGTAGACTTCGGAATGTGTCGTTTAGCGAGTTTCACGGCCTTCCCAAAATAAATGATACGTTAGTCGCGTTAGGCGCGCCTTTAACTAAATTACTTTCTTAAACTCGGGTGCACATTTATGTGACCCAAATCCAAATCTCAACGAAATCGAAATGTGTCTCTAATCACGGGTACATTGATTGTGACGTGGTCTGAGATGCATTTCCATGACGTTGCAAATTCTTTCCTTTTAATAATGAATGAGACGAGCCTCGACAAACAAAAAATGCACAAGCTGTGGGGCCCTCTAAATGTATATATTAAAATACTTAGAATTCGAGGACAGGCCGTTTAGCGAATTTTACGGCCTTCCCCAAAATAACAAGACGCTAGTCGCTTTAGGCGCGCCTTTAATAATTTATTTTCCTTAACTCGGGTGCACATTTATGTGACCCAAATCCAAATCTCAACCGAGTCGAGATATGTCAAACAACTACGGGTGCATTGATGTAACGTGGTTCGAGATATATTTTCACGATGTTGCAATTCTCGTAAAAAATAATAATAAAAGCGATCAAGAGTTAAAATTTGCACATAAGTTCATATTTGTATAAAATCAGATAATCAAGCCGAATATAACAGTTGAGCGACCGTGCTAGAACCCTGGAACTCGGGAATGCCTAACACCTTCTCCCGGGTTAACAGAATTCCTTATCCGGATTTCTGGTGTGCAGACTGTAATACGGAGTCATTCTTTTCCTCGATTCGGGATTAAAATTGGTGATTTGGGACACCCTAAATCTCCCAAGTGGCGACTCTGAAATAAATAAACACATCCCGTTTCAATTGTCCTTTAATTGGAAAAACTCCCTTGTACCCTCTCGGGTACGGAAAAAGGAGGTGTGACAGCTCTGGCGACTCTGCTGGGGATATAACCCAGAACCACTGGTTTAGGGTTAGAATTCGAGCTTAGATAAATTGTTATATTTGGTTTTATCTGATTTTTACATATTTGAGCCTAATGTGCTAAATGCTGCTTTTACCGCTTTGATATTATCTGAACTGTATATAAACTGTGCCGAAACCTTTCTCTTCTTACCTCCGGGGAGAAGCTCGCTGGTCGAGGCTCCCTATTCTGTTAGTGTCAATACCTGAAATAAGAAAGAGGACGGATAAGTTACGAAGCCGGATGGCCTTTTGGTTCCCGGTAAGTTGCCCCCTCCTCGGCTCGAGTCTTTCGCTCGGGTAAGCCAGGTCTAGAACAAATACCCAGGTTATGAACTTAGAATAACTCAGCTTCATGCCGGATCCCTAGTAGGAACGTTTATTTGCATCATGTGCATTTGACTTAGGGGACTCAACACAGGGGTTGGGTCCGTCTAGGACAAGCAACCTGAAAATAATAGACCATCTTATGGCATCCTATGTGCTACCTGTTGTATTTATTCAAGGGTGAATGGGTCATTTGGCGGACCAATGATAGTTGGGGACAAAGGGCACTCCTTATCATGCTAATCACGTTAAATAAGAAAGTTACACGATTTTTTTAGACAAGCATGCTATTATGTTAATTAAGCACATGGGGAACATTGTGGAATTCAAGAAGCCTTGGTATTCCACATGTCCCCCATGCTTCATTTTTGGGAAAAGCACATGGGGACCATTTGTGGAATCCAAGAAGTCTTGGAATTCCCCATGTCCCCCACGCTTCATTTTTGGGAAAAAGCACATGGGGAACATTTGTGGAATCCAAGAAGTCTTGGAATTCCCTATGTCCCTCATGCCACATTTGTGAAAATAATAATAAATAAAAAAGAGCATTGAAAAATTCAAAAAGATTTTATATATTGTAATCATTTTCCACAAATTAGAAAATCGTGAAAAAGAGGAGGAAATAACAGTGTAGAGATACAACTACTTATTTTTAGAAAAAAAAACCAATGTCCAAGTAGTGTCGAAACTCTGCCAAAATTTTGAAAAAAAAAAGAGAAGAAAAGAAGGAATGTTTTATGTTTTGCGTTAATTTGTTCGTTTGTTATGAATGAAAAATAATAGTCTATTTGATTTTTATAAAAAAAAAATAGAAAATGGAAAATGGTCCTCTCAAAAATAGTTTATTTACCCGAACTATGCGGGTTTGATTCTCACCGGATGTGAGATACGTAGGCAACCCTCATCGGTCCAACCCCACCTTTTGCTAAAAAAGCCAAAAACAAATAAATAACAAAAAAAATATATGTCAAATTTCAATTTTGTCATAAAGAGGTCGGGTGATGTTGTTTTGTCATAAATAGTCGAATGTTCCCGAAAGGGACGCCGGAAGGCTGACTTTGCATAAACAGCCACTTTTGGGGTCATTTTTTAAGATTTGGTCCAGTTGACCCACACAGCCTTAAAAATCTTCGTCCCCGAGACATTGAAAGGCCGGGCTTGCAATATTGAGTTTTCTAATTTGAGAAATGATAAAAAGAGTCATAAAGAAGTCGGGTGACGCTGTTTTATCAAGACATAGCCGAATGTTCCCGAAAGGGACGCCGGAAGGCTGACTTTGCATAAACAGCCACCTTTTGGGTCATGTTTAGGATTTTTTATTGTAATTTGAAAAAAAAGAGTCAACGGTCAGGTGAATACCGTTTGGGTTTTAATCAAAATAAGCCGAACCAGCTTCGGCAGTGTCTTAAAAAAAAAAAGCCGAAATAGCCTTAGAGTATCTTTCAATTGTCGAAAGGATATTTTCGTAAAAGAATGGACGAGTTTGTAAAGTGTCATAAAATAATCCTCCCGGCCTCAAACTCGTGTGGAATTTGGAAGGGGCCACATTGGAAAAAATAACCATTTGGTTGACTTTGTCAAACGGGAGAAGGAACTGACCGTTTGTTTTTGAGTTTGTAAATATTTTGACTGGACTATGTGGGTTGATTGATTTTTGAGTTTGTTGGATCTTTCAAACCCGTAAAACCCAATTTGTTTTATTATGAAAACTGATAAAGAAAATGTTTCATTGCTTTTACCTTTCATTTGGTCCGAACTACGCAAGGTCTGATTCATGCGGGGTCATGATACGTAGGCAATCTCCATAAGATTCGACCGCCATTAATAAAGAAAAAAAAGAGAGAAGAAAATACAAAAATAAAATAAAATACAGGGTTTCCCAAAGTACTTTAAAAGGACAAATGAGCAAGCCGGAATGACGCATGTTGTTTGAAGTAAAGCATGTTAGAAACGGTTAACTGCCTACGAGCATTGCATCCTCAATGTGTTGTTATCAAATCTGTTAAACTCTAACGCTAACAAAGTTTGTTGTTGTCTGAATCCAGACAGTTAGTTATTAAAGAATTCTGGCAACACACCCTTACCAAACCAGATCCAAAGGACCGGTAGCAACGAGCATGACTACTTCAGAGAATAGTACCGAGGAAGAAAGGCCGATGAGCCAGTTGTTAAAAGAAGCGATGGAAAAGATAGAAAGGATGGGACTAGAGATGAATGCAATGCAGCTAGCTCTAGCCAAAGCACAAAAGAGCCCTGAGCCACTAGGTCACATGCCGGAATACCCTCACTCCGGCCTTTCAACAAGACTCCCGAATCACCGTTATCATCAGGAGAGAAGCCCCCATGATTCCCAAGCTCCACCACCCCATCAACCTCTCCCAACACCAAATGTTCCCACTTTTGTGGGACCCACATCAGCCACCCTGCAAAGAACGACTAGCGAGCCATTGTTTCAGGCTCACGATACGCAATACTATCCCCCTGAGCCCACATTCCATGCACCCGAACCACATACCTACAATCCGCACTTGGAGGTACCGGCAGAGATTGAAAAGCCGGTTAAAGTTCCAGAACAAGATGAGGTATTAAGGAAGTTCAAAAGACTGGAGCAGTCCGTCAGGAACCTGCACGGATTGGGCAACCAGGTCAGCGTGGCCTACAAGGATCTATGCCCTTTCCCGGACGTCCAACTCTCGGCTGGGTTCAAGATGCCTAAGTTTGATTTATATGAAGGGCACGGTGACCCCATGGCACATTTGCGGGGTTTCTGTAGCAAAATGAGAGGGGCAGGCGGCAAAGATGAGCTGCTGATAGCTTATTTCGGCCAAAGTCTGAGCGGATCGGCACTAGAATGGTATACCAGGCAGGATTCCAGCAGATGGTACACTTGGGATGATCTGGCGCAGGCTTTCGCAGGTCATTTTCAATACAATCTCGAGATAGTCCCTGACCGTCTCACATTGTTGAGGACCGGAAAGAAGCCTGGGGAAAGTTTTCGTGAGTTTGGTTTCTGCTGGAGAGAACAAGCAGCCAGAGTTGATCCTCCCATGAGAGAGGGAGAAATGGTGGACTACTTCTTGCAAACATTGGATCCAACCTACTTTGGTCACTTGGTGACAACGGTTGGGAAATCCTTCAATGAAGTGGTAAAGATAGGGTCATGATAGAGGAGGGTCTAAGGTCTGACAAAATCCTAAGTTACTCAGCGCTCAAGGCAACGACCCAGGCTATTCAGAGCGGCGCGGGAGGTGCGCTCGAGGTCGCATCAGTCGAAGCGGGTACTGGGTCCAAATTCAGAGGTCCTTCCCCTCACTACCAGCCCAGACCCAGTCATCCAAATTATCCACACACTTCATACAACCTTCCACAACCCTACTACCCACCATCAAAGCCACTCTTTTCAGCCCATCATGCCTAAGCCTGCCCCCGAGCTCCATATAATCCACCTCAGTATTATCCTCCGAACAAGGTCCGGTCGCAGGGTCAACCATCAGGTCACCCCCGATGGCGAGAGCCAACACCTCATAATGCATTCTTGCCTTCACAACATTTTCAAGCACCCAACGACCCTAGAAAACAGGGTCATGGGGGGAAACAAAGGAAAGGAAACAATTTCACGCCAATTGGGGAGTTCTACACAAGTTTGTTTGAAAAGCTAAAGCTTTCAGGCCTGATTGAGCCGCTCCTTGGCTATACTTCAGACCCATATGCAAAAGGATTCGATCCTGTTGTACGATGCATGTACCACTCTAATGTCCAAGGACATAGCATTGAAGATTGTCGTTCTTTGAAAAAGGAAATAGAAAGAATGATTCAGGAAGGGGCAATTGTGATCGATGACAGTGACAGGGAGCACGTCAATCCTCTTGAGAACTTGTTGACTGATGTTGATGATACTGAAGTTGGTGATGGTCTTCGTAATGTTGATATAGAGCTCAATGGCTAAAATGCCATGCTTGGCAGTTGGAAAGACACTCCATTTTGGGTCAGCCGGAGATGTCGTGCTTGGATAGTTGGAAAGACACTCCATTATTGGGTCAGCCCGAGAGGATCTTTGATGGTTTATTTGATTGTCATTTATGTTGTTTAGATTATTCTTAGGGTTGTAATCCGGATATTGTCTTGTGTCAAACCTTCTTATCTTTCCATTTCGTCATAGCGGTCTGTTTAAGTTTTGTCCAGTTTGTTTAAGATTTTATTCTGGTTTGTTTTGTTTGTCTTGTCATTCAAACCATTTCACCGGTAACCTAATGCAAAATCCGGTCTCTTTTTTATTTCCAATTTTCTCTTGTTTAGTCCTTTTATCATTGCTATTCAATGCCGATTCTAGTGACATGACATGCGCACACAGTTTGGGCCTAATCTTAAAAGTTAATCATTAAACCCTGGGAAGGGGATCAAAGCATTTAAAGGAAATAAAAATGGTTTGAGATTATTTGGACCCGAGTCATGTGGAACTGGAGCAAGTAAAGCATAGAGAAAACCATTAAATGCAAGGTTTGTCAAATTGGCATGAGGGTCGTTCATGATAATGAGAGTGTCGCCCGACGGCGCTTTAGAAATGACAAAGGAAAAAGCAAATGTTTAACATAATTGTCAAGTACAGCACCATCGGAAGAGGCTATAAATCTATGTTCAATTGTGTTGTTTGCACTTGGCATGTTTTGAAGACTGGAATGACGAAGGCATTTTGTTCTGCTACCTAAACACTTTATCCTTCGTTACCTCTTTTGAGCCTTATTTATTTTCTTTCATACCCCTCGTTCGGAATCAGTAGCGACGAATAAAAAAAAGGAAAGAAAGAAAACAACAAAACAAGAAAAAGAAAAAAAAAAGAAAAGAAAAGAAAAATGATAACAAAAAAAAAACAAAGGAAAGTCAAATGAAAACAGAGAAATTGGGAACTACGTTTGACCTGATTCCTCAAAGAGGACACGTAGGCGCCTCACGGCTCGGTCATGGTGTTAAAAAAAAGAGAAAAAATAATAATGAAAATAAAAATAAATAATCCCCAAGCAAGAAACTGGGGCAAGGGTTGCGTTTGTTGTAAACAAATATGATTCCGAAGGTTGTAATTTTAAAACCCCAAATTTATTTTGTTTTTGAGCCTTAAATACCCTTTCTTTCTAGCCTATCCAAAACCCACATTACAGTCCAAAGAAAGACCTTCTGATCAGTCTTCAAAAGATGTCAAGTCAGACAAGTGAGAGTCTTACCGGTGAACATAACATTCTATTCCACAGCAGAAAGGACTATAATCCCCAGCAGGAAGAGTCATACCGGCAACACTCCAAATCCCCAGCTGGAAAGTGATACAAATGAGAGAGTCTTATCGGTGAAAACCTTCACAGGCACCATAAGGCGATGGAAGCTGAGAGAAAAACCAAAATGAGAGAGACTTGATAGTGAAAACCCTTCGGGCACTACAAGTCGAATAAGATTGGGAATCAGAGGGGGAATCGTCAAGGGAGGGTATTGAGAGACGATTGACGGCAGAGGATAGGCCACATGCGCATGTCATGATTATTAGAGTCGGTATCGGCATTTGATAGGCTTTTATTTATAGTTTCTTTTGTTAAAGAGTCATTTTTTTCTTTATCTTTTATTCGGTTCCCCTTTTGTTTATCTTTCTCCTTTCATAGAAACATTCCCCAGTAGAGTCTGTTTGGTCAGAACCAGTGGGAAATGACTTCAAAATAGGCCATCAGCTTTCCAATTATGCAAGACGGGATCTGACTAGTACAACCAAGTGGTATAGGTCAGGAAGGAACAGGCGCAAAACCCGTGTCAAGAAGGGTATCCCCATCAAGATGAGATTGATAAAAGGGATGGGCCAGTGTCAGCAATTAATATCATCCCCATCAAGTTTTGATAGCATAATGGAACACAAAGCTGGGAAAGGAGAAAGAGGAAACCATCCCCAATAAGAGTGGCATGACCGCTTACCATGTTTTAAACTAACAAAATTTTCTTTGATTTAGAGACAGGGAAAATGAACGTTATTGATGGCGGAAAGACAGGCCATAAAGAAAATCATCAAACCGGGGCAGAAAATTTTCTCATTGTGAAAATTTTCTTGAAGGCAGGTACCCATTTGGGGAAGAAGAAAGATAACACCAGTCTCAAGGGAGCTGATCTTTGAACTAGTGTCATCCCCAAGTTTTAATAAAGGAAGCTGAATCCCCAACGGACCAAACAAAAAGTTTGAAAAGGCAAAGGGCCAGTGTCGCTCCCAGCAGGCTTCAGAAGAGTGGAGCACCAATTTTGAAGGAGTGAAAATCCTCCAACAGTGTTATCCTCAACGGCGTTATCCCCAGCTCAGAACATTTTATCCCCCGACAGGTAAGTAAATAATTCCTCAGCAGTGTTATCCCCAACAAGTTTTGAGGTAGGACATTTTCAAGTTTAAGGATATGTCGGGTTCATCCGCCCTCGAATAGGATATGTCGGGTTCATCCGCCCTCGAATAGGATATGTCGGGTTCATCCGCCCTCAAATAGGATATGTCGGGTTCATCCGCCCTCGAATAGGATATGCCGGGTTCATCCGCCCTCGAATAGGATATGCCGGGTTCATCCGCCCTCGAATAGGATATGCCGGGTTCATCCGCCCTCGAATAGGATATGTCGGGTTCATCCGCCCTCGAATAGGATATGTCGGGTTCATCCGCCCTCGAATAGGATATGTCGGGTTCATCCGCCCTCGAATAGGATATGTCGGGTTCATCCGCCCTCGAATAGGATATGTCGGGTTCATCCGCCCTCAAATAGGATATGTCGGGTTCATCCGCCCTCAAATAGGATATGTTGGGTTCATCCGCCCTCAAATAGGATATGTTGGGTTCATCCGCCCTCAAACAGGATATGTCGGGTTCATCCGCCCTCGAATAGGATATGTTGGGTTCATCCGCCCTCGAATAGGATTTTATTTTCAAAGTTGTTGTTGAAGACAGGCGCCCACCTGAATAACGAGAGGAATACTTTTTTGTCTGTTCATTTCATATTAGGCGCCCACCTGTATAACTAGAGGAATACTTTTCAGTCTTTATATTTCATGTCAAGCGCCCACCTGTATAACGAGAGGAATACTTTTGAGTCTAATACTTCAGATTTTGAAATCAGTAACCCCATCGGAAGGCAGAAGGTTATAACAGGAGACGCACTTCCTAAGTTTAGTTTCAACCATAGGAGATGCATTTCCTCCTAAGTTTGTTTTAGTTTCACCCATAGGAGATGAATTTCCTCCTAAGTTTATTTCACCAACAGGAGACGCACATCCTAAGTTAAGTTTCACCAAGAGGAGACGCACATCCTAAGTAAGTTTCACCAATAGGAGACGCATTTCCTAAGAATAGTTTCACCAACAGGAGACGCACTTCCTAAGATAAGTTTCACCAGTAGGAGACGCACTTCCTAAGATAAGTTTCACCAATAGGAGACGCACTTCCTAAGAATAGTTTCACCAACAGGAGACGCACATCCTAAGTAAGTTTCACCAACAGGAGACGCACATCCTAAGTTAAGTTTCACCAAGAGGAGACGCACATCCTAAGTTAAGTTTCACCAAGAGGAGACGCACTTCCTAAGTTAGTTTCACCAAGAGGAGACGCACTTCCTAAGATAAGTTTCACCAATAGGAGACACACTTCCTAAGAATAGTTTCACCAATAGGAGACGCACTTCCTAAGTTAAGTTTCACCAATAGGAGACGCACTTCCTAAGAATAGTTTCACCAATAGGAGACGCACTTCCTAAGTTAAGTTTCACCAATAGGAGACGCACTTCCTAAGAATAGTTTCACCAACAGGAGACGCACTTCCTAAGTAAGTTTCACCAACAGGAGACGCACATCCTAAGTAAGTTTCACCAACAGGAGACGCACATCCTAAGTTAAGTTTCACCAAGAGGAGACGCACATCCTAAGTTAAGTTTCACCAAGAGGAGACGCACTTCCTAAGAATAGTTTCACCAAGAGGAGACGCACTTCCTAAGTTAGTTTCACCAAGAGGAGACGCACTTCCTAAGTTAGTTTCACCAACAGGAGACGCACATCCTAAGTTAGTTTCACCAACAGGAGACGCACATCCTAAATTAAGTTTCACCAAGAGGAGGCGCACTTCCTAAGAATAGTTTCACCAATAGGAGACGCACTTCCTAAGTTAAGATTCACCAACAGGAGACGCACTTCCTAAGATAAGTTTTACCAGTAGGAGATGCACTTCCTAAGTTAGTTTCACCAAGAGGAGACGAACTTCCTAAGTTAGTTTCACCAAGAGGAGACGCCCATCCTAAGTAAGTTTCACCAAGAGGAGACGCACTTCCTAAGTTAGTTTCACCAACAGGAGACGCACATCCTAAGTAAGTTTCACCAAGAGGAGACACACTTCCTAAGTTAAGTTTCACCAAGAGGAGACGCACGTCCTAAGTAAGTTTTACCAATAGGAGATGCACTTCCTAAGAATAGTTTTACCAATAGGAGACGCACTTCCTAAGTTTAGTTTTTCCCAATAGGAGACGCACTTCCTAAGTTTATTGTACCCACAGGAGACGCACTTCCTTAAGTTTAGTGTTGCCCATAGGAGACGCACTTCCTAAGTGTACTTTTACCCCATAGGAGACGCACTTCCTAAATTAAGATTTCACGCATAGGAGACGCACTTCCTAAATTATTTTTACTCATAGGAGACGCACTTCCTAGTTCAAAATCATTAAAGTTTTGCCCATAGGAGATGCACTTCCTAAGTTTAGTTTTGCCCATAGGAGACGCACTTCCTAAGTTTACTTTTACCCCATAGGAGACGCACTTCCTAAGTTTAATTTTACCCCCATAGGAGATGCACTTCCTAAATTAAGATTTCACGCATAAGAGACGCACTTCCTAAATTATTTTCATTCATAGGAGACGCACTTCCTAGTTCAAAATCATTAAGGTTTCACCCATAGGAGACGCACTTTCTAAGACTATTTTACCCCTAGGAGATGCACTTCCTAAGTTTAATTTCATGCATAGGAAACGCACTTCCTGAATTAAGTTTTCATTATTAGGAGACGCACTTCCTAGTCTGGTTCGCTCAGGTTATACTTTTGCTTTAGGAGACGCACTTCCTAGTCTGGTTCATTTAAGATTTCATTCGTAGGAGACGCATTTCCTAGTTTGAGTCATTGAGATTTTACCCATAAGAGGCACACTTCCTAATATTGATAGTCCATTTATAGGAGACGCACTTCCTAGTTTGGCTTTTTCAGATTATATTTTATTTCAGGAGACGCACTTCCGGAATTGAGATTTTACTCGTAGGAGATGCACATCCTAGTCTAGTCTTTAGTTCACTCTCAGCACTGCATCAGTAGTATCGGTGGGTTACGATTTTGCTAACGACTCACAAACCTTCCCAGTGCAAACTGGGTTAGGAAATTTCAGTTGTATTGTTTGTTTTGGTTGTCAGGAGCCTGCATGTAGAGCGGAGGTTGTTATACGTCGAAGATTGAAGAAGTTAGGGGTCCGCCTGTAGAACAGAGGAACATCGTTCAAGGTCAAGCCGTAACCCATTGGAAGGCATAAGGCTACAACAAAAATCCCCAGCATTCAATCCAAGTTTGAAACAACAAGAAGCTCGCCTCAAGAATGCGAGTCAACGGTCTGAGATAGTCAACAAAAGCTAGTCACAAAAACAAAAAAAAAACAAAAAAAAAAGAAAGAAGAAGAAAAAAAAAGAAAAAAAATAATCCAAAGCACGGAAGTGGAGAACATATGTGGTCTGTTCAAGGACTAGCACCTACAACTAGCAAGTCAAGGTTCAAATCCAAAGTCTGTATGAAGCACCATTCAAGACTCAAGATCAAGTTTCAGAAGACTTACAGATAGGAATCCCCGTAACTAATAGCTGATAGGATTAGTTAGTCTTTTTCAGTTTTCATTTTTGATGTAATGACAGGACCGCGGACCGGAACCTCAACGGAACGACACCTCGATCGGCTCTTCACCTCGGTACAATCTACCATCTCTCATTTCCGAACTACACGTGGCCTGATTCCTGTATAACCAAGGATATGTAGGCAGCTCAGATACCAGGGCTCGGTCACATCCCCTTCCTTTCCTTAAGTGTAGTCCCTCCAAATAATGGTCGGGTCAAAAACATGTCTAGTCGTTCTCTGTCGGAAAACTCTTCGTGTTTCCAGTCAAATAGGGGCAGCTGTAGACACGTGATTTTTGACCCTCCCCGAGAATTTTCACATTTTTAGCGTGAATATGTGAAATTGGGTCTAATATAGCCATTTTAACTATTTTTACTTTATTTCGTCGCAAAAGAAAAAAATTACAAAAATATATATATAAATTTTTAGTTTATGTATTTCTCATAAACTTGAAAAAATACAAAAATTGTACTTTATTTTTGTACTTTATATAATTTCGAAAATTACCAAAAAATATAGTTCTATTAATGTTTTATAGTCATTTTAATTTTTGAAAAATACAAAAAATATTACTTTATATTTTATCTTTATATTAAAAAAATGAAAATTACAAAAATAGTTTTATTAATGTTTTGTAGCTATTTTAATCTCGGAAAAATATTAAAAAATAATAATATAATTTTGTTTTAAATAATTAGTCTTATTTTAGTAGCTATTTTGCTTACATAATCAGTTGAGCAACGTCGTGTTCCTATTTCTCGGGTCCGGGCAAAAGAATAATATTCGGGTTCAAACTACCCGTTTTTAGGCCTAATTTTCGGACCTAGCCCATAATAATCCGAGTCCACCACACAAGGAGGACACGCGTGGGGAACACGGACGGAACACCGTACATGGGGAACCCCACCGCGCATGGGGGACACAAATCTTGGACCCCTACACACGTGGGGTCCATTTTCTTGGTATTGGCTACAAATGCACGGACAAGGCAAGGGAAAAGGGGGTTGGAACGGACAGACCTGAAAAATTTGGTGCACTGTTCACCATCTTCTTCAAAAGAAGAAACCAACGAAAACCCTACTGTCCAAAAACCACCCTCGCACCCCCCAGCAACTCACCAAAAACTACCAGCCCGGACTCCCTCCATCATCGTCACTGCCCCCTACTCCCTCACGTCCAAAACGCCACCACCAAGCGTCCGAACACCACCACAAACGACGCCCAGCTCCTACTGCGTCGTCACTGCCCAAACGACCCATCCAGCGATGCCAGTCCGTCAGCTTCCTCCACCGTATCCAGCCTCCGTCAAGCAGCGACTGTTGCTGCTTTTCCGGGCGTCCCGCTGCCCCGTCGACCCACTACCACCAACCAGCAGTCTCTTTTTAGGTCCAAACGATCCTTTCTGCTCCATCTCCTCGTATCAGTCGGACGCGTCGAAAGATAACCAGCAACAGCCAACATCTCGGGTCGTTAGCACTTTTGGGCCGAGCTTTCAGTTTCCTTTGAGGTCGTTTTTGTTCGTCGAGGTCCAGTGCGTCGAGGTTGTTCGTTGAGGTCGATGTTGAGGGCTGGTCCATGGCTCCATCCGTTTCTGTTTTGTTCAGGTTAGTAAACCTCAAGTATTAGATAAGGAAACGTTACGTTAAATGTTCGAAGATGCAATATAGAAATTGGTATGATAATTTTCTGCTTATGTTTCACCGTATGCATTTTGGTTCATCTTTGTGTTATGTTATTCTTGTTTACTTGATGTCATTTGATTTAGTTGTATTAGGAGTTCTAGGACACAGTTTGACGCTGATTCGTTCGTCCCTTCATTTTCTTAGTTTATTTGGACAAAATTAGTATTAGTGTCACACCTCCTTTTTCCGCATCCGAGAGGGTACAAGGGAGATTTTTCCAATTAAAGGACAATCGAAACGGGATTGGTTTATTTATTTCAGAGTCGCCACTTGGGAGGTTTTAGGGTGTCCCAAGTCACCAATTTTAATCCCGAATCGAGGAAAATAATGACTCCATATTACAGTCTGCGTACCAGAAATCCGGATAAGGAATTCTGTTAACCCGGGAGAAGGTGTTAGGCATTCCCGAGTTCCGTGGTTCTAGCACGGTCGCTCAACTGTCATATTCAGCTTATTTATCTGATTTTTAATACAATTATGAACCAATGTGCCAATTTTAACTTTTTACCACTTTATTATTATTATTTTTAAAAGAATGTGAACATCGCTTAAGACATGTCTTTGGACTGCGTCACATGAAATGCACCCACAATCCGAAACATATTTTATTTGATGTTTTGGGATTTGGATCTGGGTCGCATGAAATGCACACCCAAGTTTAAGAAGGTAGATTATTAAACACGCGCCTAAAGAGACTATCGTGTTATTATTTTGGGAAGGCCACGAAATTCGCTAAGCGGCCCTCCTGAATTCTAAGTAAGTTTAAAACAAGTATTTACTGAGGGCCCCGCAATTTGCATTTTTTGTTTGTCGAGGCTCGTCTCATTTATTATTTTTTTTAAAAAAGAATTTGCAACGTCATGGAAATGCATCTCAGACCACGTCACAGTCAATGTACCCGTGATTAGAGACACATTTCGATTTCGTTGAGATTTGGATTTGGGTCACATAAATGTGCACCCGAGTTTAGGGAGATAACATTATTAAAGGCGCGCCTAAAGTAACTAGCGCATTATTATTTTTGGGTAGGGCCGTGAAATTTGCTAAACGGCCCATCCCGGAATCTAAGTACTTAGTATATACATTTAGAGGTCCCCGCAATTTGTCCCTTTTATTTGGCGAGGCTCGTCTCATTTTACTTATATTTTTTTTATTATTATTATTTTTATTTTTATTTTTATATTTTTAAAGGGATGCCATTTTTATGCCTTTAACAATACTAAACCTTATAGCCTATTTACAACTGAAATCTCATAACTCGTTACAAATTTAATAAAAGGAATCTAGCAAAATGAGTGTTTTGGAAGTAATAACAACAAGTAATGCTAGTTTTGTCCGAATGAACTAAGCAAGGGAAAAGACGAACAAATTGACGTTAAACTGTGTCATAGAACAACTAACCCTACTTAATTAAATGATATCAAATAAACAAAAATACATAACACCACAAATGAACAAAACGCATATGGTGAAAACATAAGCAGAAAATTATCATACCAATTTCTATATTGCATTTTTTGAACTTTTGACATAACATCTCCTTATTTAATGCTTGAGGTTTACTAACCTTTGAACCTCGGCAAACTCAGGACGACAAACACGACCCCGACGGAATTCAAGCCAGACCTCACTGGACGCGGAACAACGACGAAACCTCGGACAAACACCTCGACGAACCAAAGACGACCTCGATGGAAAGCTTGGACCCCAAAACTGTCAACGCCCAAGATTGTTGGTTGCTGCTGTATCTCCGATGCAGCAACTGGTACATGGAACTGGGCTATCGACGGGGAACAACCAAGGTGACGAGATGGAGGGAACTGGGCTAAGATGGTCGATGGTCTGTTTGGTGGAGGACAGCGACAACGGGGGGAAGCTGGTTGGACGATGCAGCAGGTCGGAGATGGGTCACGATGGGAAGGTTAAGACGCGCAACGACAGCTGCTCAGAAACGCAGCCACAGCTGCTTGGCACGCAGCAACAGCTGCTCGTCGGACTAAAAATGGTGAAGCCGCTACGGTCGGGACTGTCCGGTGGTGGTTTCAGGGTGTTGATAGATGTGGTGTTTGGGCGATTGTGTTTGGACGTGGAGGTGACGGGTTGTTTGGTTGTCGTCTGGAAATGACGACGAGGGGGGCTGGTTGCTCGGTGGTGAAGGTGGGAGGAGGAGTTGGTTGCGACGTTGGTTTTCTAGGTTTTGTGGGTGGTTTTACGTGAGGGTTTTGGAGTAGGGTGGTGTACGCCGGTGGTCGACGAGGGGAAGGTGATGGGTTGTTTGGTTGTCGTCTGGAAATGACGACGAGGGGGGCTGGTTGCTCGGTGGTGAAGGTGGGAGGAGGAGTTGGTTGCGACGTTGGTTTTTTGTCGAAGGTTGGTGGTTATGGCGTCGGGGTAGGTGGTCGACGGGCCTGTTTGGTGGTCTGGTTTGTGGTGGAGAGGGAGCTGGGCGTCGTTTGGGGGAGTAGGGGTTGCGACTGGTTTTGGGGCTGCCGGAAGTGAGGATGGGGAAGCTTGCTCCAAAACTAGGGTTTTCTCTTCCTTCTTTTCAAGAAGGAAGATGAACAGTTCCAGCAAAAATATTTTCCAAGTCCGTTTTCAATTTTTTCAAAATCCCCCCTCTCAAAAATGTTTTTGTCCGTGTATTTAGTATCCCTTTGCTAGAAAAATGAGCCCCACGCGTGGTGGGGTTCGAGACTTATGTCCCCCACGCGTGGTGGGGTTCCCCATGTGTCCTGGACTCGGTTTATTATGGGCTAGGTCCGAAAATTAGGCCTAAAACCGGGTAGTTTGAACCCGAATATTATTCTTTTGCCCGGACCCGAGAAATAGGAACACGTTGCTTAACTAGTCCTATGTAAGCAAAATAACTACCAAAAATAAGACTAGTATTTAAACAAAACTATATCTTTTTAAATATTTTTCAAGATTTAAAATAGCTACAAAATATTAATAAAACTATTTTTTGTAACTTTCGTTTTTAAATATTAAGATAAAATGTGAGGTAATATTTTTTTGTATTTTTCAAAGTTAAAATGACTATAAAACCTTAATAGAACTATATATTTTTTTTGTAATTTTCGAAATTATATAAAGTACAAAAATAAAGTGCATTTTTTGTATTTTTCAAGTTTATGAGAGATACATAAACTAAAATTTATATATATATATATTTTGAAATTTTTCTTTTGCGAGAAAAATAAAGTAAAAATAGTCAAAATAGCTATATTAGTCCTAAATTAAATATTTAAGCTAAGAACGTAAAAATTCCCGGGGAGGGTCAAAAATCACGTGCTTACAGCTGCCCCTCTTTGACTGGAAACACGAAGAGTTTTCCGACAAAGAACGACTAGACGTGTTTTTGACCCGACCATTACTTGGACGGACTAAACTAAGGAAAGGAAGGGAATATGACTGAGCCCTGGTATCTGAGCTGCCTACATATCCATGGTTTTACAGGAATCAGGCCACGTGTAGTTCGGATATGGGAGAGATAGTAGAGGGTACCGAGGTGGAGAGCCGATCGAGGTGCCGTTCCGTTGAGGTTCCGGTCCGCGGTCCTGTCATTACAACAAAAATGAAAACTGAAAAAGACTAACTAAGCCTATCAGCTACTAGTTACAAGGATTTCTATCTCTAAGTCTTCTGAAACTTGATCTTGAGTCTTGAATGGTGCTTCATACAGACTTTGGATTTGAACCTTGACACTTGCTAGTTGTAGGTGCTAGTTCTTGAGAAGACCACATTTGTTCTCCACTTCCGTATTTTGGGTTCTTTTCTTTCTTTTTTCTCTTTTTTTTTCTTCTTGTTTTTTTTTGTTTTTGTGACCAGCTTTTGTTGATCATCCCAGACTATTGATTCGCGTTCTTGAGGCGAGCTTTTACTATTTCTAACTGGGATTGAATGTTGGGGATTTTTGTTGTAGCCTTCTACTTCCCGGAGCTGGGGATTCCTGTTGTAACCTTCTACCTTCTGGTGGGGTTACTGATTTCCAAAATCTGCAGTATAAGGCTAAAGGGTATTCCTCTTGTTATACAGGTGGACGCCTGAAAAGAAATTTAAAGACTGAAAAGTATTCCACTCGTTATGTAGGTGGGCGCCTGACAAGAAATTTAAAGACTGGAATGTATGCCTCTGTTCTATGGGCGGGCTCCCAATTTCAACACTTGAAAGTAACGACTGAAATGTATTCCTCTCGTTATACAGGTGGGCGCCTGGAACATGAAATGCAAATACTGAAATGTATTCCTCTCGTTATTCAGGTGGGCGCCTGGGGAGAAATTTAAAGACTAAAAAGTATTCCACTCGTTATACAGGTGGGCGCTTGGGTTTAGGAAAATGACTCCCTTTTTTTTCAAACGTTTTTCTTTTCTTTTTTTTTCTTTTCTTCTTTTCCTTTTTTTTTTGGTATCTTAGGAGAAAGATTCATCAGACTAAGATTTTGATCCTAGGAGAAGGTTCGTCAGACTAGGTCTCTATCTTAGGAGAAAAATTCATCGGACTAAGATTTTGATCCTAGGAGAAGGTTCATCAGACTAGGTCATTTTTGTTTTTTGGTTATCTTAGGAGAAAGATTCATCAGACTAAGATTTTGATCCTAGGAGAAGGTTCGTCAGACTAGGTCTCTATCTTAGGAGAAAAATTCGTCAGACTAAGATTTTGATCCTAGGAGAAGGTTCATCAGACTAGGTCATTTTTTTTTGTTTTTTTGGTTATCTTAGGAGAAAGATTCATCAGACTAAGATTTTGATCCTAGGAGAAGGTTCATCAGACTAGGTCTCTATCTTAGGAGAAAAATTCGTCAGACTAAGATTTTGATCCTAGGAGAAGGTTCATCAGACTAGGTCATTTTTTTTTTGTTTTTTGGTTATCTTAGGAGAAAGATTCATCAGACTAAGATTTTGATCCTAGGAGAAGGTTCGTCAGACTAGGTCTCTATCTTAGGAGAAAAATTCGTCAGACTAAGATTTTGATCCTAGGAGAAGGTCCATCAGACTAGGTCTTTTCTTTTTGTTATCTTGGTTATCTTAGGAGAAAGATTCATCAGACTAAGATTTTGATCCTAGGAGAAGGTTCGTCAGACTAGGTCTCTATCTTAGGAGAAAAATTCGTCAGACTAAGATTTTGATCCTAGGAGAAGGTTCATCAGACTAGGTCATTTTTTGTTTTTTTTTTATGGGTAAAAACAAACTTAGGAGGAAATGCATCTCCTATGGGTAAAACTTAAACTTAGGAGGAAATGCATCTCCTATGGGTGAAACTAAAACAAACCGAGGAGGAAATGCGTCTCCTATGGGTAAAACTAAAACAACCTTAGGAGGAAATGCATCTCCTATGGGGTGAAACTAAAACAATCTTAGGAGGAAATGCATCTCCTATGGGTAAAACTCAAACTTAGGAGGAAATGCATCTCCTATGGGTGAAACTAAAACGAACTTAGGAGGAAATGCATCTCCTATGGGTAAAACTCAAACTTAGGAGGAAATGCATCTCCTATGGGTGAAACTAAAACGAACTTAGGAGGAAATGCATCTCCTATGGGTAAAACTCAAACTTAGGAGGAAATGCATCTCCTATGGGTGAAACTAAAACGAATTTAGGAGGAAATGCATCTCCTATGGGTAGAACTCTAATGATTTCAAACTAGGAAGTGCGTCTCCTATTAATGAAACCTTCGCTTTCTTTTTTTTTTTTGAATTATTTACTTACCTGTGTTGTCCTCCCTCGAAACTGTTGGGGATTATTTAGATGGGGATGACTTTTTACCCTTTTTTCATTATTATCTTTTTATTCTTTTTTTTTTATTCTTTTTTTTTTTGCATAGCTTCTTCCTTCAAATACTACCTCCCTTGAGAGTCGTGTTGGACCCCTCGCAACTGCTAGGGATAACACTGTTGAGGAATTATTTACTTACCTGTTGGGGGTAAAATGTTATCAGCTGAGGGTACCTGACTTCCAGAAAATTTCTAAATGGAAGGAAAATTTTCTGCCCCAGTTTGATAATATCCCTTGTGGCATGCAGTTCTGGCATCAATGCCATTTCCTTTACCTGCTTCAAATCAAACAAAATTTTGTTAGTTTAAAACATGGTGGTTGGTTGTGATACTCCTACTGGGATAGCTTTCCCTTTCTCCTTCCTCGCTCTGCGTTCAATCAACTTGTTGGGGATGATATTATGTGCTGGGGATAATCCCTTTCTGCTGGGGATATCCCTCTTCTTTTGTGGCATATCTTGGAAACTGGCATTTCCCCGACCTTTTAGTCTAGTATGGATTTTGCCGAATCACGCTCACTGCTCTCCTTGCTTTGTTCACGGGCCTTGTCTTTGAGGTTTATAACCTTGGTTTTGGCAAGGGTATCCCTCTTGACACTCGTCAATCCTTTTGTCAATTCCCTTTTGCTGGGGATATCTTTATTGACACTGGCCTCGCGCTTGTTCCTTGCTGACTATACCATTTGGATGTACTAGTCAGATCTCATCTTGAAAAGCTGATGGCATATTTGAAGTCATTTCATACTTGTTCTGACCAGACAGACTCTATTGGGGATTTTTCTATGAAAGGAAAAAGATAAAAGGGAACAAAATAAAAAAGACAGGAAAAAAAATGACTCTTTAACAAAAGAAACTATAAATAAAAACCTATCAAATGCAGATACCGACTCTAATGGTCATGACATGCATATGTGGCCTACCCTCCGCCGTTAATCGTCTTTCCAGATCTTCAATTGGCAATTCCCCATCTGATTCTCAATCTTATTCAACTTGTAGTGCCCGCAGGGTTTTCACTATCAAGCCTCTCTCATTTTTGGGTTTTCTCTCAGCTTTCATCGCCTTATGGTGCCTGTGAAGGTTTTCACCGATAAGACTCTCTCATTTGTATCACTTTCCAGCTGGGGATTTGGAGTGTCGCCGGTATGACTCTTTCTGCTGGAGATTAGAGCCTTTTCTGCTGTGGAACAGAATGTTATATTCGCCGGTAAGACTCTTCATTTGTCTGACTTGGCATCTTTTGAAGACTGATCGGAAGGTCTTTCTTTGGACCGGAATGTGGGTTTTGGATAGGGCTAGAAAGAAAGGGTATTAAAGGCTCAAAAAATGCATTAATTTTGGGTTATTAGTTACAACCTTCGGAATTAGATTTATTCACAATAAACGCAACCTTTGCCCCAGTTTCTTGCTTGGGGATATTTTACTTAATTTTTTTTTTTTTAAAACTATGACCGAGCCGTGAAACGCCTACGTATCCTCTTTGAGGAATCAGGTCAAACGTAGTTCCCAATTCCTCTTTTTCATTTGATTTTCTTTTTTTTTTCGTTATCATTTTTCTTTTCTCTTTTTCTTTTCTCATTTTCTTTTGTCGTTTTCTTGATTTTTCTTTTTTTTTCTCTCTTTTTTTTTCCGTTGTTACTGATTCCGAACGAGGGGTATGAAAGAAAAATAAATAAGGCTCAAAAGGGGTAACGAAGGATAAAGTGTTTAGGTAGCAGAACAAAATGCCTTCGTCATTTCAGTCTTCAAAACATGCCAAGTGCAAACAACACACTTTAAATTTGTAGTCTCTTCTGATGGTGCTGGACTTGACAATTATGTTAAACATTTTATTTTTCCTTTGTCATTTCTAAACACCGTTGGGCGACACTCTCATTATCATGACCGACCCTCATGCCAATTTGGCGAATCTTGCTTTTAACGGTTTTCTTTGTGCTTAATCTGCCCCAGTTCCACATGACTCGAGCTCTGAATAATCTCAAACCGTCCTTATTTTCTTTAAATGGTCTGATCGCCTTTCCAGGGTTTTATGATTAACTTTAAAGACTAGGCCCAAAGTGTGTGCGCATGTCATGTCACTAGAATCGGCACTGAACAAAATGACAAAAGGACTAAACAAAAGATGACTGGATATAATATAAGACCGGATTTTGCATTAGACCGGTGAAATGGTTTGAATAACAAAACAAACAAAATAAACCAGAACAAAATCCTGAAACAAACTGGACAAAATTTAAACAACCACTATAAAAAATGGAAAGATAAGAAAGTTTGACACAGGACAAAATCCGAATTATAACCCTAACAATCCGAACAACAGAAATGACCACAAAATAAGCCACCACAAGCTTCTCTCTTGCTGACCAAGGAACGAAGCGTCCTCCCACTTTATCAAAACCTGGCATCTTAGCCACTAAGCTTTGCATCAATACTGCCAAGACCATTACCCGCTTCAACATCATCACCCTCCGTCAACAAGTTCTCGATAGGGTTCGAGTGCTCCATGTCGCTGTTATTGATCACAATCCGCCCTTCTTGGATCATTCTTTCTATTTCTCTTTTCAAATCCCGACAGCTTTCAACATTGTGCCCCTGGGCATTGGAATGGTATTCACACCTTTTAGAAGGGTCAAAGCTTCTTGCACGTGGGTCCACACGATTTGGAGGAATAGGTGCAATCATGTCATGATTCTTTAACTTCTCAAATAAGCTTTCATAGGACTCTCCTATTGGTGTAAAATTATCTTTCAACCTTTGCTCCCCTTTATACCACTGGCTTGGATGTGGGTTATAGGGCATCTGAAAATTTGTGGAGACTTCTGGAGATTTTGTGATGCTCGTGCTCGCTCCTGGGGTGTTTTGGTGGCTGGACAACATACTGAGGTGGAGCGACAGAGTATTGAGCGTCCTGAGGTGGATAATACTGCTCAAGGGAGCCATAGAAAACCTGAGGAGGCTGCTCATACCTTCGAGATGTTCTCCTGGGACCTCTTCTAGACCCTGATGTCATCATGATTTCTTCAATCTCCTCATTTGTGTCGCTAAGATTATCTGACTCAACCCGGATAGCCTGAGTTGCGGCTTTAAGAACAGCTTGACTTATAATTTTGCCTGTCTTAAGACCATTCTCTACCATTTCTCCAATTTTGATTGCTTCCGAGAAGGTTTTGCCAACTGCGGACACCATGTTTTGAAAGTAATTTGGCTCTTGCGCTTGAAGGAAGACAGTAATTAGCTCGTGGTCATCCATGGGTGGCTTAACTCGAGCTGCTTGCTCTCTCCATTTTATGGCATATTCCCTGAAACTTTCACTTGGTTTCTTCTTCAGGTTTGAAAGGGACATGCGGTCTGGGGGAATGTCGATGTTGTATTGGAACTGTCTGATAAAGGCCTGTGCCATGTCATCCCAGACATACCAGCGAGACGTGTCTTGATCCATAAACCATTCGGAGGCTACTCCCGTAAGGCTTTCCACAAAATAAGCCATCAACAATTTTTCATTTCTTCCTGCCCCTCTCAGTTGATTGCAATACCTTTTCAGGTGGGCTATGGGATCTCCATGTCCATCGTACTTTTCAAATTTGGGGGTCTTGAAACCAGGCGGCAAGTGGACATCGGGGAACATACATAGATCTTTGAAGGCAACACTCTTTTGGCCTGCTAACCCTTGTATGTTTTCCAACCATTGTTCTAAGCTTTTCAATCTTTGGGTCATCTCTTCCTGTACCATCTTTCGGGCAGGCTTCTCAGTTTTTGCAGCAAGATCAAACGAGTACGAGTGATACTCAGGAGAGTGGTACTGCTCTTGTTGTGTCGCAAATTGTGACTCACGACGAGGAACCTTCCCACTCTGAGTCTCTGGAACACTTGTAACAGCTTCGACGTTAGTTGTCATTTTTCTTTGAGGCACAAACCAACCACCTCAACTTTCTTCACAATTCAAAACCAAATATGTTAGAATGGACTCAGTCGGTCCTTATTATTATCAATATATATATATATATATATTTATTTATTACCTTTGTTTTTCCTTTTTTCTTTTTTTTTTTTTCTCTTTTTCATCATTTTTTGTGTGTAGTCATTCTTTTTTTTCATTCTCTTTTTTTTCCTTATTTTTGTTTGGTCGAATCTTAGGGAGATTGCCTACGTATCATGATCCCGCATGAATCAGACCTTGCGTAGTTCGGACCAATAAAAGATAAACAACAGTAAATATTTTTCAATTTTCATATTAGAACAGACTGAGTTTCAAAGGTTTGAAGATGACCTACAAACTTGAAACTCAAGCAACCCACATTATTCTAATCAAGAGATTTATAAACTCAAAAACAAAAGGCTAGCTCCCTTTCTCTGTTCGACAAATGCAACCAAACAGTTATTTTTGCAAATGTGGCCCCTTCCAATTTTCACATGAATTTTGAGGCCGGGGAGGATTATTTTGACACTTTACAAACTTGTCCATTCTTTTACGAAAATAACCTTTCGACAACTGAAAGATACTCTAAGGCTATTTCGGAAAGAACGGTTTAAGACGCGGCCGAAGCTGGCTCGGCTTATTATGACAAAATTTGAACGGTATTCACCTGACCGTCGACTCTTTTTTTCAAATTATAATAAAAACTTGGTGTTGCAAAACATGGCCCTTCAGCGTCTCGGGGACGAAGCTTTTTAAGGCTGTGTGGGTCAACTGGACCAAACTCCTAGACATGACCCAAAAGGTGGCTGTTTATGCAAAGTCAGCCTTCCGGCGTCCCTTTCGGGAACATTCGGCTATTTATGACAAACAGCATCTCCTGACTTAGTTATGACTCTTTTATTGTTTTTCGAAAATAGGAAACCCAATACTGCAAACACGGCCTGTCAACGTCTCGGGGACGAAGATTTTTAAGGCTGTGTGGGTCAATCGGACCAAATCTTAAAAAATGACCCAAAGGTGGCTGTTTATGCAAAGTCAGCCTTCCGGCGTCCCTTTCGGGAACATTCGGCTATGTCTTGATAAAACAACGTCACCCGACTTCTTTATGACAAAAATTAAAATTTGACATATATATATTTTTTTTTATGATTATTATTTGTTTGTTTTTGGCTTTTTAGCAAAACGGTGGGGTTGGACCCGATGAGGGTTGCCTACGTATCTCACATCCGGTGAGAATCAAACCCACGTAGTTCGGGCAATCAGGAATAAGTAGATGAACTAACTCCTCTTTTTTTTTTTGTGAATTTGTGAAAGAACTACTTTAAAAGAAGAAATGAAGTATATTTTTTTTGGATTTTTGATTGATCTTTTTGAAAGAAATACTTCTAAGATATATTTTTTGAATTTCATTTGCTTTTTTTTTTATTCTAAAGAAGAAGAAGAAAATATTTTTTTGAAATTTTACCTTTAATAAAAGAAATACTTTTAAAAATGTTTTTTTTTTTGAATTTTGAATTTTCTTTTCAATTTTGAAAGAAGAATCAAAATATTCTCGGATTTTTTTTTATTTTATATATTTTTTTTATTTTGTTTATTTTATTTTTTTTTAAAAAAAACAATTGGAAAGACTTTCTAAAGAAGTCAATAATGGAAAATATTTTTGGATTATTTGTTTTGAGAATTGGGATTCTAAAAACTTTTGGCAAGACAAATGTTCTTGCAACAGATAAAGATATATATAATTTTTTGGAAATAAAGAAAAACTTTTTGGATTTTTTATATATATATATATATATATACTTGCGACAAATAATGAAAGACTCTTTTTTTTTTTGCATTTTCATAAGCAAATAAATAATAAAAAAACCATTTTTTATTTTTTTTAAAATTAGACTCTTTTTTCATTTTCATTTTCATGGCAAGACAAACTATATATCTTTTCTCCCTTTTTTGAAAAACAAAACAGAGCGACGACTTTTTTTCCCTTTTGCTTTTAATAAAGCAAACTAACACATTTTTTTTATTTTCTCAAAATTTCGGCAGAGTTTCGACACTACTTGGACATTTGTTTTTTTTTTCTAACAATAAGTAGTTATATCTCTACACTGTTATTTTCTCCTCTTTTCCACTATTTTCTAATTTGTGGATGATGATGAAAACATACACAATCTTTTTTTCGAATTTTCAATGTTTTATATATATATATATATATTTTATTTTTATATATATATATATATATATATATATACATATATATTTTATTTTTTATATTTATTATATTTTCAAAAATGTGGCATGGGGGACATAGGGAATTTCAAGACTTCTTGGATTCCGCGAATGTTCCCCATGTGCTTTTCCCAAAAATGAAGCGTGGGGGACATAGGGAATTCCAAGACTTATTGGATTCCACAAATGTTCCCCATGTGCTTTTCCCAAAAATGCAGCGTGGGGGACATAGGGAGTTCCAAGAATTCTTGGATTCCACAAATGTTCCCTAGGTGCTTTTCCCAAAAATGAAGTGTGGAGGACATAGGGAATTCCAAGGCTTCTTGGATTCCACAAATGTTCCCCATGCTTTGATTAAAATAACACCATGCTGGAAATGACCAAATGACCCATTCGCCCTTGACTAAATACAACATGTAGCACATAGGATGCCAAAAGCTGGTCTATTATTTTCAGGTTGCTTGTCCTAGACGGACCCAACCCCTGTGTTGAGTCCCCTAAGTCAAATGCACATGATGCAAATAAACGTTCCTACTAGGGATCCGGCATGTGGCTTTGTTATACTAGGTTCAGACCTGGGTGTTTGTTCTAGACCTGGCTTACCCGAGCGGACAGCTCGAGCCGAGGGGGGGCAGCGTACCGGGAATACAGAAGCTTCACCGGCTTAGCAACTTATCCGAACCTCGTTCTAAATTGGGATTTGACACTATACAGAAAAGAAGTCATACGAAGTACGCCCTTCTTCATGATTTAGAAGACTCAGAAAGTATAGGGGTTTCGGCACAGTTTATATACAGTTCACGTAATATCAAAGCAGTAAAAGCAGCATTTAGCACATTAGGCTCAAACATGTAAAAATCAGATAATAAATAAAGCCAAATAATAACAATTATTTTAAGCTCGAATTCTTAACCCTGAACCAGTGGTTCTGGTTATCTTCCCCAGCAGAGTCGTCAGAGCTGTCACACCTCCTTTTTCCGCACTCGAGAGGGTACAGGGGAGTTTTTTCCAATTAAAGAACAATCGAAACGGGATTGGTTTATTTATTTCAGAGTCGCCACTTGGGAGGTTTTAGGGTGTCCCAAGTCACCAATTTTAATCCCGAATCGAGGAAAATAATGACTCCATATTACAGTCTGCGTACCAGAAATCCGGATAAGGAATTCTGTTAACCCGGGAGAAGGTGTTAGGCATTCCCGAGTTCCGTGGTTCTAGCACGGTCGCTCAACTGTCATATTCGGATTATTTATCTGATTTTTAATACAATTATGAACCAATGTGCCAATTTTAACTTTTTACCACTTTATTGTTATTATTTTTAAAAGAATGTGAACATCGCTTAAGACATGTCTTTGGACTGCGTCACATGAAATGCACCCACAATCCGAAACATATTTTATTTGATGTTTTGGGATTTGGATCTGGGTCGCATGAAATGCACACCCAAGTTTAAGAAGGTAGATTATTAAACACGCGCCTAAAGAGACTATCGTGTTATTATTTTGGGAAGGCCACGAAATTCGCTAAGCGGCCCTCCTGAATTCTAAGTAAGTTTAAAACAAGTATTTACTGAGTGCCCCGCAATTTGCATTTTTTGTTTGTCGAGGCTCGTCTCATTTATTATTTTTTTAAAAAAGAATTTGCAACGTCATGGAAATGCATCTCAGACCACGTCACAGTCAATGTACCCGTGATTAGAGACACATTTCGATTTCGTTGAGATTTGGATTTGGGTCACATAAATGTGCACCCGAGTTTAGGGAGATAACATTATTAAAGGCGCGCCTAAAGCAACTAGCGCATTATTATTTTTGGGTAGGGCCGTGAAATTTGCTAAACGACCCGTCCCGAAATCTAAGTACTTAGTATATACATTTAGAGGTCCCCACAATTTGTCCCTTTTATTTGGCGAGGCTCGTCTCATTTTACTTATATTTTTTTTATTATTATTTTTTTATTATTTTTTTTATATTTTTAAAAGGATGCCATTTTATGCCTTTAACAATACTAAACCTTATAGCCTATTTACAACTGAAATCTCATAACTCGTTACAAATTTAATAAAAGGAATCTAGCAAAATGAGTGTTTTGGAAGTAATAACAACAAGTAATGCTAGTTTTGTCCGAATGAACTAAGCAAGGGAAAAGACGAACAAATTGACGTTAAACTGTGTCATAGAACAACTAACCCTACTTAATTAAATGATATCAAATAAACAAAAATACATAACACCACAAATGAACAAAACGCATATGGTGAAAACATAAGCAGAAAATTATCATACCAATTTCTATATTGCATTTTTTGAACTTTTGACATAACATCTCCTTATTTAATGCTTGAGGTTTACTAACCTTTGAACCTCGGCAAACTCAGGACGACAAACACGACCCCGACGGAATTCAAGCCAGACCTCATTGGACGCGGAACAACGACGAAACCTCGGACAAACACCTCGACGAACCAAAGACGACCTCGATGGAAAGCTTAGACCCCAAAACTGTCAACGCCCAAGATTGTTGGTTGCTGCTGTATCTCCGACGCAGCAACTGGTACATGAAGCTGCAGCAGAAGGGTCATTTGGATGTGCGGAAGGGGCAGTTATGGAGGGAACTGGGCTAAGATGGTCGATGGTCTGTTTGGTGGAGGACAACGACAATGGGGGGAAGCTGGTTGGACGATGCAGCAGGTCGGAGATGGGTCACGATGGGAAGGTTAAGACGCGCAACGACAGCTGCTCAAAAACGCAGCCACAGCTGCTTGGCACGCAGCAACAGCTGCTCGTCGGACTAAAAATGGTGAAGCCGCTACGGTCGGGACTGTCCGGTGGTGGTTTCAGGGTGTTGATGGATGTGGTGTTTGGGCGATGGTGTTTGGACGTGGAGGTGACGGGTTGTTTGGTTGTCGTCTGGAAATGACGACGAGGGGGCTGGTTGCTCGGTGGTGAAGGTGGGAGGAGGAGTTGGTTGCGACGTTGGTTTTCTAGGTTTTGTGGGTGGTTTTACGTGAGGGTTTTGGAGTAGGGTGGTGTACGCCGGTGGTCGACGAGGGGAAGGTGATGGGTTGTTTGGTTGTCGTCTGGAAATGACGACGAGGGGGGCTGGTTGCTCGGTGGTGAAGGTGGGAGGAGGAGTTGGTTGCGACGTTGGTTTTTTGTCGAAGGTTGGTGGTTATGGCGTCGGGGTAGGTGGTCGACGGGCCTGTTAGGTGGTCTGGTTTGTGGTGGAGAGGGAGCTGGGCGTCGTTTGGGGGAGTAGGGGTTGCGACTGGTTTTGGGGCTGCCGGAAGTGAGGATGGGGAAGCTTGCTCCAAAACTAGGGTTTTCTCTTCCTTCTTTTCAAGAAGGAAGATGAACAGTTCCAGCAAAAATATTTTCCAAGTCCGTTTTCAATTTTTTCAAAATCCCCCCTCTCAAAAATGTTTTTGTCCGTGTATTTAGTATCCCTTTGCTAGAAAAATGAGCCCCACGCGTGGTGGGGTTCGAGACTTATGTCCCCCACGCGTGGTGGGGTTCCCCATGTGTTCTGGACTCGGTTTATTATGGGCTAGGTCCGAAAATTAGGCCTAAAACCGGGTAGTTTGAACCCGAATATTATTCTTTTGCCCGGACCCGAGAAATAGGAACACGTTGCTTAACTAGTCCTATGTAAGCAAAATAACTACCAAAAATAAGACTAGTATTTAAACAAAACTATATCTTTTTAAATATTTTTCAAGATTTAAAATAGCTACAAAATATTAATAAAACTATTTTTTGTAACTTTCGTTTTTAAATATTAAGATAAAATGTGAGGTAATATTTTTTTGTATTTTTCAAAGTTAAAATGACTATAAAACCTTAATAGAACTATATATTTTTTTTGTAATTTTCGAAATTATATAAAGTACAAAAATAAAGTGCAATTTTCGTATTTTTCAAGTTTATGAGAGATACATAAACTAAAATTTATATATATATATTTTGAAATTTTTCTTTTGCGAGAAAAATAAAGTAAAAATAGTCAAAATAGCTATATTAGTCCTAAATTAAATATTTAAGCTAAGAACGTAAAAATTCCCGGGGAGGGTCAAAAATCACGTGCTTACAATTAGTACCTGTTGTTACTACGCCCGAAACACTCATTCGCTTAACTTCTTTTATTAAACTTTTGACAAGTTATGAGATTTTAGTTGTAAAGTGGCTGTAGGGTTTGGTATTGTTAAAGGTATTAAAAAATGGCATCCTTTAAAAATGGAATTGAGACTAGCCTCGCCGAATAAAAATACAATTTGCGGGGCCCTCATAGATATATATATTAAAAAATACGTAGACTTCGGAATGTGTCGTTTAGCGAGTTTCACGGCCTTCCCAAAATAAATGATACGTTAGTCGCGTTAGGCGCGCCTTTAACTAAATTACTTTCTTAAACTCGGGTGCACATTTATGTGACCCAAATCCAAATCTCAACGAAATCGAAATGTGTCTCTAATCACGGGTACATTGATTGTGACGTGGTCTGAGATGCATTTCCATGACGTTGCAAATTCTTTCCTTTTAATAATGAATGAGACGAGCCTCGACAAACAAAAAATGCACAAGCTGCTAAATATATATATTAAAATACTTAGAATTCGAGGACAGGCCATTTAGCGAATTTTACGGCCTTCCCCAAAATAACAAGACACTAGTCGCTTTAGGCGCGCCTTTAATAATTTATTTTCCTTAACTCGGGTGCACATTTATGTAACCCAAATCCAAATCTCAACCGAGTCGAGATATGTCAAACAACTACGGGTGCATTGATGTAACGTGGTTCGAGATATATTTTCACGACGTTGCAATTCTCGTAAAAAATAATAATAAAAGCGGTCAAGAGTTAAAATTTGCACATAAGTTCATATTTGTATAAAATCAGATAATCAAGTCGAATATAACAGTTGAGCGACCGTGCTAGAACCCCGGAACTCGGGAATGCCTAACACCTTCTCCCGGGTTAACAGAATTTCTTATCCGGATTTCTGGTGCGCAGACTGTAATACGGAGTCATTCTTTTCCTCGATTCGGGATTAAAATTGGTGACTTGGGACACCCTAAATCTCCCAAGTAGCGACTCTGAAATAAATAAACACATCCCGTTTCGATTGTCCTTTAATTGGAAAAACTCTCTTGTACCCTCTCGGGTACGGAAAAAGGAGGTGTGACAACTCCTACAGCAAATTGCCTAGTTATTTGTATATTCTAGAGAAGACTTATCCGAGGTTTGTAGTTAAATTGAAGAAGACAGACGATGACTGCTTCTTGTATGTATTTGTTGCGATTTGTAAGTCAATCAGTGGTTGGGAATATTGTAGGCCAGTTGTAGTAGTTGATGGGACCTTCTTAAAGTCAGCATATAGGGGAATAATGCTAACAGCTAGTACAATGGATGTAGTAGATATTGAAGTTTTATTGTAGAAATATTGTAGCTTGTATGTTTTTTGTAGTACTTGCAGATTTATTGTAGATATATTGTAGAAAAGTTGTAGTTTGTATATATATATATATATATGCCTTCTTCTGCATTTTTCCTGCAGCCAATTAATTGATTTTTGCCACATAATATAGGTACCATATTACCATTGGCATATGATGTTGTTGATTCAGAGAATGACGCATCATGGAAGTGGTTTTTTGAGCAATTCAAACTCGCATATGGTGAAAGACCAAATATGTGTGTTGTTTCGGATCGGAATGAGAGTATCTTAAAGGCAACATCTATTGTTTATCCCAGCATGCCACATTATTCTTGTATGTGGCATATTTGGACAAATATACGGGCAAAGTTCAAGAAGGGACATCTTAAGTTAAGTGAATTATACTTTGCCACGGCACGGTCATACACCCTTGATGAATTTAATGAAAGGATGTCAAAGAGAGATTGACCCCCGTGTTAAAGCATACTTATACGATATTGGCTATCATAGATGGTCTCGAGTACATGCTACGGTGAACAGAACTTAGACTATGACATCAAACATTGCAGAGTCGTTGAATGCTGTAACATAATATGCAAGAGAGATGCCGATAGTAGAACTATTAGAGTACATGAGGACCCTTCTTGAACGTTGGACAAAGGAAAAGTTATTGAAAGCAAAGGGTACATTCACATACCTTGGGTTCAAATTCAACAAAGAGTTGGATGACAACAGAACATTGTCGCACAAGCTTAGAGTAAGATCTGATCATTTATTGAATCAAATTAATTTATACAGGACAATGCAGATATTTTGTATATAGTTTGAGTTTAACCGTATATGAATTGTTTTTTTGTTTGTAATGTAATCGTAGGTAAGGGCTTCAACATACTACATCCATACAGTACTAGATGGTGTGAGGCACTATATTGTTTGTCTTGAAAATAAGAAATGTAGTTGTGGCAATTCCAGCTTGACGAACTTCCTTGTCCACATGCTTTGGCTACTTTAAGACACAGTGATGAGTCTTTTGAACAATATTGTTCTCCTTATTACACAAGGGCGAACCTCTTGCGTACTTATGAAATACCAGTAAATCCCCTGCCTGATGAAAGCAAATGGAATGTGCCACAACATATAACTGAAGAAGTAGTAAAACCACTTAAAGGAGGGAAAAGGCAGCCAGGAAGACCTCAAAAAAAAGATACAAAACATATGATGAAATAATTCAAAGAAGTACAAGGTTTCATGCGGCAACTGCGGATGAGAAGGGCATAACAAAAAATCTTGCAAGAATGCACCCAAAAAGAAATAAAATCTACAATTAATCTTCAAAATTAAGATAAATAATCTCACATTAATTCAGTGCTTAAAAAACATAGATATATTTGCAATTTATATACAACATTTCTATAGAAAATCTACAAAGCAAAAACAACACAGATTATGTGGATTTTTAACAAATAAAACAAGTGAAATAACTAGTGAAGAAATTACTAAATTCTTACCTTCATAAATGACTATTTTCGAACATTTTTAGGAGATTTAACACTGGGGGATTTTTTTGAATTTTCTTCTTTTTGGGAGTTTTTGAACTGGGAGCCACCTTTGCTTTCTTTCCAGGTTTACTGATAGGCACATCTTCTACAAAATCATCATCGAACATTATCTCTTTTCGTTTCCTATCCGCTTGTTTGATTGGCCTCGAAGATTCTCTAGCATCGAAATCATGTTTTTGTTTAGTTCTAGCTTCAGCCCTGATTTGACGCGGAGAAAGACTATGCTTCATATCTATAATTGCATGTGCAGATTTTTCTTGCTTTTTGGGTGAATGTGGTGATAATACACTCAAATCGAAAGAAGGTATATCAGCTTCTAGAGCTTTTTTAGGGTTGTGCTTTGATGGTTTGTTCTTCTTCATTGAGAAATTTTGAAGTTGAAGGTAAATGTGTGTATGAACTTTGAAGATTTGACTTCAATTTTGACTAGTTGAACAAGAAAAAACTTGATTTTGGACATTAATGGTAAGGAGTTACATATGTTTCTCTGGTTTTAGCAGAGGGAATAATGGTTTAAAACGTGGGTGTGGGTGATACGTGGGTGAGGGTGTGGGTTTGGGAGAGAGAAACATGGGGGAGGGGGAATTTGGAGGAATATACGGTACCTTAATTTATGAGAGATATACGGTACAATTAATGTACCGTTAAAACACCTTATGGTATAGAATTGGTAATTAGGTATACTAAATGTAATTATATCAAACCTTAAACATTGAGGGTAATATAGTTTCCTATATGGCATAGGAATGTAAAAATTCCTTTATGGGACTACTCAGGCTCCATTTAAAAGGAACAATACCCACTTTTGGGTATCATTGAAGTTATACGTGCATTGCATAAATTTTTTACAAAGTATATACACTCGGATCTCTTCAACAGGGGTGTTCACAAAAATTCAAAAACCGAACCAAACCGACTAAAATAACCAATCCTTTTTTAGTTTGGTTTAATTTGGTTTTGATTTTGAATTTTAAAAAACAATCAAATTTGATTTGATTTTGGTTTTAACAAAAAATAACCGAAAAAAATCGAACCAAACCGACTATAAAAGTAGCTATTATAATTTTTTTTATTACACCTATATAGTATATTCTTATGCAAAGTTTCTAAAATGTTATGGTACATGTTAATTATTTGCACTTTTAGTCTAGCTCTTTGCTATTATAATAGTCTAGTTCTTTGCCTTTACGTTCTAGTATGATTAGTAGTTTTTTTTAGCTAAATACAAGAGTCTATTTCATGTTAAAAATAATCTACTTTTAATTGATTTTTAAAATTAATCATCACTATTTGATTTAATTATCATCAATATATTCTGGTAAATGATAGATTTCTCAAAGTGCAATTGATTTGATAGTGTTACGTTGATAATGTAGTTATCAGAATATATGTTTGATAGTGTATGTCTCATATTTAAGAAAAAAATGATAAATAAAAATCAAAAATCAAAAACCGATAAAACCGACATAAACCAAATCAATAAAAAACTAGCTTAATTGGTTTGATTTGGTTCTAATATTTGAAAAATCGACTTCCTTGGTTTGATTTCTTTTGAGGAAAAAACCGATCCAAATCGAACCATGAACGTCCCTACTCTTCAATGCAACTTTAGAAACCAAATCTGAAGTTCTTCTATCTTTCAAATGCAAATTCATAAATTCGAATCTTAGTTAGTTCAATCTCTTCAATGGAACTTCAGATTTTAAACCTTAAGTTCTAAAACATAAACATGTCCTTCGAATTTCAACAATCCAACACATGATTCAACGCCCAAATCTACTCCAAATGAGCTCAAATTTGAAACACAACTTTCGAATATTATAAACAACAAACCTCAATCATCAAATGTTTAAAACAACAATAAATTTAACAACACGCATTTTGCAACTAAGAAGAAGAAGAAGTAGAAACCTTAAGCACAAAGAAGAAGAAAGTAGCAACGAAAAAGAAAAGAAAAGTGTATGTATTTGAAGTTGCCCAAAAATTGAGTATCAGTTAAATTAATTTTTAAGTGAGTATAAATTTAATGGGTGGCGAACTGGGCGCAACATGAAATGAACGATTGAGTATCATATGTAATTTGAACGATTTTCACCGGCAAAATGACCTTGAAATCAAATTAAAAGAACATGGCGCGCAATTTAGCAAAGAAAGAGAAGATGTCCAAGTTTTTTGCTCGTGCAATTTCAGGTTGTCAGTGATACGTAAAGAGAAGCCATATCTTCGAACAAAGAGGGTAAATTGAACTGCAACAAGTTATGCGACACTTCAACTCGTTATGTAAAGACTTCCATGTTGTTCATTACTTTTTGCTCCAACACCTTACAGAAAGTTGCAACATAACATAAGTTATAATATTGGTATGGTGTATAAGATAATTAATCACGGCATAAGAATTTATATTGAGTTAATATATTGTTTGGTTGTGATTTCAAATGTAGGATAACTAATCAATGTATTATTTTAGACACCAATTGATACAGTATCTTATCACACCACCAACATGAAATAACTAATTCGTGTATGAATACACGAATAAAGCACCAAAGGACAAAACTTATCTTTTGCCTTTCTCAAGAAGCCTTGAAGACCAAATATCCTAGGATATAATCTTAATTCATTATTTTTTTAGTTTAAAAAGTGAATAAATAATTAAAACGATACTTTGTGTGCCAATTTTAATGCAATGAACCAAACACCAAACAACAAATAATTCATAAACTATTAATTCATGCATTACTGATCCATGTATAACTAGTCTTAGAACCAAATGACCCTTAAGGTTACAATCTATCCTTCTCAGCTATTTAATAGTTACAATCTATCCCATTCTAAGCGTTTCGTCAAAATATCTCTCACACAAACAAGGAAGTTCTTCAGGCGATCACATTTAGGTTACCATCTCTCCTAAAATTTGCTAAAATGCCTGAAAATTGAAGGATAAAGTTAATATACAAACACGAACACCAGTTTATCAGTTATCAGGAATCCCTAACTTCCTAGTTCCTAATTACCAAATACAGAAGGTCGAGCTGAGCAACCTCTGGAAGCGATACGCATAATCCTCAAATACAACTGTTACTCCGTACCAGCAGCAACACCCGTGGTTGGGAGTCCCAAGACTGCCCTTTACAGAAAAAAGCACTTGCAACACTATAAGGCTGAGGGTATTTTTATAACCTCATTTCAGAACCAGAAGATCCATGAAACTGATTCCCATTAGGAAATGTAAGGACCCTGTTCGCATCAGCCTGCCAGATACTTGAAAGAATGGAACCAAGAGCTTTGTCAAGTAGCAATTTCTAGAGGGAAAACCAACAAAACTCCTGGAGTTTAAGATATATAGCATGCCCACAATCTACATGTGAAGCACAAATCTCAGCGTCGGATCTGATAAGAGATGAGCTTCAGTGAGCATATTGAAGCAAATAGGACCAAGAGCAAAGGGAGGGAAACAATGGGAAGTACCCACCCCCAGGAGAAGCCCATAACTCACAGGGCAAATTAACTGGCAATTGACGATTCCCTGGGTTTCTCAGCGAGTGCCTCCTTATCAGAATTGCCCATATCACCTGTCTGAGACTGGTTGGGAGGTGCCTGACTTGAACCTTGAGCATCCGATTCAATTCCAAGAACCGTTAAGACAGACCTAAAATGATACAGAAGTATATATCCTCAATAGAGATGAGTAATAATCCTCGTCATATACATGTAAAGACTGTTGAAGTGAACCTTGGAAGTGAAGATTTTATGTGTGGTTGGTTTGCATGTGCAACTAAAGGAGCTCTGAGACCAGGTGTTCTACTCAATGCATTTTCAAGCTGAGCTGGAGGAAGCTGAGAGCATATCAAGGTCATGAAGGAAAAAGTTAAGTTTAGACTTCTTTATGGTCTTACCAGCAACGTAAGCAAAAGAAACAACTTTCAACAAGTTCGTGCTGAAAACCAAATCTACCACGTACAGCCCACCTACCACCCACTTTCCAAACTCCAGACAACCCAGAGCAATGTTTGCTCACTTCTTTCATTGAACAGAAATGATGAGGAACAAACAATTTCATATGGAATTAAGCCAAATTCAGCAAGGTGACTTCTGGCTTGCCTCAAATTTCATATTACAAATTTAAAATAATGTTCGCGCTGGAGCATTTAAGATAACAAAACTTTTGAAGAGTAGTGAGATTTGAAAGGTTCAAAGTGTAAACAACTGAAAGAAGCCCAGGTTCCATTTTAGAACATAATAAAATGTATGTTAAGAGGAGATTGTTAAAAGTTTGCGTCAGAACAGAAACTCGGTAATGCAACCTCCATATATTTATTGTCAAAAATTAAAACTATCATAAAACTACCTGATCAAATGGCGGCTAAAGTGCATACAAATGTCTAAAATAGCGTCAGTTGCAACAACATACAGCATCAACTTTTACCTTAACATTTGAAGGCTCTGCTTTTGCTAACCCAATTTCGCTTAAATTATCTCATTAAGCATGATGATACAAGAGTAAGTTTAAAGTGCAGATAGCATTCGTTGTGCAATGATAAAAATAAATAAACTAGTGGAGATCTTAAAGTCGATTTATTGGGCAACGTCACATTTTTGTTTATATCAGATAGTTTACAAGCATTTGATTAATTAAACCTTGTTAATGTCATTAGATCAAACAGAACATAAATTCTAATCAAGCCAAGACTTGTAACGTAAATCGCAATGGTAAGATAGTTGAAGGAGAAACATAGTTAGCTTCTACAGCTAAGGCATACCTGAAGCAGCACTCCAAAAGATTGTGGCTTGGTCAAAAGGGCACATTTCACAAATCCTACCCACAGCTTCGGGTATTTCCATATCTGGACAACAAATATGTCAGACTTCACTATGCATTGATATAACTCGCAAAGTACAGGCAGTACATACCTGCTTACTAACAAGACGAGAGAGGATCTCCATTATGAAATCCACCTGCGACAACATTATTAAGGGAACTCAGGCACACAAAAGTAATGAGACATGAAAAAGAGAAAACAAAAGGTTCTAGTATTATGAGGAAGGAAGCTGGCATTCGTTCATTCTCCATGTTCAACTTATACACAATAGACTTTATGATGCTATAGTATTATCAGGAAGAAATATTACAAGCCTGAAAGATGTAAAAGCAAGATAGTTTATTTGTGCCTTGTCACGAAGAAGAAGAAGAAGAAGAAGATTCTAAAGAATAAAGATTGACTCTTCCACAGAGCGGAGGATAACTGTAGAATCATCTCCTAGCAATGTAGCATAAGCACAGATACAAGCATTGTTCTTATCTAAGGGCTACAAGATGCAAAAGCTGGTTTAATCATTTCACACAGCTGCTCATCACATTATGTATGCATTTATAACCGGGAGAAAGATACCATGACCGACACATGTATCTTACCAGAGATGGAAAAGCACCAATAGCTTGTATTACAGTCCGCATGAACAGCAACGGAAGAGGAATTTGTTCAACCTGCCCCCAGAAAGAATAATATATTTATTCTTTCAGATTAATCCAGATTTCAGATTCAAAGAAGAGTTGAAGCTAGAAATGGACGAGTAAAAAAGGAGCTATACCAATTGGTTCAAGACCTTTGCAAGAACCTGATGCGTGAACGTCTGTCTCTGCTCAAAACAAGCATTGCATGCATCTGTGACCTGCAAAGTCAATATTACCTCTAAGTGGCAAAATTCCAAGAAAATGCAGAAGAGTACGGAAGTCAAAGGGGTAAAGAAATATGCCTTCTTCAATGGAATGCCTTCTCTTTCAGGATCAATCCTATGGATAGCAATTAATGCTTCAGCAGGAGTTAGCACTGGACCTGAGTGAGCTGATCCCTGTACAAATATTTTTGAACCCATGTAAGGATCAATTGTGAGAAAAATACTACTGAAATGATTTCTTATTTTTTATAACTGTGGTGTCTGAGCCAGCTTGCACGCGCCTTGACTAATTCCACGGGATACCTGCTACCTCCCACCAGCACAAGGTTCTAAGTAACTCTGCCCACAAACACACAGGCAAATGGAAAGAAATCACTAGTGTCTTTTGCCTCCACTGGGATTTGAACCTAAGGCCTCATGATTCTCTTCCCATTTCTTTTTATAATAAAGAATAAAGACTCATATTTTCAACAGAAACTTTCTTAGTTAAAACAACTCTGGAAGTTCAACAAGGTAGAATATGCGGTTCAATTTTCATTCAATACTCACATTGGCCACCAAAACCTATGACTTCAGCAGTTTCCCAGTCAAGTTCAGACTTCGTAGGCCTTTTCACATCATTTACAATTTTTCTTCTCAAACTTGCAGATCCAGAACTTTAATCAACGAAGGCAAACAGCACTTATACATATATCATACACAAACTCCAGAAAATAGAATAAGTTGTCTAGACATAACAGGGCATCAGGAGATAACACATAATATGGCCTCTAAACTAAAGCAGGTCAATAGTGAGTATGCACCAAAAGACCGAATATCTTCTACCATTTTCACCTTGAGAACCAATCTTAGTTAAAACTTTAGGAGAGATGAAGCTTGGGGCTACAGCCTAGGTAACAGCAAACAGTCATTAATATAAATACCAACCATACTATTAAAAATAAGTAAGAAGGAATATCAAATCAACTGTGGGTGTTAAAAAACAGAGAAGAGTACTGCATATAATGAAAGAGTCGCCTCCTCTCCCTCAAAGAAAGAAACTGACAGACTAAAAGATAGGAAGTAAAAGGACCACAAATAACAGCCCTTGAAAGAAACATTGTTGATAGAAATGCAAACTGAGTACCTGTAGAATACGAGAGAGAGCACCTTGGAATTTATCCAATGGAACATTCACAACATGTGGGAAAAGCAGCAAAACCTGACAAAAAAGCGATGCAAGAACTAACTCAAAGAAAGTGGGAAGTAGAACGAGAAAATAACAGAAACATGTGAATGACATAAAGCCAAGGAAAAAAAAAGCCAAAACAAAAGGGAAACCACAAAGACTGAAGCAAAGAAGAACAGTCTAACACTGCCACAATTTTTTCAAGGAGTTTCTTTTGCAGTTCAACAAACAATGAACATCTAATTTTGGAATAACCACCTCGTGCATAGACCATTTAAACTTTCTTATTTATTACAGCCATTACTTCACTGTCGTGTGCACGTATAATCACCTCCTTGAGCATAAATTAAGCCAAAGGGAGAAGAGTGATGTAGCAACTTCGCAGCAGTGGATGCACAGAGAATGCAAGAAACAGGGGGAAGAAAATTGTAAAAAATAGGCCATAGAGAAGAAAAAAAAGATAAGTACCTCGTCTTTTGACAGGAAAGGAAGTATCATAATAAGAAGTTCAACATCCTGTGAAGCACGAAAGCAAACTTAGAGGATCAAATACTGATCACATCATAATCTTAGCTTTTGGACAGAGAACAAGAATCTACTAAGCTACATGAGAAATGCTGCTGTTATCTCCACTGAGTTACCATCAGTTCTACTGATTAGCCAAGGATACCATGCACCAGACATAGATGAAGTTACTAAATTGTATGCGTCTACAAGTCATTTCATATTTTTCCGTTGAACATTTCGACTTGAAACCCATATACCACCTAGTCTCCAACAGTTGTGACAAAATTCAAAATAAATGTAAAATCCCATTGCAACATGCTAAACTTTACATTTCAAAAATGTGAAAGACGAAACTCAAGTTTCCTATTTTAGTTACATAACTTTAAGACTTCATTTTTTTGTTTGTTTCGAGAAAGGTAACAGTTAAAATTAGAAAGCCCAGCACAAAGGTTGTGCTGGTAACCATTTAAAGACTCCAAAAGAAAGCAAAAACCGATCCTTGTACTCCTTACAAGGATTATCTATCCTTTAAGACTTCATTTAATAACTAGCAGAACAACCAATTTAGAAAATACCACTTCATTTGACTATTGTACAACCTTGGTTTGATTTTTACCTTGTAATTCTAATGTCACACTAACAAAGCACTTTGTTTAGTAACTTCTGATTTACATTATTTTTTCTTTTCCCAATATAGGTAGGTTAAACATGTACTTATTACATGATAGTAACAAATTTTTGATACCAAATGTAAATGGAAGGTCTAGGTTTTGGCTTTTCTTTTTGTTATTTCGTTCCCGTTTTCATTCAATATTTTTGTGCTTGGCAAAATATGATCCAATAAGTTAAAGCTAGAAAAGGAAAGTAATGCTAAAAGGGGAAAGAAGTAGATAAATGCCACAGAAGATCGTCTATTTTACTTCACTAAAACATTTTCAATGACATTACTCCTAGGAGAAATATTTCAAATGAAATTTCCTACTGTTACTCGACTTAAAATTGGCTTTATGGACCAAAATGGAAGGGATTCGTGAAAGAGTTTTGCAAAAATTTATTGGAAGAACTATAAACCAGCAACTTTTTGGAAAAGCTTTTGCAATAATTCAAAAATCATCCACAAACAAAATTAAATGGTATGTCCTCATTAGGAAATACCAAATACTACCATATTAAACTTCTGAGAAATATAATTAGTATATCAAATTTTTTATCCATCTAAAAAGGATATTAATTAGACAAAATCGCCCTCCATAAGTTTGTAACAATTCAATGAAGTATAAGGTTAATAGGTGAATGGAAAACTAAGACACTAAGATATAGAGTAAACTTCTAACATTAAACCATTGGAATTTTTTATTACTACGGATTCATCAACGAACAGCATTGCCACTACTCAACTAACCATCCTATTACTTTAATATATTAAAATAGCATGTTAGTTTGTTGTAGATACTTCATATAGCAGTCCAACAATAGAAGTCATTTTCAATAACTATAATCATACTTGATACCTTTACTTTAGTCTCATATAGCTTCCTGATTGTAGTTATCAGTTGTAAGGAAGGAACTGTCCCCTCGGTCAACGTTTGCAAAACCTTGAATTATGAACAAAAATAAGTATGTTAAAGAGTATATTTCTTCTTCCAAGCTTTCATTAACTGGACATTGAAGTGCATCAAGACCTGCATCAATAGCTTTTCACTTCCACTTGGTGGATCTGATATGATCTCAAGTAGCTCAGATGAAGAACCAATTGTCCGAACTAGCATATGGATTTGTTGATGTATTGCCTGCATAACATTTAGCAGCTCTCAGTATGTTCAACATAAAATTAAGGCGAAGCAGGGATAGGAACGACCAATGAAGCTGTGAACACAATTCTAACAGAAAGTCATCAAGGTTTTAAAGCAAACCTGCTGTACAGCCTCGGATGCACGACTATATACAACAAATATTTGGCCAAAAAGTGAGTGCTTCTGCTCAGCAACATATACAAGCATTTGTTAGGTTATGGAAGTAGTAACAATGTCTCATCGAACAAGGACTAAATGTTCAATGACAAGCAACAATAGCCAAACTAAGGAGAAGAACCTTAGTACAGAGTGCAAAATAGAGCGACATGCACCGCTGGCCTTCAGCTATCAAAAACGGTGATATGCTTCCAGCAGTGGATGACTGAAGAGTGTCAGAGGACACATCTTTGGTGGTGATAGAAAATGATGGTCCTTCTTCCGTGGGTTTCTCTGAAGCAGAATCCTGAAAAAGATAGCATCAAGTAGCTGCACGAAAGAGAGATAGCAACAACAACATGCCCAGTATATCCCCATAAGTGGGGTCTGGGAAGGGTAGTGTCTACGCAGACCTTACCCCTACCTTGTGCTGGTGCCTGGTAGAGAGGCTGTTTCCGAAAGAGAGCTAGCAAAAAGCAAGTATTTCAATCCCAGTATGCAGGTTATGAACTAGAGAACACATACTCAACAAGCATCATGAGTACTTTTCTCTCACTTCACTTCTATTTTCATCACTGCCTCGCTTTCTTCCTGGTTACTTCCTTCAACTTCCCATAAAGGGAGAGGGGAGGTTGGGGGTTCACATATTCAGACAAGTTTCCTTGTTCATTGTTTTCTTACAGTACACAAAGATATAGCAGCAATCAATTAACACTGAGTATGAAAGACAAGCAACCAACAGAATTCCCTCTCATTATCCAGACTCCCCCCCCCCCCAAAAAAAAAAAACCCCACCCCACCCCAAAGAAAGGTAACACACAGAGAGACAGGGAATGTCTAATGTGCATTTGTCATACTCACTTGTTATGGCTTCCTATATTAAACTTTTGACATGAAACTAAAATTTACTGCACCAAAACACATCCAGCAATCGTAAGAGTATAATAATTATCCAAAAATCTAAACAATTCTGCTTATGCGTCCTTACTTGTTTGCACTTTGCACATCTGCTGATATGTGCACATCTGCCACTATCAGCATTTTTAAAGCAGAGGCTCGAAAGCATGTGCAGCAATAAAAGTATAACGAGAGGATTGCTTTCAGGCCATACTATGTTAACCTATTCTCTGAGAATATTCTGAAATTTAGAAGCAACTGCTGCACCCTCACCCCACTCCGCCCCCAAGGCGCATAAAAGCAACAGCCAACCAAAAGATGTTAACAAGAAATTCAGCTTTCATAATGAGAATTAGCACCTTCTGCAATGCAGGATTAGATCCATCACCATTTGAGTCTGCTTTATGATCAACGGTTGAAACTGACATCAACATTTCATTGGCAAAGTGCTCTATTTGTTGAGAGATGAATGTCAGAGGATAAAGCTTGTTGGCGACCTGCAAAAGTAACATCAAATAGCAGTTGAAACAACTGCAATAATCATAAAACTAGTCTGATACACTAGACAGCCAAGTTACATATGAGATACCAGCCGTATTGCCTTCATGCGCACCTCCTCCAAGTGATGAACAGCACTCTTTGCAATCAAAACAAGATATAAGTCAGAGCATGGTGATGTGAGCTAGAATTCCATCTATGGAAGATTTAACTTTTACCAACAGAACAGAGAATGGATTTCATCTGAGCCCATCATCTTGAAAGAAACGGATCTCTCAACCGAGAAAATGATGAGATGATACATGGAATCCTTCATTGCAATTTATAAGAAGGGCAATTCATATGAAGGGGCCACAAAGGCAGTAACTATAATGCTGCAAAGAGCTATTGCACTTACAACTACTCATTGCTAAGAACTCGCTATCTTTTCTTTTATATGTAAGTGTTTTACTAGTAGTACACCAAGTCAAAAGCAGGTAGTGAATGAATGTCGCCACAATCATCTATCAAATTTGTCCAATTACCCATGCAAAAAAGGAATTTTTTTAAAAAAAAGATCTATTTCTATCATCAATAAGATTTCAATGACAAATAAACAAGGTTCTACATCTTTGCAGCCAATCTACCATGCAACAGCTAAAGATCATTGTCTCCTCTCATGCTCCATGCTAAGTTGCACCAACTTAAAACAATCTTCCCCCTCCTCATGCAAGTAGCAATATTCTAAAGGTGGGACAGCTCATATATAGATATTGACTTAACTATTCATTTCATCCTATGACCATAAGTTTAAAACCAGGGTAGTTCGGGAAACTTTGAACACCCTGTTTGTTCTTATATATCAGAACCAAGATACAGCTCTCCACTTGTTTGGCATTTTCGTCCTTAAACATTGAATAACCTGGTTAGTCATACTATTCCGACCTCTTCACAGCACTTACAAACCTTATAAAGTATCATCTGGACAAGAAGCTTTTTAACCATCATAATTTTCGGAGCATCTTTTACTTCAGCAGACCTTGTTCTTCTTTTATACATAACGGTGGTACCCGGACCCACTTGCGTTCACCTCAACTATTTCACCTGGTAACTCCTGTCAGCACACTTGTCGGGTAACTCTGCTCCTCCGAGGCTTTAGGCAGATAAATAGAAATCACCTAGTGTTTTTTGTCTTTGCTGCAATTTAAAATCTGATCTCTCATGGTTTTCACCCACTTAATTGACCACTAGACCATACCTTGGGTGAACCAGTAGACCATATTCTAGTGTAGCTAAGGTATCTATCCCCGTGATTTGTGTTGATTAATTAATCAAAATAGTTTCTCTATTTCTCTTTAATCTCACTATCTCTTGTCAAAACTTGACGGATATATATATATATATATAAAACCATCGGCAACAATGTAGAAAGAACTAAAATCAAATTATGCCCAGTGACGGAAGATTCTAGTTTAAACTAGCACTTCTTCAACAACTGCCAAAGTGCTGACTGCTGACCATGAATGCATTCTGGTATCAGGAAAGCTAAAACCTCCTTAACACATCTTGTATAAGAACAATCACATCCCTCACCACATTGAAGCATGGAACTGTAACATGCATGAGATAGAAAGTCAATATAAAATACACAGTTCATGTTTGTTTATGCCAGTATGCCTATATGAAAGATCTGCTAATCACAGGGTAAGTCCCTTCTTTGACAATGAGCAGACCATACAAATTGCCAAAACTGCAATGTTGTATTGATTCAGCTCTGTATATCTCAAGAATAAATTCTTTCGCCTATCAACAACTAATCATGTAATAGTAGTTCTCTGTTCTGATGGTTGGCCAAGCAATATAAGAGAAGATGCAGATATGTGGCACTCAGAACAGAAAAGGTAAAATTGCTCCAAATAAAAGATACAGATCAAACATAGTACACTGAAGCAAACCTGTAAAGCAATTCTGAGACAGGCCTCTCTCATTGGAGGTCTCATCAGAATCAGGTTCCACACAGTACTGAGGCCTTGAGTGACTCGATCTCCACTATGTAAATCCTTCTCATCCTTTTCAGAACTACCAGGACAACAGAAGCTCTCTAACAACTTGAGAACAGAATTTGGTAAGTGAGGAGCTTCACCAAGCAATCTACTTAGAGATTTGTCAGAAGCTGGAAAAGAATCTCTAAGTGTTTCTGCCTGCAGGATTAACATATGCAGGAAATCAGAAGAATGCAAAGCATTTACCCACCAGGGAAAAGGATCATATACATACCACTGTAAGTAGAAATGTTTCATATACAGATGCAGCAGCTGTTGAAGAAATGAAATCCTGGTCTTCTTCTGCACGCCCATACAACCTGTAGAGGACACGCAATGTCAACTCGTGCCCCTAAAAACATCCAATGATTAGTAATCCTAACACAATTAAAAGGTACAAACATAAAATAAGAAAAATATTACTAATTCGTATGATACCGAGATATGTTTGCCATGAAATATCAGAAGGCGGTGCACAAAAGAGAGAAACTTAGCAGGTCAGGCAGAAGACAACAATCAACATGCTACCCCTAGAGAGACAGATATGTACCGATAAAAAGGACTAGCGAATTAGAAGAGAAACTCAGCAGGTATAATAGCCACATTAGGGTCACAATCGCTAGCAAAAAACAGAACACCGCCACTAACTACCTCCTGGAAGGACTCATTAAGGGCAGTCCATGCAATCAATAGCAGCAGATGTAAGCAAACTCAAACAAGCAGCACTAAGTCTGTCCCCACTCAATTCAGCAAGATTCAAAAAGTACTCAAATTCAGAACTCTTGTGATGGCTGAAGACAGAAGATAATAATCAACATACTGTGCTTCGCGACACGGAGAGATGTATTTGAGAGATTAATTAATAATAATTGAGAAGGAAAAGCAGAGCTGATACATTCATCATAGCCACTGCAGGCAACCGACAGTAGCACAAGCAGACAGCTAAAAGAGGCAGCAAATGAAGTATATGTTCAAACTCGACCCTCTTGTTGTAGCTAGCAACCTAAACTCAGTGCATATCTGGCTTAATTCAGAAGTCAGCAAGATTCCAAATATTCTCACTTTTATAACGGTGGTGACGGAACCAGCTTGTGCGCACCTCGAATATTCCACCAAGTACCCGCTACCTCCAACCAACATACATACCGGGTAACTCTAACCAAATATTCTCACACTTCACTCAGTAGTCTCCCACTTTGCTCAATAGTGATAGCTAGCCCACCCAAACCTAATTTACCTTGTTTTAATATGCCTGAATTACTTCTGTTAGTATCTTCTTTTATAACCGTGGTGTCTGGGACAGCTTGCGCGCGCCTCGACTAATTACACGGGGTATTTGTCCACCAAGGCTTAAACAGGTAGGAAAAAATCACCTAGTAGTTTTTGCTTCCACTGGGATTTGAACCTAAGACCTCATGGTTCTCAACCCACTTCATCGACCACTAGGCCACACCCTTGGGTGTGAATACTTCTGTTAGTATTGAGCAGCTTACATGTCTGCACCAGGTTCTGGACTCCTAATTACAAGTGTCCCTTCCTCCCTCCCATGCATTATAGACAGACCATGATACCAACAGTGAGTACCATTCGCAAATTAAACATGCTCCATGATGTTACCTTACTCAAAAAAAATTAAACACGCTCCACGTACAGCCACATTACTGAGAGAAGGAAAAGAAAAGTGAATATAATTGGCAGGAACAGCGCCTTGTTATAAATAGGCAAAAACTACAGCTAACCAATCCATCAACTATACCTCAATCTAGCTAGGTTCGGGTTTTCTAGTCCTTTGTGTCCACTGGGCTCTATTCAGGTTCCTTTCATCTAGATACCAAATGATGTCTTTTTAAGGCAAATTAAGTGCTTTCCAAGTCTCACTCCTCCACGGGCTGCTAGGTTAATCTCAACTGCTTGGTTCGCTTTTATGGAAGCTGCTATATAATATCCTAATCTTAACTAAACATACATCGATTCTACAATTTAAGGAGGTTTTTATAAGCAAGAAGTTTGTGAAGATCTGAAAAGAAATTCAAAGATATTTTTTTAAGTTTTTCCCTTAAAAAACCTTTTTAAAAAGTTCTTAAAAGATTCAGTGTAGAGCAACAAAGCACAAATTATTGACTATTGGAATGAAATGGGTCCAAACTTAAATAAACAGTGAAGAGTCATATGCTTGTTGTTGTAAGAATAGCAGTGAGGCACTTCTTTTACAGTTCTTCCTCCACATGATGAATGCCCAGAAATCTTTATTTCTAGAAGATAAAACACAATTACTAAAGTACGTTTTCTTTTGCAAACTTCTCCAAAAGAAAAAAGATCTTTTTCGAAGTTATCTAAATGGGCCTTAAATCATCTCAAGCAACTATGCACATGTGATACTGAGCTAACTCCGTCTGCTTCTATCACCTTCAATCTTCTCATTGTCACCGACTCACCCTTATAGATCGATGAATCTAAAGATCTATGTAGTACATAGCCATACCATCTCACGCGAACTTTCCTTATTTCATTGTCTAAGTATGCTATTTGCACCCTCTGTGGGTGTGATGTGATCAGTTCTATCTTGCCCAATCTTGTATAACCGCAAATCCACCTTAAAATCCAAATTTCTATTATCCATATTGTGCATAACATTGTTGGTCTCACAACCATTCTATAGAATTTGCCTTCCACCTTGTTAGGTGTTTCTACGTATAACACCAACATTCCTTCATCTCAATCATCGCATTTTAATTCTAAGTCACATCTGCATATAATTATCTCATTCTCCTGCATGATTGCACCAAGATATTTTGAATTGTCTGCACTTAGTCACCATAATCGAGTCCAATCTCACTTCACATTGGGGCTACATTTGCATTGCGTATATTCTTACTCCTACTTATACTTAAGCCCTTAACTGGAGTGTTTCTCCATATTTTTTTGCCATTCTATCAACTACCTTGCTAAATTTATTAATGAACACAATATCATGCAAAGTAAATAACAGGATAATCAATTACCTCATGATTCACATAATCTGACAATATATGTGTTTGTAGAAATTTCCAAGGGTTTAGCTCCGAAGAAAACTACAGTTTCGAAAAGAAAAAAAATAGTTAAAATACTCCGTTCGCACTCAATAAATATATGCATTGGTAATAATCCTTGGGCAAATACCTCAACACCTAAATAGGCAAGAAGAGAAAAGCGGGTTTGAGAACCTCCAGCAACTGTAACTTGCTTATAAGCATCAATGACACGAGTGAAAGCTGACTTTTGTATATTATCCTTCTGTTCGTCAGGTAGGTGGATGACTGGAGCAGATATTTTGGGTAGAAGCAACTGCGGAGAAAGCCCAACAGAAGCTGCCATTGATGAGTTTACGCTGGTTACATCTGTTACTGCTGCTTTTGGACTAAGCTCCTCAGACCTATCAGTTGAAATCGATGGAACTACCTCCAAAGATGACCTCACTAAACTAGACCCTTGCTCTTGGCTCCCATCCTCAAGTTCAGCGGGATCAACTGATGAAACAACTATGAGCTCTGATGATTCATCTTTGCGAACTACAGAATCTAGACCAGGTATGAAATCCTCAGTGTTTTCAATGTCAGCAACATCAGATTGCATTGCTGAGACATCATTCTCCATGAGTAGAGGGGTACTTTTTGAAGAAAGAGGTTCAGTTACATATTCCGGTGCTTGTTCGCTTGCATAATTTAGGGCATCAGATGAAACATTAGTAGTGACAGAATCAAGGTGCTCGTCTCCTTCTTTAATTTGCTGCAACTGAAAACATGTCCAACAAAGAAGCCCGTGAGTAATAAATTAAGAGCTTAAACAGAGAGATAAAAAGTCAATCAGAAACTGCCACGCGAGGACCTTTACATATGCACCCCGTAAAAGGTGGAAAAGATAAAATAACATATATTGAGGAATTAGGAAAAGCATTTTAGACCTCCAGCTCGATGGAGACCAAATTTTGAGCATATTTCTCGCCTTTTTCTGCTAACATACTGGACTGAGAAACGACGTCTGACAACAGTGATGACAATTGTTTAAAATCAGATTCAATTTCTGGCTTCAGAGGTGGCTCTTCATCATCATCAACTTTTGGCTGATTCGAAGGTAGATTTCTCATATTAGCCATCACAACATCAGCTAGTAAGTCAGCTGATATGCTAGAGATTAAAATATCCAATGATGCTGCAGCCTTTTCACCCTGGGCAACTAATGTACCAAACATTGCAACAAGTGGTTGCAAATGAACATTATCTCCATCTGATCTGGTTGTTGTAGAACCTCCAGTTGAAACTCTCTCCTGGTTCGCACTTAGCTCTTGTTTTGGTTCCTTTAAGACAATAGGTGCCGCCCGCATGCGCTTCTTAGAGAGATTATCATCTACCAGTTCAGCATTGTCCTCCACCCCTGATCTTTTCGTTCCAGCAATGCTTTGTCCACTATCCGATGCTTTAACTGAAGGCTTTGACTCCTAAAAGAGGTTAAGCAGTTTTGAGGACAATGAACTTCAAAGCTAGAAAACAAACTAATCTTTGAGGACTATGAACTCTAAAGCATCTGCTAGTGTGATGCATTGTTTGCCATTGATAATAAACCAAGAGGGAAACTGAAAACAGGAACCTCTGGGATTGATGAAACATCCTTCAACTCTACATGTCCATTATTCTGGGAATCGTGGCTTACAACTGGTTCTGCTTGAACTCCTGCTCTCTTTTCTCTGAGTGCACCTTCTAGTCTGTCCCGCCACTTCAGAACCCGAAAAAGAAAAGACAAACGAATTCATGATCAACTTTTTAGCCAACTGAACATTTTTGTGATACAGAGTCATTGTGCTCAGACCCAGCATGGGCCAAACTATTTGGCCAATCAAGGAAAGTATAGAAAGCCTAACGAATTCTACTTCGAAAGATGAAACAGATTACCGGTGCAGCTCCTGGGTGTGTACAATTCAAGCAAGAAACAAAGGCATTCTTCAAAGCATGGTATACCCCAGAAACATGCTTCTCATTACCGTCGGAGCTTGAAGGATTCAGGCTAAGCAGAACTGGCAGAATACGACCATAAAAAGCCGGCCTTTTAGTCGCAATTGCTGAAAGACTGGGGATAAAGGAACAAATTATACTTTATCAGAAAAAGGTAAAAGGAACAAATCATATAGAGGTTGTAGTGTAAGAAATATGGATCTCCAAAATGCAGGTCCATTAACTAAGAAGAAAGATCATCACCAGTTAATGAGCACAATGATCATCAAGCAAGTAATTGACTTCACCGCAGGAAATCTAAGCTGATCAAGCAATAGACCCAAACTTTGACTTGCTTCAACAGACAAATCCCCAACATTTAGCATTGGATGACCTCCACGAAGCCACGAAACATTGAATTGTTCAAACTTCCCTGAAAAAATAAGAGATCAATTTGGAGACACAACATTTGTAATGCATAAACAACTTACTTTAGAAGATATCACAAGTTATTTACTCACTTCACACTTTCAAAACATTTAATACCTTCAATGTCCAAAGCAGGCGGTGGCTCCGAACTGACACTAGGATTCGGAGTGTAAAGTAACACAACAGATTCCACGAACTTTAGCGCAAGCAATCTTCTTCCATCACTTGCAGGCTTATGGTCATGTTTCAAAGAGTTAGTCCCACAGCAAGCTAGACTAATGTATCATATGGTTCTGACAAAACTATATACCTGAAATGCCATTGTGTATATCTCCTCCCTAAACTTCAGCACCCAGGCCCATGCTGATTCAAGAGAATCATCCAATTCACTTGAAAACAAGCCCTAATAATGAGATAGCGATTTTGATGTTCAAGAAAATGTCAGTGTGCAAAGTTCCAGCTACGAAACTAGAGAAAAGATGCACTTTTACTAGTTAACAAAAAATAGGTATAATTATCAAAGTGATCAGTAATAATACCAATACTCATTGGAGGAATCATTGGGGAAATGGTTTTCATTCTCATGATGCTGGTTTACAATTGAAGGAACTACTCAAAGATGGTTTTACTACACGGATAAATGTTTATCTGTCAGTTTTATATTCATTAATGTGGTGCTTATGCTTTCCTGAGCCGAGGATATATTGGAAACAACCTCTCTATCCTCACAAGGTAGGGGTAAGGTCTGCGTACACACTACCCTCCCCAGACCCCACGGTGTGGGATAATACTGGGTATGTTATTGTTGTTATCAGTTTTATATGGATAGGATATTTTATAGATTAAAAAGGAGAAAACACCGTGGAGGGAGCTAAGTTGGGTTTCTAGGAAAAAAACATATTTGATCATAATGTCTCAAAAGAGCATAGTCAGTCAAAGTAACGGTGAAGACATAAAGTGTCCAACTGCTTTGTTTACAAATTTATACACATGATGTACTCTCCCTCAAGGTAGGGGTAAGGTCTGCGAACACTCTACCCTCCCCAGACCCCACTCATGGGATTATATCGGTTTTTTGTTGTTGATGTACTCTCCCTGTTTCGTTTTATATGACATCATTACTATTCATAAATCAACAATTTTTTGTAGACTAAAATTTCTTTTTTGCATAAAAGAGAAGTTTATAGTATTACATCAAGTAAATTTTCTCTGATTATACAAATTTTATTACTGGAAAATAAATGGATTTATCAATGTGCAAATTCAACAACTTGGCCCCTTTGTACATCAAACCATGTTATTCATTTTGGAACAGAGTGAGTAATAGCAATCATGGCATATTTGAATTCCAGGAATGAAGGTTAGGTCCAATATTGGTACCAGATCTTAGCCTAGAACTGTCATGCAAGATGGACTTATAGGCTATTAAGTTGCACGTAAGTACTAAGCGAAGCATAATTTCTTTCCTCCAGCTTCTGTTGGAGAATGTAAGATGTCTGATCAATTATTCAACTACCCAAATTACTTGATCCAAAAAAAGATTTAAGGTGCTTCAAGCTGTTGCTGTTAATGTCAACAGATATCATACATGATCCCGTTGTTATTCATAAGAAAGGCAGATAGTTAATAATAAAGTTCATTGGTTAGAGAGATGACTGTGAAAATAGGCAAAAAATTGCTTATGTAAGCATGATAACTGCCAATCCAATAAGCTAAAAACTTGCAGACAGTTGATCTCTGAAGATCTTAAATCTGGTCAAAAGCAAATGAGGCATATTTGAAGTTCAGAATTCAGATCCGAAACAGTCAACTACCTGGATTGCAACTTTGACTAGAGTACACCGAAATATATCAATTCCACAAGTGATTGCTTGTCGAGCAACAGCTGGGGTATCATCCTTCAAGGCAGAGATCAATACGGGTACAATATCAGGTATGAATTCTCCGTGTTTGAATCCAATATAACCAACCATCCTGAACAAATAATGCATCTTTTCAATTTGCCTCCTCATGATATGGAGTTGTGAAATCCAGTAGATTGCAAAACAAGCTTTACAGACAGAAGCCTGCTTATTCGATTCTGAAAACTGTACTGGGTAAGACAGCACCGAAGAGAGCATGCCAAGTGTAAAATGAAAAGGAGCTCAGTTGAAATATAACGACCAAACTGGCAGGGAAAATTTCATGCTATGGTCAAGTGTCAATATGAGATAAAAGTAAACTCATAAGACAATTAAGCTGGCAGTGTAAAAGACATCTCGTGAGGTCTTAAAAAGCATAACATACATGAGCAATAACCAGAATCTAATAACAACTAAGTATTTCAAGAATTTTATAGTAGATAAGCACTAATGCTCTCACTTACTCTAACTAGAAATTATCAAAAAATCCAGTGCAGCAAGTAAAAGACATTGAAGCATTCTACTGGCCATTGCTTTGCCTCAATAGCTAACGTATATAGAATGGCAGCCTCATCTGTATCCCCTAGAACTAAACTAAAATTTTCCATTTTTCTTGCTCCTCGGTTTTCACATTTTATAATCAACAGGGTCTTGTTATCAGAAAAACAATCAACAGACTACTCAGCCAGTTGAGACTTGCATATAAATCTAGACTGTTCATCTCCTTATATTTGGACTCATTTATCTCCAGTACTCAACAGTCTGCAGTTTGCTTTTTCTTTTTGATGATGCTAGTGTCCTCCCACCAGCATAGGGTACCGGGTAAGTCCTCCACCTCATTGACCACTAGGCCACACCCTTGGGTGCAATAATTTGGGGTTTCTAACATTAGAAGTTCTTTACATTTTCTACTAACATAAGAATCGTGCAAGAATTAACATAAAGCAAGAGACTGGCAGAAAACTGAAGAGAAAATCATATAAAAAATATAAAAGACACGAACTTTATTAGGAGTACTATATAACTGTACTGCCATCAAATTACAAGGTAATGGACGAAATGCCAAAATTACATGTACGCCTTATATTGCAAACAAAGAGAGAGGCGCGTGAAGGAAACGTACTCAGCGGTTAATTTACGAACAGGGCTAAACCGATCAGATACGAGGTCAAGGAGAGAAGGGAGGAATTCAGAGAGCAACTGAGAGTCGGCGCCGGCGAGTTCATTATTTAACCGGCGCAAGCTGTGAAGCTTCGACGGAACATCGGAAGCGAACTTGGCAGCGTTGAGTAAACTCGCTATCCTTTCTCGTGAAATCGGAGACATCATTCCCACCATTGTTAAAAAGCGGAACCCTAGTTTTCGATGAACTTCAGTTGTTGTGCGAAAACATTTGCTTGTGAGAAGCAATGAATTTGAAGGGAGAGGATTCGATGGTTTTGTACTGCCGGAATTTTTCCTCCGCCGGAAGTTTGCTCCCCGCTACTGTGTGACGGAGTGTGTCCTAAGCAGCATAAGAATTAGGATTCTTATTATAAATAAATCAAATAAAATCGAAAAGAATAGACGGAGCCATACAACTTACAAGGAATGTAATGCAATTTATAAATTGTATGGGGTCTGTTAATAATCTCCTTATTAGATACAGGGTTATTTAACAATAATCCGTGATTAATAATTCTGAAATTCATTTGCATCGTAATTATGGTATTATTATATCTCACATGCATATTAAGACTCTTTCCCCAAAGTCTTTTAAGAAAAGGCTAAAAATAAAAATAAAAGTTTATCCCAATTTATGTAATTTACACTAAATGCATATTTTAAATTATATCCTATTTTTAGTCCAATAAATCAAAAATTATCCAGTAAAAATATTCATTACATGATTATTACTTAATTCTGTATTATAATCCTATCATTATAATCTCGGGATAACTTGTTCCCCAACTAAATGACCCTATAAGTTTTATAAGTGGCATTCAGCAAATCCGATTTGAATTCGTATAATATGAGTCGTTACTTAATTTTTTGCACTTTGTAATTTCGTATTAGTTACATAAAAATTTATCTTTTAAAATTTTTTACTTTTCCATACAAAGAACAATATGTGTGACTTAACTCCTCGGATGATAATTGTTGACTTGAGCATTATAGGTTTTGATGATTGACAAAGGAACACATGCATGAACTAGGTTCATAGACACTATACACAGGTCAGGGTCAGAAACAAGTAAAAGTCATGCACGTGTAAGGGATAAGTATAAGTGGTTATTTCTGATAATCCCTGAACCAAAAGAATGTATATTTGATAAGGAGCGGGACTCTTTACTTGAATAGAACTCTATCCAATATAAGGAAAGAGTTAGAGGTTAAAGTTAATGATAACTCTTCCGCCAACAAAGAGTAAGCATCACAATTACAGTTACTCTTTATTCTACTAACTGTGTTAATCTCTTTTACATGTGACTAATGCTGCTCGGTGGGCCGGGCCTGAACCGGACCGGACCGGGCCCGCGGTCCTAACGGGCCTGGTGGGCCTGGTGGGCCGGTCCTGGGTGGGCCGGTCTTGGTGGGCCTCTGAGCCCGTCACGGGCTGGTCTCCATGGTTGAGCCCACGAGCCCGGGACCGTTTGGCCCGGGACCGGCAGGCGGGCCTGGGCCGGTCCTGGCGGGCCTGGCGGGCCCAACGGCTATTTTAAAAAAAAAAAAAAAAAAAAAAAAATCAAACGGCCATATTTAAAATCTAGCCGTTTGGGCTGAAAATATGACCGTTTTTTAAGTTAAAAAAATGGCCATTTGGCCCCCAAACTTTATTTTAACCCCAAACTTTATATAATTACACTTTTCCCCATTTCTCAACTATAAATACCCCCTCATTCTTTCATTTTTATTCACCAATTCATCAATATCTCTCAATATCTCTCAATCTCTCTCAATCTCTCTACTACAATTACTTAATTTATTGTTGAAATTTCGTGAAAAATTGTGAAGTTGTTGAATTGAAGTTTTCAAGTGTTCAACGATTTTCAATTTTCAAGAAGTTGTTCGGCAATCCGGTAAACTCGTTTCAACTCTTACGTTTTTATAATATATTTTTGTGTGGTTTAGTTTGCATAATTATAATTAATATGGCATTTACTTTGAAAAAAATGTTTGGTAAAGGAAAAGATAAAACCGGTGAAAGTAGTGGCCAACCAACTACCCTTCCCCCGGCTCCCCGACCTAGAAAAGATAAGCAAGTTGAAAGTAGTCGCCAACCTAGACGTCCTCCTCCTTCCGTAATTCTTGATAGTGATCACCCTTGTTTTCAATTTACCGATAGTGAATTTTATCATAATGTTGCACCAGGTGATAGATTAGATGATGAAATTATGAATGCTCTTTATCCTAATGAAACCATCTTAGAAAATAATGAGGAAAATGAGGATGATGATGAAACTCAAGCACCGGATTTAGATGATACACCTACTAGTCCTCTTAATAACCCAAGTGATGCACCGGTCGACCCACCTGTAGAAACTCCTACTTTTAATAGAGAACCTGCTAAACGCTTAGAAACATCATTAGTTTGGAATTTTTTTACTCAAGTAAGAGAAAAAAATAAGGCTAAGTGTAAAACTTGTGGGAAATTAATGTCGCATAAATATGTAGGAGACCGTAGCGGCACAGGTAGTTTGACTAGGCACATAAAAACACACCCTAGAGATAAGGCTAGATTTTTTCAAATGAAAGCGCATCTAGAGGGGACAAGTGTAGATTCTGCGATTAACCCTAGTACAGGTTCAAATCTAGTTCAACCAGGAATTAACACTGTCACTGGAGGTATTTTATATTACGATCCAAATAGAGATCGTGAAGAATTAGCAAAGATGATTACTGTTATGTGCTTACCTTATACTTTTGCTTCTAATCCTAATTGGGTTCATTATATTAGAAGAGTGTTTAATCCTACTTATAAAGGTTGGCCTCGCGCAACAGTTAAGAGTGATATTTATAAATTCAAACATGAATATGAACAATATTTGCGTTATTTATTTACTCATATACCTAATCGGATTTCTATTACTACTGATATTGGTAGAAGTGGTAATGATTGTGATTACCTAACTGTTACAAGTCATTGGATAGATGAAGAATGGATAATGCAAAAACGCATAATTGCATATAGAATAATTAATTCGCGTCACACAGGTAAATTTATAGCTAACACTGTTGCAGATATTTGTAGATATTTTTGCTTTAGCGATAAAATAATGGCAATTTCAATGGATAATGCTTCTAGTAACACCAGTGCTATAGGCATGCTTACAACAACACTAAATCCTGCATTTACTAATATTTTCCATGTTAGATGTATTTGTCATATTTATCATTTAATTGTCGGTGATGGTATGCGAATATTAAACATAGAAATTGAAAAGGTTAGAATGGCTCTTAATTGGCTTTTTTATTCAAACCGTAGAAGTAGACTTAGAGAGTATTTTAAAAAATGTGATGAATATGGCCTTAGAGAAAGAAAGGTTCCTAAACCTTGCCCGACTAGATGGAATTGTATGTACGAAAGTTTAGTAGTAGCATATGAATATAGAAACCCAATTAATGCAACGTTTAATTCTCGGGTAGGTGGTGAAGATGATGATGAAATGCTTACCACTCAAGATTGGACTAATGTTAAAATTCTTTTAGATTTTTTAGAACATTTTCAAATTGCAACAAATGCATTTTCTGGGCAATATTATCCTACTATTTCAAACTGTTTAGTTTATATTGCAGCACTATCTGATTTGTTTGTTGAATTTAGTGAGGGTGGGGATATTTATGAACTTGCTATAAATGAAATGAAACAAAAGTTTAAAAAATATTTTTTTCCTATCCCTCCTATTTATGGTCTTGCTGCAATGCTAAATCCTACAATGAAATTGGGAGGTCCTCATTTTTGGTATTCAAATATTTATAAGGCTTTAGATCTTTCAAATGAGGAAATTGCGACACTTGCAGATGCAAAAGCTTCAATTAAGATTAACGCTCAAACAGTTTATAATGCTTATCAACTTGCCTTAGAGCATGCTAGGCCAACTATTCCAACCCCTACTTCGTCTAGCTCACAATCCTCTAAAAGAGTTGCGGGCTTAAAAGCTCTTAAATCTTGGACGGAGTTCAGGGGTCTCAAGGTGAAAATTATGATGAAACTTCACATCTAAATGAGCTTCAAGTTTATTTGTCTCAGGGACTTGAAAAGGAGAATCCAGACGGCTCTTTTGATCTTTTGGAATGGTGGAAGGCAAGGGAAAAACATTTTCCTGTTCTTGCAAGGATGGCTCGGGATATTTTATCAATTCAAGCTTCAACTGTTGCATCAGAGAGCGCTTTCAGTCAAGCAAGACTGCAAATAGGTGATCATAGAGCGTCTATGAGGGATAGCTTGGAAAAATCAGTATTGTTTAGAGATTGGATCCGCTCGGAAAGAAGAAACTTTGGAATTGCAGAAGCACAACCGGCGATAGATGAAGCTTATGAAGAAATGATAGCGGAACTTACGGAGGATTCGGCTTCGCCCGGAAGTGGTGATGAACAAGCTTCTTTTCCACCACCACCAACGCAACCTCCTCCGAACCTTGAAGGATTTATGAGATTTGTTAGAGATAATACATAGAATAATATGTAACTTGTATTTTGGCACATCTTCCTTAGTTTTTTTCCTTCTAATGGTGGTATTAGTACCTTGTTGTGCTCATTCCATTGGGGGAAGGATGACTAAGAAAGATATGTCATTTTTGGTAATAAAATTTATTGCTTCTACCCATGAGCTTCTTTTCGCAATATTTCTTTGTCTATACTTAGAATTATTTATATGCTACAATATATACATAATATACAATATATATACTACAAGAAAATATATTTATAAGATACAATATATACATAAGATACAATATATATACTACAAGAAAATATATAAGAGAATATATATACATAAGATACAATATAATATACTACAAGAAAATATATTATGCTACAATATATACATAATATACAATATATATACTACAAGAAAATATATAAGAGAATATATATACATAAGATACAATATAATATACTACAAGAAAATATATTATGCTACAATATATACATAATATACAATATATATACTACAAGAAAATATATTTATAAGCTACAATATATACATAAGATACAATATATATACTACAAGAAAATATATAAGAGAATATATATACATAAGATACAATATAATATACTACAAGCAAATATATAAGAGAATATATATACATAAGATACAATATAATATACTACAAGCAAATATATTATGCTACAATATATACATAATATACAATATATATACTACAAGAAAATATATTTATAAGCTACAATATATACATAATATACAATATATATACTACAAGAAAATATATAAGAGAATATATATACATAAGATACAATATATATACTACAAGAAAATATATTATGCTACAATATATACATAATATACAATATATATACTACAAGAAAATATATAAGAGAATATATATACATAAGATACAATATAATATACTACAAGAAAATATATTATGCTACAATATATACATAATATACAATATATATACTACAAGAAAATATATTTATAAGCTACAATATATACATAAGATACAATATATATACTAAAAGAAAATATATAAGAGAATATATATACATAAGATACAATATAATATCAAGAAGTGATATTTATGCATGACAATTTAGTGTTTTACTATTGTTTTGTTATTTTCTTTTTCGTCAAGCACTTTAATAATTAGATATACATATATACTACATATTAATATAGCCATGATACTACAAGAAATTGTCTTTAAAAAAAAAAAAAAAAACCCGCTAGGCCCGCGAAGCCCACGAGCCCGGCCCGTTAAGCACAGGACCATGTGGGCTTAGGCCCGTCACGGGCCGGTTCCACCCATTAGGCCCACGAAGACCGGGACCGCCAGGCCCGGGACCGCCAGAGCCCGGGACCACGAAGCCCGGGACCGCGAGGCCCGGCCCGTTAGGCCCACTAAGGCCCGGGCCCGGGACAAAATACAGCCCTACATGTGACACACACATACTAAGGTAAGCAAGGGTTGAGAGCAAAATAGCAAGGCATTTTGTAAACAATTTCTGTGAGATTCAAGGATACAAACCTGAAGCTACATGAACCAGGTTGAAGAACCATTTCATAAAGAGTTTATGTGTCTGTCTTTAATCCCAGTTCAAGTTTAGTAGGAGCTTTTGAGTTGTACTTTTCAGCGTTCTGCGGAAGTTATTGTACTAGATACTTGAGTTCACTTATTCAAGTTAAAGTTAATTTGAAGTAGTCGCAACAGCATGTGATGTGTTGCTACAAGGGTTAGAGTTTAATCCTTAGGTTTGCAAAAAATTGTAAACTTTGTTTTAGCTCGGAGTTTAGTGAAGTGTTTGGGGAAAATCATACTGGGTAGTAGGTGTCACACCTCATTTTTACCTTCACCCTGCAAAGGGGCGTAAAAGGGAGTTTTTCCAATCAAAGGACAATCGAAACAAGATTTATTATTTAATTCAGAGTCGCCACTTGGAAGATTTATGGTGTCCCAAGTCACCGGTTGAATCCCGAATCGAGGAAAAGATTGACTCTGTATTACAGTCCGCGAACCAGAAATCCGAGTAAGAAATTCTGTTAACCCGGGAGAAGGTGTTAGACATTTCTGAGTTCCGTGGTTCTAGCACAGTCGCTCAATTGTCATATTCGGCTTATTTATCTAGTTTTAATACATGTTGAACCTATGTGCAAATTTTAACTGTTTACCGCTTTTATTATTATTTTTTTTAACGAGAATTGCAACGTCGTGAAAATACACCTCGAACCACGTCACATCAATGCACCCGTGGTTATTGACACATTTCAACTCTGTTGAGATTTAGATTTGGGTCACATAAATGTGCACCGGAGTTTAAGAAAGTTATTTATTAAAGGCGCGCCTAAGCGACTAGCGTATCATTATTTTGGGTAGGGCCGTGAAATTTTGCTAAACGGCCCATCCCGAAGTCTAAATAATTTTACCAACACGTATAGAGGGTCCCACAGCTTGTGTATTTTTTATTTGTTGAGGCTCGTCTCATTCATATTTTAAAAAAAAAAAGGAATTTGCAACGTCGTGGAAATGCATCTCGAACCACATCACAATCAATGTACCCGTGATTAGCGACACAATTCGACTTCGTTGAGATTTGGATTTGGGTCACATAAATGCGTACCCGAGTTTAAGAGAGTAAATTATTTAAAGCGCGTCGGAAGTGACTTGCGCGTTATTATCTTTTGGGGAAGGTCGTGAAATTCGCTAAACGGCCCGTCCCTAAATCTAAGTATTTTAAAACAAATATTTATTGAGGGCCCCGCAATTTTTGTATTTTTTATTTGGCGAAGCTCATCTCATTTTTATTCAAGGATATCCTAAAGCGACTATAATTTTCTATTTATTTGTCTCTAAGAATAAAGAAAAATCCTAATCAATTAGCATTCAAGTCCAGGTCCAAACAAAAGGAAACCCCTTCTAGTTGGAACCTGCTACCTAACTTAAGATCCGTCTCATGCCGTTGTAAATATTAACAAACCAGCTACCATTTCGATCCAGTTCAACTTTAGTTTTATTATATGAATTGAACTATTGGAATTAACTATGTGGAATACAAAGCCATTTTTGAGCTCTTTTTCCGATTTGTTGAAAAATGCATCAATGCTTAAAAACTGACATCAAGCTAACATTAATCACTAACATTTGAGAACTAACATTAGTTACCAACATTATTTACAATGCTATTTAAAGTGATGTTATTTACTCAAGTGAACTCGCAATTTCAGAATTAGACCTATTAAACCAACATGTTGATTTCCATAAACTATTTGAACCTGTTTTGTGACATAAACTATTTGAAACTATTTTGCGACCACTGAAAAAAAGAATTAAATACAGTATATTTCATAACTAGTAATCACCAACTAAGATTAAGTACAATTGATATTCCATGTTTGTAAAAATAGATTCAATCAGTCCAGCTTATGCATTCCAAAGTCATTCCAATACATACTATGAAAGATCAAGTGAACTACTGCTTATACATCAAATTAAACACAAAGAAACAAGGGAAATTCAGAAATCCATTCCAACAACTCTTTACTTCCTTTCCATTAAATTTGAGAGATTTAGAACGTGTACCTGGATAATGGAAATACAAGAAGATGAAGGAGCAGTCAGCAACAGTAATAACACAGCAACGCAGTGACAGAACAACCCAGTGACGAATTAAAAAGGAAGGAACCCGCAGAGTTCCAGCAACACCCAATGAAAACAGTAGCCAATAACCAATAGCAAACTCATGAAGAACCAATTGAAACCCCAGAAATACCAAACAACAACACCAATGAAACAACAACAGTACTAGTTCTGATATTCAGTAGTAAAAGAAAAGACTCACTTTTCAGTTTCTTAGCTCTCCAAACACTAAACCTTTTAGGATTAAAAACCAGCCTATTTTTTACTCTCAAATTACTGAACTTTTAAATGTTAAAAATACGGCCTAAACTCTCTGGAAAAAAACTTAAAGAGAACTCATTTTTTTCCTTCCAAAAAAAACCCAGGCCCTTTTCTATTTTGAATGACCCTATTTATAACCCAAAAACATGTCTCTTATCTCTGCCTTGAAAAACCATCAGATTCTAACCCCCCATCCCCCTTTGAATCCCATCACCTCATGTCTTCTTGTTTAAAGTTATTTTTGTTTCCCACACTTGTATGCCTTGTTCCCTATTTAATTGTTCAAACAGGTATGGGCAACATATTTTAATCAATCCCTTTTAAGCTTTTCATACCATTATGTTTTGTTTCCCACACTTGCATGTCTTGTTCCCCACACTTGCATGCCTTGTTCCCCACACTTGCATGCCTTGTTCCCCACTAGCAAATGTCTTGTTCCCCACTATGTATTAAACAATGCCTTATTTTAATATTATTAGTGCTTAGTAGACAGAGCACTCAAATTAATCATTTTTAAAACTTTAAATCCCAAAATACCCCTGAAACTATTGAAATTACCATTCTACCCCATTAGCTATATTCAATCCTCCTAATCAATTAACCAAACTATAGCAGCTATAACCAATCTTAATTGAGAAATCCTAACAATTGACTAATTAAACACATAAAACTAACTCCCAATCAACAACATTAGGACAATTCAACAAGGCCAGATTCATATCAGAACAAACTTAACAGAACAAACAAGTATATCCAAATCACTAAACACAATCATCAATTGAACTCAAAACAGTAGGAAAGTCGTCAAAACGCATACACATATAATTTCAACGAATATGCAGTAGGATACTTCATGCGAAAACTTTATCAAATGAACCCACATTAAAACGAAACCACAAATAGATCCGTGAATAGCATAGATTCGAGGTAAGAGATATGAACTTTACTACTGCACTTTCTTGCTCCGTTACGCACAGTGAAAACGAAACTCCAAAGAAAAAGCAAAAATCCGTGAACGAGCTATAACTGACCTTTATGCTAACGGTCCGACGTCGAACAATGCTGAACTTCCGATGAAACACAACTTCGTTCACAACACTGTTTCGACGCTTGACTAACAAACACGGACTCGGACGGAACCTCGACGCACTGCCTCGACGTACGACTGAGCACGACCTCGGATAGCTGGTCTCGTTTTGGACTGGAGGGTGGTTATGGAGAAGGTGAGTCGATGGGTTGGGGGTCGTTTGGACGAAGCTGGTCGTTCGTCTGCTGGACGTGGTTGTGGTGGACGTGAGGCGGGCTATTTCAGGTGGTCGACGAGTGATGACGTTGGGTCTGATGGCATTGGACGTCGATGGAGAAGGCTGGAGCTCGCGACTGGCGGATTGGCTGGAGCTCACGACTGGAGGGTCGCGGTGGACGTGAGGCGGGCTGTCGACGAGTTGATGGAGTCGCCGGTGGTCGTTGGTTCGAAGAAGAAGAAGAAGGGCAGCCATAGATGTCGAGGGAGAAGGAGGGGTCGTTGGTTCGAAGAAGAAGAAGGAGGGCAGCCATGGAGGTCGTTTGGAGCTGGAGGGGTCGTTTGGAGCTGATGAAGAGAATAGGGCAGCCATGGGGGTCGAGGGAGAAGGAGGGGTCGTTGGTTCGAAGAAGAAGAAGGAGGGCAGCCATGGAGGTCGTTTGGAGCTGGAGGGGTCGTTTGGAGAAGATGAAGAGAAGAGGGGGCGGGTGGTTTAAGTTTTTTTTGTTAAGGAAATGAAAAATGGAGAAAAGGGGGGTCGTTTGGGCTATGGGGCAGACCGGGTCGGGGATGGGATATGGGCTGGGTATCTGGGCTGTCTTGGACGGGTTTCAATTTCAAGGGGAAGAAGATTGTTTGGGATGATGGACTTTAAATTGATTTGGCCCAAATATGACTTAACACTCTTTTATTTTGCTTTTCTTTTCTGAAACTAATAAAACTAAAAATTCCAAAAATCCTAAATTAACTTATAGGACTAGATTAATTTATAAAAGTACTAATTAACTTTTAATAACAACACACACAATTAAATAAAATCACACAACTTGGACATTAAATGCTAAAAACGCAAAATATATTATTTTTTGTGATTTTTTCATTTTTGTAAAACAAACTTAATTACTCCTAATTGTAGAATTAAATCCTAAATGCAAATGCGACATATTTTTGTATTTTCTTATTAATAATAAAAAATAAACATGCACAGACAAAATAATTACGAAAAATGTCACGCGAAATTCTTAAACTTGTACCCAAAATGACATTTGTTTTATTTTTCGATTTCTTTTGGAGCAGTTTTCGTGAAGCAAAAATCACGTGCTCACAGCTGCCCCTCTTTGTCCGAAAACACAAAGAGTTTTCGTGCAAAGATAAAGTGAGCGGATACGAGCGATTTTTGCCCGTGAGACTACTCCGTGTGAAGCATTTTTTGAAAGACTTAACCGAACCTTTGCTTCGAAGGTTTCCTACATATCCCTGGCTAAAAGGGAATCAGGTTAATGTAGTTCGAGAAGTTTTGGTAGCTGGGACTACCATGGGACTGCATTTTTGCTGTTACTGCTGTTGCATGTTGTTGCTACTGCTTTTCGATCTCCTTATTACACCGTGCCAAAAGAAAACAAGAAGCTAGACTTAAACTAGGAATTACAAAATCTTATCTATCTCCGACTTGTTCTTGTAGTCTTCTTTCTGACTTCTGCGATGGGATTCATGCTCGGGGTATTTTGTTGTAACTCTCCGCATTACTGACCTCTGATTTGATCTTGAAATGTATTCCTCTATTCTGCAGGCGGGCTCTTGACTTTAACAACTTAAAAAGTAACGCCTCCGTTCTACGGGTGGTCTCCCGAATGCAACAACTTTAAATTTTAACAACCTCCATTCTACAGGCGGGCTCCTGACTTCTTCGACTTAAAATTATAACAACCTCCATTCTATAGGCGGGCTCCTGACCTCAATCTTGAAATTTATTCCTCTGTTCTACAGGCGGGCTCCTGACTCCAACTTGACTTTAAAAAAAGATAATACGGCCTCCATTCTCCAGGCGGGTTCCTGACTTCTTCGACTTAAAATTATAACAACCTCCGTTCTACAAGCGGGCTCCTGACCTCAATCTTGAAATTTATTCCTCTGTTCTACAGGCGGGCTCCTGACTCCAACTTGACTTTAAAAAAGATAATACGGCCTCCATTCTCCAGGCGGGTTCCTGACTTCATCAACTTCAAATATAACAACCTCTGTTCTAACAGGCGGGCTCCTGACTGCTTCGACTTAAAATTATAACAACCTCCGTTCTACAGGCGGGCTCCTGACTTCATCAACTTAAAATTTAACAACCTACATTCTACAGGTGAGCTCCTGACTCCAATAGCGACTTTGCAAATAAATCAGCCTCTATTCTCCAAGCGGGCTCCTGACTTCAACCGCAACTTTAAAGTAAATACCTCCATTCTACAGGCGGGCTCCTGACCCCTTCAACTTAAAATATGACAACCTCCATTCTACATGCGGGCTCTTGATTTCATCAACTTCAAATATAACAACCTCCATTCTAACAGGCGGGCTCCTGACTTAAACTACAGCTTAGAATGTAATACCTCCATTCTCCAGGCGGGTTCCTGACTTCAATTATGACTTAAAAAATATAACACCTCCATTCTCCAGGCGGGCTCCTGACTTCAACAATGACTTAAAAATATAACACCTCCATTCTCCAGGCGGGCTCCTGACTTCAACAACTTCTTAAAGATATAACACCTCCATTCTCTAAGCGGGCTCCTGACTTCAACAACTTCTTAAAGATATTATACCTCCATTCTCCAGGCGGGCTCCTGACTTCAATAAACAATTTAGAGATAATACTTCCATTTTCCAGGCGGGCTCCTAACTTCGACAATTTCTTAAAAACATAACACCTCCATTCTCCAGGCGGGCTCCTGACTTTACTACTTCTTAAAAATGCGTTTTATTGCTGTGCTCCTTCCTGCCTTCTAAACCATTTTTCTTATAACTTGAAATTATCTTTTTTAGAACTGCTTCCCTCTAAACTGGTGTTTCATTCCTCTAAAAACTGCTGGGGATAACACCGGTGTTTTATTCAAAAATATGTTATTTTCCTCCTTCAAAGACTACTTTCCTTAACGCTGGTGCTTTCCTTCCACTAGAACTACTTCCCTTAAGACTTGTGTTATCTTCTTTTAAAACTTGTTTGGCCTTCTTTTGAAAACTGCTGGGGATACCATTTTTCCCCAAACTTGTGTTATCTTGCTTCTTCCCCAAGTGGGTACCGGACTTCCAGAAAATTTTCCAAAATGAAAGAAAATTTTCTGCCCCAGTTTGACAATCTTTCTTGTATCATGATGTCTTTTCATCATCTATAACATTTCATGTCCCTACTTCAAATCAAAGACAAAAATTTGGTTAGTTTAAAACGTGGTGAAATGGTCGTGACACTCCTATTGGGGATGGTTTTCTCTCTCTCCTTTCCCAGCTTTGTGTTCCATTACATTACCAAAGCTTGTTGGGGATGAGATTATTTGTTGGGGATGATATTCCTGCTGGAGATGGTTTTTCCCCTCTTCTTTCCCTGCTCCGTGTTATCCGACTCTCTCGGAACTTGGTCTATAATCTGCCAGGGATGCTCTTGTTTCTTGATGATTCTTTATCCACCAATTGTTGCTTCCCACTTTTCTCCATATTCTCCCTGAAATCCTAGACCAATCCATCGTTTGGTCTTGCAACGAACGTCTTTCTCGTTCCATTGCATTATCTTTGGCCCGTCCTATCCACATTGTGTTTTTTGCACAGTCTTAGAAACTGGTAATAAGCTCTGAAAATCCTTTTTTTTAAAACAAACTGCTAGGGGGATAAAGTCTTTAAACCAAGAAATGAAAAAGTGATGATTTCAAAAGATAGAAAAAGAAGAAGTCTTTCTAAACAAATGCTGGGGAAAAGAAAAGAACTTATCTGAATGATATAACCGATCCAAACGATCATGTCGTGCATTCCGGATTAATCAACCCAGTCTACTTGTATCAATCAATCTTTCGGACGACCTCATCTTGCTGGGGATAAATAGGCACTCAACTCTTTGCCAAATGCGGATCCTTTCCGCCAATCTTGTCTTGTCGCCTCATAGTGCCCTTCGAGGGGTTTTCACTAATAAGACTCTCTCATTTCTCTCAACTCCCGTCGCCTTATGGTGCATGTGAAGGTTTTCACCGATAAGACTCTCTTGTTTTATTTCTCTCAACTTACGTCGCCTTATGGTGCCTGTGGAGGTTTTCACCGATAAGACTCTCTCATTTTTTATTATTTTATTTTTCAGCTGGGGATTGGAGTGTTACCGATAGGACTCTCTCTGCTAGGGATTCTTTCGGCTACCAATTCATTTCCAGCTTATGATCCTCTTCTCTGCTGGGGATCAGAGTGTTATTCCCGACTTCCATTTGCATGACTTGGCACTTCTCGGAGACTGATCGGGAGGTCTTTTTTGGACATCAATATGAGTTTTTTGTGTATGGCTAAAGAAAAGGGGTATCAAAAAAGTTCAAAATAATTTTGATGGGTAAAACATTACAACTCTTGGAATCAACTTTCATTCCCCAAAATTATAAACACAAATTCTGCCCCAATTTTTCTTGCTTGGGGATTTTTTTATTTTTTTGTTACACTATGACCGAGCCGTGAGGCGCCTACGTATCCTTTTTGAGGAATCAGGTCAAACGTAGTTCCTAATTCCTTTGTTTTTCATGTGACTTTTCTTTTGTCTTTATTATCGTTATTTTTCTCTTCTCTTTTCCTTTCATTTTCATTACTGATTCCAAAAGAGGGGTATGAAAGAATAAATAAGGCTCAAAGGGGGAAGCAAAGGTTAAAGTGTTTGGATAGAAGAAAAAATTGTCTCCGTCATTTCATTCTCCGATAAATGCCAAGTACAAACAAACATCAATTATAATCAAAAGAAATCATACATAATATCTCTTAACTGCATCCGAATTGATAGCCATGTCGACACATTTCCCTTCAATATCTGTTAAACATAAAGCGCCATTGGACAACACTCTGGTTACAATGAATGACCCTTGCCAATTCGGGGCGAACTTGCCTTTTTTGTTGTATGCTCTTGCCATTCTCTTTTGATATAACTGGCCATGATACACAGCTGCCAATCTCTTTTCATCAATCAAGTTCAACTGCTCCAAACGGGTTTCGACCCACTCGTCATCATCAATCTCAGCCTCAGTGATAATCCGAAGGGATGGAATTTCAACTTCTGCCGGTATTACTGCTTCAGTTCCGTATACCAACAAATAAGGAGTTGACCCTACCGAAGTACGGACAATAGTGCGATAACCCAACAATGCAAATGGTAATTTTTCATGCCATTGCCTCGAACCTTCTACCATTTTCTGAAGTATCTTCTTTATGTTTTTGTTGGCTGCCTCAACTGCTCCATTCGCCTTGAGACGATATGGGGTGGAATTGCGGTGTGTAATCTTGAACTGCTGACATACTTCTTTCATTAAACCGCTGTTAAGATTATCACCATTGTCCGTGATGATCACTTTTGGGATCCCAAATCTACAGATGATATGGGAATGAACAAAATCTACCACTGCCTTCTTGGTTACCGACTTGAAAGTTTTAGCTTCAACCCACTTAGTGAAATAATCGATGGTCACCAGAATGAACCTATGACCATTGGTAGTTGCCGGCTCAATAGGTCCAATGATATCCATGCCCCAGGCAACAAATGGCCATGGTGCTGACATTGTATGCAATTCTGTCGGTGGAGAATGAATCAGATCTCCATGTATCTGACACTGATGTCATTTCCGCACGAAACTGATACAATCACGCTCCATAGTGAGCCAATAGTACCCTGCTCAAAGAATCTTTTTCGCCAATACATATCCGCTCATATGTGGACCATAAACTCCAGCATGTACTTATGTCATAACTGTCGTGGCTTGACTAGCATCTATACATCTCAGCAATCCCAAATCTGGTGTTCTTTTGTACAACACTCCTCCACTGAGGAAAAATCCATTTGCCAATCGCCGAATGGCTCTCTTTTGATATCCGGTGGGCTACTCCGGGTATATCCCCATCCTGAGGTATTCCTTGACATCATAAAACCATGGCTCGCCATCCATTTCTTCCTCTATTATGTTGCAATAAGCATGCTGATCACGAACCTGGATATGCAATGGGTCAACATGAATTTTATCTGGGTGGTGCAATATTGATGCTAAGGTGGCCAAAGCATCAGCAATATCATTATGAACTCTTGGGATGCGTCTGAACTCCACTGATCGAAATCGTTTGCTCAGATCGTGCAAACATTGTCGATATGGTATGAGCTTCAAATCCCTTGTTTCCCATTCACCCTGAATCTGATGCACCAAGAGGTCTGAGTCTCCCAAGACCAAAACATCCTGGACATCTATGTCTGCATCTAGCCGTAGACCCAAAATGCATGCCTCATACTCAGCTATGTTATTGGTATAATAGAAACGCAGTTGAGCCGTAACAGGATAATGATGTCCTGTTTTAGAAATAAGTACCGCTCATATTCCAACTCCCTTCGCATTTGCGGCTCCATTGAAAAAAAGCTTCCATCCTGGTTCCTTGGTCATTTCCAACTCATCTATATGCATCACTTCTTCATCAGGAAAATACGTCCTCAAGGGCTCGTATTCTTCATCAACAAGATTCTTTGCCAAGTGAGCAGCCAATGCTTGGGCCTTCATGGCCGTCCTCGTCACATAGATGATGTCGAATTCTGTGAGTAATATCTGCCATTTCACTAATCTCCCTGTGGGCATAGGCTTCTAGAAAATATACCTCAGTGGATCCAAGCGTGAAATGAGATAAGTAGTATATGATGACAAATAATGCTTCAATTTCTAGGCCACCCAAGTTAGGGTGCAACATGTCTTCTCGAGTTGAGTGTACTTAACCTCATAGCCTGTAAACTTCTTGCTGAGATAATAGACGTCTTGCTCTTTCCTTCCTGTAATGTCGTGTTGCCCCAGTATGCAGCCAAACGAATTCTCTAGGACCGTTAGATAAAGAATTAACAGTCTTCTCGGCTCATGTGGAACCAACACAGGTGGATTTGATAAATATCCTTTGATTTGGTCAAATGCTTCCTGACATTCTGCCGTCCATTCTACCTCAGCATCTTTCTTCAGTAGCCGAAAAATGGGTTCACAAGTTGCTGTGAGTTGAGAAATAAACTTGCTGATATAATTCAACATTCCCAACAGACTCATTATTTCTGTCTTGTTCTTCGGCGGTGGCAAATCTTGGATGGATTTGATCTTTGACGGATCCAACTCAATGCCTCGCCGACTGACGATGAATCCCAACAGCTTTCCAGATGGAACACCAAATGCACATTTGGTCGGGTTGAGCTTAATATCGTACCTTCGAAGTCTTTGGAAAAATTTTCTTAGGTCTGCTACGTGGTCTTCATGATGCTTGGATTTTATGATCACATCGTCCACGTATACCTCAATCTCTTTGTGTATCATGTCATGAAACACAGTAGTCATTGCTCTCATGTACGTTGCCCCAGCATTCTTCAAACCAAATGGCATTACCCGGTAGCAATAAGTCCCCCACGGCGTAATGAAAGCCGTCTTTTCCGCATCTTCTTCATCCATCAGAATCTGATGATACCCCGCATAGCAATCCACAAAATACCCGATCTCACGTCCGACACAATTATCGATCATGCTATGGATGTTGGGTAATGGAAAGTTATCCTTTGGGCTTGCCCTGTTCAGATTGCGGTAATCGACACACACCCTGATCTTCCCATCTTTCTTCGGCACTGGCACCACATTAGCCAACCAATCAGGATATCGAGTGACCCGAATAACCTTTGCTTGCAGCTGCTTGGTTACTTCCTCTTTAATCTTCACACTCAAGTCTGTTTTGAACTTTCTCAATTTCTGCTTGACGGGAGGGCATACCGGGTTAATGGGCAATTTGTGAACCACTAAATCCGTACTTAACCCTGGCATGTCATCATACGACCATGCAAAAACGTCTTTGAACTCAATAAGTGCTTTGATTAGTTCTTCCCTGATATTCGGTGCAATGTGGATGCTTATTTTAGTTTCCCTGATATCACCTGCATCCCCTAAATTGATGGTTTCTGTGTCATTTAAGTTGGGCTTGGATTTCTCTTCAAACTGGCTTAACTCTCTATTTATCTCTTTGAAGGCTTCGTCCTCATCGTATTCCGATTCATCATCATAATCGACCTTTTGTACAATTAGTTCGGAATCAGATTGATTTTCTAGATTGGGATGAAGATCCGTTGTACATGTCATGTCATTAGAACCAATATAAAGAGAACTGTTCAGAAAGAGAAAAGAAGAAACAAAATTAGAACAAAATAAAAAGAAAAAAGCTTTCACTTTATTAAAATACGGGATAACAGAGTTTCACCCTTTGCCGAATACAAAACAAAACTAGATTACAACCCTGGAATAATCCAAAAAACAAGAAAGAAAATCCAGAGCCTACTACCAAGACTCCCTCCGGGTAGGAGGGGGAGTAGCTGCCCAATTGTTGATATTGGCCCTAGGCCCCACAAACTGTATATCTGCCCTACTGGAACCTTCTCCAGCTTCTATCACATTGACGTCGGCGAACAACCTTTCAAAACCCTGATTCAAATCTCCATCTGACCCAATCAGAGGTCCGAGAATTTTGGGGACTGACAACCTTCTGATACCCGCTCTGACAAATGATCTGGATAGGCGCGGGATTGGCTTGGGAAGGACCCAGACTCTTTTCTTCAACTTGCGGACCCGTCTCACATCCGCCGCCGTAGGCTTGAACCCCAACCCAAAGGTATCCAGATTTTTGGGCAAAGAAACCGGCTGAACAATACCCTGAAGATCAGCCCCTAAACCTTTGCCTGGCACAAACCCCTTCTTCAACATCTCCGAGGCTACCATGACAGTTGCAACTGCTATTTTGGGAAGTGGGATGCTTTCACCTTCGGGAACTTTGTCCACTAAAATCGTATCGAAAACCTGGTAAACCCACGGTCCCTTATCATCATCAGTCTCTATGAAGGGTACGGTGGTATTACTTACGGTGCTTGCATTGTCTTCCCCATATACTACGATCTCTTGCCTATCCCACTCGAATTTGGCCATCTGATGTAATGTAGAAGGTACTGCTTTGGCAGCGTGGATCCAGGGTCGCCCCAACAGAAGATTATATGACACTGCCACGTCTAACACTTGAAACGCCATGGTGAACTCGACTGGAGCAATTGTTAATTCAAGTATGATGTCACCCACTGTGTTTGTACCACCACCATCAAACCCACGAACATAGATGATGTTCTTGTGAATCCTGTCACTATCGACCTTCAGTTTGTTTAATGTGGCCAAAGGACAGATATTGGTACTGGATCCATTATCAATCAGTACTCGAGTGACTACCGAGTCTTCACACTTCACGGTCAAATAAAGGGCTCTATTATGTTCTGTACCCTCCACGGGCAACTCGTCATCTGAAAAAGTGACCTTTTGACCTCGAAAATCTTGTTTGCTATTTTCTCCAGATGATTCACAGAGATCTTATCCGGAACATGGGCTTCGTTCATAATTTTCATCAATACCTGGCGGTGCTCGTCTGAATGGATCAACAATGATAACAATGAGATCTGTGTCGAGGTCTTCCTCAACTGCTCCACAATGGAGTAATCTTGTGTGAACACCTAATTTTTGACAACATTTAATTTTTTATCACTTCTTTTATGTAAATATTTTAGGGGTTTTTAACCTACTATTATTTTAGCTTTATTACACTTTTTATTATAAGATAAAAATACCAAAAAAAAAATAAAGGTGAATTATCACTATTAATATTTTTTTTATTATTTTTTGTTTTTATTATATATAAAAAAAAATCCGAAAATATTTATTTTATTTTATTTTTTTAAAAAAGATAATAATTTCGGGAATGATTTAAAAAATAAGAAAAAGGGAAGTATTGAATAAAAAAAATATAAAAGTAAAAATAGGTGGAATTCTCTTTTTTAAAAAAAATAAAAGAATGTAGAAAATTTAAAAAAATAAAAATTTTTGTGGAAATTTTAAAAAAATTAAAAAGTAAAAGAAGGTTGAAATTAAAAAATAAATATAAAGGTATCTGAAAATTTAAAAAATTTAAAGTAATTGAAAGTAGCATTTTTAAGAGAAAAAGAAAAGATAGTGGTTTGTTTTTTTAAAAAAAATTAAATAAAGTGAGATTCTCTTTTAAAAGAATAAAAAGTGGGATTTTAAATAAGATAAAAGTAATTAAAGTTGGAATTTTAAAAGTAAAAGTAAATAAAGGTGGGATTTCGTTTTCTAAAAAAATAAAAGCAATTTGTAAGTGGAATTTCTTTTAATTAAAAAATAAAAAAAAATAAAAAAACAAATCTGAAAATTTCGAAAATTTTGCTATAAATAGAAGAGAAAATTTAGGAAGAAGGAAGTTCAAAAAAGAGAAAAAACTAGATAGAGAGAAGAAAAAAAGAGGGGGCAGATTGAGTGGTATACACTCGATACACTCTGGATACACTGGATATACAGGGACAGAATTCATTTTGGAGAGAGTAAAAAATTATAGAACCAAATTTTCTGAAATATTGAGAGCGGAAGAACACCATAGAGAGTTCAAAGCTAGAAATAAAAAACAAAGAGAGATTTTCGGACTATTTTTCTTCTCCATTTTTACTAGTTTTCTCCGTGTTGCTGGGATTTCTGGATTGAGGTGTTGAAGCTACTGTGTTGGGCTTTCTGCTGCTGTATGTTGTTGTGTTACATACTACTTTGCTGACATTCTTCTTCTTGTATTGACAATACCAGGTACACAACTGTAACTTTGGCATATTGTAAGCTGAAATGTGAAAGCATGAATACATATGAAGAATGAAACTTTGAAGTTTTAATTTAGCTTTTTCTTTGTTTCTTTTATTAATTGTATTTAGGCTATTTCATGTATTATTATTTTGTAAATTTCTGTCGCTTTGCATAACTAGGCATCTTGTGGTGATGTATTAAATAATACTTTGTTTTAACTTGATTATTAGGTAGTATATATTTAAGCATGCTCATTACTGTCAAACTGTTTAATAATTGAAATAAGAGGAAAATAACATAAGTTGGTCTTGAGTGAATCGGCTTGGCAAAACTGATTAAGTTCACTGGCTATGAAGATTTTAATATTGTCAACATTAGGTTAATCATGAACATGTAGCGAAATTTAGTTAAAGCATGAATTTAAATTAACTTAGCGAATTAGGCATTATGACATGATTTGAGTTCAAACAAGACGAGTTAACGTTTAAATTTAATAAACTTTCGAATATGCATTAGTAATTAAGATTGATTCTAGTTTCAAATAGTTGTAAATAATTAATTCCAACGGTTCAAGTCATCTAACAATGCGAGTTTAATCTAGTTATAGGATAATTAGTTTCTTTTGAATATATTATTTGTCGATTCCGTATTTTATTTATAATTTCAATTTTAGTAATATCCCTTTCTGTTAACATTTGTCTTAATCTAGCATTTAATATGTTACGTTTTTTAAGCATGTAATTAATTATGATTTTTTCTCTTTTATTTTAGAGACGAATTTAATAGAAAGGTAATCACTTTAGGATATCCTTAAAATAAATGAGGCGTGCTTCGCCAAAATAAATACAAAAATTGCGGGGCCCTCAATAATTATTTGTTTTAAAATACTTAGATTCCGGGACGGGTCGTTTAGCAAATTTCACGGCCCTACCCAAAATAATAACAGCGCGTTAGTCTTTAGGCGCGTATTTAATAATGTTATTTTCCTAAACTCGGGTGCACATTTATGTGACCCAAATCCAAATCTCAACGGAGTCGAAGTATGTCGACGACCACGGGTACATTGACTGTGACGTGTTTCGAGATATATTTTCACGAGGTTGCGATTCTCGATAAAAAATAATAATAATAATAATAATAATGATAAAAGCGGTTAAAAGTTAAAATTCGCACATATGTTCAACATGTATTATATCAGATAATCAAGCCGAATATGATAGTTGAGCGACCGTGCTAGAATCACGGAACTCGGGAATGCCTAACACCTTCTCCCGGGTTAACAGAATTCCTTATCCGGATTTCTGGTGCGCAGACTGTTAAACAGAGTCATTCTTTTCCTCGATTCGGGACTAAAACCGGTGACTTGGGACACCATAAATCTCCCAACTGGCGACTCTGAAACAAATAAATAAATCCCGTTTCGATTGTCCTTTAATTGGAAAAAACTCCCTTCCGAGCCGCTTTGCGGCGACGCAGGTGAATAAGGAGGTGTGACAGCTCTGGCGACTCTGCTGGGGACGCTTTACCCAGAACCACCGGTTCAGGGTTAGAAATTCGAGCTTAATAAATTGTTGTATTTTGACTTTATTATATGATATTCTCATATGATCTGTGCTTAATATGCAAAATGATGCTTTTACCGCTTTGATATTTTGTGAACTGTATATAAACTGTGTCGAAACCCATCTCTTCTCTGAGTCTTCTAAATCATGAAGAAGGGTGCACTTCGTGTGACTTCTTTTCTGTTTAGAGTCAATCCCATTTTTAGAACGAGATTCGGATAAGTTGCAAAGTCGGGTTGAGCTTCTGTATCCCCGGTACGCTGCCTCCCCTCGGCTCGAGCTGTCCGCTTGGGTAAGCCAGGTATAAAACAAACACCCAGGTTCTGAACCTAAAATAACTCAACTTCATGTCGGATACCTAGTAGGAACACTTATCTGCATCATGTGCATTTTTTGACTTAGGGGACTCAACACAGGGGTTGGGTCCATCTAGGAATAGCAACCTGAAACAGAAAAGACCATCCTAATGCATCCTACTTACGCTCTGTGCATTTATTTGTTTCGAACCCGCATGTTGACCGGCTTCTGAATCTAAGGGAATGTTAGAAAATTTTTGAAAAAAAAAATAAAAAAATTGAAAAAAGGAGAAAATAGCAAGGGGAGAGTTAGATGATTAATTTAGAAAAAAAAAACAGTGTCCAAGTACTGTTGGAACTCTGCTGAAATTTTGAAAAAAATATATTTTATTTTTAAAAGTTGTTTGTTTACCCAAAAAACAGAAAGTGTGTAGGAAAGAGTCCTTTATTTTAGTTTGCTTTGTTTTTTTTAAAAAAAAAAACAGAAAGGAAAAATAGTTTCTTTTGCTATAAAAGAAATATGTTTGTTTTCAAAAATTAGTTAGTTTATTTGGCGAACTACGCTGGTTTGATTCTCACCGGATGTGAGATACGTAGGCAGCCCTAATCGGGTCCAACCTCCCCTTTTGCTAAAATAGCCAAAAAATATGTCAAATTTTAATTTCATCATAAAGAAGTCGGGTGACGCTGTTTTGTCAAAACATAGCCGAATGTTCCCGAAAGGGACGTCGGAAGGCTGACTTTACATAAATAGCCACCTTTGGGTCATTTTTTTAGATTTGGTCCAGTTGACCCACACAGCCTTAAAAATCTTCGTCCCCGAGGCGCTGAAAGGCCGTGTTTGCAATATTGAGTTTTCTATTTTGAAAAATGAGAAAAGGTCATAAATATGTAGGGTGACGCTGTTTTGTCAAAACGTAGCCGAATGTTCCCGAAAGGGATGCCAGAAGGCTAACTTTGCATAAACAACCACCTTTGGGTCATTTTTTTTAGATTTTTGACTGATTGACACAGACAACCTTAAAATTTACGTCCCCGAGGCGTTGAAAGGCCGTGTTGGCTATATCGGGTTTCCTATTTTGAAAAACATGTCAAAACTTTTGTCATAAATAAGTCGGGTGATGTCCAACCTCTCTTTTGCAAAAATAGCCAAAAAATATCGAATCTTTGTCATAAATAAGTTGGGTAATGCCGCTCATGTCAAATATAGCCAAATGTTTCCAAACGGGAAGCCGGAAGGCTGATTTTGCATAAACAACCACCTTTGGTTATGTTTTGATTTTTGACCCTCACAGCCTTAAAATCTTCGTCCCAGAGGTGCTGAAAGGCCGTATTTGCAATACCGGGTCTTTTATTCTAATTTGAAAAAAAAAACAAGAAAAAAGTCATAAATAAGTTGGGTCACGCCGTTTTGTCAAAAATAGCCGAATGTTCTCGAAAGGGACGCCTGAGGGCTGATTTTGCGTAAACGACCATCTTTGGTCATTCTTTTGGGTTGCGACCAGTTATCCCCCACAACCTTAAAATCTTCGTCTCCGAAGTGCTGAAAGGTCGTGTTTGCAAAACCAGGTCTTTTATTATTTGAAAAACAAGAAAATAGTTAGTGGTCAAGTGAATACCGTTTGGTTTTTAGTTAAAATAAGCCGGCCCGGCTTCGGTGATGTCTTAAACCATTCTTGCCGAGATAGCCTTAGCGTATCTTTCAGTTGTCGAAGGGCTATTTTCGTAAAAGAACGAACAAGTTTGTGAAAGGTCGTAAAATAGTCCTTCCCGGCCTTAAAATTCATGTGAAATTGAGAAGGGGCCACGTCTGAAAAACAACCATTTGGTTAAAATTGGCATATAGGGGAAGGAATCTGGCTGTTTGTTTTTGAGTTTGTAATTCTTTGATTAGAGTATGCGAGTTATTTGATTTTCGAGTTCGTTTGTTGTCTTTTGTCAAAGTCTGTTAGTATGGTCAGTTTTTAAACTTTTATAATCAAGCTTGTTTTATTAGGAAAAATTGAAAAAAATAATACAATATTTTATTATTATTTATCTTTTATTGGTCCGAAATACGCAAGGTCTGATTCATGCGGGAACATGATACGTAGACAATCTACATAAGGTTCGACCACCGCTAAAAAAGAAAAAAAAGAAATTGAATAAAAGAAAAGAAAAAGAGAGAGAGAAAAAAAAGAAAAAAGAAAAAAAGAGGAAATAGAGGGTTTCCGAAACACTTGAAAAAGGCACAAATAAAACAAGCCGGGAGGATGCATGCGGTAGGAGCAAAAATATGTTAGAAATTGTTAACTCCCTAAGAACATTGCATCCCCCAACGTGCAATTGCAATATATGTTAAAACCCTAACGCTAACAGGTTTGTTGTTTGTCCAATTCCAAACTGTTAGTTGTTAAAGCGTACTGGCACCATACCATTATCAAACAAGATCAAAAGGGCATATACCAGAAAGCATGACTGGCTCAGAAAATAGTGTTGAGTCGGAAAGGACGGCACATCAGATGCTGAAGGAGGCGATGGCCAATATAGAAAAAAATGAGATTGGAAATGCATGAAATGCAGCTAGCCATGGCTAAGGTGCAAAAGGGGCCCGAACCACTCGTCACTCCTACTCCCCCACCGGAACACACGCCGGAATACCCTTCTCCCGGCCCTTCAACAAGCTTCCCAAGCTACCACTACTATCAGGGAAGAGATGCCTATGATCCCCAAGCTCCGCCACCCAATCAAAACCCTCCACCACCAAATGTTCCTGTCTTTGTGGCACCTCTCCCAGCCACATTACAAAGATCATCTAGTGAACTACTGTTCCAAGTTCACGACACCCAATATTTTCCTCCTGAACCCACTTTTAAAGCTCCTGAGCCATACACATATACACCCCAATTTGGGATCCTAGAGGAAGCTGAGAAACCGGTTAAGAACACAGAACACGAGGAGGTGATTTGAAAGGTCAAAAGCCTGGAGCAATCCTTCAGGAACATGCACGGGTTAGCCCACCAGGTCAGCGTGGCCTACAAGGATATATGCCCTTTCCCTGATGTCCAATTGCCGGCAGGGTTCAAGATGCCCAAGTTCAATTTATACGAAGGGCATGGCGATCCTGTGGCACACCTACGGGGTTTTTGTAGCAAGATGAGAGGAGATGGTGGCAAAGACGAGCTGTTGATAGCTTACTTTGGCCAAAGCCTAAGTGGGTCAACACTGGAATGGTATACAAGACAAGATCCAAGCAGGTGGTACACTTGGGACGATCGAGCACATGCTTTCGCAGGTCACTTCCAGTACAACCTTGAGATAGTCCCTGACCGTCTCACATTGCTAAAGTTTGAGAAGAAGCCCGGGGAGAGCTTCCGGGAATTTGGGTTCCGGTGGAGAGAACAGGCAGTCAGAGTTGATCCTCCAATGAGGGAAAACGAAATGGTGGACTATTTTCTGCAAACTCTAGAGCCAACGTACTTTGGTCACTTGGTGACGTCAGTTGGCAAATCCTTCAATGAAGTAGTGAAAATGGGAGTTATGATAGAAGAGGGACTTAAGTCCAATAAGATCCTGAGTTACTCGGCAATCAAGGCAATGACACAGGCCATTCAGAGCGGCACGGGAGGTGCACTTAGAAAGAAAAAGAAAGAAGAGGTCGCGACAATAGAGGCAGACAACTGGTCCAGATCGAGAGGTCCTTCCCCTCGCTACCATCCCAGACCCCATCACCCAAACTACCCTCACACTCCAAATTACCCTCCACAACCCTACTACCCGCCACAAGAACCACATTTCTCCGTACACCAAGCCCAAACTTACACCCAGCCTCCGACTCGTCCGTAATAGCGTGCGCCGACTCCACAAAATATATACCCACCTCCACAAAACACCTATCCGCCGTCAAGGGCCTACAGGAACCCTCCAGGGGCAGGTTTCCGGGGAAATCAGGCTTTCAGAAATGAAAGAATACAAAGAACATTCACTAAGTTGGGAGAAACGTATACTGCCTTGTTCCACAAATTAAGGCAGTTAGGCTTGTTGAGTCCTATTGAGCCCAGATTGCCAAATCCCCTTCCCAAAAATATGGACCACTCGGTAAGCTGTGAGTATTATTCGGGGGCTCCCGGATATGATACCGAGAAGTGTTGGAAGTTGAAACATGCAGTGCAAAATCTTATTGACACCAACAAGATTGAGGTTCAGACACCAGAGGCACCCAACATCAATCAGAACCCGTTGTCGGCACACCATGAAACCCACATGATCGAGCTAGTGCACGAAGGAGGGGAGCTAAAGAAACCCTCACAAACAGTGATGATGATCCGTATCGGTTCAAAAGAAAAGTTGACCAGTGGAAAAGCGGTGGTATAGTTGGAAAAGGTAGATGACAAGCCAGTTATGGTGTTGGGAAAAGGGTCAAGTGGGGCAGATGTACAGTTTGTGGGGCTGAAAGCAAAAATCAACAATTGAATGGCTACTCCTCTTCCTATACGAAGGGAGTCTTGGTAGTGGCTTTGATTTTCTTTTTTGTTGTTTGGATTATTCTAGGGTTGTAATCCAGATTTCTTTTTGTGCTCGCCAAAGTGTGAAACCTTGTTATCCCGTATTTTAATAAAGTTAAAGTTTTTTTTCTTCATTCCTTATTTTGTTTTAATTTTTCTTTTTCTTTTTCTCTTCTGAACAGTTCTCTTTATACTGGTTCTAATGACATGGCATGCACGACGGATCTTCACCCTAGTCTAAAAAATCAATCTGATTTCGAACTTATAGTACAAGATTGTGATGATGAGTCGGAATACGATGAGGATGAAGCCTTCGAAGAAATTAACAGAGAGTTGAGCCAATTTGAAGAAAAAAAAAACAACTCAAATGACACGGAAGCCGTCAATCTAGGGGATGCAGATGATATCAGGGAAGCTAAGATAAGCGTCCATATTGAACCAAACATCAGGGAAAAACTAATCAAAGCACTTATCGAATTCAAAAACATTTTGCATGGTCATACGACGACATGCCGGGTTTAAGCACCAATCTAGTGGTTCACAAATTGCCCTCTGACCCGGCATTTCCTCCCGTCAAGCAAAATTGAGGAAGTTCAAAACTGACATGAGTGTGAAGATTAAGGAAAAAGTAACCAAACAGCTGAATGCTAAGGTTATTCGGGTCGCTCTATATCCTGATTGGTTGGCTAATGTGGTGCCAGTGCAAAAAAAAAGATGGAAAAATCCGGGTGTGTGTTGATTATCGCAATCTGAACAGAGCAAGCCCAATGACGCTTTATGTTTAACAGATATCTAAGGGAAATGCATCGACATGACTATCAATTCTGACGCAGTTAAGGGATATTATGTATGATTTCTTGTAATTGTAATTGTTGTTTGTTTGTACTTAGCATTTATCGTAGAATGAAATGACAGAGGCAATTCTTTCTTCTATCCAAACACTTTAACCTTTGCTTCCCCTTTTGAGCCTTATTTATTCTTTCATACCCCTCTTTTTGGAATCAGTAATGAAAATGAAAGAAAAAGAGAAGAAAAAAAATGATAATAAAGACAAAAGAAAAGTCACAAGAAAAAAAAATAAAAGAATTGGGAACTACGTTTGACCTGATTCCTCATAGAGGATACGTAGGCGCCTCACGGCTTGGTCATAATGTGCATAGTGTGCATAGTGCAACATAGTATAACAAAAATAAAAATCCTCAAGTAAGAAACTGGGGCAAGGGTTGCGTTTGTTGTAAACAAATATGGTTCCGAAGGTTGTAATTTTGAACCCCAAATTGATTTGTTTTTGAGCCTTTAATACCCTTTCTTTCTAGCCTATCCAAAACCCCACATTACGGTCCAAAGAAAGACCTTCTGATCAGTCTTCAAAAGATGCCAAGTCAGACAAATGAGAGTCTTACCGGTGAACATAATACTCTGATACACAGCAGAAAGGACTTTGATCCCCAACAGAAAAGAAATAAAAAAGAGTCATGTGGGTAACACCCCAATCCGCAGCTGGAAAGTAATACAAATGAGAGAGTCTTATCGGTAAAGATCTTCACGGGCACCATAAGGTGATGAAAATTGAGAGAAAAACCAAAATGAGAGAGGCTTGATAGTGAAAACCCTTCGGGCACTACAAGTCGAATAAGATTAAGAATCAGATGGGCAATCGCCAAATGAAGATCTTGAAAGATGATTGACGACAGAGGATAGGCCACATGTGCATGTCATGACCATTAGAGTCGGTATCTGTATTTGATAGGTTTTTATTTATAGTTTCTCTTGTTAAAGAGTCGTCTTTTTCCTTTGTCTTTTATTCGTTTCCCTTTTTGTTTATCTTTCTCCTGTCATAGAAAATTCCCCAATAGAGTCTGTTTGGTCAGAACAAGTGAGAAATGACTTCAAAATCTGCCATAGTTTTCCAATTATGCAAGGCCAGATCTGATTAGAACATCCAAATAGTCTAAGTCAGGAAGGAACAAGCGCGAGGCAAGTGTCAATAAAGATATCCCCCGTAAAAGGAGATTGACAAAAGGATGGACGAGTGTCAAGAGGGATATCCCCGCCAAAATCAAAAGTTATTGACCTCAAGGCCAAGGCTCGTGGACAAATCAAGAAAGAACGACGTGGAGAGCAATGGGCATGATTTGGGAAATTCATATGAGACTAAAAGGTCGTGGATATGATGGGTCTATCCGCCCTTGAAGAGGATATGATGGGTCTGTCCGCCCTCGAACAGGATATGATGGGTCTGTCCGCCCTAGAATAGGATATGATAGGTCTATCCGCCCTCGAATAGGATATTTTTGGGTTCATCCGCCCTCGAATAGGATATTTTGGGTTCATCCTCCCTCGAATAGGATATTTTTGGGTTCATCCGCCCTCGAAAAGGATATTTTGGGTTCATCCTCCGGCCCACGCACAATGGCATGCGCCAGTCCCACAAAATACATATCCAGCTCCACAAAATGCCTATCCACCCCTACAATTCATTCCGGGGTAAAATTTGAGTATGTTAAGTTCATTTCTAGGTTGAGACTGGTTTGTTGTTGCTATTTGAGTTCTGCCTGCTGATACTTGTTGAAAATTGTTGCTGATTCCTGTTGCTTTTGCTGTTTGACTGACCCCCTCATTTTTTGGTTTATACTTCAACTTCCAGGTACATATTTCGAGCCTATGTCGACATAGCTCCATCTGTTAGAAACGTGAAATGAAACTGAAGTTGAATATCTGTCGTAGTTCTATTTTGATAATTTTGTTACGTTAGGTAGTTCTCTGTATATTGATTGAGTGCTTATTGTAATAAAAATAGGACTATTTTGAAAGGTAAATCTAGGACTGTTAGCTTAAGGATTGTTAAACTAATTAGAGAAGTATGTTGAATCCGGAGTTAGCAGTTTATTTTGGTCTAGCTATTGTTATCAATGTAGGGCAATTTGGATCTATATGAGGAATAGTTTTGCAATTGGACATTGAATTAATAATCAACAGACGCTAAGGCGATAAGCAGTTCTAATAGTCTTCAGTAATCCATTTCTAAATTCATGATTCCTTTAAGTATTGTGTGTTGGTTTAATATGGTTAGTTTGAGTTAGTAATTACTGTTGCTCAAATCCAATCATGCTTCCCGTCTGATTTCCCTTTATAGTGATAATTAGGAACTCACTAATAGATAAGCAAGTAAGGTAATCTTCATAATCATCGAGTGCATGTTGAATAATTTGTAGCATCTCAGTGTATGTGTAAGAGTCTAGAAGAGCTAGCAAGCACAATCACAGGACCAAACACTACTCGAATGAGAAGCAAACATCACGAGGCAGATTAGTGTAACGTCCAGCGAGATTCAAACATTTTTGGTTTCTCAACACTGAAGTTAAAGTAAAAGAAAGAAACAAAAATGAACCTGAAAATTAAACTTCGATTAATTCTGTTCGGAAGCAAAATACAAGTAACTGGCGTCAAAGTCGTCAATCCGAGAAAAATCAATGAAAGTCAGACAAGGAACACGAAAATCAACCACCAAACAGCAACAGACGGCTTCGAAATCTCCAGAAAAACTCAATCGAATTCCATCATTGAAAGTTTAAATCAAGAAAACCAAGATATATTTTTTGTGTTTCTTTTGCTTTGGGGAGAAATCAAAGAACAAACCTCAAAAACTAAAATCAGAAAACGACTTAATAGAAATCAAAACTAAGGAGACTCAGTTTTTTTTTTGTCAATTCTTATCCCATAAACCTCTCTCAAAAAAAAGAATCCCGCTCAAAAGAGAAAAGCTCACCTTATATAGACCCTCTTGATTTTTTCTCGAACCTTCAACACACACACCCGAAAATTTCTGCAAATCTCCTTCTATGAACGATTTTTGGGACAGATGGAGGGCGAGGATTGATTTTCATCCATACACGACCCCCATTTATCCAGCAAATCGATCAGGAGCTAAACGACGCTCAAAAAATATCTGAAAGGAATCATCTATTTGTCAGAAACAGTTACATTGTGGTGACGAGGAGAGAGGGGGAACGTGTGAGGAGAGATTTGAGGCTCACTCGCCCGAATTTTGGCAATTTTGGGAGTAGATTCGGGTGTTCTTTGTAGAGAAGAAGAACAATGCGCGTCTGGGTTTGGGAGATTAGGGTTGTCTGTTCGTTTGTGTTATAATTTGGGGTCGGGTCGGGTTAACAGGTGGGGGCGGGTTAATTAGAAGATGGGGGTTGGGCTTGGGATTCTTTTTGTTGGTCTTGGCCCAAATAGGTTTTTTTTCTTTAAGAACAAATTCCCTTTCCCTTTTCTTTTGTTCAATTGCTTTTTCTTTTCCTTATTAATTAATTACAGTTAAATTAAAACTCCTAAAAATAATTAATTTACTAAATTAAGCTAAAAACCTAATATTATATTTACAAGAATTAATTACTTTTAAATTAAAGGGGAAATTATTGATTTATAATGAAAAGGCTAGAAATGCAAAAGTAAACCAATTTTGTAATTTTATTTTTTTAATAAAGCACCTAATTTAATAACTAACCTTAAAATGTGAAAATAAATCCTAAATGCAAATGCATGGTATTTTGTATTTTTCAATGATTTAATTAAAATTAAACATGCGTGGACAAATGCAAACAAAAAGCTACAAAAAATCTACGAATTTGCAAATGATGGAAAAAGTCATTTTTGTTTTGAATTTATGGGAGTAATTCATATATGGCAAAAATCACGTGCTGACAGCCACAACCTCCTATCAAGGCCATGTCCTCAGTAAACTGAAGAAGCGTCATATAATGTCTAATCAGCTCTCCCCAATACTTCTTAGGTCTTCCTCTACCCTCCTTAAAACCACTATATGCAACCTCTCGCACCTCCTAATTAGGGTATCCAGACATCTCCTCGATGTTGGTCCTGGTAGAGTGTTGTTTTTTATACAAAAGCATAAAAAAGGACAACCTAGTACACAAATCATCTTGCATTTTACATAGAGTCCGGAAGGGCCGCACCCCAAGCGAATGTGATGTAGGCAGTCTACCTAAACACAAGCATCATCAATTGATTCTATGGTTCACCCGTGACCTATAGGTCACATGGAAATAACTTTGTCATTGCATCCAAGGCTCCCCTTCGACTTAGGGATAAAACATAATAGAAAGAATTGACGCAACTCGCTAACATTGCATGCTATAAGTTGCATTTGTGGAATGAGATTTATAAGTCCATTTGTGAAATGCGATATATAGGTTGCATTTATTGAACGCGGTTTACATTCGATGATACAAACACTCCTCAATTTTTCCCCACTCTTTATTCCTATTTTGGACCTTTTTCCCTAGTTATATAAAGATTTTTTTCTTCAAAATTTTACTCTTCACTTATAAAACTCTGATAGAGAATGATTTATATAAGAAATAAATTTCTCCCATACAAAGTAATGAGTTATTCTTCAATGGCATATATTTAATAAGGTTCTAAAAAATTAACTTATAAAATACTATTCAATACACATACATATCAACGGATTTATATGTGTACCACAATCATAGTTTGGTTGAGATTTAAAAAAATAGGATTTGAAGTCGAAAAAGGGTATTTGTACATGAAAACACAGCTGAAGTTTTGTGAGCAAAAACTTGAATAAACTCCTAATAAATGTATTTCAAACTTCAAAGTCTATATTTCAAGTTTGAAGTTGAAATAATGAGTTGAAAACGCAGTTGATGTTTTATACTTCAATATCCTATAAGAGGGGGAGTAGGTGAATTGTGTGGTGCCCAATTTTCACGTGTACTGGATTATCGAAGAACTTGGTTCTTTGATGCATTTCTTATACTACAGTTGCAGAATAAATATTGCAGAAATTAAAGAACACAAAATTTTCACGTAGAAAATACCCGGCTAAAAAAGGTAAAAAAAAAACTACGACCTACTGTGAGCACGTGATTTTTGCTTCACGAAAACTGCTCCAAAAGAAATCGACAAATAAAACAAATGACATTTTGGGTACAAGTTTAAGAATTTTGCGTGACATTTTTCGTAATTATTTTGTTTGTGCATGTTTTTTTTATTATTAATAATAAAATATAAAAATATATCGCATTTGCATTTAGGATTTAATTCTACAATTAGGAGTAATTAAGTTTGTTTTACAAAAATGAAAAAATTACGAAAAATAATGTATTTTGCGTTTTTAGCATTTAATGTCCAAGTTGTGTGATTTTATTTAATTGTGTGTGTTAATTGTTATTAAAAGTTAATTAGTACTTTTATAAATTAATCTAGTCTTATAAGTTAATTTAGGATTTTTGGAATTTTTAGTTTTATTAGTTTCAGAAAAGAAAAGCAAAATAAAAGAGTGTTAAGTCATATTTGGGCCAAATCAATTTAAAATTCATCATCCCAAACAATCTTCTTCCCCTTGAAATTGAAACCCGTCCAAGACAGCCCAGATACCCAGCCCATACCCTATCCCCGACCCCGTCTGCCCCATAGCCCATACGACCCCCCCCCTTCTCCATTTTTCATTTCCTTAACAAAAAAAACTAAACCACCCGCCCCCTCTTCTCTTCATCTTCTCCAAACGACCCCTCCAACTCCAAACGACCCACATGGCTGCCCTCTTCTCTTCATCTTCTCCAAACGACCCCTCTAGCCCCAAACGACCTCCATGGCTGCCCTCCTTCTTCTTCTTCAAACCAACGACCCCTCCTTCTCCCTCGACCCCCATGGCTGCCCTCTTCTCTTCATCAGCTCCAAATGACCCCTCCAGCTCCAAACGACCTCCATGGCTACTCTCCTTCTTCTTCTTCGAACCAATGACCCCTCCTTCTCCCTCGACATCCATGGATGTCCTTCTTCTTCTTCTTCGAACCAACGACCACCGGTGACTCCATCAACTCGTCGATAGCCCGCCTCACGTCCACCGCGACCCTCCAGTTTGCGAGCTCCATCCAGTCCGCCAGTCGCGAGCTCCAGCCTTCTCCATCGACGTCCAATGCCATCACACCCAACGTCATCACTCGTCGACCACCTGAAATAGCCCGCCTCACGTCCACCACAACCACGTCCAGCAGACGAACGACCAGCTTCGTCCAAACGACCCCCAACCCATCGACTCACCTTCTCCATAACCACCCTCCAGTCCAAAACGAGACCAGTCGTTTGAGGTCGTGCTCTGTCGTACGTCGAGGCAGTACATCGAGGTTTCGTCCGAGTCCGTGTTTGTTAGTCAAGCATCGAAACAGTGTTGTGAATGAAGCTGTATTTCATCGGAAGTTCAACATTGTTCGACGTTGGATCGTTAGCATAAAGGTCAGCCATAGCTCGTTCACGGATTTTTGCTTTTTCTTTGGAGTTTCGTTTTCACTGTGCGTAACGGAGCAAGAAAGTGCAGTAGTAAAGGTCATATCTCTTACCTCGAATCTATGTTATTCACGGATCTATTTGTGGTTTCGTTTTAATGTGGGTTCATTTTGATAAAGTTTTCGCATGAAGTATCCTACTGCATATTAGTTGAAACTATATGTGTATGCATTTTGACGACTTTCCTACTTTTTTGAGTTCAATTGATGATTGTGTTTAGTGATTTGGATATACTTGTTTGTTCTGTTAAGTTTGTTCTGATATGAATCTGGCCTTGTTGAATTGTCCTAATGTTGTTGATTGGGTGTTAGTTTCATATGTTTAATTAGTCAATTGTTAGGATTTCTCAATTAAGATTGGTTATAGCTGTTATTGTTTGGTTAATTGATTAGGAGGATTGGATATAACTAATGGGGTAGAATGGTAATTTCAATAGTTTCAGGGGTATTTTGGGATTTAAAGTTTTAAAAATGATTAATTTGAGTGCTCTGTCTACTAAGCACTAATAATATTAAAATAAGGCATTGTTTAATACATAGTGGAGAACAAGACATTTGCTAGTGGGGAACAAGGCATGCAAGTGTGGGGAACAAGGCATGCAAGTGTGGGGAACAAAACATAATGGTATGAAAAGCTTAAAAGGGATTGATTAAAATATGTTGCACATACCTGTTTGAATAATTAAAAAGGGAACAAGGCATAAAAGTGTGGGAAACAAAAATAACTTTAAATAAGAAGACATGAGGTGATGGGATTCAACGGGAGATCGGGGGTTAGAATTTGATGGTTTTTCAAGGCAGAGATAAGAGGCCTGTTTTTGGGTTATAAATAGGGTCATTCAAAACAGAAAAGGGCCTGGGTTTTTTTTGGAAGGAAAAAAATGAGTTCTCTTTCAGTTTTTTTTCAGAGAGTTTAGGCCGGATTTTTAACATTTAAAAATTCAGTAATTTGAGAGTAAAAAACAGGCTGGTTTTTAATCCTAAAAGGTTCAGTGTTTGGAGAGCTAAGAAACTGAAAAGTGAGTCTTTTCTTTTACTACTGAATATCAGAACTAGTACTGTTGTTGTTTCATTGGTGTTGCTGTTTGGTATTTCTGGGGTTTCAATTGGTTCTTCCTGAGTTTGCTATTGGTTATTGGCTACTGTTTTCATTGGGTGTTGCTGGAACTCTACTGGTTCCTTCCTTTTTAATCTGTCACTGGGTTATTCTGTCACTGCGTTGCTGTGTTATTACTATTGCTGACTGCTCCTTCATCTTCTTGTATTTCCATTATCCAGGTACACGTTCTAAAGCTCTCAAATTTAATGGAAAGGAAGTAAAGAGTTGTTGGAATGGATTTCTGAATTTTCCTTGTTTCTTTGTGTTTAATTTGATGTATAAGCAGTAGTTCACTTGATATTTCATAGTATGTATTGGAATGACTTTGGAATGCATAAGCTGGACTGATTGAATCTATTTCTACAAACATGGAATATCAATTGTACTTAATCTTAGTTGGTGATTACTAGTTATGAAATATACTGTATTTAATTTTTTTTCAGTGGTCGCGAAATAGTTTCAAATAGTTTATATCACAAAACAGGTTCAAATAGTTTATGGAAATCAGCATGTTGGTTTAATAGGTCTAATAGTTTAGTAGTTTGTTTTTAAGAAGGATTTTCAAGGCCAACTACCAGTCGCCAACATGAGACAAGGTAAATGGGGATAAGACAGGCCGAAGATAATGTGACGGGACAAGAAAGACGTCATTATAAGACCAAATGATGGATTGCTCTAAGATGTCGTGGAAAATATGGAGTAAAAGTGGAAAGACAACGGTTGAGAAGTTGGCAAATAACAGAAGCATCAAGAAGGTTGAAAGTTATCGGCCAAGTTTCAAGATGGTCGAACAACGCAGAGCATGGGAAAAAGAAAAGGGGAAAACCATCCCCAGCAGGAACGTCCCCCACATTTTAAACTAACAAATTTTCTTTGATTTGAAGCAGGGACAGGAAATGTTATTGATGAAGGGAAGACATGCCACAAGAAAGATTGTCAAACTGGGGCAAACAATTTTCTTTCATTTCGAAAATTTTCTGGAAGTCTAACACAAGTTTGTTGAAAAGCGGTATCCCCAGCAGTTTTTGGGAGAAGGCAAAACAAGTTTTAAAGAAAGCAATTTCGGAAGGAAAACACCAGCTTTAAGGGAAGTAGTCTTTGAAGGAGGAGAATAACATATTTTTGAATGAAACACCGGAGTTATCCCCAGCAGTTTTCAAAGGAATGAAACACCGGTTTTGAGGGAAGCAGTTCTGAAAGAAGATTATTCAAGTTAGAAGGAAAATGGTTCAAGAGGTTGGAAGGAACCATGACGATAGAACGCATTTTAAGAAGTTGTTGAAGTCAGGAGCCCGCCTGGAGAATGGAGGCGTTATATCTTTAAGTTGTAGTTGAAGTCAGGAGCCCGCCTGGAGAATGGAGATGTTATATTTTATTGAAGTCAGGAGCCTGCCTGGAGAATGGAGGTATTATATCTTTAAATGGTAGTTGAAGTCAGGAGCCCGCCTGGAGAATGGAGGTATTATATTTTTAATAAATTGTTGAAGTCAGGAGCCCGCCTGGAGAATGGAGGTGTTATATTTTCAAGTTGTAGTTGAAGTCAGGAGTCTGCCTGGAGAATGGAGGTGTTATAATTTTAAGAAGTTGTTGAAGTCAGGAGCCCGCCTGGAGAATGGAGGTGTTATATTTTAAGGTTTATTGAAGTTAGGAGGCCGCCTGGAGAATGAAGGTGTTATATTTTCAAGTTGTAGTTGAAGTCAGGAGCCCGCTTGGAGAATGGAGGTGTTATAATTTTAAGAAGTTGTTGAAGTCAGGAGCCCGCCTGGAGAATGGAGGTGTTATATTTTAAGGTTTATTGAAGTCAGGAGCCCGCCTGGAGAATTGAGGTATTATCTTGTTAAGTCAGGAGCCCGCCCGGAGAGCGGAAGGTTGCAACAAAGATCCCAGCATAAATTAAAGTTCAGAAGTCGGAAGGAAGGCAACACTAGTCAGAAGAAGGCAGTTCAAGCTTCGAAGGAAAAATAATTCGAAACTCATAAGAAGGAAATAAGCAGTTCAAATTCGGCAATCAAGAGAGGATACAAAGCAAGTCGGAAGTAAAGAAACATCAGAGGAAGCACAAGGCAACAAGAGCAAGTTTGAAGATCTAGATAAGATTTTGTAATTTCTAGTTTAGTCTAGCTTCTTGTTTTCTTTTACCATGGTGTCATAAGGAGGTCAGTAAGCGGTAACAACAACAACGATAGCAGTAACAGCAAAATAACAGCCCCATGGTAGTCCCAGCTACCAAAACTTCCCGAACTACATTGACCCGATTCTCTTTTAGCCAGGGATATGTAGGAAACCTTTGAAGTAGAGGTTCAGTCAAATCTTTCAAAAATGCTTCACACGGAGTAGCCGAACGGGCAAAAATCGCTCGTATCCGCTCACTTTATCTTTGCACGAAAACTCTTCGTGTTTCCGGACAAAGAGGGGCAGCTGTGAGCACGTGATTTTTGCCCTACAAGAACTACTCCCACAAAATTTCAAAATAAAATAGTTGTATGTTGCTTGTGATTTATTTGTATTTGGTTTGTTGTTAACTGCTTATTGATTATTAACTGATCATGGTTACAAGGTGAGCGTAATGACAGAATGAAAATAAGGAACCTAAAGCAAGATTTCTAATGAATGTGAGCACGTAATTTTTGCCAAACACAAATTACTCCCAAAAATTCAAAATAAAATAGTTTTTCTTTTTTGTGAATTTTTCGTGATATTTTCAGCTATTGATTGCATTTGTGTGTACACGTTTATTTGTGTAAAATAATGGAAAAGTACAAAAATATAGCATTTTGAATTTAGGATTTTATTTTTAATAAAATTTTATTTTCACAAGAAAAACATAAAAAATAATGCACTTTGCATTTTAGTGTTTAATTGTGTGATTTGGTATTTAATTATTCTGTGATAATTACTACTTAGAATTAATTAACATTTTTAGGATAAATTGATCAAGTTTAAATTTAGGTTTGGATTTTTTTTATTTTATTAGAATTCTAGAATAATAAAAGGAAAAGAATAATAAATAGTTTATCAGAATTTTGGGCCAAATTCAGTTTAATTTGAAAAGCCCAAATCAAATTCGCCCCAACACGGTCCGCCCCCAGCGTCGACCAAACGACGACGTTTTGGTCATGTCAATCTGGACCGTTGAATCAGCTTGATCAAACGGTCCAAAAGTTAACCCATTGACAAACCCTGACCCGACCCACCTTGTACCCGGTCCGGTCTAGTACCCATGTGGTTGAAACGACCTCGTTTTGATTATTGACTCGATTAGGACCGTTGGATTCCATTCATCCAGCGGCCCTGATTAAATCAACAATTTTAATATACCACAACCCCCAAACCTCTTACCCCCATTTCATTCTCACACCCCCGTCTCTCGTCTTCTTCAGAGACAAAACGTAACGCCACCACCCGCCACCAAGCCGTAAATCGCCTACGGTGGTGTTTGACGCCCAATCCCTCCCACTTTTACACCGTAGACTCCCCTCGACCTCCCCGTCCCGAATCCCCACTCCGTTTCCCTCGAATGTTGCTCGATCTTCTCGAATATTAGATCGAAAACCCGGGACCCTAATAACCGCCACCCTTTCCCCCTTTTCTCTGGTGGCTGCACCACTTCCCTTCAGCCCTAAATTAACACCAAATGACCACCAAACCTCCCTCACCACAAATCCAAAGAAGGTTCCCCTCGAATACGCCCCTAACTCATCGAATCTTAACTGGAAGATGAGACCTAAAACTGTCAAAAGTACAGAAGCGACGGGTTTTTTGTCGATTGAGACCACAGTGGATCTTGACCATGTGTTTTCATTTGAGAACACATGGTTAAGACCCCGTGTGGTCGAAATCAAGTGTATGAAGAAAGAATCTCATAGCTGGGCCAGTGTTTAGGTATGTCTGTTTCACTTGCTTTCATTTTTCTTTCTTTCTTGCATTGTTATTGGTTGTTCTTCATCTCCTACCCCTTTCTTTATTTTTATTTTTTTTGAATGTTTTGATTCTCCAGTTTTGTTGGTCCATTGATTTAGTCTGTGAACTAGGTCGTCCATTTAATAAATTGATTCCATGCTTGTTTGTTGTTAATCAGTTGTATCTTGAGTCTAGTTTAAAGTAGTCAACTCCATTTTTTTGCCTTACATATAAGCGCCAAAACTGGTTTTGGATCATAGTTTGGGCCTCGAAGGGTTCAAGGACCCAAAGGTCACAGAACCCGCTAATACAGTAGCCCAAAGACTTTGGGTCAATCTGACCCATTTGATAGGTTCGAATGAATCATGGAATTTTTAAAGGGGTAATTTAAGGGATAATCGAGGAACCTCAATAATTGAAGTAAAGGGGTTGTTAGCAGAGGATAGTGGGTAGTACAATTAATGAAAAGCACTAAGTCAGTGGGTGAATTAAAAAATAAAAAGGGGGGATTGGTAGTGGAAATGTCACTAGATTAGTGCCTATTGATGGGCTGAAAACCAGAGAACATGGGGGAAATCACTGATAAGGAGGAGAAGTCTGAAGTTTAAAAGGGACTGGAATGGAGAGGAAGAGGGGAGTCAAAAACACATAGAAAAAAATGATCAGTCCTCTTAGGTTCTGCATTTGGTTCTTCTTTAATCAGTGAAAACAGCATTGAGAGAGAGTGGGGGACAGTTCGGGTAAGGAATTAGCTTTGAGAACTTAAACTCACACACAGAGTGAGGGAAGAAAATCTGAAAAAAAAGAGTTAAAGGAGAGGAAGAGAGTTTAAGAGCTGGGGAGAAGAACAACATTTGGGGGGGATCTTTTGGAGTCTGGTTTGGTTTTTCTTTTTGGGCAGACCTGAGAAGAGAGAAAAAAAAATCTAAAGAGAGTTGAGAGAGCTTTTACTGTTTCATTACCTTAACTAACCTGTCAAAATCTCAGCCGGTAACCCGAGCCCCTTGAGAATCATAAATAGTTTTAAAATTCTCTACTTCAAGTTTCAGAGATCACTTTTGAGAGTTCCTTTGAAAGGCAGTCTCGTTTAGTGTGGTCAAAGCTTCAGAAAGTTTTTTTTTTCTGGTTTAGTTTTCAGTGTAGTTTGGTACAGTCCGGTCTGTTTGGGTATCTGTTGTTGTTGTTGTTTTTTGATTGTCAGGACCCTCCTGGATAATGGGATGTAACTTTAATACTTTCTTACTTTCAGAAGATATGACTTAGGTTTAAAATTGCCGCTTAATTAAGAGTTGTCAGGACCCTCCTGGATAATGAGATATAGCTTTAATACTTTCTTACTTTCAGAAGATATGACTTAAGGTTTAAAATTGCCGCTTAATTAAGAGTTGCCAAGATCCTCCTAGATAATGGGATGTAGTCGTAAGACCTTCTTAGATAATAAGATCTAGCAGAAGTCATACCTCTAGAAAGCATAATTCAGTTTTTAAAACTGACATTTAACCAGGAGTTTTCAGCCCCCTCCTGGATAATGGGATCTAGCTTTTAAATTCATAGAAATATTTGGTGACATGATTCAATTAACACTCATATATGCGCCCAGCACCAAACTGGGGCAGGAAAATTTCTTTTGTTTTGTTTGTTTTGTTGTAATCAGGTTCAAAGGTAGCAGTTTCATATGAACAATTGAAGTTTTGGCAATCAGGCGTCCACTTGGAGAGAAAGGGAATACAATTCAAGTTCAGCAATCAGACGCCCACCTGGAGAGCACGAGAATACATTTCAAGTTCAACAATCAGGCACCCACCTGAAGAGCACGGGAATACAATTCAAGTTCAATAGTCAGGCGCCCACCTGGAAAGCACGTGAATATAATTCAGGTTCAGCAGTCAGACATCCACCTGGAGAAAGGGAAAACATCTCAGAATACATTCAAGTTTCAGCAATCAGGCGTCCACCTGGAGAAAGAGAAAACATCTCATATTACAATTCAAGGCGGCAACAAGGGGATTCCACTGGGAGAATACAAGTCAACAAGAACCACAAGAGCAAGTTTGAAGATATAGATAGGATTTTGTAATGCATAGATCATAGTCTAGTCTAACTTCTTTTTATTTTATCATGGTATAATAAGGGGTTCAGTAAGCAGTAGCAGCAGCAACAGTGAAATCATAGCTTCATGGTAGTCCCAGCTACCAAACGTTCCTGAACTACACTGACATGATTCCTTTTTAGCCAAGGATATGTAGACAACCTCGGAAGTAGGGTGAGGTCAAATCTTTCAAAATGCTTTCTGTCACACCTCCTTTTTACCCGCGCCTGCATGGGTGTAGGGGAGTTTTTCCAATTAAAGAACAATCAAAACGGGATTTATTATTTAATTTAGAGTCGCCACTTGGGAGGTTTATGGTGCCCCAAGTCACCGGTTGAATCCCGAATCGAGGAAAAGATTGACTCTGTATTACAGTCCGCGAACCAGAAATCAAGATAAGGAATTCTGTTAATCCGGGAGAAGGTGTTAGGCATTCCTGAGTTCCGTGGTTCTAACACGGTCGCTCAACTGTGATATTCGGCTTATTTATCTGATTCTAATACATGTTGAACCTATGCACAAATTTTAACTTCAACCACTTTTTATTTATTTTTTTTAAGGAAAATTGCAACGTCACTAAAACAAATCTTGAACCACGTCACATAAATGCACCCGTGGTTTTTGACATATTTTAACTTCCTTGAGATTTGGATTTGGGTCACATTAATGCGCACCCGAGTTTAGGAAGGTAACCTCATTAAAATACGCGCCTAAAGAGACTAGCGCGTTATTATTTTTGGGGAAGGCCGTGAAATCCGCTAAACGTCCCATCCCGAATTCTAAGTATTTTATTGTAACCATTTATTGAGGACCCCACAATTTGTGCATTTTATTTGGCAAGGCCCGTCTCGTTTATTTTAGGAAGGTAAACCTAAAGCAATTGTGATTTTCTACTCTATTTATCTCTAATAACAAAATAAAATCCTAATTAATGAGCATTATTTAGGAGCTATTACTTTTGAACCTATGACTTCCAACTAAGTCAAACTCTCAATGGTTTAGGGGCCTCAAGGTCTGCCCAGGAACGAAATGGCCAACCTGCCTTGACAAGTTGCTACGTGTATGAAGTCTGAGCTGTCTGTGAAGGACATTGAAGCCCAAACCGTCCGCTAGTGGACTGTTAAGCCTTTAATTGTTAAATCAGACCCAGTTTTAACTCGAGTTAAATACACATACACTGAGATGCTACAAATTATTCAACATGCACTCGATGATTATGAAGATTACCTTACTTTCTTATCTATTAGTGAGTTCCTAATTATCACTATAAAGGGAAATCAGACGGGAAGCATGATTGGATTTGAGCAACAGTAATTACTAACTCAAACTAACAATATTAAACCAACACTCAATACTTAAAGGAATCATGAATTTAGAAATGGATTACTGAAGACTATTAGAACTGCTTATCGCCCTAGCGTCTGTTGATTATTAATTCAATGTCCAATTGCAAAACTATTCCTCATATAGATCCAAATTGCCCTACATTGATAACAATAGCTAGACCAAAATAAACTGCTAACTCCGGATTCAACATACTTCTCTAATTAGTTTAACAATCCTTAAGCTAACAGTCCTAGATTTACCATTCAAAATAGTCCTATTTTTATTACAATAAGCACTCAATCAATATACAGAGAACTACCTAACGTAACAAAATTATCAAAATAGAACTACGACAGATATTCAACTTCAGTTTCATTTCACGTTTCTAACAGATGGAGCTACATCGACATAGGCTCGAAATATGTACCTGTAAGTTGAAGTATAAACCAAAAAATGAGGGGGTCAGTCAAACAGCAAAAGCAACAGGAATCAGCAACAATTTTCAACAAGTATCAGCAGGCAGAACTCAAATAGCAACAACAAACCAGTCTCAACCTAGAAATGAACTTAACATACTCAAATTTTACCCCGGAATGAATTGTAGAACAACAACAACAGCAGATACCCAAACAGACCGGACTGTACCAAACTACACTGAAAACTAAACCAGAAAAAAAACTTTCTGAAGCTTTGACCACACTAAACGAGACTGCCTTTCAAAGGAACTCTCAAAAGTGATATCTGAAACTTGAAGCAGAGAATTTTAAAACTATTTATGATTCTCAAGGGGCTCGGGTTACCGGCTGAGATTTTGACAGGTTAGTTAAGGTAATGAAACAGTAAAAGCTCTCTCAACTCTCTTCAGATTTTTTTTTCTCTCTTCTCAGGTCTGCCCAAAAAGAAAAACCAAACCAGACTCCAAAAGATCCCCCCCAAATGTTGTTCTTCTCCCCAGCTCTTAAACTCTCTTCCTCCCCTTTAACTCTCTTTTTTCAGATTTTCTTCCCTCACTCTGTGTGTGAGTTTAAGTTCTCAAAGCTGATTCCTTTCTCGAACTGTCCCCCCCACTCTCTCTCAATGATGTTTTCACTGATTAAAGAAGAACCAAATGCAGAACCTAAGAGGACTGATCATTTTTTTTTCTATGTGTTTTTGACTCCCCTCTTCCTCTCCATTCCAGTCCCTTTTAAACTTCAGACTTCTCCTCCTTATCAGTGATTTCCCCATGTTCTCTGGTTTCCAGCCCATCAATAGGCACTAAGCTAGTGACATTTCCACTACCAATCCCCCCTTTTCATTTTTTAATTCACCCACTGACTTAGTGCTTTTCATTAATTGTACTACCCACTATCCTCTGCTAACAACCCCTTTACTTCAATTATTGAGGTTCCTTGATTACCCCTTAAATTACCCCTTTAAAAATTCCATGATTCATTCGAACCTATCAAATGGGTCAGATTGACCCAAAGTCTTTGGGCTACTGTATTAGCGGGTTCTGTGACCTTTGGGTCCTTGAACCCTTCGAGGCCCAAACTATGATCCAAAACCAGTTTTGGCGCTTATATGTAAGGCAAAAAAATGGAGTTGACTACTTTAAACTAGACTCAAGATACAACTGATTAACAACAAACAAGCATGGAATCAATTTATTAAATGGACGACCTAGTTCACAGACTAAATCAATGGACCAACAAAACTGGAGAATCAAAACATTCAAAAAAAATAAAAATAAAGAAAGGGGTAGGAGATGAAGAACAACCAATAACAATGCAAGAAAGAAAGAAAAATGAAAGCAAGTGAAACAGACATACCTAAACACTGGCCCAGCTATGAGATTCTTTCTTCATACACTTGATTTCGACCACACGGGGTCTTAACCATGTGTTCTCAAATGAAAACACATGGTCAAGATCCACTGTGGTCTCAATCGACAAAAAACCCGTCGCTTCTGTACTTTTGACAGTTTTAGGTCTCATCTTCCAGTTAAGATTCGACGAGTTAGGGGCGTATTCGAGGGGAACCTTCTTTGGATTTGTGGTGAGGGAGGTTTGGTGGTCATTTGGTGTTAATTTAGGGCTGAAGGGAAGTGGTGCAGCCACCAGAGGAAAGGGGGAAAGGGTGGCGGTTATTAGGGTCCCAGGTTTTCGATCTAATATTCGAGAAGATCGAGCAACATTCGAGGGAAATGGAGTGGGGATTCGGGACGGGGAGGTCGAGGGGAGTCTACGGTGTAAAAGTGGGAGGGATTGGGCGTCGAACACCACCGTAGGCGATTTCCGGCTTGGTGGCGGGTGGTGGCGTTACGTTTTGTCTCTGAAGAAGACGAGAGACGGGGGTGTGAGAATGAAATGGGGTTAAGAGGTTTGGGGGTTGTGGTATATTAAAATTGTTGATTTAATCAGGGTCGCTGGATGAATGGAATCCAACGGTCCTAATCGAGTCAATAATCAAAACGGGGTCGTTTCAACCACATGGGTACTAGACCAGACCGGGTACAAGGTGGGTCGGGTCAACGTTTGTCAATGGGTTAACTTTTGGACCGTTTGATCAAGCTGATTCAACGGTCCAGATTGACATGACCAAAACGTCGTCGTTTGGTCGACGCTGGGGGCGGACCGTGTTGGGGCGAATTTGATTTGGACTTTTCAAATTAAACTGATTTTGGCCCAAAATTCTGATAAACTATTTATTATTCTTTTCCTTTTATTATTCTAGAATTCTAATAAAATAAAAAAAATCCAAACCTAAATTTAAACTTGATCAATTTATCCTAAAAATGTTAATTAATTCTAAGTAGTAATTATCACAGAATAATTAAATACCAAATCACACAATTAAACACTAAAATGCAAAGTGCATTATTTTTTATGTTTTTCTTGTGAAAATAAAATTTTATTAAAAATAAAATCCTAAATTCAAAATGCTATATTTTTGTACTTTTCCATTATTTTACACAAATAAACGTGTACACACAAATGCAATCAATAGCTGAAAATATCACGAAAAATTCACAAAAAAGAAAAACTATTTTATTTTGAATTTTTGGGAGTAATTTGTGTGAGGCAAAAATTACGTGCTCACATTCATTAGAAATCTTGCTTTAGGTTCCTTATTTTCATTCTGTCATTGCGCTCACCTTGTAACCATGATCAGTTAATAATCAATAAGCAGTTAACAACAAACCAAATACAAATAAATCACAAGCAACATACAACTATTTTATTTTGAAATTTTGTGGGAGTAGTTCTTGTAGGGCAAAAATCACGTGCTCACAGCTGCCCCTCTTTGTCCGGAAACACGAAGAGTTTTCGTGCAAAGATAAAGTGAGCGGATACGAGCGATTTTTGCCCGTTCGGCTACTCCGTGTGAAGCATTTTTGAAAGATTTGACTGAACCTCTACTTCAAAGGTTTCCTACATATCCCTGGCTAAAAGGGAATCGAGTCAATGTAGTTCGGGAAGTTTTGGTAGCTGGGACTACCATGGGACTGTTATTTTGCTGTTACTGCTATCGCTGTTGTTGCTACCGCTTACTGACCTCCTTATGACACCATGGTAAAAGAAAACAAGAAGCTAGACTAAACTAGAAATTACAAAATCTTATCTAGATCTTCAAACTTGCTCTTGTTGCCTTGTGCTTCCTCTGATGTTTCTTTACTTCCGACTTGCTTTGTATCCTCTCTTGATTGCCGAATTTGAACTGCTTATTTCCTTCTTGTGAGTTTCGAATTATTTTTCCTTCGAAGCTTGAACTGCCTTCTTCTGACTAGTGTTGCCTTCCTTCCGACTTCTGAACTTTAATTTATGCTGGGATCTTTGTTGCAACCTTCCGCTCTCCGGGCGGGCTCCTGACTTAACAAGATAATACCTCAATTCTCCAGGCGGGCTCCTGACTTCAATAAACCTTAAAATATAACACCTCCATTCTCCAGGCGGGCTCCTGACTTCAACAACTTCTTAAAATTATAACACCTCCATTCTCTAAGCGGGCTCCTGACTTCAACTACAACTTGAAAATATAACACCTCCATTCTCCAGGCGGCCTCCTAACTTCAATAAACCTTAAAATATAACACCTCCATTCTCCAGGCGGGCTCCTGACTTCAACAACTTCTTAAAATTATAACACCTCCATTCTCCAGGCGGACTCCTGACTTCAACTACAACTTGAAAATATAACACCTCCATTCTCCAGGCGGGCTCCTGACTTCAACAATTTATTAAAAATATAACACCTCCATTCTCCAGGCGGGCTCCTGACTTCGACTATTTCTAAAAATATAATACCTCCATTCTCCAGGCGGGCTCCTGACTTCAACTACCATTTAAAGATATAATACCTCCATTCTCCAGGCAGGCTCCTGACTTCAATAAAATATAACATCTCCATTCTCCAGGCGGGCTCCTGACTTCAACTACAACTTAAAGATATAACGCCTCCATTCTCCAGGCGGGCTCCTGACTTCAACAACTTCTTAAAATGCGTTCTATCGTCATGGTTCCTTCCTACCTCTTGAACCATTTTCCTTCTAACTTGAATAATCTTCTTTCAGAACTGCTTCCCTCAAAACCGGTGTTTCATTCCTTTGAAAACTGCTGGGGATAATTCCGGTGTTTCATTCAAAAATATGTTATTCTCCTCCTTCAAAGACTACTTCCCTTAAAGCTGGTGTTTTCCTTCCGAAATTGCTTTCTTTAAAACTTGTTTTGCCTTCTCCCAAAAACTGCTGGGGATACCGCTTTTCAACAAACTTGTGTTAGACTTCCAGAAAATTTTCGAAATGAAAGAAATTTTTTTGCCCCAGTTTGACAATTTTCTTGTGGCATGTCTTCCCTTCATCAATAACATTTCCTGTCCCTGCTTCGAATCAAAGAAAATTTGTTAGTTTAAAATGTGGGGGACGTTCCTGCTGGGGATGGTTTTCCCCTTTTCTTTTTCCCATGCTCTGCGTTATTCGACCATCTTGAAACTTGGCCGATAACTTTCAACCTTCTTGATGCTTCTGTTATTTTCCAACTTCTCAACCGTTGTCTTTCCACTTTTACTCCATACTTTCCACGACATCTTAGAGAAATCCATCATTTGGTCTTATAATGACGTCTTTCTTGTCCCGTCACATTATCTTCGGCCTGTCTTATCCCCATTTACCTTGTCCCATGTTGGCGACTGGTAGTTGGCCTTGAAAATCCTTCTTAAAAACAAACTACTAAACTATTAGACCTATTAAACCAACATGCTGATTTCCATAAACTATTTGAACCTGTTTTGTGACATAAACTATTTGAAACTATTTCGCGACCACTGAAAAAAAATTAAATACAGTATATTTCATAACTAGTAATCACCAACTAAGATTAAGTACAATTGATATTCCATGTTTGTAGAAATAGATTCAATCAGTCCAGCTTATGCATTCCAAATTCATTCCAATACATACTATGAAATATCAAGTGAACTACTGCTTATACATCAAATTAAACACAAAGAAACAAGGAAAATTCAGAAATTCATTCCAACAACTCTTTACTTCCTTTCCATTAAATTTGAGAGCTTTAGAACGTGTACCTGGATAATGGAAATACAAGAAGATGAAGGATCAGTCAACAATAGTAATAACACAGCAACGCAGTGACAGAATAACCCAGTGACAGATTAAAAAGGAAGGAACCAGTAGAGTTCCAGCAACACCCAATGAAAACAGTAGCCAATAACCAATAGCAAACTCAGGAAGAACCAATTGAAACCCCAGAAATACCAAACAGCAACACCAATGAAACAACAACAGTACTAGTTCTGATATTCAGTAGTAAAAGAAAAGACTCACTTTTCAGTTTCTTAGCTCTCCAAACACTAAACCTTTTAGGATTAAAAACCAGCCTGTTTTTTACTCTCAAATTACTGAATTTTTAAATGTTAAAAATCCGGCCTAAACTCTCTGAAAAAAACTGAAAGAGAACTCATTTTTTTCCTTCCAAAAAAAACCCAGGCCCTTTTCTGTTTTGAATGACCCTATTTATAACCCAAAAACAGGCCTCTTATCTCTGCCTTGAAAAACCATCAGATTCTAACCCCCGATCCCCCTTTGAATCCCATCACCTCATGTCTTCTTATTTAAAGTTATTTTTGTTTCCCACACTTGTCTGTCTTGAAATGACCCTATTTATAACCCAAAAACAGGTATGGGCAACATATTTTAATCAATCCCTTTTAAGCTTTTCATACCATTATGTTTTGTTCCCCACACTTGCATGCCTTGTTCCCCACACTTGTATGCCTTGTTCCCCACTAGCAAATGTCTTGTTCCCCACTATGTATTAAACAATTCCTTATTTTAATATTATTAGTGCTTAGTAAAATACCCCTGAAACTATTGAAATTACCATTCTACCCCATCAGCTATATCCAATCCTCCTAATCAATTAACCAAACTATAACAGCTATAACCAATCTTAATTGAGAAATCCTAACAATTGACTAATTAAACACATGAAACTAACACCCAATCAACAACATTAGGACAATTCAACAAGGCCAGATTCATATCAGAACAAACTTAACAGAACAAACAAGTATATCCAAATCACTAAACACAATCATCAATTGAACTCAAAAAAGTAGGAAAGTCGTCAAAATGCATACACATATAGTTTCAACTAATATGCAGTAGGATACTTCATGCGAAAACTTTATCAAAATGAACCCACATTAAAACGAAACCACAAATAGATCCGTGAATAACATAGATTCGAGGTAAGAGATATGACCTTTACTACTGCACTTTCTTGCTCCGTTACGCACAGTGAAAATGAAACTCCAAAGAAAAAGCAAAAATCCGTGAACGAGCTATGGCTGACCTTTATGCTAACGATCCGACGTCGAACAATGTTGAACTTCCGATGAAACACAGCTTCATTCACAACACTATTTCGATGCTTGACTAACAAACACGGACTCGGACGAAACCTCGATGTACTGCCTCGACGTACGACTGAGCACGACCTCAAACGACTGGTCTCGTTTTGGACTGGAGGGTGGTTATGGAGAAGGTGAGTCGATGGGTTGGGGGTCGTTTGGACGAAGCTGGTCGTTCGTCTGCTGGACGTGGTTGTGGTGGACGTGAGGCGGGCTGTTTCAGGTGGTCGACGAGTGATGACGTTGGGTGTGATGGCATTGGACGTCGATGGAGAAGGCTGGAGCTCGCGACTGGCGGACTAGATGGAGCTCGCAAACTGGAGGGTCGCGGTGGACGTGAGGCGGGCTGTCGACGAGTTGATGGAGTCACCGGTGGTCGTTGGTTCGAAGAAGAAGAAGAAGGACATCCATGGATGTCGAGGGAGAAGGAGGGGTCATTGGTTCGAAGAAGAAGAAGGAGAGTAGCCATGGAGGTCGTTTGGAGCTGGAGGGGTCATTTGGAGCTGATGAAGAGAAGAGGGCAGCCATGGGGGTCGAGGGAGAAGGAGGGTTCATTGGTTTGAAGAAGAAGAAGGAGGGCAGCCATGGAGGTCGTTTGGGGCTAGAGGGGTCGTTTGGAGAAGATGAAGAGAAGAGGGCAGCCATGGGGGTCCTTTGGAGTTGGAGGGGTCGTTTGGAGAAGATGAAGAGAAGAGGGGGCGGGTGGTTTAGGTTTTTTTGTTAAGGAAATGAAAAATGGAGAAAGGGGGGGGGGGGGTCGTATGGGCTATGGGGCAGACGGGGTCGGGGATAGGGTATGGGCTGGGTATCTGGGCTTGCTTGGACGGGTTTCAATTTCAAGGGGAAGAAGATTGTTTGGGATGATGAATTTTAAATTGATTTGGCCCAAATATGACTTAACACTCTTTTATTTTGCTTTTCTTTTCTGAAACTAATAAAACTAAAAATTCCAAAAATCCTAAATTAACTTATAAGACTAGATTAATTTATAAAAGTACTAATTAACTTTTAATAACAATTAACACACACAATTAAATAAAATCACAAAACTTGGACATTAAATGCTAAAAACGCAAAATACATTATTTTTCGTAATTTTTTCATTTTTGTAAAACAAACTTAATTACTCCTAATTGTAGAATTAAATCCTAAATGCAAATGCGATATATTTTTATATTTTATTATTAATAATAAAAAAAACATGCACAAACAAAATAATTACGAAAAATGTCACGCAAAATTCTTAAACTTGTACCCAAAATGTCATTTGTTTTATTTGTCGATTTCTTTTGGAGCAGTTTTCGTGAAGCAAAAATCACGTGCTCACAGTAGGTCGTAGTTTTTTTTTTACCTTTTTTAGCCGGGTATTTTCTACGTGAAAATTTTGTGTTCTTTAATTTCTGCAATATTTATTCTGCAACTGTAGTATAAGAAATGCATCAAAGAACCAAGTTCTTCGATAATCCAGTACACGTGAAAATTGGGCACCACACAATTCACCTACTCCCCCTCTTATAGGATATTGAAGTATAAAACATCAACTGCGTTTTCAACTCATTATTTCAACTTCAAACTTGAAATATAGACTTTGAAGTTTGAAATACATTTATTAGGAGTTTATTCAAGTTTTTGCTCACAAAACTTCAGCTGTGTTTTCATGTACAAATACCCTTTTTCGACTTCAAATCCTATTTTTTTAAATCTCAACCAAACTATGATTGTGGTACACGTATAAATCCGTTGATATGTATGTGTATTGAATAGTATTTTATAAGTTAATTTTTTAGAACCTTATTAAATATATGCCATTGAAGAATAACTCATTACTTTGTATGGGAGAAATTTCTTTCTTATATAAATCATTCTCTATCAGAGTTTTATAAGTGAAGAGTAAAATTTTGAAGAAAAAAATCTTTATATAACTAGGGAAAAAGGTCCAAAATAGGAATAAAGAGTGAGGAAAAATTGAGGAGTGTTTGTATCATCGAATGTAAACCGCGTTCAATAAATGCAACCTATATATCGCATTTCACAAATGGACTTATAAATCTCATTCCACAAATGCAACTTATAACATGCAATGTTAGCGAGTTGCGACAATTCTTTCTATTATGTTTTATCCCTAAGTCGAAGGGGAGCCTTGGATGCAATGACAAAGTTATTTCCATGTGACCTATAGGTCACGGGTGAACCATAGAATCAATTGATGATGCTTGTGTTTAGGTAGACTGCCTACATCACATTCGCTTGGGGTGCGGCCCTTCCGGACTCTATGTAAAATGCAAGATGATTTGTGTAATAGGTTGTCCTTTTTTATGCTTTTGTATAAAAAACAACACTCTACCAGGACCAACATCGAGGAGATGTCTGGATACCCTAATTAGGAGGTGCGAGAGGTTGCATATAGTGGTTTTAAGGAGGGTAGAGGAAGACCTAAGAAGTATTGGGGAGAGCTGATTAGACATTATATGGCGCTTCTTCAGTTTACTGAGGACATGGCCTTGATAGGAGGTTGTGGCTGTAAGCACGTGATTTTTGCCATATATGAATTACTCCCATAAATTCAAAACAAAAATGACTTTTTCCATCATTTGCAAATTCGTAGATTTTTTGTAGCTTTTTGTTTGCATTTGTCCACGCATGTTTAATTTTAATTAAATCATTGAAAAATACAAAAATACCATGCATTTGCATTTAGGATTTATTTTCACATTTTAAGGTTAGTTATTAAATTAGGTGCTTTATTAAAAAAATAAAATTACAAAATTGGTTTACTTTTGCATTTCTAGCCTTTTAATTATAAATCAATAATTTCCCCTTTAATTTAAAAGTAATTAATTCTTGTAAATATAATATTAGGTTTTTAGCTTAATTTAGTAAATTAATTATTTTTAGGAGTTTTAATTTAACTGTAATTAATTAATAAGGAAAAGAAAAAGCAATTGAACAAAAGAAAAGGGAAAGGGAATTTGTTCTTAAAGAAAAAAAAACCTATTTGGGCCAAGACCAACAAAAAGAATCCCAAGCCCAACCCCCATCTTCTAATTAACCCGCCCCCACCTGTTAACCCGACCCGACCCCAAATTATAACACAAACGAACAGACAACCCTAATCTCCCAAACCCAGACGCTTATTGTTCTTCTTCTCTACAAAGAACACCCGAATCTACTCCCAAAATTGCCAAAATTCGGGCGAGTGAGCCTCAAATCTCTCCTCACACGTTCCCCCTCTCTCCTCGTCACCACAATGTAACAGTTTCTGACAAATAGATGATTCCTTTCAGATATTTTTTGAGCGTCGTTTAGCTCCTGATCGATTTGCTGGATAAATGGGGGTCGTGTATGGATGAAAATCAATCCTCGCCCTCCATCTGTCCCAAAAATCATTCATAGAAGGAGATTTGCAGAAATTTTCGGGTGTGTGTGTTGAAGGTTCGAGAAAAAATCAAGAGGGTCTATATAAGGTGAGCTTTTCTCTTTTGAGCGGGATTCTTTTTTTTGAGAGAGGTTTATAGGATAAGAATTGAAAAAAAAACTGAGTCTCCTTAGTTTTGATTTCTATTAAGTCGTTTTCTGATTTTAGTTTTTGAGGTTTGTTCTTTGATTTCTCCCCAAAGCAAAAGAAACACAAAAAATATATCTTGGTTTTCTTGATTTAAACTTTCAATGATGGAGTTCGATTGAGTTTTTCTGGAGATTTCGAAGCCTTCTGTTGCTGTTTGGTGGTTGATTTTCGTGTTCCTTGTCTGACTTTCATTGATTTTTCTCGGATTGACGACTTTGACGCCAGTTACTTGTATTTTGCTTCCGAACAGAATTAATCGAAGTTTAATTTTCAGGTTCATTTTTGTTTCTTTCTTTTACTTTAACTTCAGTGTTGAGAAACCAAAAATGTTTGAATCTCGCTGGACGTTACACTAATCTGCCTCGTGATGTTTGCTTCTCATTCGAGTAGTGTTTGGTCCTGTGATTGTGCTTGCTAGCTCTTCTAGACTCTTACACATATCGTAAGCCGACTTGCACTTCGAATCATTCACAAGTAGTCGATTAGTATCCCTGTTCTAAAAGTTACTTTTAGGTGTTCCAACTATTTTTACGAATTTCTCATCGTGTCTCCCTTGGTTGTTTTGTTTTGAACCTAACAGTTTGAGCATGAATATTAAACTATTCGCATCGATCTTTGTTTTTCTCTCAGTATAAGGGTGCTTCCTGTTTGATTTGTAGCGATTAGGTGCAAGTAATCGATATAGAATAGAGACCCTTGGAATCCAAGTGTAAACTGAATATCTAGTTCATGGGGATCCTTTGAGATCATAAGGCTGAATCTGTCCTAATTTCTAGCTCTGTTTTACATTCGAAATTATGAGAACATTAAGTCCACTGATTATTTGCCTTACTCCCTGTTTGTTGGTACGAACTGTGAGTGTGTTACTGACTTGAGCATCCATTCTAGTCCTTTGTATGCTCATTCTGTTGTACTCAGCACGAGCCATAAGGTTCAGGAAACCATCAAGTTGTACTGGGAATGTGTAATTGGCCAAGAATGGCCCTCACTGTTAGCCATGATATTTCTGCTTGATACCACGCTTCTGTTATGTGATTAATCTGAGCGCTTTGCTTTCGTCAATCTTACGGATTAAAGTTTCCTTCCTCTGTTTCGTTCCTCTATTTTGCCTTCAAAATAATTAACTTGCGAACTCTGTGAATTCCTTTCAATTGTACTAAGGTAGCTGTTGTTCAACTCATGGCATCAGTTTTAGTTTTGTGCCATTTATTGTTCGAGCATGAGTTATTTAGGTACTCTGTTTGATACTATTTCATCTAAGACTATGAAGTACCATGCCTAATTTTCAATAGATGAAGTTGACGTATTAGTTTGAGTTTTAACATACCTGAAGTGTGAATTGTGCATGCTCATCGGGATTAGTTGATGATGGGCTCAAGACTTTTAAAACTCAAGCAGTATTTTCACTCTGGGATTAGTTCATGGCACTACTGTTAAGTTTTGTAGAATTGTCAGTTAACCTTATTCTTCTCTACGTTGGGTTGCTTCCTCTCTAGTCTTAATCAGTTGTTTTATGGCATTTACATGTTTGTCTGTTCTGAAGTATTTGGTAATTTACTCCTCGAATATCAGCCCTCATATCAGTCCTCTAGAATTCAGAAATCAGGAATGAAATTGGATTGGTTCATTTGATTCTATTTGTGAATTTGATCAAAGTCACGTGGTGTAACGTCTAGAGAAAGTTTCTGACCATCTGCTGCCATGCTTGCTAGAAGTAGATAATTGTCTTTGTTATTGGGACGTGATATAACTATGACCATAGAATAAAATAAAGGTCTATATGGCAGAATTGATTGTATTGCACTTCCCAGATCCATTTATCTGAGCTTAAGTTTTTGGCCCATGATTAGTGGCCTTATAGGCTCCCCCGGCCCACCTGTCTCAGCTTCAGTTTTAGACCCATGATCTGTAACTTTAGAGGTGAGCCTATGACTTACAAATTGCTGACACAGTTGAGCCTTTCTAGCTTGGGAGGTTTGACTAAAGTTCGTTAGTCTCGAACTCTGGAAATTAGTTTGCTGGGGACAAAAACCCAGAACTTCTAGTTCAGGGTTCTAGAATTCGAGCTTGTTGATATGATTTTTGCTTTGCTTTATTTATTGTTGATATTGCTGTATTTTGTGAACCTTTTGTGCTAATCGTTGTCTATTTACTGTTTTGATATTATTTGAATTGTATATAACTGTCTTCTTACGCCACCCCTCTGAGTCTTCTGAAAATGGTGCACATGTTCGCGTGGCCCGCTTTTTCTATAGAAATTATACCAAATAGAACGAGGCTGGGCAAGCGACAAAGAGTGCATTTGACTTAGGGGACTCAACACAGGGGTTGGGTCCGTCTAGGACAGGTGTGCCCGAAATAACAGACCATCCTGATGCATTCTATGTGCTATGTGAACATTTATTTGTTTTGGATTGCATGCTGACCGGCTAGGGAAAATAAAGCAAAGAGAAAAACAAAGAGTGATATAGGGAAGAAATAAAGCCCGGTTCTAAAGAAAACCCAGGTATTTGAAAACGTCCCGAAACTTTGCCAAAAATTTTCAAAAAGAGTTATTCCAAAAGAATCAAACATTGTGTTCTTCCAAATGTGTCAAAACTGACCGAACTACGCAGGTCTGATTCTCACCAGATGTGGGATACGTAGGCAATCTACATAAGGTTCGACCTTATTTTTGAAAAAAGAAAAAGAAAAAGAGTGTCAGTGGTCAAGTGAGTACAGTTTTGATTTTTGGTCAAAATAAGTTGATCCAACTTCGGCAATGTCTTAAACCGTTCTTGCCGAGATAGCCTTAGAGTATTTTTCAGTTGTCGAAAGGCTATTTTCGTAAAAGAATGGACAAGTTTGTGAAGTGTCGTAAAATAATCCTCCCCGGCCTCAAAATTCATGTGAAATTGGGAAGGGGCCACATTTGCAAAAACAATCATTTGGCTAAAATTGGAATATAAGGGAAGAAATCATGGTCCTTTGATTAGTTTTTTTCTTTGGAAACCTATTTACAAAAAAGGTCCACTAGAGTCAACCCTAACCTTAACTTTTTACAGGAACAAATGAATACCATCCAGGATCCGCCAGAAGTGGTCAGGGAACATGCTCGGTTGCACTTGCGTATGTGGTGGAATGATCTAGATGAAGATGGTCGGAAATGGGTGAAAAAGCAATTGGGTGCCCTTATGAACATTTTTGAGATTAAACCACGTAAAGATCTGATCAAGGCTTTGGTAACTTTCTGGGATCCTGTACACAATATCTTTCATTTCTCGGACTTTGAGATCACCCCTACTTTGGAGGAAATGGCTGGGTACATTGAGTTTGGACGGGATTTGAGGAAGCAATAACTTATATTTCTAAGGGCTCTGTCGGTGCACAAGTTCTTTGACCTCCTGAACATTAGTAAACAAACGAATAAAGACCATATGAGCAACGAGTGTTGTGTTTTCCATTTCTTATACTTCAGGTTCGGGCACTCTGCTGGTTTCAAAATGCATGAAAAGGGTTTGAGCAACAAATAAGATAAGGGTCGTTGGCAAAGTCATCGTCGATTTGCATTTATTGTGGCATTCTTGGGGATCATGGTTTTTCCAAATGAGAAAGGGACAGTGGATATTCATATGGCTAGAATTGCACAAATCATCACTACTAAGGAAGATCATACACTTGCCCCGTTGGTGCTGGCGGATATTTATCGAGCATTGACTTTATGCAAAGCAGGGGCTCTTTGAAGGTTGAAACATCCTTTTGCAAATGTGGTTTATCGAGCACCTTCGCCATCATCCCAGATTCATGAGTTATGGTTCGAGCCCGGGTAACTTCATCACCAGCTACGAGGAGAGGGTAAAGGATTACAACGCACCATAAAGGTTTGAAGCATGGGTCTCCCACTTGAAAGTTCTCAACGCAGGTCTGGTCGAGTGGACTATAGGATGGCTCCCGAGTATAGAAGTCATATATATGACTGCTACCAAGGGCTACCTAAGGTTAATGGGTGTAAGGAGTATTCAGCCATATGCACTGCAGAGGGTCTTAAGGCAATTGGGAAGGTATCAGATTGTGACCGAAGATGAAGATCTAAGCACTCAGGTCATAGAGTTACATCCAGAAGCTGCATTGTCCGAGGCTGTAGTTCAGCAGGATTGGAATAGCTGCCGGTATCTAAAAAATGGCACCCAGGTACCAGACATCGCCAAGGGAGAAGTAGATCCAAACTATGCTACTTGGTTTGAGAAAATGTCTTGTAACGAGCCAGAGCCCGAGAGGCCCGCCAAAAGGCGTCATGTTCAAGCCTTTGATGATAAAATTCAGGAGAGGTTAGCCTGGGGGGGGAGAAGGAAAGGGAATATAAGGCCACCATCCATGATCTACGAGAAGAGTTGAGAAATGTCACCTTCAACAATGATTTACAGGAACAAGAGGCCGAGGGTGAGAGGAGAAGATTGGTGCGAGAAAATGAATCTCTCAGAGCCCAGGTTCGACAGTTGAAAATTGAAGTCGAAATCTAGGCCGAAGTAGGAAAGATGAAAGACTCATATATAACCTTACTCAAAAGGTACGTGACTATGAAGATGACCTGTAGAAAGCTGAGTTTGAACTAGAAAAAGCACAAGCAAGGTTGGCTAAAAGTGCCGAAAGGCGTGCAACTTTCGTTCAACAGATGAAAGAAAGATATGAAAAAGGGGTCACAGGTTGGGAAAAGGCAATTGGCAACCTCGAAGGTGAAACGGCTAAACAAGCCAAAAACTTTAAGACTGAAAGAGAACATTATTACGCCTTAATGGCACGGTTGGAAAAGGACTTACAACACTTGCAAGAGCAAAATCACGCTGCCACTCAGGTCTTAGAGGCTAGATCTCGTTAGATTGGTCATCTGTTACAAGAGAAGGGCATCATGAGTGAGAGAGTTCGAAGGATTGCTGACTATATTACCATGAAGTGTAGTGCGTGTGAGGACATGACAAGGTCCATGTTTTTCGCCACTGTAATGATCTTCGTCCGTCATATAATGGAAGAACTCTATCGGCTCCAAGATGACATGGCAAGTAGGCCCGCTGCAAGATCGGTTGGTGTTCCTAGGGCAGGGTTGGAGGCACTGATGTATTTGTGATTTTCACTTGAGTCAGTATTTTCTTTCTTCTGGAGTCTGTCATTTGTTTTCGAGTCTGTATTTTCTTTTGTTGGAGTATGATAGCTTATTTTGGAGTCTGTATCTCGTTCTTTCATCAGAGTCTGTTAGTTTCTTTTGAGTCTGTTAGTTTTGAGTCTTCGTAATCAAAGCATTTGCTTTTTATGAAAATTGAAAATCCCAAAATATTTTGTTATTTATTTTACATTTATCTCTCCCAGAACTACGCTCGGTCTAATTTATGCAGAGTCATGATACGTAGGCAATCTCCATAGGATTCGACCATAACTAAAAGAAAGAAAAGAGTGAGAATAAGAGAGAGAATGAAAAGAAATGAGAAACGGTGAGAAGGAAACAATGACAAAGCAAGAAAGAGTCATGAGAGAATAAAAACAAAAGAGAGACCAAGCAAGGAAAGGCAAGAATAAAAAGAAAAAGAGAGGGAGAAAAGAGAAGTTGCAAACGGAAATAAGGAAAAGTCGGGAAGACGCAAGCAGCCGATCAAATGCATAACAAAAATGGTTAACTGCTTAGGTGCATTCACTCCTCAAATGTGCAGTTGCTTATCTGTTAAAACCCTAATCGCTAACGAGTTTGTTATTGATGAAATTATAGTCCAGACAGGTGGTTAGTTTGATTGGCATTCTGGTAACTCACTCCTACAACACCCAGTCCAAAAAAAGTCGAACATGGCCAACCAGGAACTTGAGGCAAGTATTGCCGATCCGTCAAAAGAGGTGGAAGAATCAGAGGTTAATCTGAAAGATGAGTTGTATAAGCTGAATCAGCAGATGGCTAAAATGTACCAAGCATGGGCAAAAGGGCACCCACCACCAGTTTACCCCGCCATTGGCTCATACCCAAGAACCTCCCACTGTAAACTCATTCCCGGCCTTTTCCCTTTACCAACAATGCTATGGCACCACTTCCCATACTTCACAAGCTCCACCACCCAAACAAGTCCTGTACCCTCCTCCACTAGTCACTCCTATTTTTGTGGCCCCTCTACCTGCTGCATTACACCGATCCTCTAGTGAGCCTCTATTCCAAACTTACGACAACCAGTATTACCCACCAGAGCCCACTTTCAAGGCTCCCGAACCCTATTTCTACACTTCTCATTTTGACCTCCATGCGGAAACTGAAAAGCTATCTAAAAATTCCGAACAGGAGGAGATGTTCCGGAAAGTTAAAAGCTTGGAACAGTCATTCAGGGACATGGGGGGGGGGGGGGCTGGGAGGTCAAGTAAGTGTGGCTTACAAAGATCTATGTCTATTTTCAAATATGCAATTGCCGGCAGGGTTTAAGATGCCCAAGTTTGATTTGTATGATGGGCACGGTGATCCAGTGGCGCATTTGAGAGGTTTTTGTAGAAAAATGAGGGGAGATGGCAGGAAAAACGAGCTGCTAATAGCGTATTTCAGTTAGAGTCTGAGTGGGTCAGTGTTAGAATGGTATACTTAGCAGGATCACGGAAGATGGTACATATGGGATGATCTAGCCCAGGCATTTGCTTGCCACTTCCAGTATAGTCTCGAGATTATTCTGGATCGTCTGTCTTTGACAAAACTTGAGAAAAAGCACAATGAAAATTTTAGGGTATATGGTTTTAGGTGGAGAGAGCAGGCAGCGAGGGTTGACCCTCCAATGAAAGAAAGTAAAATGGTGGATTATTTTCTGCAAGCTTTAGAACCTACTTATTATGGTCATCTGGTATTAGCTGTAGGCAAGTCCTTCAATGAAGTGGTAAAGATGGGCAGTATGGTAGAAGAAGGGATCAAGACAAACAAAATCATGAGTTATTCGGCTATTAAGGCAACCACCCAAGCCATTCAAAGAGGAACTAGGGGAGTAATTGGAAAGAAGAAGAAAGAGGATGTAGCAACGATTGATTCAGGAGCTTGGTTCGGACCCAGGGGTCCATCATATTACTATAACCAGCCTCAACCCCACCACCAAACCTACCCTCATACCCCATATAGCCCACAACACTACTACCCACCACCAGACCCCTATTTTTCTGTCCACCATGCCAAAACATATAGCCAACCTCCAGCCCACGCACAATGGCGTGTGCCAGTCCCACAAAATACATATCCAGCTCCACAAAATGCCTATCCACCCCTAAAAGCCTACCAGAACCCTTCTGGATCAGGTTTCCGGCCCAACCAAACATTTAAGAACGAGAGGTTGAAAAAGAAGAAAACCTTCACTCCATTGGGAGAATCCTATACCAGTTTGTTCCATCGGTTGCGACAATTGGGTATGTTAAGCCCGATCGAGCCAAAACTGCCAAACCCTCCCCTGAGGAATCTTGATCACTCTGTGAGTTGCGAATATTGCTCTGGTGCTCTGGGACACGACATAGAGAAGTGTTGGCAATTGAAAACAGCTATTCAAGAGCTCATTGATACTAATCAGATTGAAGTCCAAGCTCCGGAGGTACCCAATAGCAACCAGAATCCGCTACCGACCCATCTTGAGACAAATATGATCGAGATAGTGCATAAGGGAGGGGAGCCCAAGAAGCCTTCACAGATGATGATCCGGGCCAGTGAAGTCAGGCAGGTTGAGAAGCCAACAAGTGAAAAATTAGTGACCTGGTTGAGTGGGGCAGACAGTGAACCGTCTGCAGTAGTCAAAAAGGGGACTACAAGTGATGTGGCAATAAAACAAGAAGTAGCCAAAGTAATTGTGCCAGGAGTGGCGTACAAGCCTGTTGTAATCGTAGAGGGTGCCCGCATAGACTCGGTCATTATCAAGCCGGTAACTCAATTACCGATAGTCAATAGCAAGGCAGTCCTGTGGAATTATGAACGAGTGACAGTGACTTACAAGGGGAAAAAGGTTAAAGAAGAAGTTTGTGAGACTCATGGTTTGACTCGATCGGGGAGATGCTTTGCCCCCGAAAAGTTGAGAAAAGCTAAGAGCTCCAAAGACAACCCGGTGCTAGTGAAGAAAGTTGTGCCCGAGGAGGAAGTAGAGGAATTCTTGAGAAAGATGAAAGTGCAAGATTACTCCATTGTGGAGCAGTTGAGGAAGATGCCGGCTCAGATTTCACTATTGTCATTATTGATCCATTCAGACGAGCACCGTCGGGCTTTGATGAAGATCTTGAATGAGGCCCACGTCCCTGACAAAATCTCAGTAAACCACTTGGAAAAGATAGCTAACAAGATATTTGAGGTAAATAGAGTCACTTTTTCTGATGATGAGTTGCCCGTGGAGGGTACTGAGCACAATATAGCCCTCTATCTCACGGTGAAATGCGAAGATTCCGTGGTTACCCGGGTACTGGTCGACAATGGTTCCAGTGCGAGCATTTGCCCTCTCTCCATTATGAACAAGTTGAAGGTGGATTATGAAGGAATTCAAAAGAACAGTATCTGCGTTCGGGGATTCGACGGTGGATGGAAAGATTCAGTCGGGGACATAGTGCTTGAGCTTACAATAGGGCCAGTTGAATTTACCATGGAGTTCCAGGTGCTCGATGTGGCTGTTTCTTACAATCTGCTGTTAGGTCGACCCTGGATTCATGCTGCAAAAGCAGTCCCAGCTACTCTGCATCAAATGGTCAAGTTTGAATGGGATAGACAGGAAATTATTGTGCACGGCGAGGATAATTTTTATGCCCACAGTGATGCCATTGTTCCGTTCATAGAGTTTGAAGACGACACGTTTATCAGGTTTTTGACATGGTATCGGTATAGAAAATTCCAGAAGGGAAGTGTGTTCCAACTCCGAGGGTAGCTGCCTCATCAGTCATGGTAGCCATTGAAATGTTGAAAAATGGTTTTGTACCAGGCAAGGGTTTGGGTGTATCTCTACAAGGTATCGTACAACCGGTGTCTCTCCCCAAAAACTTGGATACATTTGGTTTGGGGTTCAAGCCCACAGTTGCGGACATAAAAAGAGTCAAAAAGTTGAAACAGAGGGCATGGGTCCTCCCCAAGCTCATCCCGCGTCTCTCCAGATCATTTGTCAAGCTCGGCACCAAGAAACGCCCAGCAACAACATTCCCCAGTTATGTGGTTGGTCCTGATAAGGAGTTGCTTGAAAGGTTTGAGAAATTATTCGTCGAGGTGAACATGGTGGAAGCTGGAGAGGGTTCTAGCAAGGCGGATGTGCAATTTGTTGGGCCCAGTGCAAAGATTAACAATTGGGAAGCTATTCCTCTCCCCACCAGGAAGGAGTTTTGGTAGTTGGCTTTGATTTTCTTTCAGTTTATCTGGATTATTCCAGGGTTGTAATTCAGATTCTATGTTCCGTCCGTTTGGATGTATAAACCCTATTATCTTTCAATTTCAATGAAATGCAATTTCCCTTTTTCCTCATTCCTAATAGTTTTATTTTTGTTTTCTTTTCTTTCTCATACAGTTCTTTTTATGCTGGTTTCCATGACATGACATGCATAAGGAATCTTCGGCCCAGTCTTAAAAGCCAATCTAATTCTGAAATAGTAATTCAAGAAATAGAGTGTGATGACGAATCGGAATATGATGAGGATGAGGCCTTTGAAGAGATTAGTAAAGAACTAAGCCATTTTGAAGAAAAACCCAAACCTAACCTGAGTGATACAGAAGCAATCAATTTAAGGGACCCGGAAAATATCAGAGAAACTAAAATAAGTGTCCATATTGAACCTCAACCCGTATCCCACGTGGTTAGCCAATGTAGTACATGTGCCAAAGAAGGATGGCAAGACTAGGGTGTGTGTTGATTACCGTGATCTCAACAAGGCGTGCCCCAATGACAACTTTCCACTGCCAAATATCCACATTCTGATTGAAAATTGCGCCAAACATGAGTTTGGGTCTTTTGTGAAATGTTATGCGGGTTATCATCAGATCTTAATGGACGAGGAAGATGCAGAGAAGACGACGTTCATCACACCATGGGAACATACTGCTACAGGGTCATGCCTTTCGGGTTGAAAAATACTGGGGAAACTTACATGAGGGCAATGACAACCATATTTTACGACATGATACATAAGGAGATCGGGGTTTATGTGGATGATGTAATCATAAAGTCTAGAAAGCAGTATGATCACGTCAAAGAACTAAGAAAATTCTTCCAAAGGCTTCGCAAGTACAATCTTAAGCTCAATCCTGCAAAATGCACATTCAGTATGCCATCCGGAAAATTGTTAGGATTCATAGTCAGCCGCTGAGGTATTGAATTGGACCCATCAAAGATTAAAGCTATTCAAGAATTTCCACCTCCAAGGAACAAGACTGAGGTGATGAGTTTATTAGGGAGGTTGAATTACATTAGCAGGTTTATTGCTGAGCTTACGACAACTTGTGAGCCTATCTTCAAACTGTTGAAGAAAGATGATGCGGTCAAGTAGACAGATGAGTGTCAAGAAGAATTTGATAAAATAAAAGGGTATTTGTCAAACCCACATGTGTTGGTGACACCAGAACCAGGGAGACCTTTGATTCTGTATTTGACGGTTTTGGACAATTCGTTTGGTTGTATGCTGGGTCAGCATGACATCACCGGTAGGAAAGAGTAGGCCATCTATTATCTTAGCAAGAAGTTCACATCTTACGAGGTTAAGTACACTCACCTTGAGAGGACATGTTGCGCCCTAACTTGGGTAGCACAGAAGTTAAAGTACTATTTGTCATCTTACACTACTTACCTCATCTCTCGTTTGGATACATTAAAGTATATCTTTCAGAAGTTTATGCCCACAGGGAGGCTTGCAAAGTGGCAGATCTTGCTCACAGAATTTGACATCGTCTGACTAGAACCGCGATGAAAGCCTAGGATTTGGCCGATCATTTGGTTGATAACCTATTGTATGAAGAATATGAGTCTTTGAATACTTACTTCCCTGATGAAGAAGTGATGCATATTGATGAGTTGGAACAAGTTGGAGAGACAGGTTGGAAACTTTTCTTTGATGGAGTTGCTAACATGAAAGGCGTTGGGATAGGAGCTGTATTGATTTCTGAAACATGACACCACTACCCTGTTACGGCTCAGCTTCGTTTCTATTGTACTATTAACATGGTTGAATACGAGGCATGCATTTTGGGTTTGAGGTTAGCTGCAAACATGGGTGTCCAGGAAGTTTTGATCTTGGGGGACTCGGACTTTCTGGTGCACCAGATTCAAGGGGAATAGGAAATACGAGATTTGAAACTCATACCGTACCGACAATGTTTGCATGATCTTTGTCAACGTTTTTGATCAGTAGAGTTCAGGCATATTCCAAGGATCCATAACGAAGTTGCTGATGCTTTGGCTACCTTGGCGTCAATGCTACATCATCCGGATAAGGCTTATGTTGACCCATTGCATATTCAGGTCCATGATCAGCATGCTTACTATAATGTGGTGGTGAGCCCTGGTTTCATGATATCAAGGAATATATCAGGATGGGGGTGTATTCGGTACAAGCCACAGGCGATCAAAAGAGAATAATTCAGCGATTAGCGAGCGCATTTTTCTTCACGGAGGGGTTTCGTACAAAAGGACTCTAGATCTTGGATTGTTGAGATGCATAGATGCTAGACATGCCATAGCTATCATGACCGAAGTACATTCTGGAGTCTGTGGACCGCATATGAGCGGGTACGTGTTGGCAAAGAAGATCCTCCGAGCAGGTTATTTTTGGCTCACTAAGGAACGAAATTGTATCAGTTTCGTGCGCAAGTGTCATCAGTGCCAAGTGCATGGGGATTTGATTCATTCTCCACCATCTGAATTGCACCCAAATGTCTGCACCATGGACTTTTGTCGCGTGGGGCATGGATGTCATTGGACCAATTGAGCCATCAGCATCAAATGGGCACATGTTCATTCTAGTGGCCATCGACTATATCACCAAGTGGGTAGAGGCTAAAATGTTCAAGTCCGTAACCAAGAAAGCGGTGGTTGATTTTGTGCACTCAAATATCATTTGTCAGTTTGGGATGCCAAAGGTGATCATTACAGACAATGAGGCTAATCTCAATAGTCATCTGATGAAAGAGGTATGTTAGCAATTCAAGATTACGCATCGAAATTCCACCCCTTACCGCCCCAAGGCAAATGGAGTAGTTAAGGCGGCCAACAAGAATATAAAGAAGATACTTCGGAAAATGGTGGAAGGTTCCAAGCAATGGCATGAGAAGCTGCCTTTTGCATTGCTGGGTTTTCGCACTACTGTTCGCACTTCAGTAGGGGTAACTCTTTATTTGTTGGTATATGGCACTGAGGCGGTGATACTTGAGGAAATTAAAGTCCCGTCCCTTCGGATTGTCGCTGAGGCCGAAATTGATGACGATGAGTGGGTCAAAACTCGCTTGGAATAGTTGAGTTTAATTAATGAGAAAAGACTAGCAGCAGTGTGTCATGGCCAGTTGTATCAACAGAGAATGACAAGAGCATATAATAAGAAGGTGCGTCTACGGAGGTTTGAAGTGGGTCAGTTAGTATTGAAACATATCCTTCCTCATCAGGCTGAAGCAAGAGGCAAGTTCGCCCCAAACTGGCAGGGGTCGTTCATTGTGACGAGAGTGTTGTCCAACGGTGCTTTGTATTTAACAGATGTAGAAAGCAAATGTGTATAAATGACCATCAATTCTGATGCGGTCAAAAGATATTATGTATGATCTCTTCGGTTAAATTGTGTTTGTTTGTAATTGGCATATTTCGAAGATTGGAATGACGAAGGCATTTTATTCTGTTGTCTAAACACTTTATCCTTTGTTACCCCTTTGAGCCTTATTTATTTTCTTTCATACCCCTCTTTCGGAATCAGTAGCAAAGATCAGAAATGCAAGCGTGAAAGACAAGTAAAGGAAAAAAAAAGAAAAAGAAGAAAAAAAAACACAACAAAACAACAAAAGAGAAAAGAAGAAAGAAAAGAAAAGAGGAGAAAGAGGAAGAAAAGGGAAAGAAAATCACAACAACAAAGTAATTCCTATGACATGAACTACGTTCAACCTGATTCCTTTAAAGGATACGTAGGCAACCTCATGGTTCGGTCCCATCAAACAAAAATCCAAAAGTCCCCAAGCAAAGAAACTGGGGCAGAAGTTGTGGTTGTTGCAAGAAATTTGATTCCGAAAGTTGTAATTTTGAACTCATTCGAATTGTTTTGAGCCTTTTGGCACCCTTTTTTTCTAACCCTGTCCAAAAGCCACGTTATGATCCAAAGAAAAACCTTCTGATCAGTCTTCGAGAGATGCCAAGTCGAGCAAGTAGAGGTGATTCATATTTGGGGCAGCACTCTGGCCCAAGCAGGAAAATGAAAAAATGAGAGAGTCTTATTGGTGAAAACCCTCACGGGCACCATAAGGCGTTGGGAGTTGAGAGAAATCAAAATGAGAGAGTCTTATTGGTGAAAACCCTCACGGGCACCATAAGGCGTTGGGAGTTGAGAGAAATCAAAATGAGAGAGTCTTATTGGTGAAAACCCTCACGGGAACCGTAAGGCGAAAGTGAGTTGAGAGATGAACAAATGAGAGAGGCTTGTTGGTGAAAACCCTTCAGGGCACCGCACGCTGAACAAGGTCAAGGTTTTGGCAAAGAAGTCAGGTTGTGGAAACTCCGGGGCAACAAAGTATGGCAACTGAGAGTTGATTGGTTGGACAGATTAGGCCAATTAATCCAAAATGCGTGTCATGATCATTGGTACGAACTGTTCCACTCAGATAAGTCTCTTTCCTTTTTCCTTTTTAGCAAGTCACCCAGCATTGGATTTTCTTTATCCTTAACTCTCAGGGTCATTGTATTTCATTTCTTTTGGGTTTCATTTCTCTAAGAAGTTTCAATGTCAGTCTTGGTCAAGCAAAGTAAGAAAGGATTTCAAATCTCACTACCAAACATTGCAAAGCACATTATGGATAGAACATACCAAAGATAGCATGATGTTGAGTGGGATAAAATGCCAGCAAAAGATCCACCGATGGAATGATTTAGTAATTTCATGGGCAATGCAGGGGCTCAGTGAAAGGGGTCAGAGGTGTAAAATAGTTGTTTGGGTGTAGAACAATCGGGTCATCTGAGGGCACGAGGGTCGAAAGATAGCCAGAAAGTCAAGAGGTTCAGAGCCAGTTCGGGAAAGCTAATCAAAACAAAGCACGACAGCGGGGAGACTTTCAGCAAGAGTGCCACAAACTAACCACCACATTTTAAACTGACAAGATTTTTCTTTGATTGAAATAGGGGCAGAAAGCTTCGATTGTTTCGGGGAAATTCGCCATAAGGAAAGGCAAGCACCAGACAAGTATGACCTTCTTAGGACTCGCCTGGATAATGGAATTTTATTGGAAGTTTTTAGGACCCGCCTGAATAATGGGATTTCATTTGAAGTTTTCAGGATCCGCCAGGATAATGGGATTTCATTTGAAGTTTTCAGGACCCTCCTGGATAATGGGACCTAGTTTAAAATTCCAAACAATCATGAGTAGCAAGATCTAACATAAATATACCCCAAAGGAACATAAGTAGGATTCAAAGTTTGCATGTTTGAGATAGGATGCATTTAAGAGTTTTCAGGACCCTCATGAATAATGAGACCTAACTTTAAGATTTCCATTAGATAACAAGATTTGGCGTAAGTTTTGTTGTAGGGTGGTATAATTCAGTCGTAAAAGTTGTCACTCTTAAGATAAGACTTGATTTTTGATTGTCAGGACCCTCCTGGATAATGGGATGTAGCTTTAATACTTTCTTACTTTCAGAAGATATGACTTAGGTTTAAAATTGCCGCTTAATTAAGAGTTGTCAGGACCCTCCTGGATAATGAGATATAGCTTTAATACTTTCTTACTTTCAGAAGATATGACTTAAGGTTTAAAATTGCCGCTTAATTAAGAGTTGCCAAGATCCTCCTGGATAATGGGATGTAGTCGTAAGACCTTCTTAGATAATAAGATCTAGCAGAAGTCATACCTCTAGAAAGCATAATTCAGTTTTTAAAACTGACATTTAACCAGGAGTTTTCAGCCCCCTCCTGGATAATGGGATCTAGCTTTTAAATTCATAGAAATATTTGGTGACATGATTCAATTAACACTCATATATGCGCCCAGCACCAAACTGGGGCAGGAAAATTTCTTTTGTTTTGTTTGTTTTGTTGTAATCAGGTTCAAAGGTAGCAGTTTCATATGAACAATTGAAGTTTTGGCAATCAGGCGCCCACTTGGAGAGCAAGGGAATACAATTCAAGTTCAGCAATCAGACGCCCACCTGGAGAGCACGAGAATACATTTCAAGTTCAACAATCAGGCGCCCACCTGAAGAGCACGGGAATACAATTCAAGTTCAGTAGTCAGGCGCCCACCTGGAAAGCACGGGAATATAATTCAGGTTCAGCAGTCAGGCATCCACCTGGAGAAAGGGAAAGCATCTCAGAATACATTCAAGTTTCAGCAATCAGGCGTCCACCTGGAGAAAGAGAAAACATCTCATATTACAATTCAAGGCGGCAACAAGGGGATTCCACTGGGAGAATACAAGTCAACAAGAACCACAAGAGCAAGTTTGAAGATATAGATAGGATTTTGTAATGCATAGATCATAGTCTAGTCTAACTTCTTTTTATTTTATCATGGTATAATAAGGGGTTCAGTAAGCAGTAGCAGCAACAACAGTGAAATCATAGCTTCATGGTAGTCCCAGCTACCAAACGTTCCTGAACTACACTGACATGATTCCTTTTTAGCCAAGGATATGTAGACAACCTCGGAAGTAGGGTGCGGTCAAATCTTTCAAAATGTTTTCTGTCACACCTCCTTTTTACCCGCGCCCGCATGGGTGTAGGGGAGTTTTTCCAATTAAAGAACAATCAAAACGGGATTTATTATTTAATTTAGAGTCGCCACTTGGGAGGTTTATGGTGCCCCAAGTCACCGGTTGAATCCCGAATCGAGGAAAAGATTGACTCTGTATTACAGTCCGCGAACCAGAAATCCGGATAAGGAATTCTGTTAATCCGGGAGAAGGTGTTAGGCATTCCTGAGTTCCGTGGTTCTAACACGGTCGCTCAACTGTGATATTCGGCTTATTTATCTGATTCTAATACATGTTGAACCTATGCACAAATTTTAACTTCAACCACTTTTTATTTATTTTTTTAAGGAAAATTGCAACGTCACTAAAACAAATCTTGAACCACGTCACATAAATGCACCCGTGGTTTTTGACATATTTTAACTTCCTTGAGATTTGGATTTGGGTCACATTAATGCGCACCCGAGTTTAGGAAGGTAACCTCATTAAAATACGCGCCTAAAGAGACTAGCGCGTTATTATTTTTGGGGAAGGCCGTGAAATCCGCTAAACGTCCCATCCCGAATTCTAAGTATTTTATTGTAACCATTTATTGAGGACCCCACAATTTGTGCATTTTATTTGGCAAGGCCCGTCTCGTTTATTTTAGGAAGGTAAACCTAAAGCAATTGTGATTTTCTACTCTATTTATCTCTAATAACAAAATAAAATCCTAATTAATGAGCATTATTTAGGAGCTATTACTTTTGAACCTATGACTTCCAACTAAGTCAAACTCTCAATGGTTTAGGGGCCTCAAGGTCTGCCCAGGAACGAAATGGCCAACCTGCCTTGACAAGTTGCTACGTGTATGAAGTCTGAGCTGTCTGTGAAGGACATTGAAGCCCAAACCGTCCGCTAGTGGACTGTTAAGCCTTTAATTGTTAAATCAGACCCAGTTTTAACTCGAGTTAAATACACATACACTGAGATGCTACAAATTATTCAACATGCACTCGATGATTATGAAGATTACCTTACTTGCTTATCTATTAGTGAGTTCCTAATTATCACTATAAAGGGAAATCAGACGGGAAGCATGATTGGATTTGAGCAACAGTAATTACTAACTCAAACTAACAATATTAAACCAACACTCAATACTTAAAGGAATCATGAATTTAGAAATGGATTACTGAAGACTATTAGAACTGCTTATCGCCCTAGTGTCTGTTGATTATTAATTCAATGTCCAATTGCAAAACTATTCCTCATATAGATCCAAATTGCCCTACATTGATAACAATAGCTAGACCAAAATAAACTGCTAACTCCAGATTCAACATACTTATCTAATTAGTTTAACAATCCTTAAGCTAACAGTCCTAGATTTACCATTCAAAATAGTCCTATTTTTATTACAATAAGCACTCAATCAATATACAGAGAACTACCTAACGTAACAAAATTATCAAAATAGAACTACGACAGATATTCAACTTCAGTTTCATTTCACGTTTCTAACAGATGGAGCTACGTCGACATAGGCTCGAAATATGTACCTGGAAGTTGAAGTATAAACCAAAAAATGAGGGGGTCAGTCAAACAGCAAAAGCAACAGGAATCAGCAACAATTTTCAATAAGTATCAGCAGGCAGAACTCAAATAGCAACAACAAACCAGTCTCAACCCAGAAATGAACTTAACATACTCAAATTTTACCCCGGAATGAATTGTAGAATAACAACAACAACAGATACCCAAACAGACCGGATTGTACCAAACTACACTCAAAGAAGAACCAAATGCAGAACCTAAGAGGACTGATCATTTTTTTTCTATGTGTTTTTGACTCCCCTCTTCCTCTCCATTCCAGTCCCTTTTAAACTTCAGACTTCTCCTCCTTATCAGTGATTTCCCCATGTTCTCTGGTTTCCAGCCCATCAATAGGCACTAAGCTAGTGACATTTCCACTACCAATCCCCCCTTTTCATTTTTTAATTCACCCACTGACTTAGTGCTTTTCATTAATTGTACTACCCACTATCCTCTGCTAACAACCCCTTTACTTCAATTATTGAGGTTCCTCGATTACCCCTTAAATTACCCCTTTAAAAATTCCATGATTCATTCGAACCTATCAAATGGGTCAGATTGACCCAAAGTCTTTGGGCTACTGTATTAGCGGGTTCTGTGACCTTTGGGTCCTTGAACCCTTCGAGGCCCAAACTATGATCCAAAACCAGTTTTGGCGCTTATATGTAAGGCAAAAAAATGGAGTTGACTACTTTAAACTAGACTCAAGATACAACTGATTAACAACAAACAAGCATGGAATCAATTTATTAAATGGACGACCTAGTTCACAGACTAAATCAATGGACCAACAAAACCGGAGAATCAAAACATTCAAAAAAAATAAAAATAAAGAAAGGGGTAGGAGATGAAGAACAACCAATAACAATGCAAGAAAGAAAGAAAAATGAAAGCAAGTGAAACAGACATACCTAAACACTGGCCCAGCTATGAGATTCTTTCTTCATACACTTGATTTCGACCACACGGGGTCTTAACCATGTGTTCTCAAATGAAAACACATGGTCAAGATCCACTGTGGTCTCAATCGACAAAAAACCCGTCGCTTCTGTACTTTTGACAGTTTTAGGTCTCATCTTCCAGTTAAGATTCGACGAGTTAGGGGCGTATTCGAGGGGAACCTTCTTTGGATTTGTGGTGAGGGAGGTTTGGTGGTCATTTGGTGTTAATTTGGGGCTGAAGGGAAGTGGTGCAGCCACCAGAGGAAAGGGGGAAAGGGTGGCGGTTATTAGGGTCCCAGGTTTTCGATCTAATATTCGAGAAGATCGAGCAACATTCGAGGGAAACGGAGTGGGGATTCGGGACGGGGAGGTCGAGGGGAGTCTACGGTGTAAAAGTGGGAGGGATTGGGCGTCGAACACCACCGTAGGCGATTTCCGGTTTGGTGGCGGGTGGTGGCGTTACGTTTTGTCTCTGAAGAAGACGAGAGACGGGGGTGTGAGAATGAAATGGGGGTAAGAGGTCTGGGGGTTGTGGTATATTAAAATTGTTGATTTAATCAGGGCCGCTGGATGAATGGAATCCAACGGTCCTAATCGATTCAATAATCAAAACGGGGTCGTTTCAACCACATGGGTACTAGACCGGACCGGGTACAAGGTGGGTCGGGTCAGGGTTTGTCAATGGGTTAACTTTTGGACCGTTTGATCAAGCTGATTCAACGGTCCAGATTGACATGACCAAAACGTCGTCGTTTGGTCGACGCTGGGGGCGGACCGTGTTGGGGCGAATTTGATTTGGGCTTTTCAAATTAAACTGAATTTGGCCCAAAATTCTGATAAACTATTTATTATTCTTTTCCTTTTATTATTCTAGAATTCTAATAAAATAAAAAAATCCAAACCTAAATTTAAACTTGATCAATTTATCCTAAAAATGTTAATTAATTCTAAGTAGTAATTATCACAGAATAATTAAATACCAAATCACACAATTAAACACTAAAATGTAAAGTGCATTATTTTTTATGTTTTTCTTGTGAAAATAAAATTTTATTAAAAATAAAATCCTAAATTCAAAATGCTATATTTTTGTACTTTTCCATTATTTTACACAAATAAACGTGTACACACAAATGCAATCAATAGCTGAAAATATCACGAAAAATTCACAAAAAAGAAAAACTATTTTATTTTGAATTTTTGGGAGTAATTTGTGTGAGGCAAAAATTACGTGCTCACATTCATTAGAAATCTTGCTTTAGGTTCCTTATTTTCATTCTGTCATTACGCTCACCTTGTAACCATGATCAGTTAATAATCAATAAGCAGTTAACAACAAACCAAATACAAATAAATCACAAGCAACATACAACTATTTTATTTTGAAATTTTGTGGGAGTAGTTCTTGTAGGGCAAAAATCACGTGCTCACAGCTGCCCCTCTTTGTCCGGAAACACGAAGAGTTTTCGTGCAAAGATAAAGTGAGCGGATACGAGCGATTTTTGCCCGTTCGGCTACTCTGTGTGAAGCATTTTTGAAAGATTTGACTGAACCTCTACTTCAAAGGTTTCCTACATATCCCTGGCTAAAAGGGAATCGGGTCAATGTAGTTCGGGAAGTTTTGGTAGCTGGGACTACCATGGGGCTGTTATTTTGCTGTTACTGCTATCACTGTTGTTGCTACCGCTTACTGACCTCCTTATGACACCATGGTAAAAGAAAACAAGAAGCTAGACTAAACTAGAAATTACAAAATCTTATCTAGATCTTCAAACTTGCTCTTGTTGCCTTGTGCTTCCTCTGATGTTTCTTTACTTCCGACTTGCTTTGTATCCTCTCTTGATTGCCGAATTTGAACTGCTTATTTCCTTCTTGTGAGTTTCGAATTATTTTTCCTTCGAAGCTTGAACTGCCTTCTTCTGACTAGTGTTGCCTTCCTTCCGACTTCTGAACTTTAATTTATGCTGGGATCTTTGTTGCAACCTTCCGCTCTCCGGGCGGGCTCCTGACTTAACAAGATAATACCTCAATTCTCCAGGCGGGCTCCTGACTTCAATAAACCTTAAAATATAACACCTCCATTCTCTAGGCGGGCTCCTGACTTCAACAACTTCTTAAAATTATAACACCTCCATTCTCCAAGCGGGCTCCTGACTTCAACTACAACTTGAAAATATAACACCTCCATTCTCCAGGCGGCCTCCTAACTTCAATAAACCTTAAAATATAACACCTCCATTCTCCAGGCGGGCTCCTGACTTCAACAACTTCTTAAAATTATAACACCTCCATTCTCCAGGCGGACTCCTGACTTCAACTACAACTTGAAAATATAACACCTCCATTCTCCAGGCGGGCTCCTGACTTCAACAATTTATTAAAAATATAACACCTCCATTCTCCAGGCGGGCTCCTGACTTCGACTATTTCTAAAAATATAATACCTCCATTCTCCAGGCGGGCTCCTGACTTCAACTACCATTTAAAGATATAATACCTCCATTCTCCAGGCAGGCTCCTGACTTCAATAAAATATAACATCTCCATTCTCCAGGCGGGCTCCTGACTTCAACTACAACTTAAAGATATAACACCTCCATTCTCCAAGCAGGCTCCTGACTTCAACAACTTCTTAAAATGCGTTCTATCGCCGTGGTTCCTTCCTACCTCTTGAACCATTTTCCTTCTAACTTGAATAATCTTCTTTCAGAACTGCTTCCCTCAAAACCGGTGTTTCATTCCTTTGAAAACTGTTGGGGATAACTCCGGTGTTTCACTCAAAAATATGTTATTCTCCTCCTTCAAAGACTACTTCCCTTAAAGCTGGTGTTTTCCTTCCGAAATTGCTTTCTTTAAAACTTGTTTTGCCTTCTCCCAAAAACTGCTGGGGACACCGCTTTTCAACAAACTTGTGTTAGACTTCCAGAAAATTTTCGAAATGAAAGAAAATTTTTTGCCCCAGTTTGACAATCTTTCTTGTGGCATGTCTTCCCTTCATCAATAACATTTCTTGTCCCTGCTTCAAATCAAAGAAAATTTGTTAGTTTAAAATGTGGGGGACGTTCCTGCTGGGGATGGTTTTCCCCTTTTCTTTTTCCCATGCTCTGCGTTGTTCGACCATCTTGAAACTTGGCCGATAACTTTCAACCTTCTTGATGCTTCTGTTATTTGCCAACTTCTCAACCGTTGTCTTTCCACTTTTACTCCATACTTTCCACGACATCTTAGAGCAATCCATCATTTGGTCTTATAATGACGTCTTTCTTGTCCCGTCACATTATCTTCGGCTTGTCTTATCCCCATTTACCTTGTCCCATGTTGGCGACTGGTAGTTGGCCTTGAAAATCCTTCTTAAAAACAAACTACTAAAAAATCTTTAACCAAAAGAAATGAAAGATGATGACTTCAAAAGACAAAAAAAAATATTCCTAAAGAATTGTTTGAAGAGAAAAAGGAAAAAGACTTATTTGAATGGTATAACCGATCTCCATGATCATGTCGTGCATTTTGGTTTAATCAACCCAGCCTATTATATCACTCAATCTTTTTGATGACCTTACTTTGCATTTCAAAAGGTCCCGCCACCCAACTCTTTTGCTGAATCAACATCTTTGTTTTGCTTGATGCCTCGACGGATTATTTCTGTCAACCTTACCTCGTTTGCCCACTTTCAATTCCTTGTCGCCTTATAGTGCCTTTCGATGGGTTTTCACTAATAAGACTCTCATTTCTCTCAACTCTCGTCGCCCTACGGTGCCTGTGAAGGTTCTCACCGATAAGACTCTCTCATTTTATTTCTCTCAACTTCCGTCGCCTTATGGTGCCCGTGAAAGTTTTCACCAATAAGACTCTCTCATTTTATTTCTTTTCAGCTGGGGATTGAGGTGTTACTGATAAGATTCTCTCATTTCATTTCCTTTCTGCTGGGGATTCTCTCATTTCATTTCTTTTCTGCTGGGGACCAGAGTATTACTCCAGACTGCCATTTGCCCGACTTGGCACTTCTCGGATACTGATCGGGAGGTCTTTTGGACATCAATATGGGTTTCTGGTGTATGGCTAAAAAAAAATTTAAAATAATTTTGATGGGTAAAACATTACAACTTTTTGAATCACCTTTCTTTCCCAAAATTATAAACACCACTTCTGCCCCAGTTTTTCTTGCTTGGGGATTTTCGATTCTTATTACACTATGACCGAGTCGTGATACGCCTACGTATCCTTTTTAAGGAATCAGGTCAAACGTAGTTCCCAATTCCTTTGTTTTTCCTGTGACTTTTCCTTTGATCCCAATTCCCAATCAGGTCAAAGGTTGAAGTGTTTGGATGGAAGAACAAATTGTCTCCGTCATTTCATTCTCCGATACCATGCCAAATGCAAACAAAAAACAATTACAACTAAAGGAAATCATACATAATATCTCTTAACTGCGTCAGAATTGATAGCCATGTCTGTGCATTTTCCTTCGATATCTGTTAGACATAAAGCACCATTGGAAAATACTCTAGTTACAATGAATGGCCCTTGCCAATTCGGGGCGAACTTGCCTTTTGCCTCAGCCTGATGTGGAAGGATGCGTTTCAGCATTTGCTGACCCACTTCAAATTTCTAGGGATGCACCTTTTTGTTGTACGCTCTTGCCATTCTCTTTTGATATAACTGGCCATGACACATAGCTGCCAACCTTTTTTCTTCAATCAAGTTCAACTGCTCCAGATGAGTTTTGACCCACTCATCATCATCAATCTCAGCTTCAGCGACAATCCGAAGGGACGGGATTTCAACTTCCGCAGGTATTACGGCCTCAGTTCCATATACCAACAAATAAGGAGTTGCACCTACTGAAGTACGGACAGTGGTGCGATAACCCAACAATGCAAATGGTAATTTTTCATGCCATTGCCTCGAACCTTCTACCATTTTCCGAAGTATATTCTTTATGTTTTTGTTGGCTGCCTCAACTGCTCCATTCGCCTTGGGTCGATATGGGGTGAAATTGCGGTGTGTAATCTTAAACTGTTGACATACCTCTTTCATGAAATTGCTGTTAAGATTAGCACCATTATCTGTGATGATCACCTTCGGGATTCCAAATCGACAAATGATATGAGAGTGAACAAAATCGACCACTGCTTTCTTGGTCACAGACTTGAAAGTTTTGGCCTCAACCCATTTGGTGAAATAATCAATGGCTACCAGAATGAACCTATGCCCGTTGGATGTTGCTGGCTCAATTGGTCCAATGATATCCATGCCTCAAGCGACAAAGGGCCATGGCGCTGACATTGTGTGCAATTCCGATGGTGGAGAATGAATCAAATCTCCGTGTATCTGGCACTGATGACATTTGCGCACAAAACCAATACAATCTCGCTCCATGGTGAGCCAATAATAACCTGATCGGAGAATTTTCTTCGCCAGCACATATCCGCTCATATGTGGTCCGCAGACTCCTGAATGTACTTCGGACATGACAACCATAGCCTGTCTAGCATCTATGCACCTTAACAATCCCAGGTCTGGTGTTCTTTTATACAGAACTCCTCCACTCAAGAAAAATCCACTTGCCAACCGTCGAATTTTTCTCTTTTGATCCCCCGTGGCTTGCACTGGGTATATCCCCATTCTGATGTATTACTTGATATTGTGGAACCATGGTTCGCCATCCAGTTCTTCTTTAATCATGTTACAATAAGCATGCTGATCTCGGACTTGAATATGCAAATGATCGACATAAGCTTTGTCCGGATGGTGCAGCATTGATGCTAGGGTAGCCAAAGCATCGGCGACCTCATTATGGACCCTCGGAATATGCCTGAACTCCACTGATCTAAACCGTTGACAAAGATCATGCAAGAATTGTCGGTACGGTATGAGCTTCAAATCTCGCGTTTCCCATTCTCCTTGAATTTGATGTACCAGAAGGTCTGAGTCTCCCAAGACCAAGACTTCCTGGACATCCATGTCTGCAGCTAACCTTAAACCCAAAATACATGCTTCGTACTCAGCCATATTATTGGTACAATAAAAGCGAAGCTGAGCCGTAACAGGATAGTGATGCCCTGTTTCAGAAATAAGCACACCTCCTATTTCGACTCCTTTCATGTTAGCAGCCCCATCAAAGAAAAGTTTCCAGCTTGGTTTTTTGGCCTATTCTAGTTCATTAATATGAATCACCTTTTCATCAGGAAAATAAGTCCTCAGTTGCTCATACTCTTCATCGACCGGGTTCTCGGCCAAATGATCGGCCAGTGCTTGGGCTTTCATCGCAGTCCGAATCACATAGATTATGTCAAACTCTGTGAGCAAAATCTGCCATTTTGCAAGTCTTCCTGTCGGCATAGGCTTTTGAAAGATATACTTCAATGGATCCAAGCATGAAATGAGGTAAGTAGTGTAGGATGACAAATAATGTTTCAACTTCTATGCCACCCAAGTTAAGGCGCAACATGTCCTTTCCAGGTGAGTGTACTTAACCTCATAAGCTGTGAACTTCTTGCTAAGATAATAGATGGCTTGCTCCTTCCTGTCGGTGACGTCATGCTGCCCCAGTACACCTCCAAATGAATTTTCCAAGACTGTCAAGTAAAGAATCAAAGGTCTCCCTGATTCTGGCGGAACCAACACAGGTGGGTTAGTCAAGTAACCTTTTATCTTGTCAAACACTTCTTGACACTCATCAGTCCACTTGATCGCAGCGTCCTTCCTCAACAACTTGAAAATGGGCTCACAAGTTGTCGTGAGCTGAGCAATAAACCTGCTGATGTAGTTCAGCCTTCCTAACAGACTCAGCACTTCAGTCTTTGTCACACCTCCTTTTTCCGCACCCGATGGGGTGCAAGGGAGTTTTTTCCAATTAAAGGACAATCGAAACGGGATTCGTTTATTTATTTCAGAGTCGCCACTTGGGAGATTTAGGGTGTCCCAAGTCACCAATTTTAATCCCGAATCGAGGAAAAGAATGACTCCATATTACAGTCTGCGCACCAGAAATCCGGATAAGGAATTCTGTTAACCCGGGAGAAGGTGTTAGGCATTCCCGAGTTCCGTGGTTCTAGCACGGTTGCTCAACTGTTATATTCGGCTTGATTATCTGATTTTATACAAATATGAACTTATGTGCAAAATTTTATCTTTTTACCGCTTTCTTACTTATTGTTATTATTTTACGAGAATTGCAACGTCGTGGAAACATATCTCGAACCACGTTACATCAATGCACCCGTAGTTGTTTGGCATATCTCGACTCGGTTGAGATTTGGATTTGGGTCACATAAATGTGCACCCGAGTTAAGGAAAATAAATTATTAAAGGCGCGCCTAAAGCAACTAGCGTCTTGTTATTTTGGGGAAGGTCGTAAAATTCGCTAAACGGCCTGTCCTCGAATTCTAAGTATTTTAATATATACATTTAGAGGGCCCCGCAGCTTGTGCATTTTTTGTTTGTCGAGGCTCGTCTCATTCATTATTAAAAAGAATTTGCAATGTCATGGAAATACATCTCAGACCACGTCACAATCAATGTACCCGTGATTAGAGACACATTTCGATTTCGTTGAGATTTGGATTTGGGTCACATAAATGTGCACCCGAGTTTAAGGAGATAACATTATTAAATACGCGCCTAAAGCGACTAGCGCAGGGTTATTTTGAGAAAAGGCCGTGAAGTTCGTTAAGCGGCCGATCCCGAGTTCTAAGTAATTAACACATACATTTGTGAGGGCCCCGCAATCTATATATTTTACTAGGCGAGGCTCATCTCATTTATTTTAAATGGACAAATCCTAAAGCGACTACATCTTTTCTATTAAAATTAGTCTCTAAAATAAATAAAGAAAATCCTAATTAATTACGAGCTTTTTTTTATTTAAGAAAGCATGGCATACTAATTGCTATATTAATACAAATATTGATGAACAAGAATTTTACTAAAAAAAATTCGAAATTATAAATAAAATAAAAATTTGACAACTAATATTCAAAAGAATCAAATATAGTTAGATTGAAGCTCGCATTATTATATATAAAAAAACTATTGGAATTAATTATTCACAACCATTTGAAACTGGATTTAACCATAATTACTAAAGCTTAATAGAAAGTTTATTAGACTTAAACGTTCTTCTAATTTTGTTTGAACTCAAATCATGCCACCTAATTCACGAAATTTAGTTCAAATTCATGCCTTAGCTAAATTTAAGTACTTGTTCAAAATTAACCTACTGTTGATAATCTTAGAACCTTCATAGCTAGTGAATTAACCCGTTTTGCCAAGCCGATTCATTAAAGACTAACTTATGTTATTTTCTATTATTCAAATTATTATTCAATAATACATAAAATAGCCTAAATACAATCAATAAAAGGAATAGAAAAAAAGCGAAATTAAAACTTCAAAATTCGATTCTTCATATGTATTCATGCTTCCACATTTTTAGCTTGCAATAACTAGTATTACATTCGTGTACCTGGTATTGGAAAACAAGAGAAGATGAAGCTGAGAAGCAGCAACAGTAGTAACAATGTAGCACAACAACGACAGTCCAGCAACACAGGAATAGACCAGTAACAGTAGGAATAGTAGAAAATCCAGGAGACTATAAATGACTCCAAGTATAGAGAAGAAGTAAAAGGCAGGAAGGTTCTGACTATTTCAGATCTTAAGCGAGGCAATGAAACAGTAACTATTCTTTTTCAACTTCAAAACTCTCCAAAATGAGTTATGCCCCTGTATATTCAGTGTATCCAGAATGTATATCGGGTGTATACTTCTCACTCTGCCCCCCCTTTTTTTCTTCTTTCTATCTAGTTTTTCCTCTTTTTTTCCACCCCTTCTTCCTAAATTTTCTCTTCTATTTATAGCAAAATTTTCGAAATTTTCAGATTTGTTTTTTTTTTATTTTATTATTTTTTTAATTAAAAGAAATCCCACTTACAAATTGCTTTTATTTTTTTAGAAAAAGAAATCCCACCTTTATTTACTTTTATTTTTAAAATTCTAACTTTAATTACTTTATCTTATTTAAAATCCCACTTTTTATTTTTTTAAAAGAGAATCTCACTTTATTTAACTTTTCTTTAAAAAACAAACCACTATCTTTTCTTTTTCTTTTAAAAATGCTACTTTCAATTACTTTAAATTTTTTAAATTTTCAGATACCTTTATATTTATTTTTTAATTCCAACCTTATTTTACTTTTAAATTTTTTAAAACTTTTTACATTTTTTAAATTTTCTACATTCTTTTAACTTTTTTTTATTTTTTTATTTTTTATTTTTTTAAAATCATTTCCGAAATTACTATATATATATATTTTTTAAAATAAAAATAATAAATAAAATAAAATATTTTCGGATTTTTTTTATATATAAAAAAACAAAAAATAAAACTATTAATAGTGATAATTCACTTTTTATTTTTTATTTTTTTGGTTTTGTTTTGTGTTGGACAAAAATGAAGAAGGGGTGTTGGGTTAATGGAGCGGACCGGATCGACCCGGTTTGAAACGGACCGGGTCATGGGGAAAGTTGGGCAATTATTTGGGCCTGTGGTTTGAAATTGAAGAAGTGGCCCAATCCGATTTTTCTTTGTATTTTTGTTCTCTTTTCTTCTTTTATTTTTCTAAAACTAAATTATAAATGTACTTAAATTATTATTAAGAACTAAATTAAGTTATAAAAGCGCAAATTAACTTCCAATAACAATTAACGCACAATTAAGTAATAATTAAGCATAAAATTGTTCATTTGGACATTAAATGCTAAAAATGCAAAAGATGCCTATTTTTGTATTTATTATTAATTTAACAAATAAACATGCATAGACAAACATACAAATAGTTACACAAAATATCACAAAAATTGCACACCAAGAAAAATTATTTTATTTTTGAATTTTTTGGGAGTAATTCTCATATAGGGCAAAAATCACGTGCTTACAGCTGCCCCTCTTTGCCCGAAGACACGAATGGTTTTCGTGCAAAGATAAAGCGAGCGATTTTTGCCCATCCGAGTACTCCGTGTGAAGCATTTTTTTTTATTTTTTTATTTTGAAAAAGATTTGACTGAACCTTTGCTTCAAAGGTTTCCTACATATCCTGGGCTAAACAGGAATCAGGTCAATGTAGTTCGGGAAGCTTTGGTAGCTGGGACTACCGTGGGACTGCAATGTTACTGTTGTTGCATGCTGTTATCACTGCTTACCGATCTCCTTGTTACACCGTGCTTAAAAGAAAACAAGAAGCTAGGCTAGACTAAAATTTGTTCTTGTTGCCTTGCTTTCTTGTCGGCTTGTGTTTCCTCCGGTGCTTTTCTTTCTTGAATTTGGGCGTGATACTGGCCTTTTGCTTTTCTGAATACCAGTTTTCATCATTTTGCTCGGTCCGCTAGGGACATGGCTTTCTTCATCAAGCTTTTTGGCGGTTCCTCTGGTGGGTACGACTCTCTTCATCAGACTTGTTATGCTGGGCATGATTTAATGTTCACCAGCTGCTTCTTTCAAGACGCCTCTTTTCTTCCTTTTGACTCATGCGCCTGAATTTGTGCTGGGACCTCTTGTTGCAACCTTCTGTTTCCGGTGCTGAGATTTTATTGTTTCCTGCTGGAGATTCTTGTTGTAACCCTCTGTTTTATTGTCTTCTGACTTGATCTTGAAATGTATGCCTCTGTTATTATGGGCGGGCTCCCAACTTCAACACTTGAAAAGTAAAGACTGGAATGTATGCCTCTGTTATCTGGGCGGACTCCCAACTTCACTACTTGAAAAATAAAGACTGGAATGTATGCCTCTGTTATCTGGGCGGACACCCAACTTCACTACTTGAAAAGTAAAGACTGGAATGTATTCTTCTGTTATTATGGGCGGGCGCCTGGCTTCATCATCTTGAATTTAACAACCTCTATTCTCCAGGTGGGATCCTACAACCAAAACAAACAAAACAAACGAGAATTTCCTAACCCAGTTTGCACTGGAAAGATTTGTGAGTCGTTAGCAAAATTGTAACCTATATATACTACTGATGCAATGATGAGAGTAAACTAAAGACTAGGCTAGGATGTGCATCTCCTACGAGTAAAACCAAAACTCTTGCTAGCAAATGTGTCTGCTAAAAAAACCTCAATGACTCAAACTAGAAAGTGCTTCTTCTATAGTTGAATCGGAATGAGCTAAACTAGGAAGTGCGTCTCCTAAGGGTGAAAACTTCAAAGAACTAGACTAGGAATTGTGTTTCTTATGGTCGAACTCAAAATGAATCAAACTACGAAGTGCATCTCCTAAGGGTGAAATCTCAATTCCGGAAGTGCGTCTCCTGAAATAAAGTATAACCTGAAAAAGCCAAACTAGGAAGTGCATCTCCTAAAGTAAAAGTATAACCTAAAAAAGCCAAACTAGGAAGTGTGTCTCCTAAAGTAAACTTAATTCAGGAAGTGCGTTTCCTATGCACGAAATTAAACTTAGGAAGTGCGTCTCCTAAGGGTTAAATAGTCTTAGGAAGTGCGTCTCCTATGGGTGAAACCTTAATGATTTTGAACTAGGAAGTGCGTCTCCTATGAATGAAAATAATTTAGGAAATGCGTCTCCTATGCGTGAAATCTTAATTTAGGAAGTGCGTCTCCTATGGGATAAAAGTAAACTTAGGAAGTGCGTCTCCTATGGGCAAAACTAAACTTTAAGGAAGTGCGTCTCCTATTAGGTACAATAAACTTAGGAAGTGCGTCTCCTGTGGGTACAATAAACTTAGGAAGTGCATCTCCTATTGGTAGAACTGAACTTGGGAAATGCGTCTCCTATGGTAAAACTGAACTTAGGGAGTGCGTCTCCTATTGTTAGAACTGAACTTAGGAAGTGCGTCTCCTATGGTAAAACTGAACATAGGAAGTGCGTCTCCTATGGTAAAACTGAACTTTAGGAAGTGCGTCTCCTATGGTAAAACTGAACTTAGGAAGTGTGTCTCCTATTGGGTACAATAAACTTAGGAAGTGCGTCTCCTATTGGGAAAAACTAAACTTAGGAAGTGCATCTCCTATTGGTAAAACTTACTTAGGAAGTGCATCTCCTATGGGTACAACTATACTTAGGAAGTGCGTCTCCTGTTGGTGAAATAAACTTAGGAAGTGCGTCTCCTATTGGTGAAATAAACTTAGGAAGTGCGTCTCCTATTGGTGAAACTTTTCTTAGGAAGTGCGTCTCCTATTGGGTAAAACTAACTTAGGAAGTGCGTCTCCTATTGGGTGAAATAACTTAGGATGTGCGTCTCCTATTGGGTGAAATAACTTAGGAAGTGCGTCTCCTATTGGTACAACTAAACTTAGGAAGTGCGTCTCCTATTGGTGAAACTATTCTTAGGAAGTGCGTCTCCTATTGGTAAAACTTGGCTTAGGAAGTGCGTCTCCTACTGGTGAAACTATTCTTAGGAAGTGCGTCTCCTATAGGTGAAACTATTCTTAGGAAGTGCGTCTCCTCTTGGTGAAACTATTCTTAGGAAGTGCGTCTCCTCTTGGTGAAACTATTCTTAGGAAGTGCGTCTCCTTAGGATGTGCGTCTCCTATTGGTGAAACTTAGCTTAGGAAGTGTGTCTCCTATTGGTGAAACTTAGCTTAGGAAGTGCGTCTCCTATTGGTGAAACTATTCTTAGGAAGTGCGTCTCCTATTGATGAAACTATTCTTAGGATGTGCGTCTCCTATTGGTGAAACTGACTTAGGATGTGCGTCTCCTATTGGTGAAACTTACTTAGGAAGTGCGTCTCCTCTTGGTGAAACTTAACTTAGGATGTGCGTCTCCTGTTGGTGAAACTAACTTAGGATGTGCGTCTCCTATTGGTGAAACTAACTTAGGATGTGCGTCTCCTCTTGGTGAAACTATTTTTAGGAAGTGCGTCTCCTTAGGACGTGCGTCTCCTATTGGTGAAACTTTTCTTAGGAAGTGTGTCTCCTCTTGGTGAAACTAACTTAGGATGTGCGTCTCCTCTTGGTGAAACTATTTTTAGGAAGTGCGTCTCCTTAGGACGTGCGTCTCCTATTGGTGAAACTTTTCTTAGGAAGTGTGTCTCCTCTTGGTGAAACTAACTTAGGATGTGCGTCTCCTCTTGGTGAAACTATTTTTAGGAAGTGCGTCTCCTATTGGTGAAATTGACTTAGGAAGTGCGTCTCCTAATGGTGAAACTTATCTTAGGATGTGCGTCTCCTATTGGTGAAACTTAACTTAGGATGTGCGTCTCCTATTGGTAAAAATAAACTTTAGGAGGAAATACATCTCCTATGGGTAAAAAACAAACTTAGGAGGAAATGCATCTCCTAAGGGTGAAACTAAAACAAACTTAGGAGGAAATGCATCTCCTATGGGTGGACCAAAACAAACTTAGGAGGAAATGCATCTCCTATGGGTGGAACTAAAACAAACTTAGGAGGAAATGCATCTCCTATGGGTGGACTAAAACAAACTTAGGAGGAAATGCATCTCCTATGGGTGAAACTAAAACAAACTTAGGAGGAAATGCATCTCCTATGGGTGGACTAAAACAAACTTAGGAGGAAATGCATCTCCTATGGGTGGACTAAAACAAACTTAGGAGGAAATGCATCTCCTATGGGTGAAACTAAAACAAACTTAGGAGGAAATGCATCTCCTATGGGTAAAAATAAACTTAGGAGGAAATGCATCTCCTATGGGTGAAATAACTTAGGAAGTGCGTCTCCTATTGGCAAAACTAGACTTAGGAAGTGCGTCTCCTATTGGTAAAGGCTAGGCTTAGGAAGTGCGTCTCCTATTGGTAAAGGCTAGGCTTAGGAAGTGCGTCTCCTATTGGTAAAGGCTAGGCTTAGGAAGTGCGTCTCCTATTGGAACAGACGTGGAATGTATTCCCTTGTTATACAGGTGGGCGCCTAATGGTAAAGACATGAAATGCATTCCCTTGTTATACAGGTGGGTGCCTGAAATATGAAATGCACAGACAAAAAGTATTCCTCTCGTTATTCAGGTGGGCGCCTGTCTATACTAAGACATAAAAGTATTCCTCTCGTTATTCAGGTGGGCGCCTGTCTTCGAGAAAATTTTCACAATGAGAAAATTTTCTGCCCCGGTTTGATGATTTTCTTTATGGCATGTCTTTCCGCCATCAATAACGTTCATTTTCCCTGTTTCTAAATCAAAGAAAAATTTGTTAGTTTAAAAACATGGTAAGCGGTCATGCCACTCTTGTTCGGGATGGTTTCCTCTTTCTCCTTTCCCAGCTTTGTGTTCCATTATGCTATCAAACTTGCTGGGGATGATATTAATTGCTGACACTGGCCCATCCCTTTTATCAATCTCATCTTGATAGGGATACCCTTCTTGACACGGGTTTTGCGCCTGTTCCTTGTACCACTTGGATGTACTAGTTGATGGCCTATTTTGAAGTCATTTCCCACTGGTTCCGACCAAACAGACTCTACTAGGGAATTTTCCTATGAAAGGAAAAAAATAAAAAGAAACAAAATAAAGACAAAGGAAAAGATGACTCTTTAACAAAAGAAACTATAAATAAAAATCTATCAAACGCAGATACAGACTCTAATGGCCATGACATGCGTATGTGGCCTATCCTCTGCCGTCAATCGTCTCTCAAGACCTTCCCTTGATGATTCCCCATCTGATTCCCAATCTTATTCGACTTGTAGTGCCCGAAGGGGTTTTCACTATCAAGCCTCTCTCATTTTGGTTTTCTCTCAGCTTTCATCGCCTTATGGTGCCTGTGAAGGTTTTCACCAATAAGACTCTCTCATTTGTATCACTTTCCAGCTGGGGATTTGGAGTGTTGCCGGTATGACTCTTTTTGTTGGAGATTAGAGTCCTTTCTGATGTGGAACAGAATGTTATGTTCGCCGGTAAGACTCTTCATTTGTCTGACTTGGCATTTTTTGAAAACTGATCAGAAGGTCTTTCTTTGGACCGTAATGTAGGTTTTGGATAGGCTAGAAAGAAAGGGTATAAATGGCTCAAAAAATACATTAATTTTGGGTTATTAGTTACAACCTTCGGAATTAGGTTTATTTACAACAAACGCAACTTTTGCCCTAGTTTCTTGCTTGTGGATATTTTAATTGATTTTTTTTTCATTTTTCAAAACTATGACCGAGCCGTGAAGCGCCTACGTATCATCTTTGAGGAATCAGGTCAAACGTAGTTCCCAATTCCTCTTTTTCATTTGACTTTCTTTTGTTTTTGTTTTTTTGTTATCATTTTTCTCTTCTTTTTTTCTTTTCTCTTTTTTCGTTTTGTTGTTTTTCTTTTCTTTCTTTTCCATGTTTTGCGTCTCTAACTTGTTGTTACCGATTCCGAATGAGGGGTATGAAAGAAAATAAATAAGGCTCAAAAGGGGTAACGAGGGATAAAGTGTTTAGGTAGCAGAACAAAATGCCTTCGTCATTCCAGTCTTCAAAACATGCCAAGTGCAAACAACACAATTGATCATAGATTTATAGTCTATTCCGATGATGCTGGACTTGACAATCATATTCATATTTGCTTTTTCATTTGTCAATTCTAAAACACCGTTGGGTGACACTCTTATTATCATGAATGACCCTCATGCCAATTTGGCGAATCTTGCTTTTAACGGTTTTATTTGTGTTTTACTTGCCCTAGTTCCACATGACTCGGACTCCAAATAATCTTGAACCGTTCTTACTCCCTTTAAACGCTTTGATCACCTTCCCAGGGGTTTATGATTAACTTTTAAGATTAGGCCCAAACTGGGTGCGCATGTCATGTCACTAGAATCGGCATTGAATAAAAATGATAAAAGGACTAAACAAAAGAAAACTGGAAATAATAGAAGACCGGATTTTGCATTTAGATTACCGGTGAAATGGTTTGAAAAGACAAAAACAAACCGGAATAAAATCCTAAACAACCTGGGCAAAACTTAAACAAACCGTTATGACAAAAAATGGAAAGATAAGCGGAAAGATATTGATACAAAACAAAATCCGAATTACAATCCTAATAATCCGAACAAACAGAAATGACAACAAAATAAGCCACCACAAGCTTCTCTCTTGTTAACCAAAGAACGGAGCGTCCTCCCACTTTATCAAAACTGGCATCTTAGCCACTGAGCTTCGCATCAATACTGCCAAGACCATTATCAGCTTCAGTATCATCCATCTTCGTCAACAAGTTCCCAATAGGATTCAAGTGCTTCTGTTATCAGGCCTGATCCCCGCAGAGTGTGTATCATGGGGTGCAAGTAAAGGAATCTGAGTGTCATCGTCCGGCTTACCACAAACCAACCACCTTAACTTTCTTTGCAAAACAAACAGGTTAGAATGGACTAAGTCAGTCCTCATTATTAACAACATCTTTTTTTCTTTTTCTTTTTTTTTCGATGTTTTTTTTTTCCTTCTTTTTTTTCATTTTTCTGTCTCTTTTTTCGATTTTTTCGATTTTTTTTTTCATTTTTCCTTTTTGATTTTTTTCATTTTTTTTTGTTGTGGTCGAATCTTATGGAGATTGCCTACGTATCATGACCCCGCATGAATCAGACCTTGCGTAGTTCGTGCCAATAAAGATAAACAATACTCAACATTTTTTTTTATTTTCATATTAAAACAAACTGGGTTTCAAAGGTTTAAAGATGACCTACAAACTTGAAAATCAAACAACCCGCATATTCTAATCAAAAGATTTACAAACTCAAAAACAAACGCTAGCTTCCTTTCCCCGTTTGTCAAATGCAACCAAACGGCTATTTTTGCAAATGTGGCCCCTTCCAAATTTCACATGAATTTTGAGGCCGAGGAGGATTATTTTATGACACTTTACAAACTTGTCCGTTCTTTTACGAAAATAGCCTTTCGACAACTGAAAGATACTCTAAGGCTATTTCGGCAAGAACGGTTTAAGACGCGGCTGAAGCTGGCTTGGCTTATTTTTGACAAAACCCAAAGGTATTCACCTGACCGCTGACTTTTTTCCAAACTACAATAAAAACGTGGTGTTGCAAACACGGCCCTTCAGCGCCTCGGGGACGAAGATTTATAAGGCTGTGTGGGTCGACTAGACCAAAAATCCTAAACATGACCCAAAGGTGGCTATTTATGCAAAGTCAGCCTTCCGGCGTCCCTTTCGGGAACATTCGGCTATTTATGACAAAACAGCATCACCTGACTTATTTATGACTCTTTTTATCATTTTTTCAAATTAGAAAACTCAATATTGCAAGCACGGCCTTTCAACGTCTCGGGGACGAAGATTTTTAAGGCTGTGTGGGTCAACTGGACCAAATCTTAAAAAATGACCCGAAGGTGGCTGTTTACGCAAAGTCAGCCTTCCGGCGTCCCTTTCGGGAACATTCGGCTATTTATGGCAAAACAACATCACCCGACTTATTTACGACAAAAATCAATATTTGACATATTATTTGTTTTTTTTATTATTATTAATTAATTGTTTTTGGCTTTTTAGCAAAAGATGGGGTTGGACCCGATGAGGGTTGCCTACGTATCTCACATCCGGTGAGAATCAAACCCGCGTAGTTCGGGCTGATCATGAATAAGTAAATGAACTAACATTTTTTTTAATTGAAATTTGTGAAAGAACTGCTTCAAAAGAAGAAAGGAAGTATTTTTTTTTTATTGATTTTCTTTTGAAAGAAAGACTTGTAAAAATTCCTTTTCTTTTGATTTGAACTTTGAGAATTTCAAAAGTAAAAGGAAGATATTTGTTTTTCTGAATTTTCATTTGTTTTTATTCTAAAGAAAAAAGAAAAAAAATTTAGAATTTTACTTTTAATAAAAGAAATGCTTCTAAAAAGTATTTTTTGAATTTTGAATTTTCTTTTCAATTTGAAAGAAGAATCAAAATATTTTCGGATTTTTTTATTTTTTTTTATTTTTATTATTTTTGTTTTATCAACAATGGAAAATAAAGATATTTATATTATTTTTGCAAGACATATCTTTTTGGAATTTTACTTTGAATTTTCTTGGCAAGACAAATACCCTTTGCAGCAAATAAAGATATATATATCTTTCGGAAATAAAAAAAAACTTTTCGGATTTATATATATATTTGCGACAAATAATGAAAGACTCTTTTTCATTTTTATATATATATATATATATATATATATATATATATATATATATATATATATATATTTGCGACAAATAATGAAAGACTCTTTTTCATTTTCATTTTCATGGCAAGACAAATTATTTTCCTTTTCTATTTTTTTGAAAAACAAGACAGAACAACGACTCTTTTTTTCTATTTTTCCTTTGCTTTTAATAAAATAAACTAATAAGACATTCTTATTTTCTCAAAATTTCGGCAGAGTTTTGACAGTATTGGGGTATTGGTTTTTTTTCAAAAATAAACAATCAATTCTCTAACCGCTATTTTTCGATTTCACAATATTCATAATATTCAAACACCGGCCAGCGAGACAAAATAAATGCACGGAAAACAAATAGGATGCATCAGGATGGTCTTTTCATATCAGGTTGCTAGTCCTAGACGGACTCAACCCCTGTGTTGAGTCCCCTAAGTCAAATGCAACGTGATGCAAATAAGCGTTCCTACTAGGGATCCGGCATGAAGTCACGTTATTCTATGTTCAAAACCTGGGTCGGTGTTCTAGACAGTGTACCCGAGCGGACAACTCGAGTTGAGGAAGGAGCTCCTTTCCGGGAACCAAAAGGCCAGCCGGCTTAGAAACTTTCCGAGCCTCTTTTATTTAGGGTATGACACTAACAGAATAGGGAGTCTCAACCAGTGAGCACATCCCCGGAAGTAAGAAGAGAAAGGTTTCGGCACAATTTATATACAGTTCAGATAATATCAAAGCGGTAAAAGCAGCATTTAGCACATTATGCTCAAAACATGTAAAAATCAGATAAAGCCAAATATAACAATTTATCTAAGCTCGAATTCTTAACCCTGAACCAGTCTTTGTCACACCTCCTTTTTCCGCACCCGATGGGGTGCAAGGGAGTTTTTTCCAATTAAAGGACAATCGAAACGGGATTCGTTTATTTATTTCAGAGTCGCCACTTAGGAGATTTAGGGTGTCCCAAGTCACCAATTTTAATCCTGAATCGAGGAAAAGAATGACTCCATATTACAGTCTGCGCACCAGAAATCCGGATAAGGAATTCTGTTAACCCGGGAGAAGGTGTTAGGCATTCCCAAGTTCCGTGGTTCTAGCACGGTTGCTCAACTGTTATATTCGGCTTGATTATCTGATTTTATACAAATATGAACTTATGTGCAAAATTTTATCTTTTTACCGCTTTCTTACTTATTGTTATTATTTTACGAGAATTGCAACGTCGTGGAAACATATCTCGAACCACGTTACATCAATGCACCCGTAGTTGTTTGGCATATCTCGACTCGGTTGAGATTTGGATTTGGGTCACATAAATGTGCACCCGAGTTAAGGAAAATAAATTATTAAAGGCGCGCCTAAAGCAACTAGCGTCTTGTTATTTTGGGGAAGGTCGTAAAATTCGCTAAACGGCCTGTCCTCGAATTCTAAGTATTTTCATATATACATTTAGAGGGCCCCGCAGTTTGTGCATTTTTTGTTTGTCGAGGCTCGTCTCATTCATTATTAAAATGAATTTGCAATGTCATGGAAATACTTCTCAGACCACATCACAATCAATGTACCCGTGATTAGAGACACATTTCGATTTTGTTGAGATTTGGATTTGGGTCACATAAATGTGCACCCGAGTTTAAGGAGATAACATTATTAAATACGCGCCTAAAGCGACTAGCGCAGGGTTATTTTGAGAAAAGGCCGTGAAGTTCGCTAAGCGGCCGATCCCGAGTTCTAAGTAATTAACACATACATTTGTGAGGGCCCCGCAACCTATATATTTTACTAGGCGAGGCTCATCTCATTTATTTTAAATGGACAAATCCTAAAGCGACTACATCTTTTCTATTAAAATTTTTCTCTAAAATAAATAAAGAAAATCCTAATTAATTACGAGCTTTTTTTTATTTAAGAAAGCATGGCATACTAATTGCTATATTAATACAAATATTGATGAACAAGAATTTTACTAAAAAAATTCGAAATTATAAATAAAATAAAAATTTGACAACTAATATTCAAAAGAATCAAATATAGTTAGATTGAAGCTCGCATTGTTATATATAAAAAAAACTATTGGAATTAATTATTCACAACCATTTGAAACTGGATTTAACCATATTTACTAAAGCTTAATAGAAAGTTTATTAGACTTAAACGTTCTTCTAATTTTGTTTGAACTCAAATCATGCCTTAATACCTAATTCACGAAATTTAGTTCAAATTCATGCCTTAGCTAAATTTAAGTACTTGTTCAAAATTAACCTAATGTTGATAATCTTAGAACCTTCATAGCTAGTGAATTAACCCGTTTTGCCAAGCCGATTCATTAAAGACTAACTTATGTTATTTTCTCTTATTCCAATTATTATTCAATAATACATAAAATAGCCTAAATACAATCAATAAAAGGAACAGAAAAAAAGCGAAATTAAAACTTCAAAATTCGATTCTTCATATGTATTCATGCTTCCACATTTTTAGCTTGCAATAACTAGTATTACATTCGTGTACCTGGTATTGGAAAACAAGAGAAGATGAAGCTGAGAAGCAGCAACAGTAGTAACAATGTAGCACAACAACGACAGTCCAGCAACACAGGAATAGACTAGTAACAGTAGGAATAGTATTTCAGATCTTAAGCGAGGCAATGAAACAGTAACTATTCTTTTTCAACTTCAAAACTCTCCAAAATGAATTCTGCCCCTGTATATTCAGTGTATCCAGAATGTATATCGGGTGTATACTTCTCACTCCGCCCCCTCTTTTTTTCTTCTCTCTATCTAGTTTTTCCTCTTTTTTTCCACCCCTTCTTCCTAAATTTTCGAAATTTTCAGATTTGTTTTTTTATTATTTTATTATTTTTTTAATTAAAAGAAATCTCACTTACAAATTGCTTTTATTTTTTTAGAAAAAGAAATCCCACCTTTATTTACTTTTATTTTTAAAATTCCAACTTTAATTACTTTATCTTATTTAAAATCCCACTTTTTATTTTTTTTAAAAGAGAATCTCACTTTATTTAACTTTTCTTTAAAAAACAAACCACTATATTTTCTTTTTCTTTTAAAAATGCTACTTTCAATTACTTTAAATTTTTTAAATTTTCAGATACCTTTATATTTATTTTTTAATTCCAACCTTATTTTACTTTTAAATTTTTTAAAACTTTTTACTTTTTTTAAATTTTCTACATTCTTTTACTTTTTTATTTTTTTATTTTTTATTTTTTTAAAATCATTTCCGAAATTACTATATATATATATATATATTTTAAAATAAAAATAATAAATAAAATAAAATATTTTCGGATTTTTTTTATATATAAAAAAAACAAAAAATAAAACTATTAATAGTGATAATTCACTTTTTATTTTTTATTTTTTTGGTTTTGTTTTGTGTTGGACAAAAATGAAGAAGGGGTGTTGGGTTAATGGAGCGGACCGGATCGACCCGGTTTGAAACGGACCGGGTCATGGGGAAAGTTGGGCAATTATTTGGGCATGTGGTTTGAAATTGAAGAAGTGGCCCAATCCAATTTTTCTTTGTATTTTTGTTCTCTTTTCTTCTTTTATTTTTCTAAAACTAAATTATAAATGTACTTAAATTATTATTAAGAACTAAATTAAGTTATAAAAGCGCAAATTAACTTCCAATAACAATTAACGCACAATTAAGTAATAATTAAGCATAAAATTGTTCATTTGGACATTAAATGCTAAAAATGCAAAAGATGCCTATTTTGTATTTTTTATTAATTTAACAAATAAACATGCATAGACAAACATACAAATAGTTACACAAAATATCACAAAAATTGCACACCAAGAAAAATTATTTTATTTTTGAATTTTTTGGGAGTAATTCTCATATAGGGCAAAAATCACGTGCTTACAGTCTTGTTCCTCGAAGGGGGCAAATCTTGTATGGCTTTGATCTTTGATGGGTCCAACTCGATGCCTCGCCGACTGACTACGAATCCTAACAGCTTTCCGGATGGAACACCAAAAGCACACTTGGCGGGGTTAAGCTTGAGGTTGTACCTGCGAAGCGTCTGGAAGAATTTCCTCAAATCCTTGACGTGGTCGGCATGATGCTTTGATTTTATGATCACATCATCTACATATACTTCAATCTCCTTGTGTATCATATCATGAAACGCAGTAGTCATTGCCCTCATATAAGTTGCCCCAGCATTCTTCAAACCAAATGGCATTACCCGGTAGCAATAAGTTCCCCAGGGTGTGATGAATGCCGTCTTTTATGCGTCTTCTTCATCCATTAAAATCTGATGATACCCGACATAGCAATCCACAAAAGATCCAATCTCACGCTTGGCACAATTATCGATCAAAATGTGGATGTTGGGTAGTGGGAAGTTATCCTTCGGACTTGCTTTGTTGAGATTGCGGTAATCGACGCATATTCTGATCTTGCCATCCTTCTTCGGCACAGGCACAACATTAGCCAACCAAACAGGATATCGGGTGACCCGGATAACCTTTGCATCCAACTGTTTGGTAACCTCTTCTTTAATCTTCACACTCATATCAGTCTTGAACTTCCTCAACTTTTGCTTGACGGGGGAGAATGCTGGGTCAGTGGGCAATTTGTGAACTACTAAATTAGTGCTCAAACCCGGCATGTCGTCATATGACCACGCAAAAACATCTTTGTACTCGATGAGTGCTTTGATTAACTCCTCCCGAATTTTTGGCTCGAGGTGGACACTTATTTTAGTCTCTCGGACGTTGTCTGTGTCCCCTAAATTGATGGCTTCCGTGTCATTCAAATTGGGTTTGGGTTTTTCTTCGAAGTGAATTAACTCCTTACTAATTTCTTCGAAGGCTTCATCCTCATCATCATATTCCGATTCGTAATCACAATCTACTTCTTGATCTATCATTTCGGAATCATATTGATTTTTAAGACTGGGCTGAGAATTCCTTATACACGCCATGTCATTAAGACCAGTATAAAGAGAACTATACAGAAAAGAAAAGAAGAAACAAAATTAAAATAAAATAAGGAATGAAGAAGAAACTTTTTAATTTTATTGAATTACGGGATAACAAGGTTTCACACTTTGATGAACACAACAAAATAAAAGGAATGTGGACTACAACCCTGGAATAATCCAGACAACAGGAAGGAAAATCAGAGCCAACTACCAAGACTCTCTCCGAATGGGAAAAGGAGTAGCCACCCAATTGTTGATTTTTGCCTTTGGCCCCACAAACTGCACATCTACCTTGCTGGACCCCTCCCCAACTTCTACCATGTTGATTTCGGTGAATAATCTTTCAAAGCCTTCATTTAAGTCTCCATCTGCACCAATTCAAGGCCCTGTAACTTTGGATAGCAATTGCTTTTTGATGCTCGGCCTGACAAAAGATTTAGACAGGCGCGGGATTGGTTTGGGAAGGACCCAGACTCTTTTCTTCAATTTGCGGGCCCGTCTCACATCCGCCACTGTAGGCTTGAACCCCAGCCCAAAGGTATCCAGATTTTTGGGCAAAGAAACCGGTTGAACAATACCCTGAAGATCAGCCCCTAAACCTTTGCCTGGCACAAACCCGTTTTTCAACATCTCCGAGGCTACCATGACAGTTGCAGCTGCTATTTTGGGAAGTGGAATGCTTTCACCCTAGGGAAATTTGTCCACTGAAGGCGTATCGAAAACTTGGTAAACCCACGACCCCTTATCATCGTCAGTCTCTATGAAGGGTACGATGGCATCACTTACGACACTTGTATTGTCTTCCCCATGTACTACAATCTCTTGTCTATCCCACTCAAATTTGACCATCTGATGTAATGTAGAAGGCACTGCTTTGGCAGCGTGGATCCAGGGTCACCCCAACAGAAGATTATATGACACTGCCACATCTAACACTTGAAACTCCATGGTGAACTCGACCGGACCAATTGTTAATTCAAGTATGATGTCACCCACTGTGTCTGTACCACCACCATCAAACCCTCGAACATAGATGTTGTTCTTGTAAATTCTATCACCATCGACCTTCAGTTTGTTCAAGGTGGTCAAAGGACAGATATTGGCACTGGAACCATTATCAATCAGTACTCGAGTGACTACCGAGTCTTCACACTTCACAGTCAAATAGAGGGCCCTATTATGTTCTGTACCCTCCACGGGCAACTCATCGTCTGAAAAAGTGACCCTGTTGACCTCAAAAATCTTGTTTGCTATTTTCTCCAGATGGTTCACAGAGATCTTATTCGAAACATGGGTTTCGTTCAGAATTTTCATCAATACCTGGCGATGTTCATCTGAATGGATCAACAAGAATAACAATGAGATTTGTGCCAGGGTCTTCCTCAATTGCCCCACAATGGAGTAATCTTGCTCCTTCATTTTCTTAAAAAATTCTTCCGCCTCTTCCTCGGTAACTGGATTCTTTGTTGCTACTGGATTGGCCCTTCTTAACTCTGCGGGAGCAAAACACCTTCTCGAATGAGTTAGACCTTGGGCTTCACACACTTCTCCTTTGACTTCTTTCCCTTTGTAAATCACCATCACTCATTCATAATTCCAAGGAACAGCCTTGTTGTTGATCACTGGAAGCTGAGTTACCGGTTTTATAATAATAGGCCCTGTGCGAGCACCCTTCACGACCACAATAGGTTTACTTGCAACCCCTGGCACTACCACTTTAGCTCTCTCAGGTTTCACTGCAACAAGGCTCGACGACCCTCTCTCGGCTACCACAGCTGGCTTATCATCTACCCCTATCAACTGGACCACTGATTTCCCACTGGTTACTTTTTCCTTTGAGTTGGTTTCGCTGGAACGGATCATCATTACCGTTTGTGAGGGCTTCATGGGCTCCCCCTCTTTGTGTATCAACTTAATCATGTGTGTCTCATGGTGAGCTGGCAGTGGATTCTGATTAATATTTGGTGCTTCTGGTGCTTGAACCTCGATCCGATAAGTATCGATAAGCTCTTGCACAACTATTTTCAGCTTCCAACATTTCTCTGTATCGTGCCCTGGGGCCCCTAAACAGTACTCACAACTCACCGAATGGTCAAGATTTCTAGGGGGAGGATTTGACATTTTAGGCTCAATTGGATTCAACATGCCCAACTGCCTCAATATGTGGAAAAGACTGGTATATGATTCCCCCAGTGGAGTGAAAGTCTTTTGCTTCTGTGACCTCTCATTCTTGAGGGTTGGGTTTGGTCGGAAACCTGTCCTGGGGGAATTTCTATAGGCCCTTGGGGGTGGATATGTGTTTTGTGGGGCTAGGTAGGGATTTTGTGGAGATGGCGCGCGCCATAGTGCGTGTGCCGGAGTTTGGGTATAGGTTTGTGTATGATGGACGGAAAAATGGGGATCTGGCGGTGGATAGTAATGTTGTTGAGGGCTATATGGAGTATGGGGTAATTTTGGTGGTAGGATCGTGGCTGGCTATAGTAGGGTGACGGGCCTCTAAATCCGAACCAGGCTCTGGACTCAACAGTCGTGACATCTTCTTTCTTCTTCTTCCCAAGTATACCCCCAGTGCCGCTTTGGATGGCCTGAGTGGTCGCCTTGATTGCTGAATAGCTCATGATTTTGTTGGACTTAAGCCCCTCTTCGACCATGCCTCCCATTTTTACAACCTCATTAAAAGACTTGCCAATTGCGGATACCAAATGACCAAAGTAAGTTGGCTCCAGAGCCTGCAAAAAGTAATCAACTATCTCACTCTCTTTCATTGGGGGATCTACCCTTGTTGCTTGCTCCCTCCACCGGAAACCATACTCTCTAAAACTTTCACTGTGCTTCTTTTCCAGTTTGGTCAGGGACAGTCGGTCTGGAATGATCTCAAGATTATATTAAAAGTGACAAGCGAATGCTTGGGCCAAATCGTCCCATGTGTACCACCTGTTATGATCTTGCCTGGTGTACCATTCTAGCGCTGATCCACTCAAACTTTGGCTGAAATACGCCATCAGTAATTCATTTCTTCCGCCCGCTCCGCTCATCTTGCTACAAAAACCTCTCAGATGAGCCATCGGATCGTCGTGTCCGTTGTACAAGTCGAACTTGGGCATTTTGAACCTTGCCGGTAGTTGTACATTCGGGAATAAACACAGATCTTTGTAAGCCACACTTACCTGACCTCCTAGCCCTCTCATATCCCTGAAGGATTGCTCTATGCTTTTCATTTTTCTGAACATCTCTTCCTGTTCAGGATTTCTGGCCGGTTTTTCTGCTTTCTCCGGTAGGTCAGAATGTGGATCATATGGATAGGCTTCAGGCGCTTTGAAGGTGAGCTCCGGGGGATAATACTGGTTGTCCTAAGCTTGGCACACAGGTTCGCTTGGGGATTTATAGAGTGCAGCTGGTGGAGATGCCACAAAGACAGGGGTGATTGGCGGAGGAGGGTATGGAATTGATTTTTGTGGTGGAGCTTGTGGCGTATGAGAAGTAATGCCATGGTAGTGTTGATAAATGGGAAAATCTGGATCGGTGGCGGGATGATCCTGAGACTGAGCTAATGGTGGGGTAAACGCTGGGTTAGCAGGGTAAGCTGGCGGTGATTGCCCTTTGGACCAGGCTTGGTACATTTCGGCCATCTGTTGCTTAAGCTTGAGCATCTCCTCTTTCATTTTGTAGACGTCCAACTCTTCTACCTCAACACTAGTGTCGACATCTGGAATAGACATGATTTCCGGTATTGGTCCCTTCGATCTGGTTTGGTAATGGTAATGTGCCAGTATCCTCTAAATAAACTAACTGCTTGAATTCTCTGGAAATCAACAAACTTGTTAGTTTTTAGAGTTCAACATATATGCAATTACACGTTGGGATGCCATGAATCTAGGCAATTAACCATTTCTATCATGCATTTGCTTCGGTTGCGTGCGTCATTCTGGCCTCTCATAATTGTGCCCCTTCTTTTAAGTTTTCTTTATTCCATTTTTTCATTTTGCCCTTTTCGTTTTAGTGGTGGTCGAATCCTATATAGATTGCCTACGCATCATGTCCCCGCATGAATCAGACCGTGCGTAGTTCTGCCCTATAAGTGTGAAAAGCAAAGAAATAATTTTTTGGAAAATTTCAATTTTTCATTAATAGACATTCTATTACAAACTAGACGCTTTTTGGAAAGGAAAATAACAGACTCAAAACCAAACCAAGTGCGAACTCAATAACTACTGACAGACTTTGATGCGAAAGAAAGACAGACTCTAACAGATAACAGACTCTAGGAAAAAGAAAAATGCAGATTCAAACTATGAACACATTAAAGTTTTAAATTTAGGTGCCCGCGGGGCATCATTCGGCCTCGCCGCGGGTTTAGGTATAAGGTTCCATTCCAGCTGTTCCAATTCATACATGATTTGCTTCACAAATATCATCACCGCCGAGAAGAAGGTAGTGCGGGTCATGTTTTCACACTCCCGACATTTCCTGGTAATAGCATGAGCAATAGTCAGAATCTTGTTCCTGATTCGGTCTTTCTCTAGGAGTAGGCGTTCTATCTGATCCCCTCTAGCCTTCAAAACCCGAGAATTATGCAGATGTTATTTCCGTAACTGTTGTATCTCATCTTCCATCGAAGCCATCAGATTATAGCAGTGTTTACTCTCGGTTTCAAAAGCCTTGGCTTGTTTAGCCGCTTTGCTCTCTAGGGTGGTCACCTTCCTTTTTAGACCGACAATGGTCTTTTCATAATCTTTCCTCGCCTGCTGTAAGTACTGTGTGAGCTCTTTCGTTCTCTTTGCCCATTGTGCCTAGAGTTGTGCTATGGTATCCTCAAATTTCTTCAAATCATCCTGGCACTCACTGATTTCCTTTTTCAACCCTTTTATTAACCGCTCATTCGACCGACTCCTTTGTTGTTTGTCAGCATCTCTCCTCATTTGTCGGATTTGGGCTTTCAGCGCCTCATTTTCTTGGGCCAATTTGCTCTTTTCTCCCCGATCGGCATCAACTTGCAGACTATTTTCAAATTCCAGGTCTCTAATCTGTTGCCTCAGCTTGCCTATTTCTGCCCTGTAACTCTCTTCTTTATCCAACCAATCCCACTGTTCTTGCGACGCATGGACGAACTCCTGGAGATGGGGCCTTTTGGCCGGTTTCCCAAACTCGATTTCTTTCCTAAACCAAGCAAGGTATCCCGGCGAAATTTCACCCTTGGACCGATCACGTACACATGTATTGGCTGTTAAGTATTGACATTCGCTCCAAATTTGTCGGACTGCTGCTTCATGAAATTGTCCGTAGGGCCCGATCTCAACTACTTGGCCGCTAAGATTCTCATCTTTCGGAACTATCTGGCATCTCCCTAACTGCCTCAAAACTCGATATGGGGCATAGGGCTGGATACTCCTGAGCCCCATCAAAAGGAAATGGGGTCCAGTGGCTAGCATATATACGATTTCATCCACAGGTAGCCACCCAAAGTCTACTCTAGTTGGCTCGCAATGACAGAACGGAGGCGCGTTGTCCACTCTGTGACCCCTTCTGGTAAGCTGATTCCGTCAACCCTCATAGAAAATTCCTCTATGCATGTTTTCTCCGTCGACCCATAACTCATAAATTGAGGATGACGACATAGGTGTTCAATCATCCACATCTGCAGCAACGTGTTGCACCCCTCAAAAAAGTTTTCCCCGGCTTTGCAGGTTGTGAGAGCGTGGAAGATTTCAGCTACTATCATGGGTGCGAGGGTGCTGTTGGCCTAAGTAAGTAAAGTGCTGAAAACCCCAGATACTCGTATGTCAATGTTCCCGTCTTTTCTAGGAAACACCATGAGTCCCAAAAAGGCTACCATGAATGCAAAACACCTATGTTCTTCCCACTTAAGGCGATTTCCTTTGCTACAGATTTTGTTTTCCGGCTTATTGAACCCCCCTACATGGCCATATCTGCTGTATATGAACCGCAAAGTACAAAAACTAGCTGCCAAGTCTGGATTGTGGACCCCCTACTTATTTTCAAAGAGTCTAGGAACCTGTGTACGGCTACAACCCTTGGAGCAATCAGGTACTGGTGTCTCAGAGGAATTTTGGGACCCCCGATGTATCCGGCTATTTCCTCCAATGTTGGGGTAAGTTCAAAATCCGAGAAATGAAACACGTTGTGAGTCGGGTCCCAAAATGCGACCAAGGCCTTTATGATATCCCCCCTAGGATTAATTTTCAGCAACCCAGTGAGGCCTCTCAGGTATAGATTGACTGTGTCGCGCCCTGATTCGCCCAAGTCATCCCACCACATGTGCAATTCCAACGGGATCTTGTTCACAATTGTTACATGCAAATTCTGACTTGTGCTAATTCTGCACATTTATTAAGGTGGTTAAGCAAAAATCACGATTCAATTGACTCAAAGATAACCTGGACACTTTCCCTTTTTTTTTCTTTTTTTTTTCTTTTTTATTTATTTAAAATAAAACCCGATTTTGCCAGTACGACCTTTCAGCACCTCGGGGTCGAAAATTTTAAGGCTTTGTCGGCTAACCGGTAAAAGCCTAAAAAATGACCACAGGTGGCTGTTTTTGCAAAAATAGCCTTCCGGCGCACTTGTAGGGACATTCGGTTATTTCTAGCAAGAATGGCATCACCCTAATTATTTTCGAATAAAATTTGGCTAATTTCTCAAAAAGCGAAGTTGGACCCGATGGGGGTTGCCTACGTATCTCACACCCTGTGGGAATCAAACTGGTGTAGTTCGGGCCGATAAAACAAACTTCTTTTTGAAAACCAGACTCTTTTCATTGGCAAATAAAACTATATTTTTGTTTTTTTTCTTCTTTTTTTTCCACTTTCTCAAAAAAATTCGGCAGAGTTTCGACACTATTTGGACATTGTTTTTTTTCAAAACAGGCGATTAATTCTCTTTAACCCTCATACTGCTATTTCTCTTTCCTCAAAATATTCAAAAGTCGGTCAACATGCAAGTCCGAAGCAAATAAATGCACAAGTAGCAAGTAAGATGCATTAGGATGGTCATTTTCAATTTTGGTACACCTGTCCTAGACAGACCCAACCCCTGTGTTGAGCCTCCAAAGTCAAATGCACGTGATGCAAACAAACGTTCCTACTAGGGATCCGGCATAAAGTTGAGTTATTCTAGGTTCATAACCTGGGTATTTGTTCTAGACTGTGTACCCGAGCGGACAACTCGAGTCGAGGAGAGGGCTACGTACCGGGAACCAAAAGGCCATCCGGCTTAGTAACTTGTCCGAGCCTCTTTCCTATTTCAAGGTATAACACTAACAGAATAGAGAGTGTCGTCCAGCGAGCACATCCACGAAGATGAGAAGAGCCGGGTTTCGTAACAGCTTATATATAGTTTAGATAATATCAAAGCGGTAAAAGCATCACTTAGCACATTAGGTCCAAACATGTAACAAAATCAGATAAAGCCAAATATAACAATTTATCTAAGCTCGAATTCTGAACCCTGAACCAGAGATTCTGGGTTTTGTCCGCAGCAGAGTCGCCAGAGCTGTCACACTTCCTTTTTACCCGCGCCCGCAGGGGCGTAGGGGAGTTTTTTCAATTAAAGGACAATCGAAACGGGATTTATTATTTAATTCAAAGTCGCCACTTGGGAGGTTTATGGTGCCCCAAGTCACCGGTTGAATCCCGAATCGAGGAAAAGATTAACTCTGTATTACAGTCCGTGAACTAGAAATCTGGATAAGGAATTCTGTTAATCCGGGAGAAGGTGTTAGGCATTCCCGAGTTCCGTGGTTCTACCACGGTCGCTCAACTGTCATATTCGGCTTATTTATCTGATTCTCATACATGTTGAACCTATGCACAAATTTTAACTTCAACCACTTTTTATTTATTTTTTGTAAGGAAAATTGCAACGTCACTAAAACAAATCTTGAACCACGTCACATAAATGCACCCGTGGTTTTTGACATATTTTAACTTCGTTGAGATTTGGATTTGGGTCACATAAATGCGCACCCGAGTTTAGGAAGGTAACCTCATTAAAATACGCGCCTAAAGAGACTAGCGCATTATTATTTTTGGGGAAGGCCGTGAAATCCGCTAAACGTCCCATCCAGAATTCTAAGTATTTTATTGTAACCATTTATTGAGGACCCCACAATTTGTGCATTTTATTTGGCGAGGCCCGTCTCGTTTATTTTAGGAAGGTAAACCTAAAGCAATTGTGAGTTTCTACTCTATTTATCTCTAATAACAAAATAAAATCCTAATTAATGAGCATTATTTATGAGCTATTACTTTTGAACCTATGACTTCCAACTAAGTCAAACTCTCAACGGTTTAGGGGCCTCAAGGTCTGCCCAGGAACGAAATGGCCAACCTGCCTTGACAAGTTGCTACGTGTATGAAGTCTGGGCTGTCTGTGAAGGACATTGAAGCCCAAACCGTCTGCTAGTGGACTGTTAAGCCTTTAATTGTTAAATCAGACCCAGTTTTAACTCGAGTTAAATACACATACACTGATATGCTACAAATTATTCAACATGCACTCGATGATTATGAAGATTACCTTACTTGCTTATCTATTAGTGAGTTCCTAATTATCACTATAAAGGGAAATCAGACGGGAAGCATGATTGGATTTGAGCAACAGTAATTACTAACTCAAACTAACAATATTAAACCAACACTCAATACTTAAAGGAATCATGAATTTAGAAATGGATTACTGAAGACTATTAGAACTGCTTATCGCCCTAGCGTCTGTTGATTATTAATTCAATGTCCAATTGCAAAACTATTCCTCATACAGATCCAAATTGCCCTACATTGATAACAATAGCTAGACCAAAATAAACTGCTAACTCCGGATTCAACATACTTCTCTAATTAGTTTAACAATCCTTAAGCTAACAGTCCTAGATTTACCATTCAAAATAGTCCTATTTTTATTACAATAAGCACTCAATCAATATACAGAGAACTACCTAACGTAACAAAATTATCAAAATAGAACTACGACAGATATTCAACTTCAGTTTCATTTCACGTTTCTAACAGATGGAGCTACGTCGACATAGGCTCGAAATATGTACCTGGAAGTTGAAGTATAAACCAAAAAATGAGGGGGTCAGTCAAACAGCAACAACAATAGGAATCAGCAACAATTTTCAACAGGTATCAGCAGCCAGAACTCAAATAGCAACAACAAACCAGTCTCAACCCAGAAATGAACTCAACACACTCAAATTTTACCCCGGAATGAATTGTAGAATAACAACAACAACAGATACCCAAACAGACCGGATTGTACCAAACTACACTCAAAACTAAACCAGAAAAAAAACTTTCTGAAGCTTTGACCACACTAAATGAGACTGCCTTTCAAAGGAATTCTCAAAAGTGATCTCTGAAACTTGAAGTAGAGAATTTTAAAACTGTTTATGATTCTCAGGGGGCTCGGGTTACCGGCTGAGATTTTGACAGGTTAGTTAAGGTAATGAAACAGTAAAAGCTCTCTCAACTCTCTTCAGATTTTTTTTCTCTCTTCTCAAGTCTGCCCAAAAAGAAAAATCAGCCTCTCCAAAAAAACCCCCCCCCCAAATGTTGTTCTTCTCCCCAGCTCTTAAACTCTCTTCCTCTCCTTTAACTCTCTTTTTTCAGATTGTCTTCCCTCACTCTGTGTGTGAGTTTAAGTTCTCAAAGCTGATTCCTTACCCGAACTGTCCCCCCACTCTCTCTCAATGTTGTTTTCACTGATTAAAGAAGAACCAAATGCAGAACCTAAGAGGACTGATCGTTTTTTTCTATGTGTTTTTGACTCCCCTCTTCCTGTCCATTCCAGTCCCTTTTAAACTTTAGACTTCTCCTCCTTATTAGTGAGTTCCCCCAATGTTCTCTGGTTTCCAGCCCATCAATAGGCACTAAGCTAGTGACATTTCCACTACCAATCCCCCCTTTTCATTTTTTAATTCACCCACTGACTTAGTGCTTTTCATTAATTGTACTACCCACTATCCTCTGCTAACAACCCCTTTACTTCAATTATTGAGGTTCCTTGATTACCCCTTAAATTACCCCTTTAAAAATTCCATGATTCATTCGAACCTATCAAATGGGTCAGATTGACCCAAAGTCTTTGGGCTACTGTATTAGCGGGTTCTGTGACCTTTGGGTCCTTGAACCCTTCGAGGCCCAAACTATGATCCAAAACCAGTTTTGGCGCTTATATGTAAGGCAAAAAAATGGAGTTGACTACTTTAAACTAGACTCAAGATACAACTGATTAACAACAAACAAGCATGGAATCAATTTATTAAACAGACGACCTAGTTCACAGACTAAATCAATGGACCAACAAAACCGGAGAATCAAAACATTCAAAAAAAAATAAAAATAAAGGAAGGGGTAGGAGATGAAGAACAACCAATAACAGTGCAAGAAAGAAAGAAAAATAAAAGCAAGTGAAACAGACATACCTAAACACTGGCCCAGCTATGAGATTCTTTCTTCATACACTTTATTTCACCCACACGGGGTCTTAACCATATGTTCTCAAATGAAAACACATGGTCAAGATCCACTGTGGTCTCAATTGACAAAAAACCCGTCGCTTCTGTACTTTTGACAGTTTTAGGTCTCATCTTCTCATTAAGATTCGACGAGTTAGGGGCGTATTCGAGGGGAACCTTCATTGGATTTGTGGTGAGGGAGGTTTGGTGGTCATTTGGTGTTAATTTGGGGCTGAGGGGAAGTGGTTCCGCCACCAGAGGAAAGGGGGAAAGGGTGGCGGCTATTAGGGTTCCAGGTTTTCGATCTAATATTCGAGAAGATCGAGCAACATTAGAGGGAAACAGAGTGAGAATTCGGGACGGGGAGGTCGAGGGGAGTCTACGGTGTAAAAGTGGGAGGGATTGGGCACCGAACACCGCCGTAGGCGATTTCCGGCTTGGTGGCGGGCGGTGGCGTTACGTTTTGTCTCTGAAAAAGACGAGAGACGGGGGGTGTAAGAATGAAATGGGGGTAAGAGGTTTTGGGGGTTATGGTATATTAAAATTGTTGATTTAATCAGGGCCGCTGGATGAATGGAATCCAACGGTCCTAATCGAGTCAATAATCAAAACGGGGTCGTTTCAACCACATGGGTACTGGACCGGACCGGGTACAAGGTGGGTCGGGTCAGGATTTGTGAATGGGTTAACTTCTGGACCGTTTGATCAAGCTGATTCAACGGTCCAGATTGACATGACCAAAACGTCGTCGTTTGGTCGACGCTGGGGGCGGACCGGGTTGGGGCGAATTTGATTTGGGCTTTTCAAATTAAACTGAATTTGACCCAAAAATCTGATAAACTATTTATTATTCTTTTCCTTTTATTATTCTAGAATTCTAATAAAATAAAAAAAATCCAAACCTAAATTTAAACTTGATCAATTTATCCTAAAAATGTTAATTAATTCTAAGTAGTAATTATCACAGAATAATTAAATACCAAATCATACAATTGAACACTAAAATGCAAAGTGCATTATTTTTTATGTTTTTCTTGTAAAAATACAATTTTATTAAAAATAAAATCCTAAATTCAAAATGCTATATTTTTGTACTTTCCCATTAATTTACACAAATAAATATGTACACACAAATGCAATCAATAGCTAAAAATATCACGAAAAATTCACAAAAAAGAAAAACTATTTTATTTTGAATTTTTGGGAGTAATTTGTGTGAGGCAAAAATCACGTGCTCACATTCATTAGAAATCTTGTTTTAGGTTCCTTATTTTCATTCTTTCATTACGCTCACCTTGTAACCATGATCAGTTAATAATCAATAAGCAGTTAACAACAAACCAAATACAAATAAATCATAAGCAACACACAACTATTTTATTTTGAAATTTTGTGAGAGTAGTTCTTGTAGGGCAAAAATCAAGTGCTCACACTTCCCACGGAGTATTCAAGCGGGCAAAAATCACTCGTATCCGCTCACTTTATCTTTGCACGAAAACTCTTCGTGTTTCCGAGCAAAGAGAGGCAGCTGTGAACACGTGATTTTTGCCCTATATGAATTAATCCCATAAATTCAAAACAAAAATGAATTTTTCCATCATTTGCAAATTCGTAGATTTTTGTAGCTTTTTGTTTGCATTTGTCCACGCATGTTTAATTTTAATTAAATCATTGAAAAATACAAAAATACCATGCATTTGCATTTAGGATTTATTTTCACATTTTAAGGTTAATTATTAAATTAGGTGTTTTATTAAAAAAATAAAAATCACAAAATTGGTTTACTTTTGCATTTTTAGCCTTTTAATTATAAATCAATAATTTTCCCTTTAATTTAGAAGTAATTAATTCTTGTAAAAATTATATTAGATTTTTAGCTTAATTTAGTAAATTAATTATTTTTATGAGTTTTAATTTAAGTGTAATTAATTAAGAAGGAAAATAAAAAGCAATTGAACAAAAGAAAAGGGAAAGGGAATTTGTTCTTAAAGAAAAAAAAACTATTTGGGCCAAGACCAACAAAAAGAATCCCAAGCCCAACCTCCATCTTCTAATAACCCGCCCCCCACTTGTTAACCCGACCCGGCCCCAAATTATAACACAAACGAATGGACAACCCTAATCTCCCAAACCCAGACGTGTACTGTTCTTCTTCTCCACAAAGAACACCCGAATCCACTCCCAAAATTGCCAAAATTCGGGCGAATGAGCCTCAAATCTCTCCTCACGCGTTCCCCCTCTCCTCGTCACCACAATGTAACGGTTTCTAACGAATAGAAGATTCCTTTCAGATAATTTTTGTGCGTTGTTAAGCTCCTGATCGATTTGCTGGATAAATGGGGGTCGTGGATGGATGAAAATCAATCCTCGCCCTCCATCTGTCCCAAAAATTGTTCATAGAAGGAGATTTGCAGAGATTTTCGGGGGTGTGTGTTGAAGGTTCGAGAAAAATCAAGAGGGTCTATATAAGGTGAGCTTTTCTCTTCTGAGCAGGATTCTTTTTTTTTAGAGAGGTTTATGGGATAAGAATTGAAAAAAAAAACTGAGTCTGCTTAGTTTTGATTTCTATTAAGTCGTTTTCTGATTTTAGTTTTTGAGGTTTGTTCTTTGATTTCCTCCCAAAGCAAAAGAAACACAAAATATATATCTTGGTTTTTCTTGATTTAAACTTTCAATGATGGAATTCGATTGAGTTTTTCTGGAGATTTCGAAGCCTTCTGTTGCTGTTTGGTGGTTTATTTTCGTGTTCCTTGTCCGACTTTCATTGATTTTTCTCGAATTGACGACTTTGACGCCAGTTACTTGTATTTTGCTTCCGAACAGAATTAATCGAAGTTTAATTTTCAGGTTCATTTTTGTTTCTTTCTTTTACTTTAACTTCAGTGTTGAGAAACCAAAAATGTTTGAATCTCGTTGGACGTTACACTAATCTGCCTCGTAATGTTTGCTTCTCATTCAAGTAGTGTTTGGTCCTGTGATTGTGCTTGCTAGCTCTTCTAGACTCTTACACATATCGTAAGCCGACGTGCACTTCGAATCGTTCACAAGTAGTCGATTAGTATCCCTGTTCTAAAAGTTACTTTTAGGTGTTCCAACTATTTTTTACGGATTTCTCATCGTGTCTGCCTTGGTTGTTTTGTTTTGAACCTAACAGTTTGAGCATGAAGATTGAACTATTCGCATCAATCTTTGTTTTTCTCTCAGTATAAGGGTGCTTTCTGTTTGATTTGTAGCGATTAGGTGCAAGTAATCGATATAGGGTGGAGACCCTTGGAATCCAAGTGTAAACTGAATATCTAGTTCATGGGGATCCTTTGAGATCATAAGGCTGAATCTGTCCTAATTTCTGGCTCTGTTTTACATTCGAAATTATGAGAACATTAAATCCACTGATTGTTTGCCTTACTCCCTTTTTGTTGGTACGAACTGTGAGTGTGTTACTGACTTGAGCATCCATTCCAGTCCTTTGTATGCTCATTCTGTTGTACTCAGCACGAGCCATAAGGTTCAGGAAACTATCAAGCTGTATTGGGAATGTGTAATTGGCCCAGAATGGCCCTCACTGTTAGCCATGATGTTTCTGCTTGATACCACGCTTCTGTTATGTGATTAATCTGAGCGCTTTGCTTTCGTCAATCTTACGGATTAAAGTTTCCTTCCTCTGTTTCGTTCCTCTGTTTTGCCTTCAAAATAATTAACTTGCGAACTCTGTGAATTCCTTTCGATTGTACTAAGGCAACTGTTGTTCAACTCATGGCATCAGTTTTAGTTTTGTGCCATTTATTGTTCGAGCATGAGTTATTTAGGTACTCTGTTTGATACTATTTCACCTAAGACTATGAAGTATCATGCCTAATTTTCAATAGATGAAGTTGACGTATTAGTTTGAGTTTTAACATACCTGAAGTGTGAATTGTGCATGCTCATCGGGATTAGTTGATGATGGGCTCAAGACTTTTAAAACTCAAGCAGTATTTTCACTATGGGATTAGTTCATGGCACTACTGTTAAGTTTTGTAGAATTGTCAGTTAACCTTATTCTTCTCTACGTTGGGTTGCTTCCTCTCTAGTCTTAATCAGTTGTTTTATGGCATTTACATGTTTGTCTGTTCTGAAGTATTTGGTAATTTACTCCTCGAATATCAGTCCTCTAGAATTCAGAAATCATGAATGAAATTGGATTGGTTCATTTGATTCTATTTGTGAATTTGATCAAAGTCACACGTGGTGTAATGTCTAGAGAGAGTTTCTGACCATCTGCTGCCATGCTTGCTAGAAGTAGATAATTGTCTTTGTTATTGGGACGTGATATAACTATGACCATAGAATAAAATAAAGGGCTATATGGCAGAATTGATTGTATTGCACTTCCCAGATCCATTTATCTGAGCTTCAGTTTTTGACCCATGATTAGTGGCCTTATAGGCTCCCCAGGCCCACCTGTCTCAGCTTCAGTTTTGGGCCCATGATCTGTAACTTTAGAGGTGAGCCTATGACTTACAAATTGCTGACACAGTTGAGCCTTTCTAGCTTGGGAGGTTTGACTAAAGTTCGTTAGTCTCGAACTCTAGAAATTAAGCCATTAAAATACTCGTAGTTGCTCTAGGCCCGTTTAATATATCATTGTGATTGTGGACATGTTCGCGTGACATGATTGCGATCTCTAAAAACAAAATCGGAGTATGCGTTCGCGCAACTTTGGCCAATTTTTCTTAATAATAATAAAGCGTTATTAATTGTGGACACGTTCGCGTGACATGATTTTTGACGCACCAAACAAACGGGTACATGTACACGTGACCCGTTTCAAGATAATTTTCTTAATTTAAAAGCAGTAAGAGGCAAATGCGCATAAGTTCTAAAATGAGTAATTAAACAATTTGATTAAGCCAAGTATGATCAAAGCGACCGTGCTAGAACCACGGAACTCGGGAATGCCTAACACCTTCTCCCGGGTTAACAGAATTCCTTACCCGGATTTCTGTGTTCGCAGACTATAAACAGAGTCAATTTTCCTCGATTCGGGATTTTAAACCGGTGACTTGGGACACCATAAATTATCCCAAGTGGCAACTCTGAATTTTAAATATAATAATTTTGTTTCGATTGTCACTTTAATTGGAAAAAAACCCCTTATATCCCTTACGGGGATAGGAAAAAGGAGGTGTGACAGTGGCGATCGAAAATTAGGATAGAAGGTCAGTAGGTAGTAAAACGTATCCTCCTTACAGACCGGTAGCTTTAGTGTTACTCTAGTTCTGGCATATATTTGGACTCATAATATTACTTGATTATTGTTTGTGTTTCGGTTAATATCTCGATGTTGCTATACATGTTTCCTTTCCATGACTTGTCCATGTTTTTACATGCATTTCTTTACTATTGATATTGTACTTGCTTGAGCCGAGGGTCTGTTGGAAAAAGTCTTTTTACCTGTATAAGATAGGGGTAAGGTTCGCATACACAAATTCAACAACTTGTTTATACAGTTATATTTCGTCTTTCGCTTCCAGCCGATAGGTAGGAGAGTTCAAGTAACAGAAAACGTAATTGAAGGACCATTATGGATCACTTGTGTATGGTAGTAGGGCAAAACAAAGAAAATAGTCATTAAAAAAACAAGAATATAATCTAGAGACTCCGAGTGTTGCAGTATGGTTAAAAACCGTAGATATTAGAATATCAACAAGAATGTGCGTAACTTCACCAACTGTATGTTTTCAAGTACATGATAGTGTAATTGCTATTTGGTAGAGTAAACCAATGTAAAGAACCAAACATCCAGGGGAAAAAGAATTAAAATACATGCTACAGAAGAATACATTATGTGCTGCCGGCTATACCAAAAAAGATGGCAACAGAAGGAAAAGGGCATCACATTATACATATGTGCTGCCAGCTACACATGCTCTTAGTTATTCACATAAAAAGAAATAGGCCTACCAACACTGTGAACTATTTCATTTACAGCATCTTCAAAGACTAATTCACTGGAAGGAGTACATGGTATATCCATGATCTATGTACATTGTATCTACAACAGCTTTCTCTTGGCTGCTCAAACTGAGTATATCTTTCTCACCTTCTTCATAGGCCTGCGACAGATTGGGCAAGTACCAGCAGCTTCTGCTATCCTGTAAATGTCAATTCATGGTGTTACCAGTCATGCATGGAGTTTCCATATGCATTGAGCATTTACTTTGCCAGTGTAGATACCACCAACGACTAAGTTACTAGGAATTGGGGAAAATGCCTTGGCAAATACAGTAAACTTAGGTCATCCTCTAAGTCATAGCACAAAGTTGTATGTACCTTAACAATTTATGAATTTCCAGTTTCCTGGATCCATTTTAACTATCAACAGACTAAGACTCGAACTACATGTTTCTGCAATTTAGCTCGAAATAGGTGGGGTATTAATTTTTTTAACAAGTATAGGCAGAGTATTAGTAATAGCTAGATCTTAATAACCAACTAGATGGAGTTACTACAGAAATTTGGTGGAATGTGACCAGCTAGAGCTATCTCTTTAGTCTTTTTTCGTTCTTGTTCTCAATCACACCATTAAATCATTGGGATAAGATTCTCTTTCTTTCTTTCTCCGCTGATAAATACCATTGAACAGATTCTTAGAATTTGATGCATGCTAAGTAAAGCAGCATGCCATCGCAGACTGACACCCGAGTGCTTATGTAACCCCTAAAAAGGAAGGCAATATTACCTCGGATTGACGTACTAACTAGCACGGATCTTAATATACTAGAGCATTATGTTTAGCCTGTATTTCAGCAGGCAGTATGACTTTCTCATTTATAGTACTGGAACTCTACGGTTCTGATGATCAAAAAGACAAATCTTGGAGCAGTTTATATTGTGGGCTTCTTAATATATTGTAGAAGGATTGATCACAGTATTGCCCCCTTTCTTTCAAGGCTTGCACGAATGACAGTTCAATAAATGATATTGAAATTTGTTTGCTGCCTTGGTGAAATTTAGAACAATGAGAGGGGGATGGCAAAACAGAATTGCCAGAAAAAGGGAGGGAGCATAGAAGATGAAATGGAAAAAAGGGAAAGGAGGAAGAGCAAGATCCATAACAGGACTTGGTTATGGAAATGAGACAGACAGGCGATAGTTTCCTTTGAGGGCGAAGCTGTGACTAATTCTAAGTTGCGTCTTAGATATATGCCTATAGTACCCCATCCATGTAGCTAGAATAGTAAACCCGAACCACATTTTCTCAATGAACAAGAACAATAATGTTCAACTCTCAATGATGAAGACGAAATGCCAGAAATAAGGGAGGGAGCTAGAAGATGAAATGGAAAAAAGGAAAGGGGAAGAGCAACATCCATAACAGGATCTCTTGGTTGTGGGAATGAGACAGATAGGTGATAGTTTCCTTTGAGGGCAAAGCTGTGACTAGTCCTAAGTTTGGTCTTAGATATATGCCTATACTACCCCATCCATGTAGCTATAATAGTATCCCCGAACCACATTTTCTTAATGAGCAAGAACAATAATATTCAACTCTCAATGATGATCTTTTTTTATTAGAGGATGGGTAGCTGCGTGTCATCGCTAGCTGGTTTCTCTCATATGCATATAACCCATATTCTCTTGCAAGTACTTGGTCCTTCCTTCTTGAGTTTAAACTCAAAAATGAAGCATTTATAGTTTTTAGCGAGAGGAGTGGCATACCTTGTTCCACATTCAAAACAGGACGCATAGTGTCCGCATGGAAGAAAGAAGCAGTCCCTTGGCGCATCAAAACAAATTGCACAAAGACGGCGAATATTGCTGTTGTATTCACCATCTTTTACTTGTTTCCCTTGAGGTGCAGTGAGGTCCAGTCCATCTTCATTATACTCGTCATCTTGTGAAAGACCATCATAAGAAGAACCCCAGCTTGTGAGATCATCATCTTTGCGTGAAAGAAGAGGGGTCTGCTGAGATTCCATCGGCCCCACTGGATCTCTAGTCCCTTCCTGATGAGTGGATTGCATATTATTCAAGTACCAGAATACCAGCCAAATGAGAAAACTCATACCTCCTGCATTTTGAAAGAATGATGAATATGAAAAACTACAGGTTTTTCAATTAGGACGTCAGATTTACGTAGAAAAGAGAAATATACCTACTCCAAGAAGATATGTGATCCATCGAGGTCCATAGGAAAGTTTGACACTCCACATACCGGTAGCTGTACCCTACAGGAATTTTAAAAAGCCTAAATTCATTCGCATGAAATCTGTTCGAGTTGAGGCCAAATAACTAAACGTACTCAAATAAGGATCTCTAACAAGACAATCTATAATCCTTATAAGGATGGAGTCGTCATGACAAATTCATGTGAAATCTTCAAACACAGTAATGCAATAACTATATTAACTAGTTAACTCCATCTTAAAAATCTAGTCCCAGCAACGATTGCTTGTTTGTGATGATGGAAGCAGAAAAGTTACAGCTTGGTCTTAATTCACTCAAGTAGTCTCCATTCAACAAGTTATAAAATACACAAACAGAATTGTTAAAGTCCCGAGCTGGTTGATTAATGGGTTGCGGTCTCCTTATATGGACATGGGCAGTTCTCCCCTCGTGAGCTAGATTTTGGGATTGAGTTAGGCCCAAGGTCCATTTCTTCACATGGTATTAGTGTTAGACCCATCGATCCCGGTTGTTGTATTTCTCAATGTTAGGCCCTTGTTATGTTATCCAAGCTCCAGTTGGGTGTGCAGGGGAGTGTTAAATTCCACATTGCTTGAGGGAATGGGTTGTGATCTCCTTATATGGACTTGGCAAATCATCCCCTCATTAGCTAGTTTTCGGGGTTGAGTCAGGCCCAAGGTCTATAACTTCACGCAGAACATACTATTCCAACAAATAAATTGTGAAGAGTTCCACATCGGTGCTTTAAGGAATGGGTGGTCTCCTTAATATGGCTTGGGCAATCCCCACCTCTTGACCTAGCTTTTGGGATTGAGTTAGACCCAAGTTCCAATTCTCTATCGTAAATTAACTGAAGTTCTCAAGATTGTGTCCATATGAGGTTTAAAATTCACTGATCAAAGAAAGAACTTTTAATAGGAATAATACAAAGACTGCTAAAAAATGCAAATGTATCCTTCTCAAAAAAAAAAAAAAAAAAAAAAAAAAAAAACTGCAAATGTATTGATAGCAAAACTAGCGCATTCATATTGGGTATATTCTTTGCTGAGAGAGTTAAACAAGGAGAACTAGAAAAAACTGGTGACTTACTGGCCTTTGGGGAGGCGAAGTCAAAAGCGCAGCATTTCGACCGGCCAAAAAGAATCTCATACTACACTGTTTTCGTCTAAGGTTGCACTCGTAGTAGGCACCGGTTGTATTATAGAGCAAAGCCCTACCTTTAATATCCAAACGAACCTGTTTTGCTCAAAACCAAACATGATAAATAACAAAAAAGAAGTAAGATAACGCAATTCCAGTGCAAAGCAGGAAACTACGAACCCACACCCAAAGTAATTTGAAAAATCACGAACATCACAATTTCTTTCTACCAATTTGATTAAATAAGTGTTCATCAGGGGGAAGGAAGCTTCTACAACCATACTTGCCATGAAGCGTACTATCATAAGTGACAATTAAGACTTGGTAAAGGTACAAAGCATTCAGTTTACTTATTTGACCTGCACAACTCCAGAGTTCAAGTTGCCCACTGCCACGTAATAACTAGAGGATTTTCCTATGTCCTGGCTGATTGTGCCATTCCCTGCAGAAATGCAGTTGGTGCGATAAGCTGACTTCTATCTTTTGTGATGTACAGTTCTTACAAGACCTTTTATGCACGGACCATAAGTAACTTAGCTAGTTTTCTTTCTTACCATGAATGACATTCCATGATAATGTAGTATTTGGATATGATGGGTCCTCAAGCCACTGCGCTAGCCCTTCGCTTCCTGCAGTTCATCAACTTTTAGAGAAAAATATCTAAGTGTTAGAAAACTGAAATGGAGCTAGCACGTCAGTATTCGACTAGCTGTATTCAATACGAAGATTGAAAAGTCAGATAACCACCTTCCAAGGGAGTGAGCTACAAAGATGGTTTCCCATTGAAGGGTTGGACCAGAATACACCCCTCTGATGGACTACTTTACGAGGAAAACAAGGAGATAGATAGTGCCAGGGAACACTTGTTTTTGACCTTGGGTCTGAAAGGTGGGGACTGGGACTCAGGAGAGTCTAGCTTAGACAAAAATTATGGGTCAACTGTAAGCTAAATGATAGTACAAAGTAAAATATTCTTTGTTTTTCTGGATGAGCATCTAAGAATCAAAGATCACAATGCACTCAAGGATCATAGAAGCTATGCTGCAATAGTGAGGTGGAACGCACTCCTACCACGTTGAGGACTGTGACGAGTCCTCTACACTAGTTACATCCTATGATACTGCTAATGTGAGGTGAAAAGCCCATAAACTTGGATTGATTTGATAAGTGTTGATGCTGACTTACAGAACATCCTAGTATAGATTCAGATTCACCCTTAAACAATAAATGGGACACTAGTAAACAAAAATTAACGAAGATGAACTTACCTTGAGCAATAATAAGGACTAAAGAATGCGAACTTGAGGAATTGACACTATATGAAATGTTTATTTGAGATCCTTGATTCAAGTAATATATCCATTGCTGTAAAATCAAACATAAGAAAATTCATGTAACCATCCTCAGCTAGGTATCAGAGAGTACAGAGAAATTTAATGCCATGTCATGCCTTGTTAGTGTTTGCAGGAAGAGAGGTTTTGTAAGCTTCAGAAAAAGTTGTTAAAACATCAAGAGAAGGATTTTCATAAAACCCATACACCATTGGTCTAGTGTTTGCATCATCCATCTCTTCCACCTAGTAGGAAGACACAAATTGTTAAACAAAAAACTAAGGAAATAATAAAAATGTAGGCTAAGGATACACATTTACCTTTATATTTTCCACAAATAAGGGATTGGGTTTTATCAGGATTGAGGAATTTGGTCCAAGCTGCAAATTGGATGGTCCATAAACCCCCAGTATCAAAGTCATAGATACTGAACAAAGAGAAAACATTCATCAAGGCAAGCTTTGAAGTGTCAAACAGTGTGTCTAGTGGAAGAAAATAAACAATAAAATGGAAATGGACAAGCGTATTAATGGGAAACTCCCTATCAAAGTCATAGATACTGGAGAAAAGAGAAATTATTTCAACAAAGAAAGCTCTGAAGTGTCAAATAGTGTGTTTACTGGGAGGAAAGAAATAAGGAAAATTGTAAGCGGAAAAAGCGTTTTAGTATAGCGTGCTTCTTACATTGAATTAAAGCTTTTAAGTAAAAATAATAACAAGAGCATGCTAGCGGACCTATTAGTATAGTTAAGTGATTCACTTGCCAAATATAAGATTGCACAATGTAACAATAGTTGAACAAAGTCACATGAAGCCATCAAAATACATGATTTTTTAATCATTTGGAGCAACACACTACCATTACCAGCCAGCCGTTCTTCCCCCCAATCCATCATCAATTTACCATACTTACCTAACTGCAGTCAACTTCAGATGTCCATGAAATTCACATCCTCTAGCCAATTGTCATAAAAATTATAGTTGTTATTTTGAATCCCTGTTCATTTTCATAAATTTGTTTCATCTTAAGGCCCAACATATGAACAAGATGAGTGTCACACACATGCAGATGATAAGATAGATGTGCGTGCATACAAAATCAGACAAGATAAAAAATGATCTCACCACATCCGCCAGGAGGTGCAAGTTGTATGCATAACGAACAACATGAGAGAATGTCGTTTGAGATGGTTTATCTATGTCCTACTTAAACTTCCAAATGCAAAGGGCTATAGGTGTGAAATCATAATAATTAAAGGTTTTAAAAGGGACGAGATAGACCTACAGTCACATGAAAAAAGCTGTCTAAAAAAACCTACAATCTCTCGAAATCCATGCAGACTTAGCCAAAACGGAATGCAATAGAAGCGAAAGATCCATATGAGTGACGCCTGATAGTTCTGAATAAAATCTTAATCATATTGGCATGCTTGCATTAGGCCCAATTTTGCTCGGAACATTTTTAGTTTTTATAGATATATCAGTAGAAATGTATATGATTTTCAGCGTTAGAGATCCCCAAATTATCGAATATAGGAATGAAACAGGTCCAAGTGAAGGATGATGAGGAATTCAAATCGCCTACCTGTTTTGGTTGGGATTGAGCTGTCATACTTATTTTGTTGTAGTGATGGTCGTAGTGGTCTGTCATCTAAGAGAAAAACCATAGGCGGTCAACAAGATCAAAAGGTTTAACACCTACTGATCTTTGTCCTCTTTTGGCATCAATTTTGCATAACTAACTCAAGTTACAAGGTCCGAGACAGTAGAGTACATGATACTAAATGGCTAAGTAACCAATCTAAAGAACGAAACATAAATTGGCATGTAAAGGTGCTTATTCCAGGGAAGAAGGAGAAATGTGGAGACTCTTTGCAAAATGAGTACAGGATGTCCTTGTCGAGGAAGTCACAACGAGAAGATTGCAGGGCAGCTGGAAACTATGAATTTCTATCCTTGATACTGTTTCATTGATGCCTAGGAGAAAGATGTTGTACAGAAGAAGGGTAGTCTAGCAGTCATATAGCATTGTGAATGATGTGTCTTAGCTTGGAGTTCTCATCCTTTTTTTAGGGAAGTCAGGAGGAGATATAAGATAGTAGCTTATCAGCTTTCTAGAGGTGAGACTGCTGATCATCTCTAGGGGTAATAAAAAATTTACTTACCAAAAAAAGAGGTGCTTATTCAAGTATCGAAAGACTTCAAACTCTTTTATTTACATTTTTTCCACTAAAACTGAGGATATTCTAAGATTTAAAAAAAAAAAAAACGGGAAATAAGACACAAGTATACAAGGAAAAAAGGGCACAATGAACATCTGCAAATATGATAGGTAGTAGTTATCGGGACAGTAAATATTGAAATTTATCCTCTCTTTCTTTTTTGGTCGACTAAAGCCATACACTAAGTTTGATTTGTTAATAACTGTGTTCCATAAGATAACTCCTGCTCGCTAGTTGCCCGTTATTAAAAAATATATGATCCTAATAGTGCCAATAAATGTAACCATTGATCAGTAAACAATAAGTTAACTGAATTTTTTTTTATATTTAGCTGGTGAAAAAACAAAAATATCATCAAATTAATTTAAATATTGAGAAAAACTACCGAAGAACCAGAAAGTGAGAACAACAACTACGCATGACCAGGTATCATCTCTCGCCAACGGCACCACGGCTTCCTCATTATCGGCCGCCGGAAAATACGGCGCATTGTGAAAAACACTATTCCTCTCCGGAAACGGCAACGGAGGCCGTCGATCATCGTCGTCAATCACCGGAACTTCCTCCTCTTCTCGCGATGTCGACGCAGACGCATCGCCGGAAAATGACGGATTCCGATCTGAATCTTCCATTCTGAAAGAAGAAGAAAAACGTGAAGAACAAGTTTGGGAGAAAATAGTAGGAATTTAATTGAGAACTAAATTGAATATTATTACTCTGATGAGAAGAGTTCATGATTGAATCCAGTGGCTTCACCAATCAGTCAAACTAATTTTTTTTAATTTTTTGGGATATACTGAGATTCGGAATGGTAGCTGAAAATGAAGAATATTTAAGAGTGGCAGTTAGGTGATTACAGCCACATGCATTCCGCATTAACTTTAATTCAAACGGAAAATGACAAGTTTAAGCAAGAAGCAGCTCATTTATAGTTCTGTCTTTTTTTTTTAAAAAAAAAAAAGTCAAAATAGCATGTGCTCACAATTTTTTGGGTTGGTAATGGAAAATAGCCCGTGTTACTAAAAACAATCACTATTAAATACAAAAATAAAATTTGGATAAAATTATCCTTAGTTAAAATGCTAAATTAGAAACACCAGCATAACTCCAGAGTATTATACTTGAATTTCCACTATATTATGCTAAAGTTTTATATTTAAAAAAAAAAAAAACTCTATTATACTGAAATTTTTCTTAATTTTAATATAGGGTATATTTGTCCATATTTTATTTTCACATGAAAGCTGACTAAATTTTAATTAATTGAAATTATGATTAATTTTTAATTAGCAATTGTAAATCAAATTAATTCTAAAATTTTTTCCTAAAAAAATCGGAATTATCAATGTCAAAGTCATTGAATTATTTGTGTGAGTTCAAATATTATTTTTTTAATTTAATGAAATAAAGTTAAAACATCTAAATTATATAACTTTTAATTTGGGGAAAAGTCCAGATTTGCATATGTTGTATCTGAAGATGCTCATTTTTGTCCTATGTGGTACCTTGATTCTGTTACGACCCTAAACCCGAACCGGTCGTGGCGCATCTCGTGAAGACAAGGTCATCCAATTAAACCCAATTCATTTTTTAACCAATTACATAAAATAAAAGCAGTCTAAAACATGATATAGCAATACTAAGTAGCGGATAATGTCAATAAAGTGCGGAAGCACAACCCAACACAGCCTTAACCGGGGTGTCACAAGTCATGAGCGTCTATAGGCCATAATACAAGTCTGCTAAATCCATGTACTAGTACAAATGTTTGAAGGGAAATAGAAATGATAAAAGAGTAGAGACACTGGGCTGCGGACGTCAACAGCTACCTCGTAGTCTCCGAACGCTTGCCTGAAACTGGGGGGATCAGCACTCGAGAGCGGTACCAGTTATGCCTGAATCTGCACACAGGGGTGCAAGGAGTAAAGTGAGTACTACAACTCAATGAGTAACAAACGTATATAACGACTGAAAGTAAGAAAACATGTAAGGCACAAGACATTCTATAATGAAGCAGTAAAACCATTTAAACGCAGAAAAACAGTGGAAAGTCAAGTAAATCCTCCTTCAACCAGTAAACAAGTAATTGACAGGTAATTAAGGTAAAATAAACAAATAGAAGTTCGCCCCTTGGGCACAATATCAACAAATCCGCCCGTCAGGCAATATCTCAGAACGATACCAGCCCCTCGGGCTCAATCTCACATCACAATAAGTACAAGCGCTCACTAGGGGTGTGCAGACTCCTGGAGGGGCCCCTTACGGCCCAATCGCAATAACAAACCATCTCGTGGCATCAAATCTAGGCCCTTGACCTCATATCAATCAAGCCACCTCGTGGCTATATATCTCAGGCCCTCGGCCTCAAATCCGTATCAGTGTTTCCTCACAACTAGGCCCTCGGCCTTACTCAGTCAAAAATACTCACAAGCCCCTCGTGCAATAGTAAAACTGTGTTTCTCAGCCCAAACATCATTTAAAATATCATTTAAGTCTTAGAACTGAGTAAACATGGATGAGTATGAAAACAATGGAAAATAACATGACTGGGTTCAAGTATATAGTCAAAACAATGAGGAATATTAATAAAAATCCCCAAAGGGTTCAGATAGTTGCACGAATCCCAAATATGATATTCAACCCAAATCATGATAATAGCAAATAAGATTCAGTCAAATACGCAGTAAAATCATCAACCGAGACGGACCAAGTCACAATCCCCAATAGTACACGACCCCACGCTCGTCATCAAGCGTGTGTCTCACCTCAATATAGCACCATGATGTGCAAATCCGAGGTTTCAAACCCTCAGGATATCATTTACAATCATTACTTACCTTGAACCGGCTAAATCTCTAGCTCGCGACGCCTTTGCCCCCTCGAATCGACCTCCACGCACATCGAATCTATCCAAAATTAGAATGAGGACGTCAGCATATACTAAGGGAACGAAGCCCAAGCAAACACAATCAACAAAGGGCACAAATCCTGAAATTACCAAAACCCAACACCCTGGCCCACGTCTCGAAATTCAGAAATTTTTACACCAATAGATTCCTTATCTCCCCACGAGTTCATAAATACCAAGAACATCAAATTCCATCCACAAATGACCCTTCAAATCCCAAATGTTTGGTCTCCAATTTCAAGCCCTAGTTCTTCAATTTTAGGCTTAGATTCTATGATTTTCTCGGTGAAATTCACGTAATAATCGAGTTTTAAGTCCGAAAATCTTACCTCCCAATGATTCCCCTTGAATGCATCTTCAATCTCCTTCAAAAATCTCCAAAAACGACCAGCTATGGAGAAAATGAGCCCCAAAAATCGCAGACAAGACGAGTTAAAAAACATTCTGCCCAGGCCTTAATTTCCTTCTTCGCGAACACGACTTACATCTCGCGAACACAATGCACGAGCTTCCAGCCCTTCGCAAATGCGGAGCCTCCCTCGTAAACGCGAAGGTTAAACTTCCACTGGCCCCCACTGACTCTTCGCAAATGCGAGGGTCCACTCGCGAACGCGAAGAGTAAAAGCGTGATACAGCTGAACCTGCAACTTCTGCAATTTCGTAACTCCAAAAATGATCCGATAGACGACCCGAAACTCACCCGAGGCCCCCGGAACCTCAACCAAAGGCACCAACATATCCTAAAACCTTATTCAAACTTGTTCCAATCACCAAAACACCTCAAACAATATCAAATCACCCAAAACACATCGGATTCAAGCCAAATTTTCTAAAATCTTCCGAATTACGCGTTTGATCTAAAACCCAACCAAACCACGTCCGAATGACCTGAAATTTTGCGCACACATCCCAAATGACACAACGGAACTACTGCAACTCTCGGAATTCCATTCCGACCCCTATATCAAAATCCTGCCTATCAACTGGAAATCGCCAAAATATCAACTTCGCCAATTCAAGCCTAAACTACTCCAACCCTCCAAAACCCATTCCGATCACACTCCTAAGCCATAAATCACCTCTCGAAGCTAACCGAACCACCGGAACTCGCATCCAATCCCTCTAACACATAAGTTAACATCCGATTGACTTTTCCAACTCAAACTCCCTTAAAAGAGACTAAGTGTCTCAAACCTTACCAAAATCATTCTGGATTTGATCCAACCAACCCGATACCATAAAACATGGATAACGAAGTATAAAAAAGTAGAAATGGGGGAAACGGAGCGGTAACTCATGAGACGACTTGTCGGGTCATCACATCTTCCCCAACTTAAACAAACGTTCATCCGCGAACAAATCAAAAAACATACCTGAAGCCTCAAACAGGTGAGGATATCTTCTCCGCATCTCCCTTTCGGTCTCCCAGGTAGCCTTCTCTACAGGCCGACCTCTCCACTGCACTTTCACTGAAGCTATATCCTTTGATCTCAACTTACGAACCTGACAACCCAAAATAGCTATAGGCTTCACATCATAAGTCAAATCATCATCCAACTGAACCGTGCTGAAATCCAGAACATGAGACAGATCCCCAATTTACTTCCGGAGCATAGAAACATGAAATACCGGATGCACACTTGACAAGCTGGGTGGCAAAGCAAGTTCATAAGCCACCTCCTCAATCCTCTGAAGCACCACAAAAGGCCCAATGAACCACGGACTCAATTTCCCTTTCTTTCCAAATCTCATAACACCTTTCATGGGTGAAACCTTCAACATAACCTTCTCGCCAACCATGTAGGACACATCCTGAACCTTTCTATCAACATAACTCTTTTGCCTCGACTGTGTTGTACGAAGCCTCTCCTGAATCACCTTTACCTTTTATAAAGCATCCTACACCAAATCAGTCCCCAATAGCCTAGCCTCACCGGGCTCGAACCAACCAACTGGAGATCTACACCGCCTCCCAAACAAATCCTTATATGGAGCCATCTGAATACTCGACTGGTAGTTATTGTTATAAGCAAACTCTGCAAGTGGAAAAAATTGATCTCATGACCCTCCGAAATTAATGACATAAGCACGCAACATGTCCTCCAATATCTTAATAGTGCGCTCGGATTGCCCATCCATCTGAGGGTGAAAAATTGTGCTCAACTCCACCTGAGTACCTAACTCTCTTTGCACGACTCTCCAAAACTGCAAAGTAAATTGAGTACCTCTATCAGAAATGATGGAAACCAGAACACCATGAAAACGAACAATCTCTCGGATATGGATCTTTGCCAACCGCTATGAAGAATAGGTAGTACACACAGGAATGAAGTGTGTGGACTTGGTCAGACGATCCACAACCCAAATAGCATCAAAACAACAAAGTTCATAGTGATCCTCTCCCACTTCCACTCAGCAATAACCATCTGCTGAAGCAAACCACCCGGTCTCTGATGCTCATATTTCATCTGCTGACAATTGAGACACCGAGCTACGAATCCCACAATATCTTTCTTCATCCTTATCCACCAATAGTACTGCCTCAAATCCTGATACATCTTCGCGGCACCCGAATGAATGGAATACCGCGAGCTATGGGCCACCTCCAAAATCAACTCCCGAAGCCCATCCACATTAGGCACACAAATCCGGCCCTGCATCCTCAACACCCCATCATCACCAATAGTCACATCTCTAGCATCATCATGCTGAACTCTGTCCTTAAGGACAAGCAAGTGTGGATCATCATACTGGCGCTCTCTGATGCGATCATATAAGGAAGACCGAGAAACCACACAAGCCAATATCCGACTGGGCTCCGAAATATCTAACCTCACGAACCGATTGGCCAAGGCCTAAACATCAACCGCAAAAGGTCTCTCCCCAACTGGAATATATGCCAAACTCTCCATACTCACTGCCTTTCGGCTCAAAGCATCGGCTACCACATTGGTCTTTCCCGTATGGTACAATATAGTGATATCATAATCCTTAAGCAACTCCAACCATCTCCGCTGCCTCAAATTTAGATCATTTTGCTTGAATAAATGCCGAAGACTGTGATGATCAGTGAACACCTCAAACGATACGCCATACAAGTAATGCCTCCAAATCTTCAACGCGTGGAAGCCAACTCCAAATCATGAATGGGGTAGTTCTTCTCATGGGGCTTCAACTGACGAGAAGCATAAACAATAACTCTACCCTCCTGCATCAATACACAACCAATCCCAACTCTCGAAGTATCACAATACACGGCATATGATCCTGAACCTAATGGCAAAACCAACACTAGAGTTGTGGTCAAAGTTGTCTTGAGCTTCTGAAAGCTCTCCTCACACTCGTCCGACCATACAAACGAAGCACCCTTCTAAGCCAACTTGGTCAAGGGCGATGCGATAGATGAGAATCCCTGAACAAACCGGCGATAATAGCCTGCCAAACCAAGAAACCTGCGAATCTCTATGGCTGAGGACGGTCTGGGCCAACTCTGAACTGCCTCTATATTTTTCGGATCAACCTGAATACCCTCGCTGGACACCACGTGTCCCAAGAAAGCCACTGAACTAAGCCAAAACTCACACTTGGAGAATTTTGCATAAAACTTCTCCTCCCTCAATCTCTACAACACAACTCTCAAATGCTTCGTGTTCTCCTTCTGACTACGCGAATATACCCGAATATCATCAATGTAGACTATGACAAAGGAGTCGAGATAAGGTCGGAACACGTTGTTTATCAAATGCATGAACGCTTCTGGGCATTGGTCAACCCAAAAGACATCACCAAAAACTCATAATGACCATATCGGGTCCTGAAAGTCATCTTAAGAATATCCGAATCCCTGATCTTCAGCTGGTGATAACCTGAACGGAGATCAATCCTGGAGAACACCCTCGCTCCCTGAAGCTGGTCGAATAAATCATCAATGCAAGGCAAAGGATACTTGTTCTTAATTGTTACCTTGTTCAATTGCCTATAATCAATGCACATCCTCATTGTGCCATCATTCTTCTTCACAAATAGAACCTGTGCACCTCAAGGTGACACACGAGGCCGAATGAACCCCTTATCTAGGAGTTCCTGAAGCTGCTCCTTCAATTCTTTCAACTCTGTTGGTGCCATACGATACAACGGAATAGAAATGGGCTGAGTGCCTGGCAATAGGTCAATACCAAAATCAATATCCCTTTCCGGTGGCATGCCTGACAGGTCTGTAGGAAACACATCGGGAAAATCCCTCACAATTGGAACAGAATCAGTACTGGGAGCCTCAGCTCCGACATCGCTCACAAACGCTAGATATGAAAGACAACCTTCCCAACCATACGTTGGGCCTTCGAGAAAGAGATCACTCTACTAGGAACATAATCAGTCACACCTCGCCACTCGATTCGTGGCACACCCGGCATAGCCAATGTGACTGTCTTAGCATGACAATCCAAAATATCACGACACAGAGATAGCCAATCCCTGCCTAAAATGACATCAAAATCCACCATGCTCAATAATAACAGATCCACTCGGGTCTCCAGATCCCCAATAGTCACCTCACACAACCGGTACACACAGTCTACAACAAAAGTATCGCCTACCGGGGTAGATACATGAACAAGTAAATCAAGAAACTCATGGGGCGTACCCAAATAATAAGCAAAGTATGATGACACATAAGAAAAGGTGGAATCGGGATCAAATAATACAGAGGCATCTCTGTGACAGACTGAAACAATACCTGTAATGACAGTATCTGAAGCAATATCATCTGGTCTGCTTGGGAGTGCATAGAAACAGGACTGACCGCATTTTCACTGATATCTCCCTTTGGGGCGACCCCTAGCTGACTGACCCCCACCCCTAGCTAGCTGACCGGGTGGTGGTGACGAAACTGGCACTGAAGCCGACGACTGACCCCTCTACTAGGACAAACTAGCAACATGACGAGGACACTGCCTCCACATATGGCCCACCTTACCACAATCATAACAACTCCCAGGTGTTGGAGAAGGGGACTGAAGGGAACCCCTCATACTGGAGTGACTAGCATATGTACTCGGCATAGAAGAGCCCTGAACTGATGGAGCACGGGATGAACTCTGAGCTGGAAGGGCACTAAGTGATGATTGGCCCTGTTGAGTACCATGATAACCATGACCCGAAGATGCCCCACGATAACCTGGGCGAGCTGGCTGAGCAGACCTGAATGAATGGCCTCTGTCGTGCTGAAACTGGCCCCTCGAAGGAGCTTCACTATAGCTGCCAGATCCTTGAGGCCTCTTGGCCTCCCTCTCCTCTCGCTCCTAACGGCGAACAGACTCAATCTCACGGGCAATATCCACAACCTCCTTGAAAGTAGCACCAGTCACCCTCTCCCTAGTCATAAGAATACGGAGCTGATAAGTAAGACCATCAATAAACCTCCTGATCCTCGCTCTATCTATTGGGACCAACCAGATGGCATGACGAGCCAACTTAGAGAACCTCAACTCATACTGCAACATGATCATCTCCCCTTGACGCAACCACTCAAACTACCTGCGCAGCTCCTCTCTGCGAGACTGCGACACATACTTCTCCAAAAAAAAGAATGGAGAACTGCTGCCAGGTAAGGGGTGCTGCACCAACATACCTACGCCTCTCAAAATCCTCCCACCAAGTGAAAGCAGCTCCTGAAAACTGATAAATAATGAAAGCGACCCTGCTGGTCTCCAGAATACCTGTTGTACGAAGCATCCTCTGACACTTGTCCAGAAAACTCTGGGCATTCTCGCCCTCTGCACCACTGAATGACGGAGGCTGAAGTCTACCAAGCCTCTCCAACCTATGCTGCTCGTCCTCCAGCATGGCAAGAACTACACAGTCCTAAGCAACTGTAACCGGCTGGGCTGGATGCGCCCCCAGCGCCTGAAGTCCCTGCACAACCTGCTCAGGTATGCGAGCGGCGGGAGTCTGATTGCTACCCCGGCCTGAGAAGTAGCTGCGGCTGTAGTAGCTGAAACTGCCTGAGCTAGGCTAGTGTAAACTGATAAGATCTGTGCCAAGGCCTCCTAAAGACCCGAAATCATGATGGGCATAGTTGGTGCCTGAACTGGTGCTGCTGGAGCATTCATAGCTGGAGCCTGATCCTGAGCTAGAGCAGCTGGTGGATCTACAGGTGCTACCCTCGCTGCTCTACCTCTACCACGACCACGGCTGCGTCTTCGGCCTCTGGTGGCCACAACTGGTGGTACTGGGGGTCGTCCACTCCGACCAGTAGCGCACGTCCTCACCATCTGTGAGAGAATAGAATAACGGAGGTTTAGTGCTCGGATCAACAAGTTTGCACGACAAGAATTTCAAGAATATGAAGTTTTTCCTAAAGGTTCTACAGCCTCTCGGGGATAAATATAGACGTCTCTGTACCGATCCACGAGACTCAACTAAACCTGCTCATTACTCGTGAGACCTATGTAACCTAGGCTCTAATACCAACTTGCCACGACCCTAAACCCGAACCCGATCGTGATGGCGCCTCTCGTGAAGACAAGGTCAGCCAATTAAACCCAATTCACTTTTTAAACATTTAAATAACATAAAAGCAGTCTAAAACATGATACAGCAATACTAAGTAGCGAATAATGTCAATAAAGTGCAGAAGCACAACCCAACACAGCCCTAACCGGGGTGTCGCAAGTCATGAGCGCTATAGACCATAATACAAGTCTGCTAAATCCATGAACTAGTACAAATATTTGAAGGGAAATAGAAATGATAAAAGAGTAGAGACATGGGGCTGTGGACGTCAACAACTACCTCGTAGTCTCCGAACGCTCGCCTGAAACTGGGGGGATCATCACTCGGGAGAGGTACCAACTATGCCTAAATCTGCACACAGGGGTGCAAGGAGTAAAGTGAGTACTCCAACTCAGTGAGTACCAAATGTAAATAACAACTAAAAGTAAGAAAACATGGCTGAGTATGAAAAAAGTGGAAAATAACATGACTGAGTTCAAGTATATAGTCAAAACAGTGAGAAAATACTAATAAAAATCCCCAAAGCGTTCAAATAGTTGGCACGAAGCCCAAATATGACATTCAACCCAAATCATGATGATAGCAAATAAGATTCAGTCAAATACGCAGTAAAATCATCAACCGAGACGGACCAAGTCACAGTCCCCAATAGTACACGGTCTCACGCTCGTCATCAAGCGTGTGTGTTACCTCAATATAGCACCACGATGTGCAAATTCGGGGTTTCAAACCCTCAGGATATCATTTACAATCATTACTCACCACGAACCGGCTAAATCTCTAGGTTGCGATGCCTTTGCCCCCAGAATCGGCCTCCACGCACGTTGAATCTATCCAAAATCAGAACGAGGACGTTAGCATATGCTAAAGGAACAAAGCCCAAGCGAAAACCATCAACAAAGGGCACAAATCCCGAAATTACCAAAAACCGACCCCCGGTCCCATGTCTCGAAATTCAGAAATTTTTACACCAATAGATTCCTTATCTCCCCACGAGTTCATACATACCAATAACATCAAATTCCATCCACAAATGACCCTTCAAATCCCAAATGTTTGGTCTCCAATTTCAAGCCCTAGTTCTTCAATTTTAGGCTTAGATTCTATGATTTTCTAGGTGAAATTCACGTAATAATCGAGTTTTAAGTCCGAAAATCTTACCTCCCAACGATTTCCCTTGAATCCCTCTTCAATCTCCTTCAAAAATCTCCAAAAACGACCAGCTATGGAGGAAATGAGCCCCAAAATCGTGGATAAGACTAGTAAAAACATTCTGCCCAGGACTTAATTTCCTTCTTCGCGAACGCGGTCAAAGCCTTGCATTTGTGAAGCACAACTTACTTTGACAACCTTTTCCTCCAATGCGAATGTGACATGGCCATCGCGAACGCGATGGTTCCTCAATCCTTCCCTTCGCAAACGCATCCCTCTCTCACGAACGCGAAGAACAACCGCGACCTCAGACTAGCTGACCAAAAAGACCCTACGCGAACGTGACTTACATCTCGCGAACGCGATGCACGAGCTTCCATCCCTTCGCGAACGCGGAGCCTCCCTCGCGAACGCGAAGGCTAAACTTCCACTGACCCCCACTGACTCTTCGCGAATGCGAGGGTCCACTCACGAACGCGAAGAGTAAAAGCCTGATACAGCTGAACCTGCAACTTCTACAATTTTCTAACTCCAAAAATGATCCGATAGACCACCTGAAACTCACCCGAGGCCCCCGGGAACTCAACCAAAGGCACAAACATATCCTAAAATATTATTCAAACTTGTTCCAATCAGCAAAACACCTCAAACAACATCAAATCAGCCAAAACACATCGGATTCAAGCCAAACTTTCTAAAATCTTCCGAATTACGCTTTTGATCAAAACCATAACCAAACCACATCCGAATGACCTCAAATTTTGCACACACATCCCAAATGACACAAAGGAACTACTGTAACTCTTGGAATTCCATTCGGACCCCTATATCAAAATCCCGCCTATCAACCACAAATCGCCAAAATATCAACTTCGTCAATTCAAGCCTAAACTACTCCAACCTTCCAAAACCCATTCCGATCACATTCCTAAGCCATAAATCACATCTCGAAACTAACCAAACTATCAGAACTCGTATCCGGGCCCTCTAACACATAAGTCAACATCCGGTTGACTTTTCCAACTCAAACTCCCTTAAAAGAGACTAAGTGTCTCAAACCTTACTAAAATCATTCCGGATTCGATCCGACCAACCCGATACCATAAAATATGGATAACGATGCATAAAGAAGCAAAAATAGGGGAAACAAAGTGGTAACTTATGAGATGACTGGCCGGGTTGTCACAGATTCTATTGATAAACTTGTTGTTAGTAAATTATTTCGTATTTACTCTTATTATTAACAAGGGTTAGTGTGAAATTGATGGACTCAACATATTATAATATTTTGAGGAATGTTATCGAGAAACTGCATTGGAGAAAAGAGATGATATGTTCTCATTGTTGAAGATTTGCTTTTCTCAGTTGTTTCCAAGGAGATGGAGTATTGATCTTTATCGATACTAATAAATCATAGCATGGTTCTTGTCATCAGGCCAGTACGATCACATTTAATAGGCACAAAATGTATGCAATATTGTTGTTCTTCCTTGAGCCACTATAACAATTAGCTCTATATTTGCAGATCTAGTTTATGAGATAAGAGACAAATGGTAAAGTTAGTTCACTGGGCATACCAAACGTTAGTTCCCAGAAAAACTTCGAATATCAAAAAGTAAATTGTGTACATCGCAAAAATAAAGATGAAGAAAAAACATTTCATTAATAAATAATATGAGTACAATTTTGTGTATTCTCTTGATTTTTCTCTGAATTGTTTTCTGTGATTCGAGTGTTGCAACAGTATTTTTCTCAAATGTATGATGATGGGCCTCCATGTGATGTACTAATCTCCAAAAAAGTCGGGTAGTACTTCGAATCGGTCGATCAACATGACCAACTTTTCTTGATCTTTCTTGTTGTGTTTCTTCGATTGACGCAAAGTGGTGTATCTCTCGAGTAAAGAATGGTATGTGTCATCTTGAAGTATTTGATAACTAAGAAGCGTCTGACAATACTTCGAGTTAATTTTGAAGAGCGTCTTTCAATCACTTTGTTGTTGCTGGAGAACTTTATGAGAAAGACAATACTAGATATTTGATCTATTTGAGAATGTTTAAAGAATTTATAAATTTTTTTGAGGAGTATGTGACTCATTTTATATAGGTTTGAATTAGAGTTTAATGTACAGTAGCCCCCTAGAAGATCCTGATGGACCTTTAGATTTGAAGAACTTAGATGTGCTCATGTTGTAGGAGCCTATTGGAATTTACATAAGTAATGTAATTTTGGCTTAAATATTTAATCTAAACTTATTAATCCAAAATAATGACTTGGGTTAATATGTCTTGAATTTAGAATTTAAGCTAACTGTCGCATGAACTTTATCCAATAAAATTTTGATATCAATAACATCATTCTTCTATTTCTTTTTTGTTTCTATTATATCACGACCCCAATTTTCATCCATAGGATGTCATAATGGCACCTAGTCTCTACGACTAGGTAATCCTAACATTTAATAAAAACTTGACAGAAATAATTAACAAAAATACTAAAACAAGTCTAATAAACTCATAAAATCTCCCATAAACAGAATCTCAACAAAACACTTTTCCAAAATCGGTGGAACTGAGTCATAAGCTTTACAGAATATGCTAAAATGTCTACTACATCGCTATGTGAATGAAAATAAAACAGGAAAAGATAAAGGAAGGTGACTCTGAGGCATGCAGACGACGAGCAGGCATACCTTGAAGTCTTCGGAAAGCAGCTATCAGTCGCTCACTAACGTCCGGCACGAGTAGACGTACCTGAATCGGCACAAAAAGATGTGCAGAATGTAGTATCAATATATCACAACGGTACCCAGTAAGTATCAAGCCTAACCTCGGTAGAGTAGTGACGAGGTCAGGTCAAGACACCTAGTAGACAAAGAAACTTGTACAAGATATACATAAAGCTAACAATAGAAATAACATATAATATGAAACAAGTTGATAACACAGGCTAATGGTTGTAAGCATAGAAATAACATAAATTAAACAACTGAGAAGAACCACAATGGTCATATACAGATATAAACTGATAGAACAAGAAAGATCAAAAGAATAAGAAGTGTTCTCACCTAATAAATCTGAGCATGCTTCTTGTCATAAGGCCAGCACGATCACATTAATGGGCACAAAATGCATGCAATATTATTGCTCTCCTTGAGCCACTATAACAATTAGCTCTATATTTGCAGATCTAGTTTATGAGATAAGAGACAAAGGGTAGAGTTGGTTCACTGGGCATACCAAACGTTAGTTCCCAGAAAAACTTCGAATATCAAAAAGTAAATTATGTACATCACAAAAACAAAGATGAAGAAAAAGCATTTCATTAATAAATAGTATGGGTACAATTCTGTATATTCTCTTGAATTTTCTTCGAATTTTTTCCTGTGATTTGAGTGTTGCAACAGTGGATTTCTCAAATGTATGATGATGGGCCTCCCTATGATGTACTAATCTCCAAAAATGTCGGGTAGTACTTCGAATCGGTTGATCAACATGACCAACTTTTCTTGATCTTTCTTTTCGTATTTCTTCAATCGACGCAAAGTGGTGTATCTCTCGAGTAAAGGATGGTGTGTATCATCTTGAAGTATTTGATAGTTAAGAAGCGTCTAACAACACTTCGAGTTAATTTTGAAGAACGTCTATCAAATACTTTGCCTTTGCTGGAGAACTTTATGAGAAGGATAATATTAGATATTTTGATCTCTTTGAGAATGTTTAAGAATTTATGAAATTTTTCGAGGAGTATGTGACCCATTTTATATAGGTTTGAATTAGAGTTTAATATAGAGTAGCCTCCTAAAATATCCCGATGAACCTTTTGGATTTGAGAAACTTAGATGTGCTCATGTTTAGAAGCCTAATTTGATGGACTCATCCAAATTTAATTGGAATTTAAATAAGTAATGTAATTTTGGCTTAAATATTTAATCTAAATTTATTAATCCAAAATAACAACTTGGGTTAATTTGTCTTGAATTTGGTAATTTAGATTAACTGTCGCATGAACTTTATCCAATAATTTTGATATCAATGGCATTATTCTTATATTTCTTTTTAGTTTCTATTGTCTCTTCCCTTCTCCATGAGCATATTTTTAATTTATATTCATTTACAGTACTTTAATATACTTAAATTATCAAGTACAACAACAACAACCCAGTATAATCCCACAAGTGAGGTCTAGGGAGGATAGGATATACGCAGCCTTACTCCTACCCTGGAAGGACAGAGAGACTATTTCTGATAGACTCTCGGCTAAAGAAAAGATGTAAGAAGCAGTGATAGCAAGTAATAGCAATACAATATATTTAGAAACTAAATCCAAGATAGCAAAAGAGAATATGAAAGAAGTACTGATAGCAAGTAATAATAGTACAAGATATGCAGTGATAACAAACTTAGGGAGTACTGATGGCAAGTAATAACAGTACAATATATGCGATAATAGCAAACTAAGGATAAAAGGAATACCATATTAACACTAATATTATCGGACTAGGGAAGACAAAGGGAAATGTTCGATTACCTGTTAACCTTCTACCCAATTCTCAACCTCCACACTCTCCTATCAAGGGTCATGTCCTCGGTTAGCTCAAGTTGCACCATGTCCCTCCTAATCACCTATCCCCAATACTTCTTTGGCCTACCTCTAGCCTTCCTCTTACCCCGAGGACAACTACTCACACCTCCTGACTAGGGCATCTATGCTTCTCCTTTTAACATGCTCGAACCATGTTAGCCTCGCATCTCGCATCTTTTCCTCCACAAGGGACATTCTTACCTTGTTCTTGATAACTTCATTCCTAATTCTATCTAACCTAATATGCCCACACATCCATCTCAATATCCTCATTTGAGCTACTTTCATATGTTGGACATGTAAGTTCTTGATTGGCCAGCACTCTGCCCCATACAACATAGTCAGTCTAAACACTACCTTGTAGAACTTACCTTTAAGTCTCAATAACATATTCTTATCGCACAGGACACCAGAAGTAAGCCTCCACTTCATCCACCCTGCTCCAATACGATATATGACATCCTCATCAATCTCCCCATCATTCTAAATTATATAGCCAAGGTACTTAAAACTCTCTCACTCTCTCTCTCTTTCCTGGTAATGACTTGCGTATCAAGCCTCACATCACCTTTCATTTCCTGGGTAACACCACTGAACTTGCACTCCAAGTATTCTGTCTTGGTTCTGCCCAACTTGAAACCTTTAGACTCAAGGGTATGTCTCCAGACCTCCAGCCTCTCGTTAACACCACCTCGCGTCTCATCAATTAGGACTATGTCATCTGTATATAGCATACACCAAAGCACCTCCCCTTGAATGTGTCACGTCAATGCATCATTGCCAAGGAAAACAAAAACAGGCTAAGTGTCGATCCCTGATGCAATCTCATCTCAACCGGGAGGTATTTAAAGTCTTCCATTGTTGACCTTACTCGTGTCTTAACTCTATCATACATGTCCTGGATCACTCTAATATACGCTACAGGAACTTATTTAGCCTCCAAACTTCTCTATAGAACTCTCTTAGGACTTTGTCATAAGCATTTTCTAGATCAATGAACACCATATGTATGTCCTTTTCCATCGCTGTATGAGCCTATACTGCTCCACTAATCTCCTCACAAGGTGAATGGCTTCAGTAGTTTGACCATCCTAGCATGAAACTAAATTGGTTCTTGGAAATGGACACACGTCTCCTCATTCTCCCTTCTATCACCCTCTCCCAAACTTTTAACGTTGTAACGAGTCTATCGGTCGTTTTGAGATCTAGCATATTTTTTAGCGGTTTGAAGCTTTGAGTAGCTTCACTTCATGTTTTATGACTTGTATGCATAGTCAAAATTGAATTCCAAGAAGTTCGGAGTTGATTCAGAAGGAAAATTCTCAATTCAGAAGCTTTAAGTTGGAAGAGTTTACCAAGGTTTCACTTTTGAGTAAACGACCTCGGAATCGGGATTTGAAGGTTCCAATAGGTTCATATGATGATTTCAGACTTGTGCATATGTTCGAGTTGAGTATCGGGTGGTCCGGGAGCATTTCGGCGCTTATTGTGAAAAGTTGACATTTTGAAGGTTTTGGAATTTTCTAAGTTTGATTTGAAGTATTGATGTTCGTGTGGGATTTTGAGCCTTCTACTAAGTCTGTATCATGATTTGTGACTTGTACATAAAGTTTGGAGTCATTCCGAAAAGTTTAGATATGATTCGGATGCGTTCATCGAAGTTTAAATGTTTGAAAGTTAAAAGAAGGATTTGATCGTCAATTCATGGTTTTGATGTTATTCGTGGCATTTTGAGCCTTTGGATAAGTTTGGATAAGGTATTGGAACTAGTTGGCATGATTGGACGGGGCCTCGGGGGGGTTCAGATAGGCTACGGGGTCATTTTGCCATGTTTGAGTTGTTATTTATGAGTTTTAGTGCGTCCTTCTACGCGAATAGGGGCACACTTTCACGAAGCCTTAGAGGAGGCATTGCTTTGAAATTGCGAGGGTGATTACGCGATCGTGTAGAAGCGTACGCAAAAGGTGGGCACCAAGAAGTTGCCATCCGCGTTCGCGAACGTGGCATCACATTCGCATAGGGACGATGGAGTTGGTCACCACGTTCGTAACCGGTGTACCGCATTCGCGAAGAGAGAATTTGGCAGCTGGGGAGTTTGGTCTTTGAGATCGCAGAGGCTTTCCCGCGATCACAAAGAAGGGTCGTCTGCGCAGAGTTGTTTAATTTGGGAGTTGGCTCACTTTTCTCTCATTTGCACTTGGGTGGCCGAATTTAGGGAGCTATTTTGAGGAGATTTTCATCAAGAAATATAAGGTAAGTGATTTCCGGCTGTTGTAAGTTAAATATATGAGTTATATATGCATTTAAATATAGAAATTTGTAGAAATTATGGGATTTTGGAAAAAAGCCTAGGATTTGATGGTTTTTGATTTTGACCACGATTTTGGGTATGGAATTTTGAAAATAAATTATATATTTGAGTTCGTGGCATTATGGGTAATGTTTATCTTTGAAATTTTTGAAATACAGGCACGTGGACTCGAGGGTAGACTTTGTTGACTTTTCGAGTGAAGTTGGAAATTGTTATAATTTGATTAATTGTGAGTGTTGGAGAACATTTTTATTTGTCTGCATATTGTTTTACCAGTTTTGGATTGATGGGTATTGGCTTGAGGTGTTAGAGAGGTGTTGGAGCCGGTTATGGAACTTCGGATCGGGGTATGTCTCTTGTCTAACCTTGAGAGAGAGAAACTATCCCGTATGTATCAAATTGTTATGTGCTACTAGTTGTGTGTGCTACGTGCGCACGAGGTGAGGAGAGTCCATATGTAGCTAAAAGCATGTTTATGTTAGGATAATTATGTATGTACGCAGCTAGCTTAATTAATTGATTTTACGGTTAAAATTGATTTGGGAATATATTAGGCTAAGCTTTATCACCTTGAGTTGTTGGCGAGATATTTGATAAACGGTAAAAGGACATGTTTACTTTATGCTCATGTACTTGTGTTGTAAGCACGTGACTCGTAATTCGATAAGTTTCTTCCTTTCCTGTTGATCGGATTGAACGCCTCTACAGTATATTGAGATGCATCTCCGGTTCGCGTCGATCAACTCTCGGCAGTGTACACACCACTTTGGATCGGACCGTACGACCTCGACATAATCGTGCGTAATACCACTAGGAGTCCGAATATTCATGAGAATCCCCTTTTATTGAGACTTGACAATTATATGGTATTCCTTGTCCGTTTAAGATTGCACTTGACATTACTGATTTGCTGAGATAACACATGAGATTTGAGAGATTTACATCACTAAAAGAAATGTTGAAGAATTAAGTGAGTTATATTTTTTACCTCATTGTTACTGTTGTGTTTCTTATCTATCGTAATTTATGATACTGTTTTATTTTACCACTAGTAAGTGTCGATATCGACCCCTCGTCACTATCTCTCTGGGGTTAGGCTAGATATTTATTGGATACGCGTTGATTTACATACTCATGTTACACTTCTGCACTAAATGTGCAGGATCTGACTGGTTCATTTGGTGGTCATCCTAGCACGTAGGCGCAGCTGTTGAGGGGATTTTATGGTGAGCTGCTTTCTATGCTACGCGTCGCAGCCTACAAAGTCTCCATCTTTTTTTTTACTTTATCCTGTCTATTTTATATTCCAGACATAAGTTGTATTATTATTGCACTCTTTAGTAGATATTCATGCACTTGTGATACCGTATTTTGGGATATTCTAATGATGTTTATGGATTCGCATAATATCGTCACATTTTTTTATATCTTGATAATTATGTATGTACCTATGCTCTTCCATGCGTAAATTTCTCTACTTAATCAAACTTATGATTTCAAAGTTAATAAAATGAATAATTATTTAGATGATTCACCGTTGGCTTGCCTAACGACGACGTTGGGCGCCATCACAGCCTATAGTACGCTTTGGGTCGTGATAGCTCGATATAAGAGCTCTAGGTTCTCTTAGGTCTCACGAGTCATGAGAAAATCTAGTAGAATATTGAGGGTCAGTATGGAGACGCATGTACTTATCTTCGAGAGGCTACATAACTAATAGGAGCACTTCCCTTCTTGTTTCCTCGTTGTGTCGTTTGATTCTATTGAAGCTTATGCCTTCATTTCCTTCCTACTCATTCTTATAATATGTTGAGCTCTTGTTATCATTGGGCATAGGGGATTTGTAATGGTACTACTTACGTGGTGCAGGATGTTTCTCCGTGCGTATTCGAGCGAGCTATTATTGTCGCCTTGTGGAAGGATGTTCTGTCGTCCAGCTTAGTGTTAATGTTGCCTACAGTTTCGAGGCTATGCACAATGTATTATGATGTTTGGGCATTGTTATCATGCAGGGCTGGTGTAAATGGTAGGGTGCTTATTTATGTGTCACGACAATGAATGATTCAGGGAGAGGGTTATTCGACTCATGATTGAGAAATTTGGTATTCATTCAAGTACTGGAAGGGCTACTCGTCTATGAATGCTCAGGTTTTGGTTGACAAAGTAGCGAGATTTGATATTTCCAACATGGTGGAATTCTCATTATGATGTGATGTCATCGTCCTTGTTGGAATGCATTAAGGCTCATCAGTATTATGGTCTCCTTTGAATTTCCTTCAGGGCACAGTGTTGTCGAATGGTGCCTAAGAGACGGTTATTAGAGATGGCGGTGTATGGCGGCTTTAGAGTCGAATCAGCGTTTCTAGTGTTGTTGGCTCGAGAGAGATATATGATCTTTTTGGAGGCTCAGAGTTGGTGGTAGTTTTATCCGTTTGGATGCTACAGAGATGGATTATGATTCGAAGCAACATTTTGGTGGTGAAGGAAGAGGAAGGACACAGTAGGAGATGCCTCCCGGTGGTTGAATTGCTAGCAGGTTAAGTATGAACAACAGAGGCCGAGCAATTGCTTAAGGAGATGGTTTAACAGAAGTGGGAGTGACAGGGTAGCGTATGGATTCTGTGATAGGATATCCACGTGCTTTGAGGAAGTTTAGAGTGATTTTGGGATCATGGTGGGCAAATGACTAAGTCTATGAATTTCGTTTGGGATGGTGGCTAATGTATTGAGGAAGGTTGAATATGACAGAAAGGAGTTTGCTTGGAATGAAGAGGGGTGTGAAAGGTTGATTATCATTTTAGGATGCAAGATGACTTCGAGTTTTGGAACGTGTAGTTGGGCCTTCATTTGATGCTAATGGGGAATGAACGGACTCTTACAATTGGTGGACGAGCATAGGCTTATGAAGGTTTACTGATTTCGTGGTAGTTGTAACCAGAGCAATATCATTGGAAGATGTCGATGTGAAATTACACAAGTGGGCTATCTCATGTGAGCAGGTTGGCGGTGTTATACCCCATTTTAATACGGGTCAAAAGAGAGTATAACATATTGGTAAATCTGAGGTTTAATTAATTAAGAGAGTTGCCACCTAATTATTTTAGAGGTGAATTAGGACACCTATTTACTAAATAATGGTTAAAGTTAACTCTGTTTTATGGTCTGCTTAACCTTAGAGATTATGGGTAGGGGTTCTAATTAATCTTATAAGGAAGGTTATTAAAGCACCATATATGATCCGTTAATAACGATTAACCGGCCAAACTTAGGTTAATTAATTTTAAAAATTAAGTAGTAACACGTGTATGCATTAAACATATATTTGTTAATTGATTTAGAAAATACCTATACAGTAATGTCATGAAGAGAAATGAGTCACTTTAGAGTTGTATAAATTCATGATTAAGAAAGAAAATTGCTTTCAAGCATTTCAAACTCAAACGAATAAATGGTTTGGACTTTAACTCTTATACTTTAGGAAAAGCTTTTCCATATGAAACTACAAAAAAAGAGTATATCTTTAAAGTAACTTAATTTTAAAAAGTGAGCTAAAATGCAACGCTTGATTTATATACTTCTTGTCTTTCAAAAAACTAGTTAGTTATACTTAAGTGGCGCTGCACCATTTATGAAGAAAACTCCAACTTAACAATATTGGAAACAAATTTGATGACAAGCTCTCAAAAGTATCACTTTAACAAATTGACCTTATTTGAAAGAATGTTAGGAGTATAATAACTTACTTAGAAAAATAGACACGCTAGTGGCAACTAGGTGGAAAGTTATTACATATTTTAAACTTCTTATTCTAACTGACATATCATGTGAGATAATATTAAGCACAAGATAAAGAACCTAGATGATTAAATCCCAAAATTGAGATAAACACCAAACACACATAAATCAATAACAGTAAAAGATTGGGTACAATAAATAATAAAAGAGAATAAGAACGTCATAGGCACCCCCAAGCATTTCGCTTGTTTTCTTGTTGTTTGGTGCATCTATGGAATATGGCATGTGATGACTCCATGCTCGGGTAGGGTAGCGTTGAGTTTCGAATTAAGATTCCATTTGCTCCAAAGTGTACATGCAAAGAAAGGAAAAATAAAATTAGGCATATCATGTATATGTTACACAATATAAGAATATTCACAAGTGAAATTGCTTTTAAGTTCATACAACAGCTTAACAACCAAACTATAGACAAAATGCACGTATGACTATGCTAACAGGAGATTTTTTATTTTTACTGTGGAGGCATGATATAGATCTTTCAAATAATTGTAATGGTAAAAACATGATTTGAAATGCATGGTCTTTGCTAACAGGGAAATAATTTTATTAATTAACTTCAATTTGACCTACTGGTTTGTAAAAGATTTCAATTCTTAAAAGAGTAACAATGGTGCGGCGAACGAGATGGTAAATTAAACACTAAATAAGTCTCCCCTTTTACATGTCATGTTCCCCACAAACATAAGAGACCTAGCCTTTCCCTAACAGAAACTGATTACTGCAATGTTGATTTACAATCCTTATTTAAGTAGCATCTAAAATGTACTTTACAGTTTAATAGGAGGCTTGCTCCAGTTAAAGATATGCTTTATTCTTCTTAAAAATTATTGAGATTAACAAATATGTGAAACATATTCACAAGATCTCTCGACATATATATGAATGCTCGCACCAATAATTTCATATTGAAACATAATAGCCTATATTTTCTGTTAGTTAGGAAAATACATTTAAATCCTATAAGCAGCATATCTGGGTTATATATAACACAGTTTGTTACCAATCAAAAGTACTACATTATTTCAACATAACAATATTTATATACAACATTCAAGTAGGTAAAGAGTGGCTAATCCTAAAATGTTAGAAGGACTAATAGCCTGTCTATTATTAGTATTACCTACGAGCATGACTCTAAGTAGCCAAGAAGCACCTTAACACATGCGTATCTGACTTATAGCTTTAAACCTCACATTCTAATTTAATCGATATTCCGATTTTGAGAAGCCTAAATTTCCAAGGCGTTATTTCCAGATTTTAGAGTAAAAGTCATTTTCCCTTAATATCTAGAGTACAACATACTGCACAAGAAACATGATTCAAATTTTAACTTAAGTCAAAGGGAAACATGGTATCTAATATAAACTCCTATTGTGTTTCTAATGAAACTTCTACACATGAAATCATTTATTCAATAACCAATAAAACACACTAACTCAAATATCATATTTGTCTATTTAACAGAGGAAATAAAATATAGCCTTATAACCTAACCAGTTTAGTCGTATTTTAATCATCTAATTTTGCCGAAAAAAAAGGGAGGAAGTGCTGACCTGCTTTAGAGCAGTGAACCGAGATCTTTTACTTACAATCGAAATTCGACCACGAGCTCGTCACCTCGAACGTGGACAAAAGAATAAGTGAAAAGCAGCAGCTCTGTTTCGATTAAAAACCCACGGAAATCAAAAAGTACCAAAAGTGGAACAGAAAAAGATTTTATGAAATTTTTCTTAAATGGTGAAATCAAGCAAAGAGTAGTGGGTTTGAGGTTAGAGCCAGCGGCTGAAGCTTAAAGTTAGAGGGGATAGAGGGGCGGCTTAGAGCTTTAGTTTTTTGGGTAAAAGGGCGGCTGAAGCTTAATGTTAAAGGAGGGGGCTGAAGCTTGGTCGAAAATCTCTTTAAAGGCGGGTATTTATAAGATGATTTCTAGGGTTTTTGATTTGGGCGAGATTTCAAAATTGTGTGAAATGCTATTGAACATTTGAAATTTGAACGTTGATGTTGAAGAAAATTAAATGAGGTGCAGAACTTCTTGTTCAAAAATAGTAATGATAAGTTCTGCCATGGCTGAGCAAGGATGGAATTTTGTGAAGAAGAGAAAAGGGAGTAGAAGAAGCGTCTGTGTTGGGTTAGGAGAGGGAGAACAGGGTTAGCAAATTGGATTTAATTGATGGGATAAATATTGACCATTGGATTAAAATAACGGATGGCTCAGATTAGGCTTAGGATAAAACAAGATAAAAATAAAGAAAATACATAGAATTCTCTAGAAGATGTGGGGTCAGAGTGTGAAGGGTATGCTAGGAGTGCGCTTGGCGTGTGTTTTAGACCGTTGGCGCCTATGTGGCGATGACATGGGGCTTATGTGGAGCTGACATGGAAAGAAGTAGAGTAGGTGGGCTGGTGGGTATGGGCCTCCGATTTAGGCTATGGAAAAGGCCGAATCTCTTTCTTCTTTGTCTTGTATTTGGACTTCTTAAATCTTAATCCATATTATAAAATAACAAAGCTATTAAATGAAATAAGTAATTAAATTTCGATATGCCTGTAGACAAATATTTATATTAAATAATTTGCTAGTGTTTAAATAATTATGAATTTATATTGTAAATATCTATTTAGTAGATAACCATTAATTTAAAATGGGCATGCAACCAATATGTAAATCACTTGAATAAATATATTACGAATAGGAGTAGGATTAATGCAATGCAGTGAAAAATATTTGTAAAGGAAAATATTATTGGTTGATTAACATTGAATGGAATAATTTGAGGTATAAAATTATAGTACTAGTAATAATAATAATAATACCAACAATGACAATAGTATTATCTAATGATGATAACAACAACAAAAATAGTAATAAAATAACGATACTAATTAGAAAAAATAGTAAAATAAATATTTTCACATTATTAATAATATTAGAAGCTCAAGTAAACAATTTGAAAGAAAAGAGGGACAAAATTGGATGTCAACAAGCGGTTCCGTGATTTTTGATAAAGTTCCTACAAAGAGTTCTACTTTCTACCTAGTGGGAGGCACGTACTACGATGCAAGCTTGAATCGCTTGAAGAAAATGGTACGATTGTCAGGAGGTCGAATGTGCGGTGGTGGCTGATAATTCTGAATGTTTTATGAAATGTTTAGCAAGAGATTGTGAGAAATTTGGCGGGTTAATGGTGCGAGGTTATGGTAACTGAGAAGGAGAAGTTCTTATAGTTTCTGGATTTATGTGATTGTAGCTTAAAGCTAAGTGGGGAGCCCACCATCTACAATTGGGTCATATGACTGTGTGCCTTGACAATATCGAGTTATCAGTACATTCGTAGATTAGTTATGACTAAGGAAAGAAATATCAAGGGTAATTCGGGCAAAGGACTTGATGAATGTATGCTACATTTCGCCTCATCGATTCATATGCAGATTTTGGGATGACTCAGAGTTAATACATCTTGTGGATGTGATGTACAAGGAAATAAATTCATCCGGTTGTAAGCACGTGATTTTTGCTTCACGAGCAATCACTCCAAAAAGGAAAACAAATAGTGATAAATGACCTCACTGTACAATTTGTCGCTTTCCGAGACATGTGTTGTTAGTAATTTGTGGGTCTGCCCGCTTTGCATTTAATCTCACCGATCAAAACACAAAGCATGTCTGTCAGGATAATCAAAAATCATAATTCGGTCGTTAAAAAAGAACGAAAATTCGAAAAAATGTATACAGGTGCATCGTTCGTTCTAGGTTGTGATTTAACTTACTTAAACACTTTAATTTGGTATGATAATTGTGTTGAGGTGTTACATTGTTGTTTGTTTTAATTTCATTTATTTTATTATTTATTTTGTTATTTTTCATTTGATTTAGTTGTATTTAGAAAACAAAGAAAAGAGGGATTAAAATTGATTTGGGCCCAGAAAGTGAAACAAAAAAGGCCCAAAACCGGCACTCAAACCCAGTCCAAATCCGGCCTGCCCAAACGTTGGTTCAAACGACGCCGTATTAGCGTCCTTATTAGAGCCGTTGATCTGACTCAAACAAATGGTCCTGATCAAGCCACTCATTCAACCCCAAACGACGTCGTCTTAGGCATTTGATTTGAGCCGTTCAACCCCTTGATCCAACGGACCCAGGTTTTCCCCCCCTAAACCCGTCCAGTTTTTGACCCGATCCAGCCATACCCGGCATCACCCACTACCAAAACCCAAACGACACCGTCTTCCCTAAGTGGATAGATCCTGGCCATAGATCTCATTTGATCCGACGGCCAGGATCTAAACCCCTAGACCATATATAAACTCAACCCTTCACCCCACGCCCCCTATCCGAACCCCCCCCCCTTCAGTCGTCTCCTTCCCCAAGCCCTGAAACCCCCAAACCCTAACGCCGCCCTAGTCTCCCTTGCCATTAAAACTGGCGGCACGAACGCCGGTGATCACCTCCTGAACACCCTCAGACCCCCTCACTCTCCTGAACATGGATCTGCTATCCATTTGCCTCGAATCACTTTCCTTCGTCTCGAATCTTCATTTGAAGATTTGAGTCGAACCCGGACCTATACCAAATTACCCCATCTTCATACCAGACACTCCCCTGACTCTCCTCGTGACCAAACCAAGCTTGGTTTGGTCCGAATCTACCCACAACTCCTAAAAACCCAGATCTGAAAATCCATACCTTAGAACACATGCACCTGGGAAATCAGGCCGGTCTTGAAAGGGGTTTTGAGGTTTAATGGATCTTGACCAAGGTGTTCTCATGTGAGAACACCCTGGTTAAAATTTATTCAACCTCAAATGGTCAAAGCTAAGTCGGACTTGGGCCATTTCGGTTTAAACTTCCCCAGTAAGTGTCCTCTCTCCTTTTTAGTTTTGGTTAAGTTTGTCAGCATGATTTGTTGTTGTGAGTATTTGTTATTGTCTGTTACTTTTTCTGTTTTCTTCCATCTCTAGCAAAGACCTTTTATTTGGTCGATTGATTTTCTATGTGTGTGTTCTGAATGTATCCTATGATAAGCATGCCCGATTAGGATAGTCGTCGCATGAATAGCTTATATAGGTTCCTAGTGATCGACCAAGTTGTCCGAAGCCCTTTAGGTCCCTGTATGTGTTTGTTTATTTGAACGACTGATTATTACCTGTTATAATTAGTATAGTCGACTCGATAAATGTCGTCGATTAGTTCTCTATAATTGATGGATCAAATAAGCTAATAATTTCACGTGACTAATTGAACCTTGTCACTGACTGAATGCCCCAGCATTGTCTGAAATGAGTTTGTTTGCATTGCAAAAATGACTGAAAAGGTTCAGTCCAGGGCAGTCCTGAAATTGAACTTTCAGAAGTTCAAAAATGCCCTGATGCTGCAATAGGCAGGGCAGTAATAATCAAGGGTTAACAAGGGTATTCTGGGGTGTTGAAAAGGACAGAAAAGATTAGTTTAAACGAACTGACAAGTGAGGTACTAATTAAGATTAAACTAATGCCAATGAGGAACAAGACATAAGAGCATGGGAGTTTAAAATGAATACTAAAATGAACCCATAACTCTTGATTAAAGAAAAACCAGGCGTGGGGAACAAAGGGGGCTGGCATCAAAAGATGCTTAAGGATGGGTTTAATAGGTATGGGCAGACTGCAAGTTGCAGGATCCAGGCAGCTTGGCTGCACTGGGTTATTAGCTTATAAATAAGCTGTTTCAGAACATAAAAGGGGGCTGGATTTTTTTAGTCTAGAGGCTGAAACTTTTAATCTGAGGAGAGGTCTAGTGAGTTTAAAGAAAACTGGAAAACATAAGGCAGTTTCCAATAAACATTGTAACCAAACACTGCTTGAAAGTTGCATAAGAGTGCATATTGGTCAAGCTGTCTTGGCCAAGTTCTGTTGTTTGCATTGACTGAGCTGTTTGTGGTTGTCGAACTGTTGGTGTTGCTGCATTGAATACTCTGTTACTGCTGTTGTTTCATCACTCTTTCCTGGGATTTCTCATTTGGTGCTCGACTATTTGCTGGTTTTCTTTGTTCTGGGAAATATTGTTGGTTGTCGTGGGCTGTGGAAAACACTTGGATTGTTGATTTGTTGTTGTGTTGTTGCTGTGTTTACTGCATACTGCCCAGCTGATCATTCCTTTCTTCTTTGTCCTCTATACCAGGTACACAACCAATGCACTGTCAAAAAATGTAATTGGAAAATTTGAGCATGAATACAAATGAAAGTCCTGAAGAATGTCTTTTATACATAGATTTGTACATTAAATATTCATGTAATGTGTAATAGTTTGCATTCTTGTTTAGATACTGAAGGTAGCCTGTGTGCCCAGTAGATGTAAATATGGGGTGATTGAATGCTAGTTTGTATATGTAGGTTAATAGATAAAAGGGTCTCCAATGCAGTAGGTTGTATCCTAGATTTTATATGATTAGCATGTCCTTAAATACATAGAACTATCCATGCTAGTTAATTTCATGTCCTTTTGATAAATTGTCTCCTTATAATTGACAAACCATTGCCTTAAAATAAACGGCGCAAGTCTGCACTTCTCAACCTCACGAAGGTCGAGCCCGGATCAAACGAACCCGCAGGCTTTCATCGGAAAGGCATTGGCCCAGGTCCAGCCGATACTGTGTGGGCTGGGTTTGGGCCCACGATGCTCGATTAGCTGCCCATGGACATGGCTATGTTTTTTTTATTCTGCAAAGGCACTCGGAATTCCATTATAATAACCAGCAAGCATGTAATTGAATAGGGTCATTTTTATTCTCAACTAGTAGAGACAAATGCGAAGAGAAACGTAGTAGCTATAGGATATCCTCTTAAAATAAAGCCGAGAAGAGCCTCGACAAACAAAAACGCACAAGATGTGGGGCCCTCGTTAAATGTATATTATCGAAGCATTTAGTTTCCAGGACGGGTCGTTTAGCAAATCTCACAACCCTCCTAAAATAACAACACGTTAGACTCTTTAGGACGCGCCTTAATAAATCTTACCTTCTTAAACCCGTGTGCACATTTATGTGACCCAAATCCAATTCTCAACGGAGTCGAAATGTGTTTCTAATCACGGGTACATTGATTGTGACGTGGTTCGAGATACGTGTCCATGACGTTGCAAATTCATTTTAAAATAAGAATGAGATGAGCCTCACCAAATAAAATACAAATTGCGGGGCCCTCAGTAAATATTTGCTTTTAAAATTGTTTAGATTTCAGGATGGACCGTTTAGTAAAATTCCACGGTCCTACCCAAAATAAATACGCTAGTCGCTTTAGGCGCGCCTTTAATAATTTAATTTCCTTAAACTCGGGTGCACATTGATGTGACCCAAATCCAAATCTCAACGGAGTCAAAGTGTGTCGATGACCACGGGTACATTGATTGTAACGCGGTTCGAGATACATTTTTGCAACGTTGCAATTCTTGATAAAAACAGTAAATGATAAAAGCGGTTGAAAGATAAAATTTGCACATAAGTTCATATTGTATTTAAAATCAGGTAAATAAGCCGAATATAACAGTTGAGCGACCGTGCTAGAACCACGGAACTCGGGAATGCCTAACACCTTCTCCCGGGTTAACAGAATTCCTTATCCGGATTTCTGGTACGCAGACTGTAATATAGAGTCATTATTTTCCTCGATTCGGGATTAAAATTGGTGACTTGGGACACCCTAAATCTCCCAAGTGGCGACTCTGAAATAAATAAATAAATCCCCTTTCGATTGTCCTTTAATTGGAAAAACTCCCTTGCGCCCTCGTGGGTGCGGAAAAAGGAGGTGTGACAGCTCTGGCGACTCTGCTGGGGATCTGGAGCCCAGAACCACTGGTTCAGGGTTAAGAATTCGAGCTTAGAATAATTGTTGTTATTTGGCTTTATTTATTATCTGATTTTTACATGATATATGCTTAATGTGCTAAATGATGCTTTTTCCGCCTTAATATTATCTGAATTGTGAATATATACAACTGCTACGAAACCCCCTTCTTTCTGAGTCTTCTGAATTTATGGTGTACACGTGCGCGTGGCCCACCTTTCTGTTAAAGTCATACCAAATAAGACGGAGTTGGGACAAGTAACTAGGCCGGGTAGACTTTCGTGCTCCCGGTACGTTGCCCCCACTTCGGCTCAAACTGTCCGTTTGGGTAAGCCAGGTTTAGAACAATCAACCTCAGGTTTTACACTTAGAATAACTCAGCCATGTACCGGATCCCTAGTAGGAACGAATATTTGCATCATGTGCATTTGACTTAGGGGACTCAACACAGGGGTTGGGTCTGTCTAGGACAGGTGAACCCGAAATAAAAAGACCATCCTGATGCATCCTACTTGCTATATGTGCATTCATTTGCCTCGAACATGCTTGCTGACCGGCTTAAATGAAATCATGGTAAGAGCTGAGGAATAAAATGGGTTTTTTCATAATAAAATATAGTTTTCAAATCTTGAAATCTTGAAATAAAGGTATTTAATCTTGAAAGGTATTTAATCTTGAAAATAGTTTGAAAAAATTCCAATAAAGGTATTTAATCTTGAAAGGTATTTAATCTTGAAAATAGTTTGGAAAATTCCCAAAAAATAGTTTTAAATCTTGAAATAGTTTTGACTGAAAATGATTGGAGTATGTTTTCAAAATGAGTCTTGACTTTATTAAATTAAAATTTCAGATACAAAATGAGCACCACACAAAACCCTTCCTCCGCAAATACAGAAGAGTTTCTATTCCAGCTTCAAATGTGGTGGTGTGAATTAGGCGAAGATGGTCAAAAGTGGGTCATCAAGCATTTGGGAAATCTCCCGGACATTATGAAAGTTAAACCCCGTGAGGATCTGATTGCGGCATTAGTAACTTTTTGGGACCCTGTTCACAATGTCTTTCATTTCTCTGACTTCGAGCTCACTCCTACATTAGAGGAGGTAGCTGGATATGTTGGTTTTGATGGAAGTTTAAGGAATCAAAGCTTGATATTCACGAAGGCTCCCTCGGTACATCGATTCTTCGGTCTTCTGAACATCAGCAGTCAAATCAGGAAAAGCAATGTCGTCAACGGATGTTGTTCTTTCAACTTTTTGTATTCAAGGTTCGGAAAGTCAGATGGGTTCGAAATTCATGAGAAAGGCCTTACTAACAAACAAGACAAAGACGCATGGCAGGTTCACCGTCGTTTCGCCTTCATGGTGGCTTTTCTAGGAATCATGGTCTTTCCGAACAAAGAACGAACAATCGATATTCGCACCGCAAAAGTTGTGCAAATCCTCACCTCCAAGGAAAACCACACCCTTGTCCCCATCATTCTCTCAGACATTTATCGGGCTTTGACTTTATGTAAAGCAGGAGCGAAAGTCTTCGAAGGATGCAAAATTTTGTTGCAAATGTGGCTGATTGAACATCTCCAACAACAGCCCAAGATCATACAGTATGGGCCAAGCAACGATAATTACATCAAGGGTTATGAGGAAAGAGTGAAAAATTATCAGGTTCCAGAAGGGACAGAAGCATGGGTATCTCGGCTAAGGGCTCTAACGGCAAATCAAATTGAATGGACTCTGGGATGGCTACCAATGAGGGAAGTGATACATATGTCAAACTCAAATAGTTATCTGTTACTATTGGGATTGAGAAGCATCCAGCCATACGCGCCATTGAGAGTCCTAAGACAACTAGGAAGATATCAAGTAGTTCCTGATGATGAAGATTTGAGTACGCAAGAAATCGAATTACACCCAGAGGCCACTATTCCTGAGGCGTTACTTCAGCAGATGTGGAATGGATGTCGATACTTAAAAAGCGATACTCAAGTCCCAGACACTACAAAGGGTGAGATAAATCCTGGATATGCAAGGTGGTTCGAGAAACGGTCTCGCGTGGATGATGTACCAGAACCTGAGCTGAGAAGGCCAACTAAAAGACCCCATATTCAAAACTTTAATGATAAAATCCAAGAGCGGTTGATCTGGGGAGAAAAAGAGAAGGGGTACAAAGCAACTATCCATGCCCTAAAGGAAAATCTAAGGAACCTCAGTCTGGAGAAGGATTTGCAAGCACAGGAAGCTGAAGGCGAGAAGAAGAGTCTAGCCTGTGAGAATGAAAGTCTTCGTGCTCGATTTCTGAAAATGAAAAAGGCTTCTGAAACGCCAATGAGGAATTGGAAGGATCAAAAAACCATCGCCAATCTTTTTGAAAGAATGCAAGATTATGATTCCATTCTTGCTGCAAAAGAAAGGGCGTTGAGCAAAGCAAAAGAAAGGATCCAACAATTAAACGAAGAAGCCAGATCTGATAAGGAACGTCAAGATAGGCAATCCGAGAAAGACAGGGCACAATTCAAGAAGGAAAAAGACCATTGGATACGATCAGAAGACCAACTTCGTGCACAACTAGAAGAGGCAAGAAGATACAGAGAGCATCAACAAGCAGATACTGATAGAGAAAGAGCGCAGATGAGATTAGAGCAGGCCAGACTCCGAGCTCTATTAGAGTCATCCCTAGATCGTGAAGGCCGTATCCGAGATATAGCCACCACTCGCCAGCAGCAATTGCAGAATCAAGGCCAACATCTCCAAGATTTCAGGGCACAGATCCACGACCTGGCGGTCTACACCGCTCAAAGTTATGTAAACTGCCAAGGAATGGATTATGGAAGGTTTACAGAGCATGCACCCACCTTTGCTCGTCATCTAGCAGTAGAGTTGGAAAGGATGTATCGAACATTGGGAGGTCATCCGGGTCAAGCCCCGCCTTGAGCAAATGATCTAATAATTTACAACACAAGTGGAAAGTGGGGCACGTTATGAGATGTTAAGAATTGTATCTTTTTATTTCAATTTGACTCTATGTATTTCAAGACATTGTTTTACAAAGTTTTCAAATGTAATGTTTGTTCATCTTCTTTATATAAATGTTAGCCTCATGGCAAAACTACGCCTGGTCTGATTCACGCGGGGACGTGATACGTAGGCAATCCCCATAAGATTCGACCGCTTCTAATAAAGAAAGAAAAGAAAATACATAATAAAATAAAACACAGGGTTTCCCAAAATACTTAATAAAAAAGGGGACGAATGAGCAAACCGGGATGACGCATGTTGTTTGAAGCAAAGCATGTAGAAACGGTTAACTGCCTAGGTGCATTGCATCCTCTGTGTGTTATGATCAAATCTGTTAAACTCTAACGCTGACAAAGTTTGTTGTTGTCTGATCCAGACAAGTTAGTTGTTAAAGAACTCTGGCAACACACTCCTACCAAACCAGATCCAAAGGACCGGTAGCAACAAGCATGACTACTTCAGAGAATAGTAATGAGGAAGAAAGGCCAATGAGCCAGTTGCTAAAAGAAGCGATGGAAAAGATTGAAAGGATGGGACTAGAGATGAATGCAATGCAGCTAGCCCTAGCCAAAACACAAAAGAGCCCTGAAACACTGGGACACATGCCAGAATACCCTCACTCTGGCCCTTCCACAAGCCGTCCAAATCCCCTTTATCATCAAGAAAGAAGCCCTCATGATTCCCAAGCTCCACCACCCCATCAACCTCTCCCAACACCCAATATTCCCATTTTTGTGGGACCCACATCAGCCCCTTTGCAAAGAACGACCAGTGAGCCATTGTTTCAGGCTCAAGATACACAATACTATCCCCCTGAGCCTACATTCCATGCACCCGAGCCTCAAGCTTACAATCCACATTTAGAAGTGCTGGCAGAGGTTGAGAAGCCAGTTAAGGCTCCTGAACAGGATGAAGTGTTGAGAAAGTTCAAAATCCTGGAGCAATCCTTCAAGAACTTGCACGGATTGGGCAATCAAATCAGCGTAGCATACAAAGATCTGTGTCCTTTCCCAGACGTCCAACTCCCGGCTGGTTTTAAGATGCCTAAGTTTGATTTATATGAAGGGCACGGTGATCCCATGGCACATTTGCGGGGATTCTGTAGCAAAATGAGAGGGGCAGGCGGCAAGGATGAGCTGTTGATAGCTTATTTCGGCCAAAGTCTGAGCGGATCTGCACTAGAATGGTATACCAGGCAGGATTCCAGCAGGTGGTATACGTGGGATGATCTGGCGCAGGCTTTTGCAGGTCATTTCCAGTACAATCTCGAGATAGTCCCTGACCGTCTCACATTATTGAGAACTGGGAAGAAACCCGGGGAAAGTTTTCGCGAGTTCGGGTTCCGCTGGAGAGAACAAGCAGCTAGAGTCGATCCTCCCATGAGAGAGGGAGAAATGGTGGACTATTTTTTGCAGACATTGGATCCAACCTACTTTGGTCACTTGGTGACAACGGTTGGAAAATCTTTCAACGAGGTGGTCAAGATAGGAGTCATGATAGAAGAGGGTTTGAGGTCTGACAAGATCTTGAACTATTCGGCACTCAAGGCTACAACCCAGGCTATTCAAAACGGCACAGGAGGTGCGTTGAGAAGAAAGAAAGAAGAGGTTGCCACGATCGAGGCAGGCAGTTGGTCCAAGGCTGGCAGGCCACACTACAACCAACCCAGACCTCACAGGTCAGAATAACCATACAGCCCACCACAAAATTTCCATCCACCTCGAGAACCACATCGTTCCGTACACCAAGCCCAGGCATACACTCAGTCTCCGGTTCGCCCACAATGGCGTGCACCGGCTCCCCAGAACGTATATGCACCACCACAAAACACTTACCCTCCATCAAGGGCATATAGAAACCCTTCAGGGGTAGGCTTTCGGGGAAATCCAGATGCTAGGAATGACAGGTTGCGGAAGCAGAGAACCTTCACGGAGTTGGGAGAAACCTACACCGCTTTGTTCCACAAGCTGCGGCAATTGGGTTTGGTTAGTCCTATCCAGACTCGAGAACCAAATCCCCCACCTCAGAATTTGGATCGATCAATCAGTTGTGAATACTGTTCAGGGATGCTCGGGCACGATACCGAGAAGTGCTGGAAGTTAAGGCATGCCATACAGGATCTTATTGACACCAATAAGATCGAGGTCCAAACACCGGAGGCTCCTAACATCAACCAAAACCCACTGCCAGCGCACCACGAAACTCACATGATTGAGTTGGTGTGTGAGGGAGGAGAATTAAGAAAACCCTCACAAACAGTGATGATGATCCAAGCCGCCCCGAAAGAAGTCTTAACCAGTGGAGGAACGAGTGTACAGTCGCAGGGAGGAGGAGTCAAGCCGGTAGTGATATTGGGAAAGAGCCCGTCCGCCATAACAAGCAAACCCGAGCCAAGCAAGTTGGTAATACCAGGGATCCTGCCCACACCGGCAGTCGTGTTGAAAGGGGTATGTAGAGAACGGGTGACCATAAAGCCTGTGGTCCAGCTGCCGATGATTGACAGCAGGGCTGTGCCTTGGAAATATGAAAAGGCGGTGGTGATGTACAAAGGAAAACAGGTGGAAGAAGTCAGTTGTGAAGCGCAAGGGCTGACTCGATCAGGTCGATGTTTTGCTCCGGTGGAGCTAAGAAGAACCAACCCAGTTGCAACCAAGAAACCTGTGTCCGAAGAAGAGGCTAAAGAATTCCTGAGGAAGATGAAAGTACAAGACTATTCTGTGGTCGAGCAGCTGAGAAAAACACCGGCCCAGATCTCACTGTTGTCATTGCTGATCCATTCTGAGGAGCATCGTCGGGCCCTGTTGAAGATATTGAACGAGGCTCATGTACCCAGTGAGATTTCTGTAAACCACCTGGAAACCATTGCCAGCAAGATTTTCGAGGTGAACAGGGTAACATTCTCAGATGATGACCTGCCGGTGGAAGGTACGGAGCACAATAAAGCTCTATACCTAGCCGTCAAATGTGAAGACTCGGTGGTGACTCGAGTATTGGTGGATAACGGCTCAAGCGCCAATATTTGTCCATTATCCACTCTGGTCCAGTTAAAGATCGACCGCGGAAGAATCCGGAAGAATAGCATCTGTGTCCGGGGGTTTGACGGAAACAGAACAGCCACTGTGGGGGATGTTGTACTTGAACTGACCATTGGTCCAGTCCTGTTTACCATGGAATTCCAGGTGTTAGATGCCACAGTTTCTTATAACCTGCTGTTAGGACGACCCTGGATTCATGCAGCCAAAGCGGTGCCTTCCACCCTACATCAGATGGTGAAGTTCGAGTGGGAAAGACAAGAGGTCGTGTTACACGGCGAGGATACAGCGTGCACCATGGGCGAAACCATTGTACCTTTCATAGAGACCGCTGATGACAAAGGTCCTTGGGTCTACCAGATTTTCGATACAGGGTCGGCTAACAAAATTTCTGAAGGAGAAATCATCCCGCACCCTAGGGTAGCTGCCGCAACAGTCATGATGGTCTCAGAAATGCTGGGTAATGGATTTGTGCCGGGAAAAGGCCTGGGAGTCGAGCTTCAAGGGATTGTCTAACCTGTCTCCCTTCCTAAAAATCTGGAAACTTTCGGATTGGGGTTCAAACCAACCGCAGCAGATAGGAAGCAAACGCGAAAAATGAAGAAAAGGGTCTGGTTTCTGCCTAAACCAGTGCCATGCCTCTCAAGGTCTTTTGTCAAAGCAAGTGCCAAGGGGTCGCCGATCCCAAAGATTTGAGGACCTTTGATCGGTATAAATGAAGACCTGAATCAGAGTTTTGAGAGGCTATTCGCGGATGTCAGTGTGGTGGAGGCTGGAGAAGGGTCCAGCAGAGCAGAGATACAGTTTGTGGGGCCTGAGGCCAAGACCAACAATTGGACGGTTACTCCTCTTCCTGTCCGAGGGGAGTCTTGGTAGTAGGATTTGATTTATGTTTTGTTTGTTTGTTTGTTCGGATTATTCAAGGGTGTAATCCAAATTTTACTTTCGTTTTTGTAAAAGTGTGAACCCTTTTTATCCCGCAAGTTTAATAAAGTTCTTTTCTTTTGTCCCATTTTAATTTTGTTTTGTTCTTTTTCTTTCTGAACAGTTCTCTTTTTACTGGTTCTAATGACATGGCATGCACATCGGATCTTCGACCTAGTCTAATAAATCAATCTGAAACCGACTCAATGATGCAAAAGGTCGTTTGTGACGATGAATCTGAATGTGACGAAGGTGAAGCCTTCGAAGAGATAAACCGAGAACTGTGCCAATTTGAAGAGAAACCCAAGCCTAACCTAAATGACACTGAGGTTGTGAATCTAGGGGACGCTGATAACGTCCAAGAGACCAAAATTAGCATCCACATCGAGCCGAATGTCAGAGCAGAATTGATCAAAACTCTCATGGAATTCAAAGATGTTTTTGCATGGTCATATGATGATATGCCTCGATTAAGCACCAATTTAGTGGTTCACAAATTTCCCACTGACCCGGCATACCCGCCGGTCAAGCAAAAACTAAGGAAATTTAAAACAGAAATGAGTGTAAAGATCAAAGAAGAAGTGATTAAGCAGTTGCAATCGAAGGTCATTCGGGTCACTCGATATCCCGAGTGGTTGGCCAATGTGGTACCAGTCCCAAAGAAGGATGGAAAAATCAGGGTGTGCATTGACTACCGCAACCTCAACAAAGCAAGTCCCAAGGACAATTTTCCGCTACCCAATATTCATATCCTGATCGATAATTGCGCTGGGCGCGAGATCGGATCCTTTGTGGATTGCTATGCGGGTTATCATCAGATCCTAATGGACGAGGAGGACGCTGAGAAGACAGCGTTTATTACGCCATGGGGAACCTACTGCTATTGGGTAATGCCGTTCGGATTAAAGAACGTCGGGGCAACGTACATGCGAGCAATGACTGTCATGTTTCATGACATGATACACAAAGAAATCGAGGTGTACGTCGATGATGTGATCATCAAATCTTGGCGTCAGGAGGACCATGTGGCAGACCTAAGGAGATTTTTCCAAAGACTCTGAAGGTATGATATCAAACTTAACCCGGCCAAATGCGCATTCGGGGTTCCATCAGGAAAGCTGCTAGGATTCATCGTCAGTCGACGGGGGATTGAGTTGGACCCATCCAAAATTGAATCCATCCGAGATTTGCCACCGCAAAGGAACAAAACAGAGGTAATGAGTTTGCTGGGTAGACTCAATTACATCAGCAGGTTCATCGCTCAACTCACAGCAACTTGTGAGCCCATATTTCGGTTGCTGAGAAAGGATGCTGCGGTAGGTTGGACAGCAGAGTGTCAGGAGGCCTTCGACCAAATCAAAGGATATCTGTCTAATCCACCCGTATTGGTCCCGCCGAAGCCTGGGAAGCCCCTAATCCTTTACCTGACGGTCTTGGAAAATTCATTTGGTTGTGTACTGGGGCAACATGATGACACGGGAAGGAAGGAGCAGGCCATCTACTATCTTAGCAAGAAGTTCACGGTGCATGAGTTCAAGTACACTCAACTCGAGAAAACATGTTGCGCCCTAACTTGGGTAGCTCAGAAGTTGAAGCATTACCTGTCTTCATATACCACGTATCTTATATCCCGTTTGGACCCATTGAAATATATATTTCAGAAACCTATGCCCACGGGAAGGTTGGCAAAATGGCAAATTCTGCTCACAGAGTTTGATATCTTCTATGTGACGAGGACAGCCATGAAAGCCCAGGCGCTGGCCGATCATTTGGCAGAGAACCCCGTTGATGAAAAGTACGAGCCTTTAAGAACACACTTTCCCGATGAGGAGGTAATGCACACTAATGAGATAGAATTAACTGAGGAACCGGGTTGGAAGCTTTTCTTCGATGGAGCTGCAAACGCAAAAGGGGTTGGAATAGGAGCAGTACTCATTTCTGAAACAGGACACCATTATCCTGTTACGGCTCAACTACGCTTCTATTGCACCAACAATATGGCCGAGTATGAGGCTTGCATTCTGGGTCTGCGCTTGGCTGCTGACATGGATGTCCAAGACGTCTTGGTCTTGGGAGACTCGGACCTCTTGGTACATCAAATTCAGGGTGAATGGGAAACACGAGACCTAAAGCTCATACCATAATAGAAGAAGAAGCAGATGGCGAACCCTGGTTTCATGATATCAAGGAATACCTCAGAATGGGGATATATCCAGAACATGCCTCTAGAGACCAAAAAGAGCCCTTCGGCGTTTGTCGAATGGTTTCTTCCTCAGTGGAGGAGTATTGTACAAAAGAACCCTGGATTTGGGATTGTTGAGATGCATAGATGCCAGTCAAGCAACGACGGTTATGGCAGAGGTACATGCTGGAGTTTGTGGACCACACATGAGTGGGTATGTATTGGCAAGGAAGATCCTTCGAACAGGGTGTTATTGGCTCACCATGGAACACGACTGTATCACTTTCGTGAGGAAATGCCATCAGTGCCAGATACATGGAGATTTGATTCATTCTCCGCCAACAGAGTTACATACGATGTCAGCACCCTGGCCGTCTGTGGCATGGGGCATGGACGTCATTGGGCCCATCGAGCCGGCAGCATCCAACGGTCATAGGTTCATTCTAGTGACCATTGATTACTTCACCAAATGGGTTGAGGCTAAAACCTTCAAATCAGTAACCAAGAAGGCAGTGGTGGACTTTGTTCACTCCCATATCATCTGCAGATTTGGGATCCCAAAAGTGATCATCACGGATAACGGTGCGAATCTTAATAGCAGCTTGATAAGAGAGGTATGCCAACAATTCAAGATCACACACCGTAATTCCACCCCATATCGTCCCAAGGCAAATGGAGCAGTCAAAGCAGCCAATAAGAATATCAAGAAGATACTGCGAAAGATGGTGGAAGGTTCCAGACAATGGCACGAGAGATTACCCTTTGCTTTGTTGGGTTACCGCACCACCGTCCGAACTTCCATAGGCATAACTCCTTATTTGTTGGTGTACGGAACTGAGGCCGTAATACCAGCGGAAGTCGAAATTCTGTCCCTTCGAATTGTCGCTGAAGCCGGGATTGATGATGATGAATGGGTCAAAGCTCGATTGGAACAGTTGAGCCTGATAGATGAGAAAAGATTGGCAGCAGTGTGCCATGGTCAGCTGTACCAGAAGAGAATGGCAAGAACATATAATAAGAAGGTGCGCCCCAGGAAGTTTGAAGTAGGGCAGCAAGTATTGAAGAAGATCCTCCCGCACCAGGTCGAGGCAAAAGGCAAATTCGCCCCAAATTGGCAAGGGCCTTATATCGTGACCAGAGTATTGTCCAACGGTGCTTTGTGTTTGACAGATGTCGAAGGTAGATGTGTCGACATGGCTATCAATTCAGATGCAGTCAAGAGATATTATGCGTAGTTTCTTTAATTATGGCAATTTTTGGTTTATTTGTTTGTATTTGGCATTTATTGGATAATGAGATGACGGAGGCAATTCTTTCTTCTATCCAAACACTGTTTAACCCTTGCTTCCCCCTTTGAGCCTTAAGTTATTCTTTCATACCCCTCTTTTGGAATCACTAATGGAAAAGACATGAAAAAAAGAAAAAGAAAAAGAAAATGAAAAGAAGGAAAAAAAAAGAAGATAAAATCATAAGGAATATAAAACCGTGGGAACTACGTTTGACTTGATTCCTCAAAGAGGATACGTAGGCGCCTCACGGCTCGGTCATGGTATGCATCATAGTGAATATAGGATGCATAATGTACATAGTGTGCCTAACAGGCCCAGTGTGCGTAACGCACATAGCGCAACATAAGTGTAAAAAATAAATTCCCCAAGCAAGAAAACTGGGGCAGAGGTTATGTTTTAAGTTCCAACAAAGATTTGATTCCAAAAGTTGTAGCACACCACCCCACCAAATTATTTTCAATTTCATAGCCTTTCTTTAACTCCACACCAAAACCATCATCAACGTCCAAAAGACCTCCCGATCAATGTTCAAGAGATGTCGAGTCAGGCAAATGAGGCCGAGAACAATACACCAATCCCCAGCAAAGAAGAGGATCGTAAGACTGGGAATGAATTGATGGTCAAAGGAATCTCCAGAAGAGAGGGTCGTATCTACAACGCCCCGATTCCTCGAAAGAAATAAAATGAGAGAGTCTTATCAGTGAAAACCTTCACAGGCACCGAGAGGCGATATAAGATGAGGGATATGAAATGAGAGAGTCTTATCGGTGAAAACTTTCACAGGCACCGAGAGGCAATGTAAGATGAGGGATGTGAAATGAGAGAGTCTTATTGGTGAAAACCTTCACAGGCACCATAAGGCGCCGGGAGATGAGAGAAAAGAGAGAGTCTCATTAGTGAAAACCCATCGAAGGGCACTATGAGGCGACAAGACAGATCAACAAAAACGACCACATTTGCAACGAAATGGACAGTCATTTATCATCCCCAGCAAGTCAGACCATCGGGCAAATCGATTGATACAAATAGACTGGGTCGGGAATCTATGGTGCAAGTCATGATCACGGGGACCAGCCATGTCCTCCAGATAAGTTCTTTTGAGTTTCTTCTCCCACCAAAATATGGGTTCAGAAAGATTTTCTCCTTTTCTAGCTTTTATTTCTCTTCCTAAAATTTATCTTGAAAAGGATTTTTCAAAGCTTACTACTAGAGACCGAAGGGGAATTCATCCAATACAGGATAACACAAACAGTTTTAAAAGCCGACCCCAGGCAACGCAATGATCGTGCCCGGCAATTTTGGAGGAAGTAAGCTCCTAAAAGGGAGTGGTTTCGGGAGTTAAAAGCAGACTCCCACAGCATGTGCTTAAAGAGAAAGCAGAAAAGGGGATTAATTGAGAGCCAAATCCCCAGCAGGCTAGAGACCCCCAGCAGGCAACTCTGCCCACTAATCAATTATGGGACATAGAGCAAGAAAAGAGAAGAAAGGAAAAATCATCCGCCAGAAAAGCACCCTCTACCACCACGGTGAAAACTAATTAAACATTTTTGTCTACTGCAGGAAAACAAAGGATTGATGATGGCAGCAAGATGCAACGCCAGGGAAGTCACCAAAACCGGGGCAAAATATTTTCTGCCGATTGTCAAAAAAATTTCGGAAGAACGGGGAAACAATATCAAATACATTTAAGTTCTAGGTCGCCCACCAGTATAATGCGGGAATACATTTAAGTTCTAGGTCGCCCACCAGTATAATGCGGGAATACATTTAAGTTCTAGGTCGCCCACCAGTATAATGCGGGAATACATTTAAGTTCTAGGTCGCCCACCAGTATAATGCGGGAATACATTTAAGTTCTAGGTCGCCCACCAGTATAATGCGGGAATACATTTAAGTTCTAGGTCGCCCACCAGTATAATGCGGGAATACATTTAAGTTCTAGGTCGCCCACCAGTATAATGCGGGAATACATTTAAGTTCTAGGTCGCCCACCAGTATAATGCGGGAATACATTTAAGTTCTAGGTCGCCCACCAGTATAATGCGGGAATACATTTAAGTTCTAGGTCGCCCACCAGTATAATGCGGGAATACATTTAAGTTCTAGGTCGCCCACCAGTATAATGCGGGAATACATTTAAGTTCTAGGTCGCCCACCAGTATAATGCGGGAATACATTTAAGTTCTAGGTCGCCCACCAGTATAATGCGGGAATACATTTAAGTTCTAGGTCGCCCACCAGTATAATGCGGGAATACATTTAAGTTCTAGGTCGCCCACCAGTATAATGCGGGAATACATTTAAGTCCTAGGTCGCCCACCAGTATAATGCGGGAATACATTTAAGTCCTAGGTCGCCCACCAGTATAATGCGGGAATACATTTAAGTTCTAGGTCGCCCACCAGTATAATGCGGGAATACATTTAAGTTCTAGGTCGCCCACCAGTATAATGCGGGAATACATTTAAGTTCTAGGTCGCCCACCAGTATAATGCGGGAATACTTTTTAGCTCTAGATTTTGGAATCAACAACCTCACCTGAAGGCGGAAGGGTACAACAGAGATCCCCAAGCAGGAAACAATAAAATCCCCAGCACCAAGAAGCAGAAGGCCGCAAAGGCAAGCGCGCAGTTCAAAGGAAGAAGGGACGTGTCTCAAAAGAAGCAGTTTGGGAACGTTATAGCATGCCCAACATAACAATTTTGATAAGGGAAGCCATACCACTGGAGAGGCCAGTGAAAGATTTAAAGAAGAAAGCCATGTTCCCAGCGAATCAAGCAAAGTGATGAGAACAGACATTCAGAAAAGGTGAAGGACCAGCTTCATCTCCAAAGTTCACAAAATAAGGGCATCAGAGGAAAGCGTTAGCCGACAAGAAAGCAAGGCAACAAGAACAAGTTAAAGATAGATGAGATCTCACACTCTAGCTTAGCTTCTTGTTTTTCTTTTCAAGAACAATGTAACAAGGAGATCAGTGAGCAGTAGCATCCTATAGCAGCATGCAACAGCGCACAACAGCAGCAAGCACTACAGTCACACGGCAATCCCAGCTACCAAAATTTCCCGAACTACATTGACCTGATTCCTGTTAAGCCCAGGATATGTAGGAAACCTCTGAAGCAAAGGTTCGGTCAAATCCTTTTCAAAAAATGCTTCACACGGAGTATTCGGACGAGCAAAAATCGCCCGCTTTATCTTTGCGCGAAAACCCTTTGTGTCTTCGTGCAAACAGGGGCAGCTGTAAGCACGTGATTTTTGCTTCACGAGCAATCACTACAAAAGGAAAACAAATAGTGATAAATGACCTCACTGTACAATTTGTCGCTTTCCGAGACATGTGTTGTTAGTCATTTGTGGGTCTGCCCGCTTTGCATTTAATCTCACCGATCAAAACACAAAGCATGTCTGTCAGGATAATCAAAAATCATAATTCGGTCGTTAAAAAAGAACGAAAATTCGAAAAAATGTATACAGGTGCATCGTTCGTTCTAGGTTGTGATTTAACTTACTTAAACATTTTAATTTGGTATGATAATTGTGTTGAGGTGTTACATTGTTGTTTGTTTTAATTTTATTTATTTTATTATTTATTTTGTTATTTTTCATTTGATTTAGTTGTATTTAGAAAACAAAGAAAAGAGGGATTAAAATTGATTTGGGCCCAGAAAGTGAAACAAAAAAGGCCCAAAACCGGCACTCAAACCCAGTCCAAATCCGGCCTGCCCAAACGTTGGTTCAAACGACGCCGTATCAGCGTCCTTATTAGAGCCGTTGATCTGACTCAAACAAACGGTCCTGATCAAGCCACTCATTCAACCCCAAACGACGTCGTCTTAGGCATTTGATCTGAGCCGTTCAACCCCTTGATCCAACGGACCCAGGTTTTCCCCCCTAAACCCGTCCAGTTTTGACCCGATCCAGCCGTACCCGGCATCACCCACTACCAAAACCCAAACGACACCGTCTTCCCTAAGTGGATAGATCCTGGCCATAGATCTCATTTGATCCGACGGCCAGGATCTAAACCCCTAGACCATATATAAACTCAACCCTTCACCCCACGCCCCCTATCCGAACCCCTCCCCTTCAGTCGTCTCCTTCCCCAAGCCCTGAAACCTCCAAACCCTAACGCCGCCCTAGTTTCCCTTTCACCAGAACCCGGCGGCACGAACGCCGGTGATCACCTCCTGAACACCCTAAGACCCCCTCACTCTCCTGAACATGGATCTGCTATCCATTTGCCTCGAATCACTTTCCTTCGTCTCGAATCTTCATTTGAAGATTTGAGTCGAACCCGGACCTATACCAAATTACCCCATATTCATACCAGACACTCCCCTGACCCTCCTCGTGACCAAACCAAGCTTGGTTTGGTCCGAATCTACCCACAACTCCTAAAAAACCAGATCTGAAAATCCAGACCTTAGAACACATGCACCTGGGAAATCAGGCCAGTCTTGAAAGGGGTTTTGAGGTTTAATGGATCTTGACCAAGGTGTTCTCATGTGAGAACACCCTGGTTAAAATTTATTCAACCTCAAATGGTCAAAGCTAAGTCGGACTTGGGTCATTTCGGTTTAAACTTCCCCAGTAAGTGTCCTATATCCTTTTTAGTTTTGGTTAAGTTTGTCAGCATGATTTGTTGTTGTGAGTATTTGTTATTGTCTGTTACTTTTTCTGTTTTCTTCCATCTCTAGCAAAGACTTTTTATTTGGTCGATTGATTTTCTATGTGTGTGTTCTGAATGTATCCTATGATAAGCATGCCCGATTAGGATAGTCGTCGCATGAATAGCTTATATAGGTTCCTAGTGATCGACCAAGTTGTCCGAAGCCCTTTAGGTCCCTGTATGTGTTTGTTTATTTGAACGACTGATTATTACCTGTTATAATTAGTATAGTCGACTCGATAAATGTCGTCGATTAGTTCTCTATAATTGATGGATCAAATAAGCTAATAATTTCACGTGACTAATTGAACCTTGTCAATGACTGAATGCCCCAGCATTGTCTGAAATGAGTTTGTTTGCATTGCAAAAATGACTGAAAAGGTTCAGTCCAGGGCAGTCCTGAAATTGAACTTTCAGAAGTTCAAAAATGTCATGATGCTGCAATAGGCAGGGCAGTAATAATCAAGGGTTAACAAGGGTATTCTGGGGTGTTGAAAAGGACAGAAAAGATTAGTTTAAACGAACTGACAAGTGAGGTACTAATTAAGATTAAACTAATGCCAATGGGGAACAAAACATAAGAGCATGGGAGTTTAAAATGAATACTAAAATGAACCCATAACTCTTGATTAAAGAAAAACCAGGCGTGGGGAACAAAGGGGGCTGGCATCAAAAGATGCTTAAGGATGGGTTTAATAGGTATGGGCAGACTGCAAGTTGCAGGATCCATGCAGCTTGGCTGCACTGGGTTATTAGCTTATAAATAAGCTGTTTCAGAACATAAAAGGGGGCTGGATTTTTTTAGTCTGGAGGCTGAAACTTTTAATCTGAGGAGAGGTCTAGTGAGTTTAAAGAAAACTGGAAAACATAAGGCAGTTTCCAATAAACATTGTAACCAAACACTGCTTGAAAGTTGCATAAGAGTGCATATTGGTCAAGCTGTCTTGGCCAAGTTCTGTTGTTTGCATTGACTGAGCTGTTTGTGGTTGTCGAACTGTTGGTGTTGCTGCATTGAATACTCTGTTACTGCTGTTGTTTCATCACTCTTTCCTGGGATTGCTCATTTGGTGCTCGACTATTTGCTGGTTTTCTTTGTTCTGGGAAATATTGTTGGTTGTCGTGGGCTGTGGAAAACACTTGGATTGTTGATTTGTTGTTGTGTTGTTGCTGTGTATCTGCTGTTGCTGTGTTTACTGCATACTGCCCAGCTGATCATTCCTTTCTTCTTTGTCCTCTATACCAGGTACACAACCAATGCACTGTCAAAAAATGTAATTGGAAAATTTGAGCATGAATACAAATGAAAGTCCTGAAGAATGTCTTTTATACATAGATTTGTACATTAAATATTCATGTAATGTGTAATAGTTTGCATTCTTGTTTAGATACTGAAGGTAGCCTGTGTGCCCAGTAGATGTAAATATGGGGTGATTGAATGCTAGTTTGTATATGTAGGTTAATAGATAAAAGGGTCTCCAATGCAGTAGGTTGTATCCTAGATTTTATATGATTAGCATGTCCTTAAATACATAGAACTATCCATGCTAGTTAATTTCATGTCCTTTTGATAAATTGTCTCCTTATAATTGACAAACCATTGCCTTAAAATAAACGGCGCAAGTCTGCACTTCTCAACCTCACGAAGGTCGAGCCCGGATCAAACGAACCCGCAGGCTTTCATCGGAAAGGCATTGGCCCAGGTCCAGCCGATACTGTGTGGGCTGGGTTTGGGCCCACGATGCTCGATTAGCTGCCCATGGACATGGCTATGTTTTTTTTATTCTGCAAAGGCACTCGGAATTCCATTATAATAACCAGCAAGCATGTAATTGAATAGGGTCATTTTTATTCTCAACTAGTAGAGACAAATGCGAAGAGAAACGTAGTAGCTATAGGATATCCTCTTAAAATAAAGCCGAGAAGAGCCTCGACAAACAAAAACGCACAAGATGCGGGGCCCTCGTTAAATGTATATTATCGAAGCATTTAGTTTCCAGGACGGGTCGTTTAGCAAATCTCACAACCCTCCTAAAATAACAACACGTTAGACTCTTTAGGACGCGCCTTAATAAATCTTACCTTCTTAAACCCGTGTGCACATTTATGTGACCCAAATCCAATTCTCAACGGAGTCGAAATGTGTTTCTAATCACGGGTACATTGATTGTGACGTGGTTCGAGATGCGTGTCCATGACGTTGCAAATTCATTTTAAAATAAGAATGAGATGAGCCTCACCAAATAAAATACAAATTGCGGGGCCCTCAGTAAATATTTGCTTTTAAAATTGTTTAGATTTCAGGATGGACCGTTTAGTAAAATTCCACGGTCCTACCCAAAATAAATACGCTAGTCGCTTTAGGCGCGCCTTTAATAATTTAATTTCCTTAAACTCGGGTGCACATTGATGTGACCCAAATCCAAATCTCAACGGAGTCAAAGTGTGTCGACGACCACGGGTACATTGATTGTAACGCGGTTCGAGATACATTTTTACAACGTTGCAATTCTTGATAAAAACAGTAAATGATAAAAGCGGTTGAAAGATAAAATTTGCACATAAGTTCATATTGTATTTAAAATCAGGTAAATAAGCCGAATATAACAGTTGAGCGACCGTGCTAGAACCACGGAACTCGGGAATGCCTAACACCTTCTCCCGGGTTAACAGAATTCCTTATCCGGATTTCTGGTACGCAGACTGTAATATAGAGTCATTATTTTCCTCGATTCGGGATTAAAATTGGTGACTTGGGACACCCTAAATCTCCCAAGTGGCGACTCTGAAATAAATAAATAAATCCCCTTTCGATTGTCCTTTAATTGGAAAAACTCCCTTGCGCCCTCGCGGGTGCGGAAAAAGGAGGTGTGACACCGGTTACTTCTTTAGGAGTGTTCGTTCGCTAACGGAGCACAAGAGTTTGGTTATATTTGGGACCATGTTGGAGTGGGTGACTCTCAACAATGGTTCTAGTGGTTTCAAGAATTAAAGTGCGGTGTCTAAGGATTTGGGGTCCGTTGTGTGGTTAAGGATTGAGTTTTTGCAGCGGATTATGAAAGGAACTTGAAGTGTTTCTATGTTAGTATTGGGGTCTACGGTGCGACATTAGAGTGATAGAAGGAAACAACTTCAGATGCGTAGAAGATCTTTCAGAACGGGTGTATCAGATGTAGATACTATTGAACACATGAGGAGGGTATGGGATGGTTTATTGGTATTAAACAATGTGGTCTCATGATTTGGATCACTCAAGATAAGTGTTGTTTGAGATCCATTATGTGTTTGAATAAAGCTATTATTTCGAAGGCAAGTCAAGGATAAATTGGAAGAAGTTGTATCAGTTAGTAATGATTTGAATCAGCATGGTTGTGGAAATGATCAGTTCCTTCGGTGTGGTGAGTCTATACAGGTGATTCGTGGTCGTACGTGCGGGCTTGATAGCCATCGTAATTTGATTGATTTCGAGGTATTTGATTATGATGTCCTTGTTATGAATAAATGGATCTCGAAAGAGTTATGGAGGTGTAGACTACGACTTGAGGTTTGCATTTTCTGCCGTTATGGGAAATCGGTTGCATGTTGCAATTACTCCTCTGAAATGAGTTGAGTGAAAGGGCTCTAGCCGATGAAGTGTTTATTCTATTGGTGGTTTAGGGGTTATGATGAAATTCTTGTACTCTCGCATAGCGGCATGATAGATGTAGTGAGCGATATGGAAATTGGAAGTTGAGGATCAAGGTTGCGGTTTGGTATTGATAAGAATGTCACGAGCTCAGAGGAGCGGGGGAGGATTTCAGATGTTCAGAATATGCTGACACTATTTTCAGGCAGCCTGAGGATGGCATGTTTTGTGGTATAAGTGTTGGGTATTGAAGTGTGAATGCTTAACTATTACTATAGAAATAGCATGGTCGATGGCCATTGATGTTCAGATTTTGCTACCTGGTGCGGAAGGTTGTGGGAGTATATCCCACGGGAAGATCGTATATGTATGATATGTTAGTCATCTGATTGTTAGAGATTGAAATCAGGTATGGAGATTCTAGTATTGTCACTAATGGGAGAGTTATGCTTGAGAGGAGCTCAATTCTTTTGGTTATGGACTGTGGGAGTTTGTTACGGATTGGACGGCTGCTCGTGTGTGTCATTAATAGGGTCATTGTGGATTCTTGAAAGGCTATTGGCCCAGTACGGGATGATTGGAATCGGCTTGAGGTCCCTTGGTTAATCTAATATGAATATATACTCTACATTAGGTAGGAGGTGTTCATTCAGCATAACATTGCTCATAGAGGAGTCTTCAGACATTGGATGTTATTCTTGTCGTCAACTATTCTTTGTAATACTCTATTATGCCATGTGGGTAGTGAGACAACTTGATTATTCATGCACGTGTTGTGATCACGTATAGCTTGTGGTGTTATAGGAGCAAGATGCCTCTCGAGATGCAAGTCGTTTATTGTGCCTTAGTCGTGCTTGGCATTTTGTAGCGCATGACGCTATATGTCTCCTCGGGGTTGTGGTTATACACTTGGCGTGCTTGTGGTCGATATTTGAGCATTTTGTGGGTATGAGAATTTTGGCTCGGTAGGTATTTCCTTATTGATTGTTATGTGTGGATCGGGTGGCACGCCGCCACGAGTATCTTGTTTGGATCGGGTTGCATGTCACAACAGTGAGATGTTGAGTACAGTCCCTTATACTTATTTTTTGTTGCTTGTTTCTCATCTTTGAGATAGGCTCATAGCATCTGTTGGATCATTTTATTCGTTACGCGGGCTGGATAGTTCTTACCCGAGTTAGTTTTTCTTAATTGGTAATATTCAAGTTGTGGCTTATTGACTCATTGATGTCATTGTATGAGATGTTAGGTGATTTTTATGTCATTTGTCGGTCGAGCAGCTTGAACTAGGTGAGACGAGGTTGTCATGCATGGAATTAGTGCAATCAGATTTATATAAGGTATATCACTATTCAGTTTTGAATGAGGCAAAGGTTCTTATTGAGCGGAGGAATTCCATGAATTATTGATTTAGTAAGTAGTTATAAGTTTCTACACATATCTTTCATCATTGCAACATTACGAGGGTTGGAATCAGACTCATATGTGTTATGATATATACTGCGGGCATTAGATTGGTGAATTTACAGTTATTGTGGTGGGAGGATGTTATATTGGGCATACGAATTATGCGGTGCAATGGGTAACTACAGCATGGGTGGATGATCGTGTTTTGGGTTCAACGTGTTGAGATTGATACGGTGTTTGTATGTTAGAATCGGTCTCATGGAGAATTCTAGAAGTTGGAATTTGGTTCTGAGGCTTGTAGGCTAAGGTAGCAGGAAGGATCTTCAGTCTGGCTTGTGATAATATGATCACATGGGTTGTGGGGGGCTCGGGTAGGTGCATGAGGTTTGAATGAGTGATTTTGGGCAACTCCGAAACGGTCCTTGGCACATTCGATGACGAACATATGTTTAAGTGGAGGAAAATGTAATGACCTGACTGGTCGTCTTGAGCTCTAGCACATCGTTCGGTAGTTTGAGGCCTTGAGTAGCTTCACTTCATGTTTTATGACTTATACACGTAGTCGGAATTGAATTCCAGGAAGTTCGAAGTTGATTCGAAAGGAAAATTCTCAATTCGGAAGCTTTAAGTTGGAAGAGTTGACCAAGGATTGACTTTTGAGTAAACAACCTTGGAATCGAGATTTGAAGGTTCCAATAGGTTCGTATGATGATTTTGGACTTGGGCGTATGTTCAGTTTAAGTATCGGATGGTCTGAGAGCATTTCAGTGCTTATTGTGGAAAGTTGACATTTTGAAGATTTTGGAATTTTTTAAGTTTGATTTGAAGTAGACTTTGATGTTATTGATGTCCGTTTGGGATTTCGAGCCTTTGACTAGGTTCGTATCGTGATTTGTACGTAAAGTTTGGCGTCATTCCAAAATATTTAGATATGATTCGGACGTGTTAGTCGAAGTTTGAATGTTTGAAAGTTAAAAGAAGGAATTGATCATTGATTCATTGTTTTGATGTTACTCGTGGCATTTCGAGCCTTTGGATATGTTTGTATAAGGTATTGGATCTAGTTGGAATGATTGGAGGGGGTCCCGAGGCTTCGGATATGTTTCGGATGGGCTATGATTCATTTCGCCATGTTTGAGTTGCTGTTTTCGAGGTATGTGCATCCTTCTTCGCGATTACGAAGATATGATCGCGTTCGCGAAAGTCTGTTGGGTGTCTGGATATTTTTTAATCACATTCGCGAATAAGGGCACACGTTCGTGAAGCCTTGGAGGAGGCAGTGCTTCTCAAGTGCGAGGGTGATTACGTGATCGCATAGAAGGGCAAGCAGGAGGTGGGAACTAGGAAGTTGTCTTACGCGTTCGCGAGCATGGCGTCGCGGTCGGGTAGGGACAGTGGAGTTGGTCACCGCGTTTGAGACCGGTGTACTGCGTTCGCGAAGAGAGAATTTGGTAGCTAGGGAGTTTGGTCTTCGCGATCGCGTAGGCTTTCCCAAGATCGCGAAGAAGGGTCGTCTCGGCAAAGTTGTTTTAATTCGGGAGTTGGCTCACTTTTTTCTCATTTGCACTTGGATGGCTGAATTTGGGGAGCTATTTGGAGGAGATTTTCATCAATCAACACAAGGCAAGTGATTCTCACCTGTTTTAAATTAAATACATGAGTTATATATGGATTTAAACATGGAAATTTGTAGAAATTGTGGGATTTTGGGGAAAACCCAAATATTTGATTTTTTTAATATTTTGACCACGATGTTGGGCATGGAATTTTGGAAATAAATTGTATATTTTAGTTCGTGGCATTATGGGTAATGTTTATCTTCACAAATGTTGAAATCAGGGCACGTGGGCCCGAGGGTTGACTTTGTTAACTTTTCGACAGGAGTTGAAAATTGTTAATAAATTGATTAATTGTGAGTGTTGGAGTATATTTTTATTTATTTGCATGTTGTTTGACTAGTTTCGGATTGATGACCATCGTTTGAGGTGTTAGAGAGGTGTTGGAGCCAGTTATAGAACATCAGATCGAGGTAAGTCTTATGTCTAACCTTGTGAGAGAGAAACTACGCCGTAGGTATCAAATTGTTATGTGCTACTAGTTATGGGTGCTACATGTGCACGGGGTGACAAGAGTATGTACGTAGCTAAAAACATGTTTATGTCCAGGTAGACTTTGGACTTTATCATGTAATATTTTAATTTTTTGAACTCAGTTTGCCAGCTTAATTAATTGATTTTACAATTGAAATTGATTTGGAATTATATTAGGTTGAGCTTTATCACCTTGAGTTGCTGGCGAGATATTTGATAAACGGTAAAAGGACAGGTTTACTTTATGCTCATGTACTTGTGTTGTAAGCACGTGACTCATAATTCGATAAGTTTCTTCCTTTCTTGTTGATCGGACTGAACGCCTTCGTAGTATATTGAGATGCATCTCTGGTTCGTGCTGGTCGACCCTCGGCAGGGTACACACCACTTTGGATCGGACCTTACGACCTCGTCATAATCGTTCGTAATACCGTTAGGAGTCCGAATATTCATGAGATTCCCCTTTGATTGAGACCTGACACTTCTATAGTATTCCTTATCCGTTTGAGATTGCACTTAACATTACTGATCTGTTGAGATAGCACATGAGATTTGAGAGATTTGCATCATTAAAAGAAATATTGGAGAAATATGTGACTTACATTTTTTACCTTATTGTTACTGTTATGTTTCTTATCTGTTATAATTTATTATACCGTTTTATTTTACCACTAGTAAGTGTCGATGCCAATCCCTCGTCACTACTTCTCTATGGTTAAGCTAGATACTTACTGAGTACGCATTGATTTACGTACTCATGCTACACTTTTTTGCTAAATGTGTAGGATCTAACAGGTTCATTTGGTGGTCATCTAGCGCGTAGGCGTAGCTGCTGAGGGGACTTTGTAGTGAGCTGCTTTCTATGCTACGCACTGTAGCCCATCGAGTCTCCATCTTATTTTTTTACTTTATTCTGTCTATTCTACATTTCAGACAGAAGTTGTATTATTATTACACTCAGACGCTCTTGTGACACCCGATTTTACTATATTCTAATGATATTTATGGATTCACATAATATTGTCATCTTTTATTTTTATATCTTGTTAATTATGTATGTACTTATGATCTTCCATGCATAAACTTCTTCACGTAATCAAACTTATGATTTCAAAAGTAATAAAATGAATAATTATTTAGATGATTCACCGTTGACTTGCCTAACGACTACGTTGGGCGCCATCACGACCTGCAGTGAGTTTTGGGTCGTGACAATCGTATGGCTTAAAAATTTAATACCCTTATAGTTGTTGCAGTTTTAGATATTCCCCTTGTTCTTGTACAACAAAGTCATCATAGTCCACCTCAACTATTCAGGCATTTTCTTCCTCCAAAAATGATGTTGAACAACCTAGAAAGCCATTCCAAGCCCGCCTTACTCATGCTCTTCCAGAATTCCACAAGGATCTCGTATGGCCCGACCGCTCTACCCCTACTCATCTTGCGCATAGCCACTTCAACCTCTCGCACTCTTATGCATCTATAATACCCAAGATCTCGATACCGCTCCGAGTACTCTAACTCACCCAACACAATGCTCTTATATCCCTTTTCATTCAAGATTTTATGGAAGTACGACTGTCATCCCTGCCTAATTTGTGGCCCTCCAACAAAACTCTACCCTGCTCGTCTTTTATGTACCTCACTTGGTCAAGATCACATGTCTTTCTCTCTCTCACCTTCGCCAGCCTGTACAACTTCTTGTCCTCGTCTTTGTCCCCAATTTATTCATATAAACGCCCAAACGCCGCGGTCTTAGATGCATTAATCGCTAACTTCGCCTCCTTCTTAGCTTTCTTATACCCCCTCCCTATTATCCCTCCCCCCTCTCTCGTCTATGCTCTCAACTAGCTTCAAATACGCTGCTTTCTTAGCTTTCACTTTCCCTTGAACCTCTTTGTTTCACCACCAGTCTTCTTTGTGGCTACCAGAGAAACCTTTCGAGACCCATAACACCTATCTCATTGCTTCTCTAATACAATTCAATGTCATAGTCCATATACAACTCGCGTCCTTGCTAATCCTCCAAGCCACCATAGCCAGCAACTTCTCCCTTAATTCATGGGCTTTGTCCTTAGTCAATGCACCCCAACTGGCCCTAGATAGACTAGACATAACCCTCTTCCTCCTCCTCCACATGATCTCTAAGTCCATAACCAAAAGCATATGTTGGGTCGTAAGCTTCTCACTCAGGATGACCTTGCAATATGTCCATAAACCTCTATCACATTTTATGAGGAGTAGATAATTAATTTGGGTCTTGCTCACCATAATCCGAAAGGTTATCAGGTGCTCCACCTTCTTCAAAAAATACGAGTTAGCAATCACCAGATTAAAAGTTTTAGCGCACTCCAGCAATGAAGTACGTCCTCCGTTTATATCTCCAAAACTAAAGCCACCATGCACACGGTCATACCCCCCCTCCCAGACAACCTCCCAATGTGGCTGTTAAAATCTCCTCATATAATAAGATTCTCGGTGGATAGTATACCCCGCATCACCCATCTAAATCCACATATAATTGCCTTTTACGCCCTCGTCCAAACATACCTGAGGCGCGCAAGCACTAACTATGTTCAGAGTACACCCTCCCACGACTATCTTATTGGTCATCAACCTGGCATTCACCCTCCTAGCCTCAACCACTAGCTCCCTCATATCCCAATCAACTAAGATGCCTACCCCGTTCTTCTCTCTCACCCTTTCCGAATACCACAACTTAAACCCATCAGCCTCCTGAGCCCTGCTCCCCGCCCATCTAGTCTCCTGGACACAGGCTATCTTAATCTTCCTCTTGTGGAGAATATTTGCTAACTCTATAAACTTTTCTAAAGTCCCTATGCTCCATGACTCACTCTCAATCTAGAGGATCCCTTACCCTCTACCACCTGCTCCTTGAGGACATGACCTCACTCTATCATAACTCGCAGTGACTACTAGACCAGCAAAAAGCTACAATGAATAGACTAAAAAGTAACCCAAATTATGTATTAACTATAACACTAAAGTTATCGGCAGAGACACATAAAGGCAGGAAAGTCTAACTAAATACAAGTTAAAACAAGATACTGTAGATGTAAAAGAGATAGAAACAAATAAGTTTTACAACATATCCAACATTATCAATTTAGTTTAACTATATTATTAATGTTAAAAAAATTTAATATATATTTTTCTTTCTAGGTTTCATATTTAAATAAAAAACTTTAATAATTTTTTTGATAAATATTTGAAATCGTTTATCCGTTTAAATAATACACATACTAATTGTAAAATGAATATTAGTATTGTCTTTTTTGTAATTTAACACTCACAAGCGATTCTTGTTGCTTTCTTGAGCTGAGGGTCTCCTGGAACAGCCTCTCTGCCTCTCGGGGTAGGGGTAAGGTCTGCGTACATATTACCCTCCCCAAACCCCACTTGTGGAATTATACTAGGCCGTTGTTGTTATTGTTGTTGTAATATGTTTATCAATTATACTTAGAAAAAGGTTCTTAAGTATACATCAATATACAATGATAAAAGGTTTAAGTCTTATAGATAACATCCCTTTCTTATTTTTCCATCATATATACCTTATGTAATAATAAAACTTAAAAAATGTAACCAAGTCAAAATACTGTTTAATATCAAAGATTGAATGAATATTCCATCATAAGTTATCAAGCATTCAAGGTAGTTTACGTTATTTAATTTGGATATATACACTCACAAAGAAAATGGATAAGCAAATAAATACAAGCTAATGCAATCCATCAGAAATTAGAGTTTTTTTTTGTTCCATCAGCCTCACATGCCAAATATACTAATGGCGAGAAATAAATTAAGTTGCGGAAAAAACGGACTTACTATATTTAACAACGAGCCTAATTTATAACAGCGAAAAAGGAAATAACATTTGAAGGATGATCAAATTTACAAGCAATTTTTGAATTCAAAGCATTGAGAGTCTTGAAACAAAGCCAACGAGAAGAAAATGAAGTGGAGATCACAAAACACAATTAGCTTTGAAAAAAAATCGTGGAAATTTGTTGGAATTTGCAAGAAAAAATGGTACAATTTTCGTCGTCGTTTTAATTTCTAAATTGAAAAGGCATCTTTTAGCCTTTTGGAAAAATCAAACATCCTCTTATTAATTAACTCGAAATTGCGATGTATTCCATTATCGTTTAAAATTTGATGATTTTTTCATTAGGGTTATATGTTTCTAAAAACCCTATTATTTCTTAGTTAATAATTAGATTCCTAGCTATTTATTATAGTTATAGTTTTATTGTATATATATGGACAGATTATAAGTCCCACAAATGACAGTGGATCCATTATTGGAAAATGGAAGTGTAAATATAAATGTACAATCATAGTTATCATGTGTTGCCTTATTATAGTATTGATTTGATCCATTTTTGAGCTTCTTATGCAAATGAATACTGGCAAATCAGGCAAAGGACAAAACCTTTAAATCGTTGAATGGATTCGACTTCATTATTTTCTTGGGTTTTGTACTGTTTGATGTTTTGATTAGAAGGTTGTTGACTGCAAATTACTTTGGAACTTAAATAGGAAAAAGGGATAAACTATAATTAAAGGGAGGATAGCATGGGAACCGGAACCTAAACAAGTTTCATGGATAACTACCCAGTAAAATCCCATAAAGTGAGGTCTGAGAAGGGTAATGTGTACGCAGATTTTACCCCTACCCCAATAGGACAGAAAAACTATTTCCGATAGACCCTCGGCTCAGAACTTACCCAAGTTAACCCACTTTATATATAACTTGAGATTCTTTTTTCATTCCTTAATCCAATATTAAAGACCTACTTCTAATATTCTTTTTTCCCCTTTCTTCTTATCTTTCATACAAAAACAAGCTTTAGTGTGTAGTTCATCAAATGTTGACTCCATATAATCACAAAAGCATTGTGGCCTCAACTACCCAGTCATATTCAAAAATTTAAATGATACAGAAGAATATGAGTATGTCGTTGTAGTATTAGCACAAGACGCTACCATATTTATATGTTACGGCCATCTTTATACTCATCTTTTCAATTGAAATGAGCAAAGTTCTAAATGCTTTGTCCATGAATAACAAATTTAACTTTTAAGAAATTAAGTTATCGTTACACCAATAAACGTTCTATATTTGTCATGACTGGTGAGAAATCCTGTGATTGGACACACACTTTATGCTCCTCATTTTTTGCGTAGATGTTGTTAAATTTTTTTTAATTGATTTTAATTTTTACTTTTTTTAGGTGTTTGGATTTAGTGTTCCAATCGAAAAAAAAACAATAGGAGTTTAAAACTTAAATTTGAAGTAATATGGAGTACCTAGATTTGAATTAAATTTCATATCTTGTTTTTTTTTAACTTGTTAGTTGTTTGGGTTGATTGTTCTTCTTCTAATCAATTGGAAACATCAAGAGAAGTACAAAAAAGATGATTTGGAGTAGATTTGAAGTTTTGAACTAAGTTCGAGTTAAATTTCAGAAAAGAATCAAGGAAAAAGACGAAGTCAATTTTTGTATAATAGTGTATTGTATAATAATATATATGGGTGTATAAATACCTCTTATACATTATTAAACACTTTATATAAGCATATGTATATTTGGGTTGTAACTCAAATTAAAATTATCATTGACACAACCGGCTAAAATTCGGGCGGGTTATATATGTTTGGGTCTAATTTGCCGCCTCTACCACTAGGCTATTATCTACCTCTATTTATAACAAACTGGCAATGCTCAAAAGCTTAAGTATTGTTCCCAGAGACCCGATTGATGAAAATTGAAATGACACTTTAGTGTTAATATATTAATATCCTTTTCTCCAAAAAAAGGTCACATAATATTATAATAATAGTAAGTAATGAATAACATACTAATTATAAGCAAAACAATTTGTGCTAAACTGTAGTTTTGTTTGATTTTGAGATGAAAAATAAAGTAGTAATAAGAGTTTTCTTAAAACAATATGATTTAATATGCTCAAACACGATATATTACAACATGACATAATATTCTTTAATATTGACGGCAAAATAAATACAAGTACTACAATTAAGATGTTGAGTTGTTACAAAAAAAAGGTTATCAAATACGAGATTTGAGAAACGATTTCACGTTTTACTTCTTAATTAATATCTAATTATTATTTAAAAGATTTTATTTGCACATAACTTAAATAATTCAAATCATAATTTAACATAATTTGTACTATATGTATATCATGCGCGTACTAATACTTTCTTTAACAGTAACAAAGAGAAAAAGAAAAAAAAAGAAAGAAATACAAAGAGGATGACTGGATGGCATTGGGTGCATATTTTTAGAGTTGTGTTTGGATATTGATATAATTTTCGATTTTTTTTTAAAGTTTTGTGAGTAAAAATTTTGAAAAACAACTATTTGGAGATTTTTAAATTTTCGAAAATTTCTAAAATACATTTTCAAGTAAAAATTAGAAATTTTATGAACAAAATTTCGGAAAAAAGGAAAAAAAATTGAAAAAAGAAAAAAAAAATTATATCCAAACGGACCTTAAAAAAATTATAATCCAGCTTGAGCCTGCGAAAACGTTGGAAACAACAAAGAATGGCCAAAGCCTCACTTTGCCAGGCTGTTCCCACTCTACTAAAATCTCAATTTACATTTTAAGCCTCCACTATTCAAACAAATTTGATAAAGGAAAATATCATTATAGTTATCTTTTCAACCGTTTTTAGTTAATGAAAATATTGAACTTGCATAAATGAACTGCTTGGAAAAATCAAAGTGGCAATCTTGATCAGCCCCCTCGTGTGTAATTAGTTGTCATTATGATAATTCCACTAGGAAGATCATGGCAATCATAAATATTAGTAACAATCTAATACTTTGTAATAGCGCAATAGTTTGTGATAGGGTGCCAGTCAGGCCCCAATCCTCTGTACGCGTTAACTAATTATTAATATATATTATCTTTCTGACCGCCCTCCCAAAAAAAAAGAGAACAATATGCATTTGAAGTTAACTTATATTTATTTCTAATTAATAATGTTCTTGGCATCAAGTTAATTAACATGTTGAAGACATGAGTATGAGATTTTTTTTTCCTGATGTCTAAATTATCTTTTGCCCTATTTTATACGACATAATTGCTGTTGGAAAAATTATGTAGATATTTTATTTGACTATATATTTTTATATAATTTTTAAATATTTAAGGGATAAAAATAGCTTATAATAAATTTGGTAATTGAGAGAAATTTTAAAAAATTTCACCTAATTTTTTTAAAAAAAAGGGCAATATAAAGTCAATGCTAAATAGATTACAGCTATTAGTTGGAAAAAAAAAAAGAAAAGATTACAGCTATTACAATGATAATTTATGCTACGAAGGGTAAATTAGTAATTCCACTTCAACACCTCCAGACACCCCGCAAGGCATCAAAACGCAACCGGAGCAAACCCGCGCCCTACCCCCCCACCCTCCCCGTTCTCTTCGGAAAACCCAGATCTGAAAAAGGTCCTCAGTTCAAAAAAATTTCAAACCCAAACCCTAATTTTGCCATTCAAAACATTAGTCCGATTGGAATCAAGCTCCACAATTGATCCGGATCGAGAAATCCTCACGCAGCTATGGGGGATTTCAATCTCGCACTCGTAATCGTTGCCATAGTCGTGTGTATTCTCGTATTCCTCTTCAATATATACCTCCTCGTCAATTACCAGCATCCCGATGATGCTAATCAAGCTTATTTTCCCAAATTCGTCGTCGTTTTGGGCCTCTCAATTGCTGCCATTTCGATCCTCATGTTGCCGGCCGACGTGGCGAACCGGCAGGCTTGTCGACATGCGATTTATAACGGCGCGTGTAATCTCACGCTTCCTATGAAGGATCTATGGCTTGCTATCTACATTGCTGATGCTGTTCTTGTTTTCTTCATTATTCCTTTTGCTATGTTCTACTACGAAGGCGATCAGGATAAGTCCGTTTTATGCTCTATTTCAATTTTTTTGATATTGTTTGTTGTCGTGATGTTTTGACCTTTTTTTTTTGGTGCAGGACTATTGGAAAAAGGATTAAAAGTGCAATGTGTTGGGTGGTGACCACAGCAATCGTGTGTGCTTTGTTGCTTGGAATTTTATATGGTTAGTTTTTCAAGTGACTTGTGTTGGTCAGACTTGTTGACATGTATAATATGCTGTTGCATTTCTACCTTTTGGATGCTAGGGTCATGTAGGGTGAGCTCGGGGCGAGTCAATTTGGATTGAGAAATGTCAGAATTTAGGTACAGAGATGGGGATTGTACATACCAATCAAAATAATCAATTAACCATAATCGAAAATTAGCTGGGTTGGGTCAATTAATTATCTGTATCCATGCCCCCAGGGCTTAGTTTAAGTGGCAAAGGTAGGGACCTGTGAATTAGGTCACAGGTTCGAGCCAGCTCTATGCGAACTAAGCCTTATATTTAAGCCAAGAAAGGTAGAGGGGTGGGCCCATTATCCCGAGTTTCAAAAGCTGCAATTCGTCCTAAGGGTTTGACCCAGACAGATTTCTTTGTCAATCAAATAAATCTGTATCCATTAAATGTAAGAGTTAGACTATAAGGGTGTTTGGATTGGCTTTTAAGCTGGTCAAATCAGTTTTTAAGCTCTTTTTAGCTTTTTCAGTGTTTGGCAAAGTCAAAACATGCTTATAATAAGTTTAAAACTGCTTAAAACAAGCCAAAAGCAATAAGCGAGGCAACCCCAACTTATTGTTTTTTGGCTTAAAAGCTATTTCTGCGGAAAAACCACTTTTTTTAAGCCAATCCATTTTATGGCTACATTCGAGCTACCCCAACTCTTCCTTTATCATGGCTTGAACTGACAATGCATTGTGAAGTTCACAAAGGAAAGTTAGGTCAAATAACTACTTTAGTGGTCTAATGAGTTAAATGATCAGCTAACCAAGGAAAGCTGGTTGTGTTGCTTCACTGGTGATTGGACCTCACTATTATGTGTCTATCTTAGGAATTATTACAAATTCTTCAGCTAATAGGTTTTGCTGATGAGTTGTTGACCCCTGATGATGTTGGGGAAACATGAAGAGATATCTGAATGCCATTTATGGTTATTGTGTCAAGAGTTAAGTTCTCTGCCGCTCTAGTTTTTATTTATTTTTATGTTAGATCTTGATTTTCCCACCTTGTGGGATTTCACTGGGTTTGTTGTTGTTAGATCTTGATTCTCTTTAAAATACACCAAGTTGGTGTTAAAAACTTACATCTGGTTTTGTGGCTCAGTCACGATCTTCCCATAGATTTTCCCACCCTTGCCACACTAGTTTTTGTAGTTGCTTCCAGTGTCTAGTTTGACATACTGAATTGTGACTTTGTGCGAGATTCCACAACCTCATGGAATTTTACTTACGGACACCTTAGAAACAAGGGGGTGGGGGTGGTGATGATCATGTTCTCGCAGGTTATTTAAGAATTTTACTACCACTCAAGTAGCTTAATTTTTTTTAGAATTCTTTGGGTACCTAAAATATTTTTGCTGGCACCTTGCTCTCTATATTATGCAATGGGGAACATGTTACTTTCTTCAGGGTTTATAGTTTTCTATGTCAATTTGGTACCTTTTTTGCTTCTAATTTTGTGGATTTCCGTTGCTCATTTACCCCGTGTTTTTTCCTCTTCTGGGATAACTATACCGAAGTGGCTGTTTAATTGCTCAAATTCTGTTATTTGAGTTTATTTATTACTTTGATTTTATCATTCAACATGCTTCTTCTGCTATCTTTATTTACCCATCTTTTGAATAATCCAGGGCTTGCTGGAAAGGCGGACTTCACTGTAAGACACCTATCATCAGCCAACGCTCCCTTTCCAAATTCATTCAACTTTAACAGTGGTCAACAGTGTATAAACGGTGCTCGACAGGTTGGTTCATATCTAAATGTTTCCATTTGTTAGTTTGATATCTTTTATCTGGTTCTGAAGCTGCCTTTCTAATTCTTGCCTTCCATTGTACCAGTGTTCAGCGTATTCTGCTAATGCTTCCTCTGAAACAACCTGGACTATGCGTGCTACTTTTCCTGAATATGTTGTTGCTCTGGCTACTATTGTCGGATCTGTGCTTTTCACGGTATGCCAATGCTTAAACTTTTAGACACTTGAATATTGTTATTGTTTTGATGAAGACACTGGTTGTCCAGTTCTTCAGTCATTTTCGTCTTGGTAGAATGCAAATTTGCTGTTGATATAAATTCTTTTCGTATAAGGGTGGTTATTTGACCATGAACATTTTGTTGCCTCCTTGTTTAGTTAAGGGGGCTTGGTAATCTGTCCTTGTCAGGTTGAGGAGCGGCATTAGAGGGTAAATAAGGGAAATCATCTCCCTGATATACATGTTTGGTACTGACATATCTGGCTTACGTTATATCTCCAGATTTTTGGTGGTGTTGGCATTGCTTGTCTCCCATTGGGACTTATATTTTCGTTCATCAGGCGTCCAAAGGCTGTTATTACACGATCACAGTATATCAAGGTACTTTTATGTCTCAGCAGCTCTTGGCATATATTTTCCTGATTGAAAGTTTAAAATAAAGAAAGATATGCATGCTGATAATGCTTTACTTTGATTCTGTAGGAAGCTACCGAGCTAGGTAAAAAAGCAAAAGAACTGAAAAAAGCAGCTGATGCACTTCATCAAGAAGAAAGGAGTGGAAGTAAGGGAAGAAAATGGCGGAAGAATGTGAAGGCAGTCGAGAAGGTCTATGTCTTCTTTATCATGGGTTTTCTAAATGTTCGTTTCATTTTAGCACTGCAATAAATAGGCGGACTTAAAAATGGAATGTTTTAGACAATAGATGGAAATATGTAAACAAATTGTACTATTATGTGAAATATATAAACAACACTATCATGTGATCCGTGCATTTCACTGTATAATCATTGTAGAATATCTAAGAGAATTTTTTTGAGAAAGGTAAATATATATCTAAGAGTAAAACACTATGTTGTCTTTTTATAAAATTGAACATGCTATAAATTACTTGAAAATAGCATACGTGGCAAATCTGTCTTTTTCATATTCTTTTCCTACTTCATGTACAAAGTATTCTGACTCCTTTTAGATATATAAACATTGTTTACAATTAGAAATGAAGGACTTCACTTTACCTTCAAAAAAGAAAACACTTGAATGATGGATGACAAATTTAAAAAGTCTCTAAGTGGCTGAAGGAATCTACGGAGGCTAGAGGAGAACGGAGGATAAATTTTGGGAAGTTACTGTAAGGATATTGTACTCTCTAGATCCAGAAACATATGAAGAATTTGGTAAAATAATTTTATTTTTTGGTGTATTTGCCAACTTAAATCCCTTTATGCATGAAAAATATTCTTATTTGGAGACTACAAAAAAGTATTATAAACCACAAACTATTTTTAAAAAAGTTGTTAAATTTTGAGGGATTTCCGACTGAAGATAAAGCTGTTTAATCTGCGAATTAACAAATAAATAGAACTTTTGTTAAGTTGAGTTTGCACCTGTCCAGCAAAGTGACAGAATAAACCATGCTCTGCTACTTTATAGGATGTATGGATAGTCATGGTCTGTGTATGCAGGTGGCCCTCCTCTTGATATGCATGATCAGCTTGTTCTTTTAATTCTGTTTTGAAGTTATTTATGATTTTATTTCAGACCTCAACCAATTTTTATCACATTTATCATAGATGTTTGATGAAGAATCTGATTTTTTCTTGTCTGATAAATACATTCTGGGAAATTCTAGTTTCTTTATGTGTTAACATGATATTTGTTCAACTTTACTTTACCTTGCAGGAGGTGCTTCTTCTTGAAGAGGATGTCAAGGCTCTAGAGGAGATGTACCCTCAAGGTGAAAAGGTAAAGAAATGATGCTTTTATAGTTGGTCAGTTCCTTCCTGCCAAAGTTTATTTCCAGTGCAAACAAATCTGATAGCCTTCATTTTTGCAGGCTGAGACTGCTTGGGCAATGACAGTACTAGGCTATTTGGCAAAACTCATCCTAGGCGTTTTAGGGTATGTGGTGGTGTTATGGAAATCCTAATTTCCGCTAAATCTTTTGAATTAATTTAATGACAGTTGATAGTTCTGTGTTTTTTGGTCCAATGTAAACAGGCTGATTGTCTCTGTAGCTTGGGTTGCCCATATCGTAATATATCTTCTGATTGATCCTCCACTTTCTTCTTTCCTTAATGAGGTTTTCATCAAACTTGACGATGTTTGGGGTACATTCAACCTTTATCTCCCTTTTCTTATTAGTTATGTGTGGTCGCTAATACATGAATTATGATGCTTATTTTTCTGTTAATTCTCCAGGTCTTTTGGGCACTGCAGCTTTTGCATTTTTTTGCTTCTACCTTCTGCTTGCGGTGATTGCTGGAGCAATGATGCTTGGCTTGAAATTAGTTTTTATCACAATTCATCCCATGAAGTAAACATCTTCTGCTGTTTGAATTTTGCTTTATTGATCTGTTTGCTACCTGCGTTGCTCCTCCCTCTTCCCTGTCTCACTTTTGTGCTGGACCACTGTTTACAGATGGGGAGCTACGCTTATGAACTCCTTTCTTTTCAATGTGGGCCTCATTCTTCTCTGCTCTATCAGGTAGGATTAACACATAATATTTTCATTGATCTAACAACTGATCTTAATGATGAATATGTTATAAATGCTTAGACCGCGGATATGGTTTAGGTTATGCCCATGCGAGTAGTAAAAGTCTTAATGTACCAGCTACCATTTTAAATTTATAGGCAATAGTATAGTTACCGTTTGACTGAAGTGATGGAGGGAGTAGCATGCTAACCCAGGACCTCCAAGTAATTGCTAGACACTACAAAAGAAGCAACCTGCTTCTTGGATGGCCTTGAGGGGAATTATAGTTGTTGTCTTGATCTCATTGGGTTTAGTGGTTCTGGACCATTTACTAGTTACCACTATATGTAGGCAACTGTAGATATGAAAGCAAGAACTCCTCCAGTGGCTATCCTGAAACTTTCCTGCTGAATGTTATGATCAGGCACTTGCTAAGAGGGCTCCATTGCTCCTTATTTTTAAATCGAAATCAGCTAGCTTTTGTTTTAAAAATAAAATAAAAATAGCTTTACTTCATTGTTGGATGATGGTTTCATCTGTTAAATACTTTGCTGAGTCGGTAGGTGGTGTATTTTTGAGGGTGCTAAATGTATGTTTACTTAGTTATCACGGTTTTCTGAAAGCACATTAGCCACTCTGCAGTTATGGATTAATAATGAAATTCTTCTGCTTCCACTTACTGTGAAAGTTTGGTCATATGATCCTCTTGTCTTTCTGTGCCTGCAGTGTCATTCAGTTTTGTGCTACGGCGTTTGCATACTATGCTCAAGCCACTGCAGCTCAAGAAATATTTGGTCACAATCTGCAGTCACTTCGTGGAATAAAATATTTGTACAAGTAAGTTACTGTTATGCCTAGATTTTTTCGAAGAACTGGTTTTTCCTACTGCAAGAATCGTTTTACGAATGGTAAAATGTGTCATTGCAGGTACAATGTTTTTCAAATTGGATTCATCGTTTTAGCTGGGCTGACATTTGTTTACTATGCTGCATTTGTAAGTTCTTCACTGTCTGACATCTCAATATGTGTTCTTAAGGTGGAGGAGAAATTTAATTAGTTCTCTAACTTTACAGGGGTGGAGAAGGAAAAAGCCCAGCGGGAGGTTCCAGCTTTCCAGTTAAAAGTATAGCAGTGCATGCATCTGACCAGATCTGGACTTACTCCTTTTATCACTAATGTTGAGGCATTAAACCCTGGTGTATGTTGCCTGGTTTTGTTTTATATTATTGTTGGAGAAGAGGTAAACACCATCCGTCGTTAAATTTGATTTCTGCAGTGGAAGTTGGGTGTTGGTGACTCTGTACTGCTGCTGCTACTGTCCTTGCTGATTTTACTTTAGTTTTTTTCCACATTCTGTATCTATCATTTGTTTGGTAATGTTTTCATTCGTTTGGGCATGTAGTCATCTGAATCTTGGGCAGCTGGTTTGAGATTTGTCCTTGTTGTATCATATAGTCTGTCATATACGAAAATTCTTGAATGCTTGTATATTTATTGTAACATTTTTTATTTTGATTCTGAATCCTACCGTCCTCTTGTTGGCTGCTTCGTTTTTGGTGGAGATTGATCAGAAGATTTGTGATGGTTATGTAGCTTGTTGCCGTTATATATGAACCTAATTTAAAACTTCTCTGCATTTTTACAGTAAGCAAGAGGTTTAGACAAGAGGGGTTGCTCTGATGGTAAGCAACCTCCACTTCCAACCAAGAGGTTGTGAGTTCGAGTCTCCCCAAGAGCAAGGTGGGAAGTTCTTGGAGGGAAGGATGCCGGGGGTCTATTTGGAAACAGCCTCTCTACTTCAGGATAGGGGTAAGGTCTGCGTACACACTACCCTCCCCAGACCTCACTAAGTGGGATTATACTGGGTTGTTGTTGTTGTTGTTCTGCATTTTTACAGTGAAGTGCATCTTCGTAAAGTAGATAAGAATCAAATACCAATAGTCCAATACTATGTATTCTGCTTCCCAATTTAGACTTCCTATTTTAACAGCATGATTATTAAGGTAAGTATTGAAGTAATATTCTGACGCCAAAGTAGTTCCAGAAAGTTGAAGAAAAAGGAAAAAATTTCTAATACTATATAACTAGGCCTCGGTAAATTTTATAACACAAATTGTCGTACTAAATAGTGTAGAGAATATTTTTTTCATTTATATAAGGACAATACAAACTAAAGAGTAACGCAGTTAATACACAAGCTGCTTTTTTTGCACTCGAAAATTCATACTTTGATGCCGCCTTCGAATTGGAGCCAAAATAACGGGTGAAGTACACAAATAGTCGTTAAAGTGGATGGTTTTGAATTTTTGTCCTCGATTTCCCCGTGGGCAAAACTTTAAATTTAGCAAGTGTTGTTCATCGCTTGTTCCAGAGTAGTACTTTTAATTTTTAACTTTGAAGTTATGCCAGAGGGCAAGCGTGATTCAAAAGTTAAAGATCACCCCAAAAAGTGTCATATTTGTGCAAATTTTTGTAAAATAACTGTCCGGACTTTGGATGATTTATGCAAAAGTGCACGGTTAGCCACTAATAACACATGTATTTACTTTTAAGCCACTGTTTAAAATGTCTTTAGCCTTTAGCCACTGCTTTAATAAACTTTAACTGCCCGGACGAAAATACCCTTCTGCTCATGTCCTTAACTTTTGAACTTAACTTCAGGACTTCTGGACTACATGTCCTTAACTTTTGAACTTGGAACTCTAAGTTCAGGACTTCAGGCCTACATGTCCTTAACTTTTGAACTTAACTTCAGGACTACACGTCCTTAACTTTTGAACTTGGAACTCTAAGTTCAGGACTTCAGGCCTACATGTCCTTAACTTTTGAACTTAACTTCAGGACTACACGTCCTTAACTTTTGAACTTGTAACTGTAAGTTAAAGACTAAGTGTCCTTAACTTTTGAGCTTGTTAGTCTAAGTTCAGGACCTATTGTTCTTAACTTTTGGGCTTCTTAGCCTAAGTTCATGACCAATTCTCCTTAACTTTTGAGCTTGTTAGTCTAAGTTCAGGACTTCAGGACCTATTGTCTTTAACTTTTGAACTTGTAACAGTAAGTTCACGACCTATTGTCCTTAACTTTTGAGCTTGTTAGTCTAAGTTCAGGACTTCAGGACCTATTGTCCTTAACTTTTGAACTTGTAACTGTAAGTTCAGGACCTATTGTCCTTAACTTTTGAGCTTGTTAGTCTAAGTTCAGGACCAAGTGTCATTAACTGTTGAACTTGTAACTCTAAGTTCAGGACCAAGTGTCATTAACTTTTGAATTTGGAACTCGAAGTTCAGGACTAAGTATCCTTAACTTTTGAACTTGTAACTGTAAGTTCAGGATCCATAACGTAGCAGAAAACCAAAAATACGTCACAGAAATCATAAACCGAAATACATCTACCACCATAATTGCATACGATCAAAGATCACGACTAGTTTAATTAGCACACCACTGAAGCTCACAAACCAGAACCAACACAAATTGAAAAGAAGAAAAGAACGACATGAAGAGGACGTGCCAAGAAACGAGAACCTCTGCTGCTAGATCCACAGCTTCTACTGAAAGCAAGGTGGAAACAGAAAGTACTAAAATCTTTGTTGGTGTTCTGACCGAGCAGAGAACTTAAACTATCTTCGTTAGAGGAGAGACGTGCATTACTGGAGTTGTATATCACTAGAGAAGGAAAGAAAGAGATGGTTCCAGTGCAGTCGCCACCGGAAATCCTTCCGTCTCACAGACGGCGGCACGGTTCTTCTCCCTAACACATGAAAGAGATAGAAGAAAGGGCAACACAGTCTTTTCAGACTCCCCCGTTCCAGTTTATATGAACCTATTTTCTTTTTGGTCCGTTCCAAAAAGAATGACCCCTTTCTAAATTTGGAAATAATTTTGCTTAAACGTCCAATTCTACCCTTAATGAGAAGCTTATATAACCACACAAATACTCTAGCCCCTTTTTGACTTGTTTAGAATCACAAATTCCAAAAGTCTTCATTTTTTCTTAAACTTCGTGTCCAATCAAACAGGTTCACATAATTTGGAACGGAGGGAGTATTAATTTTAATAGACTAGTGGCTACTATTGCTAAGCATTAAAAATGTTGGATAAAAAGGAAATACCACTTTAAAAAGTGGCTACCCCACACAATTTTTATTGTCCCTTTTTATAGGCCATTGTTTAGATTTTCCCTATTTTAAAAAGTTGTGCAAATATAATCCTAAAAAATTAGACTTTGCAGACAACGTTAAACTCGAGTCTAACATTTGCTCGTATAATTTTTTTAGTTTAATCATAAAATGTTAGATTGTGGTCTAACGTTAACTTACAAATTTTAGACCGTAACATAAAGTTTTCATAAGATATTCAGTTTGTTCAAAAAGAAACTTTAGACTGTGGTCTAAAAGGTCCAAAAGAATTAAAAAGAGGACCATTTACTAAACAACGATACAAAAAAGGAAAATGGGCAAAAAATCCACCAGACTTCGACATTAAAAGAGGGGATTGTTTGTAAGATGCTATAATATTAAAATACGTAATACAGTTAATACTTCCCCTTTCATCTCAATGGTGGTATTTTGTTGCTTTTAAAGATATTGAATATGCGATGTATGGATTTAGAAAGTAGTCTAGAAAACATAAAAAAAAAAAAACCTCTTCCATGCCATATTATCCTTTTGGTAATCAGATAACCAAATTGGGTGGATTATAGGAAAGTACAGAGATGATTTCAATGCTAAAACAGTCTGCGTATACTAGAAAAGGGGAAGGGTTAATTTATTCCTTAAAATTTTGATATTCTTGAACATAGTCAATCCGCGTTCAAATAAAGGAGGACAGTAGTAGTAGGTTCACGATCAATGTAAAAGTATTCAACTTATGATGAATCATCATAGTAAACATTGTTTGGAATGAAATGGACCAAAACAGCAAAACAACAAACATGGAGAAGCATATAACTAACCACAACAAATTTAGGAATTTGGGATTGAGGTGTAATTGATGAGAAATCTTACTAGCATGAGCTTATGAACAATCATAGTCTGGATTTAGTGCCATTGAGTCTGCCATTGAAGATCCAACTGCGAAACGTTCACAGCGGTCTCACCCTTGGGATCAACAAAGATGTATGGAGAGATTTCAGGGAATTCTATAGGCAATGATCTCCAATGCAGGTTTGGTTCCCACTCTGCCTCTTTGAGAACTTTTAAGATTTCCTTTACTACAAGCTTGCTGCCTTCAGATGACAAATGTATTCCATCCCTTCAGAGCCCAAACCCGACCAACCATGCAAATGAGGAAAAACAAGAAAATTAACCTGAGACGATGATTGACAACAGAATGTGTACCAAAGAAGATCTAATATTTCAAGAAAAGAGGAGATAATGTATCATCCCGTTAGATCCATAATCACAACCACTGGCAAAAATCAAGAAATATATGGTATGCTCGATGAGGATAATTGTTGAGGACTTGAGGTGGTCTATAGATCAGATGAGCAAAAGGAGAGAAAAAGCTGTGCCATATATAAATGCTTTTCTTATCTCCTAGCATTTTCAGGTTTTGCAGAAGATCTAAAAGCAATTTCAGTCGTTACTGAGAAAACATGGTAGCGTTCCGGTTTATTACTATAGGTCTAGCAAAACATAATGATCTATTGCGAATTTGGACTTGAACCAGTTAACTCTTCAAAGTAGGAGACTTGGGGAAGGGGAAGAAAACACACTTTTTAAAGCTGGAAGCCACAGTTTTTTTTGTTACATGTTTAGCATAAGAAAACACAAAAAATGTCATAAATGGATCTCATACAAAAACAACTTACGTAAAGCAAGCAGTCAACCAATCATCCCTTTGCTGAAGAGTCTTCCAAAGATCAATAACCTTCACACCCAGCTCTTGGCATAATTGTATGCAAGCTTCTGAATATTTCCGACAGGAATCATTTGATCGACCAAGACCGTCACTGGTTGTGTGCAGTAATGAGAAGCATGTATTACTATTCTAGCAATATAAATTCAAGAAACCATTAAAAAAACCTCCATGTTTAACATTGATTACCCGAACACTTCAGTGATTTGTGCCTCATTCACAGTAGGTGCACTGAGAAAGATTATCTGAGTCTTCTCAGAGAGGCTCTGGTAGTGCAGCAGATGTATGTTAGCAATACATACCAAATTCAGTATTGTATGGAGAAAAGGGTTGAACGCTGAAGTGCTAACTAGATTTTATAAGAACTTTTAGTTTACATTACAACAACAACAACAACAAACCTAGTGTAATCCCACAAAGTGGGGTCTGGGAGGGGTAGAGTGTACACAGACCTTACCCCTACCTTGTGAAGGTAGAGAAGCTGTTTAATTTTTAGTTTACATTAATTTAATTTTTTATTTTGGTGAAATTCCTACTTGAAAAGTAAGTGCGCCAAATTTACGGTTGCATCCTGATCAATTTGATTGAGTTATTCTAGGATGAATAAAGTGTCACTAAAATAAAAAGCTGAAATGTATATAATCAATTTTGAAACAAAAAAGATTATCTTGCACATGCAGGCATTTGAGAAGAAAAAACAAAAGGATAATCTTCTTGTCTAAGTTAATCCTAACCACATTAGAATATAATCATGAAAGAAGTGCAACTCAATTTTAGAAATGTTACCTTCAGATGAATTGCAATCTTCCTCATGTTCTCTACATATTCAGGAAGAGGAACATGAGCACTCAGGCCACTTGGGTGAGGCTCCATGGAATCGTTCCCTCCGAAATAAACTATGACTAGAGAAGGCTGTACAGCTGCATCCTAAGTTGGGAAACTTCGTGAGGAGGTCGATATGATAAGGACAGAGGACTTGGGATGGAAAGATGGCATTGACCGTCATGCCACAGAAAAAGAAACTGCAATAATTTCCTTGACGTTGCCTGGCAAATGCTACATTGTTTTGGAACATGGATAAAGAACTAGGAAGGACAGCGTGATTCGGCCATTTACCAATTACCTTGGGGAACACTTCATCCAAGACTTGAAGAGCACACCTTGAATTCCAACCGGCATATCCACGCAGCACTATATCTGCCTATTTCAATAGCATAAACAACAACAACAAACCCAGTGTAATCTTCAATAGCATAGAAGATTATTATAAATTGCCAGACTTTTGTACAAACAATTGACAGGAAAATTATGACAAAATCTTGAGCACATACAAAAAGAATAAGCAGGGCATTCACCGAGGCTTACAATTATTACATGCTTGTTAAAACAGATTTCCGTAATAAAACATGTATTTACACCACTTATTCGTCGAAAACAAAAGTGCAACTCAAACTAAACAATTATCATTTCACTTTTTGACACAGGAAAGAAGAAGTACCAATACATTGAAAAGCTTTCATAAGTTAACCATATCCGGGAGCATAAAGTAACAGCATAATGCAAGATGAAATAATCATTTAAAGCAATAAAAGAGGTGAACTTAAGTCCAAACTCAATCAAAGGCTTGCTAGAAATCTTTACCATAACATCATTTAGCACTTAAAATTGAAGCTGTCAACTGACCAATTAATGATCATGATTCAAGGCGCAAAAGAAGCATCATTTAGCTGTTGGAAAACTCGCTACAACAGGATAAACTTTTCAATCAAGTAAACCTACCATGTTCTAAGGAATTGTTAATTAAATGTTTGAAAGATTCTTTTGGGCAATTCATGCCAAACCACTACAATTATCTCCCTTGTTAGAGCTGTTCAAACTCAACCTCTCTTTCTTACTGTTGATATTATTATATGAATTGCACTGATTAAGATTGATTAGGTTTAATGTGATTTATTTTGATTGTTGCAACTATGCGTAGATTAAGATATGTATCGTTTCTAGAATCACACGCTTACCAAAGTCATAATCTATGTAATGAATATATATTCTCAACCAACATTGGTGGAATAATCAAACTTCTCATGTACCATGTATTCTATCTAATTCGTCATTGACCGCTCGAATTGTTCATGGTACTGAAGTAGACAACAAACTTTCCTCTGCGTCTGTTCTACCGCTTCTGTCATATACTACAAGAGCCACTGATAATCTAATGGCCTTTTCAGCTCATCATATAGTCAAAAAAAGGTCTAAACAATATCATCTCCACTGCTTGTTAATGTCAGCAATCTTATTGCTGCTTCACATGAAGACTGGAAAAAGAGATGGCACTATGTATTTTAATGTTTGTATGTCTTCACACAGTTTTTCTCCAAATTTCTGATAACAAAAATTTGTTCACATGCAGAGGCGCGCCTTTGTTTTACTAGGATCAGTTGAACCCAGTAACTTCAAAACAAAGTATAAATATATGCGGAAAACTAGTAAAATCCCAATAAATATGAAGTTTCTTAGATAATGGTACCCCAACAGGGGACTTATAAATATATGCGGAAAACTAGTAAAATCCCAATAAATATGAAATTTCTTAGATAATGGTACCCCAACAGAGGACTACGCCAGTTGCATATAGTCCCCTGTTGGGGTACCATTATCTAAGAAACTTCATATTTATTATGAACATATACTTTCAAAAGCGCAATACATAATGGTAGGAACTAAAGGTTGAACCATTTAAATCTAAATTCTGAATCCGCATCTGTTCAGGGGCACATAGATAAAAATAAAGAAGTTTTTTGCAGCCTTAGCCTTGACATCAATCTTGTGGTATCCTAAGCTTTTTCCAAGCAACAAAAGAAGAATTAGCTTGTACCAAAATTCATGTTCACTCATGCATTGGTACACCGCAGTGTAGTTAGTATTAAAGAAACTGTTATTAGGACCATAAAAAAGAACACGCACTGAAGAAAGAGCAATCTATTCTAAGACCAGTTGAATGCACTTCTGACTCATTCTATTTGAGTATGATAAAAAGTGCAAAAATAAAGTGGTACCCACTACCCACTACCTCAAGATTCACAGCACTAATTACAGAAATCCATGTAATAACATAACACAAACACATACACATATGACCTACCATGAAAATTGAAAATCTACTAAAACATCATAATCTTTGGGTATAAAAACAAAACCCCAGAAGAAAAAAGAGATGTAGAACCCAACGGAAATCACGAAAATGGACAGAAAAGTAGCAATCTTGGAAATGCAAAGGATGAAGAAAGAACCTTGCGAGCATAAAGGTCAGCGAGAATTGCACCCCATCCTTGATAACTATAGCTGAACTGTACTATGGATGACCCAAACAGCACAAACTGTGGACGATTTGTTGGTCCTACCATTTTCTCTTGCTGATGATTCAAGTCTTCGAAAATATAGAGGAAAAACAGGAGACTCCAAAAACGACAATGTCAGATGAATAATATTTTTCTCCGACCCCTTAACTATTTTTTAATACATGGCCTTCAATGAACAATTGTTTACTGCTCCACGCGGCGGCTCTAGCCAAGATATTAAGGTGATGTTTGGTTTGAGTGAGGGATAAAGTACTCTCCTCATAAAATTATGGAAAATTTCAATAAATGGGATCCCTATTTTTTAATTTTATAGCTCATATTTTAATTTACAATCAACTAGTCCAAAAATAATATGCTAAAATTCAATATACAACTCCAATATATATTCTCGAAATTACTATTTAATTTTTAAAAAAATTGCTCAAGCTTTTAAGTTAATTTTTGAATCAGTAACTGTAACTTAAATATTAGTTCATCAAACCAAATCCATTTGGGTGGTGAAAAGTAGATTTTTAACAAGCTTAAATATGTGGGTTTAGATTCCAAATTTGATTTTGTGAGAAATTTGGAGTATGTGTTATTTAGAATTGTTAGAAATAGTATAATGAGGTTGTATATAACATTTGAAGTAATTTAAAAGAGATTTGGACTGGTTTTGAACAAGAATTGCAACTTAAAATCGTGGAAGAAGTTGGTCCATAGACGCTAGTATGAAGGTGTATAATAGTGTATAAGATGTGTTTATACATTCATATACACTATTATACAAGATTATACAAAAAACTGACTTCGTATTCTTCTTTGCGTCTTGTTGAAATTTAACTCAAATCTTGCTCAAATCTACTCTAAATCAATTCAAATTTACATTTTTAACTCCTTTTGATATTTTTCAATCAATTGGAACAACACTCCATCCAAACAACTAACAAACTCAAAAAATCATATTTTTGAAAGCAAAGTTTTGAATGGCCTTCAATGGTGGACTTCTACTCTTCAATTTTCTTACATTGCAACCAGGTGACACAAGGGGAGAATCAGTAATGACGGATGACCCCTTGAAACATATGTAGAAGATGTGAGAAGAAAAAAGAGTGAAAGCAGTGGTTGTGAGAACACACATTTAATTTCATAGCTTTTAGAAGCAATAGTTGTAAGAACACAAAGTTTGAATTTGCTAGTGCTTTCAAAATATATACAATATGAGCTAGATCAGGTAAAATTTAAAAACATAGGACATTTTTGTTATGGTGTGATGTCAAATGTATTTTCTTGTAATTCTTTCTAAATTATTTGCTTACCAATTATGGTGGTATTGGGCCAATTTGTACATACTTCCACTAATTACATTGGTTGCCTTTGAGATGGCAGTTTGGGCGGGCGGGCCAGGGCAGGCAAGCCATAACCCACTAAAATTTGACATGCCATGTCCTGTCCCGTTTAGCCTTTTTCCAAATTTTTGTCCCGCCCTACTAAGTCCTGCCTGCCCTGTTCCGTTTAGATTTTTTTTATATTTTTTCCTCTTTATTTTCTCTTTATTTAAAATTGACGTGCCGGTAAAAGTATTTTATTGACATGAAATAGTTTATTTGTATCAGTTGAATAAAATATAATTTTTATCAAGATTATAATATAGCTTATTAAAGAGTAAATCCCCTTAAATTAATGCTTCAGCCCAAGTAAATAGCTATCTGCTTAAGTCACTTTTGAAATTTTTGTTTCCTTACGTTATTATATTCTTTTTTAAGTTAGTGAACTAATTGGACTGTAAAATTGCACAACTGAACATCACTTTCATTCATTATCTGTTATTTTAAAATACAACATCAATTTATTAAATTTAATGCAATAATAATTGGATGCAGATATTCAAATTTTGAAAATTAGAACTAGTATTTCACTGCTAGGAGCAATTTAATTATATGAATTTTCTTAACAATCTTCCTGGGAAATAGAGCTCTTGTTTAAAGCTGAAGCATGAAGCTTCAAATTTCTAAAACAAGCTATACACTGTTAAGCAATTTCAACCTACGTCGTGCCCTGCCTGTCCTGCCCTAATCCATCAATTTTTTTCAAAAGTTATTTTTTGCGCCGCCCTGCCCTATTTAGATATTTACCTACCCCGCCCCATTAAGAGTTTGCCCTGCCCCGCCCCAAATAACATCCCTATGTTGCCTGTTATATTTGGTCAGTACAAGTGTAGCTAACTTTCATCAGGGGTCCTGAACTTGACAATTTTTATTTAGCCCTTGTTTGATCATAGATTTCGCCAATTTTTTTAAAAAAAATTGGTAAATTCCTGTTTATTTATAAATTTTATTCATATTTTGGCAAATTTTCAAATTCCAAAACCAATTCAAGAGGCCCAAAATATTACCGTTTAATTTTTTAAAAAAAATCAAAAATTGCCCCAAACTTTTATATTTTATAAAAAAGCTCACTTTCTGTTATTATGACTCAACTAATCCATATATACCCAATTTTTCCCCATTAAACTCACGTGGCTTTTCCTTCTCTATAAACATAAGAAAACCTTCGACAATATTGTTGTGCCAATCTGTGGTACCGCAAAGACAAAATTTGAAGGTAATTGCTAAAATCTTCTAATATTTGTATAAATTTTCTTCAGATTTGTTTCGCTTGTTTTGGCATGTTAAGAACTCACACATCCAGAAGATGAAAGTAACAAATATGAGGATGTTGAGGTGGATGTGCAGGCACACTAAGATGGATACGATTAGGAATGAAGATATTCGGGAGAAGGTGGATGTGGCCTCCATGGAGGACAAGATGCATGAAGCAAGACTCAGATGGTTCGGGCACATTCAGAGGAGGAGCATTGATGCACCGGTGAGGAGGTGCGAGTGACTGACTGTGGTGGGCACGGTAAGAGGTAGAGGGCGGCCCAAAAAGTATTGGAGAGAGGTGATCAGGCAGGACATGGCACGACTTAGGATTACTGAGGACATGGCCTTTGACAGGGAATTGTGGAGGTCGTCGAACATTAAGGTTATAGGTTAGGAGGAAGTTGTGAATAATTTCACGACGCACAAGAGTGAGACTAGCCAATTAGGATTTAGTTATAGGATGCTTGTGTTTATGTACTGATGCAGGGCTTTATCTACTGGTTATTGTTGTACTTTCCTTCTATTTTGTATTTCTTATAGTGCTGTTATTTTATTATGATTCTATTGATGATACTAATATATCGTCTCTTGTCTCCTTCTTGAGCCGAGGTTCTCTTGGAAATAGCCTTTCTACCCCTCGGGGTAGGGGTAAGGTCTGCGTACACATTATCCTCTCCAGACCCCACTAGTGGGATTACACTAGGCTGTTATTGTTGTTGTTTCGCTTGTTTTGTATGATTTTTCTTCAAAGTTGTTGGGTATTTTTGGTAGTTTTTAAAACTTATGGGTATAGGTCACATTTATGTTTTTTCCAAAAAAAAAAGTGAAATATATTTTGAAAAATTATGTCCAAATAGATTTTCATCTTCAAACCAAACTCCACCCAAATCAGTTTTTTAAAAATAAATTTGGGAATCTATGGACAAATGCTAGTTTAGTTTCCTTTTAAACTTTACGTGGTCTTTTATACCCCATTGAACTTGGCAATTTTATAATCTCAATCCCTTTGGACGCTGATAATCCATGGGAGCGTGGCACACACGCTGCTATGTGAATTCTTTTTGTCCATATGATATTTTTATCTTTCTAAGTCTACGAACTATTTAAATTATTTTTTTCGTGCCAAAATTTGTTAAAAGAAAAAAATTGAAATAACATTATTTTGACTATAATTTTTTATTTGGCTAAAGATAATGATATTTTAATCGTGTTACTTTTACATATTTGGTTAGAAAAATAAGGAATACACATTTAGAATAAATTATCATTGATATTGGCTAAATAAATATTTTAGCTAAAAATAGTAAAATTTCGGCCAAATATTTGCGAATTTACCCGAAAAAGAAAAATGAATAGTTTAATTAAATAGTCATTGCATGAAAATAATAATAAAAATACACACTATTTTTTCTTTTTGTAGAAAATACACCATTTTGAACTTTATTATTTTTGCTAAATTTTCTTTTTACTTGGCTAAAGTGTCACGCCCTAAAACTATGTGACCGACACTCAGTATTCTCGTCGACCCGAGTGAACCATCCTATAGATTGATACACATCTATATGCTTAATAGGAGGATGCGAAAGGCTCTTCAATTTCAATCATTTTAAGATATACGCAAAACATGAATAATGTCTTTAAGCAAATATTTTCCTTTGAAGGCAAAGTTTCATAAAGATAAAAGAAAATTTCGTCCATGCATGCCATGTAAGTAACCATAGGATTACAACCCAAAACGAATACTATTATTTTCTATGGAATCTCTATGACACGAGCTGGAATAGTCAGCCAAGGCATAACCCGGTGGCTCAAAAGGATATTAATATAATAAAGTCCTCCACAAATACAAGCGTGGAGTCTCACCAAATAACATCAACGGAAAATGTAGAACTGCCCTATCCACGCGGTCTAAGTTGCTTAGGTCCAGTCCCAGAAAATAGAAAATGAAAATGTGGCTGAAAGGCCTAAGCTCCACATGCCTAGTACGAATCATGAACCGTTCCCCCCCAAAAAATATGACGATATTTGAGAAGACGTAAGATCTGCAATAATAATTGATATCAAGAAAGAAGTATTCATATCAATTAACAATTTAAAAAGTACAATAAAATAATATGGTAAAACATATTTCAAAGTCTTCCTTTATCATTGATCTTTGCAAAATCATGTTAGATTTTTCATTTACCGGGAGCACTATACCATCACCGACACGAAAGAAGGTCAACTAGGTTATGTACCTAGCGGAAAGTATTATATACCCTACTTGCTCATGTCGTCTCATCGTTGTGCCGCACGAATCGACTCAGTCATGCTAATAAAGTAGCACAATAGTACCCCTAATGGGAAGTACTCTGTCGTAGTCCCCAACTGTAAGGTAGGTTCTACGCCTACACCGGCACGTGTAGTTTCATGACCTAATGAGGAAAAATGTCCAAGGTCAATCTCGGTGAATTTAAGTAACTCCCAAAACCTTTACATTTATCAATGATGATATTTATAGCCAAATCAACTATTTGAGAATAGCTATATCCAAGATATTTTACAACTCATGTATTTTCATTTCAAAATACTACAAGCGCTATTCCTTATTTATTTAGTTTTTTTCTTTAATTAAGATACAACATTTCAACAAAATAATAATCACATCACTTAAATCTTTTATGAGGAAATAATGGTAAAATCCCAACTCACTCGTCCCCACAAGCTAGGACTCACATTTTGAAACTCAGTTTAATCGTGTTTCGATATGAGTTTGGAGAAAAGTTATGAGGGTAATAAGTTTCAACATACCTCAAATTACTTCCAACCTTATCACAAATGATCCAATAACGCCAATGAGTCACGATCTACATATACGAACTCACATAATTCAAGAACGAATCACAACGATACCTACTAAACCAACTAAGTGTCCAACACTTAAAATCTAATCTTGTAAGTTTAACAAAAATCCTCTTTTGATTATTTGAATGGCAATCCTTGAATTTTAACTCCAACTTATTCATTAAACTTGTTATGGAATCTAGTCATGTCACTATAAACTCAAAATAACATCGTTCAAACAACACCCATCACTATTCATCATTCTTACCAACCAACTTTTCAATTTCAAGACTAGCTTCTAGGGTTTTATGAATAAATGTTTAAATACAAATCTAACTTCATAAATATACCCTACTACGCCCGTGGAATATGGTACATAAGATTGGAATGAAGAAATTACCTCTTTGTCAAACCCTAAAAGTTTCAAGATTTGAGCTTCTTGAAATGTCCTTGAGATTTCTTCAAAAATCTACAAATCCCAGGATGTTGGAGGGTTAAAAGATGTAATAAATGAATCAAATTTATCAAATAAAGACATTTAATTCTTACCTTGAAGATGTATTAATGGTAAATAGTTGCTCCCCATCTCTAATCCCCAAGACCAAGTCAAATATAATATAATCTCTCCCTTTACAAAATGCCTACAAAAACTTCAGCTGTGGATTTTTCGGGTGCTGAGTTGCACGCCTTCAGTGGGTTCTAATTTATTTCATCACTGAAGCAACATTTTGGTCTTCAACTGTAATCATTCTATTTCCCACTTGCTTTTGTCTTTCATAATTACTTCCATTATTTCCTTATCCTTTTTATTTAATTAATTCCATTGTCCCCCACTTGTCTTTTTGTTGGCCAACCACTTTTCCTAGTTTTTTAAATCCTTTCTCGTTTCCATCCGAAGACTAGGATTTTAAATCCTTGTTTTCCTTATTAAATTCCAACTCTTCAAGTTGGTTACATACCATTGAATTCTCAAAGTTTCAGCACATATGAATAGAAACTTGAAATGCTGCAAATGCATTTGATGACCTTGTAACATCCACTAATTCAATGAATAATTATCAATATTGTCCTTAAGCATTCCAATAACTTTGTTCCACTCGAATAAACTTAGATTTAATTACATTGCATTCTCAAGCTCAAAATTAGTAGGAGTTAACTAAAAGAATTTACGGGGCTTTACATAAAGTAAATAAAGTTTCAACTAACTTTTATAGATTTGGATCTGTAAAAAGATAAGAAATGCATAGTTAAAAAATATATTCATGTATCTACAAAAATACAACGGGGATAAAATATGCAATATATATTAAGAAGAAACAACAAGAAATATAATTGGAACAAATAAATTATTATATTTATTTATGTGACAATTAATATTTAAAAAATACCCCGCTTGGAAGCTTTTTTGATTTTATTGTATTCACGCTCTTTGCCACATCAGCATCTAGGGTGGTCAAGACTATCAAATTTCCAAGTTCAGGGGTAGTAAAGACCACGTGAGTTTTAAGGGAGAACTAAACAAAAGCTGCTAAATTTAGGGGGTCCGAACTATTCTGCCTTTTATTAAAGTAAATAAAATTATATTTTTAAAGTCTACCTCGTATAATAACTTTTAATATAACATATCAAAGATCCAATAATAAATAAGTTCTATATTACATTACATGTATATTTCGTGATCAATTCGTCCATCCAAAAGATATTCCACTCTTATGGGATGCTAGTGAACTTGCAAGGTGTGTGCACCTTTGCAATATTAATTGCCATGGAGTTCTTTAATAATAATAGTGATAATATTTTTATCTCAATTTATTTGCAACGATCTTTTTATCTCATTTTTTTCACTTTGTATTATTTAGAGAGTTGAAATTGAAATATTAGTAACTTTGTAAGGTTTAATATTTTTGTTGAGAAATATGAGAAGCCAAATTTTTAGTGAAGAACGTATAACAACTTGGAAATAAAGTATTTATGGCATTTAAATAGGAGTAACTAAACTTTCTATTTAAGCGGGATTTACATTGTGGACCGAATTGGGAAAAATAAAAAGTTGAGGGACTAGATTTATTGTGTTAAATTTTACTTCCTTTTCCTGGCACCGTCCCATACCTTCTAAGTTCTAACCTTATTCCCACTGTATATATGAAAAAAGAAAAATCCAAATCCAAATCCAAATCCAGAAGTTAAGTCCAAAAGCTGTCTGAGACGAAAAATCAAACACTTGCCCTTCATTCCCCGTCTCTCACTGTTCATAGATTGGTTAATTTTAGACATTTTTCTTTATAGACGCCTGTAGTTTTCAGACTTGTCATAATCGACAGTGTTGTCGAATCTTGATTCTAATTATGAAACGAGGTTACTCGGAATCTCCATCTTCAAGTTCTCATGGACCTCCTCAATCCAAATTTAAGCACAACCCTGAAGGTAATTTTTCTTCTTTTTCTTTTAGGAAATATCCCACTTGATTTTTATTTACCCAGAATTCTTGGTATAATATGGATACAAAGTTTTTGTTCATTGTTGCATTAATATCCAATGAAGTTAGAGACTTTATTGTTATTTTAGCTCAATCCCAGAAGGTAATTTTCCCCTATTTTGTTTATGTGTTGCATTAATACCCGTAAAGTTGGAAACTTTACTTTTGTGTAAGCACAACCTAGAAGGTACTTTTTGTCTCACTTGATTATTGGCATTTTATTTGTATTGAATGGATACAAAATATTTGTTTTCGTTGTTGTATTAGTACCCTGAAAGTTAGAGAATTTTACTGTTATTTTAGCTGCTAAAGTGTTTTGCTACAATTGGTATAATATCAGAATCTTATTTACTATGCAGGGTAGTTGTTTAACTGCTAGGGGCGAATGTATTATGCCGTAAAAAAATGAACTTGTGATGCTAAACTTTAGGAAGTTGTAACCCTTATGGATAAAGAAGTCAGAAGTTGGTTTTCTATTGCGGTTTGATTTAAAGTTTGAACTGGTGTCAGGCGACACTCATTTTCTTGAAGATGAGAGTACAAAAATCTTTGCCAGGAAGGTGGCTGATCATTACAGCGCGAGGACCAACCAAACTCTTGAAGAGCGCGAAGCAAGTCCTATCATTCATTTAAAGAAACTTAACAATTGGGTATGTCTTGTTTATTCGTGGGCAAGGTTATTCTGCATGGTTCATTGCTAATAAGGTTTTCTGGCGTGTTAGATCAAGAGTGTCTTGATTCAACTCTATGCCAAAAGAGGGGATGCAGTTCTTGATCTTGCTTGCGGGAAGGTACTTCTTGCCTACTGTACTGTATCTCAATTATCTGGCAGTCCGACCTGTTAATTTTTCTAGGTGGTAATAAACAAGTCATGCATCTTATTTTCAATGTCTTTCTGTTTGAACCAGGGTGGTGATCTTATTAAATGGGATAAAGCAAAGATTGGATATTATGTTGGCATTGATATTGCGGATGGTTCGGTAAGTTCACGCTGGATGAATATATTTTTGTTGCCTTTTCTGCTCTTGCTGCTGCAGGTCAGAGCTTCCTTTCAGCAAGCTAATTTATTTTGTTGAACTATTTATGTGACTTTCTAGAAGACATGCCATCTGTTACTTGATGACTTATAATGTGGAAAGGTGTTTTTAACCATTATTAGATGTTCTGCTGTTCAGCACTAAATTGCATGTATCCAGTCAGATTAGGTTCATGTTTCTGTTTATCGTCAGTAGTACTCTGCTAGTATTCTTTTTAAGATTCAAAATTTACTAAACTTGCTGAGCGCGCATCCTATTTGCATAAGTACCGAGTGCACCTGTCTTGTTTTCTTAGTAGTCTTCATTATTAGAATAACTCTTTGATTTGGTTAGGCTTTTGATATATTCTTTCCATGAACAATGTTGGAACAACTCAAGTTTGTTGATAAGAAGTGGAGTAACACATTGGGGATCTCTATTTTGTGTGTTAGGTTTAGAGGAGGAGCTAAGATTTGAACTTTATGGGTTCCAAATTGTAGGATAGCGATATAAGGTGTTAGTAACTGGGTTCTGCATTTAATTTTGATACATATTTAGTGAATATTTAATACAAATAAAAAGTTTGGACTAAAGCTACCGGGTTCAGCCGAACCCGCAGGTCGGCTTCGAGCTCCACCACTGGTTAGGTCATCGTAGAACTTTACCTTATCCCAAGAAAAAAGTGGGTTATCATAGACAACTTTTGCTTATGGTGAGGGTGCCATGTACCTGATCTGCATGTTATGCTATCATTTTTGCTCGCGTAATTTACCAATACTAGCTGGTCAAATTTGAATAATTCGTAGCTGACTAGTAGCATTGACGAGCAAGATAGAAATAGAAAATCAATTTTTACTTGAGGGAAATGTTGATCAAGTTGCGGTTTTAGCCTTTTAATTGGAGGTTAATCTGGATGATTCACATCAAGCGAAGGTCATAGAACCTTAAATTGTACCCAGTTGACATCACAGGCCTAAATGCGTCAGATGTATGAAATGCTTTCATTTCTTAAATGTCCTCCATTTAGTTGATTCACATGCTAGGTTTATCCTTTATTTTCGGAACAAAAATTCATCTTTTAGAAGGTTATATTTCTCTATATATTTATGACGGATTCTAGTTTTTGAGGTCCATGTTTTACTTTCTATGGTAGTTGAATGCTGGCCTGACTTTGATATTACCGTTGTATTATATAAAGATAGAAGACTGCCGAACCCGTTACAATGGTGAGGCAGATCACCATCAACGCCGCAAAAAGTTCTCATTTCCTGCCAGACTTATGTGTGGAGATTGTTTTGAGGTAAATCAGCTAACCACATGATCAAGTTCTGTCATTCTTGCAGATGGAACTGAAAATTCATTTCTTTTATACTTTTATTGCTTTCTTTCTTGTCGTAAACATCAGGAATGTTTAATGAGTCATTTCCTAGACATACAAGGACCTTAGATGGCATATCATTAGCTTGATGTGCTGTGATGATCAATATTTGCTTTAAACTACTGATATCCCAAACTGCTTTGTGCTTTAACTGAAAAATCGTGGGGAGTGACTCCACTGATATCTTTTGTGTGGTGAACTTCAGGTTCGTCTGGATAGGGTGTTAGCAGATGATGCACCTTTTGATGTTTGTAGCTGTCAGGTATGCATGTCTCCTGCATTTCATATTATATAGTAGCAAGCTTTGTTCTTCATAGGTTTAGGTCAAAAACTTAGTTTGAGATTTCACTCTCAGTGACCATTAGTATTATTTTTCCATAGAAATCTTTCGTACCAATTAGCTGTCTTCTGGCTTAGCCGATAGAGATACATGCTTCTATGAGTTGAATTGCTTTATAAGACAACTTCTCTTACTATAAAAAAAGAAGGTAATACTACCAGAAAAATTGAGGTGTTTTTGGATATGTTGATGCCCTCGTAAATATCTCTTCTCAAGCTTTCATGCTCTGCTTCCTGGCTATATTAGATGTTTCCTTTCTGCTATCGGTGTTGTCCATCTTTACCTGTTATTTTTCCATTGAAAACTAAAATTACTTAGTGCGCTCAGAAGCTTTTCCAGACTAGCTCACTGAAAAAGGAGTATAATCCACATCTTTCTTAATTTTGAAAAGGAAAAACTTTGGGGAAGTAAAGGTTGAGGAAATATTGGATGTATGGTATTCTCCTAATTGGATGCCTCTGCATAGTAGCTGTAGAGGCGACAACCCTTTATCCAGTAAATTATGCTTGTCTTGGGTGGACTTTCATGGTTGATTGTAAACTTGAACTTTGCAGTTTGCTATGCATTATTCGTGGTCTACTGAGGCACGTGCACGGCGTGCGCTGGCCAATGTCTCGGCTTTACTTCGACCTGGAGGAATATTTGTTGGAACAATGCCAGATGCCAATGTCATCATCAAGAAGCTAAGAGAAGGTTTATTTTCTGCTCTACACTGCTCTGCTTGTTCCTCTTGAAGCTATAGATGTCATGACTGTGATATCTTTATGATGTGTGTTCGCTCTCATCTCTAGATTTTCAATAAAAAGGATCTAGGAGTTGAAGTTCAACAAGAACATCGTTCTACATTTATTTATTCCTTTTTGGTTCTTTTTTTTGTGTGTGTCGGGGGTGGTGGTGGTGTAAATGAGTTGTTGCCTGATTCTATCAATCATTCAACTATGTCTCAACTTTAAACTAGATGGGTTGGCTATGTAAATCCTTTATATCCTCTATTTGGGCCTATTTCCTTCTGGTTTTGACAAATAATTTCCTGTAAGGCACATTAAGGATTCCTTAATAATAGAAGTTATCTAAGGGTGTGTTTGGTACGAAGGAAAAATGAATAGGAGTTATCTAAGGGTGTGTTTGGTACGAAGGAAAATACTTTCTGGAAAAAATCTTTTCCAATGTTCCCAATGGGAGAAAAATGACTTCTCTACCAAGAGGAGAGAAAATATCTTTCAAAACTCACTTTCAACCTCCCCCACCTTACTGCCACCCCCAATCCACACCCTCGCCACCCCCAGACCTCGACCTCACCCTGCCCACCCCCTCCGACACCCCTTTACTCCAAAATTTTCTCCTTAGTAACCAAACACCAGAAAATAAGTAAGAAACCACTTGTTTCCCACGAAAGTATTTTTCGTGGAAAACATTTTCTATCATACCAAACACCCTAAATCTAATGCTTTTCCTACACTTGCAATCAAGGATTCAACTAGCCAAAAAGACTTCTAACAAGCACCATACCTAATGTAAGAACAACATATACAACTAAACCTTAAACCTAACTTGACGGCATTTGTAGTTCCTTTGCTTCTATTGTATTCTTTCTTTGTTAAGTCCACCGATTATGGGAGGTTGTAGGTCTTTTGGGACAATTTCCCTCCATATGATTTTTTTTAAAAAATAATAACATTTGAATATATTATAAAATCAGTACATAGGTTGTACTGAAACCATATTTACAGGTAAATGCTAACTAGATTTGCTAGTGTGCAATCCTAGCAAGATCCTAATATGTCTATGATTGACAATGTATCTTCTGTGTAAATCTGTTTACACCAAAAACAAAAAAGAATACAATTGAGTTTGATGTTCTGTACTGGGTTACTTCTGTCTTCAAAACATCTAGCATTCCTTTCCTTCCAAACTGTCCACCAGATGCATGTTGGGACAGTCCTCCATCTATCCCTGTTGGTTGCTTCAGCTCCAGCTTCTTCCCAACTAAATAGAACTTCATTGATCCTATGGGGCATTGTCCATGAAATACCCCTAAGATTAATAAAGTTTTTTCATAGTTGGTCTGTTATCTTGCAGTGTAGAAATAGATGGCTAACTGTCTCAACACTTTCCCTACATAGAAGACATCTTGAGCACAAAGAGATTCCTCTTTTTATGAGATTATCCTGAGTTAATACAGCCTCCTTTGCTAGTAGCCAAGTGAAACAAGCTACCTTATAGGGAATCTTGGTTTTCCATATATGCTTCCATGGCCAATCTCTTATCCGTGGGTTATTTTGGTTCAAAATCTTATATGCTGCCTTCACCTGATAGACCCCTTTGTCATGCCTATGCCACCAAAATGAGTCCACCCCTTCCTGTATTCCTTTAAATGTCTCCAGCTTGTTATAAAGGTCAGTTAATCTTGCTATCTCCCAGTCATTCAACTGCCTTTTAAGAATTAATTCCCATCCTTGAGAACTCCACATCTCAGCTACTGTCTTGTGTTGGTCTTGTGCCAAACCAAACATATCAAGGTAGAGTTCCTTTAGGCATCCATGCCCCAACTAGTTATCATTCCAGAATGAAGCTTTCCTTCCATTGTTCACTCTTATGAAAGTGTGATTCTTCATTATAGGCCACAGTTCCCTGATGGATTTCCACACACTAACTCCATATGATGCACTAACTTCCTTTGGCACCCAGTTATTTTCCTCCCCATATTTTACTTTGATCACTTTGCTCCATAAGGTTTGGGGTTCTTGAGAATACCTCCATAGCCATTTCATTTTGAGAGCCTTGCTTTGATTCTTCAAGTTTCTGATTCCCAGACCACCTTGCCTTTTCATCACTGTGATGGATTTCCATTTGACCAAATGGAAGGCCTTTTTCTCCTTAGTCTCTTGCCAAAGGAAGGATCTTTTGAGTTTGTCCAATCTCTGTATAATTCCAGCTGGAATTGGGAACAAGGACATCATGTAAGTGGGAAGTGAATCTAAAACTGAGTTGATTAAGACTAGCCTTTCCCCATTGATAAATATTGTGCTTTCCATCTTGACAACTTCTTCTCACATTTTTCAATAACTGAATTCCAGATCTCTTCGGATTTAGATCTTGCACCCAGAGGCATCCCCAAATAAATGGAAGGTAGAGACCCTACTTCTCCTCCCAGTACCAGTGACAGTTGCTCCATATTGTGGACTTCATTGATGGGGTAAATATAGCTCTTTCTCCCGTTGATGTGAAGTCCTGAAATTCTTTCAAACAAAACCAAGATGATCCTCAAATATCTAAGCTGCTCCTTTTCAGCATCACAGAAGACTAGAGTATCATCAGCATATTAGAGATGTGTGATCTCTAGACTATTAGCACCATTCCTGTCAACCTCAAAGCCTTTGACCCATCTATTGACATTTGCTGTCTTAACCATGTTGTTTAGACCTTCCATGGCTATGATGAATAGGAAGAGAGATAAGAAGTCACCTTGTCTTAGACCTCTATTGGCAGGGAAGAAACCTTCAGGAGATCCATTTATGAGGATGGAATATCTGACAGTAGAGATACAGAATTTCATCCAATTGATCCATTTCTGCCCAAAACCCATCTGTTCTAGCATTTTCAAAAGAAAACTCCAGTTGACATGATCATAGGCCTTCTCTATATCTAGTTTGCATAGAATTCCTGGTTTTTTCTTTTTGATTCTCGAGTCCATTGCTTCATTGGCTATCAACACTGCATCCATTATTTGTCTTCAGTCTTTCAGTCAAAACTTTTGAGAGCAGCTTGTAGAAACTCCCTATCAAGCTGATTGGCCTGAAATCTCTCAGTTCTTTAGCACCTGTCTTCTTTGGAATCAGTGCTATGTATGTTGCATTGAAGCTCTTCTCAAACATTTCTTGAGAATGAAAATTGTTGAAAGCCTTCATGATGTCCTGCTTCACAATATCCCAGCACTTAATGTAAAAGCCCATTGTGTAACCATCAGGGCCTGGGGCCTTGTCACTTCCACACTTCTTAAAGAAAATTCCGTTAGATTCGGCCAAGAGTAACCTTGAAAAACTTCTGCTTTACGAAGAAAGATAGAGAATAAGCACCTTGAACCAAATTCAGAACTTGTCTCTGTATGGCAGGAAGCTCCCATTAAAAGGAATTTTTCACTCCATACGGTATGGCTACAAACCGAATGAAGAAGTCAAACAACTCAGAACTTCTTGCTCCTCAAATTTGCTTTGTAGAAATTCCTTCTCCAAATCTGAGATAGTGGGGCAGTTGTCAAAATTGGCTGCAGGTCTCCACTCTTCAGGTTCTGTGTATAACTTCTTATAGAATTCAATGATCTCATTCTTTATTCTGCTTGGCTCCTCCACTGTTTCATCTTGGATCACCAGTTGATCAATATTATTGTACCTCTTGTGTGCATTGGCAGTGCGATAAAAAAACTTTGTATTTCTATCCCCTTCTTTGAGCCACATGGTTCTAGATTTCTGTCTCCATGCACTTTCTTCATTCTTGAGATGCTCCTCAAAATCCATCAGGGCAGCTGCCTTCCTCACTGACTCCTCCTCTGTTAAAGCTTTTGCTTGCTGTATTGTATCAAATTCTGCCAATTGGCTCACTAGTTTAGATTTTTGCATTCCCAGAAACTTCTGCTCCATTCTTTTAGCTTGCCTTTGAAGGCTTTTAGTTTGCAAGCTAAAATGTAGTCTGGTCTTCCCGAGAATTCATAAGTTGTCCACCAGTTCATGATTCTGCCATCAAAACCTTCATAATTCATAAGTTTGGCTTGCTCCCAAACACCACAACAGAGGGCCACCGGGGTATGATCAGAGATCAACCTTTGTTGGATAGTTTGCTTGATGTTTCTGAAGCTATCATCCCATTCTTCTGAAATTAGAAACCTGTCAGTTCTAGAAGCAGTTATATGATTATCCCTTTGAACCAAGTGTAGTAGCCTCCTTCAAGCTGAAGGTCTATCAACTCCATGTCTTCAATGAAATCCGAGAATTCCACCATCTCTTTGGACCTCCTAAGGCCGTCCCTTTTTTCGGTGGGAAACCTTGTGACATTGAAGTAACCACAAACTGCCCAAGGGCCACTCAACAGACCCCTCACTGCACCAAGTTCCCTCCATACTGTTCTTCTTTCAATTCTGCAATTTGGAGCATATACTCCTGTTATATGACATTGAAAGTTGTGTAAGAGAGCCTCGAACTTACATGTTAGAGTGTATGCCCCAATCTGTAACACCTCCCCTTTCCATACTCTACAGTCCCATAGTAATAAAATTCCCCCTCTCGTGCCACTAACTTCTAGACATGCATACCTTACCCATCTCCCCTCCCCCCCCCCCCCCAAAAAAAAAAAAAAACTTGACTGACAATTCCCTTGATATCCCCCTCCAGTTTTGTTTCCTCCATACAAATAATATCTGCCTTCCAGTTGCTTATTTGACTCTTTATGATCTCCCTTTTCTTCTTGTCATTTAATCCCCTACATTCCATGATATTAGATTGATCTTCATATTGCAATGATTGATAGGTCTTTTCCCCTATTTCTTTTCCCATCACTCTTGAATTTGACATCAAAGGAAGCGAGACCTTTTAATTCTAGTGAGCCTTTGAATCTTTGTTTCTTCACCTCCACCTCTGTCTCCACTCTTCTAACTTGTCTACAACTGTCAATTTGCATCAGCAGCTCCAGTGCTTCTTCTTCGTGACCAAAAAAATCTACTCCGAACATTTTCCACAATTTAATCATGTTCTGGTGAACCCATAGTGTTGCGTCCATCTCCTTATCCGTTACTGAATTTTGGTGTTGAATTGAGAGAGTAACCTCCTCCAGCTCCCAGTTTTGTTCAGAATTGAGATGAATTAGTTGTTTTTGGACCGTCAGCCTGCTATCTGCTTGATCTTCCCCTAATTTCGTGTGAATAGTGAGCTCCCCTGCATTCTGTCCCAATTTTCCGGCCTCTTCATCACATTCAGGCTGTTCGCATTCCCTTTCTGTTGTTGCATGTGCCATACTTTCGAGGGTTGCGGAGGAAATTGGATTCTCTGCGTTATTTTCTTGGAATTTCGAAATAGAGACGCTGCCACGTTCCTCAAAATAAGGTGTCACTCTTTTTTCTTCATTGGGCTCCCGTGAAATGTCATTAAAAATGACCTGGGCTGCTGGATCAGGCCCATTTAATTTCAGACCAGTATTTGTGCTATTTAGGCCCAAATAGAACTTGGACTTTGCATGTGCTGCACACGTGCCTCTCCTTTACTCTTCACCTGCAATGAAGTACACCCCACGTGCTTCCCCATCATATTTATAGTTGTTTGACTGCTTTTAACCGTTGGTTTCTCATAGGTCTCCTTTGTCCACTGGTCGCTTGTGAGATTTGCACCTTTCTCTGTTTCTTCTCCGGCACAGGCTAGGGTTTCCGATGGTTTCAGCTCGAATCTTGCTTGTTTTTCAGCCCAGATTGGGATGAAAAATCTGATCCCTTCTCTTTCAATCACAATTTCAGTGGGTATTTTCCTGCCATCACCAGCAACTTTGATTCTGGCCCACTTGAGATGATTTTTGAGGTCAGTTTCTTCTTCAGTAGCTATTCATCCTCCACAGAGATCTCCTATTTTTTTGAAGATCTTTTGTGACCAGAGATGAAGGGGAATCCCCATGGCTCTAATCCAGCAGGTTTCCACTATTTGAGAATTTGATATGCAGCTAGCAGTGTAGTTCCACCATTCCAGATGGAACTTGAACTTTTTACATCTCCATTCACCTTGCAAAACCTGCTCAGCCATGTATCTATTCGGAAATTCGAATAGAAGCATGTTACCAGTCATCTCATACATGTTGACCCCAAAAGCTTTGTTCCAAGAAGCAACGACCCATCTCCTTATGTCTGTTAGTGTGGGTCGCTCAGTAATATCCTTTCCAAAGTACCCAATAATGCATCTTTTGAGCAGGCCAGTGTCCTCAATTCCGTGTGATTCCATAATAGAAATGTCTCCTTTTTTGAACGGACTACTGCCTCTTTAAGGGTATTGGATTGCCATTTACTCTCCTTAACTGCTTTGGCATAAGGGTAGTTGTCCACGGTGTATCTGGGAGGTATTTTTTCACTCAACTTGTTGCCATAATAAATGAATCTCTCTATCTTAAATGCAATGTCTTTCCAACCTGCATTCAAGGCCAGCTCTGGGATAATAATGACTGACCTTTCCTCTCCCTTTAATGACAGGATACTCATATACCTTCCGTGAGCATTGAATTTCCTAGTGCAGAAATATTCTGTCCGATGTTCCTTATTCTTCCATCTCCTCACTAGATTCTTCTGATCTTTCGAAGCTTCTTTAAGTATGAAGCACAACCATTCCATTGTCTTTTTGCCCATGGATGAGCGTCTCATCATATTGCGACTTCTCTCCACCCATTCAAACCATGTGTCTTTGTTGGAATTCCATATGGTAATATCGAAAGATTTGAAGCCAGCATTCTCCCATATTAGATCTAAACAACTACTTACGTGAAAAGGAGAAGAAGGTTTGGTAGTAATCACAGTGGGTGATTACTGGTTTAGAAGAACGAAAGGTTTGGTAATAATCACAGTGGGTGATTACTGATTTAGAAGAAAGAAGAGTTAGATTCCGGTGAAAGATTATGCCGGAAAAGGTATTCTGCAGTCCTAGGAAGTAGGAAAGAGAAGATTCTTGGGAAGCGTGCCTGAGAGCATTTTTGCGGTTCTTTTACTGTAAATCAGTTTTTTTCCCCTCCATATGATTTTAGGCCTACATCGTCCCTTTTAACACCTTCAATCATCATAGTATCACACTTACAAGCATGGTTTCCACCATCTTAGGTGACGGTTTCTCATTTTATACTCTCATGTATGTCACTGGAAGCCTCGGTGATTTTATCTAATATTATCCATTCTTTTATGACCGTGTATCCATCTCTCAGACTAGTGGAGTGATGGTGTCCTTGCATATTTGTGAAATGTGTTATGTAGTAGTTAGCTTTTTATACAGTCTTAAAGATCTTTTGATATATATATAAAATATATATTTATGGTACCTTTTCCTCTGAAATTGCAGCTGAAGGTCTAGCCTTTGGTAATAGTGTTTATTGGATACGTTTTGATGAAGAATTCTCAGAGAAGGTAATTTATGTTATCATTTTCTAGTAAATTTCTACAAAGATTTCTGTTTTTTCTTTCTATTCTAGGTATGTGTGTTATTGTTTATTAAGATCTTCTATTATTGCAGAAATTTATATCTTCAAATCCTTTTGGCATCAAATACAAGTTCCATCTGGAGGTGTGTACACCTCGTGCCTCTATGTATCTTAGCTGTGTCCTTTAATCGTATTGCTAAAAATTTAGAGCACGTGTTCTTTTGTTGATTTAGTTGCAAAACATAAAATCTTGGCTTCAATTTGGAATCAATGCTACAATTTTTATCTACCTATTCTGTAGCTATTTATATGTGCATCTTTTTTCAATTTTTGCTTTAAGCATTTAGAATCGTGCATATTGGAGGATTTTGATTTTGTCTTTTTGATTTAGCCTTGACATCGGCAATTTCTAGCAGACTAATGAATGTTCTTACTCTACTTGTGAGGATTTGCATGTGTTACAAATGAAAGCAAATATTTTTTTTGGTGCTCAAAACTCATTCATTAATATTCAATTTGACAATATTAATGCGAACATATTAACAGGTGAGGAGTAGCTATGTTAACAGAACCTACTAATTTTGTATGTACTATGCTTGGGATCTTATTTCCTCCTATTAAATCCTGACAAGCAAGTTAGGATCCTGATATTTAAAATCCTTTGATTGCATCCTATGTGCGAGTATATTTGACTTCCCTGATTGTCTACAAATAAACAATTAAGATTTGGATTGTAGGATGCTGTTGACTGTCCCGAGTGGATTGTCCCTTTCCACGTCTTCAAGGCATTGGCGGAAGAGGTATTAGCGTGTCTGTGCTTCCTGTTTTTAGTTGTTGGATATATTTCGAACCCACAAGTCATTTGTTCTTTGACTTTAGATATCCTTTTTCCTTTGATTGAAAATGAGAAATTCTAGGTTCTTATGTTCCCTTTTTTTGGATCTTATATCCTTTTTTCTTTGAATCAAGACCCTGGTTGGTTCTCTTTTATATTGAGGAGGCTCTTTTCTTGATAGAGAGCTCTCTAATGCTAGTTATGAGTGTCACAAAATGAGAGTATATTACAATCTACATGAATTCTTCTTGATAATAGAGAAATTTTCTGTTTTATATACGAGGCATAAATACTGATATAACATAGCCACTGAGGAAGGTATATCATAGATAGAATTCAAGAATATTATGCAGTTGTTTCTCGCCACCTTAGTTTTTTCTGACAACATTGTCTTTTTTAAATACAGTATGACTTTGAGCTAGTTTTTGTGAAGAATAACCACGTATTTGTGGAGGAATACATGAAGAAACCAGAGTTCGTCGAACTAATGAGGAGGCTTGGTGCATTAGGTGATGGGAACCAAGACCAAAGTAAGTTTAGTTATGTTGGCTGCTGAATGTTTACTGCTTTGATATTTCATCCAAGTATGTTGTTATTTCATATGCTTCCCCCCTAGCTTCTGTTCTAACTTACGTTGCTAATAACAGGTACTCTATCACCAGATGAATGGGAGGTAGCCTACCTTTATTTGGCATTTGTTCTTAGAAAGGTACTAATATACCTAGTTCTTGTTTTAATATTACCATTGTTTCTTAAACAATAAGCATATCCCTGTCGAACGAGCCCTTATCCCTTTAAGCCTGTCATAGTCTAGGTACCACATTAGGCACCAATATGTGTCCAACACAATAATCACAATATTAATTATTTCATATGGGAATCTCCTATGATAAGTGCCTTTGCATGGACAATGGCATTGACTCTAGTGATTGTGATGTTGGTAAAATCTTGTTTGTTCTGTAGCGAGGGCAACCAGATCAAACACGAAGAAACCCTAGACGAGACAAAGGCAAGATGCATTTGACAAAAGACGATATCGAGAATGTTAACGGTGCAGTGTAGTGCATTTGCTCCAACCTCGGGACGTGAAAAGACTGTTATGGAAGATGAGGAAGTACCTGAAAGAAAGAGGAACAATCAACAGAATGTGCCCCTTTCGAGTCGATAAAATCGAGCTGCTAATCAATTTTGCAGAATAAAGACTATAGTTTTGGCCTAATCATTTTACAACTTCAACTTGCTATAATACGCCAGCATAAAAGTAAGCCAGCATTGTTAAAAGAAACTGGCTTCTTTCCAGTTGACGTGGGCAGATATGTCTGTCCACTTGCAACCTACCTTGTAATTCTGTGTACCATTATAAATTGAAAGAGAATGAAAATAGCCAAAATTTTCTATTTATATCAAGATCAAAATATTTCTAAGGTATACTTTGTTGAGACAATTGAACGGCGATATCATGATCAAATATATGTTCTTCGATTACTTGTGTTCTGGAAACGAACTCTATGCACCCTTGCACACAACTCGCAGGATATGGAAACATTTGTCTATACTATGTGTTTGTATCAAACTAATTAATGCAAAACATATATCATGTATATAAACTCTTATTAGTTAACAATAATCTCGTGATATGTATTTTCACTTCAATTTGTAACTTCTGAAGTTACATTGTTTGGTTGGTGGAAAGTATTTAGTTTGGGAAGTATTACTTGGAACACTTACAGCAGAAGATGAAGCGTTATGATAACTTTGTAATTCTAATTCTGGGAGTAATAAAAATTCAACATGCAGAATACAAAAAGACAATAGTATGATAATCTTACAACATAGATACAAGTCCATTTCCCAGATAAGAAGTCTTTATTCTCTTATAAAAATTATGGGCAACCAGGTGCACAAAGCATTCCACATTCACGCAAGATCTGGTGGGCCGCACCCCAGGGAGTGTGATGTAGGTAGCCTACCCAAATGCAAGGATCAACTGCTGATTCCACGACTCGAACTTGTGACCTATAGGTCACACGGAGACAACTTTACCGTTGCTCCATGGCTCCCTTTTCTCTTATATCAAAACTAGCCCACCAAAAATATTAAACATTCCTCAAATCCCATTACCAGTTTCAATATTCTGAATATGGGATATCTTAGTCCAGTCAACTTCAAGATAAGGACACATCTTGATCTTTAAAGACTCTATTGATGACAGCCTTTGCAAGAGACAATATGGAAGGCTATTAAGCTTTTCACAGCAATATAATTCTAACTCCTTAAGACTAGGCATTACTGAACAAACAACTTCTGGTTTTAAGTCTGTCCATTCTTCCCACTCTGAACAATATGAAAATGTCAACTTCTTTAGCTTTGGAAATGATGCAATGGTTCCTGGCAATCCCAAGAATTCATTTCCAACATGTTTCAGCTCATCCATAAGCCTTACCCAAAGAATTTCAAGAAATGGTAACTTACCTAAAGGTGGCAGAAAGTTGCAGTTAAAGCACTCACTTAGTGTAAGAACTCTAAGATTATTAAGTGACAATGTTATCCATGTTGGTAATTGAGTACCTCTGTATCCATTGATTGTCAAAGATCTAAGGTTTGGAGGTGGTGTTAGAGCTTCAATCACATCCATTCTTACCTCACTCGTCCAATAGAAATTCAAACGCAGTTCTTTAACGTACTTCTTGCTTCTGAATTCTGCCTTCTCTGCTTCAACTACATCTTCTGCAGAGTTCAAATTGTCGATCACATGGACTGATAGATATCCTTGAAGTTGGTTCAATTTCCCAATATATCCCAACTTGCTCGATCCTTTCCCAACTACAAAGTCACTCAAAGTCCTTAGTTGAGTTAGCCTTCCAATTCCTTGAGGAAAAGATTCCAACTTTGGCATGTCAGTAGTAATGAGATGTCTCAAGTTTAACAATTTTCCTATCTGTTGAGGAAGTCTTGAAAGATTCTTACAACCGTGAAGATCTAAGGTTTGCAGATTACACAAGCGGCAAATGGCTTCAGGTAAGTCCTTCACTTGACTGCTGCTTAAATCAATGCACCTTAGATGAAATAGATTTCCTATTTCTTCAGGAAGTTCTTGCATCAAACATCCATGTAAATTTAGAACTCTTATGCATTTAAGACCTTTGAATAGATCTCGAGGAAGCTCTTTTGCGTGCAAGTGTTCAGCAAATAGACTGTGAATCTTTCCAATATCACAAATAGAAGTAGGATTCACTGTACTATCAGTACTCTCCCAGCATAGATGTCGAACACTAAGAACGTCTACTTTGTTTTCAGTTGCTTTGGTTCCTTTGATGCTATAGCAGTCATTTTTAGAAAGAAACTGAGCAAAATCATGCACTATATCATGCATTTTGCAGGATATTATAACACTTGCATTTTTATCATCTTTCTTCAGCTCGTGAAAGAAAGAGCGTGTAGCTAAGTTCATGAAATACTCACGTCCTTTTACTTCCTGTTGGTTATTTTCAACTGTGCTGAGATAACCTTGTGCCATCCAAATTCGGGTCAACCTGTCTACATTTATGACAGTATCTTTAGGGAAAATGGCACAATACGAGAAACAACGCTTCAAGATAGGGGGCAAATCGTCGTAGCTCAAGTACAAATGAGGAAACAAGTCTACTGCCACTTCCTCCAATTCCCATATTTCACTGTCCAAAACAGTTTGCCACTCTTCTTCTGTATCCTTAAACCGCAAGAGACTTCCCATAGTCTTTGCAGCAAGTGGCAATCCTTTGCACTTTCGTACGATTCTCTTCCCAATATCTTCTAAATTCTCAAAATCCTCCTTATTCCTTCCTGAAAATGCTATCCGACTAAACAATGACCAACAATCTGAATCTGATATTTGTCCCAACCGATGCATGTAAGAACTTCCCATCACTCCGACAACCCTCTCACTCCTAGATGTAACCAAGATTCTACTTCCTCGAGCTCCATTCTTGAGAGAGTTCTTCAACGGTTCCCATTTCGAATAATCTTCAGACCATACATCATCTAGCACAAGAAAGAACCTTTTCTTAGAGACACATTCTTGAATTCTTTCTAATAACATATGCAGTTGAGACAGATCTGGTGAGCTTTTAGTTAGAGATTCAAGAATGGCTTTTGCAACTTTGACTTCATCGAAAGGGTCCGATACACAAATCCAAATTCTTTCATCAAAATGACCCTTTATTTTCTCATCACCATACGCTAGTTGTGCAAGAGTTGTCTTTCCAATCCCACCTGTGCCCACAACAGATACAACAAGGAAACCATTTTCTTGATCATAATTCTCAAGCAACTTACTTATTACAACATCTTTATCAGAATCTCTACCATGTACTTCTGATTCATCAACAATGCCAGTAGTCATAACTCTTTTAAACACATCTTGATCAGAAACAACACCATTTGCATTAACTACAAAATTGAACTGATCTTTTTCTCTCACAATCACTTCTAACTTCACATCCAATTCCTTTATTTTTCGAACAATATCGCGATTCACCTCAAGTTTCTTGAAAGTAAAACAAGAAGGTAGAAAAAAGCAACTTACTTTTTTCCTTGGAATTGAAGCAGCACCAACACCAGCCTCATTTCTTTCAATTTCTTGCTGTAGAATTCTTGTTTTCCATTCATCTAACACATTATCTGTGTCATATGAAAAATCTTCAAGAATTTCTAGCCAATGTTTTACATTTTTGTCTTTGACCCTTCTTTTTTCAGCATCATCTAATGCCTCTTTTATCATTTTTAACTTGAAAGAGAGATTTTGGATCTCTTTCTTGATCCCAATAGCCATTCTTAGTTCATCAACTTGTCCCTTTACTTGCTCCACAATGAAATTGCCCAATTGGTCAAGGACAATGGAAACAAGCACTTCAGCCATGGTTGTTTGTGCTTGGTTATTTTGGTTTGATTTTGAAATAGAGAGAATAAAAAAAGAAAATGAATAAGAATGATGCAAATTGCTAAGTCAACTTGATACCATATAAAATAATAGCATGAATGATCTTGTCTTACAAGTAAAATAATTGAACTGGTCTTACAGGTTATATTATAGTGTTATTAAGTATGAACTGCAGAAAAAGTCAATGTAAATGGTCATTATAATGTACTTTCCTTAACCCTTTTCTCTGCTTTTCCAGACAAATTTCCCTCTACTTTCCCAAACGGGAAACAAAATTTGAAAAAAGTTTTTTTTTAAAAGTTATGGTCTAAAATAAGATATAGATGTATGTATGATTATAAATTATCTAAGCATAAAATAAAAAAAATTAATATTAAATAATTTTTAGAGATAAAAAAATATCAATTTTTTTGAGAGAGGTTTAAAAAGAAAGTGCTTTACATAATGAAGGAATATTATTTATTTAATTTCATGTGATATGAATGTGGCACTCACAAAGACAATATAATGATTCTTTCTTTTTTTCGTTGTTGCTTTTTAAATCCATTCTCTTTCCCATCAACGTGTGGTTTACATGTTTGTGGGGTCTTAGAGAATAATGTGCTTGTTTTTATTCTTTCTCCATTTGCTCTTTAACTTAAATTATAATTGACGAAATAAGATTTTACGTTTAAAGTTGATTTACAAATAAAATTATCTCCTATGACATAAAGATTGGTTACATATTATCCATATGATAGTATGGGAGTACATGGAAGTTGTGGTTGTAATGGATCTAGTATAATTTTGGGGAGGGTAGTGTGTATACAACCGTATCCCTATTATGAAGGTAGATAAGTTATTTATGATAGAATTCCGGCTCAAGCAATGCACATTGATAACAGTTCTTAAAAGGAAATACAATAGTGAAAAAATCATGAAAGAGAAGCAATATCATCAGCAAAAAATGATTTAATCAAGGAATACTTTGTCTCGATTTTTTTTGAGTTGTCAGGGAATACCTTTTTTAAGCTTCGTAGAAAAAAAAGTAGTAATATGTTTTAGGAAATCAATGCTTGAAAAATAATTTACTCAAGGAATACTTTATCTCGAAAGTTATCAAAAGAAATTTTGTTTTAGGGAATCAAAAAAAATTCTACGCAAGGAATACTTTATAGGAATTTTTACCTCTTATAGCAAAGGTTAACACCTTATTTATTTTAAATAAATATCATTTTAAAATATTATATTCTATAGATACCTTTTAATGTTTATAGCAAGATATCTATTTTTGGTTACTTCCTCCCCTTAAGCCACTATATACGCTATTTTTTATTTTTCTCTCTCCTTTTTCAGATTTTTCTCTCACATAAATACCGTATTTGATGTAAACTTCTCACTCCACGTTCTCTCTCTAATTTGATACACTCCATCCTCTTCTCCCATTCTAGAAAACACGAAAAAAGAGGGTAAAATTCTTCTATTAGCATTTGAGAAAATAATTGCTACTGCATTTGATTTACTCAACTTTGGGCGTCTGATTTTGTAAGCTATGATTTCCAGAAAAGAAACTGCTATTGGAATTTCAAACAGAAGAGAAACGCCGCCTGCGACACCAACGCCAATGGAATCCTTGGTACGATTTTCGGGAGGTGGTTACTTCAACAACGCTTTGTCTTTTCCGGCGAAGACTTTTGGGTTACCTAGCAATCATCCGATATAGAAATTTTCTCCGGCGTAACAACAACAACTGGAGGCAACGGTGACGGCGAGACGACATTAGGGTTGTTATTGAACAAAGACGACGGAGTTTGGGGCTGAGCAACTTAAATTTTTATTAATATATTTCATTGTATTTCAATGTATCTCGCTATATTCTATGTATTTCATTGTATTTCAATGTATCCCGCTGTATTTTATGTATTTCATTGTATTCACTGTCTCGCTATATTTCATGAATGTATTCATATGTTTTTTAATTAATAGTATAATTTATGTATTCAGATGTATTATATAATTTCTTTGAAGATTGTTATGTCTTTAGGGAGTTTTTCAGTTGAGAATCTTTTTTATAACTGGAAATACATAATTTGTGTGTTATAATTGAGTTTGTTGAGTTATATTAGGAGTCTATTATGTTATTGATTCACTTTTCGTTTAAAAATAATGCAATCCCCTGTTTCACGCCGTGAATACAATCGAATACAATAATCTGTCCAGCTGTAATCCCATGTTTCACGCCATGAATACAGTCGAATACACTCGAATAAAAAAATCTGTCTAATTGTAATCCCCTGATTCACGCCTAGAAATGCTACTGTATTCATGAATACAGTAGCTTAAATACATCAAATACACTCTAAAATTTTTGAAAACATAACTTTATCTCGAAAGTTATCAAAAAAAAAATTCTGCTTTAGGGAATAAAAAATAATTCAACGCAAGGAATACTTTATATGTCCAAAGTTAGGTCGTGTCATCATAACAATCTTAACTTGAGGATATATCAAAAAGTTTTTCTGTGATTACAATTCTATTTTTAAGGTTAAAGTCATAACAAGTTGGCATTGTACATGAGATTGTGATTGGTTGTTAGAAATATTGAGTGATAGCATTAAATAATCGAAACTTAGTTGGTAATGATTAATTTTTTTCCATGTTCTTGAATCCACTACTAGCTAAATGTAAAATATCATCTTATCAACAAACACGATTAATGGAGGTTATATTGCTATCTAATTAGAGATGCAATCAGTTAGTTTTGTATGAGTCCACCAAATAGTAGAATATCTGGTCCTTTATGAGATTGTATTGAGAATGCTGATAAAACAGTAAGTAAATAAGACATGAGATTTTTATGTGGAAAAACCCCAACTCAAAGGGACAAAAACCACGACCTACACCTGTAGACTTTCAACTTCACTAACTTGTAAACACCTATTATAAGCTACTTTGTAATGACTCCATTACAAAGAATTCAACTCAACTAACTTATGATACTCTTATCACAAGCCACTTTGTCACTCTCTAGTTACAAAGACTTTGACTTATACTAAACCTAGTCACAACATAAACTCCGAGAGTTTACGAATTTTACAAGAGGGTTCCTAATCAACGCTTCTGGCTAAGCAATTTAGGAGAAACAATAAGAACAATCACAAAGTTACAACTCAACTAAGGACAACAAAATATTAACTTTAGGAACTGGTCCGTAATAGCGTATAACTTTGTTCTTCAAGCTCGTGAGAATTAATTTCACAGTTTTGCAAAAGGCTTGAATGAATATCACAAGTGTTCGAGTGATGTTTTGATATAAACTCCTTGTTGATACACCTTGATGACATCACTTAAATGATGTAAGCACTTTAGTTGGTCAAAAGATAAGTGGCCCCTGGAAACAGTGCAGTGCAGGCAGAAACAGTGCAGACATCGCTTCCAGCTATGTCCAATTGACTTCGTACTGCTATAAGGGAACCACAAGGGTATCAGGTCCTTGTTTGGTTCTCTATCTCCTGAAGCTATAGCAGTTCATATTTAGTTGGAATCCGTTAACTTGCAGTGTCGTCCAAGTGTGTCGGGTTCCCTATCTGGTCCTTGACAGTAAGTTTGTCAGATCATCAAAACATAAGGCAAAGACATTGAAAACCTATCAATTTCCCCCTTTTTGATGATGACAAACTTAAACATTGATAACGTGTATTTAGAGCAAGGAGAACCAGATAAAGTAACAGGAGCACACTAGTTCCCCCTGACTTTATGCCTTCCTTTTTGAATCATTTTATCTCTACGCTTATTTATTTATCCCTCTTTTGGCATCATTAAAAAGACACCAGCAGTCAAACAACATAATGAAGTCTAGCCGAGCTAACTCATACCGCATATGTGCACACAACATGATAGAGAAGAGAATCATAAAATTCAAGCAATGAGATAACAAAAGAGGATAGATTTTATATTGATAAAATATATGCCTTTGCTTAAAAAGCAAAAGCAAAATTAGATTGTTAAATACGGGAGCAGTACTGTTTCATCTCAACCACATCAAAAAAAAGAAAACAAAACATCTTCCAAAAAAAAAAACTTATAACAACATTCAAGAAGCTGGTCACTGAAGGGGTACTTTGGGGGCACTAGGAGTAGAGGGATTGAATGCTGCAGCAAGTGTTTGGAGAACTAGGTCTATTCGGGCATTGGCCGACTTTTGCTCATTGAGCAGTTTTACTTTCAGGTTCTCTACTTGCGCCCTGAGATCAACATTCTCTTTTGTCAAACGAGCTACTTCATCATTTGACGCCGGAACCCCTTGGGCTTGCTGACCTTCTAGGATAGCATTCCTAGCCTTCAACCGACGAATCTCCTCAGTTGCACTATTTTGAGCATTAATGAGCTGTGAGACGGTTGATATACTTCCTACCCCCCCCCATTATTTTCTATGCACTCACATTCTTCTAACATTGTCTATGAGGTATGCTTCTTAGTTCCTAACTTGCCTTGCCCCAGGGGCACCTTGAAGAATTTAAACACTCCCGTAAGCAGAAACCCGTAAGGAAGGCCATGATTACCATCCTTGAAGGTTGCTACTTTTTGCATGTGTTCAATCATAATAGCAGACAGGCTTACAGGAGTAAAGCTATCCAATTGCTCCTTCAAAAATAGGTCAGACTTAGAAGTCATGACCTCCTCTCAGCACAAGGCAATAGAACTTTGTTTACAAATTCGAAAAGCAGTTGATAGACAGGGAGTAATGCCTTATTGTGGATCTGGTCCCCTTTTTGGTTCGCATTGTCCTTTACCACGGCATTTCGAAAATTATACTGACACACATCCTTCACACTGGACACACCAACTGTAGGGACTTTAAGAATTTCCCCAAGCAACTTGACATCGAACACGATTGTTGATATTCAATTTTTTCCTATGTATTTTTATACCCAAAACACTTCCAAAATAACATATATGTGCATATATAATCACACCAAAAGGTTTTGGCATTTTAATGATTTTTAAACCAATTTATGGCCTATTGTTATACCATAAAATCCAATAATTATTCCCAAAGCTTTCCATTTTGGAGAATAATTTATTTTATTCTCATATGTACACCAAAATATATCCAGCATGATTTTTGCACATTTTTTACAAATTCGTTTGGTATTTTCAAAGCCAAATTGCATATAATTGCAATACTAGCCTCTTTAAGATTTAATAGCATTTTATAATTACAAAATTGATCCCAATATTTTTGAATTAATATTTATATATTATTAGTTGACTCAGTGCCTTTAATTTGCTTTTAAAACATTTTTACTATTTTTATAAAATAATAAAAGGAAAAATTGGCTATTTCAATTGTGGCCTCAATTCATTTCAATTATAACCCAAATTTCATTTCAATTTCAGCCTGAAATCAGCCCAATTTCGAACTCAATTGGACCAGCCCAATTCATTCAAACCCAGCCCCTTGACCCATTTAATTCTACCAACCCCCCAACCCTAACCCTCATTTCTCTTAGATAGCCGCCTCTGAAACCTCTTCTCTCTCAAAACGCTCTCAAGCCCTCGAAACCTTAATCGCCTCCCTCGTCTTCTCCGACCATTATCTCGCTGGAGTCCATGGCTTTTCAGGCCATGGACGACCTGTGCTCACCTTCCTTCACTCCTAAGCCATGGGTGTTCGAGATTTCGAGGTTTGACCTCAACGCGTTCATTCAGATCTTCTCAGATCTGTGGTTCTATGGCCTTTCTGGCCTTGCTCCGACGTATTCGAGCTTTAGAAGCCTAGCTATGGACATCTCTGACTCAAGACCAGACCTCTTCCAAGCCTTCTCATTTCTAGGGTTTCAGAGAAACCCTAAAGCTATTCGAGGTTCCTTCCTCTTTTATTTACTTAGATCTGTGATGAATCCGTGCTATATTCAACGTTTTAAAGCTTTTCCCCAATTTTCTTTTCAAAATTAGTTCGCTTTCAATTTAGGGTTTTCGAAAAAATCTCAAAGTAACTTTTGACTCTTCTTCTTCTTCTTCTTTTCTTTGTGTGAATCTGTTTGTACTAGGTTCTTATGAGTTTTTCTCTTGTGTTCTTATGTTTGCCATACGATGTATGTTCTTCTATTTTTGTGTTCTGTTCATCCCTCTACTGGGTTCTATAAGCATGCTTTACATGTCTATCTCGTATGTTCCTCTACTGTATTTTTTACTGAGCTTTTGCTCCTTGCTTACCTTTACTGGACTTTGTTTGAACCTTAAGCATGTTTCATCTACTATTTTCCTAAACCCGTATCACTTTTTCTTTTCTGAACTTGTTTGAGTGACAGGCTTTGCCTAAATGTATTCCTTGTGTTTCAAACTTGTTTTTCTCTCTGTTTGTTTCTCATAAGTCTCTAAAAGAGACTACTGAGCCTGTTCTATTTGTTGTTTTCTCATCTATGCATCTGATTCGAGTCAGAAACCCTAGTATTTGGTTTGGGGTTTTATTGGCAAACTTGACTTTGTGTTTGGACTAGGGTTCCATTCAGAACCCTGACTCTCTTCAGACTCATTCTGAGTCTGTGAACCTAACCTTCTTGGGTACTCTGATTTCTTGCTAGTTTTACAACAACTCTCTCTTGTCTCACATGTCTGTATGCTTTTTATATGACAAATTCTCTTCTTTCAAAAGGCCTTTGGCCAGCTTGTGATTGATTCCGAGTTCCTTTCTTAAAAGGTTTGATTGTGTGTTGTTGATTTTCTTTAAATTAAACCCTTCTCACCTTTTTCTGGTTGGATTCATTCACACTAAGATTCGAATCCTGATTTTACTGGCTGGTTGATTGATTGTCTTTCCTTGTTTGACCTAAACCGTGTTCTACTAAACTGTTTCCTTAAATAGGTTTCTGTGTATTTGCCCCTGTTATACTGCCTTAGAAAAGATTGTTTAAAACAAATCCTTTCCTTATTTATTTTGCCCGTTTGAATCAAATCCCTTAACCAAAGGGAAACAACTTGTGATTGATTTCAAAACTATTCTCTTACCTTTTTTTACTCACCTTCTGCACTATAAAAGGGACTGCTCTTTTGCACTAGAAAAGGTTTTTTTGACACATGCTTTCACAGACTTTTCTGCACAAAAACACAGGCTTTTACACATTCGAATACTGAGTTCTTTCACAAAAAAAAAGTTCTACTCTCTTCTTCTACTTTGTGCTTTCTGAAACAATTTTGAGCTCTCTCTCTAAAACTCTCAAGTGTTCTGCTGAACCTAAGTCTGCTCCTGCTGTGTTTACTTGCAGTGATTGCTCTATTATTCTGCTTGTTCTTACTTTGCAACTGGTACGTTATTCTTAGTTGAATAATGCTTCTTCATTATGTGTTTACTTCCTAGTCTGTTATGTTTTTCTTTACTATGCTTCTGCAACCCTGTTGTGCTTTTCTTATGTGAACTCCCTTTCCCTTTCCCCCCTTTGTATGTGAGTATAGTTCCAGCCATAACAACACTTTGATATTGTTGTCTATGACTCTGAACTGGGTTTTTTGAACCTCCTAACTCAATCAATTCCCATTCCCTTCTCCCCTTTATGTGCTTGATCCTGGACCTGAGTCTGGTGGTGTCCTAATCACCATCCAGACCTAGGTTTGACCCTCAAGGGTCTGCTCCTAACTTGTTTGACCGATCAAATAGTCAGGGGTGTGCCAGTCTGCACCTATGGCTGGGTATGACCACCATTTGTTATGGCTCCCCAATTCCTTTTCACTTTGCACTTACTCCTAGCTCTAAGTTCTTCCCCTCTCTTGCAAGCTATGCTTTGGGACTCTTGAGCTCCTACTGAACTTGGATGCCTGAGGACTGGCTATTCCGCACTGCACTATTCTAATTCTAAATGGTATCCTGAGTGTAAGCAATGCCGGGAATCCTTGAGATTCCTTGGAACTTTGAAACACTTTGGATAAAGAGAAGGCTTTGGAAATCCGGAATTGGTTAATCACATGTTATTGGACATTAATATTGAATTAGGTTGCTCGGATCTAGCTGTTAGTTTTTAATGTATTTATTTTCTTTCTTTTGGTCTGTAATAATTTGTATAAAGAATTTGAGGAATACAGTAAAAGGGTGTGGGAGGGGTTTTGCATTCTTGCATCAGTAAAGGTAGAAACCATGCTTTAGGATTTTAATTTTTTTTTGAAATCCTGCCTATAGGATTGTTCAATGTTTCTGATTCCACATCACTTAGAGACCATGCCTATAGGGTCAACGCTTCATTGTGCTACAAATCACATAGAAATCATGCCTATAGAACTTAACGTTCATGTAATCAATGCATATAGAGATCATGCCTATAAGGAGTGCATATGCATTAGGTAAACTGTAGGGTTAATTAACACAATCATCTTTTACAAGTTCAATAACAAGTTTTAAAAGTCAAAATAAATATCATGCCTATAGGATTTGCATCAAACTCGTCTGATTCGCTTAAAGTAATAATGATCTATTAACTGGTCCTTAATGTCTTAATACAACAACGATTTCAGAAGTCTTAATTCTTTGACAAAAACTCCCTTGACTCAGTATGCTTTTAAGTCCCTCAAATTGGCATCTTTTTCTGAAACAGTTACTTTCTAAACGTTCTGCCTAAACGTTTTACTCAGACCCTGAAATTGTCTTTTAAAACAGTTGCAACTTACCCTTTTCTTAGATATTTCTATCTCTGAAACTCTTTCACAACCATTTCTGTGTTTTATTTTTACTGCAATCTATACTTTCTTTTCAAAACTCCTCTGCATTAGACTATTTTTTCCTGAAACCAGTACCTTTTAAATCACTCACTTGAAATACCTTAATTTCTGACAATTGGATCCAAGTTTCCTAATGCATACTTTCTATCTAAACATATGGGTTGAACCAGTCTGTTCGCTATTTAAGTTTAATTTAAAGACCAAATCAGTATGTTCCAAGACATGCTAAACTAAGTGTTTGTTTGATTAAGGGGTTTACTTGAGCCTTACCTATTTGTTTTGTTCATCCTTATATTTTTTACTTGTTTTGTATGTCGCAATTAGAATTTTAACATTTGAATATGCCTATATCCCTTTCCTTACCCTTTAGGATTATAAGTCCTGATACCCCGGGACTGATAGGTTGGGACGAGTACTAGCATGTAATAAGTAAACGAGACTGATTGCGTTTAAATACCTTAACGGGGTGGGAAGGGTAGAATATGGATATGATGATCGATGCGTTAATATCACGTGCGACCCCTCTTCTGATGAGTGATCGCTGGGTATTGCATTGAAGTGATCCATATTAATTATAAACTTAGGACTCCCCTCCCTTTATTTGCTTTCATCTCTTCTTGTAAAACTGTTCAAATCTCTTTTTTCATGAATTTCTTCCCTCTCTACTTACCTTCGAAAATTTTCAACTTGGTCGCAATGTTATGTGCGAATCCTTATTTGAGCCTTGATTGTTTACTTGTAAAGTCACAATTGTAACATGGCCGGGAACCACACTAGTGGATCTTGATGGGTGCCTAACACCTTCCCCTCGGAATAATTTCTAGCCCTTACCCTAATCTCTAGTCTCTTCATCTCAAACCCTTCTTAAAGTGTCCTAATGCGCTATAATCATTAGGTGGCGATTCTTCAACTTCTAAACCCAATTCTCGAAAGGGAATAGAGTTGTCCTCCCAATGTCGTATACCCGATTTCTGACCCCGCGGTTAGAGAAAAAGGGGGTGTCGAACAGCATGGAGACTCTACTGGGGATATTCTTTAGGCTTTTACCATTGCATGTTGCTTGTGACTTTATTATCTCATTAATTGCTTTATTTACTGTCTTTTACTCTGTCACTACGAAACTAACTTGGCTCTTCATGTCTTTTCTTTCCTTTAGCTGCTTTCATTTACTACTTTATTTCAATGTTGTTGTAATTACTGCAATTATTGTAATCACTTATCTTATGAACGTGAAAATACATGACAATTTGTTTCATTCTTGTAAACTGCATCTTCAACATCATATTCCACTCGTGCCAAACAAACTCCATAGCAACACTTATAATGAGTGGTTGCGCTCTTCCAATATTATCACCCTTTAAATTCGGCAAAGGCGTTTGCGGTAAAACTAGTCGATCAGCGGTGCAGTCGACAGTTCCGTGCCTTTCCCTCTTGAGTTGTCCGCTCAAGAGTACCTGTATAATACCCCAATAGAAACCTTACTCTGTCTAACTGTGCATGCATCATAGTCAAACCTAGCCGAGTTAGTTATGTTGTTCGCATAATGACTTATTAAGATAACCTTGTCCAAAGTCCATCGGGTTTCCCTGAAACCCAAACGGACACCTACATGTTCTGTGCATTTATTTGGAGAACTAAATGCTTGCTATGCTGATTATTGGTATTAAATAGTCGAGTCCGGTGGGGGTGAGGTCTTAACCCTTTTGTTTTGCAGAAACTGAATGACAAAGTTCCTGACTTTGGTATGGTAAACATACCTTCATTCTTGCAGACTTGGTGGAGAAACCTCTCATCGAGCAACCAAATCAACGAATGGAAAGAGAGAGTCACCAAGGCTAGTGATAAGCTAGAATACCTGGAGTACAACTTGCTAGAATTGGAAGGGAAAGTGAGGAAAAGAGTCATTGACTGTCAAAATGCTGAGGAATGTAAAGGAGAACGCCTGGCGATAGCATTTTTGCTGGAAAATCTGCATGAGCTGGAGGACTTGATCAACGAGAACATTCAACCTGAAGAAGGTCCTTCTGGGACCAAGTATTTAGGAGTCTTTCTTTTCGCTTTTAATGTAATAAGGCCAATGGCCACTAGTGACATTTTACTTTCTGTTATTTAGCGTCATTTTGGATTCGTCTTATTTTTTATCAATAAAATGAGGCACTTAGCATTATAAGTTATCTAAATTAATTTGTAACTAGGCCTACCTCGGGCACAACGAGACACCCAAATTAGGACGCGATTTATATTCTTGCACATTGTGTTTAAATACTGCAATATTTTTCCTCATAATCCGCACTAACTTGTTACCTTTTTTGTTTTTCTTTTATTTTTATTCCCCTACCCAAAGGTTAGTTCATGCATTCTGGCACCATCATCATACAGTTCAAGATCCAAGGGCCCGAAAATCTTCGGGGTAGCAAGGCTAAACAAAAGTACCATGCATCACATTTTACTTTTTACTAGCTGATTTTATTTCCGCATTGTCTTTAATTCTGAAAAAAGCTCTGATACTCAAAACAATTATGAATTTAATCGAAGCATTTCAGTTTATTATATATCTCGCTCTTATTATTTTCCTATCATTCACTTTATTTTACACAGCATTACTATTACTTGCCTTGGTGATGAACTAATGATTGCGACTTGCAACGAGACAACGCAACAAACAGATACGGACTCAGAAGAGGATGATATACCAGAAGAGGTCGTTAGAGGAGTTGAGAATTTTGAAAATAGGCCTAAGTCTAACTTGGATGAAACTGAGGTCGTTAATCAGGGAGATGCAGAGAATGTCAAAGAAACGCGCATCAGTGTTCACCTGTCACCATCAGAAAAGAAAGAGTACAAGGAGTTCCTAAAGGAATATGAAGACATATTCGCCTGGTTATATGATGATATGACTGGTCTCAGCACATCCATTGTAGCTCACAAACTGCCAACAGATCTAACATGCCCGCCGGTAAAGCAGAAACTCAGGAAATTCAAACCCGACATGAGTTTGAAAATCAAAGAAGAGGTTACCAAGCAAGTCAAAGCCAAGGTTCTCAGGGTAGTAGAGTATCCGACATGGTTAGCCAACATTGTGATAGTGCCAAAAAAAGGATGGGAAAGTTAGAGTTTGTGTTGACTACCGGGATCTTAATCGGGCCAGCCCCAAAAACGACTTCCCCTTGCCTAACATACACATTCTTATCGACAACTGTGCCAAGCATGAGTTGCAGTCTTTTGTTGATTGTTTCGCTGGGTATCATCAGATATGGATGGATGAGGAAGATGCAGAGAAAACGACTTTCATCACGCCGTGGGGAATGTACTGTTACAAAATGATGCCATTCGGTTTGAAGAACGCTGGTGCCACCTACATGAGAGCCATGACTACCATCTTTCATGACATGATACACAAGGAGATCGAGGTATATGTGGATGATGTCATCATCAAATCCAAGAAATCCAGGGATCACATAGTAGATCTAAGAAAGTTCTTCAACAGACTGAGGAGGTACAATCTGAAACTGAATCCTGCCAAGTGTGCATTCGAGGTTCCTGCTGGAAAATTATTGGGTTTCATCATGAGTCATCGAGGAATAGAATTGGATCCATCAAAAGTCAAAGCTATCCAAGAATTGCCACCGCCAAAGAACAAGAAGGACGTGATGAGTTTCCTGGGAAGACTCAACTATATCAGCCGGTTCATAGCTCAATCCACGGTCATTTGTGAATCTATCTTCCAAATGTTGAAGAAGGACGCTGCTACCAAATGGACTGATGATTGTCAGAAAGCTTTTGACAGAATCAAGGAATACCTATCAACGCCGTCGTTCTTGGTTCTGCCTGAGCTAGGAAGACCCCTATTGCTTTACCTTGCGATATCAGATAGAGAATTCGGTTGTGTTTTAGGACAACATGATTAAACAGGGAGAAAGGAGCAAGCCATTTACTATCTTAGTAAGAAGTTCACACCGTACGAGGCCCGATATTCTCTTTTAGAACACACTTGTTGTGCTCTGACTTGGGTCGCGCAGAAGTTGAGGCATTACTTCTGTGCTTACACTACTTATCTCATATCCAGAATGGACCCTCTGAAGTATATCTTCCAGAAGACCATGCCCACTGGCAAGCTCACCAAGTGGCAGATCCTGCTAAGTGAATTCAACATTATTTACATGACCCAGAAAGCAATCAAAGGGCAAGCCTTGGCGGACTATCTCGCCGAGAATCCCATAGACGGAGAATACGAGCCCCTAAAAATGTATTTTCCCGATGAAGAGGTATCTTTCATAGGAGAAGATATTGCAGAATCCTACGATGGTTGGAGGTTGTTTTTCGATGGGGCTGCAAATTTCAAAGGAGTTGGCATAGGAGCAGTCTTAGTATTAGAATCCGGCCAGCACTACCCGGTATCCGCCAAGCTCAGATTCCCTTGCACCAATAATATGGCCGAATATGAAGCTTGCATCTTGGGGCTCAAAATGGCTATTGACATGAACGTTCAGGAGTTGCTAGTGATCGGGGATTCAGACTTGCTCATACATCAGGTTCTAGAAGAGTGGGCAACCAAGAACTCTAAGATATTTCCCTACTTGCATCTATACAGGGGTTAAGGAAAAGGTTCACAAAGACAGAATTTCAGCACGTCCCTAGAGTCCAGAACGAGTTTACTGATGCATTAGCTACTTTATCGTCCATGATCCAGCATCCAGATACAAATTTCATTGATCCCATCCCAATAAAGATTCATGATCAGCCAGCTTGTTGTGCCCACGTTGAGGAAGAAGCAAATGGAAAACCATGGTTCCATGACATCAAAGAGTACTTGACAGCAGGGGAATATCCAGGACTTGCCAACGCTACTCAGAAGCGTACACTTCGTAGGCTATCCAGCAACTTCTTTCACAGTAGAGGAATCCTGCACAGGAGGACTCCCGATTTGGGTCTACTAAGGTGTGTCGAAGCAACAAAAACATCCAGGCTATTGGACGAGGTGCATGCAGGGACCTGCGGGCCGCACATGAATGGTTTTGTCTTAGAAAAAAAGATACTCCGTGCAGGGTATTTCTGGATGACTATGGAAACAGACTGTATCCAGTATGTTCGCAAATGCCATCGCTGTCAGATACATGCAGATATGATAAAGGCGCCTCCAAACGAGCTTACTGCGACAATCTCACCATGGCCATTCGCCGCTTGGGGAATGAATGTTATCGGACCTATCGAGCCTGCCGCATCAAATGGGCATAGGTTCATCTTAGTAGCAATCGACTATTTTACCAAATGGGTCGAAGCAGCATCATACAAGGCAGTCACTAAGAAGGTTGTGGCGGACTTCGTCCGCGACCGCATTATTTGTCGGTTCGGGGTTCCAGAATCAGTCATCACCGATAATGGTTCCAATCTCAACAGCGACTTGATGAAAGCAATGTGTGAAACTTTCAAGATCAAACACAAGAACTCCACAGCCTACAGGCCTCAGATGAATAGAGCTGTGGAAACAGCCAACAAAAATATCAAGAAGATACTAAGGAAGATGGTCGAAAGGCACAAACAATGGCATGAGAAGTTATCATTCGCCTTATTGGGATACCGCACTATAGTCCGCACATCGACCGGAGCAACTCCCTACATGCTGGTTTATGGTACAGAGGCGGTCATCCCCGCCGAGGTAGAAATCCCCTCCTTAAGGATCATACAAAAAGTAGAATTGGATGATGCAGAATGGGTAAAAGGTCGTTACGAGCAGTTAGCCCTTATAAATGGGAAAAGGATGAATCCGGTTTGCCACGGTCAGTTGTACCAGAACAGAATATCTAGGGCCTTCAACAAAAGGGTTAAGCCAAAGAAGTTTACACCGGGGCAACTGGTGTTGAAGAAAATTTTCCCACATCAAGATGAAGCCAAGGGGAAGTTCTCTCCTAATTGGCAGGGTTCGTACATGGTTCACCGAGTTCTAACTGGAGTAGCCCTTATCCTTGCGGAGATGGATGGAGAAGTCTGGCCGAAGCCAATCAATTCAGATGCAGTGAAACGATATTATGTGTAACCACTTATGATTCCCTTAATGATGTAATTTGAACTACGCCTAACCTGATTCCCGTTTAAGAGAGGATACGTAGGCAGACCTATGAGTTCAGTCATAATTTAATAAAACTCCATTTTTTTCCGCTATTGGAGCCGGGGCAGAATTTTGAGGAGGGCCCTCAAAATTCCGAAGTTAATTTTAGTTCATCGCCAGAAGCGCCAGCCCAGCAAACTGGGGCAGAATTTTGAGAACCCTCAAAGTTCCAAAGATGTTTTTAGTCATTTAGCACAACGGTTAGAAACGTCCGCTCAGCAATCTGGCGCAGAATTTTGAGGAGGACCCTCAAAATTCCGGAGAAAAGAGATTGCAATGTCCTCAACCACGTCGCAGTCGTTGGTTCATCTAAAGAAAACTATTTTCGATTATATACGTTATATTTGCTAAATCATGCATAACTATTATCCGAATTACTGTTGTTTAGCGATGCTACCCCAATGACACACAACGTCAAGAGCCCGGGGAAGACGAACTAACTTTTTCCCTCACAAAACTCACGATTTTCTTTGGATGTAGGCACTCGACTTGTAATATCATCAGGTATATTTATGTACACATACTTTCTCAAGAATGCAACTTCTCAGAATCATCACTTGCCCGCAATTGCTATCCGTATCCAATCTCCCCAGCAATCATATTGTCGCAATCGGCTATCAGCTAAGATCTTACTTCTGATCATCCTTTTACATTCTTGCACTGCATAAGGCTACTTTTCTGCCTTCCGAGGTTAAGCTCTACCTCCATCTGCATTTTGCATAATGCTACTTTTCTGCCTTCCGAGGTTAAGCTCTACCTCCATCTGCATTTTGCATAAGGCTACTTTTCTGCCTTCCGAGGTTAAGCTCTGCCTCCACCTGCATTTTGCATAAGGCCACTTTTCTGCCTTCCGAGACTAAGCTCTGTCTCCATCCACATTTCCTGCATTGCATAAAGCTACCTATCTGCCTTCCGAGACTAAGCTCTATCTCCATCTGTATTTCCTGCATTGCATAAGGCTACCTATCTACCTTTCAAGACTAAGCTCTGTCTCCATCCGCATTTCCTGCATTTTGCATAAGGCTACCTTTCTGCCTTTCGAGGTTAAGCTCTACCTCCATCCACATATCTTTACATTGCATAAGGCTACTTATCTGCCTTTAGAGACTAAGCTCTGTCTCCATCCGCATTTTCTGCATTTTGCATAAGGCTACCTTTTTGCCTTTTGAGGTTAAACTCTACCTCCATCCGCATATCTTTGCATTGCATAAGGCTACTTATCTGCCTTTCGAGACTAAGCATTGTCTCCATCTGCATTTTTGCATAAGGCTACCTATCTGCCTTCCGAGGTTAAACTCTACCTCCATCCTGCATAAGGCTACTTATCTGCCTTTCGAGACTAAGCACTGTCTTCATCTACATTTTGCATATGGCTACCTATCTGCCTTTCGAGGTTAAGCTCTACCTCCATCATGCATAAGGCTACTTATCTGCCCTTCGAGACTAAGCTCTGTCTCCATCCTGCATGGCTGAAATATCGCCACTTTATTTTGAATGGCTGCAATATCACCATCTGCATTTAAATTTTCGCTCTGGCTGAAAGATCGCCACCCTTTGCATTCATTTGGCTGAAAGATTACCACCTTTTCATGGGCTAAAAGATCGCCAACTTATTCAAAGGCGTCATAGTTCGGAGACACTATCTGCATAGCCCGAGAACACCATTTCATGGCCTGTGAATTTTTATTTTTTTTATGCTCTTCGCGGCCCAAGACATCATAGTCTGAGGACGTCATCCTAACCGTCCAAAGACAGCATTCATGGTCCAATGGGAACTTGCATCATGTTTAAATTATGCACAATACACGCTACATTGCTCACTTGCAGTACTCCGGCTAGCAAACGGCCATCTCAGCAGGAGCGATCCCGCTCCGGTTCTCCGCAGTCTGTCCGACTCCAAATCTAATCATCGCGTCTGTTCTTTTCGAATCTCCATTCGACACACTCCGTCAATGGTTCCTGAACTACATATGGCCTGATTCCGATAAAACCAGGTATATGTAGGCGGCTCCAAATCCAGATCTCCGTCTAAACGCTTTTCAATCGCCGATTCGGTCAAAATTGGCCATCTTGTCTTTACCCGACAACTCTTTCATCCTCCTCGGGTAAAGAGGGGCAGATGTTGATATCCAATTTTTCCCTATGTATTTTTATACCCAAAACACTTCCAAAATAACATATATGTGCATATACAAGCACACCAAAAGGTTTTGCCATTTTAATGATTTTTAAACCAATTTATGGCCTATTTTTACACCATAAAATCCAATAATTATTTCCAAAGCTTGCCATTTTGGAGAATAATTTATTTTATTCTCATATTTACACCAAAATATATCCAGCATGATTTTTGCTCATTTTTTACAAATTTGTTTGGTATTTGTAAAGCCAAATTGCATATAATTGCAATACTAGTCTCTTTAAGATTTAATAGTATTTTATAATTACAAAATTGATCCCAATATTTTCGAATTAATATTTATATATTATTAGTTGACTCAGTGCCTTTAATTTGCTTTTAAAACATTTTTACTATTTTTATAAAATAATAAAAGGAAAAATTGGCTATTTCAATTGTGGCCTAAATTCATTTCAATTATATTCCAAATTCCATTTCAATTTCAGCCTGAAATCAGCCCAATTTCGAACTCAATTGGACTAGCCCAATTCATTCAAACCCATCCCCTTGACCTGTTTAATCCAACCCGCCCGAAAATCCTTTTAATCCAGGCCGTTGATCAAAATGATCAACGGCCACAAATGACCCTTTCCTTTTTAATTTTACCAACCCCCAAACCCTAACCCTCATTTATCTTAGACAGCCGCCTCTGAAACCTCTTCTCTCTCAAAACGCTCTCAAGCACTCGAAACCCTGATCGCCTCCCTCGTCTTCTCCGACCATTATCTCGCTGGAGTCCATGACTTTTCAGTCCATAGACGACCTGTGCTCACCTTCTTTCACTCCTAAGCCATGGGTGTTCGAGATTTTGAGGTTTGACCTCAACGACATTCGTTTAGATCTTCTCAGATCTGTGGTTCTATGGCCTCTCCGGCCTTGCTCCGACGTATTCGAGCTTTAGAAGCCTAGCCATGGCCATATCTGACTCAAGACCAGACCTCTTCCAAGCCTTCTCATTTCTAGGGTTTCAGAGAAACCCTAAAGCTATTCGAGGTTCCTTTCTCTTTTATTTACTTATATCTGTGATGAATCCGTGCTATATTCAACGTTTTAAAGCTTTTCCCCAATTTTCTTTTCAAAATTAGTTCGCTTTCAATTTAGGGTTTTCTAAAAAATCTCAAAGTAACTTCTGACTCTTCTTCTTCTTCTTCTTCTTCTTCTTCTTCTTCTTCTTCTTCTTCTTCTTCTTCTTCTTTTCTTTGTGTGAATCTATCTGTACCACGTTCTTATGAGTTTTTCTCTTGTGTTCTTATGTTTGCCATACGATACATGTTCTTCTATTTTTGTGTTCTGTTCTTCCCTCTATTGGGTTCTATAAGCATGCTTTACATGTCTATCTCGTATGTTCTTCTACTGTATTTTTTGATGAGCTTTTGCTCCTTGCTTACCTTTACTGGATTTTGTTTGAACCCTAAGCATGTTTCATCTACTATTTTCTAAACCCGTATCGTTTTTCCTTTTCTGAACTTGTTTGAGTGACAAGCTTTGCCTAAATGTATTCCCTGTGTTTCAAACTTATTGTTCTCTCTGTTTGTTTCTCATAAGTCTCTGAAAGAGACTACTGAGCCTGTTCTATTTGTTGTTTTCTCATCTATGCATTTGATTCGAGTCAGAAACCCTAGTATTGGGGGGGGGGGGTGGCAAGCTTGACTTTGTGTTTGGACTAGAGTTCCATTCAGAACCCTGACTCTCTTTCCGACTCATTCTGAGTCTGTGAACCTATCCTTCTTGGGTACTCTGATTTCTTGCTAGTTTTACAACAACTCTCTCTTGTCTCACATGTCTGTATGCTTTTTATATGACAAATTCTCTTCTTTCAAAAGGCCTTTGGCCAGCTGGTGATTGATTCCGAGTTCCTTTTTTAAAAGGTTTGATTGTGTGTTGTTGATTTTCTTTAAATTAAACCCTTCTCACCTTTTTCTGGTTGGATTCATTCACACTAAGATTCGAATCCTGATTTTACTGGCTGGTTGATTGATTGTCTTTCCTTGTTTGACCTAAACCGTGTTCTACTAAACTGTTTCCTTAAATAGGTTTTTGTGTATTTGCCCCTATTATACTGCCTCAGAAAGGATTGTTTAAAACAAATCATTTCCTTATTTATTTTGCCCGTTTGAATCAAACCCCTTAACCAAAGGGAAATAACTTGTGATTGATTTCAAAACTATTCTCTTACCCTTTTTTTTACTCACCTTCTTCACTATAAAAGGGACTGCTCTTTTGCACTAAAAAGGGTTTTTTTGACACATGTTTTCACAGACTTTTCTGCAAAAAAACACAGGCTTTTACACATTCGAATACTGAGTTCTTTCACAAAAAAAAATTCTAATCTCTTCTTCTACTTTGTGCTTTCTGAAACAATTTTGAGCTCTTTCTCTAAAACTCTCAAGTGTTCTACTGAACCTAAGTCTGCTCCTGCTGTGTTTACTTGCCGTGATTGCTCTATTGTTCTACTTGTTCTTACTTTGCAACTGGTACGTTATTCTTAGTTGAATAATGCTTCTTCATTATGTGTTTACTTCCTAGTCTGTTATGTTCTTCTTTACTATGTTTCTGCAACCCTGTTGTGCTTTTCTTATGTGAACTCCCTTTCCCTTTTCCCCTTTGTATGTGAGTATAGTTCCAGCCATAACAGCACTTTGATATTGCTGTCTATGACTCTGAACTGGGTTCTTTGAACCTCCTAACTCAATCAATTCTCATTCCCTTCTCCCCTTTATGTGCTTGACCCTGGACCTAAGTCTGGTGGTGTCGTAATCGCCATCCAGACCTAGGTTTGACCCTCAAGGGTCTGCTCCTAACTTGTTTGACCAAACAAATGGTCATGGGTGTGCCAGTCTGCACATGTGGTTGGGTATGACCACCATTTGTTATGGATCCCCAATTCCTTTTCACTTTGCACTTACTCCTAGCTTTAAGTTCTGCCCCTCTCTTGCAAGCCATGCTTTGGAACTCTTGAGCTCCCACTGAACTTGGATGCCCGAGGACTGGCTATTCCGCACTGCACTATTCTATTTCTAAATGGTATCCTGAGTGTAAGCAATGCCGGGAATCCTTGAGATTCCTTGGAACTTTGAAACACTTTGGATAAAGAGAAGGCTTTGGAAATCCGGAATTGGTTAATCACATGTTATTGGATATTAAGATTGAATTAGGCTGCTCGGATCTAGCTGTTAGTTTTTAATGTATTTATTTTCTTTCTTTTGGTCTGTAATAATTTGTATAAAGAATTTGGGGAATACAATAAAAGGGTATGGGAGGGGTTTTGCATTCTTGCATCAGTAAGGGTAGAAACCATGCTTTAGGATTTTAATTTTTTTTAGAAATCCTGCCTATAGGATTGTTCAATATTTCTGATTCCACATCACTTAGAGACCATGCCTATAGGGTCAACGCTTCATTGTGCTACAAATCACATAGAAATCATGCCTATAGGACTTAACGTTCATGTAATCAATGCATATAGAGATCATGCCTATAAGGAATGCATATGCATTAGGCAAACTGTAGGGTTAATTAACACAATCATCTTTTACAAGTTCAATAACAGGTTTTAAAAGTCAAAATAGATATCATGCCTATAGGATTTGCATCAAACTCGTCTGATTCACTTAAAGTAATAATGATCTATTAACTGGTCCTTAATGTCTTAATACAACAACGATTTCAGAAGTCTTAATTCTTTGACAAAAACTCCCTTGACTCAGTAGTCTTTTAAGTCCCTCAAATTGTCATCTTTTTCTGAAACAGTTTCTTTCTAAAGGTTCTGCCTAAACGTTTTGCTCAGACCCTGAAATTGTCTTTTAAAACAGTTGCAACTTACCCTTTCCTTAGATATTTCTATCTCTGAAACTCTTTCACAATCATTTCTGTGTTTTATTTTTACTGTAGTCTATACTTTCTTTTCAAAACTCCTCTGCATTAGACTACTTTTTCCTGAAACCAGTACCTTTTAAATCACTCGCTTGAAATACCTTAATTTCTGACAATTGGATCCAAATTTCCTAATGCAGACTTTCTATCTAAACATATGGGTTGAACCAGTCCGTTCGTTGTTTAAGTTTAATTTAATGACCAAATCAGTATGTGCCAAGACATGCTAAACTAAGTGTTTGTTTGATTAAGGGGTTTACTTGAGCCTTACCTATTTGTTTTGTTCATCCTTATATTTGTTACTTGTTTTGTATGTCGTAATTAGAATTTTAACCTTTGAACTCCATATATGCCTATATCCCTTTCCTTCCCCTTTAGGATTAGAAGTTCTGATACCCCGGGACTAATAGGTTGGGACGGGTACTAGCATGCAATAAGTAAACGATACTGATCGCGTTTAAATACCTTAACGGGGTGGGAAGGGTAGAATATGGATATGATGACCGATGCGTTAATATCACGTGCGACCCCTCTTCTGAGGAGTGATCGCTGGGTATTGCATTGAAGTGATCCATATTAATTATAAACTTAGGACTCCCCTCCCTTTATTTGCTTTCATCTCTTCTTGTAAAACTGTTCAAATCTCTTTTTTCATGAATTTCTGCCCTCTCTACTTACCTTCGAAAATTTTCAACTTGGTCGCAATGTTATGTGCGAATCCTTATTTGAGCCTTGATTGTTTACTTGTAAAGTCACAATTGTAACATGGCCGGGAACCACACTAGTGGATCTTGAGGGGTGTCTAACACTTTCCCCTCAGGATAATTTCTAGCCCTTACCCTAATCTCTGGTCTCTTCATCTCAAACCCTTCTTAAAGTGTCCTAATGCGCTATAATCATTAGGTGGAGACTCTTCAACTTCTAAACCCAATTCTCAAAAGGGGATAGAGTTGTCCTCCCAATGTCGTATACCTGATTTCTGACCCCGCGGTTAGAGAAAAAGGGGGTGTCGACAACGATACCTACTCCATTCACCAAAGCACAAATGTGGTCGGTCTCAACGGGAAAGAGGCTAGCAAAAAAGCTTTGAACCTTATCCTCATACACCTTAGGTGAATCTATTTGGAATAGATTCCCCCATCGTTGAAACTCAACCATTTCAAGAACTTGTCGCATATCGGCCATCTCAGAGATTGTTGGGTCAAACGTATGACCCAGCATAACCTTTTGGTGCCTTAGGCATTCTGAAACGAAACTGCCTTCACTCCTCAGTCTCTTCACATAATTAGGTTCCTAAACAGTTTCAGACTTGTGTTTGCCAGAATTCCCACCACTTGATTTCTCTTTTCCCTTAGACTTGATTAACACATCCTCATCAGACATCGAGGACTCACTCACAACATCCTTCAACTTGGAACTAGGGGTTGAAACTTTCTCTACTGAAGTAGGCTACCTCTTCTTTTGGGACCGTCTCACCAATGAACCAGGTTCCTCTGGTGTTTCCTCTTCCACTTCTACCATAAGGATCGCTTTATCACATACGGGCACATTATCTTTCACCAACCTCCTCCTTTGCTTCTTACAACTTTTTCTGCTCTTTTGAAGGGTAGAGTCGTAGGCCACCTTAGCTTGCAACCTGGTAGTAGGTCGTTTGGTAGAAGACTCAGGAGTGTACACCACCCTTCGCTTAATTATGAACGTATAGAGACAAGTTGTCTAAATCCTTCTCATCGTTGGACCTTATCTTAGGAGCTTTAATGTTTAGAGGCGTAACAGCAAATGCGGGAGCAGAACTATCTTGCGAATGAGAACCCTGACCTGGGTCCTCCGGAGAGGGATCAGGTGCCTCATGTGAGGGCCTAGTAGTTTCTGCTAGTGCAGCGTCCTCATCAGTCACTATGGATCCTTCTTCCCCCATACCTTGTACCTCATTTCTCAGAGAAATTATCTCATGAAGGACACCGTCAGTAGATACCTCAAAGATAGTTACAATATTTTCTTCCTCAATCGGCACCACTCCCACCACAGAATCTGCAGTAATAATAGTGAAACCTTCTACGACCTCATGACTTTGACCTTGTTCTCCACTTGTTCTTTGATTAGTGGAAACCTATGAAGATAGAGAGAACGGATCAACAATTTAGGGGTTTCTGAAATGGAGAGAGACGGGGAATCTGGGTAAGGTGTGATTTTAGCGGGGAGAGTAGGAGTGGTTATAAAAGACTCAGAGGGAACGAAGGACTCCATAGGTTTTTCAGTACCAGGGATGACTGAGGCAGGGATGTTGGAGTTTGTATCAGCCATTGAAAAGATAGAGTGAATGTACTCTAGGAAGTTCTAATGGAAGACTTATGATTTGTGGAGAAAAGAAGAGGGATTTATTAAGGATGGATAATTATGAAGATAGAGATAGGGACCAGTTCTGAAACGGCGATTATGCATGGAGAAGTGCAACGTTTCAGAGGGAGATAAAATGATTTGAAGTGAAGAGACATGATAACAGGATCTGAAAAGGTGAATGACATGGCAGTTGTATTTTGTACCTTTTTAAGTTGTGTATTAAAGAATGCACAGAACTACTCACCTTTGGTACAAGAACTAGGTTCTTGACCTGTTATTTGAAAGTATTAATCCTCTTTTATCATCCATGTACTACATTTACTACTTCTATACTCATCATGCGTGTTTACTTGCAACGGTATTGAAGTGAGTTTGACTTGGCCAGAAAATACTTTTACCTAGTTTTACTTGAAGGTGATTTTCATAGCCAAATGATGAGGAATCAGGTTCTCAATTGAGCTTTAGAATCCCTAGCTTCACTCTGTTTCTTTCAAAATATTCCCTACTTAATGCTTTGGTGAATATATCTGCAATTTGGTCTTCTGTGTTGCAGAACTTCATACAGATCAACCCTTTCTCCACATTGTCCCTCAAAAAGTGATGCCTTACATCAATATGCTTGGTCCGTTTGTGTTGAACTGGATTCTTGTACATTTTGAGTGCATTGATGTTATCATATAGAAGGGGCACACTCTCAGTGAGCATCCCAAAATCTTCTTGTTGCTACTTAATCCATAGAAGTTGAGCACAACAGGATGCTGCAACTACATATTCTGCTTCAGCTGTTAAAAGAGCCACTGAATTTTTCTTCCTTATTTCCTAGGAGATGAGACATGATCCTAGAAAGTGAGCCATTCCAGAAGTGCTTTTCCTGTCCATAATATAACCTGCATAGTCTGCAACAACATATCCAATGAGATTAAAACTGTCACCTGAGGGATAATAAAGAACCAGGTCTTGTGTTCTTTTAAGGTATCTCAGAATTCTTTTGGCAACCTTCAAATGAGATTCCTTGGGATTTGATTGAAACCTTGCACATAGCCCCACACAGAAGACAATATCAGGTCTGCTGGCAGTGAGATAGAGGAGAGACCCAATGATGCCTCTTGATAAAATAAAATTTCATGTATAAATTAAGTTGTTATTACTACTATTTTAATTTTCTTTGCAGGAAATATCATAATTTAATAAGAAAATTCATAGTTCATTAATGAAGGAGATATCAGACAAGAAAAGTTCAAATACTGAATTATCCAACGAAATATTGTATAAATGTGATCTACCATGACAAAGGATAACCGACTACAACAAACTATAATCGATCTATAACTACTTACAACAGAAGATCATAACCAAGCATAACAAGGCCACAACCAACCATGACAAGTTCATATCCAGAAGAGAATTGAAAACTTTGTCATGACTTTCCTATAAAAAGAGGCATTATTTGTCAAATGAAATGAAGCTAAAAAGAAATCTTAGAAGTGTAATATTGAGAAAAAAACTTTTCCTTTCTCTTTGTTCTTTAGTTTCGCTTCTTTTTCATCTTTTAGCCATTATACTGGCTTCATTTCTAGTTCCGAATAAATTGTAGTATTGAAAATTACTCTAGTTCCTATTTTTAATTAAATAGGGGAAATTATTCTGTTGAATATTTCTTTCTATTTCCTTATTTAATGGGCAAGATTGTTTCTGTTGTCAGTACTAACTCCATTATGGAGTAACTTTTCTTGTGTTGGGAGAAAGACGGATCTTAATATTTCTATACAATAGTAGATATTATTCCTCAAATTCACATGCTTGAGCTAGAATTTATTTAAATTTTATCTGCTTTTATAGTTGGATGTTATTTAATTTATTAACATCTATCTATCTTGTACTACATATTACTATTTATTGATTCTGTAATCGAGAGAGGCGGAAGAAATAATATAGTTAAGTGTAGTATTGATAAATGTTAATATTTATTGAGTAACATCTATCTCTTTTATGTTATAATTAATTTTACACTTATTTGTAATCGAGAGAGGTGAATAGTGTAATAATCAATTATAACAAGTAGGGTAACCGAAAGGGACTTACTAACAAGAGCGTGTTTTAGTTCAATCATATATTTCTGGTTCTTTAATATTACTAGTTTGAAGATTAATTTGTATAACCGAGAGGAGTGCAATTAATTATTCAACTTAAGTAATAATATATATTTGTAATCGTGAGAGGCATTTATACATTTTTGAGAAATAGAAATTGAAGAATAATAATTCTATTATATAATAGAAATATTAAGTGAAGTCAAGATCTCAACACCTTTTTATTATATTTGTGAAAAATAAAATATTTTCTATTGCTCTATTCATGCATTTTTAGTTAGTTAATTTGATACCAACTCTTTCTAATTTTCTTAAATAGTAATTAAAATAAGAAATGTCTGTAGAATAGATAAACCAATCTCCGCGGGTTCGACATCTTTCTATACTATTATTTGACAGAGTACGAGTTAGAATTTTATATACGCTAGACACTCGTCACCTCTATATATGGTTTGATTCACAAGAGATCTTGTTTCATCCATGTCCAGTCGAGTTGCCGTCGCAATGGAAGTATCTATCACCTTTGATGCTTCCATGTCAAACCTCTTCGAGAGCTCCCTAATGTATTTTTGCTGACAAATGAATGTACCCTTTGAGGACTATTTTACTTGAAGACCCAAGAAGAAGTTCAGTTCCCCCATCATGCTCATTTAAAACTCACTTCCCATGAGTTTTGCAAATTCTTCACACAGAGACTCAGTTGTTGCCCCAAAAATAATATCATCAACATAGACCTGAACAATGAGCAGGTTCTTTCCCCGTTTCTTTAGGAACAAGGTGTTGTCAATTTTCCCTCTTTTAAAACCATTTTCCAAGGGGAACTTTGACAGCCTTTCATACCAAGCTCGAGGAGCCTGCTTTAACCCATACAATGCTTTGTCCGATTTAAACACATAATCAGGGTGTTCATGACATGCAAACCTCGGAGGTTGCTTCACATAAACTTCTTCCTTAAGAAGTCCATTCAGAAAAGCACTTTTGACATCCATTTAGAACAAGGTGAATTCCATATGAGATGCAAAAAATATTAGAATTCTAATAGCTTTCATGCGAGCGACCGGAGAAAACATTTCATCATAATCAATCCCTTCCTCCTGATTGTAGCCTTGAACCACCAGCCTGGCCTTATTCCTTGTGGTATTTCCATGTTCATCAAGTTTGTTCCTGAATACCCACCTGGTTCCTATAATGGTTCGATCTGAGGGTCTAGGTACCAGGTGCCAAACATTATTCTTTTCAAACTGTTGTAATTCATCTTGCATGGTTGTAATCCAATCTGCATCTTTCAAGGCTTCCTTGATATTCTTGGGTTCTATTTGGGAGAGAAAGGCTGAGAAGGCAAGTGAATTTCTGGCTCTTGACTTGGTTTGCACTCCGGAATCTAGAGGGGTAATTATGTTGTCAAGAGGATGAGAGCTTTTGCGTCTCCAGTTAGACGTCTGAGGTTCATTTGTAGAGAATGTGAGTACATTTGACTGGTTTTCCTGTGTTCTTCTCTCAAGTGCTAGTGGAGTACCCTAAACTGCGTCAATCACTATTTCTTCAACTTTAGTGGTTGTAATTGAAGTACCTGGTTCCATTGAAGATGAGGCTGTATTGTCTTTACTTATCTCTTTTACTTGGCTCATCATATCTGCCTTTCCATTTGTCATGTCAATGACTTCACCAGGGACTAGTAAGGGTTCTCCATTTTGATCTTCTTCAGCACTCTTCTCACAGGATGGATAAGACTCATCAAAAATAACATGAACATTTTTTTCAACAAATTGAGTTTGCTTATTGTATATCTTGTACGCTTTGCTTTGAGAAAAGTAGCCCATAAATATTCTTTCATCACTCTTGGTATCAAATTTACCAAGCTGATCCTTTCCATTATTGAGAACATAGCATTTGCACCCAAATGTTCTTAGGTGAGTCAGCTTGGGTTTCCTTCCATTCAGCAACTCATATGGGGTTTTGTTCAGGAGTGATCTGATCATGCAGCTGTTCACCAAGTAGTAGGCAGTGTTGACCGCTTCAGCCCAGAAGTTCTTTGCAATTCCACTGTCGATTAGTATTATTCTTGCCATCTCTTCAAGAGTTCTGTTCTTCCTTTCCACTACTCCATTTTGCTGGGGAGTTCTAGGAGCTGAGAAGTTGTGAGTGATGCCATTATCATTGCAGAACTCATCAAATTTGGCATTGTCAAATTCTGTTCCACGATCTGATCTAATGCATGCGACTCTAGACTCCATATTCACCTAGATTTTCTTCACAAAGGCCACACACACCTCAAATGTTTCATCTTTAGTTCTTAGAAATAGAGTCCATGTAAATCTGGAGTAGTCATCCACTATCACAAAAATGTATCTTTTTCCTCCCTACTTTGCATTCTCATAGGACCACAAAGGTCCATATGCAGAAGCTCGAGTGGTTTTGAGGTGCTCACATCCCTTTTTGACTTAAAAGAGGACTTCTCATGTTTTCCTTTAGCACAGGCTCCACAAACTTTTTGTGCCTTGAACTTTGACATGGGCAGACCATGGACCAGGTCCTTCTAAATTAGTTTATTCAGAGAGAAGTTTGTGTGCCCCAATCTTCTGTGCCAGAGTTCAGCATCATCATCAATAGCTTTCAGACAACTCATATCACCACTTTATAAGGACTTGAAATCAGCAACATAGATGTTCTTGTATCTCTTGGCCACAAGTACCACTTCACCAGTTACCAGATCAGTAATTGTACATATCTTGGACAAGAATTCCACCTTGTTTCCTTTATCATGGATCTGATAGACACTCAAGAAACTATACTTAAGACCACTGACATAGTACACATTTTTAATAGAATGAGCGAGTGACTTCCCAATTTTTCCAGCTCCAAGAATGTACCCCTTTTTTCCCATTGCCAAAGGATACACTCCTTTCTTGCAGGACTTTTAGTGAAAGAAAGTCCATGGTGTTCCCATTCATGTGCTTTGAACACCCACTATCCATGAACCATTGTTGACCGCTTCCTTTCACTATTCCCTACACGAGAAGATCAAGAGTTAGTTTTAGGAACCCAAGCAAATTTGGGTCCCTTGTAGTAGGTAAGAGGATGAATAAGAGGTCTCTTAGTCCATGCAGGTAATATGCGTTTTTTGTGAATGGAACCTGGTCCCCTTTTAGTAGTTACATTTTCAACAACCATTCTATTTTTCTGAGTGAACTGGACCCTGGTTTGATACTTTTCCATGAAATGTCCATTATTTCCATAGTGGGTACTCAACCAGTTTTCGGGCATAGTCACACATTTGCTAAGTGGGTTGTAAAGGGTTTTCTCCCTTTGGAACCTTGTTCCCTGCCTGTTTCCACCATTATTAGTGTTCATGGCAGTGATAGCTTCGGAGGACCAGGTCCACTTTAGGGACTTTTCAAGATCATTTTTTACTCTTTCCAGTTCAGTTTGGAGGTGCTTGTTTTTATCAGTTTCAACACACATCCTAGTTCTCATAGCTTTCAACTCATTTTCAAGCCTAATGTGTTCCTCACTGGCTATCTCTTTTCCTTTTCCAGTATTTCCAGGTTTAGACTTAGTTCGTAATCCCTTCATTATTTCCCTTAGGTCTGCAATTTCTACCAAGAGATCATCTCTTTCTTTCTCAATTTCAGTCACTCTTCTTGCCAGGCCTCCTTTTCTTAACTAAAGTTCTCAATAGTTTCCTTATAGTCAGGAACTACTACCGCTAAGTCATCTTTTTATCTCTTCAACTCACAAATGGTTTCCTTCAGATCCACTACACACGCTACCAGATCATCTCTGGTTTTATCAGCTTCCCTTAGTTCTAAGACAAATCATCCTTATCCTCCATAAGGTTATGATAGGCATCAATCAATACATTAGATAAAGACATAAGTTTCTTAGGAGTGTAGGATTTCAGATTTCTCTGAACATCCCTGAAAGTTACCTCTTTGTTGTCATTATCTTCGTCATAATCTGATTGGGCCATCAAAGCAAAAGTTGAGTCATATTCATTTTTCTCGCTTTCAACTGCCATCATGGAACTATTGCTAGTATCAGTTTCATCTTCAGACTCACTAGAGAAATCTCCCTATGCTGCAAGAGCCTGTTTCACCACATTGTCAGCAGATCTCTTTCTTTTGAAGTCCTTGAGAGGAACTGGGTTCCTGTTAGCTGTTTTCTCAGGGTTCTTTTCACGACCCTAACCCGAACTCGGTCATGATGGCGCCTTTCGTGAAGACAAGGCCAGCCGACACTTTCCATTTTCCAATTATTAATAGTTAAGCATTTAAGAAAGCGGTCTAAACATGATAAAATAAATCCGAAAATAACAATGATAACATAAATACGCGGAAGAACACCCATGCGCATCCCTAACCGGGGTGCCACTAGTCATAAGCATCTATAAGTCATAATACAATTCTGCTAAATCCATAACTAGTATAACCGTCTGAAAGGAAATAGAAGCGATAAAGAAGTAGAGACACGGGGCTGCGGACGTCAACAGCTACCTCGTAATCTCCGAAAGCCCGTTTGAAGCTGGAGGAATTAGCACTCGGGAGAGGAACCAGCTATGCCTGAATCTGCACATAGGGTGTAGGGAGTAAAGTGAGTACTCCAACTTAGTGAGTAACAAATGTAAATAACGACTGAAAGTAAGAAAACACGTAAGGCACAAGGCATTCTATAATAAAGCAGTAAAACCATTTAAACGCAGTAAAACAGTGAAAAGTCAAGTAAAATCCTCTTTCAACAAGTAAACAAGTAATTGACAGGTAATTAAGGTTAAGTAAATAAATAGAAGTTCGCCCATCGGGCACAGTATCACCACATCCGCCCTCGGGCAACATATCAGAACAATAACAGCTCCTCGGGCTCAATCTCACATCACAATGGGTACCCGCGCTCACTGGGGGTGTGCAGACTCCTAGAGGGGCCCCTTACGGCCCAAGCGCAATATCAAGCCATCTTGTGGCATCAAAATTAGGCCTTCGGCCTCATATCAATCAAGCAACCTCGTGGCGTACATATCTCAGGCCCTCGCCCTCAAATCAGTATTTCCTCAAAACATAGGCCCTCAGCCTTACTCAGTCAAAAATCATCACTAGCCTCTCGGGCAGTAGTAAAACAGTGTTCCTCAGCTCAAACATCATTTAAAATATCATTCAAGTCTTTAAAACTGGGTAAACATGGCTGAGTAGTAAAACAGTAGAAAATAACATGACTGAGTTCAAGTAATAAGTCAAAACATTAAGGAAACAGTAATAAAAATCCCTGAAGGGTTCAAAATAGTTGGTACGAAGCCCAAATATGGCATTCAGCCCAAATCATGATGATATCAAATAAGTTTCAGTCAAATACGCGGTATTATCATCAACCGGGACGGACCAAGTCACAATCCCCAATAGTGCATGACCCCACGCTCGTCATCAAGCGTGTGTCTCACCTCAATATAGCACTATGATGTGCAATCCGGGGTTTCAAACCCTCAGAACATCATTTACAATCATTAATTACCTCGAACCGGCTAAATCTCTAGCTCGTGATGCCTTTGCCCCTAGAATCGACCTCCACACGCGTCGAATCAATCGAAAATCAGAACGAGGATGTCAAAATAAGCTAAGAGAACGAAGCCCAAGCGAAAACAATTAATAAAGGGCACAAATTCCGAAATTACCAGAACGTGACCCCCGGGCCCATGTCTCGAAATTCAGAAATTTTTATACTAATAAATTCCTTATCTTCCCACGAGTTCATACATATCAAAAGTTCTCAAATCCGACCCCAAATGGTCCTCCAAATCCTCAATCGAAAGTCCAAATTTCCAAGCCCTAGTTCTTCAATTTTTAGCTTAAGTTCCATAATTTTCTAGGTGGAATTCACATAATAATCGAGCTTTAAGTCCAAGAATCTTACCTCCCAACGATTCCCCTTGAATCCCTCTTCAATCTCCTTCAAAAATCTCCAAAAACGATCAACTATGGAGGAAATAAACCCAATCCTCGTGGACAAGACGAGTTTTAAAACCTTCTGCCGAGGCATAAATTCCTTCTTCGCGAACGCGGTCAAAACCTCGCGTTCGCGAAACAGAAAAACAACTTTGACCAAAATCCTCCTTCGTGAACGCGACACGACCATCGCGAATGCGATGCTCTACACAGTAGGGCTGTGCACGGATCGGATTGGATCGTATTTAGCCTATTTCGGATTCGGATTTCGGATTCTGAAAAGGGCAATCCGAATCCGATCCGAATTAACATTGGATTGGATCGGATTTTAAACTTTGGATCGGATAATTTTTCGGATTGTCGGATCGGATTGTCACAAAAATTTTCAACAATTTAAAGTTCATTCGGTGTCTCTATCTCATCTTCCATCTACCAAAACAAACAAAAAAATCAAAATAAAATCAAAAGTTGAAGAATAGAACATGAAATAGACATAAAAGACAGAGGAGAAGAGAAGAGAGGCGGAAGAAAGAGACATAAAATCAAAGTAAAATCGGAAGTTTGAGTCATTGAAACTCTTTTAGTCTTCACTGAAGAGAAGAGAGGTGCAAGAGAGGCGGAAAAATCTAAGTGAGTGAGGGGGTGTGTGAAAAATGAATAAGCATAACCCTAAAATTTTAGTGTGTATTTATATAGGTACATATAATTTCGGATATCGGATCGGATGATTAAAATCATACCAATCCGAATCCAATCCGAAAATCCGAAATTTCATAAAACACAATCCGTATCCAATCCGAAAATCCGAAATTTGAAATCCGAAAATCCGAAATAGAGTGGATCGGATCGGATTTCGGATATCCGATCCAAATGCACAACCTTGCTACACAGACGAACCTTCGCGAGCGTGTTCCATCCATTGCGAACGCGATGGGTTAATTCCACTGAAGCTCAGCCTCTCAATTCCTTCTACGCGAACGTGACTATACACCCGCGAACGTGATGCACAATTTCGTAGCCCTTCGCGAACGCGTAACCTTCCTCGCGAACGCGAAGGGTAAATACCTGCAATTTCTGCAACTTCCTTAACTTCAAAATGATCCGATTGACCACCCGAAACTCACGCGAGGCCCCCGAGATCTCAACCAAGGGCACAAACACATCCTAATACCTTATTCAAACTTATTCCAATCATCAAAACACCTCAAATAACATCAAATCACCCAAAACACATTGAATTCAAGCCAAATTTTCTAAAATTTTCCAAATTACGCTTTTGATAAAAAACCAACCAAACCATGTCCGAATGACCTGAAATTTTGCACACACATCCTAAATGACACAACGGAACTACTGTAACTCTAGGAATTCCATTCCGAATCCTATATCAAAATCTCGCCTATCGACCGGAAATCGTCAAAATATCAACTTCATCAATTCAAGCCTAAATCTACTCTGAACCTCCAAAACTCATTCCGATCACTCTCCTAAGTCACAAATCACCTCCCGAAGCTAACCTAACCATTGTAATTCACTTTTGAACCCTCTAACACATAAGTCAATATCCGGTTGACTTTTTCATCTTAAGCTCTCTCAAAAGAGACTAAGCATCTCAAACCTTACCAAATTCCTTCCGGATTCGATCCAACCAACCCGATATCACATAACACGGATAAATAAAGCATAAAGAACCAGAAATGGAGAAAACAGAGCGGTACCTCATGAGACGACTGGCCGGGTCGTCACATCCTCCCCAATTTAAACAAACATTTGTCCTCAACGAGTCAAGAAACATACCTGAAGCCTTAAACATGTGAGGATATCTGTTTCGCATCTCTCGCTCGGTCTCTCAGATAGCCTCCTTCACGGGCCAACCTCTCCACTACACTTTCATTGAAGCTATATCCTTTGACCTCAACTTCGAACCTGACGACCCAAAATAGCTACTAGCTCCACATCATATGTCAAATCATCATCCAACTGAACCGTGCTGAAATCCAGAACATGAGACGGATCCCCAATATACTTCCGGAGCATAGAAACATGAAATACCTGATGCACACTCAACAAGCTGGGTGGCAAAGCAAGCTCATAAGCCACCCCCCCCCCCAAATCCTCCGAAGAACCTCAAAAGGCCTAATGAACCGCAGACTCAATTTCCCTTTCTTCCCAAATCTCATAACACCCTTCATGGGTGAAACCTTCAACAGAACCTTCTTTCCAACCATATAGGACACATCTCAAACCTTCCGGTCAGCATAACTCTTTTGTCTCGACTACGCTGTACGAAGCCTCTCCTGAATCACCTTCACCTTTTCTAAAGCATCCTGAACCAAGTCTGTCCCCAATAGCCTAGCCTCACTCGGCTCAAACCAACCAACTGGAGATCTACACTGCCTCCCGTACAAAGCCTTATATGGAGCAATCTAAATACTCGACTGGTAGTTGTTGTTATAAGCAAACTCTACAAGCGTTAAAAACTAATCCCATGACCCTTCAAAATCAATGACACAAGCACGCAACATGTCCTCCAATATTTGAATAGTACGCTCGGACTGCCCGTCCGTCTGAGGATGAAAAGCTATGCTCAACTCAACCTGAGTACCCAACTCTCGCTGCACAGACCTCCAAAATTGCGAAGTAAACTGAGTGCCCCTATCTGAAATGATGGAAATTGGGACACCATGAAAACGAATAATCTCCCGAATATAGATCTCTGCCAACTGCTCTGAATAATAGGTAGTATACACAGGAATGAAGTGCACGGACTTGGTCAGCCGATCCACAATCACCCAAACAACATCAAACTTCCTCAAAGCCCGTGGAAGTCCAACTACAAAGTCCATAGTGATCCTCTCCCACTTCCACTCTAGAATATCTATCCACTGAAGCAAGCCACCCGGTCTCGGATGCTCATATTTCACCTGCTAACAATTGAGACACCGAGCTACAAATCCCATAATATCTTTCTTCATTCTTCTCCACCAATAGTGCTGCCTCAAATCCTGATACATCTTTGCGGCACTCGGATGAATGGAATACCGCGAGCTATGGGCCTCCTCCAAAATCAACTCCCGAAGCCTATCCACATTGGGCACACAAATATGGCCATGTATCCTCAACACCCCATCATCAGCAATGGTCACATCACTGGCATCATCATGCTGAACTCTGTCCCTAAGGACAAGCAAATGCGGATCATCATACTGGCACTCTCTGATGCGATCATAAAAGGAAGACCGAGAAACCACATAAGCCAACACCCGACTGGGCTTCGAAATATCCAACCTCACGAATCGATTGTCCAAGGCCTGAACATCAACCGCAAAAGGTCTCTCCCCAACTGGAATATATGCCAAACTCCCCATACTCACTGCCTTTCGGCTCAAGGCATCGGCCACCACATTGGCCTTTCCTGGATGGTACAATATAGTGATATCATAATCCTTAAGCAACTCCAACCATCTACGCTGCCTCAAATTAAGATCCTTTTGCTTGAACAAATGTTGAAGACTGTGATGATCAGTGAACACCTCACAACATATGCCATACAAGTAATGCCTCCAAATCTTCAATGCGTGAACTATGGCAGCCAACTCCAAATCATGAACGGGGTAGTTCTTCTCATGGGGCTTCAACTGACGAGAAGAATAAGCAATAACTCTACCCTCCTACATCAATAAACAACCAATACCAACTCTCGAAGCATCACAATACATGGTACATGAACCTGAAGCTGATGGAAAAACTAACACTGGAGCTGTGGTCAAGGCTGTCTTGAGCTTCTGAAAGCTCTCCTCACACTCGTCTGACCATACAAATGAAACACCCTTCTGAGTCAACTTGGTCAAGGGCGATGCGATAGATGAGAATCCCTGAAGGAAACGACGATAATAGCACGCCAAACCAAGAAAGCTACGAATCTCCGTGGATGAGGACGGTCTGGGCCAACTCTGAACCACCTCTATCTTTTTCGGATCAACCTGAATATCCTCGTTGGACACCACGTGCCCCAAGAAAGCCATTGAACTGAGCCAAAACTCACACTTAGAGAATTTTGCATAAAGCATTTTCTCCCTCAATCTCTATAACACGACTCTCAAATGCTTTGCGTGCTCCTCTTGACTACGCGAATATACCAAAATATCATCAATGAAGACTATGACAAACGAATCAAGATAAGGCTAGAACACGCTGTTCATCAAATACATGAACGTTGTTGGGGCATTGGTCAGCCCAAAAGACATCACCAAGAACTCATAATGACCATATCGGGTCCTGAAAGCCATCTTAAGAATATCCAAGTCCCTGATCTTCAACTGGTGATAACCTTAACGGAGATCAATCTTGGAGAACACCCTCGCTCCCTGAAGCTGGTCGAATAAATCATCAATCTTGGAGAACACCCTCGCTCCCTTGGCAAAGGATACTTGTTCTTAATTGTTACCTTGTTCAATTGCCTATAATCAATGCACATTCTCATTGTGCCATCATTCTTCTTCACAAACAGAACCGCGCACCTCAAGGTGCCACACTAGGTCGGATGAACCCCTTATCAAGGAGTTCCTGAAGTTGCTCCTTCAACTCCACTGGTGCCATACGGTATGGCGGGATAGAAATGGGCAAAGTGCCCAGCACTAGGTCAATACCAAAATCAATATCCCTGTCCGGTGGCATGCCCGACAGGTCTGCAGGAAACACATCTGGAAAATCCCTCACAATAGGGACAAAATCAATACTTGGAGCCTCAGCTCCGACATCCCTCACAAACGCTAGATATGAAAGACAACCCTTCCCAACCATTCACTGGGCCTTCAAGAAAGAGATCACTCTACTAGGAACATAATCGGTCACACCTCGCCACTCGATCTGTGGTACACCTGGCATAGCCAATGTGACTGTCTTAGCATGACAGTCTAGAATAGCACGACACGAAGATAATCAATCCATGCCCAAAATGACATTAAAATCCACTATGCTCAATAGTAATAGATCCACTCGGGTCTCCAAACCCCTAATAGTCACCACACACGACCGGTACACATGGTCTACAACAACAGTATCGCCCACCGGGGTAGATACGTGAACAGGTAAAGCAAGAAACTCACGGGGTGTACCCAAATAACGAGAAAAATATGATGACATATAAGAAAAGGTGGAACCGAGATCAAATAGTACAGAGGCATCTTTGTGGCAGACTGAAACAGTACCTATAATGACAACATTTGAAGCAATAACATCGGGTGTACCTGGGAGTGCATAGAAATGGTCCTGACTTCCTTCTGATCGACCTCCCCCTCTAGGGAGACCCCTGGCTGACTGACCTCCACCCCTAATTGGCTGGGCGGGTGGTGACGAAGCAGCTGGCACTGAAGCCGATGACTGACCTCTCTTCTGAGATAAACTAGCAAAATGACGAGGACACTGCCTCTACATGTGACCTATCTCAACACACTCATAACAACTCCCAGGTGTTGGAGAAGGGGACTGAAGGGAACCCCTCGCACCGGAGTGACTAGTAGATGCACTAGGCATAGAAGAGCCCTGAACTGATGGAGCACGAGTCAAACTCTGAGTTGGAAGGGCACTAAGTGATGACTGGCCCTGATGAGAACCGTTATAACCATGACCCGACGATGCCCCACGATAACCTAGGCGAGCAGGCTGAGCATGCCTAAATAGACAGCCTTTGTCGTGCTGAAACTGACCCCTCGAGAAGAACCATTGTAACTACCAGATCCTCGAGGGCTCTTGGCCTCCCTTTCCTCTCACTCCTAGCGATGAACAGACTCAATCTCACGTGCAATATCCACAACCTCCTCGAAAGTAGCACCAGTCACCCCTTCCCTGGTCATGAAATACGGAGCTGATAAGTATGACCATCAACAAACCTCCTAATCCTCGCTCTATCCGTCGGGACCAACCAGGGAATGACGAGCCAACTCAGAGAACCTCAACTCATACTGCGACACGGTCATCTCCCCCTGACGCAACCACTCAAACTGCCTACGCAACTCCTCTCTACGAGACTGCGGCACATACTTCTCCAGAAAAAGAATAGAGAACTGCTGCTAGGTAAGGGGTGCTGCACCAACAGGCCTACGCCTATCAAAATCCTCCCACCAAGTGAAAACAGCTCCTGAAAACTGGTAGGTAGTGAAAGCGACCCCGCTGGTCTCCAGAATACCCGTTGTACGAAGCATCCTCTGACACTTATCTAAGAAACCCTGGGCATCCTCTCCCTCTACACCACTGAAGGTCGGAGGTTGAAGCCTACCAAATCTCTCCCCTACGCTGCTCATCCTCTAGCATGGCAAGAACTACATAGTCCTGAGCAGCTGCAACCGGCCGGACTGGATGTGCCCCCGGCGTTTGAAGTCCCTGTATGACCTGCTCAGGTGTGCAAGCGGTGGGAGTGTGATTGTCTCCCTCGACCTGAGAAGTAGCTGCGACTGTAGTGGCTGAAACCGCCTGAGCCAGGCCAGTGCAAACTGATAAGATCTGAGCTAAGGCCTCCTAAAGACCCGGAATCACTATGGGCACGGCTGGTGCCTGGGCTGGTGATGCTGGAGCATCCATAGCTGGGACCTGGTCCTGAACTAGGGTAGCTGGTGGATCTACAGGTATTGCCCTTGCTGCTCTGCCTCTACCACGACCACGACCGCGTCATCGGCCTTTAGTGGCCACAACTGATGGCATTGGTGGTCGTCCATCTTGTCCGGTAGCACGTGGCCTCACCATCTGTGAGAGAATAGAATAACAGAATTTTAGTACTCGGATCGACAAGTTCGCACGACAAGAATTTCAAGAATATGAATTTTTTCCTAAAGGTTCTACAGCCTATCGAGGATAAATACAGACGTCTCCGTACCGATCCGCGAGACTCTACTAAACCTGCTTATGACTCGTGAGACCTATGTAACCTAGGCTCTAATACCAACTTGTCACGACCCTAACCCAGACCCAAACGTGATGGCGCCTCTCGTGAAGACAAGGTCAGCCGACACTTTCCATTTTCCAATTATTAACAGTTAAGCATTTAAGAAAACGGTCTAAACATGATAAAATAAATCCAAAAATAACAACGATAATATAAATACGCGGAAGAACACCCATACACAGCCCTAGCCGGGGTGTAACTAATCATGAGCATCTATAAGTCATAATACAATTCTGCTAAATCCATAACTAGTACAACTGTTTGAAAAAAATAGAAGTGATAAATGAGTAGAGACACGGGGCTGCGGATGTCCACATCTACCTCGTAATCTCCGAAAGCCCGCCTGAAACTAGAGGAATTAGCACTCGGGAGCAGAACCAGCTACACCTGAATCTGCACACGAGGTGCAGGGAGTAAAGTGAGTACTCCAACTCAGTGAGTAACAAATGTAAATAACAACTGAAAGTAAGAAAACACGTAAGGCACAAGACATTCTATAATGAATCAGTAAAACAGTGAAAAGTCAAGTAAAATCCTCTTTCAACAAGTAAACAAGTAATTGACAGGTAATTAAGGTTAAGTAAACAAATAGAAGTTCGCCCCTCGGGCACAATATCACCACATCCGCCACTCAGGCAACATCTCAGAACAATAATAGCCCCTCGGGCTCAATCTCATATCACATGGGTACCCACGTTCACTGAGGGTGTACATACTCCTGGAGGGGCCCCTTACGGACCAAGCGCAATATCAATCCATCTCGTGGCATCAAAACTAGGCCCCCGGCCTCATATCAATCAAGCCACCTTGTGGCATACATATCTCAGGCCCTCGGCCTCAAATCAGTATCAGTGTTTCCTCACAACATAGGCCCTCGGCCTTACTCAGTCAAAAATTATCACAAGCCTCTCGGGCAATAGTAAAACAGTGTTCTTCAGCTCAAACATCATTTAAAATATCATATAAGTCTTAAAAACTGGATAAATATGGTTGAGTAGTAAAACAGTGGAAAATAACATGACTGAGTTCAAGTAATAAGTCAAAACATTGAGGAAACAATAATAACAATCCTCGAAGGGTTCAAATAGTTGGCACGAAGCCCAAATATGGCATTCAGCCCAAATCATGATGATAGAAAATAAGTTTCAGTCAAATACGCGATAAAATCATCAACCGGGACGGACTAAGTCACAATCCCCAATAGTGCACGACCCCACGCTCGTCATCAAGCGTGTGTCTCACCTCAATATAGCACTACGATGTGCAATCCAGGGTTTCAAACCCTCAGAATATCATTTACAATCATTACTCACCTCGAACCGGCTAAATATCTAGCTCGCGACGCCTTTGCCCCTCGAATTGGCCTCCACGCGCGTCGAATCTATCCAAAATAGAACGAGGACGTCAAAATATGCTAGGAAACAAAGCCCAAGCGAAAACAATCAATAAAGGCACAAATCCCGAAATTTCCAAAACCCGACCCCCAATCCCACGTCTCGAAATTCAGAAATTTTTACACCAATAGATTCCTTATCTTCCCACGAGTTCATACATATTAAAAATTCTCAAATCCGACCTCAAATGGTCCCCCAAATCCCCAATCAAAAGTCCAAATTTTCAAGCCCTAGTTCTTCAATTTTTAGCTTAATTTCCATAATTTTCTAGGTGGAATTCACATAATAATCGAGTTTTAAGTCCAAGAATCTTACCTCTCAACGATTCTCCTTGAATCCCTCTTCAATCTCCTTCAAAAATCTCCAAAAACAATCAACTATGGAGGAAATAAACCCAATCCTCACGGACAAGACGAGTTTTAAAACCTTCTGTCCAGGCATAAATTCCTTCTTCGCGAACGCGATCAAAACCTCGCGTTCGCGAAGCACAAAAATAACGTTGACCAAAATCCTCTTTCACAAATGCGACACAACCACCACGAATGCGATGCTTTACCTAGACGAACCTTCGCGAACTCGTTCCATCCATCGCGAATGCGATGGGTTAATTCCACTAAAGCTCAGCCTCTCAATTCCTTTTACGCGAATGCAACTACACGCCCGCGAACGTGATGCACAAGCTCGCAGCCCTTCGCGAACGCGTAACCTGCCCCGCGAACGCGAAGGGTAAATACCTGCAACTGTTGAACCTGCAATTTCTGCAACTTCCTTAACTTCAAAATGATCCGATTGACCACCTGAAACTCACCCGATGCACCCGGGACCTCAGCCAAAGGCACAAACACATCCTAATATTTTATTCAAACTTATTCCAATCATCAAAACACCTCAAATAACATCAAATCACCCAAAACACATCGGATTCAAGCCAAATTTTCTAAAATCTTCCGAATTACGCTTTTGATCGAAAACCTAACCAAACCACGTCTGAATGACCTGGAATTTTTCACACACATTCCAAATGACACAACGGAACTACTGCAACTCTCGGAATTCCATTCTGACCCCTATATCAAAATCTCGCCTATCGATCGGAAATCGCCAAAATATCAACTTCACCAATTCAAGCCTAAATCTACTCCGAACCTCCAAAACTCATTCTGATCACTCTCCTAAGTCACAAATCACCTCTCGAAGTTAACCGAACCATCGGAATTCACTTCCGATCCCTCTAACACATAAGTCAACATCCGATTGACTTTTTCAACTTAAGCTCCCTCAAAAGAGACTAAGTGTCTCAAACCTTACAAAATTCCTTTCGGATTCGATCCGGCCAAGCCAATATCACATAAAACGGATATACAAAGCATAAAGAAGCAAAAATGGGAAAAACGGAGCGGTACCTTATGAGACGACTGGTCGGGTCGTTACAGTTGTACTTGGAGAATTCTTGCTTCAAGAGAGGACAATCTTTGATGAAATGTCAAGGCTTTCCACACTTATGACAGAGATCATAGTTTTTTAGTTTGCTAGAGCTGCCCCTTTTTAGCATTTCTCCATTTCTTCTGACCATCTTCTGAAATCTTTTGGTTAAGTAAGCCATGTCACTGTCTTCCTCACCTCAGTCATTGCTATCAGCTTTGAGTACCAGATTCTTTTCTTTCTTTGGTTCTCTTCTTTTATTGTCTATCTTCCTCTTCATCTCGTAGGTCTTCCTCTTCATCTCGTAGGTCTTCAGATTTCCAATCAGCTCTTCTATGGTCAGCTCTTGCAAGTCCTTTGATTCAGTATTAGCATTCACCTTGCTTTCCCAAGGGCTAGGCAGAATACTGAGGATTTTCCTCACTAGTTTGTTCCTAGGAATGGTTTCACCAAGTGAGTGTAACTCATTTATGATGGAAGTAAATCTTGTGTGCATATCTTGAATAGATTCATCGTCATTCATCCTGAAGATTTCAAACTCGGTAGTGAGCATATCGATCTTAGATTGTTTTACTTGGGTGGTTCCCTCATGAGCTGTTTGCAAAACTTCCCATATCTCCTTAGCAGTGTCACAAGCGGAGATTCTATTGTATTCTTCATGTCCTATTCCACATACCAGAATCTTCTTGGCACGAAAATTCTTCTCCACCACTTTTTTGTCTGCGCCGGTGTATTCTTTACTGGTTTTTGGCATTGAGAATGGAAGTTCTTCCGGTAGCTTTGTTGGAACATAAGGACCGTCACATATGACATTCCATAATTCAGAATTCTCAGCCATGATAAAATCCTTAGACATATCTCTACTTTCCCACTTTAGGTGATTGAGACACAAAATTTTAAAAAATTCTTTTTAAAAAAAAATTATGTTCTAAAATAAATATAGATATATGTATAATTATAAATTATCTCATTAAGCGTAAAATAAAAAAATTTAATATTAAATTATTTCTAGAGATGAAAAAATATCAATCTTTTTTAAAAAGGTTTAAAAAGAAAGTGCATCAGATAGAAAAGGAATACTATAATTTATTTATTTTCCTAGATCAACATGTGATATGAATGTGGTGACTCACAAAGACAAGATAATGATTCTTTCTTTTTCTCTTTGCTACTTTTTTTTCCCTCCATATTCTTTCACATCAACGTGTGGTTTGCATGTTTGTGGGGTTCGAGAATAATGTGCTTGTTTTTCTTCTTTCTCCATTTGCTTCTCTGAGTTAAATTTTTTATGACGAAACAAAATTTTACATATAAAGTTGATTTACAAATAAAGTTATCTTCTAAGATATAAAGATTGGTAACATATTATTAGGGATGGCAATGGTGTGGGGCGGGTCGGTTTTACTCTTATGCGGGTAGGGGCGGGGCGGGACGGATAATTTTAAAAAATTTCAAGGCGGGGCGGTTTTACTCTTATGCGGGTAGGGGCGGGTCGGGACGGATAATTTTAAAAAATTCAAAGCGGGGCGGGGCAGGTTGCAACTTGCGGGTTTAATGCGGATTGAATGCGAGGCAACTTTGAATTTTATCTATTTTAAAACAAACAATCATTTTAATTTCAATTTCACATTCTTCTTCACTAGCATAAATATTATTTTGATTTATAATTAATCAATTTGCATAAGTCTCACCAACATGATATATTGGGATTCAAATGTATGATTTTCTTTTGCCACGGAACTGACCCGCAGGAACATTAAAGAAAAATTTTCACTTATTCTTACACTAACATTTCCTTACTATAAGTCTACAGAAAACCTTTATAGATAGCTTTTAATGAGAAAGTAGAGACCATAAGAAAATTTTCAAAATGATAATTTAATCAAGTGATCAAATGTATAATTGGAACTGTTTAAAATTATATTTTTAGAACTGTTTTTAAAATAAATATCCTCAAATTGTAACTACAAAACATAATTTTTGCAAAAAGAATTAATATACTAGTAACTTTTAAAAAACTTAAACAAACACCAATTTGAAAATTTTCTAAAGCAAAGTATTGAAAATTCATGGACGATATGCCAGGCGTTAAACGTCCATGAATTGCTCAAATTCAAAAAAAGAATTGTTAGCACAAAGTGCGCCGTTCCACACACTGTCAAACTAGTTTGTTTTAAAAAATATTAAAGAAAAAAGAAAAAAAATTAAGTGGGGCGGGGGTTGAAATTTTTTTGTGGGTTTTGTCAATCCTGCCCCGCAGCCCCCTCCCCCGCTCCATTATCATCCCTACATAATATCCATAATATAGTATGGGAGTATATGGAAGTTGTGGTTGTGATGGTTACAACAACAACGTAGTATAATTTTAGGAGGATAGTGTGTACGCAGCTTTACCATGAAGGAAGAGATGTTGTTTCCGATAGAACTCCCGCGCACGCAAAGCACAATTATAACAGTTCTAAAAGGAAATATAGCAGTGAAAAAAGACATAAAAGAGAATAGTATCATTATCAAGATAATAAGATAACAGAAGCAATAGAAGTAACATGTAATAGTAGAAATCTAAGGGTAAGAGAATACAAGAATAATACTTAAGCTACTAGTACGGCAGAGAGAAATGCTCGATTACCTACTAGTCTTTTACCCTGATTCTCGTCCTCCACACCTTGTTATCAAGGTCATGGCCTCACTATAGTAGAGATGTGTCATATTAATTAGAGCAAATAACATGAAAATCACATAATCATAGCAGAAATGACTGGCAACTCTACATGATGATACAGAGTCTCTTCATCATTCAGTGTAAAGCATCAATCTATATAGAATAGGAGAAGCAAATTCATATTATTATGCCAAGTGTCAAAATAATAATCTATCTATATAGAATAGGAGAAGCAAATCCATATTATTATGCCAAGTGTCAAAACAATAATTGAACATGTGTTAAATTTTAGGACAAACCTCCAACTAATTTAGAGGTTCAAAAATAATTTAAAATAGAAAATAAGTCCAATTTTAAAATTCTAATTCAGTTTATATCAACATCCGAGTCCCACATTTTTGGATATTTTTTTTATTTGTTAAAATAAGTTCAAAGTCCCACGTTTTTAGGTTGTTTTTTATTTGTTAAAACAATTTCAAGAAATTAAAAACTTCCAATTCAGTTTCATCAATATTGAGTCCCACGTTTATTGGACTATTTTTTTTAATATTTGTTAAACCTGAAAAATCAAAGTAAAAAACTACTTTGATCCACGTTAGAAACTGACTTCCATTTTTGGAATTTGATTCACAAAGAAACAGGAAGAAATAATTAAAAAAAAAAAAACCACGATCATCTTCCCAAACGTGAGTATCATAACCTAATCTCATAACTTATCCACTTTCGCCATAACTACAAACAATGTTTTTAATTGTACATGTATTAAATTTTAGGACAAACCTCCAACTACTTTAGAGGTTCAAAAATAATTTAAAATAGAAAATAAATCCAATTTAAAATTCTAATTCAGTTTATATCAACATCCGAGTCCCACATTTTTGGCTATTTTTTTATTTGTTAAAATAAGTTCAAAAGTCCCACGTTTTTGTGCTGTTTTTTTATTTGTTAAAACAAGTTCAAAAAATTAAAAACTTCCAATTCAGTTTCATCAATATCGAGTCACACATTTATTGGACAGTTTTTTTTAATATTTGTTAAACCTGAAAAATCAAAGTAAAAAAAACTACTTTGATCCACGTTAGAAACTGACTTCCATTTTTGGAATTTGATTCACAAAGAAACAGGAAGAAATAATTAAAAAAAAAAAAAAACCACGATCATCTTCCCAAATGTGAGTATCCTAACCTAATCTCATAACTTATCCACTTTCGCCATAACTACGAACAATGTTTTTAATTGAACATGTGTTAAATTTTAGGACAAACCTCAAACTAATTTAGAGGTTCAAAAATAATTTAAAATAGAAAATAAGTCCAATTTTAAAATTTTATTTCAGTTTATATTAACATCCGAGTCCCACATTTTTGGCTATTTTTTTCATTTGTTAAAATAAGTTCAAAGTCCCACGTTTTTGGGCTGTTTTTTTTATTTGTTAAAACAAGTTCAAAAAATTAAAAACTTCCAATTCAGTTTCATCAATATTGAGTCCCATGTTTATTGGACTATTTTTTTTAAATATTTGTTAAACCTGAAAAATCAAAACTACTTTGATCCATGTTAGAAAATGACTTCCATTTTTGGAATTTGATTCACAGAGAAACAGGAAGAAATAATTAAATAAAAAAACAAAAACAAAACAAAACCCACGATCATCATCCCAAACGTGGGTATCCTAACCTAATTTCATAACTTATCCACTTTCTCCATAACTATAAATAATGTTTTATGCGGCTCCTCATTTTAATTTCTTTTCCATTCCCTTTTTTCTGTGCTCAGAACACAGAACTTTGCAAATATAGCTACAACATTAGACAAAATTCAAGTAACTCGATATAATAGAATTTGAAAGTTAGAGTGGTTCAAATGTGAAAAATCCCCGTTGGTTTCAAGCCTGAAATACCATATTGTATAGAGTTGATTTTACAGGATATGAAGGTGACGTATTCATAATTGATTTTTTTATACTTCCTCTTCTCTGCTGTTATAATTCATAAATTTTCGGCAATTTTCAATTCAATGAAACTTTCCATGTAAAACTACTTGTGCAGTACCCTTACTCTTTCTGTTTCTAACGTTACTTTCACAATTGTGTATGAATTTTCAGAAATCCTCAAATACATGAAACTATCTATATGAAATGATTATATGGAGTATCCTTATTTATATTAATGTGAAGTATCTTCTTTTGAGGTAACGTATTCATAATTGATTTTTTTATACTTCCTCTTCTCTGCTGTTATAGTTCATAAATTTTCGACAAGTTTTAACTCAATGAAACTTTCTATGTAATACTACCTGTGTAGTACCCCTACCTGTGTAGTACCCCTACCTGTGTAGTACCCTTAGTTCTCTTTCTGTTTCTAACGTTACTTTTACAACTGTGTATGAATTTCCAGAAATCCTCAAATACATGAGACTATCTATGTGAAACGATTATGTGGAGTATCCTTATTTCTATTTATGTGGAGTATCTTCGTTTGAATTTACTACTTTTTTTGTTGAGGTTGATGAACCAACTAGGAAAATAATTGCTCAGACGATTCCTAAAATGTTTGTAGGGTCAGTTCCTATATAGGAAGAGATGGATAGCAACAAATCTGTCATTTTGATTAAAAAAATACAACGGGCGGATGCAAATACTAAATTTATAATGCTTAAAAGAATTTACTAATAAAGTTTTGGAATAATGCAACACTATCCTTCAGAATAATCATTCCCTGATTGCGCATGTATACACTAGGAATTTGATATATCAGAAAATGAAATTTTGTAAGTTTATTTATTTCTTCTGTTTAAGTTGTTGGTGATACGTATTGCCAAAACATTAGATAAATGTCTTAATTGGGTGAGGCAGTTGGAAAAGTTTTATTCTATAAAATGTGTCATTATGTTCGAATAATTCTATCTTATTATCATAACATGTTCACTCCGAAAAGTTTACATGTAGGAAAAATTCTACCTTTCATATGGTTTGCATTGTGTGTAAGATTCAATACAAAATCGTTGTTGCATGTGCGCACATGCAGGATTTAATCTTACTAGAGGAAGGTCTAAGGTTAGTTCTGGTGGTTCCTTTTCCTTTGTTGTCTTTCCATAATAAGTAGATCTTTCTCTATATAATATGAAGGGTTGTTTCGTAATAGAATTCTCTCATGTGAGTGAAGACAAAAAGATAGCATGGTTATAGTTTCTCCGTTTCCTTTGTTGTCTTTCCATAATAAGTAGATCTTTCTCTATATAATATGAAAGGTTGTTTCGTAATAGAATTCTCTCATGTGAGTGAAGACAAAAAGATAGCATGGTTACAGTTTTATTATTTGTTGTGTGCTAAGTCTTCTTATCTAGAGGTGATTATTCTAATCTGTCTTTTTATCTATCATTGTTTGGAACTATGTAGGTTATTGTATCTATAATTCTCCTATTTGCATACCTGTGTTTATGATGCTATGTTGATTAAATACAGGATTTGTAGTATGATGTGCTTATTTCTTTCAATTTTCGGCTAACAAACGGGAGGTCATGTGAGTGTTTATGCTAAAAAATTTAAAGAAATTGTTGATGAAGCTGCGAGATTACATCAGCAGTCGTTAAAGTTAACATTAGTTATTCATACTAATAAGGTGGATGACCTTTCTTACATCTTGATTTACTAAAATATAGCAGAATTTAGTTATGCTCTTAAAACTATAAGGGACATTAGAAGTTTTATTTGATTTTACTGCTATGATAACCTATGACCTTTATCGGATAAATTTAGAGAGACAATGGAGAAAGCTATATGGGATAATGTCATGGAATTATGATAAAGGATTAACCTTGATATAACCGAGTTATTGACCTAATGAGAGAAGCAACAGATGAACTTTTGTAGCTTGACTCCTCAGAGCTATAAACAAGAGATTAATGAATAGATAGAGACATTTTCTGTAAGGTTTCTGGTCATTAAGTTCATATATCTGATTCTTTCACCGTATGATATGAGCAAGCCCTTTTATCTATCTATCAATTTGACATTAGTCACTTTGCAAAAGTTTTTCTCTCCTGCTAAAGAGGATGAGCTAAAAGTAAATTGTCCAAAATTATTTAGAGAAATAGCTAATATATGTCAGGAAGGGTAAAAAATTTATGCATTTTCATGTAGACTAATCCTTTTAAAGCCAAGTATTGATGTATAATTTCTCAAATATGTTGTAACACCTCTTGGAGATTGATGTCCCTAGCAACAAATTTATACAGACATCTCGATAGAATTTACTTATTTTTCTTTTGGTTTAATTTCTTTTTAATGCGGTCGATAACTTTAGTCTGCAATATATATTTGTTTCTAATATTTCTCTTTGCTCTTTTTTGTTTGAAACGATCTGCGCATCACGCGGGTAAGTATATTAGTTTTTGATAATAAAAATCTGTTTTGGAGAATCAAAGATTGAAAAATGATTTACTCAAGGAATACTTTGTCCCGAATGTTTTTTTTTTTTTTTTTGAGTTGTCAGGGAATATCTTTTTTAAGCTTCATATAAAAAAGTAGTATTTGTTTTAGGGAATCAATGCTTGAAAAATAATTTACTCAAGGAATACTTTATCTCGAAAGTTATCAAAAAAAAAATTCTGCTTTAGGGAATAAAAAATAATTCAACGCAAGGAATACTTTATATGTCCAAAGTTAGGTCGTGTCATCATAACAATCTTAACTTGAGGATATATCAAAAAGTTTTTCTGTGATGACAATTCTAATTTTAAGGTTAACGTCATAACAAGTTGGCATTGTACATGAGATTGTGATTGGTTGTTAGAAATATGGAATGATAGCATTAAATAATCGAAAATTAGTTGGTAATGATTAATATTTTTCCATGTTCTTGAATCCACTGCTAGCTAAATGTAAAATATGATCTGATCTACAAAGACGATTAATGGAGGTTATATTGCTATCTAATTAGAGATGCAATCCAGATATATATTCGTCCCCCGTTTCACTTTATGTTCAATACCTAGAAAAGAAAAGAAAATTCTCTTTAATTATATTTTTGTAAATATTTTTTAATATTTTGAATTGTTCACTAGTGGAGCTCAGTATTTTTTTTTACGCAGTTTCTAAATATATAAATTTTATTTCAAAAAATTTGAAAATTTTATACTTAAAGTTTCAGACAAAAATTAGTTAGTTTAATCGTCATACGCCGAAATGTGTAACATAAAATGAACATAGGAAATACTTATTGAATTCGGAAAGATTGTTAGGAAATTGTTTCACGAGTATATGCACTTAAGGTATTGAAACAAGGGATTTTTACCTATCTATACCATATATGAAACCTTATTATCCTCAATGTTTAAGGTTTGTGTTTATTACATTTAAGCATACCAAATTACCATTTCTATACGATAATTCAAATTATGGGCATAATTAATGCTTTATTTATATTAGGCGTTAATTTAGGAGCGTATATTCTCCCATTTTCGTTTACCCGCCTCTCTCTCCTCCCACCCCCATACCTCCCACGTTTCTCTCTCCCCTGGACTCGACGACCTCAAACGGATTTAACGGAATTCAATTATGACTGAAACGCCTCTGTTTTTCGAAGAAGAAAGGGTTCGTTTGATTTTTGTTTTCAGGTGGGAACGACTGTTATCTTGGGAGCTAGGGTGGTTTTTGATTTTTCTCCTTCTGGTTTTCACTTTGAGTTCATTCATAGAGAGAGATCTGAAGATTTCCAACTTTCCCTTCTGATTTTGTTCGTTCATATAAAAACAGAAACAATTTATTCGTAAGATCTGACGAGCGTCGTTTTCCCCCTCCCATTTCTTTCTCTTCTACATTCTTTCTTCTTCTCAAAAAATACAGAGAAATGTTGGTTTATTTGTCATAAAACAGCATGGGCGATATGTTAGTGTCGATCTAATTAATGGAAAAAGACGTGATACTAAATCACTTCTAAACTTCTTCTCATATTTCTTGATTGGAATGATATGAATTGCTTTTTTGGCAGCTTTTATTTGTAGTTTTTTGTAGAAATTTTGTAGATGAAGAGCCAATTGTAGAAATGTGACATCCACAATTAATCTGCAAATTGTCTGCAAAATTTTACAAAAACTACAAATTAACTACATTTAACCTACATTATAACTACAATCTGGAAACAATTTACACATGAAAGTTCTTCAAGTTGGAATTGGCCACAGCTACATTTCTTGTTTTCTTGAAAGAAATTTTGTAGTTTTTTTTAAAGAAATTTTGTAGTCAATATTTTTTTTCAACATAGATTGTAGTTTAATTGTAGTATAAATGTAGTAATTTTGTAGATATCCTTAAAAACAATACAGCTTTATACAACACTAAAACTGATTTGTAGGAATTTTGTAGATGAATAGAAATTTTGTAGTCAACATAGATCGTAGTTTAATTGTAGTATAAATGTAGTAATTTTATAGATACCCTTAAAAACAATACTGCTTTATACATACTTAAACTAATTTATAGTTTATTTGTAGATAAATGTAGGAATTTTGTAGATATTAACATAAAATCAGACTTCATCTTCTCTTCCTTCTTCTTCACAAAAAAAACAGAGAAAATTTTGTAGTCAATATTTTTTTTCAACATAGATTATAGTTTAATTGTAGTATAAATGTAGTAATTTTATAGATACCCTTAAAAACAATACAACTTTATACAATACTTAAACTGATTTGTAGTTTATTTGTAAAAATTTTGTAGATAAGGATTTGTACTGAAAAGAACTATTTTATACAATTATTAAGGATAACACGTCACTACAATTGTGTGTTATATACGTTAATGCATTTATATGGCCATTATGAAGTTTCCATTTTGGTCCTTTACAATATATTATTTTATTCATCCGTAACTGAAGAATAATGACTGAATTAAGACTTTAGTGATTGGATTACCTTTAAAGTTTTTTTTTTTATTTTAGGAATTTTTACCTTCCTATATCACATAAGGAAACAAATATGATGTGAATATGAAAAGATATTTAGTCCCAAATTTTTAGGCGCCTAATTTGGAAGGAATAAGTTATTCAAATATTTATCCCAGATTTGTAGGCGCCTAATTTGGAAGGAATCAGCTCTTAATATTGGGTATTTAATGAATGGTATAAATTTTGTAGGAAAAATATAAACATGGCGGGTAATAATGAAAATATGCACATTTTTAGTAATAAGGTTTCAGATATGGTATAGATAGGTAAAAATTCCCTTGAAACAATTACTATTATTGGAAAGTGGCATGATTGCTAAGCAATAATTTATGTGGAGGGTGAAAAGTGGGGGGAAGTGCACGTTTGGCCACAAATAACATATGTATTTACTTTTAAGCCATCATTTAAAATGTCTTTAGTCTTTAGCCACTGCTTTAATAAATTTTAACTGCCCGGACGAAAATACCCTTCTGCTCATGTCCTTAACTTCAGGACTATATGTCCTTAACTTTTGAACTTGGAACTCTAAGTTCAAGACTTCAGGACTACATGTCATTAACTTTTGAACTTGTAACTCTAAGTTCAGGACTACATGTCCTTAACTTTTGAACTTGGAACTCTAAGTTCAGGATTTCAAGGCTACATGTCCTTAACTTTTGAACTTGGAACTCAAACTTCAAGACCAAGCGTCCTTAACTTTTGAACTTGTAAGTCAAAGTTAAGGACCTATTGTCCTTAACTTTTGAACTTGTAACTGTAAGTTAAGGACTACTTGTCCTTAACTCTTGAACATGTAACTGTAAGTTAAGGACTGCCTGTCCTTAACTTTTGAACTTGGAAATCAAAGTTAAGGACCTATTGTCCTTAACTTTTGAACTTGTAACTGTAAGTTAAGGACTGTCTGTCCTTAACTTTTGAACTTGTAACTGTAAGTTAAGGACTGCATATCCTTAACTTTTGAACTTGTGTCCTTAACTATTGAACTTAACTTTAGGACTTCAAGACTACATTTCCTTAACTTTTGAACTTGAAACTCTAAGTTCAGGACCATGTCCTTAACTTTTGAATTTAATTTTAGGACTTCAAGACTACATGTCCTTAACTTCTGGGAAGAAATTGCATTTCCTGTTTACTCGTTACTTTTTTTCTTATTTTCACAACGTCATATCTTAATCTTTCTTTAAAATCTAGAGCCTCTCTCCATTCTCCTTTTGCTTTTGTAATCGTTCCCTTATGTTCTTCATGCTTGTTTAGCTTATCAACAAGAACTATAACCAAAGACATTTAACATTCAGTAGCATTAATAGAAGTTCGCACCATTTGGTGCTCTCGTTGACCTTCCTTACCAATGGGTGAAGGTGAAGTTCCGAATACACGATTGCGCACCTTAGATGCGGAAATGAAACAGTATAAATACACTTCATTACCGTTTGGGAAAAGAGATAGAAGAAAGGGTAACACAGTCTTTTCATATTAATTTTAATAGACTAGTGGCTACTATTGCTAAGCATTAAAAATGTTGGATAAAAAGTAAATACCAGCTTAAACAGTGGCTACCCCATGCCATTTCTACGAAAAGTGGCTTTCCTAGACTTGCGACCTAAAGTTTCCCGTAGCAAAGGAGATTGAGGGTGTGTTTGGTATGAATGAAAATATTTTACGAAAAATATTTTTCAATTTTTTTTATGTTTGGTTGGCTAAAATGTTTTGGAAAATATTTTTCTCCTATTGAAGAAAAATATTTTCCCTATCAAAAGAAGGGAAAACATTTTCCAAAACTCTTTTTCAGTCTATCTCCATCCTATTCCCCATCTCCACCAACCCACCTCACCCCAAACCACCCCTACCCACCCACCCTAGCCCCTTCCCCCCACCACACCCACTCCAACCACGCACACCACCCATCCTAAATAGAATTATTATTAAGATACTTTCTTTTTATTTGTAGATAGAGTACTTTTTTTTTTATTTTCACAAAATAAGTACATTCTTTTCATGGTGTAGTAAAAATATTTTTTTTCATTTCAAAAAACTAAGTACTTATTTTCTTTTCCTGAAATAGAAAAAGTATTTTTTTTCAATAAAATGAGTACTTTTTTTTCATGATGTAGAAAAAGTATTTTTTTCATTTCAACAAAATGAGTACTTTGTTTTCATGATATAGAAAAAGTATTTACTTCCATTTCAATAAACTAAGTATTTTCTTTTCCTGAAAAAGAAAAAGTATTTTTTTTCAACAAAACAAGTACTTTCATTTCATCATGTAGAAAAAGTATTTTTTTTCCTTCCATTTCAACAAAAAGAGCACTTTCTTTTCATGATGTAGATTTTTTTCCTTCAACAAAATGAGTAATTTTTTTTCATGATGTAGAAATGATACTTTCTTTTTCAATAAAATAAAGTATTTTCTTTTTAGTTATCGAGCTCAAATTTTAATATTATTTTTGTGTGAAAAAGTAAAGCAACACATTAGTTCCTTTGGATTTGCGTGAATTTTGAAAAGAATAATTAAATACTTGAAGAAAATAGAGCCCACGAGGGGGAATGGGGTAGGAGTACAGGAAACATGACGATTTTGGGGAAGGTAGGTTGAGGAGAGTAGCATAAAAAATTATTTCCTAGAAATATTTTATACTCTCTAACCAAACACTAGAAAATATTTTTTGAAAAAAGTTTTTTACTCACCAATCAAACAAGGAAAAATAAGAGATAATACCACTCATTTTTCCAGAAAAAAAAATATTTTTCATGAAAAATATTTTCCTTCGTACCAAACACACCCTTAAAGTAAAAAGGGGAGGTTTCTGATTTTCAAATATTTTACAAAGTTCTTGCTAACTAATATCTCATATTTTATTAGTGTTTGATTTGCTAATATAAAGCTTGTTAAATTCCATATAGTATTGAATACCCTGACCACACTAGAATACCCTAAAATTCATCTTAGAAAAAGAAGAACCAATGATGATTAAGAGAAAAATATAATTTACATTAAATCAATAGATCTATATCATGTGAAGTATACTAAGAGAGACAATATTAGGAATAAAAATATTTTGAGACAAAGTGGGTGTGATGACTCAAAAGGCCATCACTTGTTTTAAAAACAAATTCAGTGTTTCGAGGCCTAAAAACCTCCCTTTTACCTCACTTTGATTTGCGTGCATGGTCCGGACCTATATTCGGAAAGCCCTCTATGTGAAAAAAAAATGAGAAATAGAAATTCCTAGAGTTAAAAATTTGATTTTTGGTTGACTTTGGTCAACATTTTAAGCAAACGGACCCGGATCCGTGTTCCGATGATCCCGGAAGTCCGTAGTAAAATGTGGGACTTGAGCATATGCCCGGAGATGAATTCCGAGGTCCCAAGCCTTAGAAATTAATTTTTGAAAGAAATTGTTTTGCTGAATTATCCAAAAAAATGAAGAAAAGAATTAATGTTTGAATGATAACTGTGAAATTTGATGAAAAATGGAGTCTATTTGACGTGAGTTGGACTTCCGGTTGAAGAGTAGTGAACTTTAAGTGCTCTTGATGAAAATGATGAGTTTTGAGGTTTAATCCATGGTTTACATGTTATTTTTATGATGTGATCGCACGAGTAGGTCCATATAATGTTTTTGATTTAGTATGCACATTTGGTTTGGAGTCCTGGGGGCTCGGGTGAATTTCGGGTAGGTTCCAAGATGTCTTAGGCTTAAAATATGGATGTTGCAGGTTCAGAGAAGTGCAAATCTCTGAACCCGCCAGTGCGGTCCGCATTGAATTTGTGCTGTCCGCGGTGGGGGCTTTGCGGCCGCACTCGATTTTGTGCGATCCGCACAGGTTCGCTGGTCCAACTTCGGAAGCCTATATCTTTTGATCTACAAGGAATTTTGAGATGATTCAAAAACAAAAATTGTAGCCCTTCGTATCTAGTTTCCAAAAAGATAAAAAAAAATCACAATTTGGATATCTGTAGAGAAAGATATGGCCAAAATATTAAAGTATGTCACTGCAGTCAACCTTGTGAGCTTCGCGGCCGCACTCCTTTTTGTGCGGTCCGCACAGGGGGTCTGAGAGGGGTATATTTAAACGGAATTTTCAGTAATTTTTTTTTCAAAACCCCAAAAACATAAGAGGCGATTTTTCAAACATTCTTTCTTCTCCAAAACATTAGTAAGTGATTTTTAACTTATTTTCTTTACTCCTTAACTTCTTTTTACAAGATTTCATCCTAGAATCTAGGATTTTCAGGGTGGAATTGGAAATTTTGGGTAAAATCTAAGAATATTGAAATTTGGGAATTTAGACCTCAAATCGAGGTCGGACTCCAAAACCAATTATATATCCGGGCTCGGGGTGAATGGATAATCGGGTTTTGGCCTGAATTTCGGGTTTGGACCAAGCGGGTTCGAGGTCGATTTTTGACTTTTTGGGAAAAACTTTAGAAAACATATTTCCAAGCATTAGAATTGATTCATTAAGCATTTATTAGTATGATTAAGTGACTTGTGGCTAGATACGAGCGAGTTGGTGGTGGAATCAAAAGGTAAAGCGATAGTTGAGGCTTGAATTGTGTTCGTGGCATCGAGGTAAGTGTTTGGTCTAACCTTAGCTTGAGGGATTATGAGTTGTGTCCTATTTTCTATGTGTTATTTGTTGAGTACGATGTATAGGCATAGTGACGAGTATCTATACGTTGGTGTCAAGCATGCCCGTGAGTCTTATACTATGATTAATGTGACTCTGTTTGTTGCTCAAGTTGTAAAACGAATTGTGGAAGTATAATTAGCAATTGAACCTTATAGAGCATTGGCTCAAGTTGTGAAGTAAATGTGAAAAGGAAAAGAGAAGAGGATTTTTGATATTGTTCACTCGCCGGGATTCGATTATTGTATTGTTGTTCCCTTGCCGGGATTTTATTGTGATTTCATTTATTTCCTTGCCCTTATTTCTTGTGATTATTATTTTGGTAAGAGAGTGTTAAAGTACAAAGGGTGATGTCGTGCACTTGTCCTTGATTTTCCTGAATCTTTCTGATAATTGAGTTATGTTGTCCTTTACGTTTATTTACGGATTTTCTGTTGCTACTTGATTTTATTATGATGTTATTGATTCCCTTGTCGAGATATTGTTGTTCCCTTATTGGAGCTCCTTTGTGGTTGGTGTTGAATTGTATATTGGGATCGAGTTGCACGCCGCAACAATATTATATTTGGAACGGGTTACACGCCGCAATAATATTATATTTGGATCGGGTTGCATGCCACAATAATATTATGATTGGAATGGGTTGCACGCCGCAACAACAATATAATTGGATCGGGTTGCACGCTGCAACAACAATATAATTAGATCAGGTTGCACGCCGCAACAGTGATAAATGATATGGATCGGGTTGCACGCCGCAACAGTATTTTTATGATTTGGATCGAGTTGCGCGTCGCAATAGTAGATAATAAAAGTGTTTATTGGTTGGTTACGATTTCCTTATTCTTTTGTTGTGAATTCTAAATTGTCTTTATGCTTTTCTCTCGAATTACTTTTGATAAATGATATTCCCCCGCAACATGTCCCATTCTCATCTTTAATTGTTTATTTCTGTTTATTTTCTACTGTATGTAATGTAACTGCACATGTTTAGTTGGTAGTCTGGTCACAGCCTTGTCACTACTTCGTCGGGGTTAGGCCATGCACTTACTAGCACATGAGGTCGATTGTGCTGATACTACACTCTGCACTCTTTTGTGCAGATCCTAGTGTTGTAGACTTTGGACCGCAATGAAATTGTTGTTTCTTGTTAATCAGGCGACCCAAGGTAGTCCTACAGTCGTCCGCAGGCCTTGGCATCTCCTCTTATCTACTATTCTTGTTTCTTTCATGTATTTTCAGAGACAATGTTGTATTTATTTCTTTCATACCTTTATTTGTAGTACTCCTAGACAGTCTGTGAAGTTGTGACACCAGTCTTGGGTAGATTTGTTATGGATGGGTATCAGTAGCATTATTAAAACTTTACAATGCAGCCTTCCGTTTATTCAGTTCTGTAGTTATCTAATTGTTGGCTCTTAACTGTTATCGGATTAAAAAATGGAAACAAGGTAAATAGTTCAGTTGGTTGGCTTGCCTAGCTTTCACTAGTAGGCGCCATCACGACTCCCGAGAGTGGAAAATCCGGGTCGTGACAATGGGACTCGCATCCATGGTGGACAAGATACAGAAGGCGAGGCTGAAATGGTTCGGACAACTAAGAAGTATTGCGGAGAGGTGATCGGGCATAATATGACATAACTTCAGCTTAGCGAGCATGACCCTTGATAGAAGGTATGGAGGGCGAGGATTAGGGTAGAAGGCTAATACGTACTCAAACGTTTCTCTTTGCCATAACTTTAGTATTATTCTCATATTTTCTCACCCTTACATTTCTATTATTACATGTCATTTCTTTTGCTTATGTTATCTTATTATCTTGTTGTTGATACTACTTCTCTTTCACAATTTTTTTTACTATTATATTTCTTTTTAAGACTGCTATATATGATTATACTTTGCGTGAGCCATGAGTCTATCAGAAATGGTCTCTCAACCTTAGCAGGGTAGGGGTAAGGCTGCATCACACTGGGACTATACTGGACGGTTGTTGTTGTTGTAGATACATGACATGTTTTAGCACATTTAGTTTATCATTAAACTATAATTGTGAGCACCTAATTTTTGCCTCGCATGGAAATAACCTCTAAAAATAGACCAAAAATAATTTTAATGGATTTTAGGAATTTTTTTTATTTAGTTGCATTTTATACATTTTTAATAACTTAAAATCATAGAAAAACACACAAAAAAACATGTTGCATTACATAAGCTTTTTAAGTTTTTGCATTTAGGAATTAGTTACATTGAGTTAATTGGCTTATTAAGCAAAAATCAAAAAAATGGTCATTTTTACATATTTAGGTTTTAGTCTTTAAAATTAGTATTTTTCTTTAGTTTTAAGTTAATTATTTATTTTAATGACAGAAATAGATAAATAATTTTAATTTTCGCAAATTGATTAATTTAAGACTTAATTTAGGTTTTAATTAATTATGATTTAAAGTCAAAAAGAGAAAAAAGATTAAAGAAAGGAAAATGACCATTTTCTAAGTAAAACCGGACTGGGCCAAATTAAAATGACCCAATTGCTTTAAATCAAGGTAAAAATTGCACGGGGCGCCCTATTTGGTCGCTCCAATTTAACCTATACCCATTTTTTTAAAAAATTTTAACTTGTACCCATTTTTTAAACAACTTTAGCCCCCTTTCTCCTCCTTCATCTTCATCATCATCATCATCATCATCTTCTTCTTCTTCTTCTTCTTCTTCTTCTTCTTCTTTCTTTTGCTGTTGTTGGTGCTGCTATGAAACTTCAGTTCATAGGTATCAAATTATTTAAAAATAAATTATAAATAATTACTTAATTTAGTAGACAATAATTTATCAATATTTCCACGTACGGGAAGTTTAAGGTCACACTTAGTGATTCTTTTCATGATAATTCTGTTCTTTTCACGTTTATTGTTTCTAAAATTTATGATTTAGATAATGTTGACAATCTGATTATTTATCTAGTATGTTAGAAAGCTTTTCAAAAACTTCAGCTTATATAGTGCTGATGTTTTTACAAATGAACTAAATAACTTCAATATCTTCTGCTGAAGAAAAATTAATGAATCAGGACAAAAAATTTCAGCTTATTTAGTGCTGAAGTTTTTACAAATGAACTAAATAACTTTAGCATCTTCTGCTGAAGTTTTTGAAAAGCTTATCCTGGACAAAAAAAAAAAAACTTTAGCTTATTTAGTGTTGAAGTTTTTATAAATGAACTAAATAACTTTAACATTTTTTGCTAAAGTTTTTGAAAAAGCTTAATGACAAAACTAATGAATCCAGGACAAAAAAATTTGAACTTATTTAGTGCAATTACAAACAAAAATTTCAACAAATAGAGAACAAAACTTTAGCTACTATGCTTAAGTTTAGCAATTACAAACAAAAACTTCAGCACATTTGGTTCAGCACACTTACTACTTCAGGCCCGTCTACTAGAATGCTGAAGTTTTGAGTGATTGCCTTTGCTACTTCAGTCACGTATGCTGAAGTTACGCGAAAAAATGAGTACACTTGTAATTTTTTTTATAAAACGGACACAATTTAAAACGTGACCCATAAAACGGGTATAGACGCAAATCCCTAAATCAAGCCCATACCTGATCGGCCCAACTCCCTCTATCCCCCTTCAATTCCTTCGGGCCTAATCACAACAAGAGGACACCCCCACTCAAAAAATCAACAACGCCGCGCACCCTTCTCTCTCCTTCTCCATTCTTCTCACTTCACCAGAGATGAACGAGAATCAGACCCCTCCCAACAAAAAGCCCTAATTCTCCTCCATCTTCATCTTCTCCACAAGACCTTCCCTCTTCACAAAAGACCTAAATCGGACCCCCTCTCAAAAGAAATCTAGCTGCACCCCCAGTTTCTAAGAATTCTGAAGAACACTTATACCCATTAAGTGACTCCTTCCGAAACACATATACACAAGCACATGAAGAAGCTTTTAGAATTCAAAATTTCAACAAAACAAAAAGGAAAATCTGAAAAGGAAAAGAGCTTCCGAAATCTGGGTCTTTAAGGAAATTGCTGTTGTTTCTGCTGGACCGGGCTGCTTCCTAGATTGCTGGGTGTCGTTCCTCAGTTTGTTCTGCATTGTTGGCTTGTTTCAAGCTCCATTTTCGAAGCTGTAGGTACTTACCTGTAAACTACACCTTCTTCTTGTTGAAACAATTGAAATCGGCTCATGTTCATTCCCTACTTCTTCTATATTTTTTATGATTTTGATGAATTGGACAGTATTGGTTCGTCTATGACAGAATGGCTGGGATCTGCTTTCTCTTAGTGTTAAGTCAGATTTGAATCAATTGTGTGAAGTTGTTTGTTAGTCAGATTTGAATGGTTATAATTGTTTGTTATTTCGTATGAAGTTGAAAATGATGTCATGATTATATGTCCTATAAGCATGTAAAATCTGTCCTTCAAATCTCAATTCACGTGACATGAAGTAGCTTTCTATTATGTGTTTGATTGAAATAAGTGTATTGGATTTGTAGTTGAATTGCAGCTTTTGAAATTCAAACAAGTATTCTTTAGGCAAGTAGCTTCAAACAGATGTATTTGGGTTGAAGATTAGATAAACTGATCCTCTAATACTCGTTAGAGGAAAGACTCGTCACTGTTTCCTTCAAATCAGTGGTTCAATGGTTCATATCTTGTTACATGAATTTGTTTTTCTATTTGAAGAATCTGCCCTGTTGAGTTCTGTATTATCAAATTTGGGTAAATAAAGTTGAATGGAAATGGTGGCTTTATATTAATCAAGTGGGACCATTATATATTTATCAAATACTAGATGTTGTGTCAGGTTAATTGGATACCATTGAGTAAGTCTCCTTTTAGTTTTCCTTCTAAAGATTATTTCCATATTTGAGATTCTGTAACTATCACGAGAGAAAGATTGAAACTAGAGTTGGGCCTTAGATGAAAGCAAGCCCAATGACATCACATGCCGCATCCCTTTCGACCCACAAAAATAATTTTCATAATTCATGGCCTTGCAATAATCTCAAAATAGTTTAGAAAATATTAAGTCATGAACATCGTAGCTTGCTTTAGGCGCGATTAATAATAACTCATCACGGCTATGAGTACGGTTCCCGTGGCATGGTCGTGATGCCTAATCCCCAATTCGGGTGTGCATTTCATGTGACCCGATCATAACTTCGAACAATAATAAAAATGAACATGTTGTAAATCGCGGGTGCATTTCATGTGACGCGGTTTGCAATGTGTACCAAAACGACAAGTGTACGACAATCGTGGCCTTTTTTTTTTGATGAAGCAATATGTTTCATTAAGAAGGCATCAAGAAGATGCAATTACAAGAGGCATAGGAGCTAAATAAACAAAAAATTACTGGAGAACATTGTTTGCCCCAAAACAAAGTCTCAATCTAGGACAGAGAGCTAATAAAGTCCAAAAGGTGTCCTGTACTATTTACAGGGGACAACTTTGTCCAGCAAAAAAGGTTGAGTAGGCATTTAGATTTGAGTAAGTGGTTCGGGGTTGAGGTGTCATCAAAGCATCTTCTATTCCTCTCGTTCCATAAACACCAATAAATAGTTGCAGGAATCATAAGCCAGATCTTCTTGATGACCTTATCAACCTCCCAAAGACTCCAGCTCATATGTGCCTCTCTCGGGGTCTATGGCATTACCCAGCTTAGACCAAAAATACAAAAGAACATGTTCCATAGGTCTATGGCTACTGGGCAGTGTAGAAGTAGGTGATTAACTGTTTCCTGATGTCTCCTGCAAAGGTAACATCTGTTGACCAGCTGAAATCCCCTTCTGTATCGTGACTTGTTCCAGAAATAATTCCATAAATATTAAAAGCGGTTAGAAGTTAAAAATGCACAATGGGTTCTAAATATGTAATTAATCAGATAATGAGGCCAATTATTAATGGTTGAGCGACCGTGCTAAAACCATGGAACCCGGGAATGCCTAACACCTTCTCCCGGGCTAACAAAATTCCTTACCCGGTCTTCTGTATTTGCGGACCAAACATAGAGTCAATTTTCCTCGATTTGGGATTTAAAATAAATCGGTGACTTGGGACACTAATAATTATTCCAAGTGGCGACTCTGAATAAATAAAATAATCCCATTTCGAATAATATCACTTAAATTGGAAAAACTCTCCTATCCTTTCGGGAAAAAGGAGGTGTGACAATAATGAATTAATATAATTTTTCTTTCGTTATATCACCTAATTAGAATAAACTAATAATAGTACAATTTAATATAAACATCAAATATGATAAACTAATGGAGGTAATTATTATAATAATATTAAAATATATTATAATGATACAATATAAATAATATTTGAATCATATATATTGTTAAAGAATATAATTTGAAGATATGGTTACTATGAGTTGTAATAGTATTCAATTTAAAGTCAAAAATAAATATTTAAAATTAAAAAGAATATCATCTAAATTTTAGCTATAAGTTTGAATTGAAAACTATAAATCTTTTAAAGTTAAGAAAGTTATCTAGCTCAGATGATGGAACTTCTTGAGATTTACCATAATGATACGGTATAAATGATATTAGGATCATATTCATTGTTAAAGAATATAATTTGTTTTCGTTGAAGAATATTAATTTTGAGTCATTGGATTCATGAAGTTTTTTCTTTTTATTTCTTTTTTTAAAGTTTAAGCAATTGGGTGAGTACCTATTTAGGTTAATTCGATAAAGCCAAAAGAAAAATATGAAAAAAATGATAAGTCTTTTTTGTGTGTACTGTTTCTTTATTAATTTCTTTATCTATATTTATCTAGAAGATTTAAATTTTAAAATTATTTACACATAATCAAATAACTTTGATCATAATTTGTTATGGTCAGTGTCCGCGCATCTGCATGGGTACTAATACTATTGATAAACTAGTGGAAGTAAGTTTTATAAAAAATATGATAGAACTTACGAAATCTTTTTAAAGTATATTTAATAAAACAAGAATTTTGAAAATCTTTTTATTATTTCCAAAAAAATTATCACCACATCCAACCCGTATATTTTTTTGAGAAGTTATGTCTCCGCAGTAATTTTCCTTTTATTCTGTATTCCCGCTGCCGTGAAGTAGCTTGCCGGCAGTCCCCTGGTACGGCGATATACGACGTCGTATGGCAAATCCTATGCTTCGAGGCTTTCGGCGACTTCCCTTTCTTTCACTTCTCAAAAAGCCACTGCCGTCTGCTTCTTACAGGTAAAGCTAAAACCTTTCTTTAAAATTCTCATCTTTTTATTGTTTCTCATTATTTTCTCCATATTTAGGCCAAATCTTGGGACCCCAGAAAGCTTTTTTTACTTATCAAGGTTAGTGACTCAAAATAACTTAACCCCAAAAAACCCATTTTGGAAATTTAGAAGCTTTAGCCATGGGAGTGTTAACTTTGTGATAACAAAAGATGGAAAGCCCAAGTTTGAGACACATGAAGTGGAGGCACCAAAGAAGGAGAAATGGAAGACAAAGAAGAGGCTAAAGCTGCAAAGGAAGAGGGATAAGAAGAAGAGAAAAGCTGCAAATAAAAGAGATCCAAGAAGGCTTGGTGTTAAGGGGAAGAAAAAGAAGCAAAAGTTTGATACTCCTGAAGAAAGAATTAAGCAGAAGATTGACAATGTGAGCTAAAGATTTTTTCTTTTTTAACTTTTAGGAGCCACTGATTGATTATTATCAATACTACTCTCTTCGTTCCACTTTGTTTGTCGCTTGGCACAAAGTTTAAGTAGGAAATCATTGCGTTAAAATTTGTAATCTAAAACATGACGTAACATTTGTGTGGCTATAAATGATCCTCATTAAGGAAATATATAAATGTGTCATTTATTTGAACGAATTAATAAGAAAATAGTGCCAAACTAAGTGGATCGGAGGGAGTAATACAATTATGTCTCAATCCCAAACGAATAACCATTTCACTCCATTTGGACCCATATGATTGTATCTTTATGCTCCCACCTATTATAATTTATGTGAACCTATTTGACTAGGAAGAGAGTAAAAATAAAACGAAGGCTTTTAAATTTGTGGTCTTAAACATGATAAAACATTTGTGTAATACTATAAGACATTTGAAACTTGTAGTCTTAGACATGCCATAACGTTTGTGTGGCTATAAAAACTTTTCATTAAGGGTAAATGGAAAATTTAAGCAAAATTGTTTTCAAATTTAGAAAGAGGTCATTCTTTTTGAAACGGGCTAAAAGAGAAATAGTGTCACATAAACTGAAACGAAGAGGGTATTGGCTTAATAATCCGCAATAGCATATAGAATGAACTGCATTGAAGAACTTGGGTAGCGTTATGATCTAATATGAATCTTGGAATGAGTTGTAACCTTTTCTTCAATTTGGTTGGCAAGAAAAGAAATTAGAAGGGGAAGTTGGAAGGAAGGAACCTGGTCGAAAATAAAAAAAAAACTTATTCATGTGTTTTGTGTTTATTAAATTTCTTGAATGATTTTTATATTACATCTTCTCATTTGGTACTCGGAAATTAGATTGAGACTGGAGAAGCATTATTGAACCCACTTTTGTCTTTTTGCTTCTCTTCTTGGCTGTTTTGTTGGTAGCTTAATCGTACTAGTAATTGTAAAGAAGATCTCTTTTGGCTATTATTTCAGTCTGGGAATTCTTATTTAGTAAAGTTATTTCGCTGGAGATTGGAGAAAGATAGGAGCCTGTTCACTTTCTAATTGTAAAGAAGATCCACTGAAACCAAGTTACACCAAGTGCTTGTATGCTTGGTTGCTGCCTCACTGAGGCATGTATTACATTTCTTAGTTAAAGGTTTTGTGGCTATCTTACCTTTTTCTGGGTTTGGGGATGTGAAGAATTTGATGTGCTCACCGTATATCTGTGTTTGTAGAAGCTAAGATTTGTTTTATTTCCATTTTCCATTTGACTGCGATTCAAAAACAAATGTAGTTTTCGATTTAAACAAAAGCTGATATGTTTTGTCTTGGTCAGGCAAAAGTCAAAGAAGCCATGCTAATCGAGAGATTAAAGCGATACGAGGTTCCCAAAGTTCAAGGTCCTGAGGTTAAGCCACATTTTCTCACTGGTGAGGAACGGTTCTATATCAAAAAGATGGCACAGAAAAGGTCCAATTATGTGCCAATTGGCAGAAGGGGAGTCTTTGGAGGTGTTATTCTCAATATGCATCTACATTGGAAAAAGCATGAAACTGTCAAAGTCATATGCAATTCCTGCAAACCTGGTGAAATCCAAGAATATGCCGATGAAATTGCAAGACTGAGTGGTGGCGTCCCAATTCAGATAATTGGGGATGATACAATAGTTTTTTACAGAGGAAGGGATTATGTGCAGCCCGAAATTATGTCTCCTATTGATACACTGTCTAAGAAGAGGGTAAGTTTGTTTGAGCTGATTTTTTACAATTACTCCATTTAATTGCTTCACATCCTGTACTTATGCACAAGGTTACTTTCTCAAGTCTCATTGTGCATTGCCCTTTTATTATGAACCTCTAATCAGTCCCACCAGCTTTCACCGTTGTTCTCCTTCGATTGACTTTTTACTTAGAGTCTATTTCGTGTGGATTCATCATTTTTCTTGATGTACCTATGCCAAATAGGTATGACATGGGTGTGGGTACTTCTGCGGATTCTTCAATTTTCTCTAAAAATTAGCAGAAACCGCACGTACCCGTAATACATATGGATATCGTATACATACCCGTGGCTGAGTCCAGGTAAGACAGCTTATTGTTGACTTGGCTCATAGTTGCAATTTGTTTAGCGATAACTGGAACTGGGAGATTTGGTTGCACAATGTTTTTCAATTGGTGATTGTTTAGTTTGAAATTGAAATTAAACATGGTGAGCTTTGCATCATCTCTTTCTCTCAGAGATGTATACCAAAAATGTCTTTTATTGAACTTGAAGTTATAACAAAATTATCTGTTACTTTATATTCACCAAAACATAGTGAACTATCTTATTATGCAAATGGGCCTTTCGATACTTACGTTTTTTGCCATCACTGTCTGCTCACAAAACTTTTTTTTTTAAAGTGTTTCTAACAGAAATTTATTAGTCCCATACTCTGTTCTTCACATGTTCAATGCCACCTTCATTGGGAATCAGATAACTGTACTTAAGATATAAGATTTTGACTCTTAATACTGTTTGACTCTGACTTATTTACCTATATCTTTGTTTTATCTTTTTTAATATCAAGCATGGTAAGAATAATTGGTCAATTCTCTTTCTTCAGGCGTTGGAAAAGTCCAAGTATGAGCAATCACTTGAGTCCGTGAGACGTTTCATTGCCATAGCTGAGAAGGAACTTGAACTCTACTATAGACATGTTGCTCTATACGGTGACCCAAATAATCGGAGTGCTTACTCCATCCTTGATGATTCAAGAAGTGCAAGAGAAAAACGAAATGCTGAAATAGGAGAGGAGAACTATTCAGCCAGTGAATCTAACCCCTCGGATCTCGAGTTGTCAGAAATTGATGATAATTGTTCTGATGACAACCAGTCTTTAAGCGAATTTGAATTCGAGGATACTGACGAATCAAGTAGTGATGACTTGGATTCTGGGGAGGGAAACTCTAGTAATTACTCAGGTAGCATACAGGGAAATACTAGTAGATATTCCAAACGCAAATAGTCAAGAATATCCTGAAATAATGCGGCTTTAATTCTTGTTCCGGTAGTTTCGCAAGCTAATTATATAGATTAACTTGAAATTTCTGATTCTAAATTATAGTTGACCTTTCCAATTGGTTTCCTTGTATTGACACTAGACCCTAACAAGAGGGATTGCTGGTGAGATTATCTGGGGGGATCCTCCCCACCTTGTGTTGGCTATAATCTGACCTGAATTCTTGAAGTTTGTAACTTGACGATAGAATCCGACTTTATATTTCTTCGATTGATGGCTGAAGGATTTCTCTAAAGCTTCTACAAAATCTTCATGGCCAACGGCACAAGTTTCAATCCTGGGGAACTGCAATAAATGGCATTCATGTTCAGGTTGGTTGAAGCAAAGGCCAGATATTTTCCTGGTGAGTAAGTTCTTGTTTTATATATACACCTTAAAGTGTTTCATCTTTTTTTCTTTATCCCATAGGTGAAGTCGTTTTATGTCTCTGATTAGTTTGTTTAGAGAATTGTTATTCTGGAACTCTCCCTTAAGCTTCTCCCCTACTCCCGCTTTCACCTTAAATTCTTGAATTTCCCATTGAAAAATTCACATTTTGTTTTGTCAATACTGGCTCCAAGCCAGCAAATTTGCTTCCTGATCATCTCATATTTGCATTTTGACAAATTTAAGCCCTTATGTAGTACTTAGCTTATTTTCCAGCTCAATTTATCTCACAGCATAGTGCTTTTTGAGTTAGTTGACTTACTTTTATCGATCAACCCTTACTTGCTTCTAAAATATGAAATGCCAACTATTCAGTTTGGGCTATAAATACTAATGGTATATGCTTTAACTATAGATGCTAGGATTCTTCTTATCGTAGGCTTACGCATCTAAGAATTCAAAATATGTTTCTGCATCATGCCGCAAGACCTTTCTACCCTTCCGAGTAGTTGCTAGATACTGTGGTCTTTCAGTATTAGTTGGTATGGATATTTTATGCATGTCATGTTGCTTATAAGATCCATTGAACAATGGTGGCCGAAGTGTTTTGGTGAATGTTACGAGAACCTCGTTTCAGATTTAACTAGGAAAGAGGTAGTAGTAAAACCTTTCAGTTTTTATCTGTACACGTGTTACTTAACTTTCTCAAAGACATAGTACTATTTAGAACTCTTAATGTAGTAAATAATAGTTGGAGTTGTTGCAGTACCTATGGATTCTTTTTAAGCAACTTCCATTTCATAATTTTCCAATCTCTTCTCGGGATATATATGAACTGTGTATTTTGTCAGTTTGGTTGATCTTGAATTATTTTCTGCTGCTTGTGTTTGTATCCTGATATCATTTAGAGATACTAGTTCTTTTTATCTTTCCTCTTCCTATTTTGCAGATAACTGGCATAATTCGTATTTGATGAATGGGAGTCTGCAAAGAAAAGCGTCGCCAAGGTGGATAGCATGAGTCCAAATCATAGTAGAGACAAAGAATGTTAGATGATTTCCTCCGATCGTTGGTGGGCCAAGTTACAGGTACTGTCTTGATGGATAAAGTTATCCGGTATCTTGTGCTGGTGGGAGGTTGTAAGTACGAGAGAACACTAAAGAGCAACACAAAGTTCCGATTGCTGGATGTAAGGAAAGTCAAAAACTACTATCAGAGGGTTAGAAAACCTTGAATGCTTGATAGTAAATAGAAGCTACTTTTCCCAAAATCATGTGTCAATGAACTGTCCCAATTCTACAGATTGTTCTACATTTGCTCACTTGTAACCAAAGTTATGTTAAATTTTCCAGTTGTTTATTTTGAAGAGGAGAAGACAGTTATTGTTTTAAATATTTTAATATTCCAATAAATTTTTACAGCATATATTACTGTTCTCTTTAGTCTGCTACTAAGAGGAAAAGAAAAAGGCTTCTTAAATAAAGCAGAAATATATGTACCTGTATGTTGATGCTGCCTTTCCTGGCAAAACAGAAATAGATGAGAAAATGGTGCTTAAGTGAAAATCCTGCTTTCTTTCGAGTTCCTAACTAACATTTGAAAGAAGAAAGATTCCCTATCTTTTAGGCAAAGTTGGTTTAAAAAATAGGAAATCCATCTTTCAAAGGTCGTTTGGTTTGGATGTATTAGAAAAAAATAATTCCAGCATAAAGCTTGCGCCAAAATAATACACTAATTGATTGGAGGATTAAAGAAAAATATTCTCCGTATAACTAATATAGCGTTTGGTTTTCTTATTGCATATTTTATGTAATAATTGGTTGGCAATATTCGATAATATATGTTACTTCGTAATATACAAGCAAGTATACGTAATCGACAAGTAATAAAGTGAGAAGTAGAGTATCGTTCCCACGAGGACTTATGATTAACTGTCAACTAAATTAAACTCAAATTAACAATTAATCTGTTCTAGTGATTTTCTAAAGATTATTAAGTACGACTAATCTAGTTACAAAACTAAGAAATTAAAGGAAATAGGTCGGTAATCATAAAGACGAATTCAGTGGGAGAAAATATTCCAGAGCTATGGGTTATCTAACAATCCCGTTGAGTCTTCCACTTAAATTGTCTAATTAAATTATCTGGTTTATTGATTGACAGGGTTAATATTACTCGTATCATTCTCCTGAAGTACTACTTACCTATTCAAGCTAACCTAACGCCGAATTAGGATTAACAAGAGCGCATTAATAATTCCAGTATAGTAACCAAGCAAGGCGATTAAGTATATCCCTGTCACGACCCGGATTTTCCACCATCGGGAGTCGTGATGGAGCCTACTAGTGAGCTAGGCAAGCCAATTATTGAACAAGTAACCTTTTTACCCTCTTTATACTCTTTAACAGTTATAAAGCAATAACGTATAAACAACGGAAATTTTAAAATAAGCGGAAGAAAAACAATAAAATATCTGAACATGTAACTGATACAACTGTTTAAGCCTTAACCACCCAGAACTGGTGTCACAGACGATCTAAGATTTACTACATACAAGGTCCGAAAAATAAACGATATACTGTTTCTGAATGAAGTAAATGAAAAGGGATAAAGAGATAGAGGGAGACGCCATGGCCTGCGGACGCCTGCAGGTCTACCTTGGATCTCCGCGTGGACTCAAGATAGCCTCCCAATCTAGGGTCCAAAAGCTATAACACTCGGGTCTGCACAAAAGAGTGCAGAGTGTAGTATCAGCACAATCGACCCCATGTGCTGGTAAGTGCCTAGCCTAACCTCAACGAAGTAGTGACGAGGCTAGGGCCAGACTACCAAATAAACCTGTGCAGTTTAACTGTATACAGTGGAAAAGAAGAACAGTAATATACAGTCAAGTATGGGAGGGGAAAACATGTTGTAGGGAAACATCGAATAATAATAGAAGAACCACAAATAAATATGAGGATCACCACAGTTCAATTGAAAACAGGAAGGGGAAAACATGCTGCGGGGTACAACAATATCAACAGGAAACCAACAATTAAATGTAGAGAAACCGTAACTCAATTATCAATAAAAATCAGGAAATCAAAGACAAGTGTATGACATCACCCTTCATGCTTTTACACTCTCTCACCAAAACAATACACGACATTACCCTTCGTGCTTTAACACTCTCTCACCAAAACAATACACGACATCACCCTTCGTGCTTTACACTCTTCCTCACCCAAGCAATAAATCACAAGGAAAATAGGGTAAGGGAATCTATAACATCGAAATAAAATCAAGTAACAACAGAAAATCAGTAAGTAAACGCAAAGGACAACATAACTCAATTATCAGCAAGAATCAGGAAAATCAAGGACAATTGCACGGCATCACCCTTCGTGCTTTTACTCTCGTCCTCACCATAAGAATCAACATAAACTGCACGGCATCACCCTTCGTGCTTTTACTCTCATCCTCACCATAAAATCAATATAATAGGCACAGAATGGTACATCATGCGGCACGACATCACCCTTCGTGGTTTACACTCTTTCCTCATAAATCATATACGGTATTACCCTTCGTGCTTTACCCCTTGATTCCACCACCAATTCGCTCATATCTAGCCATAAGTTACTTAATTACATCAATAAACGCTAAATGAATCAACTCCAATGCATGAAAATGAGTTTTTCAAAGTTTTACCCAAAAAGTCAAAAATTGTCCCCGGGCCCACATGGTCAAAACTCGAGGTTCAAACCAAAACACGATTACCCATTCCCCCACGAACTCAAATATATAATTTGTTTTGAAATCGGACCTCAAATTGAGGTCCAAATCCCCAATTTTTGGAAAACCTAGGTTCTACCCAAAACACCCAATTCCCCCCATGAAAATCATTGATTTTGAGTTGAAATCATGTTAAAAGATGTTAATGATTGAAGAAAACGAGTTAAAATTGGCTTACAATCGATTTGGAAGAAGAGTTGTCTTTGAAAAATCGCCCAAGAGTGTTTTGGTCTTGAAAGAGTGTGAAAAATGAGAGTTTTTCGGTTAAGTATAAAAATTGCAGGTTGTAGATATGGGAATTGCGACCAGGGTTCGCAATTGCGAACCCTGACCTCTGCTATGCTCGCATTTGCGAAAAAGGGCTCGCATTTGGGGGCTGGGAATTGCGATCCACATGTCGCATTTGCGACGACTGGCCACAAGCTGGGGGATCGCATTTGCGATCAAAATCCTCGCAATTGCGAGATAGGCTGGCCTGGGCTACTTTCACAATTGCAACATAACCCTCGCCTTTGCGATATCACATTTGCGAGCCAGGCTTAGCAAATGCGAAGCCTGCAGGCCTGCACAGAAATAGCTGAAGCCTGCAATTCCTTAAGTCCAAAAATTCACCCCGTGGCCTATTCAAAACTCACCCGAGCCCTCGGGGCTCCAAATCAAACATGCACACAAACCTAAAAATATCATACAGACTCGCTCGTGCATTCAAATCACTAAAGTAACATCAACAACTATGAAATTAGTATCAAAATCATGAAATTTTCTTAAGAACTTCAAATTTTCAATTTTTATCAAAAACGATCCGATTCACGTTGTTTCAAGTCCATTTCTTACCAAATTTCACAAACTTATCTTAAACCATATATAAGACATGTACAGGGCGCCAGAACCAAAATACGGGTCCGATACCAACAAGTTTTAATCACAATTCATTTCCAAAACTCACGAACAATTTCAGAAAATAATTTTCTTTAAAAATTCATTTCTCGGGCTTAGGACCTCGGAATTCGATTCCGGGCATACACCCAAGTCCCATATTTTCCTACGGACCCTCCAGGACCGTCCAATCACGGGTTCGGGTCCGTTTACCAAAAATATTGATCGAAGTCAACTTAAACTCATTTTAAATGCAAAATTCATCATTTTTCACAAAATAGCTTTTCAGCTACGCGCCTGAATTGCGCACACAAATCGAGGTGATGCCGAAAGAGGTTTTAAAGGCCTCGTTATGCAGAATTCATTTTTAAAACAAGTGATGACTTTTTGGGTCATCATATCCCCCACCTCTAAAACTACCATTCGTCCTCGAACGGACAGAAGAAGGAAGTACCTGAGTCGGGGAAAAGATGGGGATAACGGCTCCGCATATCGGACTCGGACTCCCAGGTCGATGCCTCAGCGGGATGACCTCTCCACTGAACATGAACAGAAGGGAAACTCTTCGATCTCAACTGACGAACCTGCCAGTCTGGAATAGCTACCGGCTCCTCCTCATAAGACAAGTCCTTGTCCAACTGGACAGTGCTGAAATCTAACATGTGAGATGGATCGCCGTGATATTTCCGAAGCATGGACACATGAAACACTGGATGCACGACTGATAAGCTCGGCGGTAACGCAAGTCTGTAATCCACCTCTCCCACTCGATCAAGAATCTCAAACGGGCCAATAAACCTAGTCTAAGCTTGCCCTTTTTCCCAAATATCATCACGCCCTAGGCGACACCCCAAGCGATACCTGCTCACCGACCATGAATGCCAAATCTCAAAATTTACGGTCGGCATAACTCTTTTTCCCGGACTGAGCTGTACGAAGCCTATCCTGAATAATCCTGACCTTGTCTAAGACATCCTGAACCAGATCCGTACCCAACAACCGAGCTTCTCCCAGCTCAAACTATCCAACTGGCGACCTACACTGCCTACCATACAAAGCCTCATAAGGAGCCATAGGATACTCGACTGGTAGCTTTTATTGTAGGAAAACTCTTCTAATTGCAAAAACTGATCCCACGAGCCTCCAATGTCAATGACACAAGCTCGGATCATATCCTCCAAAATCTGAATAGTCCGCTCAGACTGCCCGTCTATCTGAGGATGAAATGCCGTGCTCAACTCAACCCGTGTGCCCAACTCTCGCTGAACTGCTCTCTAGAAATGGGAGGTAAACTGCGTACCTCAGTCCGAAATGATAGACTCGGGCATACCATGAAGGCGAACTATCTCCCGGATATAGATCTCAGCTAACCTCTCGGAAAAGTAGGAGACTGCCACAGGAATGAAATGGGCTGACTTGGTCAGCCTATCAACAATAACCCACACTGCGTCGAACTTCCTCTGAGTCCGTGGGAGCCCAACAACGAAGTCCGTAGTGATATGCTCCCACTTCCACTCAAGGAATCTCAATCTTTTAGAACAAACCACCGGGCCTCTGATGCTCGTACTTAACCTACCGACAGTTCAAACACCGAGCCTCATATGCAACAACGTCCTTCTTCATTCTTCTCCACCAGTAATGCTGCTGCAAATCCTGATACATCTTCGCGATGCCCAGATGAATAGAGCACCGGGATCTATGGGCCTCCTCTAAAATCAACTCTCGGAGCCCATCCACATTAGGCACACAAATTCGACCCTGAAATCTCAAAACTCCATCATCATCTAAAGTAACCTGCTTGGCACCTCCGTGCTGCACCGTGTCTCTAAGGTCACACAAATGGGTATCATCACACTGCCGATCACGGAGACGCTCCAATAAGGAAGAACGAGCGACTATGCAAGCTAACACATGGCTGGGATCAGAAACGTCCAATCTCACAAACTGATTAGCCAAAGCCTGAACATCCAAAGTAAGCGGTCTCTCACCAACCAGAATATAAGCAAGACTGCCATACTGACTAACTTTCTACTCAAAGCATCGGCCACCACATTGGCCTTTCCCGGGTGATATAAGATGATGACATCATAGTTCTTTAATGGCTCCAACCACCTCCCCTGCCTTAAATTTAGCTCCTTCTACTTGAACAAATACTGTAGACTCTTGTGATTCGTGAACACCTCACATGCCACGCCATACAGATAATGCCTCCAAATCTTCAATGCGTGAACAATGGCTGCTAACTCCAAATCATGAACCAGATAGTTCTTCTCATGAATCTTCAACTGTTGTGAAGCGTAGGCAATGACCTTGCCATACTGCATCAACACTGCACCAAGTCCAATTCGAGATGCATCACAATAAACTGTATAAGGCCCTGAACCTGTGGGCAAAACCAACATCGGTGCCGTAGTCAAAGTTGTCTTGAGCTTCTGAAAGCTCGCCTTACACTCGTCCGACCATCTGAACTGGGCACCCTTCTGGGTCAACCTGGTCATCGGGCTTGCGATAGATGAAAACCCCTCCACAAACCGACGATAATAGCCTACCAATCCCAAGAAACTCCGAATAGCTGTAGCTGATGCTGGTCTAGGCCAGTTCTTGACTGCCTCAATCTTCTTTGGATCAACCTGAATACCCTCTACGCATACAACATGACCCAAGAATGAAACTGAACTCAACCAGAACTCACATTTTGAAAACTTGGCATACAACTGACTATCCCTCAAAGTCTGAAGAACCACTCTAAGATGCTGCTCGTGCTCCTCCCGGCTACGAGAATTGTTCAAAATATCATCAATAAAGACTATAACGAACAAATCCAAGTAAGACATGAACACTCGGTTCATCAACTCCATAAAAGCTGCTGGGGCATTTGTCAACCCCGAATGACATCACCAAGAACTCATAATGCCCGTACCGAGTGCGGAAAGCTATCTTAGGGACATCGGATGCCCTAATCCTCAACTGATGGTAGCCAGATCTCAAGTCAATCTTCGAAAATACCTTGGCACCTTGAAGCTGATCAAACAAATCATCAATCCTCGGCAAAGATACTTATTTTTGATTGTAACCTTGTTCAACTGCCGGTAATCAATACACATTCTCATCGATCCGTCCTTCTTCTTAACAAACAACACCGGCGCACCCCAAGGCAAAATACTAGGTCTAATGAAACCTTTTTCAAGTAAGTCTAGCAACTGCTCCTTCAACTCTTTCAACTCAGGTGGGCCCATACGATACGTCGGGATAGAAATGGGCTGAGTGCCCGGAGCCAAATCAATGCAAAAGTCAATATCCCTGTCGGGTGGCATACCTGGCAGGTCTGAAGGGAATACCTCAGGAAACTCACGGACAACGGGCATAAAATCAATAGAAGGGACCTCAGCAGTAGAATCACGAACATAGGCCAAATAGGCCAAACACCCCTTTTCGACCATACGTCGAGCCTTCATATATAGGATAAAACTACATGTAGAATGACCAGGAGTCCCTCTCCACTCTAAACGAGGTAAATCCGACAAGGCTAAGGTCACAGTCTTGGAATGATAGTCCAAGATAGCATGATAAGATGATAACCAGTCCATCCCTAATATGACATCGAAATCAACCATGTCCAGAAGAAGCAAATCTACACGAGTCTCAAGACCCCCAATCGCAACTACGTACATATGAACGATGGACTCGATCTACCACAATAGAATCACCCAGCGGTGTAGACACATAAACATGAGCACTCAAAGAATCACTAGGCATGACTAGATACGGTGCAAAATAAGATGACACATAGGAGTATGTAAACCCTAGATCAAATAAAACTGAAGCATCTCTGCTACAAACCAACAGTACTTGTACCTCCATCTCTAGCACCTCTACCTCCACCTCTAATACCTCTACCTCCACCTCTAGCTGACTGAGCGGGCTGAACGAGTCCCTCAATAAACCTCCTCACTCTCTCTCAATGGGAAGTATGATAAGAGTTGATGGGCCAAGTCGATGAATATGGTCTCATACTGAGTAACACTCATAGAACCCTACTGGAGATGCTCAAACTGCCTCTGATAGATCTCTCTCTGAGTGATGGAAAAACTTCTCCAGAAATAGCTGAGTAAACTGCTCCCAAGTCAAAGATGGCGACCCAACTAGTCTAGCCAAACAATAATCTCTCCAACAAGTCTTGGCGGATCCAGACAAGTGAAAAGTAGTAAAGTCAACCCCATTGGTCTCCACTATCCCCATGTTCCTGAGAACCTCACGACAACTGTCTAGATAATCTTGGGGATCCTCAGAAGATGCACCACTAAAAGTGGTAGCGAAGAGCTTGGTGAAACCTATCCAACCTCTGTAAAGCCTCCGAAGATGTAGCTAAACTAACACTGGTCTGTGCTGCTATTCGGCTGAAGAAGCGGTACGTGACCTCGCCATTCGCGAAAGGACAAGAGTAGTGATTCAACTAGAATTGCGAGAACAAAATCGCACGACAGGAAAGAATAGATGCGAAGTTTTTCCTAACTCTGTAGCTTCTGGGGGATAAATATAGACGTTTCCGTACCGATCCCTCAGACTCTACTAAGCTTGTCCGTGAACTGTTATGCCCATGTAACCTAGAGCTCTGATACCAACTTGTCACGACCCGAATTTACCACCCTTGGGAGTCGTGATGGCACCTACTAGTGTGAGCTAGGCAAGCCAATTATTGAACAAGTAATTTTTTACCCTCTTTATACTCTTTAACAGTTATAAAGCAATAACGTATAAACAACAGGAGTTTTAAAATAAGCGGAAGAAAAGCAATAAAATATCTGAACATGTAACTGATACAACTGTTTAAGCCATAACCACCCATAATTGGTGTCACAGTGTCACAAACGATCTAAGATTTACTACATACAAGGTCCGAAAAATAAACGACATATTGTTTCTGAATAAAGGAAATGAAACAGGAATAAAGGGATATAGGGAGACGCCAGGGCCTGCGGACGCCTACAGGTCTACCTTGGATCTCCGCGTGGACTGAAGGTAGCCTCCCAATCTACGGTCCAAAAGCTACAATACTGGGGTCTGCACAAAAGAGTGCAGAGTGTAGTATCAGCACAACTAATCCCATGTGCTGGTAAGTGCCTAGCCTAACCTCAGCGAAGTAGTGATGAGGCTAGGACCAGACTACCAAATAAACCTGTGCAGTTTAACTATATACAACGAAAAAGAAGAACAGTAATATACAGTCAAGTATGGGAGGGGAAAACATGTTGCGGGGAAACATCGAATAATAATAGAAGAACCACAAATAAATATGAGGATCACCACAGTTCAATTGAAAATAGGAAGGGAAATCATGCTACGGGGTACAACAGTATCAACAGGAAACCAACAATTAAATGTAAAGAAACCGTAACTCAATTATCAATAAAAATTAGGAAATCAAAGACAAGTGCACGACATCACCCTTCGTGCTTTTACACTCTCTCACCAAAACAATACACGGCATCACCCTTCGTGCTTTAACACTCTCTCACCAAAACAATACACGACATCACCCTTGTCACACCTCCTTTTTGCGCGCCTACCCCGAAGGATAAATGCGTGAGGGAGTTTTTCCAATTTAAGTGACAATATTCGAAATGGGATTATTTATTTAATTCAGAGTCGCCACTTGGGAAAGGTTTGGCTTTTGGTGTCCCAAGTCACCGGTTTATCTTGAATCCCAATTCGAGGAAAATATTCGACTTTCCAAATGAAGTGCGCGAACCAGAAATTCTAAGTAAGGAATTCTGTTGACCCGAGGGACGGTGTTAGGAACCCCCGAATCCCGTGGTTCTAGAACGGTCACTTAAATTGTTATAGTAGCCAAATATCTGATTTTAATACATGTTATAACTTGTGTGCTTTTATTAGGTGTAAACCACTTTTATTTTTATTTATTTTTATGGAATTGCAACGTCGTGAAAATGCATTTCGAACCACGTCACAATCAATGCACCCGTGGTTGTTAATACATTCCGACTCCGTTGAGATTTGGATTTGGGTCACATAAACGTGCACCCGAGTTTAAGAAGGTAATATATTAAATGACGGTCCTAAGGTGACTAACGTATTATCATCTTTGCGAGAGGCCATGGAATTTGCTAAATGGCACGTCCCGCGGTCTAAAATATTTTTAACTTGATCAAGAGGGCCATGCAATGTAAGATTTTGTTTAGCGCGACCCAACTCATTTTTATCTTTAAAAGGGTAACTTAACAACTACAATTTTCTATTATGTATTGTCTCCAAAATAGAGGAGACCCTAATTAACTTAACGTTTCCAATCAGTTAAACATTTGAAAATGCTTGGGCTTCAGAAACCAATCCAAAAGAGACGGTATCTAGTTTGGCGTTAAGTTGGCCAAAACGCAGGCCTTTGCCTAGGCCTGAATGTGAAATGAATCACGCCCGGATCTGTGCCATGCCTTAAAAAAAACGCCCAGGCCCACTTAAAATGTTAGAGCAGGCCCAAACTAATCCACCTTAACCAAATTTTATAGCTACTGGGTCACATTAGTACTGTACTCCATGACCCTTTATAACAATAAAACGATGCAACCACATTCCAAATCAACAAGTACTGTGTATTAAATTCAAATTCCCATATTCAGATTAATGGATTGCTATATTACTTCAGAAGCCACGGTTGAACTAAAGTAATTACTAACTGAGTTGAAATATTGAATTTAGACAATCAACCTTGACGAATTAAACACTATTTCATTTATTGACCTAAGTTTACCATTTCCTATGCATTTTAACATTTAGGTCTAAACTAATGCTATTTTATTATCAATTAATTATGCGAATCACAACCATTACGCGACTACGATCACAAACCGGCGACAAACAGCTCAAATGTCAAACTCAGATGCCTATTTTCTGCTTTTAGAGCTAGATTACTGAAGTTAATCCAAATTTATCACACTCCCTGTCTTAACACTAAACTAATACAAGCATTTAACTAAGGTAAACTAAACTAATGCCTAAATAGCCAAAAGTCCACAGTCTATTATAGTCTAAATCTATTACAAACAAGCATCATACAGTGTGAAACAACTGAAATTTGCAATAAAACTAGGTGACAACTTTATTTCGTTCCTTCAACTTGAGTTCTACATCAGCTTGGAACCAGAAAGTGTACCTGGAAAAGTATTGGAAATTCAGAAAATAGAGTATCAGCAACAACAATGAGCAAGCAACGCAGCAGTTTCAGTAGTAAAAATAAGCAGAATAAATCCCAGTGAAGAAATTCAGCTATAACGAATGGAAGCTGTAGCAAATAAACCTAGCAAACTCAAGAGCAAACAATTGAAAACCCAGCAACACCAAACTGCAATCACAGCCAAAGCAGAAGGGAGACAGGTACGAGACAACAGTAGTTTAACTGATGTTTCAAGACATTAAAAGGAAGGACTGATAGATGCAGCTCACAACTCTTAAGATCTGAAAAAATCTGTCCACCCTCCCCTCAGTTCTCTCTCTATCCCCCGTTTTCTCTGTTTTCTTTGTCTCTTTTATATGCCTATTAGAAGAGAAGAACCTCTCCAAAGACAGACTGCCCTGGCTTAAAATAACTCCTCATGGCTGTCATTTCCCACTTAGGATTCTCTAGGCATGGAGTTTTTCCTATTTTTAATCTTCTGAAGTTCAAAAATGTAGTGAATATCCTACTGTACAACAGGTTCCACTACCATTCTCATGTGCATTTTCAGCTTTTTATCATTAAACCCATGCTGTTACTGATTTCCAGCTACTAAAGGCACTTAACATATTATCACTCCCACTATTGATCAATTAATTTCATTAGTTTAATTAATATTTTAGTACCATACTGTCAGCCCACTAACACTTAAACATTTCAAAACTTTTAAACTCCAGAATACCCCTGAAAACTCCTGTGATTTATCGTATTACCCTTAAGCTTAGAAGTCTGAAGTTATAGCCTATATAAGCTTACTCCTAAGACTGGTTTCAGGTTAAACCTACAGTTCTACAGCTATATCCAATTTATTCATTCATTGATTCAAACTCAGTCAAACAGGGCAGTTAATCCAATAGCATGAGTTGGTCATATTGGAACCCAATTCTGACCAACTCAAAACCAAAGGATCAAGCAGGCAGTTGAGAATGCAAACAAAGATCAAAACGATACTGAAACCAGCATATTGATACAAGTTTTCTTAACATAGAGAAAAGGAATCATGCTAGAAATTCTACTGGAATGAGCAGACTCATGTTTTTTCTAGTTTTCAAGTGAGTTTAGTTGACGACACTTACTTAATTGACCATATGAGCTACAACAGATAGCTAACAAATAATAACAAAGTATATCAAGCAGGTCACCAGATGGCTTTCAGTGACTTTAGATGCAACAGGGGATTTTAACACGAACTTAACTATCCTATGATTCTAAACAGGTTGGACACATAATTCACTGTAAGTACAAGTAACAAACAATTAGAAGAAAAATGACTAAATAAAAGGTCTTATGAAGACGGACAGAATTGAAAGAAAATAACAGAAAAAATCAAACAAATTAACTAAACATGCAAGCAAATACAAGTAGAACACAAACAAGAACAGAAGGAAAAGAAACTTATCTCGGAAGATTAAGAACAAAACGAACCAGGCTCGAACTGGACTCGACCTCTTTTGAGGTCGAACAGACTTTAATCGAAGTGTTCTTAACTAAGAACAACTCGATTAAGGTCTATTAGACCCCAACCTTTCATTAATTTGGTCAGAACCCCCATGGTATTGTGTTCTAGGGTTTACTCAGTCGATCTGGGGCTTGAAGCTCTCTGGTTAGATTCGAACCAAACCAGGCTTGTTTTGGTTATGAGGAAGGTCAGGGGAGTCACTGGTGTGCATTTGGGGTGGATCAGCATAGGCTGAGGTTTGGCTCGAATCTTCAAATGAAGATTCAAGATGATGTAGGTTGATTCGAGACAAGGGAGTAACATATTTGGAACGGGGGTGGTCAGACGGCTTAGGGGTGTTAGTTTGGTGACCGTCGGCGTTGATGCCGCCGGGTTTCCAGCGACTAGGTAAGGTGGCGGTGCTAGGGTTTCATGGGGTCGTCTGGTTCGTTGAGAGAGTTGAAGAGAGGGTGGGTAGCTTAGGGGGTGTGAGGGTGCGTTTGAAAACATATATAGTGGGTGGAGGTTTGATCTTGGTCGTTGGATCAAGAATGATCAACGGCCAAGATCTTTCACTTGGGTGAAACAACGTCGTGTGATTTAAGTGAGACTGGGTTGGTCTTTGGGGTTAAGTGGGTCGGGTATCAGGGAGAGCCTGGAGCCGTTGGATTGGATGGGATGAACGACTCTGATTGGTCATGCCTAAACGACTTCGTTTGGATTAATGAGAGAGCTGAACTGGATCAATGTGTTTTGGGCCTGATTTTTCTTGGGTTTAAAATGAGCCCAGGTCCGAATTTTTCTCAATTTTTGCACTATTTTTTTTTCCTTCTTTAATTTCTAATTAAAAAACACAATTTCTAATTAAATTGTAAAATCAAAAATAAACTACACAAATATTAATTAACACTTACCACAATCAACACACAAATTAAGATATTTGATTAAAATAAAATCACACAATGACGACAAATAAAAGAAAAATAAATATTTTTGCGATTTTCATTTTAGAACCAAACTATGATTTGATTAATTCCTAAATGCACAATTAAATCCTAAATATGCATGCAACATGTATTTATTATATTTTATGATTAACTACAACAAAGTAAACATTTACGGACAAAAATAATTACCAAAAATGTCACGCAAATTCTCAAAATTGTACTCGAAGGTAACTTGTTTTATTTTCGATTTCTTTTGGAGTAATTTCCGTGAAGCAAAAATCACGTGGTCACAGCTGCCCCTCTTTGTCCGAAAACACGAAGAGTTTTCGTGCAAAGATAAAGTGAGCGGATACGAGCGATTTTTGCCCGTTGGAATACTCTGTGTGAAGCATTTTTGAAAGATTTGACCGAACCTTTGCTTCAGAGGTTTCCTACATATCCTGGGCTAAACAGGAATCAGGTCAATGTAGTTCGTGAAGTTTTGGTAGCTGGGACTACCATGGGACTGCAATGCTGCTGTTGCTGCTACCGCTACTACTTTACCGACCTCCTTATTACAACCAAGGAAAATTGAAACTAAGCTAGCTATGCCTATCAACTACTAGTTACAAGATTCCTATCTATAATTCTTTCGCAACTTGATCTTGAGTCTTAGCTGATTCTGCTTGTAGACTTCTACCTGAATCTTGATGCTTGCAAGTTGTAGGTGCTTGTTTATTTTTTGCAGTATTGAGTGAAACGGGATTGGCGGGGCTCGGGACTTTAATCAGAATTTGAGCGATCCGCACTTTGTTTGCTCCAGTATTTAGGCTCATCTTCTTTTTGTTATTTTCTTCCTTTATTTATTCTGGATCAAGACTCACTCCGTATGTCATCTCGATCCATGTGCCTCGAGGCCAGACCTGCTCAGACAACAAAACAAAACGAACGAAATTTTCTGCCCCAGTTTCACTAGGAAAATTTCGTGAGTTAATTGCCATAAAAATCTACAGAATTGATGAGGGGATTGGAAACCTCAAGTCTAAAAGGCGCAACTCAGGAATTGGAGCCCTAATATTTGCAAAAGGCAAAATGCTCAACTCAGGGATTGGAGCCCTAATATTGGCTAAAATGGGAAAACCGCTCGACTCAGGGATTGGAGCCCTAATGTCGGCTAAAAGAAAATTTCTCAACTCAGGGATTGGGGCCCTAATGTCGGCTAAAAGAAAGTCGCTCAACTCAGGGATTGGAGACCTAATGTCGGCTAAAAGAAAATCGCTCAACTCAGGGATTGGAGCCCTAATGTCGGCTCAAGAAAATTGCTCAACTCAGGGATTGGAGCCCTAATGTCGACTAAAAGGAAAATCGCTCAACTCAGGGATAGGAGCCCTAATGTTGGCTAAAATAAAAATCGCTCAACTCAGGAATTGGAGCCCTAATGTCGGCTAAAAGAAAATTCGCTCAACTCAGGGATTGGAGCCCTAATGTCGGCTAAAAGGAAAATCGCTCAACTCAGGGATTGGAGCCCTAATGTCGGCTAAAAGAAAATCGCTCAACTCAGGGATTGGAGCCCTAATGTCGGCTAAAAGAAAATTGCTCAACTCAGGGATTGGAGCCCTAATGTCGGCTAAAGGAAAATCGCTCAACTCAGGGATTGGAGCCCTAATGTCGGCTAAAAGAAAATTGCTCAACTCAGGGATTGGAGCCCTAATGTCGGCTAAAAGAAAATTGCTCAACTCAGGGATTGGAGCCCTAATGTCGGCTAAAAGAAAATTGCTCAACTCAGGGATTGGAGCCCTAATGTCGGCTAAAGGAAAATTGCTCAACTCAGGGATTGGAGCCCTAATGTCGGCTAAAAGGAAATTGCTCAACTCAGAGATTGGAGCCCTAATATCGGCTAAAAGAAAATTCGCTCAACTCAGGGATTGAAGCCCTAATGTCGGCTAAAGGAAAATTGCTCAACTCAGGGGTTGGAGCCCTAATGTCGGCTAAAGGAAAATTGCTCAACTCAGGGATTGGAGCCCTAATGTCGGCTAAAAGAAAATCGCTCAACTCAGGGATTGGAGCCCTAATGTCGGCTAAAGGAAAAATCGCTCAACTCAGGGATTGGAGCCCTAATGTCGGCTAAAGAAAAATTGCTCAACTCAGGGATTGGAGCCGTAATGTCAGCTAAAGGAAAATTGCTCAACTCAGGGATTGGAGCCCTAATGTCGGCTAAAAGAAAATTCGCTCAACTCAGGGATTGGAGCCCTAATGTCGGCTAAAAGAAAATCGCTCAACTCAGGGATTGGAGCTCTAATGTTGGCAGAGGTGACTAGTGAATGGAGGTCCTATGTCTAAAATCTCAACTTAGGGATTGGGGCCCTAATATTGGTGAAAAATATGTTGATATTGGGGATTCTAAACTAACCCTTTTTTTTTGGAATTTTCTTCTTATTTCTCTTTTTGTTTTTATTTTTTTTTTATTTTTTTTAATTATTTTTTTGTTTAGTAAAAATGCAGGAAAGAATTTGGAGGAAACTTCCCTTTTGGGTTGATTCCTTGATGCAAAACTGTTTCTTGCACTTGTGCATTTCTTTTCCCTTTTGGTTGCACCTGCTTCTTGCACGGTTGCTCTGGATTACACCTGTTTCAATTTTCCCAATCAAAGAACAATTGTCAGTTTGAAAATGGTGGTTGGTTCGGTGGCCTTGATCATTCCAATTGCCTGGTCGCGACCTCATTTTCTATTGAGAAACTTCGCCATTGATTGGCTTCAAAGGCGACCCCCTTTCAAACTGATAAGACTCGAATTTCAGGATTTCATGATGATTCGCCCGTGTAAGGCTTTGGTTCTTCCATCTCATTCTGCTTGGGGATTTTTACTGGGGCAGATCTCATTGGGGATTTTTTTTAATGCCTTTACTTTGGAGGTAACCAACATCGTGATCAGTCGGGATTGGACTGACGCACCACTGAGGCTGGGTATTTTCTTCACTTCTTACTAGACGGAGCTCTGTGAAACCGGTCCTGCCACCTTTTCTTTCCAACACATTTTGGAATTTAGGGTTAAAACGAAAGGGATTCAAGGAAAGGTAAACAAAGAGCGAAAAAATGAATTTAAAAGAGAAGCGTCCCTTTCGGGGAAAAAGAAAGGCTTATCTGAGGCGCATGCTGACTTTAAATTGACATGACATGCTTTTTGGACTGGACGCCCGACCCTCATGAACTTGCATTTTCTCATCAACCAAACGGATCTATGTTTCCAAACCAGGGAACCTTGCCAGAACTTTCTGAGGTGAAATCATCTTTTCGGCCGACAACACCCTTTGCGGGTTTTCGCTAATCGACCTCTCTCATTTCTCTTCTCACCATCGCCCGATAGTGCTTTTTGCGAGTTTTCACTAAACGGACTCTCTCATTCTTGGTTTCTCTACTCCTGTCGCCTTATGGTGCCCGAAGGTTTTCACCGACAAGACTCTCTCATTTTATTTCTCTCAGTTTTAGAATGCATCAGCTTCCAACAATGATATTTCTTGGTTTTCCCCGCCTTTGGCAATTGATCCGAAGGACTTGTACTCGGTTTTTTGGTAAAAAAAATTGTGGATGAAATTACAACTTTGGAACCATTTGGTGGACCCGTGGTCGAAACATTATAACATCTGCCCCAATTTCAACTTCAGGGAAAATTGGATTTTTGTTTTGGTGTGACTAAACCCCAAAGAGAGGTTGCCTACGTATCCTTTCGGAATCAAGTCAGATGTAGTTCAGGCCAAACCATTTTTTTTTCAACAGTGCTTTTGGATTCCAGAGAGGGTAGCCAAAGAAATGTAACCGGCTCAAAGGGTTCGTAGAAAAAGTTGATAGTGTTTGGGTAGCGGGAATAAAAAGCCTTTATCATCTCAAATGTGCCAAGACGTCACCGAAGTAAACTCAAACATAGTACCTTTTGACCGCACCTCTTGGTAATATCTTCCTGATGATGTATGGACCTTTCCAATTAGGAGCAAATTTTCCTTTCGCTTCCTGGTGATGCGGAAGAATGCGCCTTAACACCAGTTGACCTACTTCAAAATTCCTGGGTCGCACCTTCTTGTTGTAAGCGTGGGCCATTCTTTGTTGGTACAACTGCCCGTGACAGACCGCATCCATTCGTTTTTCATCAATTAAGGTCAACTGCTCCAATCGAGTCTTAACCCACTCGCTATCTTCAATCTCTGCTTCAACAATGGTTCAGAGCGAAGGAATTTCTACCTCTGCTGGTATCACAGCCTCGGTCCCATAAACCAACAAGTATGGGGTTGCGCCTACTGATGTGCGCATTGTAGTGCGATGTCCCAGCAAGGCAAAAGGTAACTGTTCATGCCACTGTCTGGAACTCTGGATTGTTTTTCTCAAAATCTTCTTGATGTTTTTGTTTGCCGCTTCAACAGCGCCATTGGCTTTGGGCCGATAAGGAGTGGAGTTCGTATGCGTTATTTTGAATTGTTCGCATACATCCTCCATCAAGTGACTATTCAAGTTTGCCGCATTATCTGTGATGATAGTTGCAGGAATACCGAAACGACAGATAAGATTTGAATGTACAAAATCCACCACGACTCTCTTAGTGACCGATTTAAGAGTGACAACTTCGACCTATTTTGTGAAGTAGTCGATAGCGACCAATATGAATCTATGCCCATTTGAGGCTTTCGGCTCAATCGGACCAATGACGTCCATACCCCAGGCGACAAAAGGCCACAACGCCGACATAGGATGTAGCTATGTTGGAGGTGCATGAATCAGATCTCCATGTACCTGGCACTGATGACATTTCCGGACGAAACTGAAACAGTCTTTCTCCATGGTTATCTAATAATACCCAGCTCGAAGGATTTTCTTTGCCAGGACATACCCGTTCATATGAGGTCCACACACTCCTGCGTGTACTTCATGCATGATTTTTCCTGCTTCTTTGGCGTCAACACATCTTAACAAGTTGAGATCCGGGGTTCTTTTATACAATATTTCGCCGCTCAAAAAGAATCCACTCGCATGCCGCCTAATAGTTCTCTTTTGATCTCTAGTAGCATGTTCGGGGTATTCTTGTGTCTTTAAGAACCTCTTAACATCATGGTACCATGGCTGGGTACTTGGTCCTGCCTCGATTACATTATAGTAACCATGTCTTTCCCTGATTTGGATTTCCAAGGGATCGATGTGGGCATTGCCTGGATAAGGTAACATTGAAGCTAAGGTGGCAAGTGCATCGGCTAGTTCATTGTAACACCGCGAGATATACCTGAACTCTATTGATTTGAATCGCTTGCCGAGATCCTCCACGTGCTGCCGGTAAGGAATAAGCTTGACATCTCGAGTTTCCCATTCACCATGGGCTTGCCGGATAATCAGATCAGAATCCCCCATAATCAACAAATCTTCAACATCTTGATCGATTGCCATATTCATGCCCATGATGCAGGCTTCATATTCAGCTGTATTGTTCGTGCAAAAGAAACGAAGCCTAGCTGTAGCCGGATATTGTTGACCAGTGGGTAAGATCAAGATTGCCCCAATTCCTACACCTTTGGCATTTACGGCCCCATCAAAGAACATCTTCCAAGCATGAGCGTCTTCCGAGACTACTTCTATGGTGTTTATCTCTTCATCTGGAAAATAAGTACTCAATGGTTGGTATTCCTCATCAACTGGGTTCTTAGCCAAGTGATCCGCCAATGCCTGGGCTTTCATCGCCGTGCAAGTGACATAGACTATGTCAAATTCAGTAAGCAAGATTTGCCACTTTGCTAATCTCCCAGTAGGCATCGGTTTCTGGAATATGTACTTAAAAGGATCCAACTTGGTTATGAGGTAAGTAGTATGAGCTTGGAGATAATGTCTCAATTTCTGAGCGACCCATGTCAAGGCACAACACGTTCTTTCCAACAAAGTGTATTTGACCTCATAACCGGTGAACTTCTTGCTTAAGTAATAGATCGCCTGCTCTTTCTTTCTAGTTGTGTCATGTTTTCCGAGGACACAACCGAAAGAATTTTCCAAGACCATCAGATACAAGAACAGGGGTCTCTCTGGCTCTGGCGGGACCAAAACTGGAGGATTTGAAAGATATTCTTTGATTTTATCAAAAGCCTCTTGACATTTAGTCGTCCATTTGATTGCTGCATCCTTCCTCAATAGCTTGAATATGGGCTCACATGTGCTAGTCAGTTGGGCAATGAATCGACTGATATAGTTTAACCTGCCCAATAGACTCATCACGTCTTTCTTCGTTCTTGGAGGAGGTAGATCTCGGATAGACTTTATCTTTGTTGGATCTAACTCGATACCTCTCCTACTTATTATGAAACCCAGAAGCTTGCCTGATGTGACTCCGAAGGCACACTTAACCGGATTCAGCTTTAGGTCATACTTTCTCAGCCTCTCAAAAAATTTCCTCAAGTCTCGAACATGATCGTCCCGAGTCTTGGACTTGACTATCACGTCGTCTACATACACTTCTATCTCTTGATGCATCATATCATGAAAAATGGCAGTCATGGATCTCATGTAAGTTGCCCCGGCGTTCTTCAAACCGAATGGCATAACCCGATAACAGTAAGTACCCCAAGGTGTAGTGAAAGCGGTTTTCTCAGCATCTTCTTCATCCATCAACACCTGATGATATCCAGCGTAACAATCTACAAAAGACTGTATCTCATGTTTGGCACAGTTATCAACAAGGATGTGGATGTTGGGCAGAGGGAAATTGTCTTTGGGACTTGCCCTATTCAAATCTCGATAATCCACACACACCCGAGTTTTCCCATCTTTCTTCGGCATAGGAACTACATTATCCAACCACGTAGTATACTGGACTACCCGAAGTACTCCTGTTTTTAACTGCTTTGTGATTTCTTCTTTGATCTTATCACTGATATCAGTCTTGAACTTCCTTTGCTTCTGTTGAACTGGGGGACAATCAAGGTAAATTGGCAATTTATGCACCACTAGATCAACACCTAGTCCTGGCATGTCATCGTACGACCAAGCAAACACATCTTTAAATTCAAAGAGGAGTTGAATTATTGCATCTCTTGTCTTCTCATCTGTGTGAATGCTTATTTTGGTTTCTCGGATTTCTTCAGGAGTTCCCAAATTAACTGGTTCGGTGTCATTCAAATTCGGCTTAGGTTTATTCTCAAAGTGTTCCAATTCTCGATTTATTTCCCTAAAAGCCTCTTCTTCATCATATTCCGGTTCTTGGTTCATTATTTCGCAATTAGACAGCTCGTTTGGATCTAGGTGTGAAGTACGCAAGCATGTCATATTATTTAAAGCCGCATAACTGAAAGGAAAAGATAAAAGGAAAGTAACGAAAATCAGAAAAAATAAAGAAAGAATAAAATGATGAAATACTGATTTTATTCCTCGGAATTAGGAAGATAAAAGGGTTTACATTTCAGGAAATTAAAATAGGAAACTAAAGAAAATCATCCGAGTTACACCCTAGGACAACTCGTGATGCAGGAAAGGTGGCGGGACAAGTCTACCCGGACTCCTGCCTGATTGGGAATGGTGTAGCCTCCCAATTTTGAAGCTTAGCATTTGGCCCCACGTATAGCACCTCAGCGGCGCTTGTGCCTTCTCCCAGCTGAACCATGTGGGTTTCGTAAAGCATTTCTCTTATCACCCCATATATTTCCTCAATCTTTTCGGTTGTAAAGGCCTCACCATCTTCTTCTTCAGTGTACTTTGGTTTGACAAAAGTTTCGTACAAATGTGGCAATGGTTGAGGCAACTTCCATCCCTCATTTTTTCTCTTCTTTGCCCAATCTTCATCTTTTGGAGTAGGGTGGAAACCTATCCCAAAGAGTTTCTCAGTGTAAGGCAAAGTGATAGGTTCAGTTATTCCTTGCAACGATTTTCCAAGTCCTTTTCCCGGTTTGAATCCCCGTCGGATCATTTCTTTATCAACCATGATCGAAGCGTTGGACAAGAAAGGTTGGGGGCAAGGGCTCCCTTCTTCATACTGCTCCGCCAACACAATTTCAAAAGCCTGATAAACTGTGTGCTCACTCCCTTCTATTGCTTCAAGACATGGGACAGATGAGTCCCGATAAATAGACTGTTCGTCTTCTCCGTGGACCACAATTTCCCGATCTTCATATCCAAACTTCACCATTTGGTGGAGAGTGGAGGGTACAACCCCTGCAGCATGAATCCAAGGTCTTCAGAGGATAAAGTTGTAAGATGTGTCCATATCCAGTACCTGGAAAGTTACCTCGAACTCCACCGGCCCGATAGTCAATATCAGGTCTATTTCTCGGAGGGTGTCCCTCTTGATACCATCAAAAGCTCTTACACAGACATTATTGGGGCAAATCCTTCCGGTCCCAATTTCCATTCTTTGCAGCGTGGAGAGCGGGCAAATGTCAACAGCCGAACCCCCATCCAACATTACTCGCTTGACGTAGTAGTCTTCACACTTGACTGTCAGATGTAAATCCTTGTTGTGAGCTGCTCCCTCTGGAGGCAAATCGTTCTTGCTAAAAGAAACTTGATTAACCGTGAAGAACCTTTCCTTCATTCTTTCAAGTTGTTCAACTGAAGTCTCAGCCGGCACATACGCTTCATCAAGGTTTTGAGCAGGATCTTCTGATGTTCGGCGGACTTCATTAGCAAGGATAGCACAGACACTTGTTCAGGGTATTTGCGCAACTGATCCATCACTTCATAGTCAGGCATATTCATCTTTTTGCCTTAATGGAACTTCAGCATTTTCGATGTACCCGGCTATTTCCTCCAGAGTCGGGGTGAGTTCAAAATTGGAGAAGTGGAAAACATTGTGTGCCGGGTCCTAGTAGGTGACCAAAGCTCTTATGATATCTCCCCGAGGCTGGATTTCCAACAAACCCGTGAGACCTTTCAGATATTTCTTGACCTCATCTTGCCCTTCACCACCTAGATCATCCCACCATAGCCGCAACTTGACAGAGACTTTAGCCATTATCGAAAAGTGTTCATTTTGCATTGTGCTCATCCTGCACATTTATTAAGGTGATTTAAGTAAAAGATTATTTGACTCAAAGATGATTTGACTATGTTTTGGAAAGAAAGATCCGATTTTCAAACACGGCCTTTCAACACTTTGGGGTGAAGATTTTAAGGCTGTGAGGGTCAACCGATCAAAAACTCTAAAGGATGATCGAAAGTGACCGTTTATGCAAAGTCAGCCTTCCGCCATCCCTTTCGGGAACATTTGGCTATTTTTGACAAAACAGCATCACTTGATTTATTTATGACTTTTTTTTCTTTTCAAAATAGTAGCCCGACATTGGGAGCACGATCTCACAGAGCCTCGGGGACGAGGATTCTAAGGCTGTTGGGCAAATTAGTCAAAATTCAGAAAATGACCAAAAGCGGCTGTTTATGCAAAGTCAGCCTTCCGGCGCGTCCCTTTCGGGAACATTCGGCTACATTTGACAAAAGCGGCATCACACGACTCATTTATGATGAAATTAAAATTCTGACATTTTGGCTATTTCTGAAAAAGGGGAGGTTGGACCGGATGAGGGTTACCTACGTATCTCACACCCTGTGAGAATCAAACCGGCGTAGTTCGGGCCGATAAAACTAACTATTTTCGGAAAAAGACTCTTTTTTTTGACAAACACCATTTTTGGAAATACTCTTTGTGTACTTCGAGAAACTATTTAAAAAATGAAACTTTTCTCTCTTTTTTTTTACTTTTTTTTTATTTTATTTTCTTGACCAATAAACAACCATTTTTTTAACAAATTCCTTTTTTTTTTTCATTTTTTCTAAAAATTTGGCGGAGTTTCGACACTATTTTGACATTGGTTATTTTCTAAAACAGATAATCAACTCTCCGTACTCTATTTCTCTCCCCTTTTTTAATTTTCCAAATACTCCAAAGCCGGTCAGCATGTAAGTCCGAAACAAAAAAATGCACAGAAAATAAGTAGGATGCATCAGGGTGGTCTTTTCATTTTGGTAAATCTGTCCTGGACAGACCCAACCCCTGTGTTGGGCCTCCAAAGCCAAATGCACATGATGCAAACAAACGTTACTACTAGGGATCCGGCATGAGGTTTTGTTATACTAGGTTTATAACCTGGGTATATGTTCTAGACTGTGTACCCGAGCGGACAACTCGAGTCGAGGAGGGGGCTACGTACCGGGGACCCGCGAGATCGTCCGGCTTTGTAACTTGTCTGGCCTCTTTCTTATTTCAGGTATTGACACTAACAGAATAGGGAGTCTCGACCAGCAAGCTCCTCCCCGGAGGTAAGAAGAGAAGGGTTTCGGCACAGTTTATATACAGTTCAGATAATATCAAAGCGGTAAAAGGCAACATTTAGCACGTTATGCCCAAACATGTAATAAAGATCAGATAATAAAGCCAAATATAACAATTATTCTAAGCTCGAATTCTTGAACCCTGAACCAGAGATTCTGGGTTCGTGTCCCCAGCAGAGTCACCAGAACTGTCACACCTCCTTTTTGCGCGCCTACCCCGAAGGATAAATGCGTGAGGGAGTTTTTCCAATTTAAGTGACAATATTCGAAATGAGATTATTTATTTAATTCAGAGTCGCCACTTGGGAAAGGTTTGGCTTTTGGTGTCCCAAGTCACCGGTTTATCTTGAATCCCAATTCGAGGAAAATATTCGACTTTCCAAATGAAGTCTGCGAACCAGAAATTCTAAGTAAGGAATTCTATTGACCCGAGGGAAGGTGTTAGGCACCCCCGAATCCCGTGGTTCTAGCGGTCGCTTAAATTGTTATAATGGCCAAATATCTGATTTTAATACATGTTATAACTTGTGTGCTTTTATTAGGTGTAAACCGCTTTTATTTATATTTATTTTTATGGAATTGCAACGTCGTGAAAATGCATTTCGAACCACGTCACAATCAATGCGCCCGTGGTTGTTAATACATTTCGACTCCGTTGAGATTTGGATTTGGGTCACATAAATGTGCACCCGAGTTTAAGAAGGTAATATTATTAAATGACGGTCCTAAGGTGACTAACGTATTATCATCTTTGCGAGAGGCCATGGAATTCGCTAAATTGCACGTCCCGCGGTCTAAAATATTTTTAACTTGATCAAGAGGGCCATGCAATGTAAGATTTTGTTTAGCGCGACCCAACTCATTTTTATCTTTAAAAGGGTAACTTAACAACTACAATTTTCTATTATGTATTGTCTCCAAAAGAAGAGGAGACTCTAATTAACTTAACGTTTCCAATCAGTTAAACATTTAAAAATGCTTGGGCTTTAGAAACCAATCCAAAAGAGACGGTATCTAGTTTGGCGTTAAGTTGGCCAAAACGCAGGCCTTTGCCTAGGCCTGAATGAAATGAATCACGCCCGGATCTGTGCCATGCCTTAAAAAAAAAATGCCCAGGCCCACTTAAAATGTTAGAGCAGGCCCAAACTAATCCACCTTAACCAAATTTCATAGCTACTGGGTCACATTAGTACTGTACTCCATGACCCTTTATAACAATAAAACGATGCAACCACATTCCAAATCAACAAGTACTGTGTATTAAATTCAAATTCCCATATTCAGATTAATGGATTGCTATATTACTTCAGAAGCCACGGTTGAACTAAAGTAATTACTAACTGAGTTGAAATATTGAATTTAGACAATCAACCTTGACGAATTAAACACTATTTCATTTATTGACCTAAGTTTACCATTTCCTATGCATTTTAACATTTAGGTCTAAACTAATGCTATTTTATTATCAATTAATTACGCGAATCACAACCATTACGCGTCTATGATCAAAAACCGGCGACAAACAACTCAAATGTCAAACTTAGATGCCTATTTTCTGTTTTTAGAACTAGATTGCTGATGTTAATCCAAATTTATCACACTCCCTGTCTTAACACTAAACTAATACAAGCATTTAACTAAGGTAAACTAAACTAATGACTAAATAGCCAAAAGTCCACAGTCTATTATAGTCTAAATCTATTACAAACAAGCATCATACAGTGTGAAACAACTGAAATTTGCAATAAAACTAGGTGACAACTTTATTTCGTTCCTTCAACTTGAGTTCTACATCAGCTTGGAACCAGAAAGTGTACCTGGAAGAGTATTGGAAATTCAGAAAATGGAGTATCAGCAGCAACAATGAGCAAGCAACGCAGCAGTTTCAGCAGTAAAAATAAGCAGAATAAATCCCAGTGAAGAAATTCAGCTATAACCAATGGAAGAAGTAGCAAATAAACCTAGAAAACTCAAGAGCAAACAATTGAAAACCCAGCAACACCAAACTGCAATCACAGCCAAAACATAAGGGAGACAGGTACGAGACAACAGTAGTTTAACTGATGTTTCAAGACATTCAAAGGAAGGCCTGATAGATGCAGCTCACAGCTCTTAAGATCTGAAAAAATCTGTCCACCCTCCCCTCAGTTCTCTCTCTATCCCCCGTTTTCTCTGTTTTCTTTGTCTCTTTTATATGCCTATTAGAAGAGAAGAACCCCTACAAAGACAGGCTGCCCTGGCTTAAAATAACTCCTCATGGCTGTCATTTCCCCTTAGGATTCTCTAGGCATGGAGTTTTTTTTTCCTATTTTTAATCTTCTGAAGTTCAAAAATGTAGTGATTATCCTACTGTACAACAGGTTCCACTACCATTCTCATGTGCATTTTCAGTTTTTTATCATTAAACCCATGCTGTTACTGATTTCCAGCTACTAAAGGCACTTAACATATTATCACTCCCATTATTGATCAATTAATTTCATTAGTTTAATTAATATTTTAGTACCCTACTGTCAGCCCACTAACACAACATTTCAAAACTCTTAAACTCCAGAATACCCCTGAAAACTCCTGTGATTTATCGTATTACCCTTAAGCTTAGAAGTCTGAAGTTATAGCCTATATAATCTTACTCCTAAGACTGGTTTCAGGTTAAACCTATAGTTCTACAGCTATATCCAATTTATTCATTCATTGATTCAAACTCAGTCAAACATGGGAGTTAATCCAATGACATGAGTTGGTCATATTGGGAACCAATCCTGACCAACTCAAAACCAAAGGATCAAGCAGGCAGTTGAGAATGCAAACAAAGATCAAACGATACTGAAACCAACATATTGATACAAGTTTTCTTAACATAGAGAAAAGGAATCATGCTAAAAATTCTACTGGAATGAGCAGACTCATGTTTTTTCTAGTTTTCAAGTGAGTTTAGTTGACGGCACTTATTTAATTGACCATATGAGCTACAACAGATAGCTAACAAACAATAACAAAGTATATCAAGCAGGTCACCAGATGGATTTCAGTGACTTTAGATGCAACAGGGGATTTTAACACGAACTTAACTATCCTATGATTCTAAACAGGTTGGACACATAATTCACTGTAAGTACAAGTAATAAACAATCAGAAGAAAAATGACTAAATAAAAGGTCTTATGAAGACGGACAGAATTGAAAGAAAATAACAGAAAAAATCAAACAAATTAACTAAACATGCAAGCAAATACAAGTAGAACACAAACAAGAACAGAAGGAAAAGAAACTTATCTCGGAAGATTAAGAACAAAACGAACCAGGCTCGAACTGGACTCGACCTCTTTTGAGGTCGAACGGACATTAATCGAAGTGTTCTCAATTGAGAACAACTCGATTAAGGTCTATTAGACCCCAACCTTTCATTAATTTGGTCAGAACCCCCATGGTGTTGTGTTCTAGGGTTTACTCAGTCGATCTGGGGCTTGAAGCTCTCTGGTTAGATTCGAACCAAACCAGGCTTGGTTTGGTTATGAGGAAGGTCAGGGGAGTCACTGGTAAGAATTTGGGGTGGATCGGCATAGGCTGAGGTTTGGCTCGAATCTTCAAATGAAGTCGAGACAATGTAGGTTGATTCGAGACAAGGGAGTAACATATTTGGAACGGGGGTGGTCAGACGGCTTAGGGGTGTTAATTTGGTGACCGACGGCGTTGATGCCGCCGGGTTTCAGGCGACGGGGTAAGGTGGCGGCGCTAGGGTTTCATGGGGTCGTCTGGTTCGTTGAGAGAGACGAAGAGAGGGTGGGTAGCTTAGGGGGTGTGGGGGTACGTTTGAAAACATATATAGTGGGTGGAGGTTTGATCTTGGTCGTTGGATCAAGAATGATCAACGGCCAAGATCTTTCACTTGGGTGAAACGACGTCGTGTGATTTAAGTGAGACTGGGTCGGTCTCTGGGGTTAAGTGGGTCGGGTATCAGGGAGAGCCTGGAGCCGTTGGATTGGATGGGATGAACGGCTCTGATTGGTCATGCCTAAACGACGTCGTTTGGATTAATGAGAGAGCTGAACTGGATCAATGTATTTTGGGCCTGATTTTTCTTGGGTTTAAAATGAGCCCAGGTCCGAATTTTTCTCAATTTTTGCACTCTTTTCTTTTCCTTCTTTAATTTCTAATTAAAAAACACAATTTCTAATTAAATTATAAAATCAAAAATAAACTACACAAATATTAATTAACACTTACCACAATCAACACAAATTAAAATATTTGATTAAAATAAAATCACACAATGACGACAAATAAAAGAAAAATAAATATTTTTGCGATTTTCCTTTTAGAACCAAACTATGATTTGATTAATTCCTAAAAGCACAATTAAATCCTAAATATGCATGCAACATGTATTTCTTATATTTTATGATTAACTACAACAAAGTAAACATTTACGGACAAAAATAATTACCAAAAATGTCACGCAAATTCTCAAAATTGTACTCGAAGGTAACTTGTTTTATTTTTGATTTCTTTTGGAGTAATTTCCGTGAAGCAAAAATCACGTGCTCACAACCTTTCGTGCTTTGCACTCTTCCTCACCCAAGCAACAAATCACAAGGCAAATAGGGTAAGGGAATCTATAACATCGAAATAAAATAAAGTAACAACAAAAAATCAGTAAGTAAACACAAAGGACAACGTAACTCAATTATCAGCAAGAATCAGAAAAATCAAGGACAAGTGCACGACATCACCCATCGTGCTTTTACTCTCGTCCTCACCATAAGAATCAACATAAACTGCACAACATCACCCTTCATGCTTAACTCTCATCCTCACCATAAAATCAATATAATAGGCACGGAATGGTAGATCGTGCGACACGACATCACCCTTCGTGCTTTACACTCTTTTCTCACAAATCATACATGACATCACCCTTCGTGCTTTACCCCTTGATTCCACCAGCAATTCGCTCATATCTAGCCACAAGTTACTTAATTATATCAATAAACGCTAAATGAATCAACTCAAATGCATGAAAATAAGTTTTGCAAAGTTTTACCCAAAAAGTCAAAAATTGCCCCCGGGCCTACATGGTCAAAACCCGATACCCATTCCCCCACGAACTCAAATATATAATTTGTTTTGAATTTGGACCTAAAATTGATGTCCAAATCCCCAATTTTTAAAAAACCTAGGTTCTACCCAAAACACTCAATTTCTCCCCATGAAAATCATTGATTTTGAATTGAAATCATGTTAAAAGATGTTAATGATTGAAGAAAACGAGTTAAAATTGACTTACAATCGATTTGGAAGAAGAGTTGTCTTTGAAAAATCGCCCAAGAGTGTTTTGGTCTTGAAAGAGTGTGAAAAATGGGAGCTCTTCGGCTAATATAAAAATTACAGGTTCCAGATATGGGAATTGAGACCAGGGTTAGCAATTGCGAACCCCGACCTCTGCTATGTTCGCATTTGTGAAAAGGGATCGCATTTGCGAGCTGGGAATTGTGATCCACATGTCGCATTTGCGACGACTGGCCACAAGCTGGGGGATCATATTTGCGATCAAAATCCTCGCAATTGCGAGATAGGTTGGCCTGGGCTACTTTCGCAATTGCGACATAGTCCTCACATTTGTGATATCGCATTTGCGAGTCATGCGAAGCCTGCAGGCTTGCACAGAAATAGCTGAATCCTGCAATTCCTTAAGTCCAAAAATTCACCCCGTGGCCTATCCAAAACTCACCCGAGCCCTCGGGGCTCCAAACCAAACATGCACACCAACCTAAAAATATCATATGGACTTGCTCGTGCATTCAAATCACTAAAGTAACATCAACAATTATGAATTTAGTATCAAAATCATGAAATTTTCTTAAGAACTTCAAATTTCTAATTTTTTTAAAAAACGATCCGATTCACGTCGTTTCAAGTCCGTTTCTTACCAAATTTCACAAACTTATATTAAACTACATATAAGACCTGTACCGGGCACCGAAGCAAAATACGGGTCCGATACCATCAAGTTTTAATCACAATTCATTTCCAAAACTCATGAACAATTTCAGAAAATAATTTTCTTTAAAAATTCGTTTCTCGGGCTTGGGACCTCGGAATTCGATTCTGGGCATTAAAGTCCCATATTTTCCTACGGACCCTCTGGGACCGTCCAATTATGGATTCGGGTCCGTTTACCAAAAATGTTGACCGAAGTCAATTTAAACTCATTTTAAATGCAAAATTCATCATTTTTCACATATTTTCATAAAATGGCTTTCCGGCTATGCGCCCGGACGGCGTACGCAAATCGAGGTGATACTGAAAGAGGTTTAAGGCCTCGAAAAACAGAATTCACTTTAAAACAAGTGATGACCTTTTGGGTCATCATAATCCCTATCCTAAACGTAAATCCATTCCCCGTAATTTAGGTTCAAGATCTTGCTCTACTCAATCCTATATTCAATCTAGAATTCCCTCTCCCGAGTTCAATCCTAGATTCATAGATAGTGTTCAATTGGTGATCAAGCAATCAAATAACTAAGCACAAGATTGAATAAATAAACAAATGTGATAAAATAATAAAAACAATTCAAGCTTCAAACTACAACGTTCATGTAGCACCCACAACTCTAGAATTAATAAACTATGAAATTAAAGGAAGAGAAGAGAAGAAAAACTAGTTAGAAACCTCCTCCAAGCGTTGTTTGTGTTCTCCCCTCCAAAGTGGTGTGTTCTCCTTCAAAGTATGTTAGATCTCTTCCAAATTAGGTGTAGAACCCCTTTTGTAAGAGTTGGGACCGTTTAGGGCCCAAAAGACCTTCTCCAAGTCGAAATAGGACAATTCCCGAGATTGGGTGCCCTAGGCAGCGCGTCGCGCTAGCCTGGATACTGAAATTTTTTGTCTTTTGTTTCTAGCGCCACAGGTAGCACGTCGCGCTACCCTGGACGCTAGAATTCGGAACTCGTCCATTTTTCTTCTTCTTTAGCTCCAACTCATGCGCTTTCAATCCATTTCACTCCCAATTAATTCCTATACATATAAACACCAAAAATTAGCTCAACTCATTGCAATTACACATTAGAACAATCAAGAATGGAGACGTAAGGCGGTTCATATACAAAAATACATGCTTTTGGCCGAACATCAACACCCCACACTTAGACTTTTGCTCGTCCTCGAGCAATCTAAACTTTACCATCTAAACTACTCAACTGAAAATACCACATCATAAGGGAGCATATGACCATTAAGCACACTATACCTATGACTATGGTTAATACCAACAATTAAGCATGGGCATATAAATTCACACACTTCCAAATCTTCACATGCCAAAACATAAGTAAACCATTTTAAAGCATTCAAACAACCTTCCATTCAAACAACCCGCCCATAACCACCCCACTTCAAAGGGTGACTCGTTGTCATTAAGTATTCTTAGTCAGCACTTTTAACCCAACAAGAAAAGTTTAATAAATTCACCTATCCTTCAGGAGATCACGTGCTCTCACCAATAAACAAGAGAAGGCATAGTCCACATATTCAATTCAAAAGATCAAATGTAATTCAATGACTCACACACAAGAACAAAAATTCACTCGCTTTCACAAAAAATTTATGTACATCCCAATGCCGTACCATAGGCTTGCCCGTAATTTAGGACTCGACTAATCTAAGCCTGCTAAATCTAGGATCAATTGAGACTTTATGTGTTGTAATATATGCTAAGGGACGAGTAAGATATATTTGGGTAAGAATGACTAATCCTCCTAATCACTTTAATACAACACTACAATCAATTCGAGTGCAAACTTATGATAACCTAATCTTCAGATCAAGGGTAGCCCCATTTCTTTAAGCACTTCAATATTGGCAATTCACTAGCGAGGAAAAATATATTCGGGAGATGTGTTATTTTTTCCACTTCGTTTTTTTCTCTTTGTATTAATTTTTTTTAACATTCCCCCACTGCTTACAATTTCTACTAGTGATTCTTTGTTTGCACAAGTGTGTAGACATGTGATTTTTGACTCTCCCCAGGATTTTTCAAATTTTAGCACGCAAATATTTAATTTAGGCCTAATATAGCTATTTCAACTAATTTTTACTTTTTTATTTTATTTTATTACAAGAAAACAAAAATTACAAAAAAATAGTTTCATTAATATTTTTTAGTCATTTTTAATCTTGAAAAATACCCAAAAATATTTTTGTTTTAACTGTCAGTCTTATTTTAATAGTTATTTTGCTTACGTAAGATTAATTAATAAACGAGATCGTATTTTTAGTCTCGTTCACGGAGAAAGAATAAATTTGGGCTCAAGCAACCCATTTTTAGGCCTAGTTTTTGGATCTAACCCATAGTTCTCAAACCCATAATTCCTAGGCCCAGACCCCTTAACCGAAATATAACCCTAAAATCCTAAACGTATAAAAGGAAGCTAGACCTAACGCCTACAATGAGCTAAAAAAACACGGCTAGAGCTAAGACCCTAACACTGAAAATCAAGCGCCGCAATTCTCAAAAAGAAACCCTCCCCCCATTGCTTCTAGTCTTCCTCTTCAAAGAATCGACGGACAATCCACCATTTTTGAACAAAAATGAAGAAGGGTTAAAAGCCTTCAGCTGCTGGAACGTAAAGAGATTCACCATCACCCTCACCTCGCCGGAACAACCACGAACTAAACTTCCTCTTTCACCTTCAACCTCCATCGCGAACCCGCCCTTTACCACCAAGCAGTGTCTCTACCAGCCATCGAGACTTCTTCGTCTAGAACGCAAACACACGCACACGCTGAAGCAACAGAGAAGCAAGGGCAGTGAACGAAAAAAAGGGCTGAAAAAAGTGAGGAGCCCAAAAGCTCGTTTAACAGTCTTTTCCGGCGAGTCTCGAGTTTTTTCTGACTGTTATGCTGGTTCCTTGTCGAGGTTGAATCCATCTTAGAGCTCGTTTGTAAGATCTGTTCGGCGCTAGATATTGAAGTTTCTGAGTTCGTTGAGGTCCGGTGCATCGAGGTCGTCAACCGTAGCTCTGGCCGGATTTTTTTTGTTCATTGTTTCAAAAACGTATTGCTATATAAAGGTCCATCTCTCTTCTCTTTGTCTTACTGATTTAATTGACTTAGAGTGATCTTTCTTCTATGGTTGACCATGCTCAATTTATGGTATTGTCACCTAAGTCTATCAAATTTTGATGTGAATAACTAAAATTTTGTTTGGTATTCGTGATCGTTTCATTGATCTTACTATTGCTATCTCTATTCTTTGTTTGTTCCCCTTTGAAACTTGGAGCTTTTCCCTTTAGCTTGCCTTGTTGGGAGAAAGAATTTGAACTGATGTTTTGGTGAAATGAAAACTGTCCTTCTGAAAGATGGGAAAAGGGATATTGAATTCATTGTCTTAGATAGTCATGTGGGCATTTTGAACTTATTTTTAGTGAAATAGTATTCACATTCAGAAACACATATGGATAATATCGTTTTTATCTCACTGCTTTATTAGTTGGTCCGCTAGTAGCATGCTTAGGTCGTCAATAATCATGAATCTCGTAGTTTTCTTTAAGCACATAATTGAACATCACAACTATGGTTACGGTTCCCGTGACGTGGTTGTGGTACTTAGTCTTTTAGATATAAGTAGGAGTATTAAAGTTTGCCTTGGCTAAATACAAACATTTTCTTTAAAATAATTTGAGGTGCGCCATACACAAATAAAATCCTATAATCTATGGCCCTCACATAAATACAAAATTAGTATGAAAAATGCCTTGAATTCTCGTAGTTTGCTTTAGGTGCGCTAATTAATAAATTATTATAGCTACGGGTACGGTTCCCGTGACGTAGTTGTGATGCTTAATTTCTAAATCCGGGGGTACATTTATGTGACCCGGCCACAATTTTAATCTTGTTAATATGTTGTAGATCGTGGGTACCGTTCCCGTAACATGATTCACAACGTGTAATCAAATAATTAGCTGAATGACAATTGGATTATTAAAAGCGATTTTAAAAGGGATAAAATGCACATAGGTTTCAAAGATGTTTTAAAATCAAATAAATAGGCCAATAATAATAGTTGAGTGACCGTGCTAAAACCACGGAACCCGGGAATGCCTAACACCTTCTCTCGAGTTAACAAAATTCCTTACCCGGATTTTTGTGTTCGAAGACATTAAAACAGAGTCAATCTTTTCTCGATTCGGGATTTAAACCGGTGACTTGGGACACCATAAATTATCCCAAATGGCGACTATAAATTTTTAATAAAATAATCCCATTTCGATTGTCACTTAAATTGGAAAAAACTCCCTTATACTCCTTCTGGGGTAGGAAAAAGGAGGTGTGACAGTTCTGATGACTCTGCTAGGGATAAGAACCCAGAACTTCTGGTTCAGGGTTCAGAATTCGAGCTTAGAATAATTGTTATATTTGGCTTTATTTATTATTTGATTTTACTTACATGTTTGTGCCTAATGTGCTAAATATTGCTTCTTACCGCTTTGATATTATCTGAATTGTATATAAACTACTACGACACCCTTCTCTTCTCATCTTCGGGGATGTGCATGCTGGCGTGACTCCTTTTCTGTTAGTGTCATACCTTAAATTAGGAATAGGCTCGGACAAGTTACAAAGCCGGATGACCTTTTGGTTCGTGGTACGTAGCCCCCCCTCGGCTCGAGTTGTCCGCTCGGGTACACAAGTCTAGAACAACATACCTAGGTTTTGAACCTAGAATAACTCAGTCTCATGCTGGATTCCTAGTAGAAACGCTTGTTTGTATCATATGCATTTGACTTTGGGGACTCAACACAGGGGTTGGGTCCGTCTAGGACAAGTGTACCCCAAAATAAAAGACCATCTTGATGCATCCTATGTGTTACATGTTGCATTTCTTCAAGGGTAAAAGAGTCATTTGGCGGACCGATGATAGTTGAAGGCAAATGAAAAAAAAGAAAAAAGAAAAGGAGAGGGTGAAGTGTGAAAACAAAACAAGTAGGACCCAATTATGTTTTCTGTCACATTTTTGTTAAGAAAAAAAAACATGAAAAATTCAAAAAAAAAAAAAAAGATTTTGCACTTTTTCATCATTTTCCGAAAATCAAAAATCCGAAAAAAGGAAAATCCAAAAATAGCAAGTTTACTGTTTATCCGATTGGTTTGTGACTAAAACAGAAATCGTATGCCTCGTTCATCACTGTTTCATTTAGAAACTTTCATTTCCTTGTTCTCGTTGTCGATTCTGGTTCTGAAGTTTGTGATTTCTTCATTTTATGTGATTGAATTACTGACTTGAGCTTTGATTCGAAGATTTGAACCCAAAATTTACAATCAGCTAAATTTGAGGAGAAGTGAGTTTCAACAGAACATCGACTCGATCTTTCTGAGTTGATTTGTATCCGTGAAGTCGACTCGAGTTCCTTGTTGCTCGGTGACTGAATCTGTAGAAGGAATTTGAGCTCAGTTCTTGCTTGAGTTTTTGAGTTGTTTAACTTCAATTGTACTGGAAAGTTTGACTAGCTGCTGTTGAATTTTGATCGAGAACTTGTTGTCAAGTTTTTAGTTGAATCTGATAGTGTCTACTGCTGCACTGAATACTTGTGTGAATTTTTCGATGTAATTTCTGCTTTGGTTTCTGCTGAGTTCATTGAGTAGTTTGGTCAAATTTTGGTTGGATTTTGAATTGGATACCTAAGTTTCTAAACTGAAATTCATCTTAGTCTACTGTTGAATGAGAGGCTTGAATTATTGAATGGTTTTGGTTCTAGTTTGGGAGTTAAAGTTGATTTCTCTGATGTATTGAAGCTGAAAATTTGGTATAGCTGTTCCAACTGCTGAGGTTCTGATTCAATGCTGTTGTGATTCCAATACTTTGTTTCCACTATTGAGGTCGACATTCTGAGCTGGAAATTTGTGTCTACTGCTGCTGAATTTAGTGCTCAAGGTGTTGCTGAAGTTCTGAGCAGCAATTGAATAGCAAACCTACACCAACTTGTTCGAGTCTTAGAATTTTGCATTTAATTGAAATCTGTTGATTTAATACAAGTTCCCTAAGCACTGTTTTTATTTTTCTGCAACATTTATTGAACCTGAAATTGGGTTTGGACATTAGAGCTTGTTTGAAGAATTTTGAACTCAAATACGAGTGTTTTGGACTGCTATTGGAAGCTGTTGAAACAACCTTAAAATTCTGCAGTTTTGTGTCCAATTAAGCTGTTGAAAATTCTGCAGTAGCTTAGTGAAGTTTGAGCATCAGTTTGGATTGTGAATTGACCAGCTTTAAGCTGTAGTTGTGAAGGGTTAGTTACTGCCAACTTGCACCAGTTTTCTATCTATTCTTCCTTTGTTTGGATTGCTGAAAGTCTTCAGTTTTGCGACAACATTTGAGCTGCACATTCTTGTGGAATAGAATCTGAGAATTGGCGTGCATTGAGGGTCGATCAGTACTTGCATATCTTAAGTCTCTGCTGTATTTTCCTACCCAGTTCTTCCTCAGCTATACACAAAGTTCAGCGGGCACAAAACCTGCCTGGTTTTAGAAGCTTTACACCAACTTAGTTCCCAGAAACACTGCAGAACATTCAGCTGAACTATTGCTTCTGAAATCCTGAACTCAAAGAGGGACTTAGCTTCAGATAAAAAAAAAATTTGACAGCAAACTTCCTGCAGCAACTTGATTGCAAATCTAGCCAGTTTTGCAAAAATAACCTCTTTTTACAAATATGGCCACAAATTTGAAGAGTATCTAGTTTTGTAGTTTCTTTTATTTTCTTTCTTTCCAATTTGTAGTGAACTAAACTCTCAACTAGATTAACTTGATATTAGTTCATATTGAGTTTTATTTTAAAAAAAAAAGAAAAAAAGAAAAAGAGAACGTTAGTTCATTTAGTCTATTTCCGATCTGTCCGAACTACGCATACCTGATTCTCGTCTTTCGGGACGTGATACATAGTCAAACCACATAGGGTCCGGTCTTCCTAGTAAATCTAGGTTCTTGGCTTTGTGGGGTCATAGCCAAATTTTGCACTTCTAGCCACCTTTTGGCCAAATAAGCTATTTTGCAAAAATAGCCTCAATTATGTCTTGCATGTGTCCAATAGGGAGTGTTATTGTCTCACCTAGTGTTTGTTTGAGTTTTTTTTTTATACAAGTGTGGATCTACTTAGCGGGGTTTGAGCATAACAGACACCCCGTGACCATCCAGTCAGGATCGCTCATTCAGGAGTTGCTTAAGGAGATTTGTTTTAGTTTTTATGTTTTGAGTATGTTCTTCATTTTATGTCATCTTTTACTTTTTAGTTTTGTACAGTAACGTCGAGTCTTTTGTTATTGTACTTTCTACTTTATATTTGAAAAAGTGTGCTGTAACTCAAAAATCAAAAAAAAGAAGAGATTTCGCGTTTTATATTTCTGTTAGAAATTTTCTTTAGAATACTAATTCTTTTAAGATGGTTTTTCTTTAGGAAATTAATATCTAGAACTCAAAATAAAAATTGCTATTATATTTAGTTTTAGTACATTAAGACTAAAAATTAAAAAAAAAAAGAAGAGAATTTTCTTTTAGTACCTCTTTAAAAGTTTTCTTTAAGATTTTAATTCCAAAAATCCAAAAAGATTTTCTTTGGAGGTGCTTCTTTGGGAAATTGATGAAAAATAAAAAAAAAACCTTTTCTTATTTTCATTAGAACTTTAGGATATTGTCATAGAATAAAAAAACATACTTTTTCTTTGGTTTATTTTCAGAGTTTCCTCCTTAGGTAATCAAAAATTCAAATCGAAAAATAGTTTTTTTATCTTGTTCATTTCTTGTTTCGAAATCTTTTCTTCTGGATATCAAGTGAAAATTCAAAATATTTGTCTTTGGTTTATTCTTTAGATTTCCTTCTTAAAAAAAAGAAAAAATCAAAAATATTTTTCTCTTGTAGGATTTTTTCCTTAATAATTTCCCATAGAGTATTTGTTTCAAAAAAAAAAAGAAAGACCTGCTCGTTAAGCTTGAGTTTAGAGTAGGTTATAGAACATTCAGTGTAGAAAAAAAATTGCTTCTTTTGTTTCTCTTTTCTCATTAGAGTAGTCATTAAGGTAAAAAAAAAAGAGAATGTTAGTTTGTTTACTTTATTCTCGTTCTTCCCAAACTACACAAAGATCTAATTCATACGGTGTCATGATACGTAGGCAACCTACATAGGGTTCGATCGGATCATTTTTTATTTATTAAAAGAAAAAAGGAAAAAAAACAACCAAAAAAAAGGGAGATGAAATCATGGGATGTGAGAAATGAGAGGGAAGAAAAGAGCGATAATCAGAAAGAAAAAAAAGGAAGGAAAATGAGCGAGTTAAGAAGTGCGAGCAAATAAAAGAAAAGAGAAGATTCAAATGGACAAATTGGGATGATGCCAAGTGACCTTGTGACCCTCGAAGTCATTCTTGAACCGTTAATTGTTGCTAGGTGCATTGCACGAAATGTGATATTTTTAGCTGTTAAATGCCCTAACGCTAACATGATGACTTCATTTTGTTCCTCTTTGTTCTCCTCATTATAGCAGAAGGGTGGTTGGTTTGTGTTTCTTAAGGTAACTCGTCCATACAACACAAGGTCAAAGGGCAAGGTACCAATGGCTAGCAAAAACTTGGGCACAAGAGTTGTTGACCCGTCAAGGGAGTTTGTGGAGTCAGAGTCTGAATTAAAAGAGGAGGTCTAAAAGGTGAAATAACAGATGGTAGAAATGTATTAGTCTTGGATCAAGGGGCATCATTCACCTTCATTCCCCACTGATTACACTGAAAACCCTGCAACTATCCCACCACTATCACAAATCCAGATTCCCACTGCTGCTGATATCTCCCCACGACCTTTTCACACTCCACCCACCAAAACCACCTCATATCCCGCTCTTTTGGCCACTCATACTTTTACAGCTCCTCCACCAGCTATTTTTCCTCGATCCTCTAACGAGACTGTGTTCAAAGTCCCTGATGCCCAACATTGTGCTCCAGAACCAACTTTCAAAGTCTCGGATCCATATTCTCATATTCCTTATTTTGAGCCTCCCGGTGAAACTAAAAAGCCTGCTAAGACAGTGGAGCAAGACGAGATATCCAGGAAGGTGAAAATCTTAGAGCAGTCTTTAAGAAACATGCAAGGGATAGGGAGCCAGGTGAGCGTGGCTTACAATGACTTGTTCTTGTTTCCTGACGTCCAACTGCCTGATGGGATTAAGATGCAAAAGTTTGATTTATATGACGGATATGTAGATCTCGTGGCCCATTTGAGAGGCTACTGCAGTAAGATGAGAGGCGCCGGTAGGAAAGACAAATTATTGATGGCGTATTTCAGACAAAGTCTGAGTGGGGCAGCTGTGGAGTGGTACACCCGCCAAGATGCTAGCAGGTGGTACACGTGGGATGATATGGCTTAGGCCTTTGCCAGGCACTTTTAGTACAATATATAAATTGTCCCAGATTGCATGTCCCTAACCAAGATGGAAAAGAAGCATAATGAAAGCTTTAGGGAATACGGGCTCAGATGGAGAGAGCAATCTGCCAGAGTCAATCCCCCGATGGAAGTAAAAGAGACGGTCGAGTACTTTCTCCAAGCTCAAGAGCCAACTTACTTTGGGCATTTGATCACAGCTGTGGGTAGACCTTTTAATGATGTGGTAAAAATGGGAGAAATGGTAGAAGATGGGTTGAAGTCGAGCAAGATCATGAGCTATTCTACTTTAAAAGCAACAACACAAGCAATTCAGAACGACACAGGAAGCTTGCTGGGTCAGAAGGAACACGATGATGTTGCCATGGTTGTTTCAGAGTCACGACATGGACCAAAGGGCCCGCCTCACCAACATACCCAGCCTCAACTCCAACCCCAAACCTATTCTCGAGCTCCACATAATCCACCTTAGTATTATCCCCCGAACAATGTCCGGTCATCTGTCCAACCACCAGGTCGCTCCCTATGGCAAGCACCAACACCGCATAATATATTCTTGCCTTTACAATATTTTTGAGCACCCAAAAACCCTAGGAAATAGGGGCAGGGAAGAGAACAAAGGCAAAGAAATAGTTTCACGCCAATTGGGGAGTCCTACACAAGCTTGTTTGAAAAGTTAAAGCATTCTGGCCTGATTGAGCCGCTCCTCGACTATACTCCAGACCCATACGCAAAAGGCTTTGATTCTACTGTATGATGCATGTACCACTCTAATGTCCAAGGGCATAGCATTGAAGATTGTCGTTCTTTGAAAATGAAAATAGAAAGAATGATTCAAGAAGGGGTAATTGTGATCAATGACAGTGGCAGGGAACATGCAAATCCTCTTGGGAACTTGCTGACTGAAGTTAATGATATTGAAATTGTTAATGGTTTTGGAAATGTTGATGTGGAACCCAGTGGCTAAGATGTCGTGCTTGGTAATTGGAAAGACGCTCCATCTCTTGGCTAGCTGGAGAGGAGTCTTGGTGGTTTATTTTGTTGTCATTTCTGTTGTCCGGGTTATTTTCAGGGTTGTAATCCGGATATTGTCTTGTGATTCAAACCCTTCTATCCTTTTATTTTACCTAGTTTGTTTTCTCGTAGTAACTCGTTTAGTGTTGTCTAGGTTTGTTCCAGGGTTGTAACCCCAGTTTATTTTACTTGTTTTGTTGTTCAAACTCTTTCACCATCTGTCTAATGTAATTTTCTATTTTCTGTTATTTCTAGTTATTTTTTGTTTAGTTCTCTTTTCTTTTATAGTTCCTTTATGGCTGGCTCTAGTGACATGACATGCACACATAATTCCAAGCATGGTCTTAAAGTTAGTTTAATCATGAGGCAATGAAACAATTTTGAAGATGATAGGGAAATTTGAGGGAAATAAGTAAAGGAATTTTGAGATCACTTCAAGCTCAAATTGTGTGAAACTGGGGCAGATAAAACATAAAAACCTTATTGAAATGCATCATGCCGCATCGGGTTGAAGCTAAAGGCAAGTTTGCCCCAAATTGGCAGGGGTCGTTCGTGGTAACACGAGTGTTGTCCAATGGTGCTTTGTATTTAACAAATGTAGAAGGCAAATGGGTGGATATGGCTATCGATTCTGATGTAGTTAAAAGATATTACACATGATTTCTTTGGTTTGTTTAATTGTGTTGTTTGTGTTTGGCCTGCTTTGAAGATTTGAATGCTGAAGGCATTTTATTCTGCTATCTAAATACTTTATCCTTTGTCACCCCTTTGAGCCTTATTTATTTTCTTTCATATCCCTCTTTTGGAATCAGAAGTAGAGTTTAGAAATATGATACAGAAAAAGGGAGAGAAAAGAGAAAAAAGAAGAAGAGAAAAATAGAAAAAAAAATGGAAAAAGAGTAAAGAAAAGAAAAGAAAAGGAAAAAGAGAAAAAGAAAAAAAGAGAGAGAGAAAAGTACAAAAACGAAGCGATTCCTATGTCATAAACTACATTCGACCTGATTCCTTTTAAGGATATGTAGGCAGCCTCACGGTTCGGTCCCATCAAAATAAAAATTCAAAAGTCCCCAAGCAAAGAAACTGGGGCAGAAAGTTGTGATTGTTGTAAGAAATCTGATTCTAAGAGTTGTAATTTTGAACCCATTCAAGTTGTTTTGAGCCTTTTGATATCCTTTCTTTCTAACCCTATCTAAAAGCCTACATTACGATCCTAAGAAAGACCTTTTGACCAATACTTGAGAGTGCCAAGTCAAGCGAGATAGAGGTATGATTCGCACCAGGGGCAGCACTCCATGCTATACAAGGAAAACAAAAATGAGAGAGTCTTATCGGTGAAAACCTTCACAGGCACCATAAGGCGATGGTAAGTTGAGAGAAAGAACAAAATGAGAGAGGCTTGATGGTGAAAACCCTTAGGGCACTATAAGTCGAGTGAGGATCGTGAAGCATATTGGAAAATCGGAGCATTGAAGCCCAGTTTCACGGCGAAGAGGTACAATAAGAGTTGAACATCGTACTTGCTTGGTAGATTAGGCCATTTAATCCAAAGGTGCATGTCATGGTTATTAGAGTTGGTATCCACATCTTATAAGTGTTTAGTTTTCTTGTTAGGAATCATCTCTTTCCATTGTCCTTACTCTATTCCTTTTGTTTTGTTTACTTCCCCTTCTTGAGTCTATTTGGTTAGAACAAGTGAGAAATGATTTCAAATTTTGCTACTAACTTTCCAATTGTACAAAACGGAATTTAGCTAGCACATCAAAGTGGCATAAATCAGGAAAGAACAACATGCGCACTGAGTTGTTAACAATTAACATGCTTTGGGATTCATGTGAAATACAAAGGTTTTGGTATATATCAATTCATGAACAATGCAACAGATAGAGGATGTTGGGTGAACGGATCAAAGGTATTCTCTGTGATGAGGTTGACAGAGAAAGTGGTGAACCAACGACAAGCAAGGTCTTCCAAGCGGAAATCAAAGTTATCATGGCAAGTGAAGGAGCAATAGACCTCAAGGCCAAGGCCAGTGGTTTATGTTAAGAAAGAACAATATACACACTAAGTGGGTGGCAATTGACGTGCTTTGGGATTCATGTGAAACACAAAGGTTTGGTAAATGTCAGTTCATGAGCAATGCAACAGATAAAGGGTATTGGGTCTGAACGTAGAAGAGGTATTTTCTGTGATAAGGGTGGCAGAGAAATTGGTTAGTCAATAAGCAAGCAATGTCTTTCAAGGTGAAATCAAAGTTATCATAGCAAGTGAAGGAGCAATCGCTGCAAAGTCAAGGCCACAAATCAATCACCATGCTTAAACTCACAAGTTTTCTTTGTCTGAAACAGGGACGGAAGCTATGTTCATATCAATGCTTGAAAAGTTGAAATTTTCAGGTGTAATGCCCCAATTCTGCTTACGTAAAGGCTATTGAGAAGATCACACATCACCACTAGGAAAAACATTTCCTAGTCTAGGTTTTCAAGTTATATTTTGTTGTAGGAGATGCACTTCCTAAATTGAGATTTTACCCTTAGGAGACGCACTTCCTAGTTTGGATCATATGAGTTTTAGTCGAAGTTTTCACCCCTAGGAGATGCACTTCCTAGTCTTGGACATTTAATTTCACCTCTAGGAGACACACGTCCTAGTTGGAGTCATTGAAATTTTACCTGTCAGGAGACGCACTTCCTAGTAGGGATCTTTCATATTATACTTGTTAGAAGACGCACTTCCTAGCTTTGGTCATTTAAATTCATTCATAGGAGACGCACTTCCTAGTTTGAGCCATTGAAGTTTTACCCCTAGGAGACACACTTCCTAGTCTAGGTTTTTCAGGTTATATTTTTGTTTTAGGAGACACACTTCCTACATTGAGCTTTCCCCTAGGAGACACAATTTCTGGTTCTAAGCATTAAAGTTATACCCTTAGGAGACACACTTTCTAGTCTGGGTTTTTCAGGATACACTTTCAGGAGACGCACTTCCTAAGTTGATATTCTTCCCCTAGGAGACGCACTTCCTAGTTTGGTTCATTTAAGTTCATTCATATGAGATGCACTTCCTAATTTGGGTCATTGATGTTTCACCCCTAGGAGACACACTTCCTAGTCTCGGTCTGTCAAGTTATATTTTGTTTGAGGAGTCACACTTCCTAAATTGAGATTTCACCCCTAGGAGACGCACTTCTTAGTTTGGGCCTGGCAAGTTATATATTTGTTTTAGGAGACACATTTTCTATATTGAGAATTCACCTTTAGGAGACGCACTTCTTAGTCTGGGTCTGTCAAGTTATATTTTGTGTTAGGAGACGCACTTTCTAAATTGAAATTTCACCCCTAGGAGACGCACTTCCTAGCTTGATCCATTGAAGTTTCACCCATAGGAGATGCACTTCCTAGTTTGGGTCTTTTCGGATACACCTATAGGAGACACACTTCCTAAATTGAGAGTTCATTCGTAGGAGACGCACTTCCTAGTTTGAGTCAGTTAAGTTCTACCTGTTGGGACGCACTTCCTAAATTGAGATTTCACCCCTAGGAGATGCACTTCTTGGTTTTGGTTCATACAAGTTTTACCCGTAGGTGACGCACTTCCTAGTTTGGTTCATTCAGGTTTTATTTTTAGCAGATGCATTTGCTAGTCAAAGTTTTTGGTTTTACTCATAGGAGACGCACATCATGGTCTAGTCATTAGTTTACTCTCATAATTGCATCAATAGGATAAGTGGTTTACAATATTGCTAACAACTTACAAATCTTCCTAGTGCAAACTGGGTCAGAAAATTTCGTTTGTTTTGGTTTGTTTTGATGAAATCAGGCACCCACCTGAAGAATAAAGGGAGGCAGTTCAAGTTTCGAGGAAAAACAACGCAAGTATTGGTAATCAGGAGCCCACCTGGAGAACGAAGGGAAGCAACAATGATCAAAGGAAGATAGCAATCAGGAGCCCACCTAGAGAACGAAGGGAAGCATCAATGTTCAAAGGAAGACAACAATCAGAAGCCCACCTAAAGAACGAAGGGAAGCAGCAATGTTCAAAGGTAGACAGAAATCAGTAGCCCACCTGGAGAACGAAGAAAAGCAGCGAGGTTCAAAGGAGTTCAGCAATCAGGAGCCCACTTGAAGAACAAAAGGAAGCAGTTCAAGTTTCGAGGAAAAGCAGCACAAGTGTTGGTAATCAGGAGCCCACTTGGAGAATGAAGGGAAGCAACAATGTTCAAAGAAAGATAGCAATCAGGAGCCCACCTGGAGAACGAAGGGAAGCAGCAAGGTTCAAAGGAGTTCAGCAATCAGGAGCCCACCTGAAGAACAAAGGGAAGAAGTTCAAGTTTCGAGAAAAAGCAGCGCAAGTGTTGGTAATCAGGAGCCCACTTGGAGAACGAAGGGAAGCATGAATGTTCAAAGGAAGACTGCAATCAGGATCCCACCTGGAGAACGGAGGGAAGCAGCAAGGTTCAAAGGAAGTTCGGCAATCAGGAGCCCACCTGGAGAACAAGGCAAGTGTCGGAGGAAAGGAAGATAATTCAAATGCTTGAAATCAGGAGCCCACCCGAAGAACAAAGGGAAGGAAACAGTGGTCAAAGGAAGACGGTTCAAGTTCAGCAATCAGGCGCCTACCTGGAGAATAAGAGAATTCACTTCAGAATACAATTCAAGTTAGCAACAAAAGAAGCTCGCGGCAAGAATGCGAGTCAACAGTCCGAGGTGATCAACAGAAGTTAGTCACAATAAAGAAAAAAAGAGAAAGGCAAGAAGTTAATCCAAATGCAGAAGTTGATGAAAGATGTGGGCTGCTCAAGACATGGTTGAAGTCACAATCATGGTATGTCCGATTTTGGTCTGAAAGGCTGAAGAAGAATGAACTAGTACCTGCAACTAGCAAGCGTCAAGGTTCAAATCCAAAGTCTGCATGAAGAACCATTCAAGACTCAAGATCAAACTTCAGAAGACTTATAGATAGGAATCTTGTAACTCGTAGTTGGCAGGCTTAGCTAGTCTTATCCATTTTTTGATTTTTTGATGTAATAACAAGACTACGGACCGGAACCTCAACAGAACGGCACCTCGACTGGCTCTTCACCTCGGCATACTCCATCATCTCACTCACCTCTAAACTATACGTGGCCTGATTCCTTTATAGCCAAAGATATGTAGGCAGCTCAGATACTAGGGCTCGGTGACATTCCTCTTTTCTCTTAGTTTTGATCTCCTTAAATAAGGGTCGGGTCAAAAAATCTGTCTTGTCGTTCTTTGTCCGAAAACTCTTCGCGTTTCCAATCAAAGAGGGACAACTGTAGACATGTGATTTTTGATCCTCCCCAATATTTTTCATATTTTAGCGCGTAAATATTTAATTTAGGCCTAATATAGCTATTTCAACTAATTTTTACTCTTTTACTTTATTTTATTACAAGAAAACAAAAATTACAAAAAAATAATTTTATTAATGTTTTGTAGTCATTTTTAATCTTGAAAAATACCCAAAAATAGTTTTGTTTAACTGTCAGTCTTATTTTAATAGTTATTTTGCTTACTTAGGATTAGTTAATAAACGAGATCGTATTTTTAGTCTCATTCACGGGGAAAGAATAAATTTGGGCTCAAGCAACCCATTTTTAGGCCTAGTTTTTGGATCTAACCCATAATTCCCAAGCCTATAATTCCTAGGTCCGTACCCCTTAACCTAAATATAACCCTAAAATCCTAAACCTATAAAAGGAAGCTAGACCTAACGCCTACAATGAGCTAAAAAAACACGGCTAGAGCTAAGACCCTAACACTGAAAATCAAGCGCCGCAATTCTCAAAAAAGAAACCCCCCCATCGCTTCTAGTCTTCCTCTTCAAAGGATCGACGGACAATCCACCATTTTTGAACAAAAATGAAGAAGGCTTAAAAGCCTTCAGCTGCTGGAACGTAAAGAGATTCACCATCACCCTCACCTCGCCGGAACAACCACGAACTAGACTTCCTCTTTCACCTTCAACCTCCGTCGCGAACCCGCCCTTTACCACCAAGCAGTGTCTCTACCAGCCATCGAGACTTCTTCCTCTCGAACGCAAACATACGAACACACTGAAGCAACAGAGAAGCAAGGGCAGTGAATGAAAAAAGGGCAGAAAACAGTGAGGAGCCCAAAAGCTCGTTTAACAGTCTTTTCCGGCGAGTCTCGAGTTTTTTTTTGACTGTTCTGCTGGTTCCTTATCGAGGTTGAATCCATCTTAGAGCTTGTTTGTAAGATCTGTTCGACGCTAGATATTGAAGTTTCTGAGTTCGTTGAGGTCCGGTGCGTCGAGGTCGTCACGTAGCTCTGGACGGATTTCTTTTGTTCATTGTTTCAAAAACGTATTGCTATATAAAGGTCCATCTCTCTTCTCTTTGTCTTACTGATTTAATTGAATTAAAGTGATCTTTCTTCTATGGTTGAACATGCTCAATTTATGGTATTGTCACCTAAATCTATCAAATTTTGATGTGAATAACTGAAATTTTGTTTGGTATTCGTGATCGTTTCATTGATCTTACTATTGCTGTCTCTATTCTTTGATTCTTCCCCTTTGAAACTTGGAGATTTTCCCTTTAGCTTGCCTTGTTGGGAGAAAGAATTTGAACTGATGTTTTGGTGAAATGAAAACTGTCCTTCTGAAAGATGGGAAAAAAGATATTGAATTCATTGTCTTAGATAGTCACATGGGCATTTTGAATGTATTTTTAGTGAAATAGTATTCACATTCAGAAACACATATGGATAATATCGTTTTTATGTCACTACTTTATTAGTTGGTCCGCTAGTAGCATGCTTAGGTCGTCAATAGTCGTGAATCTCGTAGTTTCCTTTAAGCACATAATTGAACATTACAACTATGGTTACGGTTCCCGTGACGTGGTTGTGGTACTTAGTCTTTTAGATATAAGTAGGAGTATTAAAGTTTGCCTTGGCTAAATACAAACATTTTCTTTAAAATAATTTGAGGTGCGCCATACACAAATAAAATCCTATAATCTATGGCCCTCACATAAATACAAAATTAGTATGAAAAATGCCTTGAATTCTCGTAGTTTGCTTTAGGCGCGCTAATTAATAAATTTTATTACAGCTACGGGTTCGGTTCTCGTGACGTAGTTGTGATGCCTAATTTTTAAATCCGGGGGTACATTTATGTGACTCGGCCACAATTTTAATCTTGTTAATAAATAAACATGTTGTAGATCGTGGGTACGGTTCCCGTGACATGATTCGCAATGTGTAATCAAATAATTAGCTGTATGACAATTGGATTATTAAAAGCGGGTTTAAAAGGGATAAAATGCACATAGGATTCAAAGATATTTTAAAATCAAATAAATAGGCCAATAATAACAGTTGAGCAACCGTGCTAAAACCACGGAACCCGGGAATACTTATTACCTTCTCTCGGATTAACAAAATTCCTTACCCGGATTTTTGTGTTCGCGGACTGTAAAATAGAGTCAATCTTTCCTCGATTCGGGATTTAAACCGGTGACTTGGGACACCATAAATTATTCCAAGTGGTGACTCTAAATTTTTAATAAAATAATCCCGTTTCGATTGTCATTTAAATTGGAAAGAACTCTCTTATACTCTTTCCGGGGGGTAGGAAAAAGGAGGTGTGGCAAAGTGCACCTTTTATCCTTTCTCTGGTTTCACTCAAATGCTGCCCTCATTTTCTCCTTACCTTTCTAACACTCAATCTTGTGACTCAAGCGTTTTTAGGGGTAAAAGGTTCAACAAAGTTAATTAAGAACAAAAAGAAATTAAGCTTGTAATGTGGGTGCCAAAGAAAATATTTATAGACTCAAATGGCTAACTATGAAAATATTTAAACATGGTAGGCAATTCAAGGCTCAATGAGCTAACCAAATAAATGCCTAAATCATCTCCTAGACTCAACAAGACTTACTTATTTTCTTCGTCACACACACACGAGCCAAGTTCTAGACTAACTTAGGATAGCACAAAATTAAACTTCAAACCTCTCACACACATTACACATGACCCATCCAGACGGTTTCATTCCAACTCTCAAGTCAAAGTAGGTAATATATACCAAGAATTACTAAGCAATAAGCACTAGATAAACAAACAAGTCAAGAAGTTGAGTAAAAGGCGTCATAGAACAAGCTATTCAAATTTTCAAGGCATCATACAATTTCAAATATGTGGGGAAGGTGATTCACATGTTTCAGCCTAAATATGCTAGCATCAAACATGTCAAAAGGCATCTAAGAGAAATTATTTTTTCCTTCCTACTCCTACTCTAATCCTTAAACCATAAAATAGCCGGTTCAAGTTACATGATAGGTTACAAGTACCTTGGGCATAAGTACTTTACTTTATGTTTTGATGATCTAACAAACTTACTATCCAGAACCAGATAAGGAACATGTTACACATTTACAAGAACTTGAGATCACAAAGTTCCAAGTTGGGATCCAGCGTGGGATATAACTCAACTTTTTAGAGTGGAAGGAACAGCTGAGGTAACAGGTCCCTACCAGTTCCCGAGGAGACTGTATGAAGTCAACTCTCCAATAGGAAAGTTGCTGCCTGCACACGCTACTATACATGAACAATGCAACAATCAACTTTCTGTGAAAGGCTTTTTACCTACCTTGCTTATATCATTGTAAGTGATGTCACACACGTATAAATACAATCAAGGAAGGTGAAACAACTTACTTCATGAGAGAACCAGATAAAGGACCTGAAGCATGCCTGGTACAATCATTCAAGTTAATCGACTCAAGATAATCTGGGCAGTGTGCCTTTAGATTTACAAGAACCAGATTAGGGACCTGATCTCTTGGTGTTCCCATGACAAAAGTATAAGTCAATTATACAGCTGAAAAACAACTACAGAAAGTGACTGCCTGCAACTGTACACACAATAGTGCAGCAGACAGTGCATCCGTCACTTCCCATTGGGAAGAGGCATGTACTAACCAAGAATTGACATCACCATTGTGAATTGACATCACCATGGTGATGTCTTTTGTAGTATAAACCTGGTGCAAGGCACAAGACATTTTCTTCAACACTTGCAAAATCAAAAGAAGATATTCTCTCAAGTGCTTGCCACAACCTCTCTCAAGAACAAAGCTGCTACAACCTCAAGGACCGAATCCAATATTGAAGATATCTTAAGTCCTTAGGTTTGTTGAATCTTTGTTATTTGTTCTTCATTTTTTATTCCTATCTTGCTTTCTTAGATGCTGTAATTTAGGAAACCCAAAATCACAAACCCGCCAAGTTGTGTTGTGACTAGAGTTAGTCATAAGTTAAAGTCTTTGTAACTAAAAAGTGACAAAGTGGCTTGTGGTAAGAGTATCACAAGTTAGTTAAGTTAGAGTCTCTGTAACTAGAGAGTGACAAAGTGGCTTGTGATGAGAGAATCACACGTTAGTTAAAGTCTTTGTAACTAGAAAGTGACAAAGTGACTTGTGGTAAGAGTACCACAAGTTAGTTGAGTTAAATTATTTGTAATGGAATCATTACAAAGTGGCTTGTAATAGATGTTTACAAGTTAGTGAAGTTGAAAGCCTACAGGTGTAGGTCGTGATTTTTGTCCCCTTGAGTTGGGATTTTTCCAACTAAGAATCCTCTGTGTTCTTTATTTACTACCGAGCTACTATGGGAACAATTAGAGAACCTGATTCCCTATACTGGTTGGTTTTACAATATTTTTCTTACAGTGGGAACTTATAGAGAATTTGGTTCTCTATATAGTCTGGTGGACACTTAGTTTCTATCAATTGATAAGGTTAACACCTAGAAAGGATCTACATGACTACTTCACCAAATTTCGAGGAAGGACAATCAACGTACAAACCACCAAGATTCAACGGACACTACTATGGTTGGTGGAAAACAAGAATGCATGACTTCATTATGGCTGAGGACTCAGAGCTGTGGGATATAATCTGTGATGGACCTTTTGTTCCCATGAAAACTGTTGGTGAGGGAATGGTTACAGTCCCAAAAACAAGAAAAGAGTACAATGATGCTGATAGAAAGGCTATTGAGAAGCATTTTAGGGCAAAGAAGATTCTTGTTTGTGGCATCAAACCAGATGAGTACAACCGCATCTCAGCTTGGCAGTCTGCTAAGGAGATTCAGGAAGCTCTTCAAACTACCCATGAGGGAACTACTCAGGTTAAACAGTCCAAAATTGATATGCTTACTATTGAGTATGAGCTTTTTGAGATGAAGTAGGATGAGTCTATTCAAGATATGCACACATGTTGCACCTCCATTATCAATGAGCTTCACTCCCTTGGTGAAGTCATCCCAAGAAATAAGCTGGTCTGGAAAATACTCAGTGTTTTACCAGGTTCTTAGGAAAGTAAAATGAATGCTATCATTGAAGCCAAGGATTTGCAGAAGCTGACCATTGATGAACTCATTAGAAATCTTAAAAATAATGAGATGAAGAGAAAGAAGGATCTTTAAAGAAGAGAGCCCAAGAAGGAGAAGAACCGGGTTCTCAAGGCTGCCAACAAAGACTCAAGAAGTGATGAATCCGACATGGAGTATCTCACTCGAAGATTCCAAAATATGATTTGAAAAATTGGTGGGATTCCAAAGAAAAGAAGTTCCAGTAGGAATTTCGAAGAAAATGATTGCCGCCATAAGTGTGGAAAGTTTGGACACTTCATTAAAGACTGTCCTATTCATAAGCAGGATCATTACAAAACCAACACTGAAAAGGCCACTAAAAGGAACCAGGTCCTTGACAGAAAGTTCAAAAGAAGAGATGCTGCTGACAACATGGTGAAGCAAGCCCTGGTTGATTGGGGAAATTCCTATAGTGAATCTGAAGGTGAAAATATGATGGTTGCTAACAATGGATCTTCAGAATATGAGTCAATCTTTGCACTCATGGCCAAATCTGATGATGATGAGGACAAAGAGGAAGATGAGGTAAGTTTTCTTGATGTTCAAAGAAATTTGAAAACTTACTCTATGAAAAAATTGATGTCTTTAGCAAATGTGTTGATTGATGCCTATCATAGCCTCATTAATGAGAAAAATTCTTTAATAGAAGAAATTTATGGCATTGAACAAGAGAGAGATTATATGGTAGTTTCCATTGTAGACTTAGAGGAAACCATTGAGAGTCTAAAGAAACAAAAAGAGGTTCTAATTGAGGGTAATGCTAACATTGAGCATGAGAGAGATGACCTATTAGTGGTGGCTGTAAACTTAAAGGAAATAATTAGGGAACTTACAATGAAAAGTAGGCCTGAGAATTCTCAAAAGGGAAAGGAAGTTGCAAGTGAGGCACACATTAAGCTTGAAAGTGAGTTAAATTCAGTGAAGTCTAGTATGTGTGCTGAGCTTGAGAAAAACAACAACTTCAGGAAGAACTAGGAAGACTGAAGAGTGATATTGAAAAATCACTTAAGTGGACCTGGTCCTCTTATGCTATCAATGCCTTGTACACAAACAATTGGGGAAACATTCAGGGAATCAGGTTCCAAAGAGAAAAGACTCCCTACAACGCTTATAGTAAGTACGTTACTGTACCTGACAATTGGCTTTGCACTCACTGTGGAAACACTGGGCACTTTAAAGAAAATTGTAAGGCCAGAATTCAGTCTCAACAGAAAAATAAAGTTTTTGCTGAAAAAGTAACTGCTGCTACGGAACCTGGTCCTTCACATAAAAAACATATAATGCCTGCCTGGACCAAAAGAGCCCTCATTCACCCCTTTTCTCATTATAAGGGACCAAACTCATTTGAATTCCTAAGTCTAACTCCTGATTTTCTTGTGCAGGGAATAGTGAAAGAGATCAACCTATAATGGTACATGGATAGCAACTGCTCAAAACATATGACTGGAAGTACAAATGATTTTCTTTCACTTAAGGACCTGCAAGGAGAGAGTGTACCCATTGAAAATAGCTAAAAGGGATACACTCTAGGAGTAGGAAGGATTGGGAAGTCACTCACTCACTCAATTAAGAACGTGTACTATGTCAATTGCCTGAAGTAGTCTCTTGAGTGTTTAATTCTCAGATATGTGACAAGGGAAATAAAGTGAAATTCTTGTCCAAGATATGCACAGTCACAAATCTTGTGATTGGTGAGGTGGTGCTTGTGGCCAAAAGATACAAGAATGTTTACATTGCTGATTTTAAGTCCCTACATGGTGGTGATCTAACGTGCCTAAGTGTCCTTGACGATGATGCTGAGTTATGGTGAAGATGACTGGGCATGTGAGTTTCTACTTGTTGAACAAGTTGGTTATGGAGGACCTGGTTCATGGGCTGAAGCAGTCAACACTTCTTGCTACTTGATTAACAAGTGCATGATCAGTTTCCTTCTCGAGAAGTTTCTCTATGAACTGCTCAATGGGAGAAAAGCCAAGTTGACTTACTCGAGAGCCTTTTGGATGCAAAATGTTTTGTTCTCAATAATGGTGGAAAAAGGGTCACATTACAAAGAAGATGAAGATGGAGAATTCACAAATGCTCCTGTTGAAGCTATAGATATTGCAAATGAAAAGACTGATTTGATGAGTGAATTCAAGTAGAAGGATGAATGAGATGCAGTAGAATCTCCAAAAGGCACAGAGGAACCTGGTCCCTTTATCACCTCGACTTAAGCTAAACATAGGGTTGTTGATGCAACATAGGGTTGTTGATGCACATATGGAAGAACCTGGTCCTTCAAATTCTGAAGTTCAAGTATCCAACTAGAAGCAAAAGAGTTCACATCCCTTCAAAATGTAATCACATCCTTAGATTCTGGTATTCAACCTAGTTCTAAGGTAAGGAACATGTTTTCCCTCTCAGCGTTCTTGTCTTAAATCTAGCCTTAGAACATCAAAGAAGCATTGAAAAATGCTAACTGGATAGCTGCTATGCAAGAAGAAATCCATCAGTTGAGAGGAACCAAGTATGCCCTTGGTCCCTAGGCCTTCATACAGAATAGTGATTGGAACCTGGCCCAAAACACTCTCACTTGAAGGGTGCCAAGGGAAGTTTGAGGTATCCTAAGGGAACGAAGGACCTGGTTCCCATCTAGTATTCAGGAGATTCTTTTGATTTGGTTGGATATATTGATGCTGATTATGCTGAATATCTAGTAGACAGAAAAAGCACTTTTGGAACGGCACATTTTCTGGGGTCATACTTGATCTCATGGGGTACAAAGAAACAAATTGTGTAGCTCTTTCTACTGCTGAAGCTGAATACGTGGTTGCTGCTTCTTGTTGTGCTCAACTACTACAGATCAAGCAATATCTTGAAGACTTTGGTGTATTTATAGCTTGAACCCGGTACAACACAAGAAGACAAAAGGCATTGATGTGGGACATCACTTTTTGAGGGATAATGTATAAAAGGTTCTGATTTGTATGAAGTACTGGAAGACGGAGGACCAGGTAGCAGACATCTTCACCAAGGCACTGACAGTGAACACTTTGAAAGAAATCGGGGTTGATCAAGCTTAACAGAGGGACCTGGTCCCTCGATGATTGGCTATGTTAACAAGGAAAAGTACACTGGTAAAAAGTGTTTTTCAGCGATATCTAACTCAAATCTATACTGTTACAGGTATACACATATAGCAATTTTAGGACAAAAACAAGTAAGAGTAACATTGCACTTCTAGGAGTCTTTGCTCAAAATTTTTAAAAACCGTCAAGGAACCTGGTTCCTATGACTCAGGTTAGTAGTCTCTCCAATACTTATTGTCACACCTCCTTTTGACCCCTCTCCGGAAAAGTATAAGGGAGTTTTGACCAATTTAAGTGACAATCAAAACGGGATTTATTTAAAATTCAGAGTCGCCACTTGAGATAGTTTATGGTGTCCCAAGTCACCGATTTAAATCTCGAATCGAGGAAAAGATTGACTCTGTATTACAGTCCGCGAATCAGAAATCCGGGTAAGGAATTCTGTTAACCCAGGAGAAGGTGTTAGGCATTCCCGAGTTCCGTGGTTTTAGCACAGTCTTTATATTTAGCTTAATTATCTGATTTTAAACAATTATGAACCTATGTGAAAATTTTAACTTTTAACCGCTTTTATTCAATTTTTAAAGAGGATTGAACGTCGTTTAAAACATGTCTTTGGATCGCGCCACATGAAATGCACCCGTAATCCTAAACATATTTTATTCAATGTTTTAAGATTTGATTAGGGTCACATGAAATGCACACCCGATTTTAGGAGGGTAAATTTTAAAATAGTGCGCCCGAAGCAACTACGCACTTTCAACTTCGCAAGGGCCATGTAAATTTCACCAGGTGGCATGCCTCAATTTCTAAGGATAAAACAAGATTAATTATACGAGGGCCATGCCATGGTCATTTTTGTTCGGTACAACATACCGAATTGAAATTGGGTCACATGAAATGCACACCCGAATTTGGAAATTATGTATCATGACTATGTTACAGGAACTGTATCTATAGCCACGATGATTTATTAATAATCATGCCTAAAGCAAACTACGATGTTCAAAGTTGTTTAATTATCTGCTAAGTTTGAGATTATTGTAGTGCTCGAAGGTTACGAGGGTAGAATTTATGAAAAAGTAAGATTGATTATTAGGGACTGCCTGATGTATCAATTATACCGAGTATAGTTTTATGATGCTACAAGCAGATAAGTCCTAATTATTCATTCTATTTTTATCTAGACTTAATTCTTGATGAAGAAAGTTAATGGAATAAAATGAAAGGTCATGCTAAAATCCAACGTGATCTCTACCAAATAATATAGTGGCTCATTTAACCTTTCCATTTTGTGATTAAGCTCACACCCAACGTAAAGTCATAAGAACCTCCAAATCTTGACAAGAACAACTATTAATCAAAATATGAACTTGGGGAAAGATTGATTCAAAACATAATAGCATCTGCCGTTGATGAAACAGAGAGCAATAAATCACTCATACTTGCATATTAATTCAACAGTTTAACACACCATGAATAAGATGATTTAAACAAAGAGAATCGCCACTTTAGCTCAAATGAGCCTACCGTATATATAGCCAGATGAATCCTTATCTTCTGGTGGCTCTAATCTATGAGAGTCCAATGAAAATTTCATTCACTAGTAATAATTTCATGAATTCAAGCGGACGAACATCATTAAGCTAGTGAATCGAAATTAGCTTAGGTAGTGAACCAATTTTTAAATCTCCCAAAGTTTGAAATTAAAGCAAGTTGAAGATTCTGCATATGCTAATAAACCAAAACACATAGCTAATTAGTGGACATACAAACAAACTGAACCTATGGCATGGTATTTGAGCACAACGAATGATTTCAAACTCAAATTTTCAGTTCAAAACAAATAGTCAAAGCTAGATGTTGGCAGACATAGTAGATGTAGACCAATCCAGTGATTAAATACAGTGAATGCACGAATTGGACATTAATATAACACGAACAAATCAGATTTATATTTATGATTTTTGTAGACAACTAAATAAAATCTGACATACCTAATTATACAGGAATAAACTTAGAAATGCCACATAAAAGCAGAAGAAAAGGAGCACAAACCCAGCAAACAAATCCCAGCAACAACAAACAGAGAACATCAGTGAGCCCAAACAAAAACACTTTTAACAGCTTGAAGAACCTTTAAATTTCCAGAAGTACCAAATGAAGGAGCAAGGCTTCAACATGCATCGAGACCGAAATCAACAATTCGAAATCAACCACATCTATAGAAACTTAGGAGGAGCGTTTGAGCTACAAAATTTCAGTAACCCAATGGACTTCACATCTTCATAAAAAAAAAATTCATCTTCTCTTTTGTACTTCCCCTCTTCTAGGTCTAGGATCTAATGATGATTCAGACTTTAATACATGATGCTAATGGATCAGTTAATGATGGATCTAGCTTATTGGATCTCTATTAATGAACATAAATCATTTAAACTTGTATAAAGCCAACAAGATAAACTGAAGGTTCACCATATAAATACTAACATCATATACTCTCTACTAGCAACTACCACATGCTTAACTGAACTGATTTGGACAAAATAATCACATTAACTAAACAAACAGATCAGAGAAGAACAAAATGGAATATTTTCTATGCTCCAATTCTTTATTTTTCATTTTTCATTCCTCAAATTCACTTCATAACTAAAGTAGTTACAGGGTCGTGTACCTGGAAATAAAAGAAGGAAGCAGAAAAGTGAGGTATCAACAGTAACAATAGTGAAGTAGAATTCAGCAGCAACAGGTGACCAACAAACCAATTTCAAACTCAGGAAATAATATACAGCAACCCAGAAATCAGTTTTGATCGAACAACAAACCAGATTCAATCAACTTTCGATGAAATTGATTCAAAATCAGGGAGGCAGTGAATAAAAATGCAGAATATCTCTGTGTATATGAATTCAGTCTCTATATCTCCCTCTCTTAGGTCTGTCTCCCTTCTCTTAGGTTGGTATCTCTCTCAGAAAGTTTTCTTCCTAATCTCCTCAGCTCCTCCCCACTCTTCTCTTAGGTCTCTCCCCTTTAAAGCCCAATGTTAAACCCATTTTATTCAAATCTTTTTTCACTTTTCAGCCTGTTTATTCCCTCCCATGTGCGCCCCTTTAAACTTTTATTATTAACCCATGTTGTTTCTGATGTCCCCACCTCTAAAGGTTTTGTAAAAGGGTGTCAACCTTATTGCCATCTTCAATTTTTTAAACCTACCCTATGTTCTTCTTTGAATTCCCACCTCTAAAGGTACTTAAAAGGCTGTTACTTTCCACTACTGATCCTTTTTTTTAATTTTTAATTAAACCTTTAAAGGTGTTGACAAACTGTCATGTCCACTACCAATCCCTTTGTTTCTTAATGAACTCCAACTAACCACATTAACCTTATGAGGACTATTTACATGTTAAGGTTTCAAAATAGATCAAAAAGAGATGTAGAGATTTTGAAAATAAACTGAACCTGAGTGAAACATAGACATATTTATAGAATCATGTAAACCAAAATTCAAACAGAAATTTCAAACAAATTATCGTGTTTAACTAAGCAGTAATTTGACATGCAATGTTCACATTTGTTGTTCTCAGCAAATTAAGACATAAACAGACTGAAACTTCATGTAATAAAAGGACAAGAAAATGATAAAACCGTGAATTTCAGCCTGTGGGAAAGGGATGAGGAGGAAGATACATAAAAGAAAACATTGAAAAAACACCGAAACACTTACCAGAATCGAACCCTTTATTCCACTCAAAAGAACTTCCTACTCTTTTGGTTGAGACGGACTCTAATCGTATGTTTTTGTTCGATTGAAAACACACGATTACAGCCTATTTCAACCTAAAAATCTTGAAATCTTTACTAAGCAGTGTTTTTGGGGACTCAAGGTTCAACTTTTCGATCTGAAATTCGAAAGGCTCTACGGTGATTCGAGGAAAATTATCATGGGATTTGGGACGAGGGAAGCCTGGTGGTTCAGGGGTGTGATTTTTTGGGGTTGATTGGGTAAGGTAGGGTTTTTTTACTGAACTTCGATTGAAGATTCGAGGCTCTTGCTATGATTCGAAGAGAGGTGTTTGGATATTTGGAATGGAGAGGTTGAGGGGGATCCGCGGTGTGAAGAAAGAGGTCATTGGAACTGGCACCGCCGGGTTTAGGGCGGTGGAGAGGGGCGACTGCTGCTAGGGTTTGGATTTAGGTCGTCTCTGAAGAGACGAAGAAGACTGGGTAGGGGCTTTAGGGGGGTGGGGTGTGTTACACATATATATACATGTTGTGGAATTGAATCCAAACCGTTGGATCAATTGAGATCAACGGCGTGGATCAGTTCACTTATGTAAAACGGGGCCGTTTTGGCCGGTTGGGGGATTGGGTCGGTTAGTGGGGTGGACGGGTCGAGTTGCGAGGAAAATACTGGACTGTTCGATCGAATGAAACGAACGGTTCAGATCAACAAACATGAAACGGCGTCATTTAGTCGATGCTGGAGATGTACTGAACTGTTCGATCTAATGAGATCGACGGTTGAGACTTATCAGCTCTGAAATGACGTCGTTGGCTAAGCTGGTGGTGGACCGGGTTTGGACTGCTTTTGGGCCTGGGAATTTAGTTAAAACTAGTCCAACTCCTATTTCATTCTCTTTTATTTTCTTTTCAATTTTCTTCTTAATCAAATACAAACCCAAATTTAATTTTGACCAACTTATCTTAAAAAGATTAATTAATTCTAAGTAGTAATTATCACAAAATAACTAAACCCCAAATTAAAAGAAAACATAAAATTCGACATTAATTACTAAAATGCAAAGAATATATATTATTTTTTTTTTGAATTTTTTATTTTTACAAAACACCTAATTATTGATTAATTAAAAAGAATGTCAAATTAAATCCTAAATGTACATGCAACATAATTTTTATTTTTTTTCATTAATTTAACCAACGAACATGCACACACAAATGCAAACAATTACAGAAAATATCACGAAAATTCATAAAATTGCACACAAAAAGAAAGATTTATTTGATTTTGAATTTTTAGGAGTGGTTCGTGTGAGACAAAAATCACGTGCTCACAGCTGCCCCTCTTTGCCCGGAAACATGAAGAGTTTTCGTGCAAAGATAAAGTGAGCGGATACGAGCAACTTTTGACCGTTTGAATACTCCGTGGGAAGTATTTTTTTGAAAGAATTTGACCGAACCTCTTCTTCAAAGGTTTCCTACATATCCTTGGCTATAAAGGAATCAGGTCAATGTAGTTCGGGAAGTTTCGGTAGCTGGGACTACCATGAAGCTGTGGTTTCACTGTTACTGCTGCTACTGATACTACTCACTGACCTCCTTATTACACCATGACAAAAATGAAGAAGCTAGACTAAGCTATAACCTATGCTTTATAAAGAGTTATTTTCAAACTTGGCCTTGTGACTGTTGTTGCCTTGTTGACTTGCATTTTGTTCAGTTGTTCCTTTGTGGCTGACTTGCATGGTATCTTTGAAATGCTTTCCTTTTTCTTCAGGTGGACATCTTGTTGCTGACCCTTTAAACGTCTTCCTTTGACCATTGTTGCCTATCCTCTATTCTACAGGCGAGCTCCTGATTACTCGAATCTTGAATTGTTTCTTCCCTTCATCCTCCCTTTGGGTGCCTGACTGCTGAACTTGAATTGTATTCCCTTGCTCTCCAGGTGGGCTCCTGACTGTTGAAACTTGAAATGTATTCTCTTGTTCTCCAGGTAGGTTCCTGATTGCTGAACTCGAATTGTATTCCCTTGTTTTCCAGGCGGGCTCCTGACTGCTGAAATTTCAACCATCTTTCCTTGTTCTCCAGGTGGACGCCTGATTCTGAAACTTGGTCCATCTTCTTCTTGAAACTGCTCTTCTTTGATTTGTTCTCCCTCGTTCCTCCAGGTGGGCGCCTGATTACCAAATCTTGAACTATTTTTCCTTGTTCTCTAGGTGGATGCCTGATTACTGAATCTTGAACTATTTTTCCTTATTCTCCAGGTGGATGTCTGATTACTGAATCTTGAACTATTTTTCCTTGTTCTCCAGGTGGATGCCTGATTGCTAGTGTTTGTTCACGTTCTTATCTTTAATATCCGTGTTGTTCTCCCTATTCTTCAGATGGACACCTGACTTCAACAAAAATAGACAACACAAAAGAAAATTTTCTGCCGCAGTTTGGGCAGTTGGGCGCATATGTGAGTGTTAAACTGAATCATATCACCAAATATCACTAAGAATTTGAAAACTAGGTTCCGTTATCCAGGGGGTCCTGACAACTCTTAACTAGACGCTAATTTTAAATCTAAGCTATATCTTTTACAGGTGTGACTTCCCCCTTTTCCTGCTTCTTCGCTCACCATCTTCAACAGAGATGAGAGAACACCCCCAAATAGAAAAAACCTAGCAACTCCCTAGGGAGAAGAAGAAAAACCCATCTCCCTAAAGGATCCCTCTCTGATTTTCTCTCAACAAGGAGATTAGAGATCAGACCCCCCTTCCCCTATCACCAACGAGAGCCGCCTTCGAAACGGACGAACCTTCCCCATTTTTGAACCTAGCCGCCCCTGTTTATGCGTTTTCTCCAAATAGAAGCTCCAAGGGATCCTCCCCTCCTCCTTTCTAAGAGCGCTACTCTTATCTCCTCCACAAATTCGAAAAGTTTCGAAGCTCTCTTTCTTTCAAAGTCCATGAACAGTTGAAGCAAAACTCCTCAACATTGTTTGATTGGAAGATTTTGTAGTTGCACCACTGAATCTGCTAATCCATGTTTCTTTGCCTATACTTGGCGTTCCTAAGTTTTTTTCCGCTCTAACTATGTATTGGATCCTTAATTCAAGCCTTTGATTTGTGAAATGTTGAGTTTCTATGCTTGGTAATAAAATTCTAGATCTTTGTTTGCTAAAAAAATAAATAAAGGTGTGACTTCCGCTAAATCTTGTTATTTAATGAAAACTCTCAAAGCTAGGTCCCATTATTCAGGAGGGTCCTAAAAATTCCTAATTGAATCCTTCTCTAAAACATGCAAACTTTGAAATCAACTTATATTCCTTTGGGGTACACTTATGCTAGATCTTGCTTTTCACGATTGTTTCAATTTTTAAACTAGGTCCCATTTTCTAGGAGGGTCCTGAGAATTTCCGACTAAATTGGGGAAAAGGTGGAAAAGATGGTGTTTCTTCTGGGGCTTGGGGGAAAGGTCGAGGAAGCAGAAAATCATGACTATCAGTCGGGGAAAGAAGAGAAGTCAGAATCTTTGTTCTCATGGGGTAATGTCCAAAGTGTATCTCAAACATACAAACTTCAGAGCTCCACTTATGATCCTCTATGGTGCATTTATGTCAAATTCCGCTACTCATGATTATGTTGAATTTTAAACTAAATCCCATTTTCCAGGAGGGTCCTGAGAATTATGCGATCAAACCTGCATGGTACTTGTCTTCCTTACAGGGCGCTTCCTGAAACAAATGCCATCTTTGCCCCTGTTTCAAATAAAAGAAAATCTGGTCAGTTTAAAACGTGGTGGTTAGTTGTGGCATTCTCTCTAGGGGTGGTTTTCTCTTTGCTAGGCTTTGCTTCATTCCGACTGTCTTGAACATAGTCGAAGGATTATTTTGACCTTCTGACTGATCCTTAACTACAGGATTCCCAAATGTTGTTCTCCACTTCCGACCTTTCTATCTGAACTTGTATATCTCTTACGACATTCCTGGGCTATTCTACCGATTTAACCTTTGCTTACACCCCATGTCCCACTTTTCATCATATTATCTCCGGCATGTCCTAGCCACATTTTGCTTTGTACAATTTCAAAATTGGTAGTAAACTTTGAAATTCCTTCTTATTCGTTGAAACAAGGCTAAACTAGGAAGAGCTTTAGAGAAATAAAATTAACAGCAATGAAATGCAAGGATTTTGAGAATTAAGATTAAAGAAAAGAATCCAAATTTGGATGACTGTTGGAGATAAGAAAAGGAACTTATCTGAGTGGAGTCACTAGCACCAATGATCATGGTATGTATTTTGGATTAATCAGCCCAGTCTATTTAACCAACCTCTTTTCCAATTGTTTTACTTTGTGCTCCAAGATCTTCCATGGCCCAATTTACTTTCCACCCACTTTTCGGACCTTATGCGACTTGTCGTGCCCTGGAGGGTTTTCACCGACAAACCTCTCTCATTTGTTGACTCCTCAATTCCTTATCGCTTGATGGTGCCCATGAGGGTTTTCACCGATAAGACTCTCTCATTTTCATTTCTCTCAGCTTTCGTCGCCTTATGGTGACCATGAGGGTTTTCACCGATAAGACGCTCTCATTTTCATTACTTTTCTTGCTTGGACCAGAGTGTTACCCCGATATGAATCACCTCTATTTGCTCGACTTGGCATCCCTTGAAGGCTGATCAGAAGGTCTTTCTTTGGATCGTAATGTGGGCTTTTGGATGAGGTTAGAAAGAAAGGGTATCAAAGGCTCAAAACAATTTAACATGGGTTTAAAATTACAACTTTTGGAATCACATTTCTTATTACAAATACAACCTCTGCCCCAGTTTCTTGCTTGGAGATCTTTTGACTTTTATTTTACTATGACCGAACCGTAAAGCTGCCTACGTATCCTTAACAGGAATCAGGTCAAACATAGTTCACACATGAATTTCCTTGTTGTTATACTTTTTCACTTCTTTTCTTTTCTCTTTTTCTTTTCTTTATTTTTCTCTCTTTTTCGTCATTAATTCCAAAAGAGGGGTATGAAAGAAAGAAATAAGGCTCAAAAGGGGGAACAAATGGTAAAGTGTTTAGATAGAAGAACAAATTGCCTTCGTCATTTCAATATTCGAAATAATGCAAAATACAAACAATCAACAATTATACCAAAGAAATCATACATAATATCTCTTTACTGCATCAGAATTGATAGCCATGTCTATGCATTTTCCTTCGATATCTGTTAAACATAAAGCACCATTGGACAATACTCTGGTTACAATGAATGACCCTTGCCAATTTGGGGCAAATTTGCCGTTTGCCTCAGCCTGATGCGGAAGGATGCGTTTCAGCACTTGCTGGCCCACTTCAAACTTTCGGGGACACACCTTTTTGTTATATGCTCTTGCCATTCTCTTTTGATACAACTGGCCATGACACACAACTGCTAATCTGTTTTCATCAATCAAGCTCAGCTGCTCCAAACGGGTTTTGATCCACTCATCATTATCAATCTCAGCCTCAGCGACAATCCGAAGGGACAGGATTTCAACTTCCGCAGGTATCACTGCTTCAGTTCCATATACCAACAAATAAGAGGTCGCACCTACTGAAGTACAGATGGTAGTGCGATAACCTAGCAACGCAAATGGTAATTTTTCATGCCATTGCCTGGAACCTTCTACCATTTTCCGAAGTATCTTCTTTATGTTTTTGTTGGCTGCCTCAACTGCTCCATTCTCCTTGGGACGATATGGGGTGGAATTGCGGTGTGTTATCTTAAACTGTTGACATACCTCTTTCATCAAATTGCTGTTAAGATTAGCACCATTATCCGTGATGATCACCTTTGGGATTCCAAATCGATAGATGATATTTGAATGAACAAAATCCACCACTGCTTTCTTGGTTACAGACTTGAAAGTTTTAGCCTCGACCCACTTGGTGAAATAATCAATGGCTACTAGAATGAACCTGTGCCCATTGGATGCAACTGGCTCGATCAGTCCAATGACATCCATACCCCAAGCAACGAAGGGCCATGGTGCTGACATTGTATGCAATTTTGATGGTGGAGAATGAATCAAATCTCCGTGTATCTGGCATTGATGACATTTGCGCACAAAACTGATACAATCTCGCTCCATGGTGAGCCAATAATAACCTGCTCGGAGAATTTTCTTTGCCAGCACATATCCGCTCATATGTGGTCCACAGACTCCTGAATGAACTTCGGACATGACAGCCGTAGCTTGTCAAACATCTATGTATCTTAACAATCCAAGGTCTGGAGTTCTTTTATACAAAACTCCTCCACTTAAGAAAAACCCACTTGCCAACCGTCGAATTGTTCTCTTTTGATCCCTCGTGGCTTGCACTGGATATATCCCCATTTTGATGTATTCCTTGATATCATGGAACCATGGTTCACCATCAAGTTCTTCTTCAATCAAATTACAATAAGCATGTTGATCTCGGACTTGAATGTGCAAAGGATCGACATAGGCTTTGTCCGGATGGTGCAACATTGACGCTAGGGTAGCCAAAGCATCGGCGACCTCATTATGGACCCTTGGAATATGCCTAAACTCCACTGATCGAAACCATTGACAAAGATCATGCAAACATTGTCGGTATGGTATGAGCTTCAAATCTCGTGTTTCCCATTCTCCTTGAATTTGGTGTACCAGAAGATCCGAGTCTCCCAAGACCAAGACTTCCTGTACATACATGTCTGCAGCTAGCCTTAAACCCAAAATGCATGCTTCGTACTCAGCCATATTGTTGGTACAATAAAAACGAAGTTGAGCTGTAACAGGATAGTGATGCCCTGTTTCAGAAATAAGCACGGCTCATATTCCTACTCCTTTCATGTTAGCAGCTCCATCAAAGAAAAGTTTCCAACCTGGTTTTTCGCCCTGTTCTAGCTCATCAATATGCATCACCTCTTCATCGGGAAAATAAGTCCTCAGTGGCTCATACTCTTCATCGACCGAGTTCTCGGCCAAATGATCGGCCAATGCTTGGGCTTTCATAATAGTCCTAGTCACATAGATTATGTCAAACTCTTTGAGCAAAATCTGCCACTTCGCAAGTCTTCCTGTTGGCATAGGCTTTTGAAAGATATACTTTAATAGATCCAAGTGTGAAATGAGGTAAGTAGTGTAGGATGACAAATAATGTTTCAATTTCTGTGCCACCTAAGTTAGGGCACAACATGTCCTTTCTAGGTGAGTGTACTTAACCGCATAAGCCGTGAACTTCTTGCTAAGGTAGTAGATGACCTGTTCTTTCCTGCCGTGACGTCATGCTGCCCCAGTACACAACCAAATGAATTTTCCAGGACAATTAAATAAAGAATCAAAGGTCTCCCTGGTTCTGGTGGTACCAGCACAACAGGGTTAGACAAGTACCCCTTTATCTCGTCGAATGCTTCTTGACACTCATCAGTCCACTTGACCGCATCGTCCTTCTTCAGCAACTTGAAAATAGGCTCACAAGTTGTCGTGAGCTGAGCAACAAACCTGCTGATGTAGTTCAACCTTCCTAACAGACTCATCACTTCAGTCTTGTTCCTTAGAGGTGGCAATTCTTGTATGACTTTGATCTTTGATGGGTCCAACTCGATGCCTCGTCGGCTGACTATGAATCCCAATAGCTTTCCGGATAGAACACAGTAGTCATGGCCCTCATGTAAGTTGCCCCTGCGTTCTTCTAACCAAATGACATTACCCTATAGCAATAAGTCCCCCATGGCGTGATGAAATCTGTCTTTTCTACATCTTCTTCATCCATTAAAATCTGATGATACCCGGCATAGCAATCCACAAAAGATCCTATCTCATGCTTGGCACAATTATCGATCAAAATGTGGATATTGGGTAGTGGGAAGTTATCCTTCAGACTTGCTTTGTTGAGATTGCGGTAATCGATGCATACTCTGATCTTGCCGTCCTTTTTCGGTACAGGCACGACATTAGCCAACCAAACAGGATATCGAGTGACCCGAATAACCTTTGCATCTAACTGCTTGGTAATTTCTTCTTTAATCTTCACACTCATATCAGTTTTGAATTTCCTCAACTTTTTCTTGACGGGAGGGAATGTTGGATCAGTAGGCAATTTGTGGACCACTAAATCAGTGCTCAAACCCGGCATGTCGTCATATGACCATGCAAAAACATCTTTGTACTCGATGAGTGCTTTGATTAACTCTTCCCGGATCTCTGGCTCGAGGTGGACACTTATTTTAGTCTCTCGGACATTGTCTGTGTCCCCTAAATTGACGACTTCTGTATCATTCAGGCTGGGTTTGGGTTTTTCTTCGAAGTGAATTAACTCCTTACTAATCTCTTCGAAGGCTTCATCCTCATCATCGTATTCTGATTTGTAATCACAATCTACTTCTTGAACTATTATTTCGAAATCAGGTTGATTTTTAAGACTGGGCTGAGGATTCCTTATGCATGCCATATCACTAGAGCCAACGTAAAAAGAACTGTATAGAAAAGAAAAACAAAAGAAAAACCTATCAGGAATGATAAAGAAGGGGAAATTTCATTTCCTTGAATGATGAAAGATAACAAGGTTTGCACACTTCACACAGACTGAAAGATAAAAATCTGGATTACAACCCTGGAATGATCCAGATAATCTGAAGGAAAATCAAAATAAACTACCAAGACTCCTTTCGAGTGGGGAGAGAATTGACTTTCCAATTATTAAGCTTTGCTTCTGGCCCAACGAATTGAATTTCTGCGTTGCTAGGACCTTCACCACTTTCCACCATGTTCACACCGTCAAACAACTTTTCAAATCTTTCAATTAACTCCTCGTCAGGATTAATCATAGAATTGGGAATTGCTGTTACTGGGCGACTCCTCGTACCGAACTTGACAAATGATCTGGAAAGACGTGGGACCGGCTTTGGAAGGACCCATGTCCTCTGTTTCAATTTCCTGGCTCTTTTTATGTCTGCGGCTGTGGGCTTGAATCCCAGACCAATTGTTCCCAAGTTTTCAGGAAGAGACACGGGCTGTATGATGCCTTGCAGAGCTGATCCCAAACCCTTTCCTGGTACAAAACCATTCTTCAGCATTTCATACGCTACCATGACTGATGCAGCGGTTATCTTCGGATTTGGGATACACTTCCCTTCTGGAACTTTCTCGACTGACATTGCGTCAGAAACTTGGTAGACCCATGGTCCCTTGTCATCTTCCACTTCAATGAATGGCACAATGGTGTTGCTGTGAGCGCACAAATTATCTTCGCCGTGCACAACTATTTCCTGTCTGTCCCATTCAAACTTGACCATCTGATGGAGTGTTGATGGTACTGCTTTAGCGGCATGAATCCACGGTCACCCTAATAGCAAATTGTAGGAAACAGCTATATCCAGCACTTGGAATTCCATTGTGAACTCTACTGGACCTATAGTCAACTCCAACATTATGTCCCCGACTGAGTCTTTGCCTCTGCCGTCAAATCCCCGCACACAGATACTGTTCTTATGGATTCTCCCATCTTCTACTTTCAGCTTGCTTAAAGTGGAGAGAGGACAGATGTTCGCACTTGAACCATTATCAATCAATACCCGGGTAACCACAGAATCCTCACATTTTATTGTAAGGTAAAGGGCTTTGTTATGCTCAGTACCCTCTACGGGCAATTCATCATCGGAAAAAGTGACTCCGTTTATTTCTAAAATCTTGTTGGCTATCTTTTCCAGATGGTTTACAAAGATCTTGTCGGGGACATGGGCCTCATTCAAGATTTTCATCAGCGACTGATGGTGCTCATCTGAATGGATTGGCAATGAGATCTGAGCGGGCATTTTCCTCAACTGCTCTACAACAGAATAGTCATACACTTTCATTTTCCTCAAAAATTCCTCTGCCTCTTCTTTAGTTACATCTTTCTTTACCGGCGTTGGATTATCTTTAGCTCTTCCCAACTCCTCGGGAGTGAAATACCTTCCTGAGCGAGTCAAACCTTGTGCTTCACAAACTTCTTCTTTGATTTGTTTCCCTTTGTAAATCACTGTTACCCATTCATAATTCCAAGGAACAGCCTTGCTGTTGATCACTGGAAGCTGAGTTACTGGTTTTATAATAACAGTCTCTGTGCGAGCATCCTTTACGACCACAACAGTTTTACTTGCAACCCCTGGCACTACCACTTTAGCTTTCTCTGGTTTCACTGCAACAATGCTTGATGACCCTTTCTCGGCTACCACAACTGGCTTATTGTCTACCCCTTTTAACTGGACCACTGATTTCCCACTAGTTACCTCTTCCTTTGAGCTGGTTTCGCTGGAACGGATCATAATTACCGTCTGTGAGGGCTTCTTGGGCTCCCCTCCTTTATGTATCAACTCAATCATATGGGTGTCATGATGAGCTGGCAATGGATTCTGATTGATATTTGGTTCTTCTGGGGCCTGAACCTCGATCCGATGAGTATCAATAAGCTCTTGCACAACTATTTTCAGTTTCTAACACTTCTCTATATCATGTCCCGGGGCCCCTAAACAGTACTAACAACTCACTGAGTGGTCAAGATTTCTAGAAGGGGGATTTGGCATTTTAGGCTCAATTGGATTCAACATGCCCAACTGCCTTAACCTGTGGAAAAGACTGGTATATGATTCCCCCAGTGGAGTGAAAGTCTTCTGCTTCTGTAACCTCTCATTCTTGAAGGCTTGGTTTGGTCGGAAACCCGTCCCGGGGGGGGGGGGGATTTCTGTAGGCTCTTGGGGCTATAGTAGGGTGATGGGCTTCTAGATCCGAACCAGGCTCCGGACTCAACTGTCGCGACATCTTCTTTCTTCTTTTTTCCAAGTACACCCCAGTGTCGTTTTGAATGGACTAGGTGGTTGCCTTGATTACTGAATAACTCATGATATTGTTGGACTTAAGCCCCTCCTCGACCATGCCTCCCATTTTTACTACCTCATTAAAAGACTTGCCAATTGCGGACACCAAATGACTAAAGTAAGTCGGCTCCAAAGCCTACAAAAAGTAATCAACCATCTCGCTCTCTTTCATTGGGGGATCTACCCTTGCTGCTTGCTCCCTCCACCGGAAACCATATTCTCTAAAGCTTTCACTGTGCTTCTTCTCCAATTTAGTCAAGGACAGTCGGTCTGGAATGATCTCAAGATTATACTGAAAGTGACAAGCGAATACTTGTGTTAGATCATCCCATGTGTACCATCTTCCGTGATCTTGGCGGGTGTACCATTCCAATGATGATCCTCTCAAACTCTGACTGAAGTAAGCTATCAACAATTCATCTTTCCCTCCGGCTCCCCTCATCTTACTGCATAAACCTCTCAAGTGTGCTACTGGATCACCGTGCCAATTGTATAGATCAAATTTGGGAATTTTGAACCCTGCCGGTAGTTGTACATTTGGGAATAAACACAGGTCTTTGTAAGCTACACTTACCTGACCTCCTAGCCCTCTCATATCCCCGAAGGATTGTTCTTTCCCTTTTATTTTTCTGAACATCTCTTCATGTTTGGGATCTTTGGCTGGTCTCTCGGCTTCTCTCAGGAGATCAGAACGTGGATTATAGGGGTAGGTTTCGGGAGCTTTGAAGGTGGGCTCCGGGGGTAGTACTGGTTGTCCTGAGCTTGGAACATAGGCTCACTCGAGGATCTATAGAGTGCAGCTGGTGGAGATGCCACAAAGACAGGGGTGACTGGCGGAAGGGGGTATGGAATTGATTTTGGTAGTGGAGCTTGTGGCATATGAGAAGTAGTGCCATGGTAGTGTTGATAAATAGGAAAACCTGGATCGGTGGCGAGATGATCCTAAGACTGAGCTACTGGTATGGTAAAAGCCGGGTTGGCTGGGTAAGACGGCGGTGATTTCCCTTTAGACCAGGCCTGGTACATTTCGGCCATCTGCTGCTTAAGTTTGAGCATCTCCTCTTTCATTTTATTGACGTCCAACTCCTCTACCTCAACACTAGTGTCGACATCCGGGATAGACATAATTTCTGGTATTGGTCCTTTTGATCTGGTTTGGTAATGATAATGTGCCAGTATCCTCTAAATAAACTAACTGCTTGAATTTTCTGGAAAACAACAAACTTGTTAGTTTTTAGAGTTTAACACATTTGCAATTACACGTTGGGATGCAATGCACCTAGGTAATTAACCATTTTCTATCATGTATTTGCTTGGTTGCTTGTGTCATCCCAGCTTTTCCTGACCTTTCCCTTTTATTGTCAATCATGCCTATCTTTTATTTCCCTCCCCTTTTATTCTTTTCTTTTGGTAGTGGTCGAATCTTATGAAGATTGCCTACGTATCATGACCCCGCATGAATCAGACCGAGCGTAGTTCTAGTGGAAACAATTATTAATACTCTTATTTATTTTTAACAAATGAAACAATACAAAGACAGAAATGACATTAAATTTGGACAACACTTTAAGAAAATGGTTTAAAAGACTCGACACGGACTCAAACTAAAACATGACTATTATATGAAAAGTTCCAACAACTGTGACTACGCTCTACTCCACAATCTTTTGCTTTCAATCACTGGAACATCTGCTCACGGTGGGGCTTGACCTGGCTGACCTCCTAGTGTATGGTACATTCTTTCTAACTCCATTGCAATATGACGGGAAAAAGTAGGTGCATGCTCTAGAAACCTTTCATAATCCATCCCTTGGCAGTTTACATAACTGTGCTCTGAAATCTTGGAGATTTTGGTCTTGGTTTTGCAATCGTTGTTTGCGAGTGGTGGCTATATCTCTTATGTGGTCTTCGCGATCTAAAGCTGACTCCAATTGAGCTCGAAGTCTGTCCTGATCGAGTCTTGCCTGTGCTCTCTCCCTATCGATATCTATGTGCTGATGTTCTCTATTGTACCTTCTCATTTCTTCCAACTGTGCATGGAGTTGAGCTTCTGAATGTATCCAATGGTCCTTCTCTCTCTTGAATTGAACCATTTCTTCTTCGAATCTCATTACTTGGCGTTCCTTACTAGATTTGGCCTCCTCATTTAAATGTATGATTTTTTCCTTAGCTTTGTCTAACGCCTTTTCAGTCTTTGTCAAGATGGAGTCATAATCTTGCATTTTTTCTATCAGATTGGCAATGATTTTCTGATCTTTCCAACTTCTCACTGGCGCTTCAGAGGCTTTCTTTATCTGTTGAAACTGAGCGCGAAGAGTTTTATTCTCGCTAATCAGACTCTTTTTTTCACCTTCTGCTTCTTGTGCCTGTAGGTCTTTCTCCAAATTAAGGTTCCTCAGGCTTTCTTCTAAGGCATGAATAGTTGCTTTGTACCCCTTTTTCTTTTCACCCCAAGCCAACCGTTCTTGGATTTTGTCATCAAAGGCTTGAGCATGCGGTCTTTTTATGGGCCTTCTAGGATCAGGTTCTGGTGCATCATCCACAAGGGATCGTTTCTCAAACCACCTAGCATAAACCGGATTTATCTCGCCTTTCGCAGGATCTGGAACTTGGGTATCATTTTTCAGGTATCGACAACCATTCCAAATCCGCTGGATTAAAGCCTCAGGGAGAGTGGCTTCGGGGTGTAGTTCAATCACTTGAACACTCAAATCTTCATCATCAAGCACCACTTGGTATCTCCCTAGCTGTCTTAGAACTCTCTGTGGTGCATACGGCTGGACGCTTCTTAAACCCAACAATAGCAAATAACTCTTTAAGGTTGACATGTGTATCACTTCTCTTACCGGGAGCCATCGCAAAGTCCACTCAATTTGACTTGCCATTAAAGATCTTAAATGGGATATCCAGGCTTCCACCCCTTCTGGAGATTTATAATCTTTTATTCTTTCTTCATAACTCTCGATGAAATTGTCCTTGCTTGGACCATACTGCATGAACTTGGGGTGGTGTCACAGATGTTCAGTCAACCACATTTGCAACAAAATATTGCAACCTTCGAAGAATTTTGCCCCGGATTTACACAAAGTCAACGCCCGATAAATTTCTGAGAGAATGATTGGGGCAAGAGTGTGATGTTCCTTGGTGATGAGGACTTGTATGACTCTGGCTATGCGAATATCAATCGTCCGCTCTTTGTTTGGGAAGACCATGATTCCCAGAAAAGCCACCATGAAAGCGAAGCGTCGGTGAATCTGCCAGGTGTCCTTGTTTTGTTTGTTGGTAAGGCCCTTTTCATGAATTTCAAATCCATCCGGCTTTCCGAACCTTGAATATAGGAAGTTGAAAGAATAACACCCTTTGACAACGTTGCTTTTTCTGATTTGATTACTGATATTCAGAAGACCAAAGAATCGGTGTACTGAGGGAGCCTTTGGGAATATAAGATTCTGGTTTCTCAAATCTCCATCAAAACCGGAATATCCAGCTATTTCTTCTAATGTGGGAGTAAGCTCGAAATTAGAGAAGCGAAAGACATTGTGAACAGGGTCCCAAAAAGTCACTAGTGCCGTAATCAAATCATTGTGCGGTTTAACTTTCATAATATCTGTGAGAGCTCCCAAATACTTAATGACCCATTTCTGACCATCTCCTCCTAACTCATGCCACCACATCTGAAGCTGAAATAGAAACTCATCGGCATTTCTGAACGGTGGGTTTTGGATGGTGCTCATTTTGTACCTGTGAGCGATGTTAATTTTAAAAACCCAAAATCAAGACTCATTTTAAAAAAAATCAAAAAAACTTCATATATATAAAAAACACTTCGATGAAGAAGGTTTAAAGGCTGTGTTTGCTAACCGACAATTTTTCTTTTTTTGAAAAAAAACGACCAAAGGTTCTTGCAAAAACAGCCTTCCAGCGCCCTTTTGAGGATATTCAGCATATTTTGGACAAGAATGACATCGCCTTACTTATGACAACACAATGACATTTATGTACCCACATTTTTAATTATTTATTATCTATTTATTTATTTTTTTATATATTTTTTTTAAAATATAGTTGGGCCCGATGTGGGTTGCCTACGTATCTCACATCCGGGTTGCCTACGTATCTCACATCCGACGAGAATCAAACTTACGTAGTTCGTCATAATAAAACTATTTTACAACATTTCCTTTTTTTTCAAAATTTTGACAGAATTTCAAAATATTTTGGAAATTATTTTTCGAAAACAGAAATTTTTTTTCTCGGTTCTCACATTCATTTTCCTTTTCTAACTTTTTCCTATAAGCTGGTCAACACACAAATCCGAAACAAATGAATGCACAAGTAGCAAATAAGATGCATCAGGATGGTCTTTTCATTTCGGGTACACCTGTCCTAGACAGACCCAACCCCTGTGTTGAGTCTCCGAAGTCAAGTGCACGTGATGCAAACAAACGTTCCTACTAGGGATCCAGCATGAAGCTAAGTTATTCTAAGTGTAAAACCTGGGGTATACTGCTCTAGACCTGGCTTACCCAAGCGAACATCTTGAGCCAAAGTGGGGGCAACATACCGGGAGCACGAAAGTCTACCCGGCCTAGTTACTTGGCCCAACCTCGTTCTACTTGGTATGACTTCTAACAGAAAAGTGGGCCATGCGCACGTGTGCACCATAAATTCAGAAGACTCAGAAAGAAGAAGGGTTTCATAACAGTTTATATATATAGTTCAGATAATATCAAAGCGGTAAAAAGCCACATTTAGCACATTAAACCCAAACATGTGAATAAACCAGATAATAAATAAAGCCAAATATAACAATTATTCTAAGCTCAAATTCTTGAACCCTGAACCAGAAATTCGGGGTTCTCTCCCCAGCAGAGTCGCCAGAGATGTCACACCTACTTTTTACCCCTCTCCGGAAAAGTATAAGAGAGTTTTGACCAATTTAAGTGACAATTGAAATGAGATTATTTTATTTAAAATTCAGAGTCTCCACTTGAGATAGTTTATGGTGTCCCAAGTCACCGATTTGGGACTCCTAGTGTTTCCTAGAAAAGATGGGAACATTGACATACGAGTATCTGGGGTTGTCAGCACTTTACTTACTCAGGCCAATAGTACCCTCACACCCATGATAATAGCTGAAATCTTCCACGCTCTCACAGCCTGCAAAGCCGGGGGAGACTTTTTCGAGGGGTGCAACGCATTGCTGCAGATGTGGATGATTGAACACCTATGTCGTCGTCCTCAATTTATGAGTTATGTGTCGACGAAGAAAACGTGCATAGAGGGATTTCCTACGAGGGTTGACGGAATCAGCTTACCAGAAGGGGCCACAGAGTGGACAGTGCGCTTCCGTTCTGTCACTGTGAGCCAAATAGAATGGACATTTGGATGGTTGCCTGTGGATGAAATCATATATATGCCAGCCACTGGACCCCATTTCCTTTTGATGGGACTCAGGAGTATTCAGCCCTATGCCCCGTATCGAGTATTGAGGCAGCTGGGGAGATGCCAAATAGTTCCAAAAGATGAAGATCTTAGTATCCAAGTAGTCGAGATCGGGCCCAACGGACAGTTTCATGAAGCAACAGTCCGACAAATTTGGAGCGAGTGTCAATACTTAATAGCAAATACATATGTACGTGATCGGTCCAAGGGTGAGGTTTTGCCGGGATACCTTGCTTGGTTTAGGAGAGAAATCGAGTTTGGGAGACCGGCAAAAAGACCCCATCTCCATGAGTTCGTCAAGGCGTCGCAAGAACAGTGGGATTGGTTGGCTAAAGAAGAGAGTTACATGGCAGAAATAGGCAAGTTGAAGCAACAGATTAAAAACCTGGAATTCAAAAATAATCTGCAAGTTGACGCCGATCAGGGAGAAAAGAACAAATTGGCCTAAGAAAATGAGGCGCTGAAAGCCCAAATCCGACAAATGAGGATAGATGCTGACAACCAACAAAGGAATCGATCGGATGAGCGGTTAATAAAAGGGTTGAAAAAAGAAATCAGTGAGTGCTGGAATGATTTGAAGCAATCTGAGGGAACCATAGCACCACTCCAGGCACCATGGGTAAAAAGAACAAAAGAGCGCACACAGTACTTACAGCAGGCAAGGAAAGATTATGAAAAGACTATTGCCAGTCTAAAAAGGAAGGTGACCACCCTAGAGAGCAAGGCGGCTAAACAAGCCAAGGCTTTTGAAACCGAAAGTAAACACGGTTATAATCTAATGGCATCAATGGAAGATGAAATACAGCAGTTACAGAAACAACATCTGCAGGATTCTCGGGTTTTGAAGGCTAAAGGGGATCACATAGAACGCCTACTCCTAGAGAAAGACCGAACTTGGGACAAGATTTTGACTATTGCTCATGCTATTACCAGGAAATGTCGGGTGTGTGAAAACATGACCCGCACTACTTTCTTCTCGGCGGTGATGATATTTGTGAAACAAATCAGGTATGAATTGGAACAGCTGGAAAGGGGCCTTACACCTAAGCCCGCGGCGAGGCCGAATGACGCCCCGCGGGCACCCAAATTTAAAACTTTAATGTGTTCATAGTTCGAATCTACATTTTCTTGTTCCTTAGAGTCTGTTGTCTGTTAGAGTCAATTTTTTCTTTCGCATCAGAGTTTGTCAGAAGTTATTGGGTTCGTACCTGGTTTGGTTTCGAGTCTGTTATTTTTCTTTCCAAAGCGTCTGGTTTGTAAGAGAATGTTTATTAATGAAAAATTGAAAATTTCCAAAAAAATTGTCTCTTTGCTTTTCGCACTTATAGGACAGAACTACACACGATCTGATTTATGCGGGGACATGATACGTAGGCAATCTCTATAGGATTCGACCACCACTAAAAAAGAAAAGGGGAAAATGAAAAATAAATAAAGAAGGAGAGAATAAAGGAAGCTTAAAAGAAGGGGCACAATTGTGAGAGGCCGGAATGACGCACGCAACCGAAACTAATGCATGATAGAAATGGTTAATTGCCTAGGTGCATTGCATCCCAACGTGTAATTACATATGTGTTAAACTCTAAAAACTAACAAGTTTATTGATTTCCAGAGAATTCAAGTAGTTAGTATTTAAAGGATACTGACACATTATCATTACTAAACCAGATCAAAGGGACCAATACCAGAATTCATGTCAATCCCAGATGTCGACACTAAGGTTGAGGTAGAGGAGTTGGACGTCTATAAAATGAAAGAGGAGATGCTCAAGCTTAAGCAACAGATGGGCGAAATGTACCAAGCCTGGTCCAAAGGGCAATCACCGCCAGCTTACCCTGCTAACCCTGCTTTTACCCCACCATTAGCTCAGTCTCACGATCATCCCGCCATCGATCCAGGTTTTCCCATTTATCAACACTACCATGGCACTACTTCTCATACGCCATAAGCTCCACCACCAAAATCAATTCCATATCCTCCTCCGCCAATCACCCCTGTCTTTGTGGCATCTCCACCAACTGCACTCCATAAATCCCCGAGTGAACCTGTGTTCCAAGCGCAGGACAACTAGTATTATCCCCCGGAGCTTACCTTCAAAGCACCTGAAGCCTATCCACATGATCCACATTCTGACCTACCGGGGAAAGCAGAAAAACCGGCCAGAAATCCTGAACAGGAAGAGATGTTCAGAAAAATGAAAAGCATAGAACAATCCTTCAGGGATATGAGAGGGTTAGGAGGTCAGGTGAGTGTAGCTTACAAAGACCTGTGTTTGTTCCCAAATGTACAACTACCGGTAGGGTTCAAAATTCCCAAATTCAACTTGTACAACGGACACGGCGATCCGGTGGCTCATCTGAGAGGTTTTTGTAGCAAGATGAGGGGAGCAGGCGGAAGAGATGAATTACTGATGGCGTATATCAACCAAAGTTTAAGTGGATCGGCGTTAGAATGGTACACCAGAAAAGATCATAGCAGGTGGTACACATGGGACGATTTGGCCCAAGCATTCACTTGTCACTTTCAATATAATCTTGAGATCATTCCGGACCGACTGTCCCTGACCAAACTGGAAAAGAAGCACAGTGAAAGCTTTAGAGAATATGGTTTCCGGTGGAGGGAGCAGCATCAAGGGTAGATCCCCCAATGAAAGAGAGCGAGATGGTTGATTACTTTTTGCAGGCTTTGGATCCGACCTACTTTGGTCATCTGGTGTCCGGAATTGGCAAATATTTCAATGAGGTTGTAAAAATGGGAGGCATGGTCGAGGAGGGGCTTAAGTCCAACAAAATCATGAGCTATTCAGCGATCAAGGCAACCACCCAAGCCATCCAAAGCGGCACTGTGGGTGTACTTGGGAAGAAGAAGAAAGAATATGTCACGACTGTTGAGTCCGGAGCCTGGTTCGGATCTAGAGGCCCGTCACCCTACTATAGCCAACCACGACCCTACCACCAAAATTACCCCATACTCCATATAGCCCTTCACAACATTACTACCCACCGCCAGATCCCCATTTTTCCGTCCATCATGCACAAGCCTATACCCAAACCCCGACACACGCACAATGGCGTACGCCGGCTCCACAAAATACATACCCAGCTCCACAAAACACATATCCACCCCTAAGGGCCTACAGAAATCCCCCCCTAGGATAGGTTTCCGACCAAACCTAGCCCTCAAGAATGAGAGGTCACATAAGCAAAAGACTTTCACTCCACTGGGGGAATCATATACCAGTCTTTTCCACAGATTGAGGTAGTTGGGCATGTTGAATCCAATTGAGCCTAAAATGCCAAATCCTCCCCCTAGAAATCTTGACCACTCGGTGAGTTGTGAGTACTGTTCAGGGGTCCCTGGGCATGATACAGAGAAGTGTTGGAAACTAAAAACAGTTGTGCAAGAGCTTATTAATACTCATCGGATCGAGGTTCAAGCTCCAGAAGCACCAAATATCAATCAGAATCCACTGCCAGCTTACCATGAGACACATATGATTGAGTTGATACACAAAGAGGGGGAGCCCAGGAATCCCTCACAGACGGTAATGATGATTCGTTCCAGCGAAACTAGCTCAAAGGAAAAGGTAACCAGTGGGGAATCAGTGGTCCAGTTGAGAGGGGTAGATGATAAGCCAGCGGTGGTAGCCGAGAGAGGGTCGTCAAGCATTGTTGCAGTAAAACCAGAGAAAGTTAAAGTGGTAGTGCCAAGGGTCGTAAGTAAACCTGTTGTGGTCGTGAAGGGTGCTCGCACAGAGCCTGTTATTATAAAACCAGTAACTCAGCTTCCAGTAATCAACATCAAGGCTGTTCCTTGGAATTATGAACGGGTGACGGTGATTTACAAGGGGAAAGAAGTCAAAGAAGAAGTTTGTAAAGCGCAAGGTTTGACTCGCTCAGGAAGGTGTTTTACTCCCGAGGAGTTAAGAAGAGCTAAAGATAATCCAACGCCGGTAAATAAAGCGGTAACTAAAGAAGAGGCAGAGGAATTTTTGAGGAAAATGAAAGTGCATGACTATTCTGTTGTAGAGCAGTTGAGGAAAATGCCCGCTCAGATCTCATTACTCTGGTTGCTAATCCATTCAGGTGAACACCGCCAATCCCTGATGAGAATCTTGAATGAGGCTCATGTTCCCGACAAGATCTCGGTAAACCATCTAAAAAAGATAGCCAACAAGATTTTTGAAATAAACAGAGTCACTTTTTCCGATGATGAATTGCCGGTAGAGGGTACTGAGCATAACAAAGCCCTTTACCTAATATTGAAATGCGAGGACGCCGTGGTTACCTGGGTATTGGTTGACAATGGTTCAAGTGCAAACATCTGTCCTCTCTCCACTTTAAGCAAGCTGAAAGTAGAAGAGGAGAGGATTCATAAGAATAGTATCTGTGTGCGGGGATTTGACGGTGGAGGCAAAGACTCAGTCGGGGACATAATGTTGGAACTGACCATAGGTCCAGTAGAATTCACAATGGAATTCCAAGTGCTGGATATAGCTTTTTCCTACAATTTTCTATTAGGGCAACCGTGGATTCACGCCGCTAAAGCAGTACCATCAACACTCCATCAGATGGCCAAGTTTCAATGGGACAGACAGGAAATAGTTGTGCACGGCGAAGATAATTTGTGCGCTCACAGCAACACCATTATGCCATTCATTGAAGTGGAAGATGACAAGGGACCATGGGTCTACCAAGTTTCTGACGTAACGTCAGTCGAGAAAGTTCCAGAAGGGAAGTGTATCCCAAGCCCGAGGATAAATGCCGCATCAATCATGGTAGCATATGAAATGCTGAAGAATGGTTTTATACCAGGAAAGGGTTTAGGGTCAGATCTGCAAGGCATCATACAACCCGTGTCTCTTCCTGAAACTTGGGAACATTCGGTCTGGGATTCAAGCCCACAGCCGCAGAAATAAAAAGAGCCAGGAAATTGAAACAGAGGACCTGGGTCCTTCCAAAGCTGGTCCCACGTCTTTCCAGATCATTTGTTCAGTCTGGTACGAGGAGTCGCCCAGTGTCAGCAATTCCCAGTGCTATGATTAATCCTGACAAGGAGTTGATTGAAAGATTTGAGAAGTTGTTCAATAATGTGAACATGGTGGAAAGTGGAGAGGGTTCTAGCAACACGGAAGTGCAGTTTGTTGGGCCAAAAACAAAGCTTAATAATTGGAAGGCTACTCCTCTCCCTACTCGGAAGGAGTCTTGGTAGTTCCCTTTGATTTTCCTTTAAGTCTGTACGGATTATTCCAGGGTTGTAATCCATATTTCGTTTTTTTTTGTTTTTCTTTTCAGTCTGTTTGAGTGTGCAAACTTTGTTATCTTTTATCATTCAATGAAATACAATTTCCTTTTCTTCATTCCTGATGGTTTTCCTTTTGTTTTCTTTTCTTTTCTATATAGTTCTTTTTATGCTGGTTCTAATGACATGTCATGCATAAGGAATCCTCAACCTAGTCTTAAAAATCAATCTGATTCCGAAATGTTAGTTCAAGAAGTAGATTGTGGTTACAAATCAGAATACGAGGATAAGGATGAAGCCTTCGAAGAGATTAGTAAGGAGTTAATTCACTTCGAAGAAAAACCCAAACCCAACCTGAATGACACAGAAGCCGTTAATTTAGGGGACACAGACAATGTCCGAGAGACTAAAATAAGTATCCACCTCGATCCAAAAATCCGGGAGGAGTTAATCAAAGCACTCATCGAGTACAAAGATGTTTTTGCATGGTCATATGACGACATGCTGGGTTTGAGCACTGATTTAGTGGTCCACAAATTGCCTACTAATCCAGCATTCTCTCCCGTCAAGCAAAAGTTGAGGAAGTTCAAGATTGATATGAGTGTGAAGATTAAAGAAGAGGTTACCAAACAGTTGGATGCAAATGTTATCCGGGTCACCCGATATCCTGTTTGGTCTGCTAATGTCGTTCCTGTGCCGAAGAAGGATGGAAAGATCAGAGTATGCGTCGATTACCACAATCTCAACAAAGCAAGTCCAAAGGATAACTTCCCTCTACCCAATATCCACATTCTGATTGACAATTGTGCCAAGCGCGAGATTGGATCTTTTGTGGATTGCTATGTCGGGTATCATCAGATTTTAATGGACGAAGAAGATGCGGAAAAGACAGCCTTCATCACGCCATGGGGAACTTATTGCTACCGGGTAAAGCCATTTGGGTTGAAGAATGCTGGGGCAACTTATATGAGAGCAATGACTACTGTGTTTCATGATATGATACACAAGGATATTGAAGTATATGTAGATGATGTGATCATAAAATCAAAACACCAGGCTGGCCATGTCGAGGATTTGAGGAAATTCTTCCAAAGGCTTCACAGGTACAACATCAAACTTAACCCCGCCAAGTGTGCATTTGGTGTTCCATCTGGAAAACTGTTAGGATTCATAGTCAGTCGGTGAGGTATCGAGTTGGACCCATCAAAGATCAAAGCCATACAAGAATTTCCCCCTCCGAGGAACAAGACTGAAGTGATGAGCCTTTTAGGAAGGCTGAACTACATCAGCAGGTTTATTGCTCAGCTCACAACAACTTGTGAGCCTATTTTCAAGTTGTTGAAGAAGGACGTTGTGATCAAGTGAACTGATGAGTGTCAAGAAGCGTTTGATAAGATAAAGGGTTACTTGACAAACCCACCTGTGCTGGTTCCGCCAGAACCAGGGAGACCTTTGATTCTTTACTTGTCAGTCTTGAAAAATTCATTTGGTTGAGTACTGGGGCAGCATGACGTCACCGGCAGGAAAGAACAAGCCATCTATTATCTTAGCAAGAAGTTCACGGTTTATGAGGTTAAGTACACTCACCTGGAAAGGACATGTTGCGCCCTAACTTGGGTGGCACAGAAGTTGAAACATTATTTGTCATCCTACACTACTTACCTCATTTCATGCTTGGATCCATTGAAGTATATCTTTCAAAAGCCTATACCGACAGGAAGACTTACGAAGTGGCAGATTCTGCTCACAGAGTTTGACATAATCTATGTGACTCGAACTACGATGAAAGCCCAGGCATTGGCTGATCATTTGGCCGAGAACCCGGTCGATGAAGAGTATGAGCCACTGAGGACTTATTTTCCTGATGAAGAGGTGGTGCATATTGATGAACTCGAACAGGCCGAAAAACCAAGCTGGAAACTTTTCTTTGACGGGGCTGCTAACATAAAAGGAGTCGGAATAGGAGTTGTGCTTATTTCTGAAACAGGGCATCACTATCCTGTTATGGCTCAGCTTCGTTTTTATTGTACCAACAATATGGCTGAGTACGATGCATGCATTTTGGGTTTAAGGTTAGCTGCAGACATGGATGTCCAGGAAGTCTTGGTCTTGGGAGACTCGGACCTTCTGGTACATCAAATTCAAGGAGAATGGGAAATGCGAGATCTGAAGCTCATACCATACCGACAATGCTTGCATGATCTTTGTCAATGGTTTAGATCAGTGGAGTTCAGGCATATTCCAAGGGTCCATAATGAGGTCACTGATGCTTTGGCTACCCTAGCGTCAATGCTGCACCATCTGGACAAAGCCTATGTCGACCCTTTGCACATTCAAGTAAGAGATCAACATGCTTACTACAACATGATTGAAGAGGAATTGGATGGCGGACCGTGGTTCCATGATATCAAAGAATACATCAGAATAGGAATATACCTAGTGCAAGCAACGAGGGATCAAAAGAGAACAATTCGACGGTTGGCAAGCAGATTTTTCTTGAGTAGAGGAGTTTTTTACAAAAGAACACCAGACCTGGGATTATTAAGATGCATAGACGCTAGACAAGCTACGTCTGTCATGTTCGAAGTACATTCAGGAGTCTGCGGACCACATATGAGCGGATATGTATTGGCAAAGAAAATTCTCCGAGCAGGTTATTATTGGCTCACCATGGAGCGAGATTGTATTAGTTTTGTGTGCAAATGTCATCAGTGCCAGATACACAGAGATTTGATTCATTCTCCGCCATCGGAATTACACACAATGTCAGCGCCATGGCCCTTCGTCGCTTGGGGCATGGATATCATTGGACCCATTGAGCCAGCAGTATCCAACGGGCATAGGTTCATTCTGGTATCCATTGATTATTTCACCAACTGGGTTGAGGCCAAAACTTTCAAGTCTGTGACAAAGAAAGCAGTGGTCGATTTTGTTCACTCAAATATCATCTGTCGATTTGGAATCCCAAAGGTGATCACCATAGATAACGGTGCTAATCTTAAAAACAATTTGATGAAAGAGGTATGTCAACAGTTTAAGATTACACACCGCAATTCCACCCCATATCGTCCCAAGATGAATGAAGAAGTCGAGGCAGCCAATAAAAACGTAAAGAAGATACTTCGAAAAATGGTAGAAGGTTCTATGCAATGGCATGAAAAATTACCATTTGCATTGCTGGGTTATCGCACTACTGTCCGTACTTCAGTAGGGGCAACTCCTTATTTGTTGGTATATGGAACTGAACCTGTAATACCTACGGAAGTTGAAATCCCGTCCCTTCGGATTGTCGCTGAGGCTGAGATTGATGATGATGAGTGGGTCAAAACCCGCCTAGAGCAGTTGAACTTGATTGATGAAAAAAGATTGGCAGTTGTGTGTCATGGCCAGTTGTATCAAAAAAGAATGGCAAGAGCATACAACAAAAAGGTGCGTCCCTGGAAGTTTGAAGTGGGCTAGCAAGTGCTGAAACGCATCCTTCCACATCAGGCTGAGGCAAAAGGCAAGTTCGCCCCGAATTGGCAAGGGCCATTCATTGTAACCAGAGTATTGTCCAATGGTGCCTTATGTTTAACAGATATCGAAGGAAAATGCATAGACACGACTATCAATTCTGATGCAGTAAAAAGATATTATGTATGATTTCTTTGGTATAATTGTTGATTGTTTGTATTTGGCATTATTTCGAAGATTGAAATGACGAAGGCAATTTGTTCTACTATCTAAACACTTTACCCTTTGTTCCCCTTTTTGAGCCATATTTATTTCTTTCATACCCCTCTTTTGGAATCAATAACGAAAAAGAGAGAAAAGAAAGAAAAGAAAAAGAGAAAAGAAAAGAAGTGAAAAATATAACAAGAAGGAAATTCAGTTGTGAACTACGTTTGACCTGATCCCTGTTAAGGGTACGTAGGCAGCTTTACGGCTCGTCCATAGTAAAATAAAAGTTGGAAGATCCCCAAACAAGAAACTGGGGTAGAGGTTTTATTTGTAATAAGAAATGTGATTCCAAAAGTTGTAATCTTAAACCCATGTCAAATTATTTTGAGCCTTTGATACCATTTCTTTCTAATCCCATCCAAAAGCCCACATTACGGTCCAAAGAAAGACCTTCTGATAAGTTTTTCGAGAGATGACAAGTCGAACAAACAAAAGTGATTCATATCAGGGTAATACTCCGGTCCAAGCAGGGAAAATAATGAAAATGAGAGAGTCTTATTGGTGAAAACCTTCACTGGCACCATAAGGCGATGAAAGTTGAGAGAAATAAAATGAGAGAGTTTTATCGGTGAAAACCTTTACAGGAACCATAAGGCGATGAGAGTTGAGAGAAATGAGAGAGTTTTATTAGTGAAAACCCCTCGAAGGGCACTATAAGGTGACGAGGAATTGAAAGTGGACAAACGAGGTAAGGTTGACAGAAATGATCCGTCGAGGCATCAAGCAGAACAAAAATGTTGATTCGGCAAAAGAGTTGGGTTGCGGGACCTTTTGAAATGCAAAGTAAGGCCATCAAAAATATTGAGTGATATAATAGATTGGGTTGATTAATCCGAAATGCACGACATGGTCATTGAGATCAGTTATACCATTCAGATAAGTCCTTTTCCTTTTCTTCCCTTCAAACAATTCTTTAGGAAGATTTTTCTTTTTATCTTTTGAAGTCATCATCTTTCATTTCTTTTTGTTAAAAGATTTTTTATAGTAGTTTGTTTTTAAGAAGGATTTTCAAAGCCAACTACCAGTCGCCAACATGGTGCAAGGTAAATGGGGATAAGACAGACCGAAGATAATGTGACGGGACAAGAAAGACGTCATTATAAGACCAAATGATGGATTGCTCTAAGATATCGTGGAAAGTATGGAGTAAAAGTGGAAAACAACGGTTGAGAAGTGGGTGAATACAAAAGCATCAAGAAAGTCGAAAGTTATCAGCCAGGTTTCAAGATGATCGAACAACGCAGAGCATGGGAAAAAGAAAAGGGAAAACCATCCCCAGCAGGAACATCCCCCACATTTTAAACCAATAAATTTTCTTTGATTTGAAGTAGGGACCGGAAATGTTATTGATGACGGAAAGACATGCCACAAGAAAGATTGTCAAACTGGGGCAGAAAATTTTCTTTCATTTAAAAAATTTTCTGGAAGTCTAACACAAGTTTTGAGGGAAGCGATATCCCGAGCAGTTTTCGGAAGAAGTCAATACAAGTTTTAAGGAAAGCAATTTCGGGAGGAATATAACACAAGTCTTAATAGAAGTAGTTCCAGAGGAAGGAAAACACCAGCATTAAGGGAAGTAGTCTTTGAAGGAGGAAAATAACATTTTTTTTTGAAACACCGGCATTATCCCCAGCAGTTCTCAGAGGAATGAAACACCAGTTTTGAGGGAAGCAGTTCTGAAAGAAGATAATTCAAGTTATAAGGAAAATGGTTCAAGAGGTAGGAAGGAACAACGGCGATAGAACATAGTTTAAGAAGTTGTTGAAGTCAGAATCCCGCCTGGAGAATGGAGGTGTTATATCTTTAAGTTATAGTCAAAGTCAGGAGCCCGCCTGGAGAATGGAGGTGTTATATTTTAAGAAGTTGTTAAAGTTAGGAGCCCGCCTGGAGAATGGAGGTGTTATATTTTTAAGTTGTTGTTGAAGTCAGGAGCCCGCCTGGAGAATGGAGGTGTTATATTTTAAGGTTTATTGAAGTCAGGAGCCCGCCTGGAGAATGGAGGTATTATCTTTTTAAGTCGTAGTAGAAGTCAGGAGCCCGCCTGGAGAATGGAGGTGTTATATTTTAAGAAGTTGTTGAAGTCAGGAGCCCGCCTGGAGAATGGAGGTGTTATATTTTTAAGTTGATGTTGAAGTCAGGAGCCCGCCTGGAGAATGGAGGTGTTATATTTTACGGTTTATTGAAGTCAGGAGCCCGCCTGGAGAATGGAGGTATTATCTTTTTATGTCGTAGTAGAAGTCAGGATCCCGCCTAGAGAATGGATGTGTTATATTTTAAGAAGTTGTTGAAGTCAGGAGCCCGCCTGGAGAATGGAGGTGTTATATTTTCAAGTTGTAGTTGAAGTCAGGAGCTCGCCTAGAGAATGGAGGTGTTATATTTTTAAGTTGTTGTTGAAGTCAGGAGACCGCCTGGAGAATGGAGGTGTTATATTCTAAGGTTTATTGAAGTCAGGAGCCCGCCTGGAGAATAGAGGTATTATCTTTTTAAGTCGTAGTAGAAGTCAGGAGCCCGCCCGGAGAGCGGAGGGTTGCAACAAAGAGCCCCAGCATAAAGTAAAGTTCAGAAGTTGGAAGGAAGGCAACACCAGTCAGAAGAAGGCAATCCAAGCTTCGAAGGAAAAATAATTCAAATCTCACAAGAAGGAAATAAGCAGTTCAAATTCGACAATCAAGAGAAGACTACGAATCAAGATAGAAAGAAAGAAACGTTAGAGGAAACACCAGTCGACAAGACATCAAAGCAACAAGAGACACACGAGCACGGCTGAAGATCTAGATAAGGTTTTGTAATTCCTAAGTTTAGTCTAGCTTCTTGTTTTTTTTAGCATGGTGTAATAAGGAGGTCAGTAAGCAGGTAGCAACAGCAGCAATAGCAGTAACAACAAAACCACAGCTTCATGGTAGTCCCAGCTACCGAAACTTCCCGAACTACATTGACCCGATTCCCTTTTAGCCGAGGATATGTAGGAAACCTTTGAAACAAAGGTTCGGTCAAATCTTTCAAAAATGCTTCACACGAAGTAGCCGAACGGGCAAAAATCGCTCGTATCCGCTCACTTTATCTTTGCACGAAAACCCTTCATGTTTTTGGACAAAGAGGGGCAGCTGTGAGCACGTGATTATTGACCTACAAGAACTCCTCCCAAACATTCAAAATAAAATAATTTCGTGTTGCTTGTGATTTATTTGTACTTGTCTGTGCATGTTTATTTTTACGTTAATTAAGAAAAATACAAAAATATATGTTGCATGTGCATTTAGGATTTAATTTTACAATTAGGAATTAATTAAACAATATTTGGATTTGCGAGAATGAAAATCACAAAAAAATATGTACTTGGCATTTTTTTAGCATTTAATCTCCAATTGTGTGATTTTATTTTAGTTGGTATTTAATGGTGTGATAATTGCTATTAGGAGATAATTAGTATTTTTAATAAGTTAACTTGGTTTATAATTTTAGAAAATAATTTAGGAAGAAAATAAAAGAAAGAATTAATAAAAGAGAGGAAACATGATCTAGGCCAAAAATCCCCAACCCAAACACAAAACCAGTCCAAACCCATCAGAAAACCGTCCAAACCCGTTTGAAACTGGCCCAACTAGCCCAGACCCGTTGTTCTCTGATGCCCAATCTGGGCCGTTGATATGATTTGATCTAACGGTCCAGGTCACCCCTCCCTTAACCCGTATTGACCCATTCCCCATACCTGTTCCTATACCCGCCCCGACCCCGTTACTACTAAACGACCCCGTTTGGCTTAAGTAAATTAATCTGGACCGTTGGTTCCCATCATCCAACGGCCCAGATTAATCAACTTAGTTTCAATATGTCAAAACACCCCAAACCCCTTCACCCCCCTCATTTTCACCCTTCGTCTCTTTCAGAGACGAACCAAACGACCCAACCAAACCCTAGCCGCCCTCATACCCCTTCGCCTGAAAGCCGGTGGCAACGATGCCGGTGACCATGAAATTCACACCCCTGAACCTTCTAACCACCCTCAACACAAATCCCTACCCCTTTAACCTCGAATCATCCCGGTTTGTTTAGAATCTTCAATCGAAGTTTCGAGCAAAACCCTAAACCTACCCAACCAGCCCCAAGTTTACACCCTAGCTCCACCTGACCCCCCTCGTTCCCAAACCACCCCTACTTTTGTTCGAATCCCAATAGAACTAGTCAAATCTTAAATCGACTAATAAACCCTAAAAGGACCAAGACTGGAACCTGTCCAAAATTAGGAGAGTTTTGAGGCTGTTAATCAACCTTAGTCGAGTGTTCTCAGTCGAGAACACTCGATTAAGGTCCATTTTTGGCCTCAGAAGTTCAAGTCGGAATTGCGAAGGTCAATGAGAACGAAGTTCATTTGGTTTCTGAAATTTCGAGGTATTTCTTTTGTTTTCATTTTTCTTTTGTTGTTTGTTTTATTTTGACTGATTAATTCGTCATTTTTGTCAAGTAGTTCTTCCTCCTCTTTCGGACCTTTTTCTTGGTCCAGTTTCCTTCTTTTGATTAACATATGTTATAAATAGTTTCGTCGATTAACCCATTTATGTCCGTAATTCAGTTGTTCTCCTCAAGTTATTGGTTGTTGTTTTATCTTCCGACCTTTGTGTTTTCAGCCTCAGGGCTCATAGCCAGTATACTTGTTGTTCCAGCATTTTGTTCGAGGTTAATTTAGAGTTATATTTGTTCCCAATATAGATAGCTTACTCTCATGCATTTGTATGAATCAATTTCTTGACCTTAATAGTCCATTCTGACTATTGTCCTGAATCATTGAATCCCCATCTTGGTTGAAATGCTGTTGGATTTGATTTGAGTTCAATTGATGATTAAGTTTAATGATTCGAATCTACTTGTTTGTTCTGCTAAGCTTGTTCTGATATGAATCTAACCTTTGTTGAATTGTCCTAATATTGTTGATTGGGAGTTAGTTTCATGTATCTAATTAGTCAATTGATAGGCTTAAATTGGCTATAGCTGAGGTTTCATACAGGTTTAAAGTTATTGGGGTAGGATAGTAATCACAGGGGTTTAAGGGGATAATTTGGGACTTAAAAGTTTAAAAGTGGTTGGTTTAAGTGTTCTGTCCAGTAAGTGCTAAGGTAACATTAAATTAATGCATTTGTTTAAGTGCTAATGGGAAACAAAACATAATGGTAGGGGAAGGCTTAAAAGGGATTGATTAAAATATGTTGCCCATGCCTGTTTGAACATTAAATAAGGAAAAGACAAGGGATAATGGGAAAAAAGATACTCTAGTAGAGTACTAAAGAAGATCATGGGCAGAATTAGTTTTAAAATTCTGCTTAAATGCTCTTGAGAGCTGGCAAGGTTAGTGTTTGGGTATAAGTGGAGGGACTTAGGACAGAGTTAAGGGGGAATTGAAAAAAGGGCAATCTGAAAAGAGAGAGTAAAAGATAGAGGAAGAGAAGCAGACAAGAAATTCTAAAAAAAAATATTACTGTTCCATTGAGGAAATTTTCTGATTCTGGTTCATCTAGGATTAAAATAGCTTAAGTTTTCTGGGTATTGTTCAGTAACTGAGGGTTGAAAGGTCCAAGAATATGATTTCAAGTTGAGTCTGGTTTGTTCGACTGAGTTGATTGGTTATCTGCTTTAGTTTATTGATTGCTGGGTTGATTCTTGGGTTCTCTGGTGTCATTCATTTTCTGAAAATTCTCCTATTGTCGTTGTTGAACCCTGCTGGATTGGTCATTTGCTGTTACTGTTGCTGTTTGACTGACCCCCTCATTTTTCTTGGTTTATACTTCAACTTCCAGGTACACAGCTGTAACTTTGACATTTGTAAGCTGACAACATGAAGTTTGAATATACGTGAAGAGTTGAAATTCTGCTTTGGTTTCTATATGGTTTGTGTATTTAAATTCTCCAGTCACTGATGATAGGTAGATCCCTGTTAGTATGTAGTAAGTGGACTGAAATGGAATTGTATGAGAGATTTTTTTTAATATAGTTCATACTGAAATATGTTAGCATCTGGTAACTGATTCCTGTAGTTAAAAATGAGCTTGTTGGACTGTTAAATTAATCTGGACTGTGGCTATTAGATTATTGGATCGTTGGATTATGTTCGACTAGTTATGAATATTAGTTTTTTATGCCAATTGCTAATTTAGGAAAGTACTACATCAATTGAAAGAAAAAGGAAAGTTTAAAAATGTAAATAGTATTGGAATTGGGTAAAGCATTGACTGTAGGCATTAGCTATAGTTAGTTTAGTGTGTTTGTTCAGTTTAAACACTTAAAGCTAGAAAATAACTGGAGTTAGAATTCTATTTTAGAACTTGTGATATTGTGCTCGCGTTAATGGCTGTTAATCAAATTGGTAATAGCAATCATGTCGAACTAGATGTTAGTATGGTAGTGGCATAAGACGTTGGTTGATCCGTTAGTTAAAAACAGAGTTGGAGTGTCAATTGCAGGTTTTGGAAACACAAAATCATTTTGCGAATTGCTTACCTGCTTTCAGTGCATTATTAGTTCGTTTTAATTATATCAGGTAATGAATTAGTGAATTGGTATTAAACTAGTGGCTTAGAAACTTCATTCAGGATCGTTTAAGTTAATATGAGCAGTCTGGGCTATACCATTGCCCAATTGTATGGATCATTCAAATTTGGTAACAAGCCCACCTCCGTTTAGGTTACTAATATGCTTGCTAGCCCGATGCTTTGATCAAAGGCCCCAAAATTGGGCATTTTTAAAACACGCAGGTCTTTTAAATATAGTAGTTCATAAATTAACTAAGTTTTTTTATTTATTTAAAGACAATAAAATTAAATAGAAAATCGTAGTTTACTTTAGGTTTTCCTTTAATAATAAAATGAGACGGGCCTCGCCAAACAAAAATACATAAATTGCGGGGCCCTTAATAATAAAAATGAAATATTTAGAATTCGGGATGGGCCGTTTAGTGAATTTCACGGCCCTCCCCAAAGATAATAACGCGCTAGTCATTTTAGACGCGCTTTTAATAAATTACTTTCTTAAACTCGGGTGCACATTTATGTGACCCAAATCCAAATCTCAATGGAGTCAAAATGTGTCAATAACCACGGGTGCATTGATGTGACATGGTTCGAGATGTGTTTTCACGACGTTGCAATTCTCATTAAAAATAATAATAATAAAAGCGGTAAAAGTTAAAATTTGCACATAGGTTCAACATGTATTAAAATCAGATAAATAAGCCGAATATGACATTTGAGCGACCGTGCTAGAACCACGGAACTCGGGAATGCCTAACACCTTCTCCCGGGTTAACAAAATTCCTTATCCGGATTTCTGGTTCGCGGACTGTAATACAGAGTCAATCTTTTCCTCGATTCGGGATTCAACCGGTGACTTGGGACACCATAAATCTCCCAAGTGGCGACTCTGAATTAAATAATAAATCCCGTTTTGATTGTCCTTTAATTGGAAAAAACTCCCTCTACGCCCCTGCGGGCGCAGGTAAAACGGAGGTGTGACAACTCCAATTCTTCATTTTTCATTCCTCAAATTCACTTCATAACTAAAGGAGTTACAAGGTCGTGTACCTGGAAATAAAAGAAGGAAGTAGAAAAGTGAGGTATCAACAGTAACAGCAGTGAAGCAGAATTCAGCAGCAACAGGTGACCAACAAACCAATTTTAAACTCAGGAAATAATATACAGCAACCCAGAAATCAGTTTTGATCGAACAAAAAACCAGATTCAATCAATTTTCGATGAAATTGACTCAAAATCAGGGAGGCAGTGAATAAAAATGCAGAATATCTCTATGTATATGAATTCAGTCTCTATATCTCCCTCTCTTAGGTCTGTCTCCCTTCTCTTAGGTTGGTATCTCTCTCAGAAAGTTTTCTTCATAATCTCCTCAGCTCCTCCCCACTCTTCTCTTAGGTCTCTCCCCTTTAAAGCCCAATGTTAAACTCTTTTTATTCAAAATTTTTATCACTTTTCAGCCTGTTTATTCCCTCCCATGTGCACCCCTTTAAACTTTTATTATTAGCCCACGTTGTTTCTGATTTTCCCCACCTCTAGAGGTTTTTTAAAAGGGTGTCAGCCTTACTGCCATCTTCAATTTTTTAAACCTACCCTATGTTCTTCTCTAAATTCCCACCTCTAAAGGTACTTAAAGGCTGTTACTTTCCACTATTGATACTTCTTTTTAATTTTTAATTAAACCTCTAAAGGTGTTGACAAACTTTCATGTTCACTACCAATCCCTTTGTTTCTTAATTAACTCCAACTAACCACATTACCCTTATGAGGATTATTTACATGTTAAGGTTTCAAAATAGATCCAAAAGAGATGTAGAGATTTTGAAAATGAACTGAACCTGAGTCAAACATACACACATTTATAGAATCATGTAAACCAAAATTCAAACAGAAATTGCAAACAAATTATCGTGTTTAACTAAGAAGTAATTTGACATGCAATGTTCACATTTGTTGTTCTCAGCAAATTAAGACACAAACAGAATGAAACTTCATATAATAAAAGGACAAGAAAATGATAAGACCGTGAATTTCAGCCTGTGGGAAAGGGATGAGGAGGAAGATACATAAAAGAAAACATTGAAAAACACCGAAACACTTACCAGAATCGAACCCTTTATTCCGCTCAAAAGATCTTCCTACTCTTTTGGTTGAGACGGGCTCTAATCGTATGTTTTTGTTCAATTGAAAACACACGATTACAACCTATTTCAACCTAAAAATCTTGAAATTTTTACTAAGCAGTGTTTTTGGGGACTCAAGGTTCAACTTTTCGATATAAAATTCGAAAGTCTCTACGGTGATTCCAGGAAAACTATCATGGGATTTGGGATGATGAAAGCCTGGTGGTTCAGGGGTGTGATTTTTTAGGGTTGATTGGGTAATCTAGGGTTTTTTGACTGAACTTCGATTGAAGATTCGAGGCGTTTGGATATGATTCGAAGAGAGGTGTTTGGATATTTGGAATGGGGAGGTTAAAGGGGATCCGTGGTGTGAAGAAGAAGGTCATTGGAACCGACGCCGCCGGGTTTAGGGCGGTGGAGAGGGGCGGCGGCTGCTAGGGTTTGGATTTAGGTCGTCTCTGAAGAGACGAAGGAGACTGGGCAGGGGCTTTAGGGGGGCAGGGTGTGTTACACATATATATACAGGTTGTGGAATTGAATCCAAACCGTTGGATCAATTGAGATCAACGGCGTGGATCAGTTCACTTATGTAAAACGGGGCCGTTTTGGCCGGTTGGGGGATTGGGTCGGTTAGTGGGGTGGACAGGTCGGGTTGCGAGGAAAATACTGGACCATTCGATCGAATGAAACGAACGGTTCAGATCAACAAACATGAAACGACGTCGTTTAGTCGATGCTGGAGATGCACTGAACCGTTCGATCTAATGAGATCGACGGTTGAGACTTATCAGCTCTGAAATGACGTCGTTGGCTAAGCTGGTGGTGGACTGGGTTTGGACTGGTTTTGGGCCTGGGAATTTAATTAAAACTGGTCCAACTCCTATTTCATTCTCTTTTATTTTCTTTTCAATTTTCTTCCAAATAAATACAAACCCAAATTTAATTTTGACCAACTTATCTTAAAAATATTAATTAATTCTAAGTAGTAATTATCACAAAATAACTAAACCCCAAATTAAAAGAAAACATAAAATTCGACATTAATTACTAAAATGCAAAGAATATATATTAATTTTTTTTTGAATTTTTTTACTTTTGCAAAAACACCTAATTATTGATTAATTAAAAAGAATGTCAAATTAAATCCTAAATGCACATGCAACATATTTTTTGTTTTTTTCATTAATTTAACCAACGAACATGCACACACAAATGCAAACTATTACAGAAAATACCACGAAAATTCACAAAATAGCACACAAAAAGAAAGATTTATTTGATTTTGAATTTTTAGGAGTGGTTCGTGTGAGGCAAAAAGCACGTGCTCACACTTATATGCCTTTTTAAGGTGCTGAAGTGTCATGTGTGAGCACGTGATTTTTTCCCTATATGAATTACTCCTATAAAATTTAAGAAAAATAAAAAAATTCCATTATTTTCGATTTTATAAGATTTTCTGAGAATTTGTGCTAATTGTTTGCATTTTTATGCATGTTTATTTCTGTTAAAAATTATGAAAATGTCAAAAATACCATGCAAGATTTATTTCAACATTTTAGAGTTAATTAGTAAATTAGTTGCTTTATTAAAAAATTAAAAATCAAAAATTGGTTTATTTTTGCATTTTTAGTCTTTTAGTGTTAAATTAGTGATTTCTTCTTTTAATTTAAGAGTACTTAACTTTCATAAATATCTTAGTAGATAATTAGCTTAATTTTACAGCTTAGTTTAATTTAGGAGTCTAATTTAGGTTTTTTTTTAATTAATTGAAAAGAAAAGAAAACAACTATAAAAAAGAAATAAAAGAGAAGGAAAATTGAAAATGTGATTTAAAACTTCGAATTGGGCCAATTCAATGAAAAACCCAAACAAGTTCTGATCCAATCAGCCCAGCCCCAACTCCCAAACCCGGTCTAGCCCCGTCCTAACCAAAACGACCCCGTTTTGACCCCTTCCCGTCTCAACCGTAGGATCACATTGATCCAACGGACCAGAACTGGATGCCCATTAGATATATAATTGTCCGAACCTAGGCCAACCCCCATTTCACTCCACCTTTGTCTTCGTCTCTAACCTCAAGAACTCTAGAGACGTCACCCTCAAACCCTCTGCCGGTGGCGACGCCCTATACCATTCCAATCCGCCTTAAAACTACACCCTAGAATCCTTTTCACCTCTTCTCTCACAATATCCAAGCCATGTCCCTCGAATCCCTCTCAATCTTTTTGGATTTCAGATCTAAGTTCAACACCCCAAAACCCTAAAATCCCTAAATCTACCCAGACTTACACCATGCAATCCCTCACCCCTTTTACTCCCCAAATATGCTCTTGTTTCCTCTCAAATCAGCCCCAAGACCGTCAATGTTGAAGCATGAGTTCTGAAAGTCCTGGTTTTCCCCCTCTTCTTTTTCTTGGTTGGTACGTGGTCGAGTGAACCCCAAACCATCATTAATCGACTGTCCCTTGCTAAGGACAATCGATTAATGATATTCAAAGGTTCATTTCCTTCTTTAAAGAGGTTATTCGAGTTCGTACAAGGGTCCGCCTGAAGCAAGTATGGGGGTAATTTTCTTTTGCTTGTCTTATTTGTTTCGCTCGGATCTTCTACTCTTCTTCCTTGAGGTTTCTTTCTTTGTGAGTTTTGTTTTTTGTCTAATTGCATGACTTAGGTTTCTGGTTTTAGGTTTGTTAGCTAGTTTATGTGCTTAATCGTTAATAATAATCAATTAGGTTAGGGGAAAATGTTGAGTTTGCCTTTAGGTCATTAGGGTTGCAATTCTTTCTCTCTCTTCGATTTGGGTTTATTTTGGTTGGAATCAGCATATTAGTATCTTGGTATAATTTTATTCTTTGTTTAAATGGTTGATTTAATTACTTTAAATTATTGCTTCCCGAGTGCTTTTGAAATCCATTTTTTTAAAAATAATTCAGGGGTTTGTTTGTTTAAATTTTCGATTGAGTTCATGGTTTGAAAATTCAGTTTGGGCTGTAGTATACAAGCCCATGGGTTGGGTGAGGTTTTGGATTGACTTGACCTAGGGTTGATTTCCTGAAAGTAAATACAGGGGTGTTGAGGGCCATTTTGGTCATTTTAGACAGGGAAAATCTTTCCTAACTGCTTGGGGAAGGTTCTAGGAAGGTGAGATTGGGGTCGGTTCAACAAACAAGCTGTAATTTCAGGGTCTAAAATGAAAAAAAAATTGGGGAAGGGGTAATGTTAAAATCAGTGTTGCTGCCCTAAGGCCTTTATATATAAGGTTTGCTTCCTTCATTGTCAAGGGAGAGATTACAATACCGAAAATTAGAAACGACTGAGAGATATACTCTGAAAAATATACTAAAATTCTTGCATTTTTTGGGTTGAAATTGGTCTTGATTTTGCTCCTTAGTCTTGCGTGTTAGTCGGAATTCAAATGCTTTAAGGGACTCTTGTTTATCTGGGTTAAAAATGGTCTAAAGAGCTGAACATTGATGTGTTTGGATATGCTGATTCACTTACTCTGCTGCTACTGCTGAAATCTTCATTTTCTTTGATTTCTTTTGACATCAAGGTAACCCTTTTGACCTTATTGAATGTGAATCCCAAAATTGAAGCATGTAATCGAATGTGGAGTTTAAGCATAGTATCAATTGATTTTGTTTAGAATCTAACTTTGTTTTTCTGCATTACATTGGTTTTACTGTAGATCTATTGTATTTGCCCATGCTGTTGACAGTACCTTTTAGGGATGTATTAAACTTTAGCTTAACATGTGAGTTTAGTTTTGGATAAATTCTTCCTGTCAAGTATACTATATTTGGACTTTAGTTTTGTCATTTAGTTTTAGCTAGCTGAACTCTTATTGTCGTGTATTTGATTTTGGACTGTTATGGTATGGACTTAATTTAAGTGAATAACATTTAAGTTAGTGGTGATGTTGGGTTCTAGGTCAACTCTCATGATTGACCTTGTTGTTTTAAATTTTGGTTTTTAGTGGTTGAATGAATTCAAGATTTACTGTTGCATTGTGATATCTGATATAAATGTCAGAAGTATTCTAATGTGGAGTCACTACATGTATGAAATTAACATCAGTTAGTAATAGCTTTGATCTTAAAAATACTTGTGGCTTGAGTATTCATTGAGTGTGTTACGACCCTGGTTCTCCCTCCGTGAACCATCGTGACGGCACCTGGTCTTTACGACTAGGTAAGCCTAACTTTGCATAAGAAACCAAACTTGCAGACGTAAAACAATTTAAAACAGGAATAAAGCAATATCAATGTGTAAATGTGCCACTCGGCATACACCATGTTTAACTCTCAACACCAAACATAAATCTATGACCCGAAAACCCATGAATCACAAGCTAAGAAAAGAAATACTACATAGCTCTAACTCCGGAATTTCAAATAAAGAACAGAAAAGTACAGAAATGCTAAATACTACAGGTAGGAATAGAAAGGGACTCCTTGGTCTGCGGACGTGGCAGATGTACTTCGGAGTCTCTAAGCAGTCGCCTCTCTCAACGATAGTAGGCCTGATCAGATTAATGGAATATAACTAGAAAGGGGTAAAGAATCGTTACCCAATGATCTTCTATTCAAATCCCTCTCAAAATCACCCTCTCCCGATCTCCAATTCGATTTTTCTAACTTTTGAAACTAAACCCTTGAATTTCATATTTCTGCCCAGTGATTTCCGCATCTGCGGTCAAGGGACCGCATCTATGGTCCCGCTTCTGCGGAACATTGGTTGCATCTGCGACTTTCATTAAATGGCACAGGAGCCGCATCTGCGATACTACTTTCGCAGATGCGAAACCGCATCTGCGGTGGAACTTCCACATCTGCGGACAATGAAGGGACACCCAAATTCCGCTTCTGCGGTCTCCAAAGCCACATCTACGGTACCGCATCTGCGGTCCTTAAACCGCAGATGCGAAAATACTAGAAGCAGCAAAACCTGCAACTCTTCAACTTCAAAATTCTTCCGTCAACCATCCGAAATCACCCCGAGGCCTCCGGTACCTCAATCAAAAGCACCAATGTCACCTAATACCTTATTCAAACTTGTACCAATCCTTAAAACACCTAAAACAACATCGAAAACTTGTACTAATCAAGGGTTTAAACCTAAGAACTTCAATTTTTCCTCAAAATACGCTTTCAATCAAAAACCTAACCAAACCACGTCCGAATGACCTGAAATTTTGTACACACATCCCAAATGATATGACGAAACTACTGCAACTTCCAGAATTCCATTATGATCCTCGGATCAAAATCTCACTATCAAACCGGAAACTTCCAAAATTCAACTTTCGGCATTTCAAGCCTAAATTAGCTACGGACCTCCCAAACACACTCTGAACATGCTCCAAACCCCAAAATCACCTAACGGAGCTAACGGAACTATCAGATTTCCATTCCGAGGCCGTCTTCACACAGTTCTGACTATGGTTAGCTTTCCAACACTTAAGCTCTCATTTAGGGACTAAGTGTCCCAAAACTCTCCGAAACTCAAAACCGAACATCTCGGTGAACCAAATTAGCAGAATTAAACTTGGGGAAGCAGTTAATAGGGGATCGAGACGTTAATTCTTAAGACGATCGGCCGGGTCGTCACAGAGTGTTAGTGTTCTAATTATCTGCAGCATAGATTTAAATTAGATGATTAATCTTTTATTTGGTTTGATGAAATCAATTAGCCTAATGTAACTTAATGTTTGGGTTAGTCAAAGTGTGATAAATGTTTGAAGTGTTGAACCACATCCCTTAAACAACTAAGCCCATTAAATGGCCCAAGACCGCCTGGCCCAAGCTGGGTTCGGGTATCTCAGGCCCAATCCTCTTGTCACTGTCCAGTAGATTTGGTCGCCTGGCCTTAATAGCCCAAGGAGCTTATATGTTGGGCCATTTCTTTGAAATGATCCATGCCCAATTGTGCTCACAATCAATAACTTCCTATAATTTCAAACCATTTGCAAATGCAAGTGTCTTTAGGCCTAGTTAAATATGACCATTGTAATTAGATTGACGTGTGCCATATCTACAAAACCTATAATGTATGGCCCTCAAAAACTAGATCAAGACATCATTTGATGAAATAGATTTGAGGCATGCCATAAGCAAATTAAATCACATATGGCCCTCACAAATGTTAATTTAGATATTAAAATGACTTCATAGTTTGCTTTAGGCGCGTTAATTATATATTTATCACGATTACTAAACTCCGGGGGTACATTTCATGTGGCCCGGTTCTATTTTCCTTCAAGGTTATGTAGAACGCATCGTGAATCACGGGTGCATTTCATGTAGCGTGGCTTGCGATTTGTTTTAAATAACCTCGAAATAATTCCTTAAATAAATAAAAGTGGTTTTAAAGTTAAAAATGCACATAGGTTTAAAAGTATTTTAAAATCAGATAATTAGTCCAATAATAATAGTTGAGCAACCGTGATAGAACCACGGAACCCGGTAATACCTAACACCTTCTCCCGGGTTAACATAATGCCTTGCTCGGATTTCTGTGTTCGCGGACTATAAAACAGAGTCAATCTTTCCTCGATTCGGGATTTGAACCGGTGACTTGAGACACCATTAACTATCCCAAGTGGCGACTCTGAATTTTTAAAAAATAATCCCATTTCGATTGTCACTTAAATTGGAAAAAACTCCTTTATACCCTTCCGGGGGTAGGAAAAAGGAGGTGTGATAGCTCTGACATCTCTGCTAGGGATATGAACCCAGAATCTCTGGTTTAGGGTTCAAGAATTCGAGCTTAGAATAATTGTTATATTTGGCTTTATTTATATGTGCTAAATGTTGTTTTTTACCACTTTGATATTATCTGAATTGTATATGTATAAACTGCTACGAAACCCTTGTCTTCTATCTTCTGAGGAGTGCACGCTAGCGTGACTTCTTTCTGTTAGTGTCATATCCCAATTTAGAATGAGGTTTGGACAATTTGCAAAGCCGGATGATCATTTGGTTACCGATACGCTATCCTCCCTCGGCTCGAGTTGTCCGCTTGGGTAAGCCAGGTCTAGAACAATACACCCAGGTTTTAAATCTAGAATAACTCAGCTTCATGCCCGATCCCTAGTAGGAACGCTTGTTTGCATCATATGCATTTGACTTTGGGGACTCAACACAGGGGTTGGGTCCGTCTAGGACAAGCGTACCCGAAAATAAAAGATCAACCTAATGCATTTTATGTGCTACCTATGCATTTAATTTGTTTTGGATTGCATATTGACCGTCTTCTAGATTGAGTGAGGAAAACCAAAAGAAAAACCAAGTTGAGGTATGAGAGAGGATTTCACCCGTTTCCTAAAATGGTGCCCAAAATGTCCCGAAACTCTGCTGAATTTTTGAAAAAAGAGAAGAAAAAGATTCCTGGAAAAAAAGAAGTTTCTTGAAAAGAGAAGAATTAGTCCAAAATGGCAAAACTGACCGAACTTCGCGAGTTTGATTCTCACCGGACGTAGGCAACCTTCATCGGGTCCAGCCCCGCTTTTGAAAATTTTAAAAAAAATATGAAGTGTCATCATTTTGTAATAAATAAAGTAGGTGATGTCGTTTTGTCTAAATAGCTGAATGTCCCAGTGGGACACCGGAAGGCTGCTTTGCAAAAGTAGCCACCGACGGTTTTTTTGTTAATTTTGGCCATTAGCGAACGCAGCCCTAAGAACTTCCATTCTGATGTAATGAAAGGCTGTATTTGCAAAAGTAGCCCTGATTTATTTTTTCAAAAAATAAGCCTTTTGTCAGTTTTCAAATAAGATTCACTTTGTCTTTAAACCAACCGCCTTAATCTAAATGTGTAGAATGAGCACGAGTCAAAATTTACCAATGAAGGTCATGTCCAAGATTCCGTTGGTTCTACTCATATGGTGGGAAGATTTGGGTAAAGAAGGGAGAGATATGGTCAACCTTTATTTGGGAGGGATCACCGGATTGATGAAGACCAGGCCTAGATGAGACATAATAAGGGCACTGGTAACATTTTGGGACCCAGCTTACAACATCCTACATTTATCAGATTTTGAACTCACGCCCACCTTGGAAGAGATAGCGGGTTATATGGGAAGTACCGAAGGTCTAAGGCATAAGTACCCGGTTGCTCCAAGAACCATTACCCCTCACAAGTTCCCTGGATTTGCTAAAAATAAGCAGGGGGTCCAGTACGCTGATTTGGCGGTCAGTTTTTCCACTCTACGCTTCATATACCAGAGGTACGGGCATGTAAGAGGATTTGACAACCCGAAAAGTGGGGTTTGTAGCAAAGGGAACCGAGCAAAATGGGATGAGCATAGGCGTTTCACTTTCATGGTAGCTTTCTTAGGCCTCGTGGTGTTTCCCCGGAAGGATGGGAGTATCGATCTGCGGATAGCTGGAGTCATCAATGTCTTGATGACCAACGCCAAGAGCACCATCGCCCTTAAGATAGTGTCTGAGATATATCGATCTCTTACAACTTGTAAATCTGGGGCAAACTTTTTCGAGGGATGCAATTTGCTATTACAAATGTGGATGATCGAGCATTTGTGTCACCGCCCTCAGTATATGAGTTATGGATCTACGGAGAAAAGCTGCATTGAAGAGTTCGACACAAGGATTTCAAGGTTCAAACTGCCAGAAGAGTTTGGAGATTGGGTATCCCGCCTTCGCTGCATCACTACGGGGCAAAATAAAGTGGACACTGGGTTGGCTTCCCGTTGAAGAAATTGTGTATATACCTGCCACCGATCCTTACCTCCTCCTAATGGGTCTTCGAGGCATTCAGCCTTACGATCCATACCGGGTGATGAGATAGTTGGGAAGATGCCAGGTGACACACCTAGATGAAGATCTTAGTGTTTATGCGGTCGAAGTCAGCTCCAACGGCCAATTTTATGAAGAAACATTTCGTCATATTTGGAATGAGTGCCAGTATTTGACAACAAACACTCGAGTGTGTGACCTATCTAAAGGTGAGGTCTCACCCGCCTATCTTGCCTGGTATAGGAAGAAGAACACTGCAAGGGCCGAACCTGAAAGACCAACCAAAAAGCCTCACATCCAGGAATTTGTTGAGGTGTCGCAAGAATAGTGGGCTTGGTTGGCCAAGAAGAATGAGTAGAGGGCCACAATAGGCAAATTGGAAAAACAAGTTAGGGATCTTCAGTTTGAGAATGGTTTGCAAGCTACCGCGGATGAGGGTGAAAAGAAAAAGCTAGCCAAAGAAAATGACGCCCTCCAAGCCCAAATTCAGGAAATGAAAATAGCATCCGAAAACCCCGCCAGAAGTGCAAAAGATGAAAAGCTTATAAGTAACCTTAGGCAGAAAGTGGGTGAATATGGTTTTGATCTGGAAAAGGCTGAGGGCGAACTGTCAAAGGTTCGAACAAAATTGGCTAAAAATGCGGAGGAACGAGCACGCTTAGTTCAACAGTTAAAAGAGAAATATGACAATGGAGTCGTGGGGTTAAAGAAAAAGATCACCGTCCTTGAGAATAAAATGACCAAGCAGGCAAAAGATTTCAAAGCAAAAGGGAACACTGCTATGCCCTGATGTCACAGCTAGAGAAAGACCTACAACAGCTTCAAGAGCAAAATCACACAGCCGAACAAGTTTTGGATGCCAGATCTCAGCAGATCAGACGGTTGTTATAGAAGGAGGGTATTATCAGGGAACGGGTCAGGAGAATTGCGGACTACATTGTGATGAAGTGTAATGAATGTGAAAACATGACCAGATCCACGTTCTTCGCTTCAGTTATGATTTTTGTCCGACAGATCATATATGACTTGTTTCGCCTCCAAGAAGATATGGCGCAAAGGCCCGCAGCAAGGCCAACTGGAGAAACTGTTGAAGCACTTATGTATTCTTGACTTTGTTTGTTCAAGTCTGTATTGTCAGTTTGTTAGTTCATTTCAAGTCTGTATTTTTAGTTTTCTTTTGAAGTTGTTAGCCCACTCATCGAGTCGGTTAGTCTTTATATTTAAATCTGTAGGAGGAGTTGTCGTAATCAAGATGTTTTGTTTATCTTATAAAAATTTGAAAATCCCAAAAAAATGTTTTGTTTTGTTTCGCACACGTTCCTAGAACTAAGCTTGGTCTGATTTATGTGGCGTCATAATACGTAGGCAATCCCCATAGGATTTGATCATAACCCTGAAATGAAAAGAGAGAGGAAAACAAGAAAAATTACGAAAAACAAGAGAAGAAAATGAGAGAATAAAAGGATAAAAACAAGAGTCAAGCAAGGAAAATCAGGAATGAAAAAAAGGAGGAAGAAATTGCAATTAGTGAAAGCCGGGATAACACAAGCAGCCGTTCAAATGCATAATAGAAATGGTTAACTGCTTAGGTGAATTGCATCCCCAACGTGCGGCTGCCTATCTGTTAAGCCCTTAATCTTTAACAAATTTGTTGTTGTCATAAATTCCAGGTAGGTGGTTAGTTTGTTTGGCATTCTGGCAATTCAGACGTACAACACCAGATCCAAAGACAAGTTGATCATGGCTAACCAAGAACTGGATGCAAATGTTATTGATCCATCAAGAGAGGGGGAAGGGTCTGATGTTAATCTGAAAGAGGAGTTATATAAGTTGAAACACTAGATGGCAGAGATGTACCAGGCATGGGTGAAAGGGCATCCACCACCATCATACCCCGCCAACCCTACTTTCATCCGGCCGCTTGCTTAATCCCAAGAACCTCCCATTGTTGACTCATCTTCAGGCTTCCCCATTTACCATCACTACCAAGGCACCACTTCCCAAACCCCACAAGCTCCACCACCCAAACCATTACCATACCCTCCTCCACCAGCCATCCCTATTTTCATGGCACCCCCACCCGCCACACTCCATCGATCCTCCAGTGAGCCCTTATTCCAGACCCAAGATAACCAATACTATCCCCAGGAGCCTATTTTCAAGGCCCAGAGCATTACTCTTACGCTCCTCGTTTCGACCTCCATATCGAGACTGAGAAACCCCCTAAAAATCCAGAACAGAAAGATATGTTCAGGAAGGTAAGAAGCCTGGAACAATCGTTCAGAAACATGCAAGGATTGAGAGGCCAGGTGAGCGTGACCTACAAAGATTTGTGTCTATTCCCCGATGTTCAGTTGCCTGTGGGGTTTAAGATGTCAAAGGTTGATTTGTATGATGGGCACGGAGATCCAGTGGCCCATTTGAGGGGATTATGTAGTAAAATGAGAGGAGCCGACAGGAAAGTAGAGCTATTGATGGCATACTTTAGCTAGAGTCTGAGTGGCTCGGCATTGGAGTGGTACACTCATTAGGATCACATCGGATGGTATACTTAGGATGATTTGGCCCAAGCATTCGCTCGTCATTTCCAGTATAACATCGAGATTGTTCCAGATCGTTTATCTTTGACTAAAATTAAGAAGAAGCCTAGTGAAAGTTTCAAAGAATATGGTTTTCGCTGGAGAGAAGATGCGGCAAGAGTCAACCCTCCGATGGAGGAGAGCGAAATGATGGAGTACTTTCTATAGGCTCTAGAGCCCATTTACTTTCGCCATCTGATATCGGCCATAGGCAAGTCTTTCAACGAGGTAGTGAAGATGGGTGGCATGGTGGAAGAAGGGCTTAAATCAAGCAAAATCATGAGTTACTCGGCTATCAAGGCAACTACCCAAGCCATTCAGAATGGTACTGGGGGAGTGATTGGAAAGAAGAAGAAAGAAGACGCAGCAACAGTTGATTCAGCATCGTGGTTTGGACCCAATTGCGAGTCATATCATTATACCCAGCCTCGACCCCCTCACCGAACCTACACCCAAACCCCATATAATCCACCCCAACACTACTTCCCATCACCAGACCCTTATATTTCTATCCACCACGCTCAGACATATAATCAACCTCATACCTACGTGCAATGGTGTGCCCTAACCCCACAAAACCCTACCCAACTCAACAAAATGCTGACCCACCTCCGCTAGCCTAACGAAACCCTGCCGGCCCAGGTTTCCGGCCCAATCCAGCATTCAAAAATGAGAGGTTGCAGCAGAAGAAAACCTTCACCCCATTGGGGGAGTCTTATACTAGTTTGTTCCACAGATTGAGGCAGTTGGATATGCTGAGGCCAATTGAGTCAGAATTGTGAAACCTTCCTCCAAGGAATCTTGATTACTCCATGACCTGTGAATATTGTTCTGGTACTCCGGAACATGATACGGAGAAGTGCTGGAACATGAAAAATGCTATCTAGGAGCTCATTGACACAAACCGGATTGAAGTCTAAACCTCAGAGGCACCCAACATCAACCAGAACCCATTTCCAACCCATCAGGAAACGAACATGATTGAGATAGTACACAAGGGGGGGACCCAAAAATCCTTCACACTCTGTTATGATGATTCGGTACAGCGAGGTCAAGCCAGTCAAAAATGGTTGAAGGATCAGTGAACAAGTTGAGCATGGCAAACGGTGAACCATCTGTGGTAGTCAAGGAAGGATCCCCAAGTAATGTTGCGGCAAAGCAAGAAAAGTCAAAAGTGGTTGTGACAGGAATGACAAACAAGCCTATCATAATTGTAGAGGGTGCTCGTATGGATCCTGTCATCATTAAGCATGTAAACCCAGTTGCCGGTAATCAGCACCAAGGCCATCCCATGGAACTATGAACGGGTGATAGTGACCTATAAGGGAAAGGAAGTGAAAGAAAAAGTCAATGAGTCCTAGGGATTAAATCGTTCGGGGAGATGCTTTGCCCTAGAAGAGTTAAGGAAAGCTAAAACATCCAGAGATAATCTAGTCTTAGTAAAGAAAGCAGTGACTGAAGAAGAGGCGGAGGAATTTCTGAGAAAAATGAAGGTACAAGATTATTCCATCGTGGAGCAGTCGTGAAAGACGCCTGCTCAGATATCCTTGCTGTCATTGTTGATCCAGTCAGACGAGCATCGTCGGACCCTGACAAAAATTCTTAACGAAGCTCATGTCCCCGACAAAATTTTAGTGAACCATCTGGAAAAGATCGCCAGGGTCACCTTCTCTGATGATGAGTTGCCGATGGAAGGTACTGAACACAACAAAGCTCTCTACCTTACGGTAAAATGTGAAGATTCTATGGTCGCCAGGGTGTTAGTCGACAATGGTTCCAGTGCAAATATTTGTCCTCTCTCTACGCTGAACAAATTGAGAGTTGATGATAAGAGGATTCACAAGAACAACATATGTGTTCGAGGTTTTGATGGTAGAGGGAAAGATTCAGTTGGTGATATAGTGCTTGAGTTGACAATAGGACCGGTGGAATTCACCATGGAGTTCCAGGTACTAGATATGGTCGTCTCCTACAATTTGCTGTAAGGTCAACCTTGGATTCATGCTGCCAAAGTAGTCCCATCCACTTTGCATCAGATGGTCAAGTTCGAATGGGATAGACAGGAGATCGTCGTGCATGGCGAGGATAATTTTTGTGCTCACAGTGATGCCTTTGTCCCGTTCATTGAGGCCGAAGATGACAAGGGCCTTGGGTCTATCTAGTTTTTGAAATAGTGCTGATTGAGAAGGTTCCAGAAGGGAAATGTGTTCCAACTCCAAAGATAGTCTCCGCATCAGCCATGGTGGCAATTGAAATGCTGAAAAATGGTTTTGTGCCCGGTAAAGGTCTGGGTGCATCTCTGCAGTGTATCATACAGCCAGTGTCCCTCCCTGAAAATTTGGGTACGTTCGGTCTTGGATTCAAACCTACTTCGGAAGATATGAAAAGGGATAAAAGGTTGAAACATATGGTGTGGACAATTCCAAAGCCTGTTCCGCGTCTCTCCAGGTCTTTTGTCAAGCCCGATTCCAGGAAACGCCTAGTGACGACAGTTCCAAGTTCTGTGGTTGACATTGATTATGAGTTAATTGAAAGGTTCTAGAGCTTGTTTGATGATGTGAACATGGCAGAAGTTGGAGAAGGTTCTAGCAAAGCGGACGTGTAGTTCGTCGGGCCGAATGTAGAGCTTAACAATTGGAAGGCTACTTCTCTCCCTACCCGGAAGGCATCTTGGTAGTTTGTTTTTTTTCCTTTCTATATTGGTCATTCCAGGGTTGTGACCCCGACTTTTATTTTCCGCTTGTTGATGTACAAACCCTGTTATCCTTTATTTTAATGAAATGCAATTTCCCTTTTTCATCATTCCTGATATTTTTATTTTTGTTTTTCTTTTCTTCTCTGTACAGTTCTTTCTATGCTAGTTTCAATGACATGAAATGCATGAGGAATCTTCGACCCAGCCTTAAAAGTCAATCTAATTCGGAAATAGTAATCCAAAAATAGAGTGTGATGATGAATCAGAATATGATGAGGATGAGGCCTTTGAAGAGATTAGTAAGGAATTAAGCCATTTTGAAGAAAACCCAAGCCTAATCTGGATGAAACAGAAGCAATCAATCTAGGGGACCCAGATAATGTCAGAGAAACTAAGATAAGTGTCCATCTTGAACCGCAAATCAGGGAAGAAATAATTAAAGCATTGTTTGAGTATAAGGATATTCTTGTATGGTCGTATGATGATATGCCAGGCTTGAGAACCAATTTGGTGGTCCACAAATTTCCAATTGATCCAGCATTCCCTCCCGTTAAGGAGACGTTGAGAAATTTCAAAACTGACATAAGTGTGAAGATTAAAGAGGAAGTCACGAAGCAGCTTGATGCAAAGGTCATTTGAGTCACGCGGTATCCCACGTGGTTAGCCAATGTTGTACCTGTGCCAAAGAAAGATGGTAAGACCAGAGTGTGTGTTGATTACCGTGACCTCAACAAGGCAAGTCCAAAGGACAATTTCCCACTTCCAAATATCCACATCTTGATTGATAATTGTGCCAAGCACGAGATTGGGTCTTTTGTGGATTTCTATGCGGAGTATCATCAGATTTTAATGGATGAGGAGGATGCGTAAAAGACATCATTCATCACGCCGTGGGGAACATATTGCTATACGGTCATGCCTTTTGGTTTGAAAAACACTTGAGCAACTTACATGAGGGCAATGACAACCATATTCCATGACATGATACACAAGAAGATCGGTGTTTACGTGGATGGTGTGATCTTAAAGTCCAGGAAGCAGTCTGACCACGTCAGAGATTTGAGAAAGTTTTTCCAAAGGCTCCGTAGGTTCAATCTTAATCTCAATCCTGCAAAGTGCGCATTCGGCGTTCCATCGGGGAAGCTGTTGGGATTCATAGTCAGTCGAAGGGGTATTGAATTGGGTCTGTCAAAGATCAAGTCTATCCAAGAATTACCACCTCTAAGGAACAAGACCGAGGTGATGAGTCTGTTAGGGAGGCTGAACTACATCAGCAGGTTTATTGCTCAGCTCATGGCAACTTGTGAGCCCATCTTCAAGTTGCTAAAGAAGGATACTGCAGTCAAATGGACCGATGAGTGCCAGGAAGCCTTCGATAAGATCAAGGAGTATTTGTCGAAACCACCTGCGTTGGTCCCGCCAGAACCCGGAAGACTTTTGATTCTCTATTTAACAGTCTTGGATAACTCATTTGGTTGTGTGTTGGGTCAGCACGACATCACCGACAGGAAAGAGCAAGCCATCTATTATCTTAGTAAGAAATTCACATCTTATGAGTTTAAGTATACTCCCCTTGAAAGGACGTGTTGCACCCTGACTTGGGTAACACAGAAGTTGAAGCATTATTTGTCATCCTACACTACTTACCTCATCGCTCACCTGGATCCTTTGAACAGAATCCCATGCCCACAGGAAGGCTCGCAAAGTGGCAGATCTTGCTCACAAAGTTTGACATCATATATGTGACTCGGACAGCGATAAAAGCCCAAGCTTTGTCCGATCACTTGGCCGAGAATCCAGTGGACGAAGAATATGAACCTTTGAGGACTTACTTCCCTGATGAAGAGGTAATGCATATCGATGAGGTCGAGAAGGATGAAAATCCCGGTTGGAAACTTTTCTTCGATGGGGCTGCTAACATGAAATGTGTCGGGATATGGGCAATGCTTATTTCTGAAATAGGGCATCACTACCCTGTTACGGCCCAACTACGTTTCTACTTTACCAACAACATGGCTGAGTACGAGGCGTGCATTCTAGGACTAAGGCTAGCTGTAGATATAAGAATCTAGGAAGACTTGGTCTTGGGAGACTCAGATCTTCTGGTGCACCAGATTCAAGGAGATGGGAGACCTAGAATTTAAAGCTTATACAGTATCGACAATGTCTGCATGATATTTGTCAATGGTTTCGATCAAAAGAATTCAGGCATATTCCAAGGATCCATAATGAGGTTGCCGATGCTTTTGCAACCTTGGCGTCAATGTTGCACTACCCGAACAAAGCTTATGTTGATCTTCTTCATATTCAAGTTCTTGATCAGCACGTCTATTGTAATGTAGTTGAGGAAGAACTCGATGGTGAACTATGGTTCTATGACATTAGGAAGTATATCAGGATGAGGGTATATCCGGTACAAGACACATGTGATCAAAAGAGAACAATTCGGCATTTGGCTAATGGATTTTTCTTGAGCGGGGGAGTTCTGTACAAAAGAACTCCAAATCTTGGGTTGTTGAGGTGCATCAATGCAAATCAAGCCACGACTATCATGACCGAAGTACATTCCGGAGTCTGCATATGAGTGGGCCGCATATGAGTGGGTATGTTCTAGAAAAGAAAATTCTTCGAACAGGTTATTATTGGCTCACCATGGAGCGAGATTGCATCTGTTTTATGCGCAAGTGTCATCAATGCCAAGTACACAGAGATTTCATTCATTCTCCCCCATTTGAATTGCACACAATGTCCGCACCATGACCCTTTGTTGCTTGGGGTATGGATGTCATCGGACCAATTGAGCCAGCAGTATCTAATGGACACAGGTTCATTCTGGTGGCCATTGACTATTTCACTAAGTGGTTGAAGGTAAAACTTTCAAGTCTGTGACCAAGAAGGCAGTGGTCGATTTTGTTCATTCAAATATCATTTGTCGATTCGGGATAACAAAAGTTATCATCAAAGATAATGGTGCTAATCCTAACAGTCATCTGATGAAGGAGGTATGTCAACAGTTTAAGATTACGCATCGCAATTCCACCCCATACCGCCCCAAGGCGAACAGAGCAGTTGAGGCAGCCAACAAGAACATAAAGAAGATACTTCGGAAAATGGTGCAGGGTTCCAGGCAATGGCATGAGAATTTGCCCTTTGCACTGCTGGGTTATCGCACTATTGTCCGCATTTCAGTAGGTGCAACTCCTTATTCGTTGGTATATGGCACTGAGGCAGTGATACCTGCGGAAGTTGAATTCTCATCCCTTCGGATTGTTACTGAGGCCGAAATTGATGATGATGAGTGGGTCAAAACCCGTCTTGAGCAATTGAGTCTGATTGACGAGAAAAGATTGGCGGCAGCGTGCCATGGCTAGTTGTATCAAAAGAGAATGGCAAGAGCATACAACAAGAAGGTGCGTCCCCGGAAATTTGAAGTGGGTCAGCAAGTATTAAAACACATCCTTCCACATCAGGGTGAAGCAAAAGGCAAGTTCGCCCCAAATTGGCAGGGGTCGTTCATCGTAACGAGAGTGTTGTCCAATGGTGTTTTGTATTTGACAGATATAGAAGGCAAATGTGTAGATATGACTATCAATTCTGATGCAGTCAAAAGATATTATGTATGATTTCTTTGGTTTAAATTGTGTTTGTTTGTACTTGGCATACCCTTCTTTTGGAATCAGTAGTAAAATTCAGAAACATGAACGCACAAGTTAATTAAAAAAAGGAAAAACAAAAAGAAAAAAAAAAGAGAAAAAGAGAAATAAAAATGGGAAAAGGGTAAAAAAAAAGAAAAGAAAAGAAAAAAGGGAGAAAAGTACAAAAAACAAAGCAATTCCGATGATATGAACTACGTTCGACCTGATTCCTTTTAAGGATACGTAGGCAGCCTCACGGTTCGGCCCCATCAAAATAAAAATTCAAAAGTCCCAAAACAAAGAAACTGGGGCAGAAGTTGTGGTTGTTGTAAGAGGTCTGATTCCAAAAGTTGTAATTTTGAACCCATTCAAGCTGTTTTTGAGCCTTTGTGATACCTTTTCTTTTAACTATATCCAAAAGCCTCCATTACGGTCCAAAGAAAGACATTCCGATAAGTTTTCGAAAAATGCCGAGTCGAGCGAGTAGAGGTGATTCATATCAGGGGCAACACTCCGTTCCGAGCAAGAAAATGAAAATGAGAGAGTCTTATTGGTGAAAACCCGCACGAATACTGTAAGGCGATGGAAAGCTGAGAGAAATTAGAAATGAGAGAGACTTATTGGTGAAAACCCTCACGGGCACCGTAAGGCGACAGTGAGTTGAGAGATGAATAAATGAGAGAGGCTTGTTGGTGAAAACCCTTCAAGGCACCACAGGCCGAGCAAGGTTAGTGATTTGGCAAAGAAATTGAGTATGGAGATTTCGAGGCATAAAGTATGACAGCTGAAAGGTGATTAGTTGAACGGGCCGAGTTGATTAATCCAAAATGCATGTCATGATCATTGGTACCGGCTGCTCCACTCAGATAAGTCTCTTTCCCTTTTCTCCTCAAACAGTCATCCAGTTTGGATTTTCTTGTTTATTCCTAACTCTCGAAGTTATTGCATTTTATTTCTTTTGGGTTTATTTCTCTAAGGTTTTTCCAATGTTAGCCTTATTTAAGCAAGTAAGAAAGGATTTCAAAGCTTACTACCAACTTCCAAATTGCACAAAACAAAGTGCGGCCAAATCATACCAGAGATAGCATAATGTAAAGTGGGAAATAAGGTGTCAGTGAAAGTTCCTTTTGTCGAATGGTTTAGTAATCTTGTGGGAGATACAGAGGTTCAGGTAGAACGGTTAGAAATGTAAAACAACGGTTTGGGTGTAGAGCACTCGGGTCATCCAAGGTCCTGCAGTTGAAAGTCAGTCAGAAAGTCAAAGGGTTCTTGGCCAGTTCAAGGCAACTAGTCAAAGCAAAGTACGGCCGCGGAAGTGCCACCTTCAGCTAGAATACCACAAACTAACCACCACATTTTTTTTTAAAAATGACAATATTTTTCTTTAATTTGAAACAGTGGCAGAAAATTTCATTTGTTTCGGAGAAACCCCCGTAAGAAAAGCAAGTACCAGACAGGTTCGACCATAAATTCTCAGGACCCGCCTGGATAATGGGATTTAATTTGAAGTCCTTAGGACCCTCCTGGACAATAAGACCTAGTTAAAATTCAAAACGTTCATGAGTAACAAGGTCTAGCATAAGTTCTAATTTGAGGAAATATAAGTTGGTTTTGAAGTTTTTATTCTTAGGATGAGATTCAATTGAAAATTTTCAGGACCCTCCTGAATAATGAGACTTAGCTTTAAGACCTCCATTAGATAACAAGATCTCGCGTAAGTTCTGCCGTAGGGAAATATAATTTAGCCTTAAAGTTGTCACTCATAAGATGAGATTTGATTTTAATTTTCGAGACCCTCATGGATAATGGGATCTAGCTTTTAAATTCTTAGAAATATTGGGTAACATGATTCAACTAACACTCACAGATGTGCCCAGCTACCAAACTGGGGCAAAAACGTTTCTTTTGTTTTGTTGTAATCAGGCACCCACCTGGAGAAACAAGGGAAGATGGTTCAAAGGGAAGACAATTGTAGACATTGATTGTTGACCCTCCCCAAGATTTTTTATATTTTAGCATGTAAATATTGAGTTTAAGCCTAATATAGTTATTTCAACTATTTTTGACTCTTTTACTTTATTTTGTCACAAAAAATAAAAATTACAAAAAATAGGTTTGTTTTAATGGTTAGTTTTATTTTAATAAATTTTTTTCACTTAAGTAGGGCTAATTAATATTTTTTGTAATATTCCTATATGGATAGATTTTTAGTTAATTAAGCTAATTTTAAGTAAAACTAGTCATAAAAGCCCAAGTTTCTAACCCATTCTCTGAGTCCAATACCCTTAAATCCAAATAATAACCTTGACCTAACCTATTAATACACACAATCAACCGTTTCTACACAAAATAAAGACCCTAGACTCCTAAAATCTTCCGCCACTCTTTACAAAAAGACACCCCCCTGTCTTTCATCTTCTTCAAGAACAAAATTAAGTTTTCAATTCCCAATTCCTAAATTCTAAGAACGAACCAAAAGAAAAAGCTAAAAAACTTAAGACACAAACCTATTGGAGACGTTTTTGATTTGTAAAGAAACACACAAACACTTAAGACAAAAAGAGAGACCAACCGACTCCCATTTGGAAATTTTGAACTCCACGCAAACTCAAAAAGAAAGAAAGAACGAGAACAAAACACGCACACACAGATAGATATAGGAACGGACAGAAGCAACTGGGATCAAAATCCTGCCATTCGAAAACTTTAATTGAGATCTGTTCCCAAAAGTTGTTGAAGTAGAAAATTTGTTGCTGTTAATTGTTGAACTCGTTGTTGAGTTCAGTCCGATCTGGTTTCAGTCACTGTTGAAGAGTCGAGTTTGTTTCGTTGAGGTTCTGGTCGTCGTTCCTTGCCATAGTAATTTTGGCATCCAAACAGAAAATTGTACTATTAGAGGCTTTCGTTAATAGTCGACACTCCGTTTAAGGTCCGTTTCTATCTTTAATTATTTACCTCCTGATTTTGTCACATGTGTTTGAATGGTTGATTTGTATATTCTCCATGACTAGTTGTGATATTTTTGATCCTATGTTGAAACTTGACTAACATATTTGGACGTTAGAGATTCAGTCAAGTGGTATTGGGTCTTAATCGAATAAGAGGTCTGAATTTAAAAGCTTAATTGGAATTGATATCAATAGTTAGGCTGCTGGGCAAAAATTAAAAGAAATTTAGGTTCAAAATAAATTATATCGTTCTTTTATTCTTGTTTTATTTACTTTTCCGCTAGGAGCATGTTTAGGCCGTCGAAACGTGAGTAGGCAAGCTTTAGGCATGTAATTAATTATCGCAACTACGAGTACGGTCCCCGTAGCGTAGTTGTGATATCTAATTTCTAATTAGTTAAATATGAATATCCGTACTTCACTTAGTTGAATGCAAACCCTCTGAAATAATTTGAGGCGCGCCATGCCGAATAAAACCCTAAGCCCATGGCCCTCACAAAACTGGTTAGCTTTTATAGAAAATTTGAGGTGTGCCATTTTCATTAAATAACCCATGGCCCTCATGTAATTAATACTATCTCTTTTAAAAATCGAGGTGTGTCATCAATTGAATTTTTCATGGCCCTCGCAAACTTTTGTTATTAATTTGAACCTTCGTAGTTGCTTTAGGCGCGTTCTTTAAATTGATTCTCTTTTAATTACTAAATTCGGGTGTACATTTCTTGTGACCCAATTTTAATTCTTAACAATGTTAAATAGAACGTGTTGCGAACCGCAGGTATATTTCATGTGGCGTGGTTCAAGGCATGTTTTAAATAACGTTGAATCTTCCTAAAAGCGTTTTAAAAATAATTAAAAGTGGTTAATAAGTTGAAAATACACAATAGGTTTAAAACATGTAGTAAATCAGATAATTAGGCCAATTATTAATAGTTAAGCGACCGGGCTAGAACCACGGAACCCGGGAATGCCTAACACCTTCTCCCAGATTAACAAAATTCCTTACTTAGAATTTTTGGTTCGTAGACTTTAAAAATAAAATCAATTTCCTCGATTTGGGATTCAAAAATAAACCGGAGACTTGGGACACCATAAATTATCCCAAGTGGCGGCTCTGAAAAAATTAAATAAAATAATTCCATTTCGAGTAATGTCACTTTAATTGGAAAAACTCTCATATACCCTCTCGGGTGGTAAAAACGGAGGTGTGACAACAGTTCCAGGGAAAAGAAGTCTCAAGAGAAAGCAGTTCAGGTTAAGCAATCAGGCACCCACCTAGAGAACAAGCGAAGAAGATACAAGTTCAGAGGAAAGCGGGTCAAACTTAGCAATCAGGCGCCCACCTGGAGAAAAAGGGAAAATGGTGCAAGTTTTTTTAAGGGGAAATAGTTTCAAGAAACAAGAGGAGAAGCAATTCAAGTCTCAAGGAAAAATAGTTGAAAGCATCGGCAATTAGGTGCCCACCTGGAGAACAAAGGGAAGACAGTTCAAGTGTTGGAAATCAGGCACCCATCTGGAGAACGAAGGGAATGCAGCAGTTTCAGAGGAGTCAGTTCGAGTTCAGCAATCAGGCACCCACCTGGAGAACAAAGGGAATGCAATTTAAGTGTTGGTAATCCAGAGCCCACCTGGAAAACAAAGGGAAAGCAATTTAAGTGTTGGTAATCAGGAGCCCACCTGGAGAACAAAGGGAAGCAGTTCAAGTTTTGAGGAAAAATAGTGCAAATATTGGTAAGCAGGCACCCTCCTGGAGAACAAAGGGAAAACAATTCAAGTGTTGGTAATTAGGAGCCCACCTGGAGAACAAAGGGAAGCAGTTCAAGTTTCGAGAAAAAATAGTGCAAATGTTGGTAATCAGGTACCCTCCTGGAGAATAAAGGGAAAACAATTCAAGTGTTGGTAATCAGGAGCCCACCTGGAGAACAAAGGGAAGCAGTTCAAGTTTCGAGGAAAAACAGTGCAAATGTTGGTAATCAGGCACCCTCCTGGAGAACAAAGGGAAAGCAATTCAAGTGTTGGTAATCAGGAGCCCACCTGGAGAACAAAGGGAAGCAGTTCAAGTTTAGAGGAAAAAAAGTGCAAATGTTGGTAATCAGACACCCTCCTGGAGAATAAAGGGAAATCAATTCAAGTGTTGGTAATTAGGATCCCACCTGGAGAACAAAGAGAAGCAATTCAAGTCTCAAGGAAAACAACGTGTAATGTTGGTAATCAGCAGCCCACCTGGAGAACAAAGGGAAAGCAACAATGTTCAAAGGAAGACGGTTAAAGTTCAGCAATCAGGCGTCCGTCTGGAGAACAAAGGGAAAGCACGTTAGAATACAATTCAAATCAGCAACAAAGGAATTTCACCTAGAGAGCATAAGTCAACAGAGCAGCAGAAACTATGAGACCAAGTTTGAAGATATAGATAGGATTCTTGTAATTCATAGATCATAGTTTAGTCTAGCTTCTTTTATTTTGTGTCGGTGTAATAAGGAGTTCAGCAAGTAGTAGCAGCAGCAGCAATAGTGAAATCACAAGCTTCCTGGTAGTCCCAGCTACCAAAACTTTCCGAACTACACTGACCTGATTCCTCTATAGCCAAGGATATGTAGGCAACCTCGGAAGCAGGGTGCGGTCAAATCTTTCATAAATGTTTCCCACGGAATATTCAAACGGGCAAAAATCGCTCGTATCTGCTCACTTTATCTTTGCACGAAAACTCTTCATGTTTCCGAGCAAAGAGGGGCAGCTGTGAGCACGTGATTTTTGCCCTATATGAATTACTCCTATAAAATTCAAGAAAAATAAATTTTTTTCATTATTTTTGATTTTATAAGATTTTCTGAGAATTTGTGCTAATTGTTTACATTTCTATGCATGTTTATTTCTATTAAAAATCATGAAAATGTCAAAAATACATGCAGGATTTATTTCCACATTTTATGGTTAATTAGTAAATTAGTTGCTTTATTAAAAAATTGAAAATCATTAATCGGTTTATTTTTGCATTTTTAGTCTTTTAGTATTAAATTAGTGATTTCTTCTTTTAATTTAGGAATAATTAACTTTCATAAATATCTTAGTAGATAATTAGCTTAATTTTACAGCTTAGTTTAATTTAAGAGACTAATTTAGGTTTTTTTAATTAATTGAAAAGAAAAGAAAACAACTATAAAAAAGAAACAAAAGAGAAGGAAAATTGAAAATGTGATTTAAAACTTTGAATTGGGCCAATTCAATGAAAAACCCAAACAAGTTCTGATCCAATCCGCCCAGGCCCAACCCCCAAACCCGGTCCAGCCCCGTCCTAACCAAAACGACCCCGTTTTTGACCCCATCCCATCTCAACCGTAGGATCACATTGATGTGATCAGTACATGTAATCAGTACTTTGAGTAAGGAACTGGGTACGGACCAGATGTGATCAGTACATGTAAGGAATCTGATTCTCAGGGGGAATAATTCTGGGTTTGTCATTCTTCAAAAATGGGAAAATTGATAAGTTATGGTACTTTGAGTTTTGATGATTTGCCAAACAATGTTGAGGAACCAGTTGTGATCAGCTCCTTAGGTTTGGCTCTTATGGGGAATATGGCTGATTCGTAGGGGGAACAATATGGAGATCTGGTTCTTAGGGGGAAATATCAATTCTAAGTTTGTCATCATCAAAAAGGAGGAAATTGATAGGTTACAAGTACCTTGGGCATAAGTACTTTACTTTATGTTTTGATGATCTAACAAACTTACTATTCAGAACCAGATAAGGAACATGTTACACATTTACAAGACCTTGAGATCACAAAGTTCCAGGTTGGGATCCAGCGTGTGATATAACTCAACTCTTCAGAGTGGAAGGAACAGCTGAGGGAACAGGTCCCTACCAGTTCTCGAGGAGATTGTATGAAGTCAACTCTCCAGCAGGAAAGTTGCTGCCTGCACACACTACTGTACAGGAACAATGCAGCAGTCAACTTTCTATGAAAGGCTTTTTCCTACCTTGCTTAAATCATTGTAAGTGATGTCACACACTTATATGTTGATACCCAATTTTTCCTATATATTTTAAATATACATAGATACCTTTAAAATAGAATATACATGCATATATAAGCATGCACAAGGTTTTTATAATTTTTCCCATAATTTTAAAGATTTAAATTGATTTATTTCCTTCCCTTTTATTCATAAAATTCCCAATAATTATTCCCCAAATTATTGTTATGGTGATTTAGTCATTAATTTCTATATTTATGCCAAAATATGGTTAATATATTTTTATGCATTTTTATAATTGTATTTTAATATTTTTCAAGCTAAATTGCATATAATTGCAATATTAGCCCATTTAAGGTATAACTATATTTTATATGCATAAAATTGGTCTCCTATATTTTTAAAAATGTTTAATATCTATTTTAAATCATTTTGGTACATAAAATTATTTTCCAGAAATTATTTGTTATTTAAATTATATAAGGGGAAAGTGGCTATTTAAAATATAGCCAGATTGGCTTTCAATTGTAGCCCAAATCAAACCCCAACCCCAACCCAATTTCAAATTAAAACACCTGACCCAAGTCCTAAATCTGCCTACCCGACCCAAGACCCGCTAAATCCTGGTCGCTAAATCATGGATCAACGGCCCTCACAATTCCTTTCCTTTTTAATTCTAACTACACCCTAACCCTACCTCATTTCCAAATACCGCCGCCTCTGTATCCTCTCTTCTCTCAACCACCCAACCTAACCCTAGCTCCCTTCAACCGCCGCCTCCTTCTCCGCTCTTCTCCGGTGATCACCCTTCAACCCCTAAGCCTCCAATGGCTCCCTTTATTGCATTGCTCATCTCCTCTGAGGTCTTCAAGGGCCCTGGGCCACACTGACTTGCATCTAGGGTTTGCCATCTGGTCTATTCTTGGCTACTTCAATATGATTCTAAGTGAAATCCTGCTATACTTGTTATGATCTTTGAAATTTTGACAGGTTCTTTCATCTATACTTGGGTTTCTTCTGAAACCCTAATTTTTGCTTACATCTCTTTGATCTATACGATTTTTTAAACAATCTGAGTATGTTTTTTTGGTGTTTTACACTGCTCTTGAATCTCTTTTACAAAAATCATCGATTTCAAATATTTTTACCTTCTTCTCAAACTAGGGTTTTCGGAACTTCTTCTACACTTTGTTTAAACCGATTCTTTATGTTTAAACTTCTATCCCTTGCATATTTTGACTGATTCTATGATTTTACTCCTTTTTCAACTCGCTTATTTTGAAAACCCTAATTTTTTAGTTCCAATCTTGGATTTTCGAGTTTTGTTTGATAACACATTCAGTTAATCTGTATGTTTCTATGATTCTGTGATTTTTTCCCTATGTTTGCTTGTTAGGGTTCCTAATTGTGGTTATCCCTGCCTATTGTGTGATTTTGCCCTATTTTGTTCACCAATGTTTCTGATTTGTCACTTCTCCTACCTATATCATGTTTAGCTTACTAATTCAGACTATGCTCTACATGAATCCCTAATTTTATATATGACTCTTGTCCTACTCGACCTCTTAGGGTTCTGGTTTTGCTTACTACGTGTTTGTTCTTATAAAGTGGTGCTAAATCAGTACTAACTTCTATTTTTGAATCCCTGAATCTTTGTGATTGATCCTTCACTGATTCCGCATGATATCTCTACTGATCTTTACCTTGTAGAATGTTTTGACCTTATTCTATACTCAATTATGCTATTAATTGATTTCTTAAGTCTTTACTTGATTGAATATGCTGAGCCTAGCCTCTATTACCTATTGTGTACTTGTACTATGCAAAAAATATTTCTTTATTTGTCATGTTCAGACTTATACGATTTTCTTCCTTATTTGTCATATGTCTATTACCGTTTGAAGTTAACTCCTCAATTAAAGTGGGGTACTTACCTTGATTTCTTGATTGACCGATTTTGAGTTCTATAATTACTGATGGACTTTGATTTTTACCTTATTTTGTTATTTTCTTTCAAACTATATATACACACTCTCTTATCAACAAAAACACATGATCACTCTTGGTTCAAAACTCTCTCTCACACTTAAAATTTTCTGCTCCCTTTTGTGCTACTCGCTACCACTTTAATTTAGCAGGCTGCAAGCCAAGACTAACCATTGTGTTTTCCTGCTCTTTTAATTTGTTTACTGACCTCTTTACTGGTATGTTCTAGTTTCAATTCAAAGTTCCAACAACAATATGATTCTTTTATTGTTTTAGTTCATCATGTTTCTAGTTTGCTTCTATTTATGATTTTATTGTGAAACTTGTAGTTGATGTTTATATTATTATGTACTCCCCTTCCTTAAGACTAGTATATTACCTCTCTATGTTGTTTCTGAACATGTCTGCACCAATTATTTGTATATATTTACCACCATATGCTCCATGTATCCCCAAATCCCCATCACCCATGTATGTGAATTTGTTCTTTATGTCTGATTCTGTGACTATGTTTGGTCAGCTGTTTCTGAACATGTTTATACCAATTCCTAGACCTTTGCTTGATTATGTGTTCACAATCAAGTGATCTATGTATCCCCAAATCCATTGACCCCTGTTTTAACTACTGAACTTGTTTGGTGATGTGACTCCTAGCTGTGTATGAATCTATCTTAAAGGTGTTGTGTTTGGACTTTTGTTCACTACTCCACTCTCTTTCAAACTGCCCCTGTTGTGTTACTGAATCATTTTCAAACAAACTTCCTTTTTAATACAGTTTTTCCACTAAAACTTTTCAACTGGTGTCAAGCACTTTCACTATACTCTTAGGTCAATATGTTCTGCCCCCTCCAGTATGTGCACTGCCTTGGGATCCTCTTGAGAACCCTCTGAACTCTGGCATACTAAGGTTGGCCCTTCCACACTGCACTTATTCAATTTTGGTTACCAAGTCTAGGTGTAAGCACTGCCCGGGATCCTTGAGATCCTTAGGGAACTTTGATGCACCTAGACTATGATTTTGTTTATGGTATTGAGACATTTGAGGCTATTGGAGGCTTTTGGAAATCTGGGCCTAATTGAAGGCTCCCTATAGAATAGCTTCTTATTTTCTTATTTACTTATGTAATTCATTCATATGGTCTGTAATAACTTGTAAACAAATATTGGGGTAATTAGTGAAAGGGATGGGTAGATACATGTTTATGGGGTAATACAGGTAGAAATCATGCTCATAGGACTTTGTATTTAAATCTGATTGCTTTACCAAGTAGAAATCATGCTCATAGGACTTTACGTTTAAATCTGATTGCTTTACCAAATGGAAATCATGTCTACAAGTCTTAAAATCGGCTTAATAAATAGATGACATGCCTATAGGATGTAATTTAACCTAGCTTCTGTTATAACAAGTGTTTGTGCATGCAAGTCTTTAAAAATCAGTAGTAAACTTAGATATCATGCCTATATGGAACAATATTAAATCCTGCCTATGGATCCCACATAAGTTTAGTTTAAATAACTTAATTCGGTTAACGTTTGGTTCACTTCTGAATTAGTTTAATTCAGTAGATTATATTTCTAAAACAATTCTATTAAAACTGCCTTAATTTATTATTAGACAGCATGCCCATAGGATTTAAAGTTTGTTTTAAAATCTGCCCTGTCTTACTATACAATGCAATAATCAGTATTCCGCGTATAGGCAAGCCTGTAGGGCGTTTTCAAAACTGTGATTCTGAAACTATTTCTATGACTTAATGTTTTCTGATCCTAACAGGCTTTAAGAAACCAATAGGTAACTTCTAAGGTCATTACTCCTGAGTTTATAAAAACAAATTGCTTGTCTTCTGCATATTCACATAGATATCCTGCCTTAGGATGTTGTTTAATAAAGAGCCCTTAACTGTGCTTGAGTCGTGCTGTTTATGTGCCTTGTTTGAGAAGGAAACTTTGAGCCTCTAATTGCTCCCTTTTTTATGTGCTAAAAGTCCTAACTGTTTTGCCTGTCGCCTTAGAATTTTCACCTTTAAAACCTTAAGGGTCTGTCTAGAACCACCTATAGGTAGAGGTCCTAAATCCCTCCAGGACCATTAAGAAGGGGTGGGTAACAACAGGCAATAGAGATCACTGACGAAACACTAGCTTTGCATGACCACTAAGGGGATGTGAAGGGTAGATATGATGATTAAGCGCTAATGTCACGTGTAGCCCCTTATCGAGTAGTATTTACCGGACATTGTGTGGGGTGATCATATAGGCTAACCAACCTAGGACTGCTCCTTTACCAAAATCCCTTTCCTATTTAAAACCTTTGTTTACAACTTTGTTCAAAAATCTTTATTCTATTACTTGAGTTACCCAACGTGCTTTACTTGCAACCTATTTGATTCAACTGTTTATTTATATGGACTAATTTATGAATATAAGTTCGGCTGGACCCATAGTTATGGACCAAGAGGGGTGTCTAACACCTTTCCCTCAAGGTTATTTCGAGGCCTTACCCTAAATCTCTGGTAATGCAAACCAATCCCAAGAGTTAATCGCTTTAGGTTCCCTAACGCACCATAAACATGTTAGGTGGCGACTCTTCAAGTACCCAATTCCAAAAGGAAATGAGTTATCACGCCCCATGGAATGTCGAAACCCAGAACTCTATCTGCGAGGAGGGAAAAAAGGGGCGTGACAGTATAAATATAATCAAGGAGGGTGAAACAACTTACTTCATGAGAGAACCAGATAAAGGACCTGAAGCATGCCTGGTATAATCATTCAAGTTAATTGACTCAAGAGAATCTGGGCAGTGTGCCTTTAGATTCACAAGAACCAGATTAGGGACCTGATCCCTTGGTGTTCCCCTGACAGAAGTATAAGTCAACTATACAGATGGAAAGCAACTGCAGAAAGTGACTACCTGCAACTGTACACGTAATAGTGCAGCAGACAGTACAACAGTCACTTCCCATTGGGAAAAGGCATGTACTAACCAAGAATTGACATCACCATTGTGAATTGAAATCACCATGGTGATATCTTTTGTAGTATAAACCTGGTGCAAGGCACAAGACATTTTATTCAACACTTGCAAAATCAAAAGAAGATATTCTCTTAAGTGCTTGCCACAACCTCTCCCAAGAACAAAGCTGCTAAAACCTCAAGGACCGGATCCAAGATTGAAGATATCTTAAGTCCTTAGGTTTGCTGAGTCTTTGTTATTTGTTCTTCATTTGTAATTCTTATCTTGCTTTCTTAGAAGCTGTGTTTTAGAAAACCCAAAATCACAAACCCACCAAGTTTGTGTTGTGACTAGAGTTAGTCATAAGTTAAAGTCTTTGTAACTAGAGAGTGACAAAGTGGCTTGTGGTAAGAGTATCACAAGTTAGTTAAGTTAAAGTCTTTGTAACTAGAGAGTGACAAAGTGACTTGTGGTGAGAGTACCACAAGTTAGTTGAGTTGAAATCTTTGTAATGGAGTCATTACAAAGTGGCTTGTAATAGGTGTTTACAAGTAAGTGAAATTGAAAGCCTACATGTGTAGGTCGTAATTTTTGTCCCCTTGAATTGAGATTTTTCCACGTAAAAATTCTCTGTATTCTTTATTTACTGCCGAGCTACTGTAGGAACAATTAGAGAACCTGATTCCCTATACTGGTTGGTTTTAAAGTCTTTTGTTTATAGTGGGAACTTAAAGAGAATCTGGTTCTCTATACAGTCTGGTGGACACTTAGTTTCTATCATTACATCTCCTGGAAAGAACCGATGCACAAAGAAAAATCGAAAGGGATTATTACCTACCTAAAATTAACTAGAAATAAATTGGACGTTAATCCTTCAAGAAAGCTGTCCACAAATTCATCGTCGGGAAAATTCAAAATTTTCTGCTTTTTTTTTCATTTTCCTTTTAACTTTTTTAAAATCACTACACTAAGAAAGAGTACTACAACTAAGCTAGGATAGCACAACAATTTATCCAGACAATATCTTCGCTCCACACTTAAAATTGTGCAATATCCTCAATGCACGTAATAAATAACAAGAAGGTAAAAGAAACTCCCTGGTAGAACAAAGGCCGAAGCATTAGCAACTCACAAGATACTCAGACTTTTCCCATATATGAACCTTTGTGTGGGCACCCCACACTTAGTTCTAGCCACCTTCTAGCTTTTACACACACTACTGATTTTGATTCCATGCTCCTACTCCTACAAAATGAAACCAACACTACAAAACTAACACAATAAAAAAATACACTTTACTTTTGAAAAGTGTTTTGATTTTTCAACATTGTGTTTGGCAGTAAAACACTAACAAAATAAAAAACTAACGCAACCAAACATAATATTGAAAAGTATTTAGAATGAGGTCCAATACGCTCCAACTCTAAAAACGCTTTACTTTTGACATCCTCATCTGTACACACATTAGAGTCTTCAAGTACATTGTTATCTACTCCCTCATATGACTCTAATGTACTTTTCTCAAAGTTGGCATCATCAATAAAAATATGGTCGAATGAGTGAATCTCCATTTTTAGCTCCCCCATTTGGCGTATAAGCTCCTTTTCAACTTTACACAACTCATAAATATTTTGTTAGGTGTTAGACGCAACAACCTTTGCACGCAATTGTGCCTCCAAGTCGTGAATAGAATTGCCAAATTGGTCGATCTTTTGTATCAACTCAGTTCTTCCTTCTATAAAGAGTTGCATCTCCTTTATAACTTTCTCACGGAGACCTCTATATTGCTCTAATAATTTCCTATGCATATCAAGAATGCGAATATCATGTTCTACATCATCCAAATTGTTACTCCTGTCAAACTCAATTCGTTACTCCTGTCAAACTCACAAGAATTATTAGAATCATCATAAGAAAGGATTTGAGTAGGATAACAAAACTTAGGACGATTATTCCAATGACCCTCGCACACATCACAAGATTGAGATGGTGTACACAACTCTCCCTTGTGAATATATTAACAATATTGCCAGAAGAGAGATCATTTGCAATACAAACATGGAACAACAAAACATGAATACTATCAGACAATAACTTTTTATTCAAAGATGCCATATCAGGTAGAGTAAAATAATAATAATAAAAGAATAGAACTTGAATAAACAAAAAGAAAAGTCTAATCTAGATAAACAATTAATTTCTAAATCCCCGACAATAACGCCAAAAATTTGTTGCTCTGAAACGCACACGCAAATACGCGATTGACAAGTAATAAAGTGATAAGTAAGGTATCATTCCCACGAGGACTTATGATTAGCTATCAACTAAATTAAATTCAAAAAATTAATCTATTTAAATAATTTTCTAAAGATAATTAACTACGACTAATCTAGTGTAGAAAGCTAAGAAATTAAAGGAAATAAGTCAGCAATCATAGAGACGAATTCAGTGGAAGAAAATATTCTAGAACTATAGGTTAGCTAACAATCCTGTTGAGTCTTTCACTTAAATTGTCTAATTAAATTATCTAGTTTATTGGTTGACAGAGTTAATATTACTCATAGTATTCTCCAGAAGTACTACTAGCCTATTCAAGGTAACCTAACTCCTATATTCTTATGGAATTAGGATTAACAAGAACACATTAATAATTCTTGTATAGCAACCAAGAAAAGAAATTAGGTATATCCTTGTCCTAACTGCAGATCCGTTTCCCATAATTTAAGTTCAAGATCTTGCTCTACTCATACCTATATGCAATCTAGAATTCCCTCTCCCGAGTTCAATCCTAGATTCATAGATAGTATTCCATTAGTAATCAAATAATTAAGCACAAGATTGAATAAATAAACTAATATGATAAAATAATAAGAACAATTCAAGCTTCAAACTATAACGTTTATGTAGCACCCACAACTCTAGAACTAATAAACTATGAAATTAAAGGAAGAGAAGAGAAGAAAAACTAGTTAGAAGTCTCCTACAAGCGTGATTTGCATTCTCCCCTCTAAAGTGGCGTGTTCTCCTTCAAAGTATGCTAGATCCCCTCTAAATTTGGTTAAGAATCCCTTTTTATACGAGTTGGGACGTGTAGGGCCCAAAAAGATCTTCTCTAAGTCGAAATAGGACAATTCTCGGGATTGGGCACCCTGGACAACACATCGCACTAGCTTGGATGCCGAAAATTTTAATCTTCTGTTTCTAGTGCCACAGGTAGCGCGTCTGGATGCTAGAATTCGGCACTTGTCCATTTTTCTTCTTTTTCGGCTCCAACTCATGCGTATTCAATCCATTTCACTTCCAATTAATTCCTACACATATAAATACCAAAATTTAGCTCAACTCATTGCAATTACACATTAGAACAACCAAGAATATAGCAAAATGTGAGGCATATACAAAAGTACATACTTTTGGCCGAACATTAGTATACGTACTAAATTATGATGAAATTTATGCATTATTTTAGATGAGATTTAATGTGAAATAAATTAAATTTTTATGTAAAGTAAACTGCCACGACACAGAATTCTCACCCTCAGGACCGTGATGGCACCTAACATTTCACTTGTTAGGCAAACTAATGTTAGATGTAGTTATTAACCAATTTTAATAATTCAAACCAAATGAAAACCAATAAGCTAAATAAACTTAAATAAAGTAGATAAATTTGATATACGGCAATAACCAAATACAAATTCCAGAACTTGTGTCACGAATACACGAGCGTCTAGAGTACTACAAATAATAGTCTGAATATAAGCATAACTGTTTGAATTGAAATAAACAACTAGAGTAATGTAGAAGGGGAAATGCAGTGCAGTTGTACCTCAAGTCTCCATCAAGTACCAGATCCGAGCAATCTACTTACCGCCGCTAGGACAGATTCCAAAATCTGTACAAAAAGTGCAGAATGTAATATGAGTACAACCGACCCCATGTACTCTGTAAGTGTCGAGTCTAATCTTGACGAAGTAGTGACGAGTCTAAGACGGGTCACTTACAATAACATGTACGCAGTATACTAATAATATTAGAAAAAAGGAAAGAGGAAGTAAGGCAGTTAACTTATGAAAAAGAATTCAATTCTTGTAATTAGAGGACCTAGAAAAACCGATCTCATAATTTCATGTAACAACACAGGAAATCAACACAATAATAATGAATACAACACACACAATCCGTTGCGGCGTGCAACCCGATCCTACCGTAACACATATACTCTCGTATTTCACTATATCAATATCAAGAATCACATATAAAATCCGTTGCGGCGCGCAACCCGATCCCACCATATAATCAAAATCAATATCATAATCCTCCCTTGTTTCACCATGTCATAATTTATCAATATCAAGTATTATGTACACAACCCTTTGCAGCATGCAACCCGATCCCACCACAAATAAATTCAACAAATGTAATCAATCCAACAACTCAATTCACAAGAATCTCTACGATTAAAGGATATGAAAGCAAATCAATAAAGGAACCGCGTAGCAATTAATTATGGCAAGTAGCAATTACACATCACACATGTAATTCACATAACATATAGTTCAAGAGTTCCTAATCCCTCGCTTCACAACCAAATCACAGCTCAACCGGGGCATTTCCTCTAAAATCCGCTTCCAAACCAATCGAATCTAACCAAAATCGATTTAATATTATCAAACAATCCTAGGGAAATCAATTACAATAGATAAATAAAAGATCTTTATACTTTTCCCCAAAAGTCAATAAAAGTCAACCCTGGGCCCGCTTGGTCAAAACCTGAGATTCGGACTAAACCCAATTACCCATTCATCCCCGAGCCCGATTGTGTGATTAGTTTCAAAATTCGACCTCAATTTGAGGTCTAAATCTCAATTTTACAAAAAACAAATCCAATTCTATCCAAATCCCTAATTTTCTACCATGAAAGAGTGTAGATTAAGGTTAAAAATCAGCGGGTGTTGATGAAAATGGAAGAAAACGAGTTAAAATATATTAACCTATGACGTGAGAATAAAATTCTTCTTCAAAATCACCTCTAGGCCGAGATCTAATGTGAGGATGGTGAAAAATAAGGAAATTCCCGTCTTTGGGATATTTTAAATCACTAGCGTCAGGTCTTCATCGCGTTCGCGAAGCACAACAACCCTATTGGCCTTTGCGTTCGCGAGATGCGCTACGCGCTCGCGATGGCTCTGCCCCCTGGCCTTCACATTCACAACCCTCCGATGGCGTTCGCGTAGAACACACAACTGATCCCCCTTCCAGGCCCATACCCATTGCGTTTGTGCAGCTTTGGTCGCGTTCGCGAAGGGTGATCCCATCATTGCTCCACGTTCGTGACCTCAGGCTCGCGTTCGCATAGAGGAAATTCCACCCCAGCCCAGATTACTCTTCGCGATTGCGAAGAAGGATGTACCAGATATCAGAAAACTCAGAACTGGCAATTGCCTAAGTCCAAAAATCCAGATCATGTATTTACATCGGTCAATACTCTACCTCAAGGAGCTAAGAGACCATACAGGTTGGATTTGATGCAAATGGCCACTTAAGACATAAGCATAGGAAAAACTATTTTTTATGATAGGATGTCCTCTTTTTGTTAAGTTACCTATTGTTAATTGGTAGCATGTTTTGTAAGTTTTTGCAACCTTTTTATAGAGAGGGTTCACATAAGGAGGTAAACTGGGATAACTGATCTATCTCTCTGTTGTAACTAATTTTTTGGATGAATGAAAGGAATGCGCCACGTATGGCGAAACTTCATTTAAAAAAATTTGCCTAAGTCCAAAAACCACTGCGTAGGCCATTTGAAACTCATTCGAGCCCTTCGGGCTCCAAACCAAACATGCATACAACTGTAATAACATTATACGTCATTTCTCGCGCGACCAAAACACCAAAATAACACCTAAAACTACGAATCGGACATCAAAATGAACGATATTTTTAAAGAAACTCAAGAACATGCAAATTTATAATCGGACTTCCGAATCACGTCAAATCAACTCTGTTTTGCAATAAATTTTGCAGACAGGTCATAAATAGTGAAATGAACTTATACCAAGTTTCGGAACCAAAATCCGAACTCGATAGCAAAAAAGTCAACCTACGGTCAAACTTAGGAATTCTTTAAACCTTCAAATTACTAGTTTTCAACAAATCATGTTAAATCAAGATAGGGACTTTCGAATTCGATTTCGGGCATACGCCCAACTCCCAAATCACGATATGGACCCACCGGGACCGTCAAAATACTGATCCGGGTCTGTTTACACAAAAGGTTGACCATTCTCAAATCATTTTTAAGGCTAAGTTTCATATTTTGTTTTTCAATTTTTCACCTAAAAATCTTCTGGAAAAAGACACGGACTGCACACATAAATTGAAGAAGGTTAAACGAAGCTATTCGAAGTCTCGGACACAGAAATGAAGGCTAACACTCAAAATGACTTATCGGGTCATCACATAAACAGATTATTAAATTATAAGAACATATATTATAATTCGTGGGGGTGGGGGGTGGGGGGGTCTTGGAACAATGCTAAAATCGTTTCTATGTGAATTATTGATTCTAAATTCAAGTCATAAAATCAGCCACTGAGGTTAATGTCAGGTTAGATTACATGCATCGTTCCTCTTAAGATGTCGCCCCGAATAATGCGGAATACTTTGTGTATCGAGTTATGTTTAGATACTACACTTTTAACCAAAAGATCAAGAAACGAAAGAGCTAGCCGGGTGGCAGGGGGTCCTCTTATGTTCTTTTCTCTCTCTACTCAACTTCTCAGATGGTTGATGTGGCATGAGAATTTCCATTTTGTAACAATATTTATCTTGACTCTTTTACAACACAACGAAATTATTGTTAAACTAAGGGCCTGTTTGGAAATGATTGTATAATTACTAGGATAGTAATTACATGGTCTAGTAATAACCAAGACTTGTTTATTTGTCACAAAGTAATAACAATGTAATTTTTAATGTCATATTTGATTGTACAAATGTAATTACATAATTAGATATTTAAATAATATTTTTGTATAAATATATTAAATAATTATAAGTAAATAATAATTGGTACTTTTAAATAAATTATATTTTAACTCAAATTAATTGATAAAGATTTCAAGAACAAATTTAAATCTCTTATCAACTTATGTGAATATAACATGAAATACATAACTATTGCATTGTTTAAATTTTAAAATATAATGATATGAGTTTATAAAAAAAATTAATAATAAATATTTATACTAATTAATGGAAGTCAATGCTAGTAAAATGCGAAAAGAGAACCAGAATTTGTATGCAAACAGAATAATTACTATAGGTGAATTATAGTACTGGTGAGAAAATAAGAACCCGTATTTGCAGAGTGCTAAATAACGAAAATAAGAAAAAATTAAGAAGGAAGAAGGAACGAATAATACATACCCGAAATGGAAGTGATCAACTTTGGAAAGAAAAGTGAGAAGACGGAAGAAATGGGAGAGTTTTGAAAGGAAAAAAAAGAATTGGAAAATCAGTTTGTAATTGGAGAGTGTAGTTACCTCCGATTCTTAGCTCTCCCTAGAAGTAGAGTTTGTTATTGCTCCTTTTCAATTACACCTAATTTTATGATGATTAAGTAATTACTTGACAGACAAACAAGCTAAACTGTGTAATTACACTCAATTATACCCAAATTCAATTACAAGGTGATTTTCCAAATATACTCTATATATTTTCAGTTCTTAATTACATCTACTGTAGATGAACCATGTTTTTCTATTATTTCGTCTTTTCCATTAAGCTCCAATCTACGTACAGTTTTCACGTAGTATAATATATGTTTCGTATCAAAATATCAAGTTTAGTTGAATCCGCAACTCAATAGCTACCGCGGCCACTGGTAATAGGCTATAGACATATTAATTCGCCGTCTGCAATTTAAACTACGTACGGACATATATGTGTACTAATACGTCGCCGTCATTTTTACACAGCTGTGTGAGCGCGGTAATATAGTGTACTCAGTACTCACTAATTCATAATCTTGATTTCGCCTCTGACTAAAAAAATATTTTCCAACTGGTATTACATATAATTGACATTAGAGAAGTCATGAGTTTTGTGAAAAAGGTCTTCCAAGACTGTGATTAAAACCTACGAATTTTTTTCCAGAATAAATCACGTTGAATGGTACCTCCATTTTCTCTTGACAATTAATTATTTCTTGCAAGTTTCAATTACATATGTAATTATCTTGTTCATGCTTTCTACCAACTTAGGAGCACATCAAATTTCATGAACCAAAAAAGCAAGTACCACACTTGTATGGGTCAAAATCTGACCACACTTGGATTAGTGCTAAAAGGAATGGTAAGAAGTCGACTAAGCCATGGTCATACCCACAAGGTATAATAACAACAAGTACCTCGGCCATTGCCGAGATCGAGCCGTCAAAAAGTTTGTATGGCAAAGTAAAAGTCGTGATACTTGAGGGCGGCGAGATGAAGTACAATCAGGGGATGAATACATTCTGGCTAAGGACCGTTGGACAAAAGAGAATACTGATAATATGTATAGGAGGTAAGAAGACAAGAAAAGGGGGCTTCCTTTCCTAGAGAAGGAAGAGGTAGTGAAAACCAAGAAACAATTTAGATAGTAGATATAAATCTCTAATCGTGATCATTGAATCAATGAAGATAGATCTTGTTACTGTCAACAACATTCCATCTTTTCCGTCTTTATCACCACATTCTGGGATAATATGTAAAGAATGTAAGCCTATCATCTATATATGATGTTTTATATGATCCTAGAAAACGTATAAGCTTGATTATATCTTATTCTCTTATTTTATGTGCTTAGATCTAGAGATAATTATCCTTTGCTAAAATTTATCCTCTGTATTCTTCATTAATTGGTTTAGCAAAAAGTTTAATACTTTTTGATCAAACAACACTACTTCTCTACGAATCTTTTTATCAGCAAATACTGAATGATACAAAAACATAAATACAAAACAGCCACTTAAAAACAAAAACAAAGAGAATGAAAGACAGTTCTTTTTCTTCTTTAATTTTAATATCTTGGATTCTTGTTAGGGTTGCTTTTGGGGTTTTGTGGGTTGGGGAAATTTCGTGGAAATTACATTACAACAGATTTGCAGTCCCTACAAATTACTTGACATAGACGATCACATGTCATTTTATGCATGAAGTTGTCTGGATTTGAAGCTTTATAACGGCCATATTTTTTCATACCTATCTTAGAACTAGAAATTACATATGAGCCAATTTATTACTCCTTCAGTGACGGTTTTTGACTGGACACCCGAAATTCAAAAATGAAAAAAAAAAATATTTTTAAAACTTATGGTCCTAAACAAGTTATAATAATTTTTGTAGCTATAAATAATCACATTAAGAGTAAAATGAGAAGTTTAAAGTTTAATTATTGCTAAATATAAAAATTATCATTGTTTTTATGACTGACCGAAAACAAAGAAGTATCACATAATTTGAGACAGGACTAGTTTGTTATGAGGCTGGCCGGAGAAAAAGAAAAACAGAACTAAAGAAATCATCTTTTGTGTTTTTGTTGTCTATCATTAATAAAACATTCCTTCCAAATAGTATAAAATATAGCAGGCCTTCAATTATAATATTAGGGAATAATATGTATATATAGGTATAACTTCTTCATGAAAGTCTTTATAAAGTCATAGTATCTTTATGAAGGTCTCGAAGCTTATCTTCTCTTTTGCCAAATATATATACACATACTATATTATATATTTATAGTGTATGTGCCAAATATATGTACCTTTGATTATTTTTATATATTTAACTAAAATATAATGAAGTCACTCGTGAAATGATTGATTGTGGCGTATAACTGTCTTTACCGGTCGAAGCCAATAAAGGAAATTTCCCAGAACCAAGCTTGAGTAGGGACCATAGGAAATGCAGATATGAAATACGGATTTTCATTTATATGCATTGATAATATAAAAATTATAATAATATCGGTATAATTTAACTTTGATAGCAAGTTAGGTACTAATTAAGTGTTATTATTAAGTTTTCAATTAAAGTTTTATTTTTATATACCGATAATACAAAAATATTATGCAAGTGGGAAATTATCTAAAAGATAACTGCATGTAACCATCCAAATGCATGAGAATAGTAATTTGAAAAATAAGACGAGTAACCTACATATTAAAACAAATTCATACTGAAAAAATTATGTGCTTTATCTGCGTATATAAATTAATCGAACCAATTGAAAGGTCTTCTAGGAGGCTATTATAATCTTGCAAAGAGTTCTAAAGTTTTAAATCAGAAAAATAATTAACTGTAGATAAGGCAATCATTTTTAGTCAAAAAACCAATTAAATACCATAAAATTCGAAACCATCAATTGGTTGGAGTAAAAAATATATCAATTAAAATTTTGGATTCGGAAGCAGAAGAAGGAATGAAGACAAGTGAAACCACTAAAGATTGTGATCGACTGGTAAGCAATGAAGAAGCTAGAAATTTTTCTAAGGGTATTCAAATTTGAAAGAAGTGAAAAAATTTCCGGACAAAGGGTGTTCAATATATGTTATATACCTCTAAAACGTAATATTTTACCTATATACACAATACAATTTTTCGGCGAAGGGTGCTCAGTTGACCACCTTATGATCATGTGGCTTCGCCACTGCTGATAAGTACTGGTTCATCCTTAAACAAATATCTTGAATTTGAGCCTTGGGGTATAGAGCCTTTGATAGGACTTTACAAAGTGAGACTTTGTGGCACAAATCCGATTCAATTCAGGCTCTAATGCTGATACGAGACACCGGGTGGAAAACCAAAAAGGAGACAAGAGACATACCAAAGAGATCCCGGGCAGATAAAATATTGAAAATATCTGGTGCTCCAAGTTTCTGATTCTGATACGCAACATAAGCTAGGGCTAGCAATCAATGTGTATATATATATGCTCGGAAACAAACAAGATCAATGTACTTTGGAGCTTAAAATGGTTGAAAAAATTGGCCATTTCGATACGATACGATATCTATAGGTCATAGCTTTTGTGTTTGGAAATTTCTTTCCATCTTCTTTATTTTTGACTTGTTTGGAGGGTGTCTTTAGGACGAGTACGCTGGGCATAGGAAAATTAATTAGAAAATAATCAAACCAACAAACAAAAAGATAGGGGAAATAGTTGTATAGATGGTTCTCTATAAAGGTTATTTTACTTAATCATATGATCCATTTTTGTGAAGGAATTAGGCAAATGCCTTGCTGTACACTGAGCTTAATCAGTTCTTAGCTGAATTAGTTAGTGTAGTTAGTTATTAGTTAATTATTTTGTTAGTGGAAGTTAATTAGTTAAACAGCTGGCAGGTAGTTACATTTGTATATATAGGAGCTAGCTAATTCATTTTACTATTCGATTGATTCTATACGGAAAATTCCCCGAATCTCTGCATGTGTTCTCTTCTCTCTGCTTTGCTCTGTTTCAATGTCGATCAGGAATTCAATGTGTTTCTTGAATTTTCACAGAAGATCAATAAAAGCTTTTTAATAGGGTCGTTTTATTCTACTTAAATTGTAACTCGTCATATATAGAAGATCATTTTCTTCGAAACAACACGTAAAATCATTATAGATCAGCCTAGCTTGGGCAAAATAGTAGAGCAAGTATTCTGTAAAAATCCATTATGATACATCAGAGGCAGCTCAGTTATTGATAGAGTAAATAGATCTGTCACTTCTTAAAATCTCTCTTCTGATTCAAAATTGTAGTGTAACATGTATCTTCACTTATTTTTAACACTTTAACTATGACTAATAAGTAGATAAAGCATAAATTCTTTCAAAAATTCATAAACGATAAACTTCATGATATGATTGTTTAAATAGAGAAGTGCTCTATAGCTAATGATGTATTATATTCTCTATAGCTAATGATATATTATATATATTGAACTTTTAAATCGAAGTTATAAATAAGCTAGATGATGTGACATAGATTCAATGGAGTTTATCGAAGTGGTTACGTAATTGATCAACAATATGTTCTTGTTTTCTTTTCTATGTTTATGGTTTCTATTTTTAGAAATGCTGTATATATAGTTAGAGAAACTGTAGCTTTCAAGGTGGATTCTAGTATGAAATTTCAAGGAAGTTTCGCTGGAAAGTACAAAATCCGTACAGCTTTTATTACGGCTCGGGGTGTTCCATTAGGTCAGAAGAGATGAGAAGTTGCAGCTGGGAAAGAAAAGAATAAAAAAAAAATATGTGATTCTCAAATGAGGTCATCTAGGTTTTAATTTGGACCATTCAACTGCGTTATAAATTAGTCTACAACAAATTTTTTTGTAACCGTAGTGTCCGGGCAATTTATGCTCATCTCAACTAATTTTACGGAATATTTTCTACCTTACACCAATATAAATATTAGATAAATTTATTCATCAAAATTAGACACATATAAAAAAAATTACCTAATATTTTTACCTATGCTACAGTTTGAACTGAGACAATTAATCTACAACATTCTTTTGTTGGATTCTTTTAACTTCTCTTTTATTTATTTGGTAAGTAAACTACAGGATGTATCAAATTTGATAGAGGTTTATGCTCGGATTGTAAGGTCATCCCGAGTGAAAATTTTACAACCCAGCATAGGCTTTTGGTTATGGACTTCGAGATGAGGAGGAAGAGGGTTATGCCTGGTACATCCAGGATCAGGTGTGGTGCATTGACTAAGGACAGCCCAGGATTTAGGGGAGAAAGTTGCTAGCTATGGGGGCCTAGAGGAGTAGCGGGGATGCGAGTTATATGTAGACTACGACAGCGATTTGTAATAGAGAGGTAGCGAGAGAGGTGTTAGGGGTCTCGAAGAGTTTTTCTGGTGGCCACAAAGGGGACTGGTGGTGGAATGAAAAGGTTCAAGGGAAAGTGGAAGCTAAGAAAGCGGCGTATTTGAAGCTAGTGGAGAGAATAGACGAGGAGCAGAAGAGAGCTGACAGGGAGGGGTATAAGAAGGTTAGGAAGGAGGCAAAGTTAGCGGTTACGGCGGCTAAGACCGCGGCGTTTGGTCGTTTATATGAGGAAATTGGGGATAAAAGCGGGCATAAGAAGTTGTACAGGCTGACGAAGGTTAGAGAGAGGAAGTCTCGAGATTTGGACCAAGTGAGATGCATAAAAGACAAGGATGTGAGGCTTAGAGTGTAAGTTCAACAGTGTTACCCAGGAAGCGGACGGGGATGTGAGGCTTGATATGCAAGTCATCCCCATGAGAGAGAGTTTCAAGTATCTGGGATCTATAATTCAGAATAATGGGAAGATTTATGAGGATGTCACACATCGTATCGGAGTGGGGTGGATGAAGTGCAGACTCACTTTCGGTCTCTTGTGCAATAAGAATGTGCCGTTGAGACTTAATAGTAAGTTCTACAAGGTATTGGTTAGACCGACTACGTTTTATGGCGCAGAGTGCTGGCAAGTCAAGAACTCCCATGTCCAGCAGATGAAAGTAGCTGAAATGAGTATGTTGAGATGGATGTGTGGGCATACTAGGCTAGCTAGAATTAGGAATGATGTTATTCGGGAAGGTGAGAGTGGCCCCTGTGGAGGAAAAGATGCGAGAGGCGAGGCTGAGAAGGTTCGGGCATGTTAAGAGGAGAAGCCAAGATGCCCCCATCAGGAGGTGTGAGAGGTTGACCTTGGGGGGAGGGGGTAAGAGGAAGGGTAGAAGTAGGCCAAAGAAGTCTTGGGGAGAGATGATTAGGCGGGACATGGCGCATCTTGAGCTAACCGAGGACATGACCCTGGATAGGAGGGTGTAGAGGTTGAGGATTAGGGTAGAAGGTTAGTAGGTAATCGTGTGTTTCACTTTATCTTCACCAGTTCGTTAATGTTAGTGTTAGTGTTAGTGTTAGTATGGTACCCGTTTATCCTGTGTTTGCTATTTTTGCATATCTTGTTCTGTTACTACTTGCCTCTAGTACTTCCTTAGTTTGCTATCAGTGCTCCTTTCATATTCTCTATTGCTATCAGACCTAGGATTTAGTTTCTCTAAATAGATTGTCTTGCTATTACTTGTTATCGGTACTTCTTTCATATTCTTTATTGCTATCTTCAATTTAGTTTTCTAAATATATTGTCTTTCTATGAATTGTTATCGACACTTCTTTCATCTTCTTTAGTCGAAGGTCTATCGGAAACACTCTCTCTGTTCTCTCAGGATAGGGATAAGGTTGCGTACATCCTTCCCTCCCCAAACTCCACTGGTGAGATTTTCGCTTGATTGTTGTTGTAAAATATTTAATCCTACCAGACATGAGACTTAAGATGCCAACTGAGCAAATCAGGTAAATTTAGTGGCTTAAAGGCTAGGATAACTTCAAGGAATTAACTCTTGGTTCACACATAATAGGTATGCATGAATTATAATGCATAAATTGCTTATGCGAGGATTAATAATGACGAAATTGTTATACATGATTACTTACCTTAAAGGAGTATTTTTATTAATATTAAATAATTTAATCTCTGTATTATTAATTTTTTGTTCTTATATTTTATTATATATACATAAAATAAAAATAATATTTTTGCATTTTGCATTACTTAATATGGGTATTAGTTATATCACTAACTAAACATTGAATCATCTATGCACCCATCATTTTTGCTTATGCGGCTTACCAAGCAATATATTATTTTATCCTAGAACTAATTTTCCAATACAATCAAACCGAACGAACCTTTAAAGCTAAATTATTTGATTTAATATAAACATGCACATATAGAAGACCTCATATATACTAAATCTAAAGGACAATGGTGTGTGCTTAGGATACTGAGTTTTTTTCTTTTCCATTTTTGGTTTAGTTTATCAAAGTATTTTTTGACAAATTCTTATAAACTGCAAAATAAAGAGAAATGTGTGGAAAGAGAAGGGAAAGAAACTATATCAAAGAAGATACTAATACTTAGCGTTTGGGTTGAGAAGTTTGACTTATCAATTAAATAGTAAATAATGCAATAATGACAAGTAATAATAACAAAAAACCAAAAAAAATAAAAATAAAATAAAATCGATGATGATATTTATTTAAATTTGAGACGAGCAAGTGTCTTTTCAATTATGATGAGAAAAGTCATATAATAAATAATACCAATAACTGAAATCTTAATAAAATCATTGAAGAATGAAAAAACTTTGATACCACATGTAAGCATAAAGTTTAATTCATACCAGGATCTTGAACATGATAATCTTACATATAATCGTCATAGAAAACATACCTGAAGCGGAATCCATTATCTTGAAGCGGAAGCGTTAATCGGTAAATTGGTTTCTTGCCCCATGCCCTAACTTTCGTTACCGCCGCCTTTAGTGATGGAAGAAAGAAAGAATACGGTAACCCTAATGGTGGGGAAAGGACCAATTTATAGAGGTTCTTATTTAATCTGATACGTCCATCAAGTAACCTATCGGGCGGATGAGATTTGCTCATTAATTAAATATTAATTATGGGTCTAATCTTATTGGGCCACATATACACGGAGGAAATAACTTATATTCTCCCATTTGACCCAATAATCACATAATATTAATATTTAATATAGGAACATTAGTTGCGCATAAACAAATCTCTTTTATAATGTCCATCATAAATACCATAATACGATAAACTACTAAATGTGAGTTATGGCGGTTATATATTATTTGTCTACATACTCCCTTCCATATACTACAACATTAGTAATTTATCGTATCAGGTTCATAAGCTATAAAATATTATGGTCCACAATAATATCTCCTTGAGACTTATCCTGTAATATCTCAAAACAATAATGTGTACACCATTATGAGAAACAGGAAACCATTAATGTATATCAGAAACACATAAATGAGCTCAGGTTGTCTAAACATAAAAAATACATCAATCATAAATCAAGCCTAGACTCATTCTATGTATATGTTCTTTAAATATCTTTGGTTGTAAACCTTTCGTTAACGGATCTGCAATCATGAGATCTGTTCTAATATGCTCAAGTGACACTCTTTGTTTCTGAACTTCCTCCTTGACGGTAAAGTACTTTAATTCCACATGTTTGACACCTTTGGAGTACTTATCGTTCTTGGAGAAGAATACTGCTGCAGAATTATCACAGTAAATTTTCAGCGGCTTGGTAATGGTGTCGACAACCCCAAGTCCTAAAATAAAGTTTCGCAGCCATAATGCATGAATTGTGGCTTCAAAACATGCCACAAATTCTGCTTCCATCATGGATATAGCAATGACAGACTGTTTGGCACTCTTCCACAATATTGCTCCTTCATCTAATTGGAACAAATAACCAAACGTGGATTTTCTAGTGTCAATACATCCAGCAAAATTTGAATCCAAGTATCCAACAACTTCCAAATGCTTGGATCTCCTATACATGAGCATGTAATCCTTCGTTCCTTTCAGGTACCTCAAAACTTTCTTTACAACTTTCCAGTGATCAATTCCGGGGTTACTCTGATATCTTCCTAGCATTCCGACCGTAAAACTAATATCCGATTTTGTGTAAGTCTGAGAATACATCAGACTACCAACAATTGAAGAGTAAGGAATTGATTCCATTTCCTGTCTTTCTACATCATTCTTAGGGCATTGCATGAGACTAAATTTGTCCCCTTTTTGAATTGGAACAATTCCTGCTGAACAATTGTTCATATTAAATCTCTCTAGAATTCTTTCGATATAGCCTTTCTGAGACAATCTCATTAATCTTTGTGATCTATCACGGAATATTTCTATTCCTATCACATAGGATGCCTCACCCATATCTTTCATTTCAAAATTCTTAGAGAGAAAATCTTTAGTCTCACGCAATTAAATCATTAGCAGCAAGTAGAATATTATCGACATATAGGACTAAAAATATAAACTTGCTCCCACTAATCTTTTGGTATATACACCGATCAACGGTATTTTTCACAAATTCAAAAGATGTTATGGTATCATTAAACTTTATATACCATTGTCGTGAGGCTTGTTTAAGTCCATATATTGACTTCTTCAGTTTACACACCATTTGACCTTTTACTTTAGTTTTAAAACCTTCTGGTTGGTCCTTATAAATTTCCACCTCGAGATCTCCATTAAGAAAGGCAGTTTTCATATCCATTTGGTGTAACTCTAAATCATAATGAGCCACCAAAGCCATAATAATTCATAACGAGTCTTTCTTTGAGACCGGCGAAAAGGTCTCTTTATAATCAATGCCTCCTTTTTGAGTATAACCTTGGGCAACAAGTCTGGCTTTGTATCGTTCAATATTGCCATTTTAATCGCGTTTGGTCTTAAAGACCCAGCTACACCTGATTCTTTTAGAACTTTCTAGCAATTCAACAAGATCCCAGACTTTATTGTATTCCATGGATTTTAACTCTTCCTTCATGGAATCAATCCATTTTTCAGACTCATTACTTTCTATGGCTTATGAAAATGAAACCGGATCCTTATTAAGACCAATGTCAAAATCTGACTCCTGCAAATAAACCACGTAATCATCCGAAATAGCCGATTTTCTAACTCTTTGAGATTTTCTTAATGGCATTTCTTGTGATTCATTTCTGTCAGATATTTGTGAGTTAGTTTCTTCATGAAGTGTCTCATCCAAATGTTGCTCGGTGTTGTCAAAGTGTTCTTCAACAACTGGAACAATATTTGGTATTTGTGTAGAAGTAGGCACATTACCGGTTTTAACAATTCTCGAACTATGGTTTAGATAGTAAAACACATACCCTTTAGATTTCTCTGGGTAACCAATAAAGTAACCACTTACTGTTCGAGAATCTAATTTCTTTTCTTGTGGATTATAAACTCTAGCTTCCGTTGGGCAACCCCAAACATGCAGGTGCCTTAAACTAGGTTTCCTTCCTGTCCACAATTCAAAAGGGGTCTTTGGAACTGCCTTACTTGGAACACTGTTTAATAAATATACAGCGATTTTAAGAGCATACATCCACAATGATTTGGGTAATGAGGAATTACTCATCATGCTCCTAACCATATCCATAAGTGTTCGATTACGCCTTTCTGCAACACCATTTTGTTGAGGTGTTCCTGGCATAGTATATTGTGTACATATTCCACGTTCCTCGAGGAACTTTGCAAATGGACCCGGGCATTGTCCTGATTCATTATATTTTCCATAATATTCACCACCTCTATGACCTAATAATTTTCACCTTTTTATCTAATTGCCTTTCAACCTCATTAACAAACACTTTGATAGCATCTGTTGCTTGAGATTTTTCTTTTAGCAAATAGATGTATCCATAACGTGAAAAGTCATCGATAAAAGTGATAAAGTATTTTCTCCACCAAAATATGGAACATCAAAGGGTCCACAAATATCGGTGTGTATAATTTCAAGAAGCTGAGTGCTTCTTGTGGCACCTTTCTTACTATGCTTGGTTTGCTTTCCCTTAATGCAATCCAAACATATAGTAAGATTAGTAAAATTTAGATTCGGAAGAATCTCATTCTTTACTAATCTTTCTAACCTTTCTGTGGATATATGACCCAAACGTCTATGCCACAAATAAGCAGAACTTTCATCTAGTGAACTATGTTTTATTCCAACACTATGTTGAATAGTAAGAAGGAATTCAGAAAAACCAATATCGAGTTTCAATTTATATAAACCATCACTAAGAAAACCAAAACCATAAAAAATAGCATTCTTATATAAATTGAAACATCTATTTCCAAACTTTAAATCAAATCCAGAAACATCAAGTCTTGAAAGAGAAATCAAATTTCTAGAAACTGAAGGTAGATAAAGAGTCTGTAATAGATCGAGGTGACGTCCAGTCTCCATGATCAAACGATAAGTCTATATGCCTTCAATTGGTGCCTTCATACGATTTCCCATGAAAAAGAAATTCTTATTTGAATTTGTAGTTTGGATCGTAAGTGTCACGACCCTAACCCCGAACCCGGTCGTGATGGTGCCTCTCGTGAAGACAAGGCCAGCCAATTTACACAATTCACCCTTTTAAACAGTTAAATAACATAAAGATACTTCAAATATGATTCAATAGCAATATTTAGTGGAAATAGAGATAACAAAACGGAAACCCAACCTGGCACAGCCCTAACTAAGGTGTCACAAGTCATGAGTATCTATTAGAGTATAAATACAACTACAAGGTCTGAAATATATAAAAACAGGACTTATGAGCAAAAGGGAGAGAAAACGGTGCTGCAAACGCTGGCAGCCACCTTGCTAAACTCCGATAACTCTGCACCGATTAGCCAAAACCTACTACTGGGTGTATAAATACCTGCATCTGTACACAAGGTGCATGGAGTAAAGTGAGTACTCCAACTCAGTGAGCAATAAAGGTAAATAACAACTGAGTAGTAAGAAATCATGTAAGGCAAACCAACATGTTGTATAGAAGCAGTGTAAAACCTTTGAGAAAAGGAATGAAGCTGTGAAATCTTTAGAAACATCTTAGCTCAGTTTAAAACCCTATTTCGAAAATGACTTTTTCAACAGTTACGCAAATGAATGCAAAACAGTTAGTGCCAATAAGCATAGAACATTCGCCCCTCGGGCACAAATACCACAGTATAACAGGTAAAATGCCAAGTAAAAATAAAAGATGAACACATAAAGGTTTGCCCAACACATAAAGGTTTGCCCCTCGGGCTCACTCTCAGAATAATAACAGCCCCTCAGGCTCACTCTCAGATCATGATGGGTACCCACGCTCATTGTGGGTGTGCAGACTTCGGAGGGGCCCCTTATGTCCCAAGCGTTATATCAAGCCACCTCGTGGCATCAGCTCTCGGCACTTGGCCTCACATCACTCAAGCCACCTTGTGGCGTATAAAAAGTATCTTAGGCCCTCGGCCTCATATCACTCAGCATATCCTCACATATGGCCCTCGGCCTCACTCAGTCCGAAAATCAACACAAGCCCCTCGGGCATTAGTAAAACAGTAGTTCTCAGCCTAAAACATCATTTAGAAATATCATTTAAGTTTCAAATATGAGTAACAGTGGCTGAGTTTGTAAAACGGTAAATATCAATAAGACTGAGTTCAAGTGATAAATCAATACAGCGAGGAAATCGTGATAAAAATCCCCGGAGGGTTCAAATAGTTGGCACGAATCTCAAATATGGCAATCAGCCCAAATTATGATGATAACAAACAAGTTTCAGCCAAATACGCAGTAAAATTATCAATCGGGACGGACCAAGTCACAATCTCCAATAGTAAACAACCCCACGCTCATTATCAACCCGTGTCTTACCTCAATATAGCACTACTATATGCAATTCGGGGTTTCAAACCCTCAGAGTATCATTTACAATCATTACTCACCTCGAACCGGCAAAATCCCTAGCTCGCGACGCCTTTGCCCCTCAAATCGGCCTCCACGCGCGTCGAATCTAACCAAAAGCAGAATGAATACGTCACAACATGCTAAGGGAACAAAGCCCAAGCGAAAACAATCGAAAAATATCAAAATATTCCGAAATTAGCAAAACCCGAGCCCCGGGCCCACTTCTCGAAACTCAGAAATTTTTACATCATTAGATTCCTTATCACCTCACGAGTTCATACATATCAAAAGTTCTCAAATCCAACCCCAAATGGTCCGTCAAATCCCAAACCAAAAGTCCAATTTCTCAAGCCCTAGTTCTTCAATTTTAGACTTAGTTTTCCATGAAATTTCTAGGTTAATTTCACAATAGAATCACGTTTTAGGTTCAAAAATCTTACCTCCAATCAATTCTTCTTGAATCCTTCTTGAATCCTTCTTTAATCACCCTCAAAAAGCTCTCAAAATGCTCAACTATGGAGGAAAAATAATTCAAAATCGCGGATGAAATAACTTATAAACTTTCTGCTCAGTTCTGATATTCCTTCTTCGCGAACGCGGTCAAACACTCGCGTTCGCGATGCACAAATTTAACTTGACCAGATTTCCCTCTACGCGATCGCGACCAAAAGCTCGCGAACGCGATGCTTTAGACTCCTCAACCTATGCAAATGCGGTCCCACTTATGCGAACGCGAAGAGCAAAAGCTCCTGGACCCTTCACGTGCCAACTCCACTATGCGAACGCGACCTACCCTCACGCGAACGCAAAGCACCAGCCTCCCACCTTCCACGAACACGAGGCCTCAAACGCGAAAGCGAAAGCCAAACGCAGACCACCCCAAAATCCTTCTACACGATCGCGACTCACCCCACGCGATCGCGATGGCCAATTTCATCTGCAACAGCTGAACAGTTTCTACAATGATCCAACACCAAAACTAGCCCGATTGGCCACCCGAAACTCACCCGAGGCCCCCGGGACCTCAACCAAAAGTACCGACACATCCTAAAAACTCATTCAAACTTAATCCAATCATCAAAACACCCAAACAACACCAAATCCATCAATTCTCATCGAATTCAAGCCTAAGTTTTCTAAAAACTTCTGAAATACGCTTTCGATCAAAATCCCAACTAAACCACGTCCGAATGACCTGAAATTTTGCACACACATCACAAATGACATAAAGAAGCTACAACAACTCTTGGAATTCCATTCCAACCTCTATATCAAAATCTCACTTATCAACCAAAAATCGCCAAAATACTAACTTCACTAATTTAAGCCTAATCCTGCTCCGGACCTCCAAAACCAATTCCGATCACACTCCTAAGTCGTAAATCACCCAACGAAGCTAACCAAATCATAAAAATTATGTCCGAGCTCATACACAAATAAGTCAACTCTTGGTCAAACCTTTCAAATTCAAAGTTTTCATCTGAGACTGTTCTTTCAAATTCATTCCGATTTTCCTGAAAACCAAAACCAACGATCTACATCAGTCATAATACATTACACAGGGCAAGTCATGCCCGAGAACTAGCGATCAAAGTGCAAAAGCTCAAAATGACCGGTCGGGTCGTTACATCCTCCCCCACTTAAACACATGTTCATCCTCGAACGTACCCAGAGTTGTTCTAGAAGTCAACCAATAACTGAATAACTTTACCATGCGTATACTCGGGGGTGATCCCACGTCACCCTATCTCATATAGGTTCGATAACACATTGCAACTGAAATTGCACAATCCAGTCTGGCCCCTAAGCCATAGAACAACACTTCCACTTCTGAAACCATCAATACGATCAAAACCTCACACATATACTCTGAATAGACCCAAACCAGCTGTAATAACCCATTCCTGCAACCTCGGGTGCAATCACTTAATATACCACAAAATTCAAACACTTGTAGCGATAATTTCTATTCATAGCAGCTACCCACAAAACCGAATACTGGTAGAAAACCTCTTATCAACTAAAGTTTCATTCCAACACTTTCATATACTACCAACGCTAAATGAAACACAACAAACCATAACCATTTCTCATATCAACTATTCATGAAGCCACTTCTTCTTTGGCAAATACCATAGCAAATTTCCGAGTCGGACCTTGATATTATCCTTCCAACATGCTGAAATCAAATCGTTTGTATTCATTAATTATCCCAACGATCTCCTCTAATCCAACACACTACTCTAGCGACACGACACATCAATACAGGCTTAAGTCACAACTTGTGCAATCCATGCACCACAATTCGAACTTACTCAAATCATCAAATAACTCAAATGGAAGAGTTGTACCTCAAGCTCACCAGTACCACCACTACATAAGGCTGAGAACCCGTCTCACATCATAGAATAGAACACACGAATCTAACCCGCAAGGTCATATCTCCACATAGCTTTGCTGCAATGCGCGGTCCTATCAAATACTGTTCCACATAAAATACCCCAAGTCACTATGCTCGAAAGCGACAACCACGCACAATTGATGTCTAGAACCAAAGTAAATTCATTACACCCATGGTGAAGCAAATAACGTATACCATGCAAACCCGATAAGACATAACTAATACGCCATTCACCGAGCAACACCCAATTACTCTTCCCGCTCGACTTCGACTATGAACCCCAATAGAACCGCACTATATGTTCTTAGAACCAACAAATCATAACGTCTCACAACACAGAAAGGTAACTCATAGACCTCCCCAGATTACCAATAAGTTCAATAATAACCGAATCAACACATCCTTCGCCTACAGCAACTGGAAGTCAACAAGGCCGTCTCGATGCCTGACACATATCCATATAGGTCTACCAATGGGCCACACATCAACTCTAGTTACCCACAACAGATAAATAATCCTTCGAAGGTTCACAATGACTGAATCATAACACATACTAACATCAGACTAATTTACCCTCATTTTTCCATCCACAACCACGAGCTAACCTGCGTATGAGAACTTCCAGTCTCCAAGTCCATAAAACACACGAAGTACCATATATGATCCCAATTCCGCCATTCGCATATATAACTCACCTCTAGTACGCAATCATTCCACGAGAGATACTCTAAGATTCCTCTATGCTGCCAAGCAAACTCGAATATCAGCAGCCGATCTAACAAGAAGTGCTGCAATACTACCAGAGTACCATCAACTTAATCACATTGCCTCTTTCTAGAACATATACCCTCATCAAAATCACCTCAATTAGCATTACCTTTCCTTAATCATCTGGAGATCCCTTCTCAAATCATCTGAAGTTCATTTCTATAATTATCTGAAACTGGTTGCGCTGCCTAAGAATTTATGACCTTCCATTCAAATCTGAACCGTGACCCTACACATGCAAATCCCAGTTTTACCCAACATACCGCATAAACCGTACCACTCTAGGATAACCGCGAGAAATTCATATCCCTTCCGAGCCACAAACATCTACGTACTCAACTAGTCCAGAACATTTTATTGGTCCCCTCTAGAGGAAAATTACTATACATCCCATGCTCCTCACGCCAATATGAAAAACATACCTCTCTAACTGTAGTGGAAACCATCTAGAACTCTCCGAATTCCCTTTGCACAAATCATACCTGTCAGGACTGAATCCTTCTAACTCGATCCAACTAAGCAAGCCATCAAAACCTTAGAGCATCGCCGCAAAATACCTGAAAGAACTTATTACCTCAAACACACACAAGGAATTAATCATATCCTTACCATACTGATTCGGTCTACTATCAAGCTACTCCATCTATCCAAATTCCCTTCTGATTCATCTTCAACTTGATATTCCCTCTTGCTGTAGCACCATAATTCCTCAACCCAGGCTTACCACACGAGATCCGAGCATAAAACCACACTGTCTAAGACCCATAAGCCGCTGAATACTCTCTCAAATATTCCCAGAAACACCACATTCCAGAATATTTTACTCTGCAGAACTTTCTGCGAATCTAAATCTGTTACCTTTACTTTCCTAATACTGATACATAGAATCTCATAATTAATATAGAAATACCACAAGTCTTGACCTCTTCCAATGAAAACACAGTTTCTAACCGCATATGCAACTTTAGAATACTCAATTGATGTATGCAGACTCTTTGAACACATTAGAATCATTCTTGCAAGTCATTAACTCTTATTCAAACTGCAATTTACCTGACCCAACAAACAGAACAACCCGCTCCTCGTTGGCACTCCGACACCGCAGAGTGAAATCCTCATCCCAATACAACCAAGCAACTTCCTGCTTTATGCACCAAGCATTCTTTACCAATCACCACTTCAGACATCCCGTGATTCTCATACCCTATGAAGCATAATATAACCTTTGTCAAAAAATTCCTTTACTCGAGCCATCCTCGGTCTCTATTTCTGCAAGCCATAACTGATTCGCCCGTACGCCTCCAACTGGAGCCAACATAGCACCTAACCGTGCAATCAAATACTCACAGCAGACTCCCCCACTTGGCTCGGAGCCATAGATCAAAATACTCTCAATAACTCATAACACTTATACTCTATTGATGCCATAATACTATGGTGAGATTAAACTCAAATCATTTTGTAAGCTTGTGAAAACACGGATCATCTAGTACTTTAAATCTTTGGCAACTCTCGCACTCATTCTTGCAGCAGCTAAGCCCACTCTCTCAAGCAACCCAAAATTCAAATTTCAACACTTACATTTCACTTGCACATGAGATCTTCTAACAATCACATAAGGGTCACACCACCCCAGAACTCTTCGTAGGAGATAACCCACCCGCTCTGCCTTCAGTTAATATTTCTACATACCTTCCACCATCATAAACTGTACGCAGTCACTTAGTCTTCCTAAGTCGGAACTCGTACCACAACATAAAATTTACTTCACTCTCTCAACTGGAAAACATGAACGAATCCTTCACACGCCTATAACTCGGGACTATACCTCGAATCACAATGGAATTCAAGAACCTAATAGTTCTTCTATCATCCAGCAGACCTTCCTCGTCACTTCCAAGTCATATAGATACATCTCGCAGTGCTAACATACTCATCACATAGATATCCAACCGTCACTTCTACTAATAGGGACAATACCGAACATATAAGTTCAAAACACTTGCTCACACAATCAGCACTTCGGTGCTCAAGCCATAGGCAAAGATCCAGCCTCAAGTCCTCCAGACTGGCCCCACATCAAATCACAGAGATCACATCTCGCCCCTCGATAGGGGGATCACAAGACATCGAGACACATCTGATACTGAGCGCTCATGCGCGCATGCGAACACGTGGAAGGAATTTCAAGAGTTACTTTTCAAGCTAAATCAAGGATGCACGATAAGAATTCAAGAATGTGAAGTTTTTCCTAAAGGTTCTGCAGTCTCTCGAGGATAAATACAGACGTCTCCGTGCTGATCCGCGAGACTCTACTAAACCTGCTTATGACTCGTAAGACTATGTAACCTAGGCTCTGATACCAACTTGTCACGACCCTAACCACGAACCTGGTCGTGATGGTGCCTCTCGTGAAGACAAGGCCAGCCAATTTACACAATTCACCCTATTAACCAGTTAAATTACATAAAGATACTTCAAACATGATTCAATTGCAATATTTAGCGGAAATAGAGATAACAAAACGGAAACCCAACCCTGCACAGCCCTAACCGGGGTGTCACATGTCACAAGCATGTATTAGAGTATAAATATAACTACAAGGGCTGAAATATACAAAAACAGGACTGATGAGAAAAAGGGAGAGAAAACGGTGCTGCGAACGCTGGCAGCCACCTTGATAAACTCCGATAACTCTGCCACTGATTAACCAAAACCCACTACCGGGCATATAAATACTTGCATCTACACACAAGGTGCAGGGAGTAAAGTGAGTACTCTAACTCAGTGAGTAATAAAGGTAAATAACAACTGAGCAGTAAGAAACCACGTAAGGCAAACCAACATGTTATATAGAAGCAGTGTAAAACCTTTGAGAAAAGCAATGAAGCTGTGAAATCTTTAGAGACATCTTAGCTCAGTTTAAAACCCTCTTTCGAAAATGATTTTTTCAACAGTTACACAAATGAATGCAAAATAGTTAGTGCCGATAAGCACAGAATATCCGCCCCTCGGGCACAAATACCACAGTATAACAGGTAAAATGCCAAGTAAATATGAAAGATGAACACATAAAAGTTTGCCCAACACATAAAGGTTTGCCCCTCGGGCTCACTCTCAGAATAATATCAGCCCCTCGGGCTCACTCTCAGAACAATATCAGCCTCTCGGGCTCACTCTCAGATCATGATGGGTACCCACGCTCACTGTGGGTGTGCAGACTCCGGAGGGGCCCCTTATGGCCCAAGCGCTATATCAAGCCACCTCGTGGTATCATCTCACGGAACTCGGCCTCACATCACTCGAGCCACCTCGTGGCGTATAAAAAGTATCTCAGGCCATCGGCCTCATATCACTCAGCATATCCTCACATATGGCCCTCGGCGTCACTCAGTCCGAAAATCATCACAAGCCCCTCGGGCATTAGTAAAATAGTAGTTCTCAACCCAAAACATCATTTAGAAATAGCACTTAAGTTTCAAATATGAGTAACAATGGCCAAGTTTGTAAAACAATAAAGATCAACAGGACTGAGTTCAAGTGATAAATTAATACAGTGAGGAAATAGTGATAAAAATCCCCGGAGGGTTGAAATAGTTGGCACGAAACCCAAATATGGCAATCAGCCCAAATTATGATGATAACAAACAAGTTTCAGTCAAATAAGCGGTAAAATCATCAATCAGGACGGACCAAGTCACAATCCCCAATAGTAAACAACCCCCCGCTCACTATCAGCGCGTGTCTCACCTCAATATAGCACTACGATGTGCAATCTCAGAGTATCATTTACAATCATTACTCACCTCGAACCGGCAAAATCCATAGCTCGCAACGCCTTTGACCCTCAAATTGGCCTCCACGCGCGTCAAATCTAACCAAAAGCAGAACAAATACGTCACAATATGCTAAGGGAACAAAACCCAAGAGAAAACAATCAAAAAATATCAAAAAATCCCGAAATTAGCAAAACCTGAGCCCCGGGCCCACTTAAACTCAGAAATTTTCAGATCAATAGATTCCTTATCACCTCACGAGTTCATACATATCAAAAGTTCTCAAATCCGACCCCAAATGGTCCTTCAAATTCCAAATCAAAAGTCCAATTTCTCAAGCCCTAGTTCTTCAATTTTAGGCATAGGTTTCCATGAAATTTCTAGATTAATTTCACAATAGAATCACGTTTTAGGTTCAAAAATCATACCTCAATCAATTCTCCTTGAATCCTTCTTTAATCACCCTCAAAAAGCTCTCAAAATGCTAAACTATGAAGGAAAAATGACTCAAAATCGCGGATGAAATAACTTATAAACTTTCTGCCCAGTTCTGATATTCCTTCTTTGCGAACGCGGTCAAACACTCGTGTTCGCGATGCACAAATTTAACTTGACCAGATTTCCCTCTACGCAATCACGACCAAGGCCTCGCGAACGCGATGCTTTAGACTCCTTAACCTAAACGAACGCGGTCCCACTTACACAAGCGCGAAGAGAAACAGATCCTGGACCCTTCACGCGCCATCTTCACAACGCAAACGCGGCCTACCCTCACGCGAACATGAAGCACCAACCTCCTACCTTCCGCGAACGCGAGGCCTCAAACGCAAACGCGAAGGCCAAACGCAGACCACGCCAAAAATCCTTCTACGCGATCGCGAAGGCCAATTTCGTCTGCAACAGCTGAACAGCTTCTGCAATGATCCAACACCAAAACTAGCCCGATTGGCCACCCGAAACTCACCCGAGGCCCCCGGGACCTCAACCAAAAGCACCGAAACATCCTAAAACCTCATTCAAACTTGCTCCAATCATCAAAACACCTCAAACAACACCAAATCCATCAATTCTCATCGAATTCAAGCCTAAGTTTTCTAAAAACTTCCGAAATACGCTTTCGATCAAAACCCCAACCAAACCACGTCTGAATGACCTGAAATTTTGCACACATATCACAAATGACATAACAAAGCTACAGCAACTCTCAGAATTCCATTCCGGACTCTATATCAAAATCTCACCTATCAACCGGAAATCACCAAAATACTAACTTCGTCAATTCAAGCCTAATCCTACTCCGGACCTCCAAAACCAATTCCGATCACACTCCTAAGTCGTAAATCACCCAACGAAGCTAACCAAATCATAAAAATTCCGTTCCGAGACCATATACAAATAAGTCAACTCTTGGTCAAACCTTTCAAATTCAAATCTTTCATCTGAGATTGTTCTTTCAAATTCATTCCGATTTTCCTGAAAACCAAAACCAACGATCTACATCAGTCATAATACATTACACAGGGCAAGTCATGCTCGAGAACTGGCGATCAAAGTGCAAAAGCTCAAAATGACCGGTCGGATCGTTACAATAAGGAATCCCTGCAACGTAGTAGATACATGAGCAGTTGCACCAGAATCAAGCCACCAAGTATTATTAGGAACTTCTACTAAATTTGATTCGAAACATACAAAAGCACTAATTGTACCTTTCTTTTCGAACCAAGCTTTACGTTTCAGGCAATCTTTCTGATATTGTCCTTCCTTGTTACAGAAACGACACGTATCTGCCTTATGTTCCTTGTTAGCATCTTGTTGAGCTTTAGCACGTGCTTTCTTTTTCTTGAACTTGTTGGCCTTTACTTTAAGTCCTTTACCAGCTCCTTGACCCATGAGGTTAATTGAGTGACTCCCTTATTTCTTAAGTCTTGACTCCTCCTGAGTAAGTATACTGGACAATTCACTAACATTCCACTTATCCTTAATAGTGCTATAGTTAATTTGAAAAGGTCCATACTGAGGAGGTAACGAGTTCAGAATAAACTGAACCAAGAAAGAGTCATCCACTTTCATCCCCAAGGTCTGAAGTCTTGCTGCAATGTTAGTCATCTCGATGAAATGATTTTGCATACTACGCGACCCATCAAACTTCATGGTCGTGAGTTCAGCCATTAGTTTACTAGCGAGAGACTTATCTGCAGAACGAAAATGTTCTTCCACAAACTTCAGGTATTCCCTGGCACTTTCTGTTTGTGGAATAGTACTCTTTGTTGGCAATATTCATTCGCATAAACATAAGACTTAGCATTTTAGAGCGTTCCCATGCTTTATGGAAAGACTTCTCATCCGAACTGCTTGAATCAGTAATGGCAGCGGGCTTACCATTCAGCAGAGCCAAGTCAAGATCCATCACACCTAAGTGGAACTAGACTTGTTCACGCCATTCAGAGAAGTTCAATCCGTTGAACACAGTAACAGACGAAGCAAGCGAATGAAAAGGAATAGCTGCAAAATAGATAATACATGCTCACAAATCAATATGGATTCAACAAAACAGTTAAAGCATATCGTAATTCTCCTTTGGGTAAATACTACGACACACTATCATAATTTAAGTGCCCTTTAGTTTTTAATAGGTAATTAAATATTTTTAACCAAATATACATGCTATCTTTGGACAGACAATATATATTTGACTAGGAATATTAATTTACCTCATCATATTCACTATTCATAGAATAATTGATTCACCTTTGGGTAAATCCTTATGTTCTAGCAATAGTGAAAATTAATTTATCCATTTATTTTCAATCATAGGTATTTCGTTAATTTCATGGATAAACTATAATTTTATGTATGCAAACTTTTTATGAACATACTAGTTTGGCCACTTTGGTGACTAACAACCTATATAAACATAAATGCATACATAAAATAAGCATCGGGAAATTTTATGCATGTGAATATTTTAAACAATGTAGTTTGATCACTTTGGTGACTAACAAACTACATAATTTCAAAATATACATTAATTAAGCATTTTCTGCTAATAACGTTAAATATCTAATATTTAATCCTTAGATGGCAGTGAAACTCTAATGGAGATCAAACACCTAATATTTAATCCTTAAATGGTACTGAAACTCTAAAGGGGATCAAACAGACAATGCCATCGGCAATAATATTAAGCAAATAGGCAGTATAGGGATTCAACATCAAATCTCCTTTTATTTAATTTATAAAGATTATGGCCCCAAATTGCTTAAGAGTAGTAACCATCATCAGGATTTTTCGTAATTTTAATCAACATAACTTCATTCAATGCTACATCACATTTGAAAAGGATAAAGATATAAATAAATATATCTCGGCACTTCAACACCAAACCAACAAAGACTAGTATTTTAATTCTTAGTATAGTGTTGTGTTATTAATTGCACAAAGAACGTGAAGTCCGAAGACGAAGTGTGCGTATTAATTTTCTTCCATGGCTATAGTAATCCATAAGGTGACACACATATTACATATATGTGTTTAGCATTACATTTTTTATCGAAGATTATCAATTCAAATCCCAGGCTCATGATACCACATGTAAGCATAAACTTTAATTCATACCAGGATCTAGAATATGATAATCTTACATATAATCGTCATAGAAAACATACCTGAAGCAGAATCCATTATCTTGAAGCGGAAGCGTTATTCGGTAAATTGGTTTCTCGCCCCTTGCCCTAGCTTTCGTTACCGCCGCCTTTAGTGATGGAAGAAATAACGAATACGGTAACCCTAATGGGTGGGGAGAGGATCAATTTATAGAGGTTCTCACTTAATCCGGTACGTCCATCAAGTAACCGATCAGACAGATGAGATTTGCTCATTAATTAAATATTAATTATGAGCCTTAAACTTATTGGGCCACCAATACACGTAAGAAGTAACCTACAACTAATACTTAGCTTTTGGGTTGAGAAGTTTGATTTTTCAATTAAATAATAAATAGTGCAATAATAACAAAAAACCAAAAAAAAAAAATCGATGATGAGATTTATTTAAATTTGAGATGAGCAAGTGTCTTTTCAATTATGATGAGAAAAGTCATATAATAAATAATACCACATAACTGAAATCTTAATAAAATCATAATGAAAAAACTTCAAGAAACAACTAAATAAGCTTGCACAAAAAAAACTAAAAAACTAAAAAATATTATTATGAGAAAATTCATACAATGGATTATATAACATAACTAAAATCATAATAGATAAAGCCAATAAAAAAATAGAACAATGAAAGAAGTGGCAAGCCGTTGGAGATATTAGCAAAGCTAAATAAGTTTGGCTGATTTTTCGTTGGACGAAGAAATTTAACTTTTTGAGGTTAATTGTTCCTCTTCTCTAGCAACAATTTTATAGAGACAACTCAATGAAATTCATGTATTTATTTTTTGATATAATTCTTTGGAATACAGTCGCTAAATTAATATGCAATATGCATCTATTTTTATTAATTCTCTCTGCTCTTTTTTTATAGAAATAATTACAAGAAAATACACTTGACTTCACACCATAACAAAAGTGGCATATATTTTTTAAGTTTACCCGGTATACCCCAGTTTGTATAGAATTTAAAGGAAAGTTTCAATCACTAAACTAGTTCTCTTTTTTCCTACACGCCCAAAATGCTCTCTCTCCATGTACCTCTTTGTTCTCTACAGATCATCCTCTTCTATCCTCTATATTTTTTTTAGATCTATCTCCCATAGTCATCTTCTATCTTTTATAATTTTTAAATCTATCTTTCATCCTATCTTTTCTCCTCTCTAATTTTTAGGCACTGATGAAGCTAAAGTTTTCAGATCTGGAAGTTAAAGTTTACAGATCTGGAAGTTTTCATTGTGAATTGGTGATATCAAAAAGAGTTCAAAATTTAAATTTGAAGTGATTTGGAGTAGATTTGAACAAGATTTGAGTTAAATTTCAAAAAAAAATGCAAGGAAGAAGACAAAGTCATTTTTTTTATATAATATTGTATAATAGTGTATATGAGTGTATAAACACATCTTATACACTATTATACACTTTTATACACCTTTAAACAAGCGTCTATAGACAAACTTCTTCCACGATTTTCAGTTACAATTCTTGCTCAAAATCAGTCCAAATCTCCATTAAATGACTTCAAATTTTATATACAACCTCCTTATACTATTTCTAACAATTCTAGATAATACCCACTCTAAATTTCTCACAAAATCAAATTCAGAATCTAAACTCACATATTTAAGCTTGTTAAAAATCTAATTTTAACCACCCAAATGGATTTGGTTTGTTGAACTAATATTTGAGTTACAGTTACTGATTCGAAAATTAACTTAAAAGCTTGAGCAATCTTTTTTAGAAATTAAATAGTAATTTTGAGAAGGAATTTTTACATTCCTATGCCATATAGGAAACTATATTACCCTCAATGTTTAAGGTTTGATATAATTACATTTAGTATACCTAATTACCATTTATATACCATTAGTGGTTTTTAAGGGTATTAAGTACACTCCTAATTTAATGGTACTGTATATTCCTTCTAATACCACTCCCCCCACGTTTCTCTCTCCAATTCCCACAGCTTCACCCACATTTCCCTCCTACACCCATGATTTCTGTATCAAAATCCCATTATTTCTTCCATAGTCAAGGCACTGTCAGCACCTCTGCAATCTTATCCCAATGTTTTTGTGCCCGGAGAAGATGAGCACAAGCCTGGTCGATTTGATGGCTATGATTTCAGGTTCCTTCAGTAATGTAAGAGGAAAGGAAAAGAGAGCAGTAATTCCACCATTGACAGCCATTAAAAAGCTTTGAAGCTTTGAATTCAAATTTAGGTTTTCAAGAATCATTATTTGTTTGGAATGGGTGTTGTTGTAAATAATTGGAAATATGGTTTGGAGTTTATATCTCAATTTTGAGGGAATTTGGTGAAGATTAGACTTGGTTTTGGCTGAATTTCATATTGAAACTCGAAGTAGAAGAAAACATGACATACATTATATTGCAGCAATTGTAGATAAATTGTAGATTGTTGTTTATTATTTTTGAGCTTTTGTGTTTTTGTGTTAAAAGTTTTGATGGGAGCTTGTTATTCCACTTCGTCTGTTTTGGAGCTAACTTGTGCAGAGGAGAAGATGTTTTTTAAGTTATATATATTGTTATACCTTTAAATTCAAGAAAGTATGGTTGTATTGTATTTAAAGAGGCATGAATTTGTAGAATAGGTTGAATGTGAGTAATGAGTCAAATAAGACTCACAATGGCTTATTTTCTACATTTAATCTACAACAAAACTACATATCATTTGAAAGATTAATATGAAAATACATAATTTAATGTTTCTACAAAATTTCTACAAACTGTTCATAACAGAATTTATCTTTCTTTTCATGCATGTTCATCTGTAACACTAAAGTTACTTGATATGCCAACATCTCCCGTTATAGAGGAATACAACTTATCTATAATTTTCTACAACTTTCACACATTATTTCCACCCAGTTAAATATAACTACAATAACATAAAATTTGAGCTTTGTGTTAAAAGTTTTAATGGGAGCTTGTTATTCCACTTACTCTGTTTTGGAGCTAACTTGTGCAGAGGAGTAGATGTTTTTTAAGTTATATATATTGCTATACCTTTAAATTCAAGAAAGTATGGTTGTATTGTAGTTAAAGAGGCGCGAATTTGTAGAATAGGTTGAGTGTGAGGAATGAGTCAAATAAGACTGACACAGGCTTGTGTTCTACATTTATTCTACAATAAAACTGCATATCATTTGAAAAATTAATATGAAAATACAGAATTTCAATGTTTCTACAAAGTATCTACAAAATTTCTACAAACTGTTCATAACAGAATTTATCTTTATTTTCATGCATGTTCGCCTGCAATACTAAAGTTACTTGATATGCCAACATCTCTCGTTATAGAGGAATACAACTTATCTATAATTTTCTACAACTTTCACACATTATTTCCACCTAGTGAAATACAACTACAATAACATAAAACTTACATATAAATTTTATACAAAATTTATACAATATGTCTTTTGTATATTTTGTATCTGATTTATACATAGTAAAAATAATTTTCATACAACGAATTATATGTTATACAACTTATCTACAAATTCTCTACAATTTTCGTATATTATTTCTATTAAGTTATATATAACTACAATACAATACCACTTAAATATAATTTTTATACAATATTGTTTAACTTTCATATAATAGTTAAATGAATAAAAGAAAAAAATAAACAACAGAATACAATTTTTCTACAATTTATCTACAATTTTTCTATAATTTCTGCAATATAATGTATGTCATGTATTCTTCTTCGAGTTTCAATCCAAAATTCATCCAAAACCAAGTCTAATCTTCACCAAAACCCCTCAAAATTGAGATATAAACTCCAAACCATATTCCCAATTATTTGCAACAACACCCAATCCAAACAAATAATGATTTTTGAAAACCCAAATTTGAATTCTAAGCTTCAAAGCTTTTTAATGGCTGTCAATGATGGAATTGCTGCTCTCTTTTCCTTTGCTTTGTATTACTGAAATTTGGACATAATTGCGTTTGATGTAGAAGAATTGTAGAAGATTTAGTCATTTTTGATTTGTGAAATCAGAAAAAAGTTTGAAACACAGTATATCGAAAAAGCAGAGACGCTAAATTTGAAACGAAACTGACGAAGAAGATTAATGTGCGTGATTTGCGTTGTGGAAGATCTGGAAGAATATTTAATCCCCCAATTTTAGCGCGCCTAAATAAGGAAGCCTACAGCTACAATGATTCCTTATCTAATGCATTGTCTATATTATGTAGAAATACTATTAGCATGAAGGGTAATATGCAAACTATGAACATATTTGGTAATATAATTTCCTATATGGTATAGGAACGAAAATTTCCCCTTTGAAAACATGTGGAGTTGGATGTTAAATCTTAGCCTGTTATTTTTGGGCTAGTTAGTTGTAAATTAAAATATGAACTATAAAATTGAAAAGTAGGGATCTCAATTGTTCTTAGGTAAAATTTTCCCTTTTTTATATTGAACGATCCGCGTACTAGTATATACTAAATCTAAAGGACAATGATGTGTGCTTAGTATACTGATTTTTTTTTTCTTTTCCATTTTTGGTTTAGTTTGTAAAGTATTTTTGGACACATTCTTATAAAGTGCAGAATAAAGAGAAATATGTGGAAAGAGAAGGGAAAGAAACTATGATAAAGAAGATACTAATACTTAGCTTTTGGGATAAGAAGTTTCATTTTTTAATAAACTCCTTTCATACATAAAAGTGATGGATTAAAATATTTCCTAAATCAATATTGACAAGATAAATGGATTTGATTATCACCAACTTTTGAAGTCTTGTATTATATGGATTCTCTTCTTTACCATAAGTAGAATTTTGTTTGAATGGAAACGTCATCTTTTGTTTACCTTTTGTAAATAATGGAAGTTAAGCCAAGTTACGAAAGGGTTGACCCGGAAAATATGGTAAGACATAGGTTTTAAATATTAGTTTGGTCGAGAAAATAAGTCATTCATTAATGATATCATTTTTAATTTGTTTTTGCACTCCAAAAGGTTACTAGCTACTACCATCAACTAAAAGAAACTTTTGACTTCACAGTAGCTCGTCTTGTAATTTTTTTTTTTTTTTTTGGGTTTTCCATCGGAACCCGGCTAAAATTATTCGTGCCGAAAAGTCTAGTTCCGAAAGGTAAAGCATTTCCTAATAAAAATAACTTCATATTAGAGTCTGCTCGAGTCTTCTGATTAAAAATAAAAATATATTTACCGCTTCACCGCAATATTTGTTTGTATCTAAAATATAGTTCAATTATAAATTAAACTTTGTTGTATTCCTAACAACTCTGTCAACGTCAACAACTCAAAATAATCTGCGCTTCTCTTTTTAGAGGGATTTTCTGTTTTCTTAGTTTTCTTATTTTTGGGAATACACAATCTTAAAGAGAGTAGTAAACTGTAAAAGCTGCTACTATTATTTTCGTGATAACAAGAGGGAGTCATAAAGAGGAATATGGGGCTACGTACGCACGAGGTGATGAGAGTCCGTACGTAGCTATTATTATGTATAATTTCGGGTAATCTAGGACCCAAAAGCATGCTATACCTGAAATATCTGTAATCTTGTTGGTAGTTGAATTGCTTAAATCTTATCGAATTGATAAATGAATTTCAAAAAGGGATTAAACTTCATTTTATTAATCGTTAAAAGAGAATTGACTTTTATTTGGATAGAACTTCCCTAATGAAGTCTTGATTAACTGTTTGAATATGTGATTCTATGTGTACATGCGTCGCATGTATGATTCGCGAGCAGGGTGTTTGTTTATTTTATGTTGACCACGTCGCATGGATGATTCGCGAACGGGGTAATAGATGCATCTATGGTTCGCGCCGTTCGACCTTCGGCAATGCACATTTTACATTTATGTTAGATCGGGCCGTACGACCTCGGCATGATATGCGCATGCTTGTATTGCTTGCCTGAGAATTCTAAATATTGATAACTGCCCTTCCTCGCCAGAGATAAATTGATAAAGATAATGAAAAATAAATTTTTGGAAATCCTTCATTATTTGAGAAGTTATTTACCTGCTTTCCGGCTTTATGAGTTAAATTTTGCTTTATGAAATCCATGAATTTCTCACACTTTTACAATATTATTATTGGACCATTAGTAAGTGTTGAAGTCGACTTCTCGGCTCTACTTCTTCTAGATTAGACGAGATACTCATTGGGTACACGTTGTTTTCGTACTCATACTACACTTGTTGTGCATTTTTGTTGCACAGGTTTATATGTGGCTAATGGCTCAGTGGCATAGCAGCATGGTTGATACGGAGACTTAGGTGAGCTGCATTTATCGAGACGACCACAGCCAGCAGAGTCCCCTATATAGTATTTTACTGTGCTTTGCATGCACATATCACATGAATCGCAGATTAACCGATCAGTTAAAGTTACTTCTACTCAATATTTCAGACCTTCTGCAATTTCTGATATATTAAAGGTTAGATCCACAAACTTAGATAATATATACTCACTCTATTTTAATTTATGAGAACCTATTTCCTTTTTAGTCCGTGCCAAAAAGAATTACTCTTTTCCCTATTTGGAAATAATTTACCTTTATGCAGTAATTTATAGCCACACAAAATATATGTGCCTCATTTTATACCATAAGTTCAAAACTCTTATCTCTTTTCTTAAACACCGTACTCGATCAAATGAATTCACATAAATTAAAATGGAGAGAGTAGTATTCCAAAATTATGAAAATATATTGAATATCATAGGGAACATTGTTGCCGGTTTTATATCACTACTACTCATGGTCGTGCGTCTAGTGGTACTAGTGAAGTGTCTCACAAAATGAGTGTATATTTGATTCTTATTATCCTCTTTTCCTTTGGTTAAGTCACGTTTTATCTCTATTTTTAAAAGTTTTATGATCCAAAATTTCAACCAGTGGGATCGTGATGGCGCTAAACATTATTTGTTAGGCAAATCAACACACAACAGTTAAGTACAAAAGTATAACAATAAATGACTAATCAGCAAGATAATAAGAAAAGTAAGAGCAGCTCGAAAATGAACAAGATAAGTCTGAAATCCATACTAACGTTCAACCCTCCCAAGATGTAGAGTCACAAGTACACGAGTTTCTAGAGTTCACTACATACACTATTTTGAAAGAAATACAACAATGTTCGAAATGTGGAAACAATACAATAAAAACAGGAAGGTGACTCTAGGCTTGCGAACAGAATGCAGCTCTACCTTGAATCACCCGACTCGTATCTGCTAAGCAATTCTCGGGACTCCGCTGGTACCAATGTCCTGATCGGCACAGGAAGTGCAGAAATATAGTATGAGTATAATCGGCCCAATGTACTCAGTAAGTGTCGAGCCTAACCCCAACGGGATAGTGACGAGGCTAAGACAAGACACCTACAATAAACTTATGAAATAATATATTAAGAAGTAATGAAATAACAAGTAAAGTGTCAGATATAAAGACGGAATAACAACAAGTAAAGAAATAACAAGTATATAAGTAAAGGGGCTTAAAGCAGAAGCTTAGAGTAGAGTGACAACAACTCCGAACAATCTTTCAAAAGCAAATAACAAAGCCATAAAGCCAAGTTCACATTTCAATGTCAAAGTAAAGAACAATGAAATAAACAAAATTGCACGACATCACCCTTCGTACTTTTACTCTCATCCTCATATAATAATGTAAAACAATTGCACGACATTACTCTTCATGAGTTTACTCTCATCCTCACATAATAAAATAGTAATCAAGCACGGATATATCCTTCGTGCATATCCTCACATTCACGCAAGCAATAATATCAATATGTAAATAAGGCACGAAACGCCTTTCGTCACAATCACTCTTCCTCACAAGCACGACAACATCCTTCGTGCATGTCACTCTTCCTCACCATGCAATCACAAACAACACAATACCAAGAAAGGTTAGAAGCAAATTAAACATCAACAATGGTATTTGAACACAACTCGTCATATGAGAATCTTTCAATGATTAATGCCAATAACCAATCAACAAATTCACGATCTCAACACCCATTACCATAATAATCTCAACGTAAGAAATAACATGAATACGAGTAATCAAAGAATTAATCAATCTATCTAAGACATGAAAGACATAATACACAAAATAACATGGCACAATTAAGACTAATTTTGCTCCATGCTTATCTCATGGCCAATGCATATACACACGTCACCTTGTATATGTGCCACCCCCAACACATGGATCACATAGCAAATAGACTTGATTCTACCTTATTTCCCTCAAATCAATATTAAACAAGACACTTACCTCTTTTCGGAACACAATCAACAATCCAACACGGCTTTTTTTAGAACAAGCCTTCAAATCAAACAAAGATCCCAACTCCCAGTCCCCCTTAGCAAATGCGAGCCTGACTTTGCAAAAGTGAAGCTCGCATTTGCGAACAAGTTCTCGCAAATGCGAGACCTGCAGACATTCAACATCAATAGTCTCGTTAAGCCAAAAAAATCAGTGTGTAACGCCTCCGAAACTCACCCAAGCCCCTTGGGTTTCAATTCGGACATCCACACGAGTGTAATAACATCATACAAACTCGCTTGCTAGCTCAAATCATCAAAATAACACGAAATACCAATAATATGTCATTAAAACTCAAGATTTTTAAGTTTAAAACTCATTTTCAACTTTTCACATAATGCGCCGAAACCGCCTCGGATCTCCCGGACCCCAACCAAATATACGTACAAGTCCAAAATCATCATATGAACCTACTGAAATCGTCAAAATATCGATCCGAGCTCATTTACAAAAAGCGTTGACCGTGGTCACCTCTGGTGACATTTAAAGTAAATAATCACATTTTCTTTAGAATTTCACATATGAACTTTTCGGATATCGATACGGACCATACACACAAGTCATAAATCATCAAATTGAGATATGTAAAGTCTCGGAACACACAAAAAGAAGCTAGTATTCAAAATGACCTATCGAATCATTACAATGTGCAACCTTGGAAAATTACCCTTTCGGACAACATTAGACTCAGGTATAATAATTGCTCATATAACTTTCAGTTTGCTCACAAAATATTATACTGCGGTCTAACTTTTGAATAACTTATATAAGTTTCAATCGTGGTCTAGCGTCTGCAATAATTTACAAAAATTTAAACTGTGATCTAATATTTTATCATAAAATGTTTAATTTGCTCAATATATTTAGACCGTGGTTTAAACGGTCAATCAATTACAGGAGAAATAAAAGATGACCATTTACTAAAGATGATACAGAAAAGGACAACCGGCAAAAATTTCACCCATTTCTATCACTGTAATAGATTTTTTGTTTTCCTAAAAGAAGTTACATTTAAAAAAAAAAAAAAACTTTCTAATGATATCCCAAAAAAACAAAAATAGAAACTTCGGGGAAATTGCTTGCTCCAAATCATTTCTTATATAATGTATATTCAAGGCCACCGTACTCACACAGACAGTTATCACTACTTACCAATACAACAGTGTACTCAAAACCCTTCATACTCCATAGTTATCTCTCTTGGTTACGTTTCTTATAATTACATATTTAAAACTATTTGCATCAGCATAGATTAAAACCAAACAAATACAAAAAAGAATACACGACATTTTCAAAACCAATGTCTTCATCATCAGCACCAGCAGCAGAAACATGGCTCTTAGAAAATGGAAATATTAAACCCTTAAGCAAAGAAATGAGGCACGGACATGGCCGTAGCCGAACAGCTCATAACGTGTCCTCTGCATCTCTGAGAAAAAAATCCGATCTTACCCTTGTCCGTAAAGTACCTTGCAGCATTGTTAGAGATGTTCTTGCTAATATTCAAGAGGTCATTTTAGGAACTAAACTTTTTGTGCTCTTCATTGCTGTCCCTTTTGCCATTCTTGCTCATTACCAAAACTTTGGAAGAGTAAGTCATCTTCTCTTTTCTTTTTATTATTGTTAATTTTTTTTGTTGATTTTATTGAATTACTTTGATCATTTTATCTAATGCTTAATTACAATTTAACATGATATTAGATATTAGAGTCAGGCGCACCCATGATTTGAAAGTTGCCGATGCACTTTTGCATTCAACCAAAATCTACTTTATATATAAGGTGTCCTTCTACGTATCACTATATATATATATATATATATATATATATATATATATATATATATATATATATATATTTACTGAACTCTTCAGGTGCCAGTGAACTCTCTAATTACTATATAGGTCCGCTCTGATTAGAATAGGTAATAGGTTGTCCAGTGTTCTATCTCACTGTCACCCAAAATTAAAGGAAAAATATATTTTTAGTGAAACGAAGAACCAGACACGAACGTGACGAGGTGTAATGAAGATAAAATACATAGAGTAATTAACTAATCAAAACTGTATTTTATTAAATATTATAAATTTTAGATTAGATGGTTATGTAGTTCTAACAGATTATGACCTTATGCATGAATGAAACACAAAATACTAGAAGTTTGAGTAGTATTTTAAACGGTGATTAAATTTTCATTTTGGACAAGCAAAAAGAGCCGTTGAATGATACGGATCTGAGAAGCTATTATTTAATCAACACTTCTGTTATTTCTTATTATTAATTTATTTCATTGTACTGACATTCTTATTATTTTTTCTTAAAAAAATCAGTCATGGGTTTTTGGATTGAGTTTAGTTGGACTCACACCATTGGCTGAACGGATCAGCTTTTTGACAGAGTAAGGAGATTGATTCCCTAATTTATAATCAAAATTTTATATATTAATTTAATTTACTATTATCTGATTATTATTTTTGTTTCCTTCCGTTTATGATCGTTGAATTTGCAGACAAATAGCTTTCTTCACTGGTCCAACAGGTACTAACTAATTTACCATTTATTTTTATATATAGCTTTCATGTAAGTCTGAACTAGAAACCTCTTTGTTTATTTCGCCAATATTTTAATTAGAACTCCCAATATATATTCTTTCTCCAATAAAAAGAAAAAAAGATAAAGGATAAAGAGAAGATAAGATTGAAGTGCAGTTCTGTATCCTCTCTATAACAGCTTTAGTTTTAGCATTAATATTATCAAAGAGATTTCTTTTTTAGCCAGGATAATGTATACAGGAGGACCACAAAGCGTACGATGACCTAATCTTAGGAACTGAAAATTGAACAAATAAATTTAATTTTTGCACTGGCGGTGTACAATTCTTTTATACCATCTTCAACAACAGTTATATTGATAATGTAAAGGTATTTTGAGTCTTTAATTGCATGATTATTTTTGGTGTTTTCTTAATAAAATAAATTGATGCTTTTAGCTTGACAGAAAAAAAGGTATTAGGGTTCCTTTTTATTTTTGGGATCCGACTAATTAATAAATATTGTGCATGTGTTTTTGTTCAGTTGGAGGGCTTCTAAATGCAACGTGTGGGAACGCAACGGAACTGATAATAGCAATTCTTGCTCTGACGCAACACAAAGTAGATGTTGTGAAATACTCCCTATTGGGCTCTATACTTTCAAACCTTCTTCTGGTTCTTGGCACCTCCCTCTTCTGTGGTGGCATTGCTAATCTCTCCAAGGAACAAAAATATGACAGGGTACGTACTATATATTTTTTTGTTATTTTCTCATATTTGAAAAATATTTTTACCCACCGAACACTAAAAACATGTTCTTTTACGAAATGTTCACTTTTCCGCCTCTCTCCCTCACTATTAATTAGTGTTTGGATTAAGAGATTAACATATATGTACAACAACTTTTTAATTTTACTGGCTTTATGTAATTGAACAGAAACAAGCAGATGTGAACTCACTGCTTTTGCTGTTGGGACTATTATGTCATATGCTACCATTGATGTTTCGTTATGCTGGAGTTGGAGAATCTGTTGCTGTTACAGCTAAAGCAACTCTTCTTCTATCAAGAGTCAGCTGCATTGTCATGCTCATTGCCTACCTCGGTTACCTAGTTTTCCAGTTGTGGACCCACCGCCAACTTTTTGACGCACAAGCTGTAAGTCTCCGTATTTATCACGAGTTTAAGTTACAAATGTAAGTCATATACTTATTTTTTCTTTTATAAGGTGCGCCTGGCTTGGGCTGTAGTGCGACGCGCAAGGCCCAAGTGGCAAACTACCTTGTCGTACCTTTCCCCTTAAAAAATTAAATAATATTGTGCGGACTAATAACCCATATATCAGATATTAAATTAATAAGAACATATACTATACTTCATCTTAGCTAAAAGGTCGAGAAAGGTATGTTGCCGTCACAACTGAAATTATTATATTGATTGTATATTTTTTTTTTCACGATTAGCAAGTAAAACGTGAATTTAATCAACTTATGTGAACGGATAGTGTCCAACTTTTTAACCATCAAGTTAAGATGACTTATAACAATGTATAACTGTTTATAATTATCTTAATGTGATAACCTGCAAATGTTGCAAAAACAATGTTACAACCGTTTAAATTATACTAATAATGTTTTTTTTTTTACATTGTTAGTATATATAAGTTAAATCCTCCTTCATTAGTTGTTGCTAGCTATTGCATGACTCGATTCATATTGAATTTGACTAAGTTATAAATTGTTATAATGATCAGGAAGAAAATGAAGATGATGACACAGTCGAAGAAGAGGAAGCAGTGCTTGGATTCTGGAGTGCATTTGCATGGTTGGTAGGAATGACTGCAGTTGTTGCTCTATTATCTGAATATGTTGTTGGTACTATTGAGGTCAGTAATTAATGAACTAATTAATAATCATTAAAGATATATATTCTTTTTAATTATGAAGTCTTGACAATTTAATTTATTTGACATTAAAATTCAACAGGCAGCATCAGATTCTTGGGGAATCTCAGTGAGCTTCATCAGTGTTATTTTGTTACCAATTGTTGGAAATGCTGCAGAACATGCTGGCGCTGTCATTTTTGCTTTCAAAAATAAATTGGTATGTCGAATTTGAATAGTGATCATATTCCTGCATTAATAATAAGCTAATAAGGGAACCTAAAAATCGATTTGGTGCATAACGCAGGACATTTCTTTGGGAGTTGCCCTAGGCTCAGCAACTCAAATTGCCATGTTTGTGGTACGTATCTCACTCCCCTATATTCCTAATTTATTTCAGAGTTTAATTTTGTGCACTAATAATGTAAAAGATTTTTTTACACTATTAGATCACCAAAACAACAAATAATTATCAATTCATAATAATTAAAACTAGTAATATGAAATATGGCAGATTACTGCTACAATATATTAAAATATACTTATACTGAAATAACTCTTTACAATGTAATATATATATTTCGCCTAACTTTTCGACTTAAATCTTCGACATATACTATTTTCCCCTCAATATAATAACTTTCTTCATTTCCAACTGTTTTGAATTAAGTAATATTACTTATCAAAGGTTTTTATATTTCAAATTTCAACCAATTAGATGATCACTATATAAAACTTGAACTATTATATGACCTAATTTATGATATCTTCTGATTTACATCATTCAGGTTCCATTAAGTGTTATTGTCGCATGGATTATTGGTGAGAGAATGGATCTTGTTTTTAGTCTTCTTGAGACTGGCTCCCTCGGTTTGGCAATAATTGTCACAGCTTTCACTTTACAGGTAATTAATTTTTGGGTCGCTATGTGATAGCCCTAAGAGCTACGTTGTTTGAACTTTTTAAAAATTTTGTCGCACACATGTCAGATTCTCTAAAAAGTAAAGCCATTTTTTAGAGGATTGATAGAGGATTGGGCTACATTTTTGAAGAGTACAAACAATTCATCATACGATAATTATATCTTCTTTAATCAAATAACAGTTAATAATGACACTTTTAATTGTACTTGCAGGATGGAACATCACATTATATCAAAGGATTAGTCCTCCTGCTCTGTTACATTGTCATTGGAACATGTTTTTTCTTCTACAACAGACCACAAAGTAAGATCTCCATCTAAATTTTCTTTTATATTATATAGAAATATCTAATCATTTCCTAAATGGATTTAAGTTATATATACTTAGTTAGATTAACCTCTACTAGCATTAATTATTACTTTTACAAGGTTATCAGTTACATAAAACTTACTATATAGAGGTTTACTTGTAATTACTTATAGTTAACTTAATTGCATAAATATATTTTACACCCTCCGTCCATAAAAATTAAACTCTTTTCAAATTATCAAGGTTTTATTCTTGGGTACAATAGATCTTTTTCATCACCTTCAGAAGATGATGCAGTAGAAAAAGTTCCAACTCTCATTTCGTTGAAAATTTCACTAATTATTTTTTGCTCTTTTTGTATAGACCAACCAAATGGTATCAACTTTGGCTCATCAACTGGTGGAATCGTAAGAGTTTGATTATTACAATTTGTATCAACAAAAGGCTGGAAACCAACAAAAACTGGATGCATATCATATTCTTTGATTGGGAATATTGGGTTTTACGGAATTATGATGAGAGTTTGATGTACTATTCTTTTTTTGTGTGTATTTAATGGGATGATTGAAGCATGATCGTTGTAAGTCTATAATATAGTTTATTATTCTGTAGTTGCTGAGGGTACGGTTTCTTATACCAGCAACTGGTTGTAAGGGTTTCGCTTTTATTTACAGCTTTCAAAAAAAAAAAAATGGAAATCTCCATTGCAGTTTTTATATATGGGATTGTCAAATCCTTTGGGAGAAAATATATGGAATATCTTTTATGTTGACTATGGTTAAGACCATGCTTTAGTTACTTAAATCTGAATCATTGATATTACTTTTAATAGTGCAATATGTGTCATCCATTCAAGTAAGAATTTGAAAAAAAATAAACACAATAGGAAATGGAGAGGACTAGTCCGGTATGGAAAAAATTATATAATGCTGAGTTTGTTGGAGAAGAATGCTAATGGCACATTTTATTGGAGCAGTTGTGACAGATGGCACACACGTCGGAAGACATGTTGCAGTCACTCCCCAGTCAATTGCTCTGTTATTTTGATTATATAGTGGAGCCTCCAGATATGGATATCACCTATGAGATCGCATACAAACATTTCGGCGAGGATGGTTTACCTTGAAAATGGTATTAACAATTATATTTAATTTTGTGGTTCTAAAAATATGTGATTTATTTCAATATTAGTTGTTAGGCAGTAAATGCTAAGTGTAAGTAAAGAGAATAAGATATGCAAACCAATGTTATCGCAAGACTAGGCCTCGAACTGGCTGGAACAGGGGGGCCTCGAGGTCCAGTTAGGGCAGTTAGTAATGAACGATTGATGAAGAAACAATGATATCGAAGGCCTCAGAGATAGCCTTTTGCGGTTAATAATTGGCAATAAATGAAGAACAATAAATGATAATAAATGAACAAACAATAGATCTCTAGAGTAATTATTGAGCACGTTTAGGCAAGAAAAGCAGAAAATGTTCTATTGTATTGAATATTCATCTGTTACAAAAAGACAAGGGTCCCCTTTATATAGGAGGGGGAATCCCAACATAGTACATGTCTAATAATGACGAGAAAATGCTATTGGTACAGCTGTATAATGGCCTAGTACGGATTTGTACTATTTCTCGCAGACTCTGTCAGTTCTAATCACGTGCCCTCGGGAGTTTCCGCCTTTCTGTGACGGTCATCGATTTTCATGCTGCATCGAGGTACGCTGTGATGAGTCTTCGATATACCCTCTCGAGGCGAGTGCTTCGGGGACGAGCCTTAGAATGTGCTTCGAGCCTATCGAGGCCGGGCTTGAAATGCCATAGAAGCCTTAAAATCAGCCTTCCCTGATTTTGACCGTATACAGATAGTCCCCGCGTTTCTTGGAATGAAAAAACAAGGAATGATTTGAATTCTTCAACTCTTCAATGCCTCCATCATTACATCAGGTATGTCATGTAAGCGATTGATGTGACAAAAAGGGATGTCCAAAAGTCACGTTCGCACGGCTCTTGAAAAGCCTCGAATTGATTACGACGGTTGGCCGTCCTTTGGCTTTCACCAGCGCGCACTACTGGCCCCTATAAATACTCCAATCCTTCACTCTTTACTTTTCATCATATCTCCAAGCTTTCAACAACTCTTCTTACTTCTTTCTTGTGTTCGTCTTTCATCCAGTTTTTCTCTTTTCCTCTGAAACCTTTCAGCAAAAATGGCAAAGACCTCTAGAACTATTCCCCAAGATGATAAAGCTTCTTCATTTTCACACTCGTCTAAGGGCAAGGCCATAATACCTCCTCGTCTTGAGGAGTTCATCCCCGGATCTTGTGAAACACCTCCGATTTCAAGGTTGACAAGCCTTCTTCGAAACCGGGGCGGTGCGAACCCATGTCACGATATATTAGCCTGATAACCGACACTGGGAAGGTGAAAGTTGGTTGTCGTTGGGGAGAGGCGGTGCAAGTGGAGATTCCTTCTTAGGAGGAAGATATAACGACACATAAAGCCGGTTTCCTTAGTGTATACACATATCCTTTTACCCTATGTCCTGTAGAACAATCCTCGCCGTCGATAGACCCTGTGATTCACGATTTCTACAGAAAAGATCGGGTGACGCTCGGCCAAATCCATCCATCATTCTGGCACATTATTTACATGATTAGGCACTTTGCAAACATGGTCGAGGGGATGACTTTTACCCTTGACCATCTGATTAGGATGTACAGCCCCGACTTTATCGAGGTGGTCTAATTAAGCTTCAACGTCGGGCCTCGAAGGTTCTCTTTGCTTGCACCGACAAATACAAGGACAGATGATGGATGAACCATTTTGTCCGAGTTAGGACCTCGGATCTAATTCCTGTTGAAAGGATGCCATTCCCCGAGGAATGGAATATGAATCGTAAGCGAATATGTTAATTAAATATTCTCTTTCCTTTGGACTATTTTCCCCTTGAACTAACTCCCTTCGATGATGCAGTTGTTGTGTGGTGCCCTAGCGCGATTAAGGATCTCTTGGGCTGGGTTCGCTAGCTCGATTCGACTTGCCCGTATGCTAAGCGCGTGTGGCGCGATCTGGCCAGGGCCCGATGAGAAGCTAAAATTCATTATGAGGTTTTTCTTCTGTTGTACGTGAGCTATTTAAAGGAGATACCCCTTGACTGTATTCTCATTTTTTGTACCTATATTTTGTGTTTGTGCAGGCCTAGGAGAGGCCTCTTTGATGAGGGAAACCCCCTCCGGGAAGGCAGATACCCCAAAACCTACCAAGGAGAAGAAGAGAAAGAGAAAATCACCGACTAAGTCCCCGAAACTGAAAAAGGCTAAAGCTCAAATGCCTAAGGTCGATTCAGCGGCCTTAACTTCGGAAGTAGTAGAGATCCCCCGAGATGGGGGTGAAGAGAAAGATGAACCCCCGCTAGCACCTGGGGGGAAGAGCAAGCATGATTGCTTCGGACCTTGCTGAGCCAATGGCTGTTGAGCTGAAGGCTTCTAAACCAGAAGTTGCTTATGTTGTCCCACCTCAGGCCAGAGGCTCTCGAGGGTGGGTCAGATGATGTCCCTGAGCCGGTCGACGGCCAAAACATTTCCCGAGCCGAGGGGCATTCGGTAGATGAGTTAGGTGAGCCCAGTTCTGAGGCCCCTCGGAGGTAAGAGAAGGCCCCGATCGAGCCAGCCGTAGTTATTGATGTGGGTGATTCTCTGCCGGGTCCAGCATTCTCTCCTAGGGAGATACTGGATGCCCATAATAGAGAGACTTCCGATGTGGGGGCGTCCCTCGGGGAGAATGACGTGTTTGAAGGATTCTTCACTGGGGTCGAAGAAAACCCCGAGCTTAACGCCTTGCTCATTTTTTAGGAAGCCGAGAAGCTCTGCAAACAGGTAATCTTTCGTCGACTATGCTCTGAGCTCCGATCCTCATCTTCTTGATCTTCTTCTTTTACACTTTCAGGCTATAGTGCTTTACAATCAGGCCTTTGCTAAGTCCCAAGCTGAGTTGACCTACTATGAGGAAGAGTGTAGGAGTCTCTCATCAGAGGCTGACGAGATCAGAGCACTTTTTTCCAAAAAGGAGGAAGAACTTCATAACCTTTGAGATCGTTTGGAGATGGTGTCTCGAGAACGGACCAATCTTGCTAAACAGGTAATACAGTCTTCGTATGTTTTTATTTTTGTGCTTGTCCTACTTTAGCATTTAACACATTTAGGTTGATTTTTGCAGCTTGAGAAGAAAGATGTCCTGATGAGGGAGGGGCTCGAAGCCAGGGATATTGAGATTCTCAAACTCAAGCAGCGTGTGGACAAGATAGCCTCCAAGAGAGATACCCTCCAAGGGAAGTTGACCTTAGTTGAACATCATCTTCAGGATGCAAGGGCGGACAGTAGTAAGCATAAGGATCTCCATGCTGAATCGGTCGTCGCGCTATCTGCAGCCAAGTCCGAAGCCAATGCGCTCATATCCTCGTACGAGAAGATGTTGCAGCTGGAAATGCTCGAGCCAAGAAGGTATCTGAAGAGGTTGAGCTTGAACTAACCCGAGCCCTGGAGCGTGCTTGATTAAGATCTCGGAGATGGGCGCTCGAGGATGTACATGCAGGGGCCATCGATTTGTCTGCTGAGATCGAGAGGGTGAAAGCCCTAGAGGAAGAATCAGCAGCTTTGCTTTCTTCCGATGATGGTTCGGCCATCGACTCGGAGGATGATGAATATGAAGGTGAAGTCCCCGAGGGGGAGGAGGTCGTTAATGTTCCGGGGGTCGAGGGCCAAGCCATTGAAGGCACAACTTCTGAGGGAGCTCCGTCCGGTCAAGTGACCCCGACGGTAGATTAGGTTTTTATTTGTTCATTTTTTGTGTAAGGGCTCCAAGCGTGAGCCTTGAAAATATGTCTTTATAAACCTTTATTATATATATAAGGATCTTTGCTTTTCGTCATTTCTTGTCTTCCTTTTGCCTTTTTGGAATAAACTTTGATGTTTGTCGATAACCAGTCCGATGTGTCGTACTTATAATATAAACCCCTTAGGTTTTCATGCTCGATGAATGATCGATAATAGTTGATCGTTCGGGGTTCGATCCTCGAGTTAAATTTTGATCGTGGGTTATCGACCCTCAAGTTTTTAACACATTGTCCCTTAGGCTTTTTAGATCGGCTCTTAGGTTCAACATATTGGCCCTTAGGCTCTTACGTATTGGCCCTTAGGCTCTTTAGATTAGCCCTTAGGCTCTTATGCATTGGCCCTTAGGCTCTTTAGGCTGGCCCTTAGGCTCTTACGCATTGGCCCTTATGCACTTTTTAGATTGGGTCGGTGCAACCTCTAATATGGCTATAGTTTTTCCCCCTTAGGTTCTTTAGGCTGGCCCTTAGGCTCTTATGCATTGGCTCTTAGGCTCTTTTAGATTGGGTCGATGCGACCTCTAATATGGCTATAGTTTTCCCTCATTTTGGCTAAAGACTTTTGAAGTTTTGATTATGTTTTGGCATGTTTTATGTTCGTCTGATCCTTCGACGGATCAAACGACAACCTCGATTGTGAGTCGATATGTGACAATAGCTGAGTACCTCGGTATGTTCGCTCGAAGGCTGAGTTTTTGAGACCTTTTCATCGAAGGCTGATTGTTTTGAAGCCTTTTTATTGTTCTGAGCTGATATTATCGAAGCTCCTTTGCTTATGCCGAGGGTAGCCTGATTAACCGGTTCTTTTCGAAGTATTTGAAGGCCTTTAGTTTTATGGCGGCAGTCAGACGTATCCGAGCCGCATTAATTCGGATGTAGCCTTTTAGTTCGACCGTAGTCTTTATGTTTGGCCGTAGCCTTTAGTCCCCGGGTGCGGTGACCTTGGCGTCTATATCGAGTGTATGCCTTTTTAGGGGTCTTACAAGTTCGAAATGTAGCCTTGGCCTTAATATTGGGGTTATGACTTTTTAAGGTCTTACATATTTGAGTATGCCTCGTTGAGGTCTTATAAGCTCAGTATTGCCTTATTGAAGTCTTATAAGTTTAAGCGCGCCTCGTTGAGGTTTTACGAGCTCGAAGTTGCCTTATTGAGGTCTTACAAATTCGAGTTTTTATGGCTTCGACAACACGAATGTTCGAGGATTTTTGGCCCTTGAGCCGTTTTGCATTAATGTAGTAAACTTCTTTGAGGCACACAACTTTTTGACAAGAAGAGAGGCTTCTTTGATTACTTGATATATGTGTAAATGTTCTTGCCTTCGGAGGCTCAATTGTTCTATATGGACACGGTTCATTCGACCGTTTGGCCTAATACAATATTTTCCTATCGAGGTCCCCTTAAGCATAACTCAATTTTTTCGAAAAGATAAACTTCGAGAGGGATTCCCCTAGTATTCGAGGCTGATTGAGAAAAAGCCTTGAATATTTGTTGAGTTCTCCTTAGGTAGCATATAGATGTTGCCTCGTTAAAAACCTCGCCAGTAAAATCCATTTGGGATAAAACTCGATCGAAGGGAAAAAGAGTGCAACATATGCTTAAAACCCAAGGTCTTCGAGTCGAAGGGTGCTTCAGTGTCTCCCATCGAACACCTGTAAGAAATTAGTATGAGACATAAAGCGAAAAGAGAGAAGGTTATACCTTAGCAATAATAACGTTTGAGCATCGATATGTTCCAATTGTTTGGAAGTTGCTCGCCTTCCATGGTGCCAAGTTTGTAGGACCCTTTTCCTACTACTCCGAGGACACGGTACGGTCCTTCCCAGCTCGGGCCTAGCTTCCCTTCATTTGGGTTTCGCGTGTTGAGGGTTGTAGACATGTGATTTTTGACCCTCCCCAAGATTTTTCATATTTTAGCACGTAAATACTTAATTTAGGCCTAATATCGCTATTTCAACTAATTTTTACTCTTTTACTTTATTTTATTACAAGAAAACGAAAATTACAAAAAATAGATTCATTAATGTTTTGTAGTCATTTTTAATCTTAAAAAATACCAAAAATAGTTTTGTTTAACGGTCAGTCTTATTTTAATAGTTATTTTACTTAAGTTGGATTAATTAATAAGTGAGATCGTATTTTTATTCTCGTTCGCGGGGAAAGAATAAAACTTAGGCTCGAGCAACCCATTTTTAGGCCTAATTTGGACCTAGCCTATAATTTCCAAGATCATAATTCCTAGGCCCATACCCCTAACCTTATCCCTATCCTATATAATAGTACCTAATGCCTAAATAGGAGGTACACCAAAAAATACAGGGAATCCTCCGTTTTCTTCAGAAAAACCACACAAATATACAAAACGGAAAAAGCAAAAAAGCTAAAGAAAAAAGGGGTCTGATAATGGCAGCCGCAATTCACGAAACCTTACCCCTGTCATCGTCTTCTCCAAATGACCTACCCCCATTTTGATTTCTTCTTCTAAAAAACATCTAGCCTCAACGGCACCTCTAACCAATGACCCCTGAATGCTAAAACACACACACACACACACAACCTTCACCATCCTCTCGCCGGAACTCACACGAACAAACACACAAAAATCACTAAAACACATACACTTCAACTAAAGGTTTTGAGTCAAGGTCGCCGAACACGCTTAAGCGTGAGATTCCAGTAAGGTTTTTCGTTCGAAATTCTGGTCTCAAGTCGATTTTGGGTCTAAGCTCTGTTATCGGATCTCTGGTGTGAGTCGTGGTTGGTCGTTGTATGAGCTTTTGGAGGCTTTGTTCACTTAAAATTATTGTTTCAGTTGAGGTTCATTCTCATTCTTTCCTTTACGATTATTAGTTGGGTACCATTTTTGTTTGATTCCGATAAGTTTGATCAATTATTTCATTTCAATCTTGAATGAACATTGAGAGCTTAGCTTAATTGTTAAATCTTGCAGAATGTGAATATTATATTTAACAAGTAAAACATTTGTTAATTGTTTAGAGATTTGATAGCACAAAAGTGATATTCTGTTTCCTTTTTGGGGTTTGTTCAGTGTTTGTCATTGAAAAGAAAAGTCATTAGTGAATTGGGTTTTGGATAATGAGTTGTGTTGATTGTTAAAATATGGGTTTTGAGTTTTGAGCTAACCATGTGGTTGAGCTTAAGGGAATTAATTTTAGCAAAGGGACATGGGCCTAATAAATAATCTGCCAGGCCCATTTCCATGATAATATGTCTGGCCCGTTTTCACATTAATAACAAAGCTTGCCTACCTTGAATTATTTTAGATTTTTCCGCAAAATCTATAATTCATGGCCCTCATTTAATTAATACTAACTCTTAGAAATCGAGGTGTGCCATTAGTTGAATTTTCCATGGCCCTCGCAAACTTAAAAGTGCGCAGTTGCTTTAGGCGAGTAATTTAAATTACTTTCCTAAACTCGGGTGTGCATTTATGTGACCCAAATCTAAATCTCAACAACGTTAGATAAAATGTGTCATGGACCGGGGGTGCATTTATGTGACGTGATTCAATGCGCGTTTTAGATGACGTTGAATCTTTCCTAAAAATAATTAAATAAAAGCGGTTATAAAGTTAAAATTGAACCATAGGTTAAAACATGTGTTAAAATCAGATAATATGCCGATTATAACAGTTGAGCGACCGTGCTAGAACCACGGAACCCGAGAATGCCTAATACCTTCTCCCGGGTTAACATGATTCCTTACCCGAATTTCTGTGTTCGTGGACTATAATACAGAGTCAATCTTTTCCACGATTTTGGGATTCGAATCGGTGACTTGGGATACCATAAAATATCCCAAGTGGCGACTCTGATTTTTTTAAATAAAATAATTCCGTTTCGATTGTCACTTTATACCCTTTTGAGGGTAGTAAAAAGGAGGTGTGACAGCTCTGGCGACTCTGCTAGGGACAACAACCCAGAATCTCTGGTTTAGGGTTCAGAATTTGAGCTTAGAATAATTGTTATAATTGGCTTTGTTTATTATCTGGTTTTATTATATGTTTGGGCCTAATGTGCTAAATGTTGCTTTTTACCGCTTTAATACTATTTGAACTGTATATAAACTGCTATGAAACCCTTCTCTTCTCATCTTCGGGGATGTGCACGCTGACGTGACTCCCTATTCTGTTATTGTCATACCTTGAAATAAGAAAGAGGCTTGGACAAGTTACAAAGCCGGATGACCTTTTGGTTCCCGGTACGTAGCCCCCTCCTCGGCTCGAGTTGTCCGCTCGAGTGAACAGGTCTAGAACAATACACCCAGGTTTTAAACCTAGAATAACTCAGCCTCATGCCAGATCCCTAGTAGGAACGCTTGTTTGCATCATGTGCATTTGACTTTGGGGACTCAACACAAGGGTTGGGTCCGTCTAGGACAGGTGTACCCAAAAATCAAAAGACCATCTTGATGCATCTTACGTGCTACTTGCGTATCTGTCTGTTTCGGCTTGCATGTTGACTGGCTTCTAGAATAGGGAAAGAAAATGAAAAAAAAAGAAAAAAAGAAAATCAAAAAAGAGGAGAAAGAAGAAAAAAGAAACAAAAAGTGAGAGGTAGGTATTTAGAAAATTCTGAAAATCTGCCAAAATTCTGGAAAAAAAAAGTCATTTCAAAACGAGCCAAAATTTTCAAGTGTCATGTTTTCCAGTTTCGTCAAAACTGGGCGAACTACGCGGGTCTGATTCTCACCGGATGTGAGATACGTAGGCAAACCTCATCGGTTCCGGCCCATAATTTTCAAAAAAAAAAATTCCTTTACTTCCTCTCTAGAAAAGTCTTCTTTTTTGAGACCCCAATTTTCAAAAAATCCAAAAATATTTTTCATTACTTGCTTTTTTAGAAAGCCTTTCTTTTAGACCCTAATTGGTTTTTTTAAAAAAATATACAAAAATATTTTCTTTTAATTTCTTCCAAAAATCCAAAAATATTTTTCATTCTTCTTTCAAAATTTGAAAAGAAAATTCAAGGTTCAAAAATATTTTCTTTTTCTTTAGAAGCATTTCTTTCATAAATTCATAATAAAATTCCAAAAATATTTTCTTTCTTCTTTAGAAGTTTATCTTTCGAAATTCCAGAAAAAAAATCAAAAAAAATCTTTCTTCTATAGAAGTCTTTCTTTGCAAAAATGCTGAAGAAAAATCAAAATCCAAAAATATTTCCTTTCTTCTTTATAAGTCTTTCTTTCGAAAAAATAAAATAAAAAAATTCAAAAAAAGCTAGTTTATTTACTTTATTCATGATCTTCCCGAACTACGCATGATCTTATTCATGTTCCCACATGATACGTAGGAAACCCACATCAGGTTCGATCACCATTAAAAAGAAATGAAAAAAATGAAGAAATGAAAAAATATTGATAATAATAAGGACCGACTGAGTCCATTCTAAAACGTTTTGTTTTGAATTGTGAAGAAAGTTGAGGTGGTCGGTTTATGGTAAGCTGGAAACACAAGATCCAAGGAAAAATGATAACTGACATAGAAACTGTTACAAGTGATCAAGAGACTCAGGGTTAGAGGGTTCAACAAGAGTCTACTGTGTTTGAGAAAAATAGAATACTGAAACAACAAATGACCGAAATGTGTCAAGCATGGGCCAGTGGTCAAGGACAGCCTCGTCATGAGTCACAATTTGCTATACAGCAAGAGCAGTACCACTCTCCTGAGGACCGCTCGTACTCGTTTGATCTTCCTGCAAACATTGAGAAGCCTGCCCAAAAGATGGTACAGGAAGAAATGACTCAAAGAGTGAAAAGCTTAGAAAAACAGTTGAAAAACATGCAAGGGTTGGCAGGTCAAAAGAGTGTTGCCTTCAAAGATCTATGTATGTTCCCCGATGTCCACTTGCCGCCTGGTTTCAAGACTCCCAAATTTGAAAAGTATGATGGACATAGAGATCCCATAGCCCACCTGAAAAGGTATTGCAATCAACTGAGAGGTGCGGGAAGAAATGAAGAATTGTTGATGGCTTATTTTGGGGAAAGCCTTACGGGAGCAGCCTCCGAATGGTTTATGGATCAAGACATGTCTCGCTAGTATTTCTGGGATGACATGGCATAGGCCTTTGTCAAACAGTTCCAATACAACATTGACATTGCCCCAGACCACAATTCCCTTTCAAACTTGAAGAAGAAATCAACTGAAAGTTTCAGGGAATATGCCATTAAATGGAGAGAACAAGCGGCCAGAGTTAAGACACCCATGGATGAGGACGAGTTAATAACTGTCTTCCTTCAGGCTCAAGAGCCAGATTATTTTCAAAAAATGATGTCCGCAGTGGGTAAATCCTTCTCGGAAGCAATCAAAATGGGGGAAATGATTGATAATGGTCTTAAGATAGGCAAAATTATAAGTCAAGCAATTCTCAAAGCCGCAACTCAGGCTGTCCCGATTGAATCTGATAATTTTAGTGACACGAATGAGAAGCACGAAGAAATCATGATGACATCAGTGTCGAGAAGAGGTCCTAGGAGAGCATCTCGAAGGTATGAGCAACCTCATCAGGTTTCCCATGATTCCCATGAATACTATTAACCACTTCAGAACCCTCAATACTCTGTTGCTGCACCTCAGTATGTTGCCCGGCCACCAAGACACCCCATAAGGCAAGCTCCAGCACCGCAAAATCTCCACCAGCCTCCACAAAATTTTCAAATGCCCTATAACCCACATCCAAGATAGGGGTATAGAAGGGAACAAAGGCTGAAAGATAATTTTACACCAATAGGAGAGTCCTATGCAAGTTTGTTTGAGAAATTAAAGCAGTATGACATGATTGCACCTATTCCTCCAAATCATGTGGACCCCCATGCAAGAAGCTTTGACCCTTCTAAAAGGTGTGAATACCATTTGAATGCTCAGGGGCACAATATTGAAAGCTATCGGAATTTGAAAAGAGAAATAGAAAAGATGATCCAGGAAAACCTCATTGTGATCCAAGATAGTGACACCCAAAATATCGCGCAGAACCTTTTACCTGCACATCATGATGCACACTTTGTGGGGATGATGCCTGGTGACATGGAGTATGAGAATCCTCTTGGGAACTTACTAACTGAAGTTAATGATGTTGAAATTGGAGAAGGCTCTGCTGATTCTGATGAGCAAATTTATGGCTAAATGTCAAGCCTAGCAATTGAAACGTCATTCCCTCATCACTAGGAAGGAATCTTGGTAGCTTGTTTTGATGTTTTTTCTATTATCTGGGTTATTTCAGGGTTGTGATCCAGATTTTATTTGTTTTATTGAGTCAAACCCTTATATCCCTCCATTCTGTTTGAGTGAGTCTTGTCTGTCTGTTCTGTTGCTATTTTCATTATTCGGGTTATTTAGGGTTGTAACTCATATTTTGGGTTGCTTGTTTAGTTTTAAAACCCTTTCATCCATTACTCAATGAAATACAATTTGTCCTTTTGTGTTATTCCATGCTTAGTTCTTTTACCGCTAGTTTTAATGACATGACATGCATGCGGAATTTTTGGCCAGATCTTAGAAAATTGATTTAAGTTCGAATTGGACAACTAAGGAAAAGGCATTTTTGAGGATGAATAAAGAGTCGAAATACTTTGGAATTAAGGTCGAGTAAAATTCACCTTCAAATCATTGTGAAGATCGGGCTTGAGGATGTTTTATCAATTGAAGTTTGTTGGAAATTTTGACATTAAGGGATGGAAAGTGTCTTGTGGCCACGACACACCAAGAGGACATACATGTTCGTCAATGTTGTGATCGCGAAAGATACTATGTTTGGAATTTTCGAGGCTGGGAGGCCCTCTTTCTTCTATGCAAACACTTTATATCATTCTCTACCTCTTTTGAGCCTGTGTTATTTTCTTTGACTACCCTTTTTTGGAATCAAATTTAGAGTCAAGAGTCAAAAAGAATATACAAAAAAAAAGAGAAAGATAGAGAGTATATGTCCCAAGAGTACAAACTGGGACAATTCTTAGGAAGTTCAAGTGAAAAAAAAGATGATGAAGAAGAAAAGAACTGGCACAGGTCCATACCCTCAAAAAATAGAAGCTGGGGCAACGTGTTTTGAAAAGAAAAAAAAAGAAAAAAAGGGAGAAAAAAACAGAAAGAATGATGAAAATTATAGTTAGGTCAGATGTTTGAACTACATTCGACCTGATTCCTTAAAAAAAGGATACGTAGGCAGCCTCACGGTTCGGTCCAACCATAAGAATTTAAAAGAAAAAAAATTCAAAAAAAAATCCCCAATAGCTGAAACTGGGGCAAAGATTTTATTTCATTTTTAAAAGAGTCGATTCCAAAAGTTGTAAGTATACAACCCCGTCATCTTTAGTCTGTTTTGAGCCTCATGTCGGCCTTTCGTCCAACCCTATCCAAAAACCTTCCAAATAAAGACCTCCCGATATGCCTTCAAGAATGCCAAGAGAAGCATGCAATGAGCAGCGGTTATCACAGAACATATAACACTGTCAAATTACTCACAAAAGTAAGAAAAGAAAAAGAAAAAGAAAAAGAAAAATGAGAGAGTTTTACTAGTGAAAACCCTCACGGGCACAGTAAGGCGACGGTAAGTAGAGATGAATAAATGAGAGAGGCTTGTTGGTGAAAATTCCTCGGGGCACCATTAGTCGAAAGTGAGTCATGAAGCTGATGCAAAGGATTGGCACAGATAGGCCCGACTTCAAAGATCATAAGAATGGTAAAAGGGAAGATTGGATTTGTTTGATAGATCAGGCCGTTGAGTCCAAAATGCATGTCATGATCATTAAGGCTAGTTATTGAAAAAACGAAAAAATTCTTCCTTCTGTCCTTCCGACAGGGGCATTTCTTGTTAATACTTTTTTCTTTGCACCATTTTGTCCTCCACTCTGAGTCAGTCTTTGTCAAAACAAACAAGAAAAGATTTTAAAACTGCTACCAGCTTTTCAGTTGCACAAAGTGAATTTGGGCAGCACACTTAGTTGTTACTGTCAACATGCCTTGAGGATTCATGCAAAGGCTCCCCCTAAAGACTCTTGTCAGCCTATTTGACAAAAGCAAAGATAACTGGTGATTCTCTATGACAGACAAATTGCTCTAAAGAAGGAAGTCATTCAAGATATCGGAAAAGGTCACCTAAGCAAAGATCTCCAATTGGGATAAGGCTGTTTGAGCTGCAAATACAAATGGTACTGGTGTGAAACAATCAAAGTTGGTGCAGAACAAAAGTGTTTTGAGACCGACTCAAGTTGATTGAGAAAAATCCAAGCTACCCAAAACTCAAGGCCACAAACCGACCACCATTTTCAAAACTGACCAATTTTTCTTTGTGTGAAATAGGAACAAAGAAGTGCAAGGAAAGTGGTTCAAAAAAAAGAAAAAAAAGAAGAAAAAGAAAAGAAAAAAAAACAAAAAAAGAGAAGGAAAAGAAAAAAAGAGAAGAGACTACAAAGGGAAGTTTCTCAAATCTTTGCATTTGTTTGTCTTACTATTGTGCATAAAATCTTGCCATTAATCTTTACATTTTTCCTCCTAGGATAAAAAGTCCTAGTCTGATGAATTTTCTCCTAGGATAAATGTCTTAGTCTGATGAATATTTCTCCTAAGATAGAAAACCTAGTGTGATGAACTTTCTCCTAGGATAAACATTTTAGTCGGATGAATCTTTCTCCAAAGATACAAAAAATAAATGGCTTAGTCTGATGAACCTTTCACCTAAGATAGAAAACTTAGTCTGATGAACTTTCTCCTAGGATAAACTTCTTAGTCTGATGAATTTTTCTCCTAAGATAGAAGACCTAATCTGATGAACTTTCTGCTATGATATAAATCTTAGTCTGATGAATCTTTCTCCCAAGATAACAAAAAAGGGAACCTAGCCTGATGAACTTTCTCTTCGGATCAAAATCTTAGTCTGATTAATTTTTCTCCTAAGATAGAATACCTAGTCTGATGAACTTTCTCCTACGATCACAATTTTAGTATGATGAATTTTTCTCCTAAGATAGAGGACCTAGTCTGATAAACATTCTCCTAGGATCAAAATCTTAGTCTGATGAATTTTTCTCCTAAGATAGAAGACATAGTCTGATGAACGTTCTCCTAGGGTCAAAATCTTAGTCTGATGAATTTTTCTCCTAAGATAGAAGACCTGGTCTGATGAACTTTCTCTTAGGATAGAAATCTTAGTCTGTTGAATCTTTCTCCTAAGATACTAAAAAAAGTGACCTAGTCTGATGAATTTTCTCCTAGGATCAAAATCTTAATCTGATGAATCTTTCTCCTAAGATAATAAATTAGAAAACCTAGTCTGATGAACTTTCTCCTAGGATAGATGTCTTAGTCTGATGAATTTTTCTCCTAAGATAGAAAACCTAGTCTGATGAATTTTCTTCTAGGATCAAAATATTAGTCTGATAAATCTTTTTCCTAAGATAGAAGATCTAGTCTGATGAACTTTCTCCTAGGAAAGAAATCTTAGTCTGATGAACCTTTCTCCTAAGATACCAAAAAAGAAGTAGAAAAGTGACCTAGTCTGATGAACTTTCTCCTAGGATCAAAATCTTAGTCTAATGAATCTTTCTCCTAAGATAGAAAACCTAGTCCGATGAATTTTCTCCTAGGATAATAATTTATAAAAAAGGAAGTCTAGATTTGAAAAAAAAGTGGTCAATTTTTTGTTTTCTTAAGATTATCAATGTTTAGTTTTTCTGAAATCAGGGGGGCCCCACCTGGAGAATAGGGTCAGTTTTTACTTTAGTCAATCTTAGTTTATAGTTTTTCGCAAGCTCAATCACGTTTAGGAGACACACATCCTAGTCGAGTCATTAATTTTACTCTCATCATGGCATCCTTCGTCAGCAGCGCAGGTGATTTATAGTTTTGTTAACACTCACAGATGTTCCCAATATCTAACTGGGGCAGAAATTTTTCTCTGTTTGTTTATTTTGTTAAAATCAGGAGCCCAGCTGAAGAACAAAGCAATTCAAGTGTTGGTAATCAGGAGCCCACCTGAAGAACAAAGCAATTCAAGTGTCAGTAATCAGGAGCCCACCTGAAGAACAAAGCAATTCAAGTGTCGATAATTAGGAGCCCACCTGAAGAACAAAGCAACTCAATTGTCGGTAATCAGGAGCCCACCTAAAGAACAAAGCAGCAATTCAAGTGTTGGTAATTAGGAGCCCACCTGAAGAACAAAGCAGCAAGAGGGAATTCAATTCAGAATGCAATTCAGGTCAGCAACAAAAGAAGCTCGCGTCAACAATGCGAGTCAGCAGTCCGAGATGATCAACAGAAGTTAGTCACAATCCAGAATAAAAAGACAAAAAAAAACAAAAAAAAGAAGGCAAGAAGTGAATCCAAATGCAGAAGTTAATGAAAGACATGAGCTGTTCAAGACAGAGCTGAGGTCACAAGCTCTGCATGTCCCGTCTTGGTTTGAAAAACTGAAGAAGAATGAACCAACACCTGCAGCTAACAAGCATCAAGATTCAGATCAGGGTCCGCATGAAGGACCAACCAAGACTCAAGATCAAGCTTCAGAAGACTCATAGATAGGAATCTTGTAACTCGTAGTTGATAGGCTTAGTTAGTCTTTTTATTTTTGATTTTGATGTAATAACGGGACCGCGGACTAGAACCTCGATGGCACCTCGCTCGGCTCTCAACCTCGGTACTCCACTACCTCATTCACTTCTGAACTATACGTGACCTGATTCCTTTATAGCCAAGGATATGTAGGTAGCTCAGATACCACGGCTCAGTCATATTCCCTTTTCTCTTAGTTTTGGTCTCCTTAAATAGAGGGTCAAAAAACCTGTCTAGCCGTTCTTTGTCCGAAAACTCTTCGCGTTTCCAGTCAAAGAGGGGCAGCTGTAGACATGTGATTTTTGACCCTCCCCAAGATTTTTCATATTTTAGCACGTAAATACTTAATTTAGGCCTAATATCGCTATTTCAACTAATTTTTACTCTTTTACTTTATTTTATTACAAGAAAACGAAAATTACAAAAAATAGTTTCATTAATATTTTGTAGTCATTTTTAATCTTAAAAAATACCAAAAATAATTTTGTTTAACGGTCAGTCTTATTTTAATAATTATTTTACTTAAGTAGGATTAATTAATAAATGAGATCGTATTTTTAGTCTCGTTCGCGGGAAAGAATAAAACTTAGGCTAGAGCAACCCATTTTTAGGCCTAATTTTGGACCTAGCCTATAATATCCAAGCCCATAATTCCTAGGCCCATACCCCTAACTTAATCCCTACCCTATATAATAGTACCTAATGCCTAAATATGAGGTACGCCAAAAAATCCAGGGAATCCACCGTTTTCTTCAGAAAAACCACACAAATATACGAAACGGAAAAAGCAAAAAAGCTAAAGAAAAAAGGGGTCTGATAATGGCTGCCGCAATTCACGAAACCTTACCCCTTTCATCGTCTTCTCCAAACGACCTACCCCCATTTTGATTTATTCTTCTAAAAAACATCTAGCCTCAACGACACCTCTAACCAATGACCCCTGAATGCTAAAGCGCACACACACACACACACAACCTTCACCATCCTCTCGCCGGAACTCACACGAACAGACACACAAAACATCACTAAAAGACATACACTTCAACTAAAGGTTTTGAGTCAAGGTCGCCGAACACGCTTATGCGTGAGATTCCAGTAAGGTTTTTCGTTCGAAATTCTAGTCTCAAGTCGATTTTGGGTCTAAGCTTTGTTATCGGATCTCTGGTGTGAGTCGTGGTTGGTCGTTGTATGAGTTTTTAGAGGCTTTGTTCACTGGAAATTATTGTTTCAGTTGAGGTTCATTCTCATTCTTTCCTTTACGATTATTAGTTGGGTACCATTTTTGTTTGATTCCGATAAGTTTGATCAATTATTTCATTTCAATCTTGAATGAACATTGAGAGCTTAGCTTAATTGTTAAATCTTGCATAATGTGAATATTATATTTAACAAGTAAAACATTTGTTAATTTGTTTAGAGATCTGATAGCACAAAAGTGATATTCTGTTTCCTTTTTTGGGTTTGTTCAGTGTTTGTCATTGAAAAGAAAAGCCATTAGTGAATTGGGTTTTGGATAATGAGTTGTGTTGATTGTTAAAATATGGGTTTTGAGTTTTGAGCTGACCATGTGGTTGAGCTTAAGGGAATTAATTTTAGCAAAGGGACATGGGCCTAATAAATAATCTGCCAGGCCCATTTCCATGATAATATGTCTGGCCCGTTTTCACGTTAATAACAAAGCTAGCCTACCTTGAATTATTTTAGGTTTTTCCACAAAATCTATAACTCATGTCCCTCATTTAATTAATACTAACTCTTAGAAATCGAGGTGTGCCATTCGTTGAATTTTCCATGGCCCTCGCAAACTTGAAAGTGCGCAGTTGCTTTAGGCGCATAATTTAAATTACTTTACTAAACTCGGGTGTGAATTTATATGAACCAAATCCAAATCTCAACAACGTTAGATAAAATGTGTCGTGGACCGCGGATGCATTTATGTGACGTGGTTCAAGACGCGTTTTAGATGACGTTGAATCTTTCCTAAAAATAATTAATTAAAAGCGGTTATAAAGTTAAAATTGAACCATAGGTTAAAACATGTGTTAAAATCAGTAATATGCCGATTATAACAGTTGAGCGACCGTGCTAGAACCACGGAACCCGAGAATGCCTAATACCTTATCCCGGGTTAACAGAATTCCTTACCCGAATTTTTGTGTGCGTGGACTGTAATATAGAGTCAATCTTTTCCTCGATTCGGGATTTGAACCGGTGACTTAGGATACCATAAAATTATCTCAAGTGGTGACTCTGATTTTTTTAAATAAAATAATTTTGTTTTGATTGTCACTTTAAGTTGGAAAAAAACTCCCTTATACCCTTTTGAGGGTAGTAAAAAGGAGGTGTGACAGCTCTGGCGACTCTGTTGGGGACAAGAGCCCAGAATCTCTAGTTTAGGGTTCAGAATTCGAGCTTAGAATAATTGTTATAATTGGCTTTGTTTATTATCTGGTTTTATTACATGTTTGGGCCTAATGTGCTAAAAGCTGCTTTTTACCGCTTTGATACTATTTAAACTGTATATAAACTGCTATGAAACCCTTCTCTTCTCAGCTTCGGAGATGTGCACGCTGGCGTGACTCCCTATTCTGTTAATGTCATACCTTGAAATAAGAAAGAGGCTCGGACAAGTTACAAAGCCGGATGGCCTTTTGGTTCCCGATACGTAGCCCCCTCCTCGGCTCGGGTTGTCCGCTCGGGTGCACAGGTCTAGAACAATACACCCAGGTTTTAAACCTAGAATAACTCAGCCTCATGCCGGATCCCTAGTAGGAACGCTTGTTTACATCATGTGCATTTGACTTTGGGGACTTAACACAAGGGTTGGGTCCGTCTAGGACAGGTTTACCCAAAAATCAAAAGACCATCTTGATGCATCTTACGTGCTACTTGCGTATCTGTCTATTTCGGCTTGAATGTTGACTGGCTTTTAGAATAGGGAAAGAAAATGAAAAAAAAGAAAATCAAAAAAGAGGAGAAAGAAGAAAAAAGAAACAAAAAGTGAGAGGTAGGTATTTAGAAAATTCTGAAAATCTGCCAAAATTCTGGAAAAAAAAAAGTCATTTCAAAACGAGCCAAAATTTTCAAGTATCATATTTTCCTGTTCCGTCAAAACTGGACGAACTACGCGGGTATGATTCTCACCGAATGTGAGATACGTAGGCAAACCTCATCGGTTCCGGCCCATAATTTTTAAAAAATCCAAAAATATTTTCCTTTACTTCCTCTCTAGAAAAGTCTTTTTTTAGACCCCAATTTTTAAAAAATCAAAAAATATTTTTCATTACTTGCTTCTTTAGAAAGTCTTTCTTTTAGACCCTAATAGTTTTTTTTAAAAAAATATACAAAAATATTTTCTTTTAATTTCTTCCAAAAATCCAAAAATATTTTTCATTCTTCTTTCAAAATTTGAAAAGAAAATTCAAGGTTCAAAAATATTTTCTTTTTCTTTAGAAGCATTTCTTTCATAAATTCAAAATAAAATTCCAAAAGATTTTCTTTCTTCTTTAGAAGTTTTTCTTTCGAAATTCAAGAAAAAAAATTCAAAAAAAAAATCTTTCTTCTTTAGAAGTCTTTCTTTGCAAAAATACTTAAGAAAAATAAAAATCCAAAAATATTCCCTTTCTTCTTTCCAAGTCTTTCTTTCTAAAAAATAAAAAATAAAATAAAAAAAAAGCTTGTTTATTTACTTTATTCATGATCTTCCTGAACTACGCAAGATTTGATTCATGTTCCCACATGATACGTAGGAAACCCACATTAGGTTCGATCACCATTAAAAAGAAATAAAAAAAATGAAAAAATGAAAAAATATTGATAATAATAAGGACCGACTGAGTCCATTCTAACACGTTTTGTTTTGAATTGTGAAGAAAGTTGAGATGGTCGGTTTGTGGTAAGCTGGAAACACAAGATCCAAGGAAAAATGATAACTGACATCGAAGCTATTACAAGTGATCAAGAGACTCAGGGTCAGAGGGTTCAACAAGAGTCTACTGTGTTTGAGAAAAATAGAATACTGAAACAGCAAATGACCGAAATGTGTCAAGCATGGGCCAGTGGTCAAGTACAGCCTCGTCATAAGTCACAATGTGCTACACAGCAAGAGCAGTACCACTCTCCTGAGGATCACTCGTACTCGTTTGATCTTCCTAGAAACATTGAGAAGCCTACCCAAAAGATGGTACAGGAAGAAATGACTCAAAGAGTGAAAATCTTAGAACAACAGTTGAAAAACATGCAAGGGTTGGCAGGTCAAAAGAGTGTTGCCTTCAAAGATCTATGTATGTTCCCCAATGTCCACTTGCCGCCTGGTTTCAAGACTCCCAAATTTGAAAAGTATGATGGACATAGAGATCCCATAGCCCACCTAAAAAGGTATTGCAATCAACTGAGAGGTGCGGAAAGAAATGAAGAATTGTTGATGACTTATTTAGGGAAAGCCTTACGGGAGTAGCCTCCGAATGGTTTATGGATCAAGACACGTCTCGCTAGTATGTCTGGGATGACATGGCATAGGACTTTGTCAAACAGTTCCAATACAACATTGACATTGCCCCATACCACAATTCCCTTTCAAACTTGAAGAAGAAATCAACTGAAAGTTTCAGGGAATATGCCATTAAATGGAGAGAGCAAGCGGCCAGAGTTAAGCCACCCAGGGATGAGCACGAGTTAATAACTGTCTTCCTTCAGGATCAAGAGCCAGATTATTTTCAAAACATGATGTCCGTAGTGGGTAAATCCTTCTCGGAAGCAATAAAAATGGGGGAAATGATTGATAATGGTCTTAAGACAGGAAAAATTATAAGTCAAGCAATTCTCAAAGCCGCAACTCAGGCTGTCCCGATTGAATCCGATAATTTTAGTGACACGAATGAGAAGCATGAAGAAATCATGATGACATCAGTGTCGAGATGAGGTCCTAGGAGAGCATCTCGAAGGTATGAGCAACCTCATCAGGTTTCCCATGATTCCCATGAATACTATTATCCACTTCAGAACCCTCAATACTCTATTGCTGCACCTCAGTATGTTGCCCGACCACCAAACACCCCACAAGGCGAGCACCAGCACCGCAAAATCTCCACCAGCCTCCACAAAATTTTCAAATGCCCTATAACCCACATCCAAGCCAGGGTTATAAAAGGGAACAAAGGCTGAAAGATAATTTTACACCAATGGGAGAGTCTTATTTAAGTTTGTTTGAGAAATTAAAGCAGTATGACATGATTGCACCTATTCCTCCAAATCATGTGGACCCCCGTGCAAGAATCTTTGACCCTTCTAAAAGGTGTGAATATCATTCCAATGCCCAGGGGCACAATGTTGAAAGCTATCGGAATTTGAAAAGAGAAATTGAAAAGATGATCCAGGAAAACCTGATTATGATCCAAGACAGTGACACCCAGAATATCGCGCAGTATCCTTTACCTGCACATCATGATGCACACTTTGTGGGGATGATGCCTGGTGACATGGAGTATGAGAATCCTCTTGGGAACTTGCTAACTGAAGTTAATGATGTTGAAATTGGAGAAGGCTCTGTTGATTCTGATGAGCAAATTTATGGCTAAATGTCAAGCCTAGCAATTGAAAAGTCATTCTCTCATCACTAGGAAGGAATCTTGGTAGCTTGTTTTGATGTTTTTTCTATTATCTGGGTTATTTCAGGGTTGTAATCCAGATTTTATTTGTTTTATTGAGTCAAACCTTCTATCCCTCCATTCTGTTTGAGTGAGTCTTGTCTGTCTGTTCTGTTGCTATTTCTATTATTCGGGTTATTTTAGGGTTGTAACTCATATTTTGGGTTGCTTGTTTAGTTGTAAAACCCTTTCATCCATTACTCAATGAAATACAGTTTGTCCTTTTGTGTCATTCCATGCTTAGTTCTTTTCCCGCTAGTTTTAATGACATGACATGCATGCGGAATTTTTGGCCAGATCTTAGAAAATTGATTTAAGTTCGAATTGCACAACTGAGGAAAAGGCATTTTTGAGGATGAATAAAGAGTCGAAATACTTTGGAATTAAGGTCGAGTAAAATTCACCTTCAAAACTTTGTGAAGATCGGGCTTGAGGATGTTTTATCAATTGAAGTTTGTTAGAAATTTTGACATTAAGGGATGGAAAGTGTCTTGTGGCCACGACACACCAAGAGGACAGCCATGTTCGTCAATGATGTGATCGCGAAAGATACTATGTTTGGCATTTTCGAGGCTGGGAGGCCTTCTTTTTGCTATGCAAACACTTTATATCATTCTCTACCTCTTTTGAGCCTGTGTTATTTTCTTTGACTACCCTTTTTGGAATCAAATTTAGAGTCAAGAGTCAAAAAAATATACAAAAAAAAAAAAAGAAAAAGAAAAAGAAAAAAAAGAGAGAAAGAGAGAGAGTATGTCCCAAGAGTACAAACTGGGACAATTCTTAGGAAGTTCAAGTGAAAAAAAGATAATGCAGAAGAAAAGAACTGGCAAAGGTCCATGCCCTCAAAAAATAGAAGTTGGGGCAACTTGTTTTGAAAACAAAAAAAAAGAAAAAAAAGGAGAAAAAAAACAAAAAGAATGATGAAAATTATAGTTAGGCCAGATGTTTGAACTACGTTCGACCTGATTCCTCAAAAAAAGGATACGTAGGCAGCCTCACGATTTGGTCCAACCAAATAAGAATTTAAAAGAAAAAAAATTCAAAAAAAAATCCCCAATAGCTGAAACTGGGGCAAAGATTTTATTTCATTTTTAAAAGAGTCGATTCCAAAAGTTGTAAGTATACAACCCCGTCATCTTTAGTCTGTTTTGAGCCTCATGTCGGCCTTTCGTCCAACACTTATCCAAAAACCTTCCAAATAAAGACCTCCCGATATGCCTTCAAAAATGCCAAGAGAAGCATGCAATGAGCAGCGGTTGTCACACAACATATAACACTGTCAAGTTACTCACAAAAAGTAAGAAAAGAAAAAGAAAAAGAAAAAGAAAAAGAAAAAGAAAAATGAGAAAGTCTTACTAGTGAAAACCCTCACGGGCACAGTAAGGCGACGGTAAGTAGAGATGAATAAATGAGAGAGGCTTGTTGGTGAAAATCCTCGGGGCACCATTAGTCGAAAGTGAGTCATGAAGTTGATGCAAAGGATTGGCACGGAGAGGCCCGACTTCAAAGATCATAAGAATGGTAAAAGGGAAGATTGGACTAGTTTGATAGATCAGGCCGTTGAGTCCAAAATGCATGTCATGATCATTAAGGCTAGTTATTTAAAAAAAGATAAAAAATTCTTCCTTCTGTCCTTCCGACAGGGGAATTTCTTGTTAATACTTGTTTCTTTGCACCATTGTGTCCTCCACTCTGAGTCAGTCTTTGTCAAAACAAACAAGAAAAGATTTCAATACTACTACCAGCTTTTCAGTTGCACAAAGTGAATTTGGCCAACACACTCAGTTGTTACTGTCAACATGCCTTGAGGATTCATGCAAAGGCTCCCCCTAAAGACTCTTGTCAGCCTACTTGACACAAGCAAAGATAACTGGTTATTCTCTATGACAGACAAATTGCTCAAAAGCAGAAAGTCATTCAAGATATCGGAAAAGGTCACCTAAGCAAAGATCTCCAATTGGGATAAGGTTGTTTGAGCTGCAAATACAAATGGTACTGGTGTGAAACAATTAGAGTTGGTGCAGAACAAAAGTCTTTTGAGACCGACTCAAGTTGATTGAGAAGAAGCCAAGCTACCCAAAACTCAAGGCCACAAACCGACCACCATTTTCAAAACTGACCAATTTTTCTTTGTGTGAAATAGGAACAAAGAAGTGCAAGGAAAGTGGTTCAAAAAAAAGGTTAAAAAAGAAGAAAAAGAAAAGAAAAAAAACAAAAAAAGAGAAGGAAAAGAAAAGAAGAGAAGAGACTACAAAGGGAAGTTTCTCAAATCTTTGCCTTTGTTTGTCTTGCTATTGTGCATAAAATCTTGCCATTGATCTTTACATTTTTCCTCCTAGGATAAAAAGTCCTAGTCTGATGAATTTTCTCCTAGGATAAATGTCTTAGTCCGATGAATCTTTCTCCTAAGATAGAAAACCTGGTCTGATGAACTTTCTCCTAGGATAAACATCTTAGTCTGATGAATCTTTCTCCAAAGATACAAAAAATAAATGACTTAGTCTGATGAACTTTCTCCTAGGATAAACATCTTAGTCTGATGAATCTTTCTCCTAAGATACAAAAAAAAATCTTAGTCTGATGAATTTTTCTCCTAAGATAAAAGACCTAATCTGATGAACTTTCTGCTATGATATAAATCTTAGTCTGATGAATCTTTCTCCCAAGATAACAAAAAAGGGAACCTAGGCTGATGAACTTTCTCCTCGGATCGAAATCTTAGTCTGATGAATTTTTCTCATAAGATAGAAAACCTAGTCTGATGAACTTTCTCCTACGATCACAATCTTAGTCTGATGAATTTTTCTCCTAAGATAGAGGACCTAGTCTGATGAACTTTCTCCTCGGGTCAAAATCTTAGTCTGATGAATTTTTCTCCTAAGATAGAAAACCTGGTCTGATGAACTTTCTCCTAGGATAGAAATCTTAGTCTGATGAATCTTTCTCCTAAGATACCATAAAAAAGTGACCTAGTCTGATGAATTTTCTCCTAGGATCAAAATCTTAATCTGATGAATCTTTCTCCTAAGATAATAAATTAGAAAACCTAGTCTGATGAACTTTCTCCTAGGATAGATGTCTTAGTCTGATGAATTTTTCTCCTAAGATAGAAAACCTAGTCTGATGAATTTTCTCCTAGGATCAAAATATTAGTCTGATGAATATTTCTCCTAAGATAGAATATCTAGTCTGATGAACTTTCTCCTAGGAAAGAAATCTTAGTCTGATGAACCTTTTTCCTAAAACACCAAAAAAGAAGTATAAAAGAGACCTAGTGTGATGAACTTTCTCCTAGGATCAAAATATTAGTCTAATGAATCTTTCTCCTAAGATAAAAAACCTAGTCCAATGAATTTTCTCCTAGGATAATAATTTTAAAAAAAAGGAAGTCTGGATTTGAAAAAAAAGGGGTCAATTTTTTAGTTTTCTTAAGATTATCAATGTTTAATTTTTTTGAAATCAGGGAGGCCCGCCTGGAGAATAAGGTCAGTTTTTACTTTAGTCAAGCTTAGTTTATAGTTTTCCGCAAACTCAATCACGTTTAGGAGACACACATCCTAGTCGAGTCATTAATTTTACTCTCATCATGACATCCTTCATCAGCAGCGCAGGTGATTTATAGTTTTGTTAACACTCACAGATGTTCCCAATATCTAACTGGGGCAGAAAATTTTCTCTGTTTGTCTGTTTTGTTGAAATCAAGATCCCAGCTGAAGAACAAAGCAATTCAAGTGTTGGTAATCAGGAGCCCACCTGAAAAACAAAGCAATTCAAGTGTCGGTAATCAGGAGCCCACCTGGAAAATAAAGCAATTCAAGTGTCGGTAATTAGGAGCCCACCTGAAGAACAAAGCAACTCAAGTGTCGGTAATTAGGAGCCCACCTAAAGAACAAAGCAGCAGTTCAAGTGTTGGTAATCAGGAGCCCACCTGAAGAACAAAGCAGCAATTCAAGTGTTCGTAATCAGGCGCCCACCTGAAAAAAAAATAAAAAAAAAATAAAAAAGAGGGAATTCAATTCAGAATGCAATTCAGGTTAGCAACAAAAGAAGCTCGCGTCAACAATGCGAGTCAGCAGTCCGAGATGATCAACAAAAGTTAGTCACAATCCAGAATAAAAAGACAAAAAAAACAAAACAAAAAAAGCAAGAAGTGAATCCAAATGCAGAAGTTAATGAAAGACGTGAGCTGCTCAAGACAGAGCTGAGGTCACAAGCTCTGCATGTCCCGTCTTGGTTTGAAAAACTGAAGAAGAATGAACCAACACCTGCAGCTAACAAGCATCAAGATTCAGATCAGGGTCCGCATGAAGGACCAACCAAGACTCAAGATCAAGCTTCAGAAGACTCATAGATAGGAATCTTGTAACTCTTAGCTGATAGGCTTAGTTAGTCTTTTTATTTTTGATTTAGATGTAATAACGGGACCGCAGACTAGAACCTCGACGGCACCTCGCTCGGCTCTCAACCTCGGTACTTCACTACCTCATTCACTTCTGAACTATATGTGACCTGATTCCTTTATAGCCAAGGATATGTAGGCAGCTCAAATACCATGGCTCGGTCACATTCCTTTTTCTCTTAGTTTTGGTCTCCTTAAATAAAGGGTCAAAAAACCTGTCTAGTCGTTCTTTGTCTGAAAACTCTTCGCATTTCCAGTCAAAGAGGGGCAGTTGTAGACATGTGATTTTTGACTCTCCCCAAGATTTTTCATATTTTAGCACGTAAATACTTAATTTAGGCCTAATATCGCTATTTCAACTAATTTTTACTCTTTTACTTTTTTTTATTACAAGAAAAAAAAATTACAAAAAATAGGTTCATTAATATTTTGTAGTCATTTTTAATCTTAAAAAAATAAGAAAAATAGTTTTGTTTAATGGTCAGTCTTATTTTAATAGTTATTTTACTTAAGTTGGATTAATTAATAAGTGAGATCGTATTTTTATTCTCGTTCGCGGGGAAAGAATAAAACTTAGGCTCAAGCAACCCATTTTTAGGCTAATTTTGGACCTAGCCTATAATATCCAGGCCCATAATTCTTAGGCCCATACCCCTAACCTAATCCCTACCCTATATAATAGTACCTAATGCCTAAATAGGAGGTACACCAAAAAATACAGGGAATCCTCCGTTTTCTTCAGAAAAACCACACAAATATACAAAACGGAAAAAGCAAAAAAGCTAAAGAAAAAAGGGGTCTCACAATGGCAGTCGCAATTCACGAAACCTTACTCCTGTCATCGTCTTCTCCAAACGACCTCCCCCCATTTTGATTTCTTCTTCTAAAAAACAACTAGCCTCATCGACACCTCCAACCAACGACCCCTGAATGCTAAAACACACACACACAGCCTTCACAATCCTCTCGCTGGAACTCACACGAACAGACACAAAAACATCACTAAAACACATACACTTCAACTAAAGGTTTTGAGTCAAGGTCGCCGAACACGCTTATGTGTGAGATTCCATCAAGGTTTTCCGTTTGAAATTCTGGTCTCAAGTCGATTTGGGTCTAAGCTCTGTTATCAAATCTCTGGTGTGAGTCCTGGTTGGTCGTTGTATGAGCTTTTGGAGGCTTTGTTCACTGGAAATTATTGTTTCGGTTGAGGTTCATTCTCATTCTTTCCTTTACGATTATTAGTTGGGTACCATTTTTGTTTGATTCCGATAAGTTTGATCAATTATTTCATTTCAATCTTGAATGAACATTGAGAGCTTAACTTAATTGTTAAATCTTGCAGAATGTGAATATTATATTTAACAAGTAAAACATTTGTTAATTTGTTTAGAGATCTGATAGCACAAAAGTGATATTTTGTTTCCTTTTTTGGGTTTGTTTAGTGTTTGTCATTAAAAAGAAAAGTCATTAGTGAATTGGGTTTTGGATAATAAGTTGTGTTGATTGTTAAAATATGGGTTTTGATTTTTGAGCTGATCATGTGGTTGAGCTTAAGGGAATTAATTTTAGCAAAGGGACATGAGCCTAATAAATAATCTGCCAGGCACATTTCTATGATAATATGTCTGGCCCGTTTTCACATTAATAACAAAGCTAGACTACCTTGAATTATTTTAGGTTTTTCCACAAAATCTATAACTCATGGCCCTCATTTAATTAATACTAACTCTTAGAAATCGAGGTATGCCATTAGTTGAATTTTTCATGGCCCTCGCAAACTTGAAAGTACGTAGTTGCTTTAGGCGCATAATTTAAATTACTTTCCTAAACTCGAGTGTGAATTTATGTGACCCAAATCCAAATCTCAACAACGTTAGATAAAATGTATCGTGGACCGCGGGTGCATTTATGTGACGTGGTTCAAGACGCGTTTTAGATGTCGTTGAATCTTTCCTAAAAAATAATTAAATAAAAGCGGTTATAAAGTTAAAATTGAACCATAGGTTAAAACATGTGTTAAAATCAGATAATAGGCCAATTATAACAGTTGAGCGACCGTGCTAGAACCACGGAACCCGGGAATGCCTAATACCTTCTCCCGGGTTAACAGAATTCCTTACCCGGATTTTTGTGTTCGCGGACTGTAATTAAGAGTCAATCTTTTCCTCGATTCGGGATTTGAACCGGTGACTTGGGACACCATAAAATTATCTCAAGTGGCGACTCTGATTTTTTTTTAATAAGATGATCCCATTTCAATTGTCTCTTTAAGTTGGAAAAAAACTCCCTTATACCCTTTTGAGGGTAGTAAAAAGGAGGTGTGACAAGGGTGACTTTTTTAGGACTAAGTCTCTGACTCCGAAGTATCAAAGGTTTGTTCTCCTGTTATAATATCTCTCGATCCTCTATTTTTGGGTGGCCATTTGGACTAGTGCAGTCTCTCGCTTTTCATCTAGTAGGGTTGTAGTCATGGCCTCGGTGTTCGAGTCCTCGGTGACATGTCAAAATCTGGCGCTTGGCTCTCCGACCTTGATCGGTATCAAAGCCTCAGATCCGTATACTAAAGAGAATGGTGTCTCTCCTGTGCTTGACTTCGAAGTTGTTCGGTATGCCCATAGTACTTTGGGCAATACCTCTCTCCATTTTCCTTTTGCATTTTCTAACCTCTTTTTCAAGTTTTGGATGATGGTCTTGTTCGTGGACTTGGCCTGTCCATTTGCACATGGGTGATAGGGCATTGATAGGATCCTCTTGATTTATGATCTTCCAGGAATTTCGTCACCTTGCTGCCTATGAACTGCTTCTCATTATCACATGTAATCTCGGAGGGGATCCCGAATCGGCATATGATGTGTTCCCACATGAAGTCAATGACTTCTTTTTATCTTATCTTCTTGAAGGCATGTACTTCCACCCATTTCGAGAAATAGTCAGTCATAAACATGATAAATCTAGCTTTACCGGGCATCGTTAGTAGGGGGCCGACGATGTCTATCCCCCATTTCATGAATGGCCATGGTGATAAGACTGAATGTAGCTGTTCACCGGGTTGGTGGATCATTGGCGCATACCTTTGGCATTTGTCACACCTTTGAACGAATTCCTTGGTGTCCTTCCCCATGATGTCCCAATAGTAGCCTGCTCTGATCACCTTTCAAACCAAAGAATCAGCGTCGGAATGATTTCCAATTACCGACTTGGATAACTATACAACAACCCCCGAGAGTATGTCATCTTCTTCGATGGACGACCCTAGGTTCGCGAGTGCATCGGCCTTACTGTTCTGATCCCGAGGAATGTGGACCAGAGTCCATTCTTTTAAGCAATGCAATATAATCTGAAGTTTGTCTAAGTATCTTTGCATCCTGTCTTCTCGAACCTCGAAGCTCCCGTTCACTTGGCTGACTACCAGAAGGGAGTCGCATTTTGCTTCGACAACTTCTGCTCCTAGGCTCTTGGCCAGCTCGAGACATGCAATCATAGCCTCATACTCAGTCTCGTTGTTAGTAAATTTCTAAGTTTTTATAGATTGCCTAATCATGCCGCCCGTAGGCGGTTTTAGAATGATGCTGAGCTCGGACCCTTTCACGTTCGAGGCACCATCGGTGAATAAGGTCCATGCCCCCGATTATGTGCCAGTTTTTAGCAAGATTTCTTTCTCTACCTTGGGCACGAGGGCAGGCGTAAAGTCAGTCACGAAGTTTGCCAAAATTTGGGACTTGATAGCCGTCCGAGGTTGGTACTTGATATCATACCCTCTGAACTCGATGGCCCATTTGGCCAATCTGCCCGATAATTTAGGTTTGTGCAAGATGTTTCGAAGAGGGTATGTTGTTAAAATACATATACGATGGCATTGAAAATAAGGTTTTAATTTCCAAGATGCACTTATTAATGCAAGATCTAATTTTTCTAAGTGTGGATACCTGGTTTCAGCATCTCCTAGAGTCCGATTTACGTAATAAACAGGGAATTGTATACCTTGTTCTTCCCGAACCAACACACCACTTACTGCTACTTTGGATATGGCCAGATACAAGTACAACGTTTCATCTTCCTTCGGGGTGTGGAGCAAAGGCGGGCTCGAGAGTACCGCTTCAATTCCTCTAAAGCATGTTGGCATTCCGGAGTCCACTCAAAACTATTTTTCTTTTTGAGCAAGGACAAGAAATGATGACTCCAATCTGACAATCTCGAGATGAATTGGCCTAAGGCCGCTATCCGCCCAGTAAGCCGATGTACGACATTCACATTGTTCACCACTGGAATTTCTTCAATGGCCGTGATTTTATCGGGGTTGATCTCGATCCCCCTATTCGACACCATGAAGCCTAAAAATTTGCCCGATCCTACTCCGACAATCGGGGTGCCTCCATTGGCCTCGAATGCTTGTCAAACCCGATTTTGCCCATAAGTTCTCGGGAATTTTGGCCTTGATCTATTCTTCAATCATTTCGAGGTATATTCTACCTCGAAGTGTATCTTCGATCTTTGAAGTATGGCTGATACCTTTCTTTGATTGATTTCGACTCCCTTTCTGTAGACCTTGGTTCCTTTTCTAGGAGCCTGCTTGGATATACTGAGCTAGAGGGGGCTCTCAATTGGTCGTTTTCGACCCTGATCTTCGATTGATACCTGTTGTGCACATTCGCCCAGGTCATGGCGAGATATTCGATCAAATTTTGCTTTAGCTGCTTCGAAGCTATCGAGCTTTGTTCGTTAAAGCCCTGAGTGAAGGCCTGTACTACCCAGTTATCAGAGACCGGTGGTAATTCAATTAGCTCCATTTGGAAACGAGATACAAATTCCCTCAGCATCTCGTTCTCCCTTTGTTTGATCTTGAAGACGTCAGACTTTCTTGTCGCAACCTTGATGGCACCGGCATGCGCCTTCACAAAAGAATCTTCCACCATGGAAAATGAATCCATCGAGTTCAGGGGTAGGTTGTGATACCACATCATAGCCCTCTTCGACAGTGTTTTTCCAAATTTCTTCAACAAGACAGATTTAATCTCGTCATCCTTTAATTCATTCCCTTTTACAGCACAAGTATAAGCAGTAATGTGCTCATTGGGGTCTGTCGTCCCGTTATACTTCGGGATATCGGGCATTCTAAATTCTTCGGGATGGGCTTCGGAGCCGCACTTGATGGGAATGTTTTCTGCATGAACTTCTTTGAATCTACACCCTTCAGAATCGGGGGTGAGCCCGGGATCTGATCGACCCTCGAGTTATAAGTCTCCACCTTTTTTCGTTAGCCTCTATCTTCTTTTCTCCTGACTCAATTCTTTTAGTCAATTCCTCGAGCATTTTTATGATTATGGGGTCCGTCCCCGAGCCGCTTTCATAGGGTCTTTCTAGCACTGGTTCGTGCTGCATGTTTACTGGTTCGACGGTGTTAGGGGTTCTGTTTTGACTTTGAAGTTGAGCGATGGCGACTTGCTGAGCTTGCAGTATCTCGAATATCACTAGGAGGTTGACTCCTCCTTCTTTAATTCCTCATGCTTCTTGGCCTCCAGCCTGGGCTTCCCTGTGTCCATTCCTTACGGGGTCTGCACCTTCTTCTGTGCTTAGAGCGTTGTGGGAGCTGATATCAACTGGCTATACGTTTGGCACTCCCTCGGGGTTTACAGGTGGTACACCGAGCCCTATGCCGTTGTTTTCTCCAAGTACTTCACTGTCAAGAGCATGTGCATTTTGTGTGCTAGACATATTTTGGCCTAAAATCAAAAAATCTTTGACAAGAAAAAGTGTGAAGAATAACGTGTGTTATCAGAAAACTAGCACCAAAACAATCACATGTGTGAAGAATAACGTGTGTTTGATTTTGTGGTTCTAAAAATATGTGATTTATTTCAATACTAGTTGTTAGGCAATAGATACTAAGTGTAAGTAAAGAGAATAAGATATGAGAACCAATGTTGTCGCAAGACTGGGCCTCGAGCTGGCTGGAACAGGGGGGCCTTGAGGTCCAGTTAGGGGAGTTAGTAATGAACGATTGATGAAGAAACAATGATATTGAAGGCCTCGGAGATAGCCTTTTGTGGTTGATAATGGGAAATAAATGAAGAATAATAAATGAACAAGCAATAGATCTGTAAAGTAATTATTGAGCACGTTTAGGCAAGAAAAGCAGAGAATGTTCTATTGTATTGAATATTCACCTGTTACAAATGACAAGGGTCCCCTTTATATAGGAGAGGGAATCCCAACATAGTACATGTCTAATAATGACGAGGAAATGCTATTGGTACAGCTGTATAATGGCCTAGTACGGATTTGTACTATTTCTCGCAGACTCAGTCAATTCTAATCACGTGCCCTCGGTAGTTTCTCACCTTTCCGTGATGGTCGTCGATTTTCATGCTTCCTTGAGGTACGCTGTGATGAGTCTTCGATATACCCTCTCGAGGCGAGTGTTTGGGGGACGAGCCTTAGAATGTGCTTCGAGGCCGAGCTTAAAACACCATAAAAGCTTTAAAATTGGCCTTCCCTGATTTTGACCGTATACAAGGACATCTCAGAATAAATTCTCGGGAACCTGCAAGGGCTCAGAAAACTGCAAGGGCTCGGGTGGTTACTGAACTCTGAGATATAGTGTGTCCACCTATAACTAAGCCCAATTATCATGCCCCCACGTAACCGTGACTGGTAAGATATGCGTCTGATGCAGATACTACCAATAACGGCTATTTGTAATACCAGGGGGATGGTTACACTTGCGCCGTAGTATAAATATCCCTACCCCATACTTGTAAAGCTTTTTTCATTCTTTTTTACGCACAATCACCGAGTATATACTATGATTATTATATAAAACTTTAGTCGCCTTCAACCTTGCATATTATTCAACAAGAGATTCTACCTATTATTGCTTTTACTTTACATCTTGTTTGGATTGTTATTATATGTCGTTTTATAATGTATATTATTGTATTTTATTGTATTATTTTATGAATACAATATTTGGATAGATTGTATCATTTACCGTCATTTCATGATATCATACACCAACAATATGAAGAATAAACTTGTAATATTACTAAGAAAAAAATAGGATATAAAGTAAAAATTATTAATATAAGAGTAGGGTAAAGGATAAAATATAATTATTTAATAATAAGGAAGGGCAAGATGAGAGGAAAAAGCAATGTAACAATACCACCACACCAAATCCGTCGTTTCATAAAGGGGCACTTTTTTTCATTACGTACCGACAGATTTAACGATACGATACAATAAAATTTAAAGTAGCAATCAAAACAAATATTGTATTCAAAGTAACAATACAATACAATGGGTAACAACCATCCAAGCAAGTTGTTAATCCAATTTCTATTCATCTTGTATTTAGTAGTTGTTATCATCAGCTTTTTCTTGTTTTAAATTAACAAGGAACAACTTAAGCGCGTTAAATCAATTGCTTGAGGCCTAACTTTACAAATTTAACCAGTATATCCTTTCAATCAATTTTAGGGTAGACAATTTGGTGTCCAGACTAGGGTCCAAGCAATTATGCATTCATTTCAAAGCGTAGTCGGCCTTATTTCAGTTTTCATGATTCTCTATTTATCCTCGCTTGTGTTGATTGAAGGAACAACATGTTTGAGACTAACAACAAACAACCAATCAATCCACCACGACAAGTGGATCAAGCCTTACCATTCTAGGGAGGTTTTCCCTGAAAAATCTACTAGCAGGGGCAGAGACGACCATTCTGGATTGGGAAACTATGAAGAATTTCATAACACACCAGCAGGCTTAGAGTAGTGAGATCTGGGAGGTGCTGTCGGCCCTAATTAATGATGTTAATGTTGGAACTCCTATAGTCCCTCCATCAATTCTAGAGCCGATTGCGACAACTCGGGGCTCTGTCCTCGGAAACTCCAAAACTAGAAGACTTCCTGCGGATTTCGTTCGGGAACCACAAGTACTTTAGATTTGCAAAATTCTATCCTAACCCTGTAGGAAACTCTATTGAAACAAATTAAAGAGCAGAACAAGCGAAACAATTAGATCCTGGGGGTTCTCCTCGTTATCCAATGGATCGATATGGACAAGTACTCCTAGCAATTGTGAAAACCAAGCACGGCCCCATTACCTATATCGAAGAAGTTCAAAATGCCAAACACCCGAAGTATGATGGAACAACATATCCTAGAGATCACATTATAGCCTTCACTACTAGAGTCAAATGAAATGATTTGACCAAGACCGAGATCAAATCGGTACTCATGAAGAAGTTCAGAAAGGCGCTCATCAAGGAAGCGCTCACCTGATAATATCTGAAAACAACAATCTTAGGCATCTTGCAAATGCTTTTTTTCAAAGCATATTCTGGAGCTCAGAAGGTGAAGAAGTGGATGGAAGATATATTTTTAAATCCTACAAGGAAGCAAAAAATTGCTCAGAGAGTTTGTGGATCGTTATGAACCCTACTCTAGATCTGCTCGATGAGAATCCAACCCAGATGGCAGGAGGACTGGCCAGAGGAGCAACACTGGGCCTTTTCGACAAGCAAGTTGTCACGACCCATTTCCATAATGGATCGTGATGGCGCCCAACACCATTGTCAGGCAAGCCAACGCGGAAATATAATTAAGTTCTCATTTTTTTTATTTTTACCAAAGTAAGTGCAGCAATTCATTAAGTTAAAGTTAAACTAGAAATGAACAGTAATGTGCCAAAAATAGTCATACAACCCCAATAATAGTCTACTAACGCGTGTGCCAAGACCTGGTGTCACAAGTAATGGGCAACTAGTAGAATGTACAAAAAGAATAAAACTATCCTACTGTCCGAGATAGAATAGACAACAAAAGTAAAAAAACTCCATCAAGCTACTAAACGGCACAGGAAGGGAGAAGCTCACCGTGGAAGTCTCGAACTATGAATCAGGGGCACGCACTAGACTGATAGCTAGATGTACCTGCCTCAGATCCTGTACAATTAAGTACAGAAGTGTAGCATGAGTACATAAACAATATGTACCCAGTAAGTATCCCATCTAATCTCGAAGAAGTAGAGACGAGAGGTCGACTTGATACTTACTAGGGTCAAATAATATAATAAGGTGCTATGCTAAGCATGGGAGTCACAAATAATCAACAGTTTGCAACAAGAGATAATAAGTCATGTTCTGGACAATTTTGCAGCTAACCAATTACATTTCAAGTATTTAGCAGGACAAGTCATGGATAAGATTTCACATAGATATCATGCGCACATTATGCCGAGGTCGACGGTCCGATCCAACAGAAAATAAATTGTGCACTGTCAGAGGATCGGATGGAGCGAACCATAGATGCATCTATTTCTACCGAGGCGATCGGCCCGATCCACAAATATCAATTAATATCAAGAAAACACACAAATGCGCATTTATTTTCAAGTAAATTCATACAAGTGTCCAACAAGTGTATACATTCGCTTATATTCCTTTCCAAGTCTCTAGCATGTCCTAAGTGCTCACATTAGCAAGAAAATATAGAGACATTCACAAATATAGCATGATACGGGTCCTAGACTACCCGGACAATTAAAATAATAGTAGCTACCCATGGACTCTTGTCACCTAGTGTGTACGTAGCCCCCATATTTAGTAGCAAATTACTCAATTATTACACCTATGGGGACAATTCCCTCTTACAAGGTTAGAAAGGAGACTCACTTCGCTCCAAAGTGCACTTCCAATATTAAGAACGAGCCCAAACCCTCAATTCGGAGCCGAACGATCCCAAACTAGTTAAATGAGGTAAAAACTAGTCAATATAAGTTCACAAGATCGTATTCTAGCTATTTAAGCAATTTCCCAACCATTAACACAAGTTTCCTAAAATCCGACCCCGGGCCCACGTGCCCAGATTCCGAAAAATTTCGAAGGAAGTTGTTCACCATAACCTAAGGATCAATAATATATGATTTCTAATTCATTTCATAATAAATTTCGTGGTTAAATCAAACTTTTGTTAACCCCATAATTTTTACCTTAATCCTAGTATTTAATCTACCTAAGACACAAGTATTAAACTAAAAATAGGTGGGATAAGCTTACATCAAGATGCTAGGTGGAAGTCTTCTCTCAAAGCTCCCAAAATCGCCAATGGAGGAGGGAAAAGTAGCAAAAAGGGACTTAGAACCCGTATTAAATGAAGCTCACTGTTTCACTGATTTCCGCATCTGCGGTCCCGCTTCTGCGAGAAATCGAACGCATCTGCGAAACCGGCCAAGCGGGCTACGACCGCTTCTGCGGTCTCAAAGCCGCTTCTGCGTCTCGAAGCCGCTTCTGCGGTTTGGGCCTGGCCTGCATCTGTAGTCTCGCACCTGCGGTCGACCAACCGCAGGTGCGGTTATGACAGAAGCAGATGCTTCAGCACTTCTCAAAATTCCAACTTCACTCGAGCCTCGTTCGATTGACGCTCGGGGCTCCGGGGCCCCGCCTGAACATACCGACAAGTCTGAAATCATGAAATGGACATACTCGAACCTTCGGAACGTCCAAAACAATGCTAAATCTAGGAATCACCCCCCTAAAACCAATTGAATCAAACTTATGAACTTCAAGTTCTTAATTTTCCTCTAACGAGCCGAAACACCCTTAAACTACTCTGATTGACACCAAATTTTGTGGGCAAGCCTTAAATGTTATTTTGGACTTGTACCGAGCTCCGGAACCAACCTACGAGCCTGATATCGATGTGATCAATCATTAATTAGTTTCTTTAAATTCTTAGAATTTTAGTTTAAAAATTTCTAATAAAAATTCATTACTAGGGCTAGGGACGTCGGAATTCGATTCCGGGCATGCGCCCAGGTCTCATACTTTCCTACGAACTCTCCGGGACCGTCAAAACACGAATCCGGGTCCGTTTGCTCAAAATATTGACCAAAGTCAAACTTAGCCTTTTGAGAAAATTCTAAGGAATCAAATGAGCATATTTCAACCCAAATTCTTCCAAATCCCGAACCAACCAACCCCGCAGGTCGTAAGTTGGTTAAAGCAAGTGTGGGAAGTTTTATTTAAGGGAGTGAGGTTCTAAAAAGCAAAACGACCACTCGAGTCGTTACATTCTCCACCTCTTAAACAAATGTTCGTCCTCAAACGGATATAGAAAAGTACCTGAATTGTTGAATAAATGTGGATACCTGCTCCGTATGTCCTCCTTGGACTCCCAGGTCACCTCCTCGACTGGTTGGCCTCTCCACTGGACCCTCACCACAGAAATCCTCTTGGACCTCAACTGGCGATCCTATCTATCAATAATGACAACTAGCTCTTCCTCATAACCCAAACTCTCATCCAGCTGAATAGTACTGAAGTCTAGCACATGAGACAAGTCTGCGTGATACTTCCGAAGCATCGATACATGGAAAACCGTATGAACTCCCGATAGGCTGGGGGTAAAGCATGCTCGTAACCAACCTCCCCAACTCGCCTCAACACCTCAAATGGGCCGATAAACCTCGGGCTCAGCTTGTCCTTCTTCCCGAATCTCCTAATACCCTTCATTGGCGAGACTTTCAAGAGAACCTTCTCGCCAACCATGAATGATACATCACGCGCCTTTTGATCCGCATAACTCTTCTGTCTGGACTGAGCTGTGCGAAGCCTCTCCTAGATCGACTTTACCTTATCCAAGTCATCTTGTACCAAATATGTACTGTATAACTTAGCCTCACCAGGCTCAAACTACCCGATAGGAGAACGACACTGCCGACCATATAAATCCTCATATGGAGCCATCTCTATGCTGGACTGATAGCTGTTGTTGTACGCAAACTTTGCCAAGGGCAAGAACTGATCCCACTGTCCTCTAGAGTCAATCATACATGCTCTAAGCATGTCCTCCAAGATCTGAACTGTCCGCTCGGACTGCCCATCGGTCTGACGATGGAATGCTGTGCTAAGCTCTACTCGGGTCCCCAACTCACTCTGAACAGCTCTCCAGAAATGGGAAGTAAATTGAGGGCCCCTGTCTGATATGATGGAGACAGGCACACCGTGCAATCAGACTATCACCCGAATGTAAATCTGAGCATATCTCTTTGCTGTATAAGTAGTCGCCACTGGAATAAAGTGGACCGACTTGGTCAACCTATCAACAATGACCCACACTGAATCAAACTTCCGCAAAGTCCGCGGCAACCCAACTACGAAATCCATAGTAATGCGCTCCCACTTCCACTCTGGTGTAGGCATCTGCTGAAGTAGCCCACCCGGCCTTTGGTGTTCATACTTGACCTGCTGTCAATTCAAACACCTAGCTACATACTCCACGATGTCTTTCTTCATCCTTCGCCACTAATAATGCTGTCTCAAGTCACAATAATCTTCGTAGCTCCCGGATGAATGGAATACCGCGAACTGTGTGCCTCCTCTAGAATCCTCTCCCTCAGACCATCAACATTAGGAACACATAGACGAACCTGGAGTCGCAAAACACCATCCTCGCCAATAGAGACCTCCTTGGCACCTCCCTGAAGCACTGTCTCTCTAAGAACTGCCAGATGTGGATCATCAAACTGTCGGGCCTTTATCTGCCCCAATAAGGAAGACTGAGCAACCACACACGCAAGAACTCGGCTGGGCTCTAAAATGTCCAACCTCACAAGTCTGTTAGCCAAGGACTGAATGTCCAAAGCTAGTGGCCGCCTCTCCTCTGCTGGAATGAATGCCAAGCTACCCATACTCTCTGCCTTCCTGCTTAAGGCATCCATGACCACATTTTCCTTGCTCGGATGATAAAGAATGGTGATGTCGTAATCCTTTAATAACTCAAGCCACCTGCACTGCCTCAAATTAAGATCCCTCTGCTTGAACAAATGTTGTAGGCTGCGATGATCAGTATAAACCTCACATGACACCCCATACAGATAATGCCTCTATATCTTAAGAGCATGAACAATCACAACCAACTCTAGATCGTGCACATGATAATTCTTCTCATGAACCTTCAGCTGACGCAAAGCGTATGCAATAACCCGCCCCTCCTACATCAATACACATCCCAAGACAACACGTGAAGCGTCGCAATATACTGTATACATCCCCGAACCGGAAGGCGACACAAGAAACTGGTGTTGTGGTCAAAGCTATCTTGAGCTTTTGAATCTCTCCTCACAATCATCGGACTAACGGAAAGGAGCACCTTTTTGGGTCAATCTAGTCATAGGTGATGCAATAGATGAAAAACCCTGCACGAATCGTCTGTAATAGCCTGCTAACCCAAGGAAACTCCTGATCTCGGTCACAGAAGTAGGACGTGGACAACTCTGAACTGCCTCAATCTTTTTGGGATCCACCTTAATACCCTCTCCGACACAATATGCCCCAAGAAAGCCATTGACTCTAGCCAAAACTCACACTTGGAGAACTTAGCATATAGCTACTGCTCTCGCAATGTCTGAAGCACTACTCTCAAATGTTGCTCGTGCTCCCCAGGCTACATGAGTATATCAAGATGTCGTCAATGAAGATGACGATAAAGGAATCAATATAACGTCTGAACACCCTGTTCACCAAGTCCATAAATGTCACTGGGGCATTAGTCAAGCCAAAAAACATCACAAGAAACTCATAATGGCCATATCTAGTCCAGAATGCAGTCTTCGGAACATCTGAGTCCCGAATCTTCAACTGATGGTAACCTGACCTCAAGTCGATCTTGGATACCACCCTAGAACCCTACAACTAGTCGAACAAATCATCGATACGAGGCAATGGATACTTGTTCTTGATGGTGACTTTGTTCAACTGGCGGTAATCAATGCATATCCGCATAGTCCCATCCTTCTTCTTCACAAATAACACTGGTGCACCCCAAGGTGATACACTAGGCCTAACAAACCCCTTTGCTAACAACTCCTCAAGTTGCTCCTTCAACTCTTTAGGAGCCATACGGTACGGTGGAATAGATATAGGTAGGGTGCCTAGAACCAAATCAATATAGAAATCAATATCATAATCCAGTGGCATGCCAGGAAGATCAAAAGAAAACACATCGGCGAACTCTCGAACTACTGGAACTGAATCAATCTTAAGAGACTCTGCGGTGATGTCCCGAACATAAGCCAAATATGCCAAACACCCCTTCTCGACCATTTGCCGAGCCTTCAGGAAAGAGATAACCTGACTAGATGTATCAACTGTGGAACCCTTCCACTCTAACCTCGGCACCCCTGGCATCACTAGTGAAACAGTCTTGGCATGGCAATCTAAGATGATGTGATATGGAGATAACTAATCTATGCCCAGGATGACCTCAAAATCGATCATGTCAAGCAACAGGAGATCCGCTCTAGTCTCGAAACCACAAAAGGTGACCACACAGGACCGGTAGATCTGATCCACAACCACGGAATCGCCCACAGAAGTGGACACATGAACAGGAGTGCCCAAAGGCTCAGGAGAAAATAACCAAGAAATGAGCAAACAAAGATAATACATATGAATAAGTAGACCCTGGATCAAATAATACCGAAGCATCTCTACCGCCAACGAAAATAATACCTGTGATGACGACATCTAAGGCCAATGCATCTGGCCTGGCCGGAAGGGCATAGAATCTGGCTGGAGCACCGGCTGGCTGGCCTCCACCTGATTGAGTAGTAGCTGGCTGACCTCTCCCTGCATAGCCTCCACCTCTAGGACGGCCCCTGCTAGTCTTCCTTCCACCTCTAGGACGGCCCCTACCAGTCTGCCCTCCACCTCTAGGACGACCCATACCAGTCTGCCCTCCACCTCTAGGTGTCGGGGCAGCCCGTGTTGAAATCATAGGTTGTTGACCGTGCTGCACTGCCTTGCCCTGAAGCTTAGGGCAGTATCTCCTCATATGACCAAGGTCCCCGCACTCAAAACAACCCCACGGTGTGGCAGCCTACTGCCCTGATGGCTGACACTGATGGCCTGTAGACCCACTGGAAGAAGCCTGAATAGCCGGTGGACGGTATCAACTCTTCGGCATAGCGTTGAAATAAGGATCAGAAGAACCCTGAGGACCTGAATACCTATCGGAAGAACCCTGAATAGTTGGCGGGTGATAAGAACTCTCTAGCATGGAGCTGAAATAGGGGTGAGTTGGAGCACCCTGTCATGCCCCGAACTTGGGGGAGCGAGACCGACACCCAGTGTCTTACCTATCCTTGCGTACCAACTTGCAACTAAGGGACTCTAAACATATGATGGCATACTTTTGGCCATGGGCCACATTGCAAGACGACAATGAATGCTGACTAAATATGAATATAAAGCTTGGTCAACAAGGCCGTCATATTTATTACAACTGACAAACCAACCAAATATACATACAAGGTCTGAAAGCCCAACATACTGCACTAACTGACAAGATATGTCTACAAGCCTTTACTAATGGATATATTGTGATCGGAACGACTATCGGACCTACTCATGACATATACGTATATATACAAGATATACATAAGGCTATAGACCTAGAAACTCCGAAAGGCATGGAGCTTACCGATCAAGCTGAGCTCAGGCAGCACTTATTGAAGAGGCTTACTCGTCTATCTGTCTGACTTGCACGCATGAAATGCAGCGCCCCCAGAAAAAGGGACGTCAATACGAAATAATGTACTGAGTATGAAAGGCAATATACTGAAAGCTGAAACTGAACTGATAATATAATAACTACAAGTAGCTGGAAGTCAAAGATAATCTAAAGATATGCTTACCTGCTGATACTGACTCAATTCTCTTAATATAGTAAGTAAAATAGTTGTCCGGCCCTATAAGGCTCGGTATACATATATATCTGCTCTGCCGTAGTAGGCTCGCTCATAAGCGCTCGGCCATACTAGGCTCTGTATCTCGACAACTGGGCTCGCTCATAAGCGCTCGGCCACAATAGGCTCGGTATATATATAACTGCTCTGCCGTAGTAGGCTCGCTCATAAGTGCTCGGCCATACTAGGCTTTGTATCTCGACCAACTGGGCTCGCTCATACGTGCTTGGCCACAGTAGGCTCGGTATATAACTTACCATCTGATCAGAGGTTGCCCAATAGGGTCCTGCCCATCGATTATAGCTCGATGGTAATGAAAATACTTTTAATACTATATATATGTAACTTCTCTGCTCTCTTGACTGGAAGAAGGAAATACTCAACTGAATATGAAGTCCCAATATGGATAATATTATAACTTACAATACTAGGAAAATATACGCAATTTACGAAACTAGCAAAATATACGTAAATTTCGGGATATGAATGTAATGACGAGATCATGCAAAATGAAAGAAGAGCTTAGACTTAACATACCTTTAAGGTCAACTTTCTACTTGTATCCACGAACATTCTCCTTCATGCCTTAATCTTATATGCCAAAACTAGTCTTCCTTTACCTTAGTTCATACGAAGAAGTCTCCAATTTGCTATTATACAGAGGAAACCAATGAAAATACACATATTTCTACATCCATCTGGTATCGTTACTTGCTTTTATGCATTGGTTAGAGACCGGGACTTTTGTTCTGCACAATAGAGTTGAGGAGAAACTTTGCTTGACACCAACAGAATTTGGACTTGATGTTGAAGACTATCTTATTGGTGAGTGACCCTAATTTTCCAAAAAGTCTTGGTACAAAACTTGCTCTTATTATTTTTTTTGATTGTAATTGTTTCAGGTAAGAAGAGCAGGAATTCATTATGCACATGCAGTTAGTATTGTTTCTAAAGTAGGAGCTTATATGTGAAACCATAAACCTTGCTTTAAAAGATTTGTACGTGTAAGGTTCAGAGGCTTCTTAGTGCCTTCCATATTTGCAAAAGAACAACTTTTTAAGTTATAATGGCTAAACTATCAAAATGGCTAATGTGTGGCATTCTTCACGTGTTTTTGGTTTCTGAAACAACTCCCTAAATCATCAACTCTTAATGATCCCTTTCCAAGAAACGAGATATGCCCTCATATACTTGGCATATCAATACAACTTTAAATATGCACTACAAGTGTAATGCTTCCAAACATTAAGAGTCATTACTTGAAACAAAGGTGGCTTCCACGTGGGGGTGGGGTGGAAATTTTAGTCTTATCCTGTAGTTAATTAATTAATTAGGTAATGTCCCGCTACCCGGTAATTAACCAATTACCCGAATAATTAAAATTTACCACAAATTACTTAAAATATTACTCACTTTCCACATACATTATACACCTTACTATCATGGCCATGTAGTACCTTGTATGACACTAGTCCATAAATACCGGGGTATTTTAGCTCGGGCCGTATTTTACCCCAACATGCCAAACTTTGACAAAATTCGTTTTCTTCGATATTACTTACCCTCTTACCTTCACGAATTTACTCATCACTTATAATCCTTATAATTCCCAAATAATCTTTTCCTTGGACTAATGTCAATTACCTTACGACAAATTCAATGTACATTACTGCAGGGTGCAACATCATCGTAACCTATTACTGCGAAGCGTAACATCACTGTAATGTAATACTATTGGGTACAACACTGTCGTAACTTATTACTGTAGGATGTAACATTATTGTAATATATTACTACAAAGGGTAACATCATCGTAACATATTACTGCAGAGCATAACATTGTTGTAATATAATACTGCGGGACGTAATATTGCGGGGTGTAACATCATTCCCCCCTTTGGAACATTCGTCCTCGAATGTTGACCAATGCTCTTATCATTTTCTTAACTTATATTTTCCGAATACTTTAGAACTTTCCTTGCTATCTAGGTGACTATTCTGTGAATAAATCCAAAGTCCAGGGCATTCCCCCCCTTTAGGCCTCTTTCTGACATCGTGGCTTGTGGTCGGAATCCTTCCAACCTTGTAACTGTTGCTGCCTTCCATTATGCAGTCTGTACCGCTCTGAACTTGTATGCACGCTTATGCGACTCTTCTCTCCTTATTCCCCAGTCTTTAGCCAATATCTAAGCTTCATATGTAGAGCTTGATAAGATGTCCCTTGGGACATATATGAGTATACTGAAGTTCTTTGCTAGGTACTTTGTTGAATTCACGAATATTGTTATATCTCATTACATAGGTCCGTTTAGCCATCCGTATGAATTTACTGCCATAACTCTTACTTTAATTTATCGTTGCTGAGGTCTGCTACCAAATCCCAGCTTACTCTCGTTGCTTATTCCATACTTTATCTTGCAACCTACACATATCCATTTATACTACTTGCAACCTTTCTTCAACTTGCTTGCACCATAGATTTCCTTATGTTATTCTGGAATATCAAGCGAGACGTCACCTCGTCTCTAACTCTTCTATACTCTTTTAACTTCACCTCTCTATACGTAGAAACCATAGGCTGGAAGATATGCCACTAACGATGCCGCTATCATTCCTGGATTTTGAATCCCCGTACTTATAACCTTCTATCCAAAGTATGGACTATTCACAACTTTCTGCATTTTAGTATCTCGTACGTTGTTCACTTTTACCTTACTTACTTAAAATCTCGTATCATATCTTCTATCTCTTTCATAACCTCCCTTCCATCTAAGTGTAACTCACGTCCATAACTTGAAGCTCTATTATAATACTCGCACCTCTGGTACACACACAATCTGGTGGGAGCTTCGTATTGACTTCTTATGAGGCTGGTACTTCTTCTAACTGGCTTCCTTATAGAACCCTTATATCTGGTTGTTGTGTTATTTCTCTTGAACGTCTGATATTAAGAGCGATTCTGTCATGTTCTCAAGCACAACTTCTATAATTTTTTTCCCTAGGTCCAATAGTCAGACTCTTGATTCACTTAGGTGATGTAATTCTTTAGTTTCCTCTTCCTTCTAATCAGCCTTTACGTAGGCTTAAGCTATCTTCCGATTCGTGGCTCATGGTATCAGTTATTACCTTAGCCTTTCATGGGCATTATGGAATATCCCTGATACAATCTTCTAACAATTCAATCCCTCGTTTATGCCCTGGTCTCAATTCTTTCTTTTAGCTTATACTGGAGTCTTCTATGGTTGTATGATTGTCAACAAACATAATGCTCCAAAATCTTGAGTGTATCCATAACGTACTAACTCTGGATCATTGATCAAATAATTTTTTCGTTCTATCTCAGCTTTCTTTAAACGTGTGCAATTACTTTTCCTGGTCTTCCTGCCCCTTGTTGCATCCGTACTTAGCTTATCTTAGCGCCCACACTTGCCAGAGTTTTCATACAACTCATATGATCTCGAATATTACTTTTAATTCTTACTTCCCGTTCATTAGCCACGATAGGTGCCACTTTCTTTTGGAGTGCTTACAATATTGTTGCGAAACTGTTGTTACACGACCATTTCCTCTTTAGGTCATTGTGCTTAGGTTGAAGCCTTCTTCCTTATTTCCTCAGCTAGTCTTTTGTTGTAGTACTTAGGGAGAACCCTTGACTCTCGTAAAGTTGTGAGCTTACTACGGACCTTCTTGATGTCCTTACTTGCTTATAATCATCCGTAGTTGTTTACTTCCATGCCCTTGTGCTTGTATATTGCTTCTGAACTGATATTTTAACTGCCTTCCCAGTGTCAATTTCTTTTATCCCCGTAACACTCATACGGTACCTTTAACTACCCCGACGCTTGTTTGAATATACTTCAAGTATTATAATGATATTCTTCGAGGTTGAATTCTCTATGTTGGGTTCTACTATGTTTATCTTACACGATCTGATGACTCGTTTGTAACCTCCTGTTTAGCTATAACTGGGATCTTCTTGACCAATTACTAATTACTCGTTGGCCCATTCTCATATCAATGTTCCTTGTAATCTTTCTTGGGTTATTTCCTTTGTCTTAACTTACGTCTCGCACTGGCTCCTTATTTATTAATAACAGCTCGGGCAGGAACCTTTACTTCCTTTACCATTCCATAGTCACTAGAACCACTTAATTCTGACTTAATGTCACATCACTCCATATTCCCCCTTTAGGGGTGTACTAAAAGCTGAAGCCATAAGGATCTACCTATAGATGTTTTCCCTCTTCATCCTTGGCGTCGTTTCTCAATATCAATGATCTTTACTCGCCTTGCGGCAATTCTCCTGTAAAAAGGATGACAAATTACCTTACTCGCGAGGTTGACACATAGCGTAACTGGCACATACAGTCTCTTAAACTTAACATTACTCACATTGCTTGCTCTAGGGAAGCTTCTCCCTGAATGATTTTTCTCTGAATTCATCGTGAATCTCCTTCTGTGGTCCGTCCTACTATTGCCAGAACATGATCTGAAATTGTCAAGATGCTGACTATTATCAAATTACTCAGTTCCTAATTCATATTTAATTTATCTTGTTCACCAGTTCATATTAATTTCTATTACTCTGGGGTCTAACTTTTTCTCTTGGTAATCGCGTTAGAGTTTCGAACTTATTTCTCGAAATGGGGATATGACCTTATGGCCTATATTCTTTTATTGTCTTAAGGCCCATCACCTTTCGTCTCTTCTTTCATTTGACAATAGGTTCTGTAACACTCTACCATTTTCATCAATGTATCACACCTTATTCATAATGCTCCTTATCTCTCTTCTCATTATTCTGCTAATATTTTTTCATATTCCTTTTCTTGTGAAAACTTCAATACAACATTCTTTCGCTTTTAGAATTCCTTTGCTCCATCCAGTGGCTCTTCAAGTTGCTTAACGTTCTCGCTTTACTAGGGACGCGAGCCACACTAAGGTAATATTTATCCCTTCAAGGCTTATAGTGCAAGTCTTTGTAGTACTCATATCTGGCTGCACTAGATCTATTAGCACATTTGCAATATCCTACGGAAATGTCAACTGACGCAATCAATTCATCCATCATATCTTCTTATACTACTTTTGTTAACCCCTACAAGACATATCTGGAAAGGGTGTGACCAATTGTATATACCTCTATTACTATTAAATATAACTCAAGAAGCTTATGTTCCTCTGCCTCAATTATAAACGTTGTTAACCTTCATTAACTAGGTACCTCGTACCCTTTTTCACCTTGCTCCTTTTACTTGCCGAAACTTGTACTTATCTTATTAATCTCTCATTGTTCTTTCGCGAAGTAGGCATCGTCTTATTATGAATAAAATAGAATTTCAGAACTTGGATTCTTATAAGTGAGCTCTACCACACGATCTAGAGTAAGAATAAAGAGTGACAATCCTAAATGCCCTGTAGCCTCTTGCTTATAAGTGTGGTGCACGACACACCCATAAACAAGACTCTACTAGACACGGCTTGTAGACTCCCTAAGACAGAACTGCTCTGATACCACTTTTGTCACGCCCCAAACTTAGGGGAGCGAGACCGGTACCCAGTGCCTTACCTATCCTTGCGTACCAACTTGCAACTAAGGGACTTTGAACATATGATGTCATACTTTTGGCCATGGGCCACATCGCAAGACGACAATGAATGCTGACTAAATATGAATATAAAGCTTGGCCAATAAGGCCGTCATATTTATTACAACTAACAAAGCAACCAAATATACATACAAGGCCTTAAAGCCCAACATACTGCACTAACTAACAAGATATGTCTACAAGCCTCTACTAATGGATATATTGTGATCGGAACGGCTATCCGACCTACTCATGACATATATACGTATATATACAAGATATACATAAGGCTCTAGACTCGGAAACTCCAAAAGGCATGGAGCTTACCGACCAAGCTGAGCTTGGGCAATACTTATTGAAGAGGCCTACGCGTCTGTCTGTCTGACCTGCACGCATGAAATGCAGCGCCCCCAAAAAGGGACGTTAGTACGAAATAATGTACTGAGTATGTAAGGCAATATACTGAAAGCTGAAAGTGAACTGATAATATAATAACTACAAGTAGCTGAAAGTCAAAGATAATCTGAAGATATGCTTACCTGTTGATACTGACTCAATTCTCTCAATATAGTAAGTAAAATAGTTATCCGGCCCTATAAGGCTCGGTATACATATATATCTGCTCTGCCGTAGTAGACTCGCTCATAAGCGCTCGGCCATACTAGGCTCTGTATCTCGACCAACTGGGCTCGCTCATAAGCGCTCGGCCACAATAGGCTCAGTATATATATAACTGCTCTGCCGTAGTAGGCTCGCTCATAAGCACTCGGCCATACTAGGCTTTGTATCTCGACCAACTGGGCTCGCTCATACGCGCTCGGCCACAGTAGGCTCGGTATATAACTTACCATCTGATCAGAGGTTGCCCAATAGGGGCCTGCCCATCGATTATAGCTCGATGGTAATGAAAATACTTTTAATACTATATATATGTAACTTCTATGCTCTCTTGACTGGAAGAAGGATATATTCAACTAAATATGAAGTCCTGATAAGGAGAATATTATAACTTACAATACTAGGAAAATATACGCAATTTATGAAACTAGCAAAATATACGTAAATTTCGGGATATGAATGTAATGACGAGATCATGCAAAATGAAAGAAGAGCTTAGCCTTAACATACCTTTAAGATCAACTTTCTACTTGTATCCACGAACAATCTCCTCCATGCCTTAATCTTATATGCCAAAACTAGTCTTCCTTTACCTTAGTTCATACGAAGAAGTCTCCAATTTGCTATTATACGGAGGAAACCAATGACAATACACATATTTCTACATACATCTGGTATCGTTACTTGATTTTATGCATTGGTTAGAAACCGGGACTTTTGTTCTGCACAATGGAGTTGAGGAGAAACTTTGCTTGACACAACAGAATTTGGACTTGATGTTGAAGACTATCTTATTGGTGAGTGACCCTAATTTTCCAAAAAGTCTTGGTACAAAACTTGCTCTTATTCTTTTTTTATTGTAATTGTTTCACGTAAGAAGAGTAGGAATTCATTATGCACATGCAGTTAGTATTGTTTCTAAAGTAGGAGCTTATATGTGAAACCATAAACCTTGCTTAAAGGATTTATGCGTGTAAGGTTCAGAGGCTTCTTAATGCCTTCCATATTTGCAAAAGATCAACTTTTTAAGTTATAATGGCTAAACTATCAAATTGGCTAATGTATGGCATTCTTCACGTGTTTTTGGTTTCTAAAACAACCCCCTAAATCATCAACTCTTAATGATCCCTTTCCAAGAAATGAGATATGCCCTCATATACTTGACACATGAACACAACTTTAAATATGCACTACAAGTGTAATGCTTCCAAACATTAAGAGTCATTACTTGAAACAAAGGTGGCTTCCACGTGGGGGTGGGGTGGGAATTTTAGTCTTATCCTGTAGTTAATTAATTAATTAGGTAATGTCCCGCTACCCGGTAATTAACCAATTACCCGAATTATTAAAATTTACCACAAATTACTTAAAATATTACTCACTTTCCACATACATTATACACCTTACTATCATGGCCATGTAGTACTTTGTATGGCACTAGTCCATAAATACCGGGGTATTTTAGCTTGGGCCGTATTTTACTCCAACATGCCAAACTTTGACAAAATTCATTTTCTTTGATATTACTTACCCTCTTACCTTCACGAATTTACTCATCACTTATAATTCTTATAATCCCCAAATAATCTTTTCCTTGGACTAATTTCAATTACCTTACGACAAATTTAACATACATTACTGCGGGGTGCAACATCGCCGTAACCTATTACTGCGAAGCGTAACATCACTGTAATGTAATATTGCTGGGTACAACACTGTCGTAACTTATTACTGTAGGACGTAATATTATCATAATATATTACTGTAAAAGGTAACATCCTCATAACATATTACTGCAGAGCATAACATTGTCGTAATATAATACTGCGGGATGTAATATTGCGGGGTGTAACACACCCCGAGCAGGTGGTGGTGCTGAATATGGGGGCCTGCTAGGCTGTCCCCTCCCAAACTGACCTCTGCCCCTAGCCGGGGCACCTCTGAACTCTCCGGAGAATCTAGCCCTCTTATCCTGCTGCATCTACTCCCTACCCCTCAGACGGTAGCCCTCAATCCTCCGAGCAATCTCCACTACTAACTGATAAGGAGTCCCAATCTCCACCTTTCGGGCCATGTTGGCCCTGATGCCAGATGCAAACATGTAACAAACCTCCGCACCCTCTCTGCGTCGGTAGGAAGTATCATCAATACATGGCAGGATAGCTTAGAAAACCTCGCCTCATAATCGGTCACGGTCATCTGACCCTGCTCAAGCTGATACAGTAGCTCTTCCCTCTTAGAGGGTGGAATATACCTGTCCAGAAACAACTGCGTGAACTGACTCCAAGTGATAGGAGGAGAACCTGCGGGCCTTCCCAGAACATAAGACTGCCACCATCTATGGGCCTTGTCCTCTAGCTGAAAAGTAGTAAAGTCGACCCCATGTGACTCCAATATGCTTATGTTGTGCAGTCTGTCCCTGCACCTATCAATGAAGTCCTGAGCATCCTCATGACGCTCACCCCCGAAGATAGGAGCGTGAAGTCTAGTCCATCTATCCAATAACTTCTACGGGTCGCCATGCGCAGCTAGTCTAGGCTGGGGCGCCACTGCAGCAACTGGCTGGGCCCCATATGCGGGTAGTACGCCCGAAGTCTAATACACTACAGCAGCATGACCAGGAGCCTGAGCAGTAGGGGTATGTGCTCCCCCTCCCGCCTATGATATAGCTGGATCCGTTGGAAATAAACCAGCCTGAGTCATGGTATCCATGAGTCGTAGCATACGGCCCATGACCTCCGGGAATCTCGGTGCTGTCATGAAATCTGCCAGGGCAGGCTCTGCTGGGGGCACCTCGCGCTGCTCCTCAATAATGGGATCCCCTGCACGGTTCGCAGGTGGTGCAACTGGGGAAGCTCTAGGATGCCCTCGTCCCCTACCTCGGGTCGGTGCCCCCCCGGCCTCTAGCTCGACCTCTAGCAATGGGGGGAGCAGCTCCTCTCAGGTCTGTAAAGTCAGTCGTGCGTGTCCTCACCATCTATGTGAGAATAGAAGAGGGAAATTTAGTATACCAACCACTGCACGATAGGAAATGAATAAAGAGTAGTTTTTCCTTACACCCTATAGCCTCTCGAATATAAATACAGACGTCTCCGTACCAATCCGTAAGACTCTATTAGGTTTGCCTATGACTTGTGAGACCTATGTGAACCTAGTGCTCTGATACCATGTTATCACGACCCATTTCCATAATGGATCATGACGGTGCCCAACACTATTGTCAGGCAAGCCAACGCAGAAATATAATTAAGTTCTCATTTTTTTACTTTTACCAAAATAAGTGCAACAATTCATTAAGTTAAACTTAAACCAAGAATGAACAGTAATGTGCCAAAAATAGTTATACAACCCCAAAATAATAGTCTACTAATGTGTATGCCAAGACGTGGTGTCACAAGTAATGAGCAACTAGTAGAATGTACAAAAAGAATAAAACTATCCTACTGTCCGAGATAGAATAGACAGCAAAAGTAAAGAAAGACTCCATCAAGCTGTTGAACGGCACGGGAAGGGAGCGTCTCACCGTGGAAGTCTCAAACTATGAATCAGGGGCGCGCACTAGACTGATAGCCAGATGTACATGCCTCAGATCCTGTACAATTAAGTACAGAAGTGTAGCATGAGTACATAAACAATATGTACCCAGTAAGTATCCCGTCTTATCTAGAAGAAGTAGAGACGAGGGGTCGACTTGATACTTACTAGGGTCAAATAATATAATAAGGTGTTATACTAAGCATGGGAGTCACAAATAATCAACAATTTGCAGCAAGAGATAATAAGTCATGTTCTGAACAATTTTGCAGTTAACCAAATACATTTCAAGTATTTAGCAGGACAAGTCATGGATAAGATTTTACATAGATATCATGCACACATTATGCTGAGGTCGATGGACCGATCCAATAGAAAGTAAACTATGCACTGCCAGAGGGTCAAATGGCACGAACCATAGATGTATCTATTTCTACCGAGGCAATTGGCCCGATCCACAAATATCAATTAATATCAAGAAAACACATGAATGCGCATTTATTTTCAAGTAAATTCATACAAGTTTCCAACAAGTGTATACATTCGCTTATATTCCTTTCCAAGTCTCTAGCATGTCCTAAGTGATCACATTAGCAAGAAAATATAGAGACATTCACAAATATAGCATGATACGGGTCCGAGACTACCCGGACAATTAATATAATAGTAGCTATGTACGGACTCTCATCACCTAGTGCGTATGTAGCCCCAGCATTTAGTAGCAAATTACTAAATTATTACACCTATGGGGACAATTCCCTCTTACAAGGTTAGAAAGGAGATTCACCTCGCTCCAAAGTGCACTTCCAATATTAAGAACGAGCCCAAACCCTCAATTCAGAGCTGAACGATACCAAACTAGTTAAATGAGGTAAGAACTAGTCAATATAAGCTCACAAGATCGTATTCTAGCTATTTAAGCAATTTCCCAACCATTAACACAAGTTTCCTAAAATCCGACCTCGGGCCCATGTGCCCGGATTCTGAAGTTTTCGAAGGAAGTTGTTCTCCATAACCTAAGGATCAATAATATATGATTTCTAATTCATTTCATAACAAATTTCGTGGTTAAATCTAACTTTTGTTAAAACCCTAGGTTTTGCTCTAACCCCATAATTTTAACTTAATCCTAGTGTTTAATCTACCTAAGACACAAGTATTAAACTAAGAATAGGTGGGATAAGCTTACCTCAAGATGCTAGGTGGAAGTCTTCTCTCAAAGCTCCCAAAATCGCCAATGGAGGAGTGAAAAGTTGAAAAAGGGGACTTAGAACCCGTATTAAATGAAGCTCACTGCTTCAGCGATTTCCGCATCTGCGGTCAGGGGACCGCATTTGCGGTCCCGCTTCTGCGAGAAATCGTACGCATCTACAGAACCTGCCAAGCCGGCTGCGACAGCTTCTGCGGTCGCGAAGCTACTTCTGCGACTTGGGAGCCGCTTTTGCGATTTGGGCCTGGCCTGCCTTGGCCGCATCTGCGATAGGCGGACTGCTTCTGCCGTCTCGCACCTGCGGTTGACCAACTGCAGGTGCGGTTTTGATAGAAGCAGATGCTTCAACACTTCTCAAAAATTCCAACTTCTCTCGAGCCTCGTTCGATTGATGCTCGGGGCTCCCGGGCCCCGCCCGAACATACCGACAAGTCTGAAATCATGAAACAGACATACTCGAACCTTCGAAATATCTGAAACAACGCTAAATCTAAGAATCACCCCCTAAAATCAATTGAATTAAACTTATGAACTTCAAGTTCTTAATTTTCCTCTAACGAGCCGAAACCAACCTACCGGGCTCCGAAACCAACCTACGAGCCTGATACCCATGTGATAAATCATTAATTAGTTTCTTTAAATCCTTAGAATTTCAGTTTAACAATTTCTAATAAAAATTCATTACTTGGGCTAGGGACCTCAGAATTCTATTCCAGGCATACGCCCAGGTCCCATATTTTCCTACGGACCCTCCAGGACCGTCAAAACACGAATCCGGGTCCGTTTACTTAAAATATTGACCAAAGTCAAACTTATCCTTTTGAGAAAATCCTAAGAAATCAAATAAGCATATTTCAACCCAAGCTCTTCCAAATCCCGAACCAACCATCCCCGCAGGTCGTAAGTTGGTTAAAGCAAGTGCGGGAAGATTTATTTAAGGGAATGGGGTTCTAAAAAGCAAAATGAATAGTCGGGTCATTACAAAAGTAACCACATACATCAAAACTCATTGAATACCACTCCAGACCAAAGCTCGCAGATTACAACTTCAACATCAACATTTCTGAATTAGTAGATATGAGCGACAACTTGAGATAGTCCAAGTAAATAAGATTAGGACCTAGTAAGAGAAGCCAAGAATTTTGGTGCAAATGTCACAACAATCTTGGGCACAGGTGTGCAAATTGCAAAATTTTATAGAGTGAGGTAAAATACCTTCTAAAAAAGGGTACCACATGGAGCAATGCTACATGAAGAATTGGAGTAAAGAAGGGCCTCCCCAAGCCCTGTCACCTAAGCGGACAATCAATGTTATCTTTGAAGGTGAAGAAGTCAACAAAGTCACGTTCACAGCGACAAGGAAATTTGCCAAATTTTGATTAGACACGAGAAGCATAGTCGGGAGATCCTAATAAGGGAAAGCATCACTTTTGAAAATGAAGATGCAGATGGACTAATGATGTGGCACAATGAAGTACTAATAATTACACTACAAGCCTCTGATACTTACATTAAATGAGCTTTAGTTGATCTAGGAAGCTTGACGAATGTTATCCAATAACGGTCGTTGAAGACATACAAGTGGCCGATCAGATCATTCCAGAATCACGTTTCCTCTCCCGGTTCAATAACTCTAGCAAGACAACCCAATGTAAGATCACTCTAATGACTTTTGCAGAAGTGGTGTCCAAAGAAAACCCATTCCATATCTAGCCAGAGATATGACCTACCACATCATTCTAGGAACATTGTAGATTAATGAGATGGGTAGAGTGTCATCCATTTTATACCAAGTTATCTAATTTCTGACCAAGTCGGGAATAAGGGAGATCCGAGGAAAGCATAGAGCATCCAGAGAGCACAATTCAATCATCGTTGCAAGCAAATATAGCAATTAAAACAACAGGAATCAAGCAAAGCGACAAACTCCCAACTAAAGGAAGAACAAGCACAACTGAGCAACCATACATAAAAATTCTGGACAAAATCATAGAACTTAAGGAGACATTGCTACCAAATCTACCGCACAGAAGTTGGAGGACATCATCCTCTTAATTGATTTCCTAAAGAGAAAGGTCTACATTGGTTCAGGCATCTTTTCCAATTTCAAAATTAAATTGATTGAATTCTTACGAGCTAATACAAATTGTTTTGTCTGGTCCCATGTTGACATGGCAGGAATCTCTCCTGAGGTGATAACCCAAAAGCTTAACATAGACCCCCGATATCAAACAATCAAGCAAAATAAAAGAAAATACGTACCATATCGAAATCAAGTCATCAAAAGCGAGGTATATAAACTTCTTAAAATAGAATCGATTTGGGAAGTAGGGTTGTTCAATATCAAACCAATATCGATAATTGAATTGCAAAATTGGCTTATTGGTATCAGGTTATCGAATTAACAGTTGGTGAGCGGATTATAATTTTATAATTAATGGCTTATTAGTTTAGGGGACGGATTACTCAATTGTCTTAGCGGATAAGCTGTTAACCCGTTAAAAATTACTCTATTTACATTTTTAAATATAAATATAAATAAGAATATGCACATGAAAGTTTTATTTTCTCAAAGATCAAAATTACCCAATAAAGCAGAGAAGGGAAAGAAGATTCATACATTGAAGCAACGCCTTCTTCTTTGATGTCTTTTCAAGACTTTATTAGTTTATTTAATTGAGCAACCATTTCTCTGTGACAAAGAATTTGGGAAGCTGGTGAGTTCAACAACACATGACTTTTTTGAATTGGAGGAGACCACAAACTACTCTTTGAATAATCAAAGTCAAACTGTGATAAATAAGAAAATTTTAAGAGCAATCTTTCTGATCTTTTGGGTTGCTATCAGTTACCATTTGAACTGCTGAAGAGTCAAGTTGTATATGCACTCATTGTCTATTTGATTTAGATGATAAATCACCTGATAATTGCTAAACCAATACCAATCCGCCCGATATCTTATCAGTTGGCTAGCAGATTAGTATATTTACAAGCCCATAATCGAAAAGTGGAATCGTTAAGTGTAAATATCCGCCTGATCTGCCAGATAAGCAGCCCTAGGTGGTAGTCTTAAAGAAGAATGAAAATCGAAGGTATATATCCATTACACTAACTTAAGTAAGGCATGTATCAAACGTATATATCCAGTACACTAACTTAGCAAGATTTATCAAAGTTAAGAGTGCCTAAAGAGCAAGGTATAGTAAAACTCCCTGAATCTCCACACTTTTATGGGAGTTTATTTTGCAATATTGCATTGCAATGCTCTGTGAGCTTGACCACTGAGGTCTCTTCTATCTTCCTCTTCTTTGTAAGGATCTCCTTCAAGAACTTAGTATAAGCTGGCATTTGTGAGAGCACTTCTGTGACTGGCAAATTTACATTAGCATGTCTCAGCATATCTAGAAATATCTCAAATTGCTTGTACAACTTTTATCTATAGAGCTTTTGGGGAAAAGGTAGAGCAGGCATGTGCTTTCTCTCTTCATTAGATTCCTCCCTTCTCGAAATTTTCTCTTTCTTCTTTTTCTCAACTCCCTCTTGCCTTTCTTCTTCTTATCATCTTCAATTTTTAGCTCCTTCCCATTTTCTTTTTCAAGTATCACCTCTTTTTGGATTAGAGTGAGATCTTTCAATACTTGCTCGTTTCTCAAGGACAAATCATTCACCGTTTCTTTGGGATTATCAGCTGGGAGACTTCTTGGAATTCTCTCAAACAATATAGTTGCAATTTGTCCCACCTGCTTCTCCAAGTTTTGCAAACATATGCCAAGTTCTTTGATAGCTGCACCATGAGCATCTAATCTCTCATCTGTCTTGACAATGAATGACTTCATCAGATCTTCTAACCCAGACTAAATTGGTTGTTGGGGCTGAAACTGCTACTTCTGCTGATTTTGGAAGCATGGGGCTCCTTGTCCCTGAACTCTGAGGTTGTTTTGTTGCCATGCATTTGCTGTACTCCCAGGTGAACTCCATGAAAAACCAGGGTGCTTTTGACCCATTACATTGAAGTTATAATTACCCACAACATTAACTTTCTCAGTTGAGGCTTGACGCTCATATGTAGGGTGTCCTCTTCCACATATGTCACATGCTGCATGAGTCTCATTGTGTACTAAGGCTAATGTCAGTTTCCTTATTTCTTTGGCCATGGCATCAAGTTTTACCTCCAGAGATGTGTTAGCATCAACTTGGTGAATACCGATTGATCTTCTTCTTTCAGCAATCTCAGAGGGCCACTTATTTGCATCTTTAGATAACTCATCTAGAATTGTCACTATCTCCTCTGGGGTCTTTTTCATCAACAAGCCTCGAGTTACATTGCTCAATGTTCTCTGTGTGGCCGGTGTCAATCCATCCCAAAAGTCCTGGAGTTGCATCCAGAATTCAATTCCACTATGCTGACACTTTCGCACTATCTCCTTAAACCTCTCCCAAGCTTCAAACACAGTTTCAATTTCATTCTGGCAGAAGTTATGGATTTCTCTTCTAAACTTTCCCATCTTAGCTAAGGAAAAATATTTAGCAAGAAATTTTCTAGTCATCTCCTCCCATATTCTAATTTATCCATGGGACAAACTTCGAAGCCAGTGTTTTGCATCATCTTTGAGTGTGAAAGGGAATGTCCTTAAACAAACTGCATCTTGTTGACACACCATTGTATTAAAAGGTGTTCATAATCTCCTCGAAGTCCATCAGATGATTGTTTGGATCTTCGTTTATCTTTCCTCTGACACACAGTTGTTTTGGAGGGTTTGGAGCAACCCTTTCTTTAACTCAAAATTATTCGCTGAAACTGGAGGTGGTCTCACACTTAATAAGCCTTGGTTGTAGACTGGTCTAGCATAATCACCAAGTGGTCTACCAGCACCGGGAGCTATGTTTCCAAACTAGTCTGGAACCAAAGGTTGATTCAGAGCAATTCTCCGAGCCTTCTCTTCTTCATATGCAATTTGTGCATCTCGAAGAGCTTCTTCCTCAGCATCCCGAGCAGCTTTTTCTCTTACTTGGGCTGCCTCTCTCGCAGACAAATCAACATTCATCATCTCCCGCCATATTTTGTTTGGTTGAGGATTGCCCAATCTTCTCTATATTCTCGGGGAGATTTCTTTCCTTTCTCAACTGTTGCAGTTGTTTTTCAATTTCTGGTTCGTACGGTAGCAATTCTTTTCCAGAAGATCGAGTCATGCACCTCTCTAACCTGTAGCTTGCGCATAGTCAAAGAACACCCAAACGTAAAAAGAGAAAAAAAAATTCCTGAATTAGCACTACAAACTATTTCAAACACTATTGATTGCCAATCCCCGGCAACGACGCTAAATTTTTGACGAGCGCAAAACACACACTAAAATATGCTCGCTAGTCGAATATAGTAAAATATAATATTGTATCCATAGGGATTGGAGTTAAACAGTATTATCGTAGTTTGTAGCTAGATTGCTAACCAAGATGATCAGCAATTTAGATTCGTGTGATTAAAACTAAAATTAACTAAGAGTCTAAACTGTTGGCTAATGACAATCGATGCAATGAGCAAAGAAGGTTATCAATTGGGAAAAGATCGGGTTGATAGGATAGGTGCAAGACAAATGTTTGAGATCTAACTCTAGATAATTCACTTCTAATATCAAGTGAGTCTCTCGAATTCACTTGGTTATTAGTTTAATTGTTTAGAAGAAACTCCTCTCTCGATTAAGTCTCAACCTCACAAGATGAGCCAATTTTAAGCACGTAAAAATATGTAAGAATTTGTAGTGGATTGGTATTTAGGAGAACCTCTCTCGATTATCCTCCTAACTAGGTTTAATTAACAACTCAACTAGCCTCTTCTGATTACTAAGAAGAATTAATGAATTCCACCAACAAAATATAATACAAAGATATCACAAGTTATGCCTCTCTCGATTACATGAACTAGTGAATATAGATACAACGATTAAAACATACAAAATGATTCAATACATAAAAACTAGAGTTATTATCCACAAACAATTATCAATACACCAAATCCATCAAACCCTAAAGAGAACTACTCCACGGATATGGAGTAATTCATCATAAATATGTTTAAGTTAAAGTAAAACATAAAACGATACAAACTCTTGTCTTGAGTGAGGATTGAATGATGAAATCTTTGAGTTTTTGCTTCTCCACCTCCTCCTTGACTGCATTAGATCTAAGATGTGTCAAAAGTCACCAAAAAAATATTTTTATATGTATTTATACTAAGTAGGGTCAGGCCCAAATGAAAATACCTTCTTCTAGCCAAAATTGGATTGTTACTCTATAAAAATACAGAGGCGCACTGCACGGGGCGACGCGCCACGCGGGGTGGTAGTGGAACTTATCAGAGAGCATGACTTTTGACTGGCAACAATAATTTGGGCAGCCGCGGCGCGCCACGTGCCGCCCCATGTGCCGCTGCTGTGAAGGCTTCTCATAGTGAATCTTTTTCGCTCGCTTTTTGATATCCAAGCTTGGTCCTTGACCCTCGAACGTGATCTCGGCTTAACCCCTTGGGCTTTCACTCAGATTTCAAAGCTCCAAATCACTCAAATTCATTCCGTAACATTTACATAGCTCGAAATTACTTCTACAAGGTATAAAACACATAATTAGTGCAAAACACTACCGATTAACACTCAAACTCAATTAAAGTACAGTAAATTAGCGTGCAATAAAAGACTAAAACACAATATTATAGCCAATCATCAATAACCAATAAGTAGAATTATTAAGTGTAAATATTCACCCGATCTGCCCGATAAGCAGCCCTAGGTGGTAGTTTCAAAGAAGAATGAAAATAGAAGGTATATATCCATTACACTAAGCCATAGGTGGTAGTTTTAAAGAATAATGAAAATAGAAGGTATATATCCATTACCCTAACTTAAATAAGGCATGTCTCAAAGATTCTTTTATGTTGACACAAATCAACCAACTAATAGACACGAGGACCAATCACGAATTATTGTGAATTTTGGGTGCGTATTCCGGATACAACCAAATCAGAATGGAATCGAAAGATCAAAAGAAAACCTCCTTTATTACAAATAGGGAGACTTATTATTACAATGTAATGTCGTTTGGATTAAAAAATTTAAGGGCTATAAACCAGTGTTTGGTGACTCAAATGTTCAAGGATTACATTGGAAAAATCATGGAAGTTTACATTGATGACATGTTGGTAAAGCCGGTTCAGGCCACAGATCATTTGTGTCACTTGAGAGAAAGATTTGTGACTCTCCAGAAGTACATTTAGGGTGGCATCCGAGAAATTCTTGGGATTCCTTGTTTCTAACAAGGGATTGAAGTCAATTCGGATCAAATTAAAGTTATTGAGGGAATATCAGACATGTTGACAAATAAGAAGGAAGTATAACGGTTAACAGGCTGCATAGAAGCTCTAGGAGATTTATCTCAAGGTCATAAAAAAGGAGTTATAAGTTTTTTTCGGTGCTGAAAAAGCATAAGAAATTTGACTAGACGCTGAAATAACAACAAACACTATGAGATTTAAAAGTTACAGGGAAAAGCCAAATTTACTCGCAAAACCCCAAGAAGTAGAATGATTGTTGGTCTACCTAGCAGTTTTAGAGATCTTGGTAAGTGCAGTATTGGTCCGAGAAAATAAAGGTAAGTAATCCCTCATTTCCTATGTTAGAAAATCACTAGTAGATGAGGAAATAAGATATTCTCACTTAGAAAAATTGACCTTAGCTTTAATAACGACTGCCCAAAAACTAAGACCATATTTTCTGTATTATCCGATCTTGATAGTCATGGCTTTTCTGTAATGGAGCATCCTCCATAAATTGAAACTCTCGAGGTGACTAGCAAAGTGGGTGGTCAAACTTAGTGAATATGACATATCATATCATATCATATCAATCTCGTACTGTCATCAAGTCTCAAGTCTTAGCTGAGTTTGTGGCTAATTTCAGCTTGAGTATCCTTCTGGAGGACGAAGAAGCAGTCATCATTTCCTCCAAAATGGCCCCTAAAGACTTGAGTCTCTTTACTGATGACTCATCTACTGTCAAAAGGTCCAGTTTTGGGCAGTACTTATTGCTCCATCTGGAGATAAAGCTATGCAGTCTATAGAATGTCATCCTATAATTAACAATGAAGCCAATTATGAGGTTGTAGTTACAGGACTTAAGCTAGCTAGAGAACTCGATGCAAAACACCTCAGTTAAAAAGCGACTCTCAGTTGACGTACACAACACGAGAGACCCTAATGCAATAATATCTAAACAAAATTACAACATTTTTTGATCAATTTCGGAAATAGAAAGTCGTTCAACTACCTCGAGATGAGACGTGCTTGCTAACCTTGGGTCAGCTGCAGAGATCACCGACTTAAGAAGTAGCTCGGTGGTCCACCTATTCTATTATGCCATCAATCAAAGCAGGAATAAGGTAAGCAAAGCCAATATAATTTAGGACAGGTGCAACAAATTTGTGAACTACTTGTTGATCGGAATGTTTCCTGAAGACCGGAAAGCAATATGCTAACTTAAAGTACGAGCAAATCCGATGTTGCCTCGCTGAAGGGGATTTGTACTGAAGGATGTATAGTGGCCCTTTAGCCAAGTGCCTTAGACCCGGATAAGTAGTACATCATGAGAGAAGTCCGTGAAGGGACATACAAAAATCATTCTGGAGACATGTCTTTGGTCTAAAAGCTCATCAGAACTAGTTACTACTGGCCCCGGATGGGAGAAGATGCTAAAGCATTTGCTAAAAGGTGCGATAAATACGAGCAGCTCGCACATCAACTACACCAACCAGTAGAGTCGTTACATTGTATCCTCTCTTCTTGGTCTTTTACGAAATGAGTATGGACATAATAGGACTCTACCTCAAGCTCCGGGTCAGGTAAAAGTTTTTACTCTATTAACCAATTACTTCTAATTAGATTGAAGTAGGACATTCACAAAAGTCTGATAAAAACAAGTAATAGGCTTCATATGGAGGAACATAGTATGCCAGTATAGGGTTCCCAAAGAGATAGTTTGTCATAACTGATCATAGTTCATTGGAGCTAAAGTGACCTAGTTCTTAGATGGGTAAGAAATAAAAAGGATAAATTCATTCCCATACTATCCCAAAGCGAACGTCCCTGCGAGATCATCAAATAAAGTCCTTTTAAACAACTTGAAAAATGGTTAAAAACACCAAGGAAAGATGGATGAAGGAACTACCTAGAGTTTTATGCGTATATAAAACCCCCTTCTCACTTGTGTATGATTTGGAAGCTTTAATACCGGTCAAAATAGGGGGACTGAGCCTAAGGTCTGCACATGTCACCGAGAAAACTAACGAAGAGACATCAACACTAAGCTTAGATCAGGTTGAGGGATGTCGAGAGATGGCTATAATCTGAAGAGCTGCATAGAAATGGAGGATCAGATATATAATAATCAAAGAGTCAATTTTTAATATTTTAAGTTCAGGGATCACGTCCTCCGAAAAGTATTCCCCATGACACAAGAGCTCAAGAAAGCTTGGCCTTAGCTGGAAAGCCCATATCGGGTCCATGAGACAGCAAAAAAGTAGCTTATGAATTAGAGACAATGAATAGAAAGCATATCTTGGCTAACTGGAATGTTGTACCCTTAAAGTTTTACTACTTCTGAAGGACTTGCTACACTTTGATTATCCTTATTAGTTATTTTCTTTACATTCATATATTTGTACTAATATTTTTAGATGATAGGCATAGCCAGCCCAAGCTGACCGATGATTACGCAGACCCTCGAAAACTATTTCGAACCATTAACGTTCCTGACCAAGGTCACAAAATGTCATGCCATAAAGGGCTAAGGCACCATCTTCGTCTAAAAATACTTTTCGTTCCCCTTTATTTCCTTTCAGGAATAGAACAGATGAAAGATCAAAATACTTGAAACTTGGGAATTCATGGACCTATCCGGGACAAATGCAAGTCAAAATTAGTGAACGGGGTTTAAAAATTTCAAGCGCAAACACTGAAGGGACTTTCTCGGATAAATACAACCAGAGCAAATTTATCTCGAGAAATCATTCATGTATTGCATCTAGTCCAATAGCGGCCATCTTAGTAGAAATATTAATCCTACTCGTAATGGCTCATTGTATTTTATTTCAGGTTAAGTATCCCTTTATTAAGTTTAAGTCTATTGAAAAGGCTTGTTACTTGACAATGCATCCGACTGATTATTCCGTTTGAGTTAATGAATATATCATTATCTTTTAATTGGATGTATTTCTCATTCAAGATGTCACTCGGGATCGATTACTCCACTTTACGACTAAATGAGAAGGAAACATCCTCTTCATAACATTGAATAATATAAAATGACCGTCTTTTACCTAGGTCAAATATTTAACAGCTTTGTGCAATCGCTCTGAATACAATAAACCACAAAAAAAACATAAGTCCATACAACCAGACATAAACTATACAAATATTTCTCAGTATGACATATTCGAAATCAAAACAAAAATGCTGACAAAAACTCGTCAAAAATAGAATTCTATTCATGATAAGCCCAGATGTACAAAATACGATGCTTAAGAACCATAAGGCCTACTAGCTACATAGTTCGGATCAAGAAAGGGGTTTGAAGGTCCAGATGATCGACGAGGCAATATTTGGGAGTTGAGCAGTTGGGAGAGGAGAAAATGGTGGAGGTGCCAAAATCTCTTCTCATTCGTTATCTTTGCCTGAATTTCCTGCTAAGCTATCCTCACCCACATCAAGGCTCTACTCTTGGCCATCGAGAGAAGGATAATCTAAGAGATCCAAATATCTTTCGTTTCGACTTCAAGATCTATGATTTTCCTTTGAATGTCCGTCTTTCCGGCATGAACCTCATAGAGAACATTCAATTGGGTTTCCAAGGGGACCTAATTCTTGTCAAGCTCCACTTTTTCCTCCAATTGCTAATACCGTTAGGCCATCTTATCATAAGCTTCTTTCTAGGTAGCTCTGTCGGTAACGCTAGCCCAAGCAAGCTTATTTAAAAGGGCCAGGACAACTTTTAACTCTTTCTCCCGCGCCTCCTTTTAGGAATAATGCTCAGTTTCAACCTCCTCCTTCTTAACCAATTCGGCCTTAAGAGTTCGAATTTTCTCATTTGCTTTGGCTAGATCTCGAGAGTACACCAATTCTCATCCTGAAGCTTTTTCTAGCGAGATCCCGAGAGTACATTATATCGCCTCTCTGACATACTCAACAACTTTTGTCCTCAGCTATAGGGCCTCCTCATATTTGAACCTTTCAACCTCGGTCTTTTGCCCTCTGACCTCTGCTATCATCAATTTTCACATCTCTTTGTTCGCGCTAAACTTGGCCATATCAATTTTGAGTCTTTTTAAAGTCTCCGAAGTGATTGTGTTATGTTGCATGATGTAGACAATAGGTCATGCAAGTTATAAAATATCAAGATAATAATCTGAAATAGGGCAGAAAATAAAATGTACCCTGATGGTTCCATACACAAGTTGGGTCATCAACCATTCCATATCATACTACACCATTTTCTCCTTCTCTATGGGGCCGACCTATTGGTGCAAACATTAAATAGCATGCCAAGGTTTCGCTATGATATTGACGTCATTGGGAAGGGTGAACAAAATGGTGGGAGGAGAACCCTGTGCCAACACTACATCATCGCCAACTGAGGGTGCCTCCATCCTCCAGCAGCGGTGACCCATCGGGAGTGGCACTGTGTTGCTTCGAGAGCCCGTTTTCTCGGGTCCAATAATTCGAACAACGGGCATCCTCTCATCGAGCGGACCCTCAGGGATAGGAATTTCGGAATCTCCATCCAGATTTATTGTAGTAAGTGACCTCTCATCTCCGGGATGAGTATCTTCCTCCATATCGACCATAACCAAGACCATGTCACTTTTAACTTCCTCACTTAAGCGGTAGCGAGCAGTTAGAGGCCTAATATGGGGAGTGTTCTTATTAACCACGGGTGGCCATCTTTTTTCTCAGTTGTTCTCTATGCAGCGCCATCGACATTGGGTAATCTAGCCCTTGAGAGAGGTTGATGTTTCTCCCGCTTCTCCTTTTTCTTCCCAGGAGGACCATGACGTGGAAGTTTGTGGGATTTGACTCTCAGCTTATGCCCGAAAATGATGTTCTTTACTTTGAAGAAGGAAACCCCAATATCTCAAATACCTACTCTTCTATGTTGTCGACCCCTCTAAAATCAAGGGAGACATCTACAATCCAAAGGAAGAAATCAGAGGAATTCATGGGATAAAAGCTAGGGAGTTTAAGAAAAAGTACTTACAGTTGGGATTCCACTTCTCCGGAAAAGTCATACTCTCTGAATTGACGAGGCATGTGGTCGGTATTATAATGTATCTCTCGAACCACCTCCGGTCGTGGTCATTATTACAGTCGCTAATCAAAGATATTTTTTCCTGATGATTCTGTTGGAAACAAAGGCAGAAGCTATAAAAGAGAAATACAAAAGAAATTTTTTTCACTACTCAATTCACTTCACTTGAAAACAAAAATACCTACTGTCTTTTATAGGCTTACAATTTAACTGCTAAGTCTAAAAATAGCAAGTAATAGATAATGGAGAATATGAGAAAAAATGGGAACCATGTTCCACTACTAAGTGATAATGCTATAAAACTAACAACAAAAGTAAAACATAAGTCCACTACTGCTAAACAGGAGTCACGACCAAATCATGTGTAACTGAACTGTTTTGAAGAATTAGTCAACACTCCCCCTTTCTTCAAAATCACATACGCCCATTTGTAGTCTGAAGAAGTCGTGCTTGTTGCGAGGCAGCGATTTCGTAAGAACGTCAGCAACTTGATCATTTGTGCCACAAAATTCCATTGAGATTACTCCACCAATGACTAGATTGCGAATGAAGTGATAGTGAGTGTCAATGTGCTTTGTTCTACTGTGAAAAGCAGGATTCTTTGTCATAGCAATTGTTGCCTTGTTGTCACACCATATTTCAGTTGGACCAATCTGCACCTGTTGAAGATCCGCTAACAATTTTCTTAACCAGACAGCTTGACAACTTGCTGTAGTTGCAGCCATGTATTCTTCTTCCAAAGATGAAAAAGCTACTATATCTTGTTTCTTTGAACTCCATGAGATTGCTCCAGAACCAAGATTGAAAACATTACCAAATGTTCTCTTGCGATCATCCAAGCTACCTGCCCATTCACTATCAGTAAAGCCAACTAACCTGAAATCTGATACTTTTGAGTAAAAAATTCCATAACTTGTTGTGCCAGTAACATATCGCAAAATCCTCTTGGCTGCACCTAGGTGTTGCTTTAAGGGACTATGCATGAACCTTGAAATCAAAATGACAGAGAACGCTACATCGGGCCTTGTGTGCGATAAGCAATTTAAACCACCAACCAAGCTTCTAAAATAAGAAGCATTTGCTTCACTTATACCTGTTGGGAATAAATCCCCACAGAAATAATATCCATGGTAATAAAAGCGGAATAATAATATAGCACCGAGATACGGTAATTAACAAGAATAAAAGAGTAACAATGACACCAAGATTTTTACGTGGAAAACCCATTTAATAAGGGAAAAACCACGGCCCCGAGAGGAGCAACTGATATCACTAGAGTAAGGAATTTTACACTTTGTAGGTCCGAGTAAAATACTCCAAAGACCACTACAACACTCAAAAGAAATAACCCTCTTTTGATATTCCCACCTCACTACAATATCGCTCACTCTCTATTTTCCTCACAGACTATTTTCTTATACCCTGTCTGTGAAACCTCACTCTTTCTTTCTCTCTTTGTTGGTGTGAAGAAATGAGAGTTGAAGCTCTCCTTTTATAACCAAAGCTTCACTCTCTAAAGCCTACAATATTTGACAACTTACACACACTTTTCACAATTCAACAAAGTTGGCTACCAAACCAAAGAAATTCAACAAGGTTGGCTACCTAACCAAACCAAGTCAACAAGGTTGGCTACCAAACCAAAGAAACTTTTATTAGGCACATGCCTAATACTTCTTCATTGAGATGGACATCATCAATCTCCCCTTCCATTCTCATTCATCTAGAGAAGGTAGTACTGTCTTCTAGTTTGCATGCCGATAAGTTCTTTGCGTAGCTCGAACTTGTTCCTTGGTACCACCTTGGTCAGCATATCTGCCGGATTCTCACTTGTAGAAATCTTCAAGACTTTTAGAGATTCATCATCTACCATTTCTCGAATCCAATGATATCTCACATCAATGTGTTTGGTACTTGCATGGTACATAGAGTTCTTGCTAAGGTCTATTGCACTTTGACTATCACAATAGACGACATACTCCTTCTGATACAATCCAAGCTCTTGAAGGAACCATTTGAGTCATACCATCTCCTTGCCAGTTTCTGTAGCGGCAATGTACTCTGCTTCAGTTGTTGAAAGTGAAACACATTTCTGCAACTTAGACTGCCATGATATAGCTCCCCCCTGAAAATGTAAACAAATATCCAGTAGTGGATTTTCTATTGTCAATGTCACCTGCCATATCAGCATCTGTATAGCCCTTCAAGATTGGATCAGATCCTCCAAAGCACAAATAATCTCTTGTGGTACCTCTCAGGTACCTGAGTATCCACTTGACTGCTTCCCAATGTTCCTTTCCAGGATTTTCAAGAAACCTGCTGACAACACCAACTGCGTGAGCAATATCAGGTCTAGTACATACCATTGCATACATCAAGCTTCCGACTGTTGAAGAATAAGGAACTCTAGCCATGTTCCCTTTCTCTTCCACTGTTGTAGGACACATCTTCTTACTCAACTTTAGATGACCAGCAAGAGGTGTGCTGACTGGCTTAGCATTTTTCATGTTGAAGCGTTCTAGTACACGTTCAATGTACTTCTCCTGAGATAGCCACAACTTTCTACTTGTTCTCTCTCGAACTATCTTCATCCCTAGAATTTGTTGTGCTAGGCCTAAGTCCTTCATATCAAATGACTTGGACAGATATCCCTTCAACTTTGCTATCAGCCCCTTGTCTTTTCCTACAATTAAAATATCATCCACATACAACAACAATATAATAAAGTTATTCTCAGAAAATCTTTTGAATTATACACATGGATCAGAATAGGTCTTTAGGTATGTTTGACTTTTCATGAATGAGTCAAACTTCATGTACCACTGCCTTGGTGCCTGCTTCAATCCATAAAGACTTTTATTCAATTTGCACACCATGTGTTTCTTTACAGCTACTTCAAATCCTTCTGGCTGCTCCACATAAATCTCCTCTTCTAAATTTCCATGAAGAAATGCAGTTTTCACATCCAACTGCTCCACTTCAAGATCTAGGCTAGCTGCTAAGCTCAAATTGTTCGAATAGAAGTAATTTTGACAACATGTGAGAAAATTTCGTCAAAATCAATACCTTTCTTCTGTTCGAAGCCTTTAACCACCAATCAAGCTTTGTATCTGACCAGCTTGCCATTTCCATCTTTCTTGAGTTTAAAGACCCATTTGCATTTCAGTGGTCTTTTACCCTTTAAAAGTTCAACCAGCTTGTAAGTGCCATTTTTCTGTAGAGATTCCATCTCTTCTTGCATAGCTTTCATCCACTACTTCTTTTCTGGATGGGACAGCACCTCCTTAAGACTTTCTGGCTCCCCCTCATCACTAATGAGGACATACTCTGTGGAAGGGTACCTGCATGACTCTACCCTTGGCCTCTCTGATCTCCTCAGAGGTTGAGGTTGTTCTTCTCCCTGAGTGGAGTGCTCCACTTCCTCGACACCTTCATCAAGTTGCTCCCTCTGCTCAATAACCTCACCAGGTTGCTCCCTCTGCTCGGCAACCTCGTCGGCCGTACTTTCTGCACTTGTGGGATTGTTAGAAGTAGAAGGAATAGTAAAAAGGTTAGGAATTATACTATTCTTCGCCTTTTCTAACATATCGGCAGCAGTTCCAACTTCACTTTCTCGGAAGACTACATCTCTGCTTCGGATGACCTTCTTCTTTACAGGATCCCACAATCTATACCCGAACACTTCATCTCCATATCCGATAAATATGCAGGGAACAGATTTATCATCCAACTTTGTTCTCTGCTCTTTTGGTACATGTGCAAAAGCTCTGCAACCGAACACCTTCAGATGCGAGTAGGACACCTCCTTGTTGGTCCAAACTCTCTCTGGGATGTCAAACGCCAACGAAACTGATGGACTCCTATTGATCAGGTAACAGGTTGTCTGAACTACTTCACCCCAGAATGACTTAGGCAGTTTAGCCATTCTAAGCATGCTTCTCACCTTCTCCACAATGGTGCGGTTCATCCTCTTGGCTATGCCATTGTGCTGCGGGGTTCTAGGAACTGTCTTTTCATGTCTGATCCCATGACTTGAAAAATACTCTTCAAATTCCCTTGAAGTGTACTCACCTCCATTGTCACTTCGGAGACGCTTTAGCTTTCGACCCGTCTCCCTTTCTACTAGAGCATGAAACTTCTGGAAAACTTGCAACACCTAATCTTTGGTTTTCAAAATATAAACCCATAATTTTAGTGAAGCATCATCAATAAAAGTAACAAAATATTTGTTACCGCCCATTGATTCAATTTCCATTGGGCCACAAATATCAGAATATACTAAATCAAGTATATTCAATTTTCTTTCAGACGATGTCTGAAATGAGACTCTATGTTGCTTACCAAATAAACAGTAGTCACAAGGTTTTACTATTGTACCTTTGGCATAAGAAATGAGTGATTTCTTCGCAAGAATATGCAATCCCTTCTCGCTCATATGACCCATTCTTTTGTGCCAAAAATCTGCAGAAATCTTATCTTGTGCCGTGCTCAATTCACCTTGGCATATTTCTACATTTGTCATGTACAATGTGCCACGAGCAACTCCCTTTGCAATCACCAATGATCCCTTGGTGAGTCTCCACTTTTGATTTGCAAAATAGCTCTCGTATCCATCTCGGTCTAAAGCAATTCCCGAGATCAAGTTCATCCGCAAATCAGGTACATGTCGCACATCCTTTAGAACCAATGTGCATCCGACATTTGTCTTGATACAAATGTCACCAATCTCCACAATCTTTGAGTAGCTTGTGTTACCCATTCTCACTGTGCCAAAATCACCTGCTACATATATGCAAAAAAGATCTCTTACCGGCGTGGCATGGTAAGATGCCATTGTGTTAACCACCCATTCCGACTGCATGCATTCCTCTTCCTCATTTATAAAGAGGACAACATTATCATTGTTTTGCACCATGGCGGTTGTGTTGTCGTCATTCTTCTGGCCACTAGTTTCACCTTTGCCCTTCCTTGGATTTGGGCAATCTCTTTTGAAGTGACCTGGTTGATCACAGTTGTAGCAATTTCTGGCTCGTGATTTGGATCAGTTCTTTGACTTCCCACGAGCTCCGGATCTACCATAGTTGTTCGAACTCCTTTGATAACTCCTGCCTCTACCTTCTATGATAAGAGTATGTCCTTGATTTTCAGGCTTCTTTCTCATCTTCTCATTGAGTAAAAGAGCCGATGTGACATCTTTCAACTCAATAGTAGTCTTATCGTGCAGGATGGTTGTTGCCAAATTACGTACGAAGATGGCAACGAGTTCAATAGCAAGATGGCTTTATCTTCTTCCTAGATTTTCACTCCGAGGTTGGCAAACTGTGTGATTAATCCGTTAAACACATTTAAATGTGACAAAAAATTCATACCTTCACCCATGTGTAGGGCGTATAACTGCTTCTTCAGGTACAATTTATTTGTCAGCGTTTTGGACATGTATAGGCTTTCCAACCTTGTCCAAATTCCACGTGCAGTGTCTTCATCAATGATGTTATTTACCACATCATCTGATAAGTGCAACCTGATTGCACTAGCAGCTCTTTCATCCAAGTCAGCCCAATCTTCAGCTTTCATGGTATCAGGTTTTTTGGCATCAGCATCTAGTACCTTGTGTAATCCTTGTTGGATGAGCAGATCCCTCATCCTTCTTTGCTATGTTGAGAAACCGTTATCTCCGTTGAATTTTGCTACCTCGTACTTTACTCCAGACATTTTTATTTTTCACCGAGTATAGTACTACCGATACTGAATAGTATTTCAGTGAACGAGCAGAACCTGTCCTCTGATAACAGTTGTTGGGAATAAACCCCCACAGAAATAATATTCACGGTAATAAAAGCGAAATAATAATGTAGCACCGAGATACGGTAATTAACAAGAATAAAAGAGTAACAATGACACCAAGATTTTTACGTGGAAAACCTTTTTAATAAGGAAAAAAACCACGGCCCCGAGAGGAGCAACTGATATCACTATAGTAAGGAATTTTACACTTTGTAGGTCCGAGTAAAATATTCCAAAAATCACTACAACACTCAAAAGAAATAACCCTCTTTTGATATTCCCACCTCACTACAATATCGTCCACTCTCTATTTTCTTTACAGACTATTTTCTTATACCCTATCTGTGAAACCTCACTCTTTCTTTCTCTCTTTGTTGGTGTGAAGAAATGAGAGTTGAAGCTCTCCTTTTATAGCCAAAGCTTCACTCTCTAAAGCCTACAATATTTGATAATTTACACACGCTTTTCACAATTCAACAAAGTTGGCGACCAAACCAAAGAAATTCAACAAGGTTGGCTACCAAACCAAACTAATTCAACAAGGTTGGACACCTAACCAAACCAAGTCAACAAGGTTGGCTACCAAACCAAAGAAACTTTTATTAGTCACATGCCTAATACTTCTTCAATGAGATGGACATCATCAGTACCATCTTCGAGTACCAGCTTCTCATTCATATTCATGGGCGTTGGAGATGGATTATAGTTCAGCAAGTTGAATCTCTGCAAAAGTTCAGTAGCATATTTTCTTTGCGAAATAAAAATACCATCTAGACCTTGTTTTATCTCAAGCCCAAGAAAATAATGCAACATACCTAAGTCGGACATCTCAAATTTACTTATCATGCAATTCTTAAATTCAGCAACAATCAATTCACAAGAGCCCAAATATATAATATCATCTACATAAAGACAGACAACCAGAAAATCACCATTACCTCGCTTCTTCATATAGAGTGTAGGTTCATTATCACTTCTTCTGAACTGGTTCTCTTGAAAAAAAGAGGCAATTTTACTATACCATGCCCGAGGAGCTTGCTTCAAACCATATAATGCCTTTTTCAATCTATATACTTTGCTCTTGCCTTCACTAGAAATGAAGCCTTCAGGTTGGGAAACATATACTTATTCTTTTAAGTCGTCATTTAGGAAAGCAGACATAACATCAAATTGGTACACAGGCCAACCAAGTTGAGCAGCCATGGCTAGAATAGTTCTAACCGTTTCAAAGCGAGCTACTGGTGAGAACGTCTCTTCAAAGTCGATGCCTTGTTGTTGGGAGTATCTTTTTGCAACAAGTCAAGCTTTGTGCCTTTTGACGCTTCCATCAGCATTGTATTTTGTTTTAAAAATCCATTTTATCCCGATAACGTTCTTCCCTTCAAATCAACTAGCTCCCAGGTCTGATTTTTCTAAATGGACTGAATCTCTTCAATCATTGCATTCTTCCACTCTGGTTGCTCTGCAGCTTCTTCATAACATAGTGGATCAACAGCTAACAAGGCAAAACTACAAGCTGAATAAACATCTTTCAGTGATCTGAACTTTGTTGGTGGAGTTTCGCTAGATGATGTCAAAGTTGGAGAATGAGAGCTTGCTAGAGTAGAATTTTTGGTACTTCCATGAGAAGAGAAATCAGTATTATTGCTACCAGGAGAGGAAGGATTCGAACTTCCTGATTCAAGTATATCCATATGCTCCTCTTCTGTGTGAAATGGAATATGGACGGATGAATCTTCCTTCTTGAAGAACTTGAAGGAAAACCCTAATCGGAAAACGATGAAGAGTCATTTTTTCTGAAAGTGTTGCTCCCAAACGCACAGGCAAGTATACATGGCCAACGAGTAATATAGAATTGTAAGTCCAGATATTGTACCCACAGGGACTTGTGATTAACTATCAACTAAATTAAACCAAATAATTAATCTATTCAAGCGAATCCTAAAGTATGAATATTTTACTAAAATTAATCTAAAGTAACAAATTAAGAGATCAAAGAAAACAACGACAAGCTTAATAGCGAATTCAATGTGGTTGAATATTCTAGAGTTATGGGTTAGCTAACAATCCAGTTTAGTTTTCCACTTAAATCGTCTAATTAATTTATCTAGTTTATTGGTTGATAGGGTTAATATTGTTAGTAGCCTTCTCCCGAAGTACAACTCGCGTATTCAAGATAACCTAACGCCTATATTCCTATGGAATTAGAATTAACAAGAACGCATTAATAATTCCTGTATAGTAACCAAGCAAGGCGATTAGGTATATTCCTATCCTAACCGCAAATCCGCCCTCCCTAAGAGTTAAGATCTTGCTCTACTCAATCTTATATGTAATCTAGAATTCTCTCTCCCGAGTTCAATCTTAGATTCGTAGATAGTATTCAATTGGTGATCAAGCAATCAAATAATTAAGCACAAGATTGAATACATCAACCAATATGATAAAATAATAAGAATAATTCAAGCTTTAAACTACAATGTTCTTGTAGCACCCAAAACTCTAGAACTAATAAACTATGAGATTAAAGGAAGAGAAGAGAAGAAAAACTAGTTAGAAGCCTCCTCCAAACGTGGTTTGTGTTCTCCTTAGGTCTAAGATGTGCCAAAAGTCTGTTAGATCTCCAAAATAATGTTTTTCCATGTATATATACCAAGTAGGGTCGGGCCCAGACGAAAATACCTTCTCCTGCACGAAATGGGACTCCAGCTCTGTGAAATTTGTACAGCCGCGCCGCACCATGCGGCGCGCCAATGGAGTTTATCGGCAACCTCACATTTTTCTTGTCAGGCAGTTTTTACACTGCTGCGCTGCACCCTGCGGCGTCCCATGTGGCGCAGTAGTGTAATTTTCTCAGAGTGAACTTATTTTGTCCTCTTTTAACATGCGGACTTGGTACATGACCTTCGAACACGATCCCGACTTAATATCTTAGGCTTTTACTCAGATTTCAAAGCTCCAAATCACTTGAATTCATTCCATAATATCTACATAGCTAGAAATCACTCCTACAAGGAATAAAACACAAATTTAGTGCAAAACACTAGCGATTAAAGCTCAAACTCAATTAAAGTACAATAACTTAGAGTGTAATAAGTGACTAAAATACACAATTATAGTCTATAATCAATTATATAGTTTATATGCTTTGGATTGAGGACTACAACCAATGAAAATGCATTTTTCTAATTTTTCATCAAGTTTAGAGCGTAAATTAACCAAAGCATAAGCTATACAACCAAAGACTTTCAAGTGGCTTACTCGTGGTTTTCGTCCCGTCCATGCTTCATATGGAGTCTGATCCAAAACTAATTTTGTTGGAGAGATGTTTAAGAGGTACACAACTGCTGCCACTGCCTCTTCCCAAAAATGAATTGGAAGTTCTCTTGCATTAAGTAAGCTTCTGGCTATCTCAACCACCGTACAATTTTTTCGCTCGACAACTCCATTTTGTTGTGGTGTGTACAGTGTTGTAAGCTCCCTGCAAATTCCATTCTCTTCACAAAATAAATTAAAGTCATTAGATAAAAATTCATCACCACGATCTGTGCGAAGAATCTTTATGTTGCAGCCTGATTGCTTCTCCACGAGTGCCTTGAAATTTCTGAAATTTCTGAAATTCTCAAAAGCTTCTGATTTAAATTTCAGAAAGTAAATCCAACTCATACGGCTATAATCATCGGTAAATAGCAGAAAAAACCGACTCCCACCAAGTGATTCAGACTTCATTGGTCCACACAAGTTAGCATGTATAAGCTCAAGACAACATGTAGCCCTCCATGATTGTCCTACGGGAAAGGATTTTCTACTTTGTTTCCCAAAAATGCAACTTTCACACAAATCAAGCTCCCCAATTTCTGGTAACCCAACAACCATATTCTTCTTAGTCAACAATTTTAGCCCATTAATATTTAAATGGCCATAGCGAAGATGCCAAAGCTGAGTTTCATTAACACCTTTAGCAACTAAAGCATTTTTCACAACATTTGAAACATTAAGGGGAAACATGTTGTTCTGTGTCACATGCACAACTGCAATAGTCTGACCAAATTTTTTATCACTAACAATACATTCTCCATTATCAAACAGAATAGAGTAACCACTAGCCATAAATTGTCCAACACTTAGTAAATTATGAGCCAAACTAGGAACAAATTGCACATTATAGAAATGTTTTACATTACCCTGTATTGTCTTTATGGCTATGGTACCTTTGCCTTCGGCTCGAATTTGCTTGTCATCATCAAGTCGAACTTCACTCTTCTGTGACTCATCGAGGTCTCTAAACAAAGACCTTGTGCCAGACATATGGTTCGAGCATCCACTATCAATGAACCAAACACCATCAGAAGAGTTAGAAATTGGAGAATGAGCCATGAACAACTTACTTTCTTCCTCTACTTTCTCTGAGAAATTGGAATGCTTCTGCTCATTTTTTGCTTAGTCCAGCAATATGATTCAATATGACCGTACTTCTTGCAATATCGGCATTACATGTCATTATTGGGCTGACGTGTCTCAGTAAATTGACCTCTGCCTCTACCGCGTCCTCGACCTCGACCACAAAATCCACCTCTTCCTCTACCTCTGCCAGAAAAAATTGCCGATTTTTCTCTAGAGAAAGATGCCTCCTCTTTCACCTGGAATACTTTTTCTTCAATTTTCTCATGAGACCCGTTTAACCTATCTTCATGTGCTAACAAGGAACTCATTAATTCATCAAATGAATAATCAGATAAATCCTTGGATTCTTCAATTGCAGCAACCACATGCTCAAATTTATTGGTTAAAGACCTCAACACCTTTGCTACAACAATTTCATCACTTACAATCTCCCCATAAGATTTCATGAGATTAACAATGGAAGAGACTCTAGACATATAATCTTGCACCGATTCATTATTTTTCATGCTCAAAGTTTCAAAATCACGATGCAAAGTTTGCAATTTTACTGCAATTACCTTCTTATCTCCCATATACTCCTGCTGCAAAAATTCCCAAGCTTCATGGGAAGTCTCTACTGCTGAAATTCGGGGGAAGATATCATTATCAAGGGCTTGTTGAATCAGAAACAGTGCCTTCGAATCATTCTTGCGATTTTCCCGTAGCCGTTGTGCGTGGCCTTCATCCGGGTCTAGAAATCCATTCTCCACCAAGTCCCATAATTCCTGAGACTTGAAGAGAGTCTTTATCTTAAGATTCCAAAAATGATAATTCACCCCTTTGAAAATTGGAAGATGTTGGGAGTTAGTGTTAGAGTTTGAATTTGCTGCCATTTTGGTCTCTGATTTGTGTTTAGAATTGTCTCTCTAACTTAACTATTTGATGCACATGAGTTAGAGTGAAACCTGAAAATTGAAAAGAAGAAGATTTATGTTGTAACCCACTTCTTTTTCTAATTGCTCTGATACCAAAATATGTTGGAAACAAATGCAGAAGCAATAAAAGAGATATACAACAGAAAGTTTTTTTACTGCTCAATTCACTTCACTTGAAAACAAGAACACCTACTGCCTTTTATAGGATTACGATTTAACTGCTAAGTCTAAAAAATAGCAACTAATAGATAAGGGAGAATATTATGAAAAGTGAAAAACATGGTCCACTACTAAGTGATAATGTTGTAAAACTAACAAGAAAAGTAAAACATAAGTCCACTGCTGCTAAAAAGGAGTCACGACCAAATCATGTGCAACTGAACTGATTTGAAGAATTAGTCAACTGATTCATGGTGAGCATAACACTCTGGTAGATCTTGGGAGAAAGAAGGTGGATAAGATACCACAAGGTGAAGAGCACGTTCGCAAAAGCCAAGTGGCAAAGACAGGCAACCAACCTCTAGATCATTGGACCTATTTGAGCCAGGCAAATCCAGTATCTACGGTACATCTCTTTGATGATCGTGTCTATTAGAAGCGACATCCCAAGAATAAAAAGATAAGTATGTACAAAAGAGTGTCCAGGACGATAGCTGGTGAATCGCTCAGGCCAAATACAATAGAACTTGATATTCTTATATGTCCACCAGTAGTCCTTTCAGACAACAGGAAGGAGTTCCCAGGTGATCATGGACGCGAATTCGATCACCGATGTGTTTCGATCACCAAATTACTTATCAGTCTTATTCGAACTGTCAAGTCAGAAGTCAAATCCAATTCCTCAGGGACTATATATGTAACAGTTATTTCGGGGAGCGACTTAGCTTTTGCGGCTTTGCAGGAAGAACGACTTACTTGATTTGCCCTTCTTGTATGGCAGTAGACTATTTTCAGTTTAAGCGCCAACGACCACCAATATAATTTTTTCAGCCACCTCAGAGCCGAAACAGATGATGGCAGTTTATTCTGAGTATTAGGGTTCTGGGAGGTCATGGATACTAGTTCTTCGGCGGAATGACTTCCTCGCCACTTAAACTTGATGGGGTTTAAAAGTCGATACATAAAGTTTTAACTTTTTCATTTGAACATTCTAACTCATTTTTTCCGTAATTAATAAACACATTTGACCATTGACCATGCCCATGTGGCATCAGTTGGTTCTAATCAGCAGGCCGCATCAGGAACACGACGCACAGGAGCGTGAAAACCCCCTTCACAATGCCCAACCGTACAAAATGGGTTGTATTTAAGTGTATTCTTATTCATTCCTTCTAAAATACCCTCTTTCTCCATTTTTTAAAATCTAAAGCTCTATTTTTACTTTTTCTTTTCTTTTTTTCAGACCATGAAAATGATGAAAAGTTGTATATTTTTTCATTGTGGAGTTAAAGCAAAGTTTTGCATCACTTAGACCAAACGAAGCTCGATCAGAACAAGATTAACAGATAATAAACGAAAAACAAAAAAAAGGGTGAGTGATTATGATTGATTTTGAAAGTTCATCCAGTACGACTGACCTCACGCCATATTCACCACCATAAACAAGTCCTTTTTGAATATTGGAGAAGGTGAAAAGAATGTGAAAGATTCTGGAATTCAGAGATCGTGATCGGAGAAGGTGAAAAGAATCTTCCAAATTTTTGATGCAAATGGCGATAGGGGTCTTAACCGCGAGGAAACAGCAGCTTTGGTGGTTGCTGCAAATCCTAGGGTCAAATTCATCGATGAGCAGATCAGTGCCATTCTCGACGAGGTTTTCCGAACTTATGGAGAGTTCATCGATGGCAAGAAGGGCTTTGCATATTATGTGGCCTATTGAGTGCCTACTATGATGGCCTATGGGCCTTACATATGATCTCCTCACTTTCCAGATTTTTTTCACCTTCTCCGATCATCAAAAATTTTGAATTAACATGGGAGGGTTTAGCCAGAGAGAGGTTAAAATGAGGGAGGCGGGTCGGTCTATGGAATAAAGAAGGGACCATGGTTTTTTTCGCGCCTTTGAAGTGTAAGATATCCCTTGGTCATTTGCTGACTGGATGGACACGTATATGTATGTGTAATACACGCGCATATGGTCTCTAGCTAGATGTGTTTATTAGTTACGAGGAAAATGTGTTCAAGTGTTCAAATGGGAAAATAAAAAGTTTATGTATCGGCTTTTAAAAACTCGACAAGTTTAAGTGGCTAGGAAGCCATTCCGCTTAGTTCTTGTGTTTAAGGATTAGAAGGAATATTCTAAACGACGAAATACTAGAAAGCAACAAAAGTAGGGGTGGGCATAAAATCCGAAAAATCAAATTCTGAACCGGACCGAATTAATTCGGTATTTTGGTTTCGATTTTTTCCGGTATTTCGGTCCAATTCGGTATTGCAATTTCGGTATTTCGGTACGGTCTTCGGTATTAAAATTCTGAAATTTCGGTATACCGAAATACCGAAAATCCGATTTTAAAAGACATTTTCTTAATTATTACTGCCCACCCAGCCCATCGCCCCAGCCCCAAACGCCCAAGCCCATCTTAATTCTTATGCCCAAGCCCAAGCCTAAACTCTAAAGGTTAGCTGGTTACTGGTTAGTGGTTAGGGCATTAGCATTTAGCAATTTAGATTACAGTACAGTTGAGCGGCGATCTGGAGATTTCCGATTTCCGAGCTCCGATTCCTCACTCCTCAGTCCTTAGTCCTCACAAATTCCGGGCAAACGAAGATGTTGTTGTTGAGAACTTGCGATAGTTTCAATTTTCAAAGGTATGTTTCTACTTTCTAGCGATTTCTACTTTCTAGCGATGGAAATGAATTTGATGAAGATTTCTAACGATGTTCTTTAGCGAAGATTAATTTTATATTTGAAACTCATTTTTTTGGATCAAGTGTTTGATTAGGTATAAAGTAGGTTGACATATGAGAAACCTATAAGATATAGCAGTAGAACAGGGAATGAAGATAGTAGTTTCGTGAAATTTCTTTAGCAGTAAGCGTTGGCAGTTATGTATAGATATTGATTGAAGTAACTGATACAGGAAAATGATTCTGTAACCTAATTTATGTAGCCCGTTGCACAAACTGTAGTAATTGTATCTTACTAGAGCTAACTGGATAGAAACTGTACTAATTTCTGCTGCTGCTGCTCTCTGTTCTTTAGCAATGGACATAGTACTCTGATTAATTTTGGATAGATCATATTGTAATTTGTATTTGAAAGCATAAAGATAAATGAAGATGATTACAAAAAGATTTTGTTTTCTTTTTCTATTTTGTTAAAATCTTCTTTAGACTTGGTGGAATCTTCAACTTTATTCAGACTGATATATGACTATATGTTAATCGGCGGGCTAATGGACTCAATATTGTGTTACTGTTAGCATCTTTTAAAAGAACTTCTAGTGTTACTGCTAGCATCTTTTAGCTGCTGCAAGACCTCAAACTTGTTGAATGTTGTGTATTTGTGTTTATGGTTTGGTTGTTCAGGTGTTCTTGGCATTGGTAGTGTGTAAATATAATTGGCATAGTGCAATTGGTTGTTCAGGTGTTCCTGATGTTGTTGCTGCATCTTAGTTACAATTGCAGCTTGGCAGTGTGTAAATGTTTGGCTGTTCAGATGTTCTGCAGATGGTTTAGCTGTTCAGGTGTTCTGCAAACGCTTGTTACATAGCTTGTTCTGCAGATGCTTGTTACATGTTGTGCAGGTGTTCTGAATGCTAGTCATCTCTTCTAAAGAATGACAAGAATAATTCTGGTTTTTCTTGCTTGGCTACAGATCTATTAGCTTGGCTGCAGATGATTGTTACATGGCCTGAAGCCTTAAGTCTAATTCTGTTGTGTACCTGTGTCTGTTTAAGACTGAAGGCACAACTACATTTGTTACTAATTGTAATTTTCATTCACAACTGCATGCCTAAATTCAAGCTGATCTTCCCTCCTATAACAGTGTAAACAATCTAGTAAGTAAATTTTTTCCTCATCCCTATTACATAATAGTATGCAGGCAGGCTATTAAAGATCAGAAAACTAATAAGGTAATGAGAACTAACAGGTCCAAGCAAGCAAGAATGCACGCCCAGTTACAGACCACAAGAATAACCAAAAGGTGCTATATTTGGCAATTTCCTTTTAAGGACTAAGATTTCTTCAACTGGTTGTGGTTTTTCAAGAAACGACTTTGCTTTCTTAATGTAAAGTCTTGACACGTCTATATGAAAAAGCAGCTTAATATTGAAGCAGTATCAAAATTTAATATTGAAGCAGAAATTCCAGTAGTTGACGTGTCAATATTTTAAATATTACTCATTAATGTATCAAACCGAAATCGTACCGAAACCGTGCCGAACCAAAATAAGAAATACCGAACCGTACCGAAATATTTTGGTACGGTATTTGGTATACACAATTGATAAACCGAATACCGAAATACCGAACCGAAATACCGAATGCCCACCCCTAAACAAAAGCGACAACAAGAATAAATCTAATAAAATAATCCTAGGAAAGAAGGAATTAATATATACAAGTGTGGGGATGTCATCCTTATTCCGCTGATGTTTTCACTAGTCAGGGTTAAGCATTAAATGGCGAGGATGCACGTCTCTTCATATTCAAAAATAATGATGGCGATTTAATAAAATTTTCCGCGTAAATCTTTTTGGAATATTCTGTAAGAGACTATCCGAAAAATGGGAGAGTTATCGATATTGACAGTAAGCAGTTGTGATAGGTGGAATGCATACATGTTGCGGTCATTCTGAGTTAGTTGCTCTGTTATTTCGATTATATGGTTTGGAGTCTCTAGATATGAATATCACCTCCTAGATCATGATTCATGCATTTTTACGCACAATCACTGAATACATACTACAGTCACTGTACAAAGATTCAGTCGACTTTTGTTCAATTTTGCAGATTGTTCAGTAAGAGATTCTAGCTATTATCGATTTTACTTTAATTCAATTTCTATTTATATATCTTGCGTTTACTAGTTGTTATCATTACCTTTTTCTTGTTTCAAATTAACAGGGACCAATTTAATCGTATTAAATTAATTGTTTAACATTTAACTTTACAAATTTAACTGGTTTAGCCTTTCAATCAAATTTTAGGGTAAACACATATAAAGACGTCCTTAGATTATTAATACAGATAGTGTAATATTATTCTTAGACCATTTCCATTTCCTCCTTTAAGTTCTTCTTATCTTGCTTATTCTATTTCAATTCTTGGTTTGTGAAATCTTTGAAAATCAAATGTTCAGCTCCTTACTTACAATTTTATTAAACAGTTTACTCTTTGTTTCATCAAATAGTTTTTTAACAAAAGTGAAAGAAATGCAAAACATGTATGACTTTTTCTGTTCCTTTCCTTTTTTTTTCTTAGTTTTTGAAATTTTTAAAAATGATCCTTACGGCATCTCCAAGGATGCACTATTTTTTGCACCAAATCTAAATTTGGTGTTTTTTTGCTCCAATGAAACACCAAATCTTGCACCAAACCAAATTTGGTGCAACACTATTCATCAACACCAAATTTGATTTATTATTATTTTATTTATCTTTTTATTTTTTGGACTTTAATTTATTATAAATTGTGTATATAATTAATTTTTATATTAAGATCTTTATAATTTTAATTTTATATCCTATTTTTTTGCTATATTAATTTTTGTATATATATTATATTTATATAAAATTATAAGTTAATTTTATTATTATTATTATTATTGTATAAAAAGAAATATAACCATTATTTAAGAATAAAAAATGCAAATGTAAGATATCTAATGTTGCTAAAATTGAAAAGTGGAAACTAAAATTTAAAAAAGAAAATTAACAATACATAAAATAAAAATACATTATAATTAAAGTACATCAAAGGAGGATACATTAAAATTGAAATTACACTAAAAAATATAAAACATAAGTTTAGTTTTTGTAATAAATGATTTATCCTTTAGTTGATTTATTCTTTAAAATAATCTTGTAATAAATGATTATATAAGTGGTGAATGTGAATTATATATGATGAATATGGAAAAAAGAAAAAAGATAGAATTTGTTTGAAGGAAATAAAAAATAAAATTTAAATAGAAGATAATAATATAATATAATATAGAAGAAAGAGAAAAAATATTCTTTTTTGTTGTAAAAATTGGTGTAATGGTTGGAGTCAATTTGGTGTTACACCATTTTGGTGTGAAATTTGGTGTTATGGTTGGAGACGGTCTTACATAAAAATAAATCTATTATCCGAACTGAACCTTTTCATATGCAAAATATGATTATAGCTTGTTTGGTCAAGCTTTAAAAATCAGCTTATTTTGAAGTGCTTTTCTACAAAATATATTCCTAAAAAGTACTTTTGGTGAGAATTAGTTTATGATGAACTAATTAATTTGAAAAACACTTTTGAACAACAATTAATATTTGACCAAACTTGTAAAAAGTACTTCTAAATGTAATTTTCTTAAAAACAAATTCTGCTTTTACTCAACAATAAAGTTTCGCAAAATACCTTAAAGGCCAAAAAAAAACTTGAACAAACAAGCTATTAGTAACAGTTGACCCCACAAGTAGGAGTATAAAATAAAGAAGAGATACAACACGTTTTAAAATGATTGATTTTGAAAGATGAGCTTTGAAAAATTAGATCGAAAACTATTGGAGCTATCAGGATTTTATTTTTTGGTGAGTTGGGGTTGGCTTGGGGGGGGGGGGGGTTATTTTGTCACTTTTCTTCTTAATTTCACATTTGCATCATTTTTTTTTCTTTCTATCATAAAAAAAACATGTATTTTATGTTGTGAATAACAATTAGCCGTACCAGTCTTTAAATTTTAAGTGGTAAATAAATAGATACCTAAATTTATTTTGTTTAATTTTTTCTCAAATAAATAAGGGATCGTTTGGTTTGGATACAAATTATACATGAATTAATAATGCCATATAGAAATCAGTAATGCAAAATTAGTTATGCATAAATTGTAATACATAGATTATTTTTTGTTGCATGTTTAGTTTGATATATTATAAATTACAATATAAAGTGCATAATTTAAAATCTTTATTTAATTTTAGCAAAATAAAAGTTACATTTCACATTATAAGGGTTACTTTATTATTTTAATATTCTAATCAAGGTATTATTTAGGCCAAATATATAGACAGCACATTAAACTTGGTCTAATTTTTCATTTGTCACTTTAACTCAGCTTTGTTCTATTTTGGCCCTCCAACCCCATTTCTTTTGTTCCACTTTAACACAAAAGCTAACTAGATTCCATGTGTGATTTGCCTCACCCTTGTAGGCGCGTGAGAGCCATTTTTTAAGCCAAATTTCATACTCCCAACGTGGAGGCAGATCCAGAATTTAAATCCTATAATTCAATTTTAATATTTTTAATATTAAACCCATTATATTTTTAATGTTATGGGTTTATATCTATTTTTTTTACAATTTTAATAAATTTTTACTTACAAATTTTTACTTCGCGTCAAAAGCTATGAGTTTAGTTGAACTCGTAGTTATTACTGAAAATATATATAAAAAAATATCTTTTCCACGGGAGGGGGGCAGAAAAAACGAAAAAAATAATAATTTGAAATTACAAAAAAAAAATTGCGGGGGGGGGGGGGGGGGGGGGGGGTGGGGGGGGGGGGTGGGGGTGGGGGGGGGGGGGGGGGGGGGGGGGGGGCAACTGGGTATTTGTCCGCGCTGTATTTTTACTTGGGATAAAAGTTTTTGTGTCAAAGTGGAACAAAAGAACTCATTATATTTTTAAATGTTATGGGTTTATATCTATTTTTTTACAATTTTAATATTTTAATAAATTTTTACATACAAATTTTACTCCGCGTCGAAAGTTATGGGTTCAGTTGAACCCGTAGTTATTATTGAAAATATATATATAAAAATATTTTTTCCACGGGAGGAGGGCAGAAAAAACGAAAAAAATAATAATTTGAAATTACAAAAAAAGTAAAAAAAAAAATTGGGGGTGGGGGGGGGGGGAGGGGGGCAACAACTGGGTATTCGCATGCAGTGCATTTTTACCTGGGAGAAAATTTTTTGTGTCAAAGTGGAACAAAAGAAATGGGGTTGGAGGGCCAAAATGGAACAAGGCTGAATTAAAGTGCCAAAATAAAAAATTGGGCCAAGTTTAATGGTCTGTATATGTATTTGGCCTATTATTTAATATATGTATTCTTATTCTACATTAAAATAATTATTAATTTCCTTATTAATTTGTGTGAGTTTTACGTATGAAGAAAAAGAAAAAGCTAAACAATCATTAGTGAAGGAGCCATGGATTCAAAAAAATTATTTATGGCGAGGAGATTCAGCAATTTATGTATAGTAAAAAAAATTCATTTTTGCCCATATTTACATAGTATATTTTTAGTCAAATTGAACCCCCTCTCACCTCTCTGCTTCCGCCTCCACATGGTTAGCTGAATTTATACCGAGATAAATTCTTCGTAAAATACCAACCAGAAGATTAAGGGTTCGTTTGGACAAAAATTATACATTTTTTCAATTTTTTTTTTTTACTTTTTTTGGGAATCAATGTATGTCCATAAAAATTTTAAATTTCACTTAAAGTTAAATTTCGGAATTTTTCAAAAATTTAAAAAACTCTAGAAAGTTATTTTTCAAAATCTTCACTTCAAATCTCTCACAAAACTCAAAAATAGCTCCAAATTGTATTCATTTCCAAATGCAACTCTAATTTTCAAATACTATTTTAGTTATTTTTTTTATAACTTTTTTCTGAAATTTCACAATTTTTATGTCCAAACGCCTACTAATAGCCTGTTTGGCCAAGCTTCTCAAGGGGAAAAAGCACTTTTTTTTCCCAAAAGCACTTTTTTTCCTAATTTGAAGTGTTTGGCCAAGCTTATTTGGGAAAAAAAAGTGCTTTCGGGAAGAAGCAGAAGCAGTTTCAGAGAAGCAGAAAAAAATAGTTTCTTTCCAAAAGCAGAAGCAGAAGCAGTTTTGGCTTTTCTTCTTACCTAAAATATCCTTAACAAAATATAGTATATACCAAAATAACCCTTAAACCTAATATTTAGGATATTAATTTATAAATATTTCTTCTTATTTTTAGGAAAACTTTCTAATATATAGTGACTTTAGGGGTGAATGCTTTTATATTTGTTGAAGGAATTTTAATATATTTAACTTATATTAAAAGAATTAAGTACTTTTAAATTTTATTTTCATATTTTACTTAAATAAAATGATTTTTTTAATTATTGCATGTAATAACAAAATTTTGATATTATTTATTTACTTATAATATTAATTATTAAGTAAATCTATTCATGTCCTTATTCGTAATTTGACACTTAAAAGCATTTTCTAAAAAGCTTGGCCAAACACAAATTATTTCTCAAAAGTGCTTTTCAGACTGATTAGCCAAACACAAACTGCTTCTCTCCAAAAGTATTTTTTTCAAAAGCACTTTTGAAAAAAACTCTTCTCAAAATAAGCTGATTTCTCCAGCTTGGCCAAACAGGCTATAACTGACTTAAAAACCCAACCAAACGGCATCTAATAAAAAGCATAGAGGAAGATAAATAAAAAAATGAGAAAAAGCATTGGATCTGGAGTATAGAATATGTTCTCTTTAAAATAATGATTGATTTTCTTTTTGATTATAAAAAAGGATTTGTTTAAGAAACAAAACAATATAATAATACAAAAAAAAAATAATTTATACAAAAGAAATGAATATAGAAACAGAATAAACCCCTAGAGTAGGTAGCTGCAAAGTGCCAAATTCTCCCTCTAAAACCCCTCTTATCTTCTTCACAACAGAGGGGAAAAAAAAAACTTCCTTCCTCTTACCCAGTATCCACAATGAGAAAGAACCGACCCGTTTTAGTATCCATGGACATTCCGAGTCTCGAATTATCCAACAGCACCTCTCAAACTCACCCACCACAACAATGGCAAACCAAATGGGTCGGTTCTACGGGTCAAATTGGGTGCAATTTTGGATGCATCTCGTTATCGGAGAATCTTGATAATAATAAAGGGTTCAATAATCCTACAACAGCTCAGCTTATAAAGCACCCATTAGCTATGGTAGCTTTGGTTCCAAGAGATGCTGCTTTATTTGCTGCTGGTGCTATTGCTGGTGCTGCTGCTAAGACTGTTACTGCTCCCCTTGACCGTATCAAGCTCCTCATGCAGGTGTCTCTCCTTTTTAATTTATCGTTTTGTTTTTTTTTTACTACCATATTACTGCTGTTTTCTTGGATAATTGAATTTTGGTTGAACTTTAGGCTTAATTTCTTGACAAAATTGTTTGTTTCATTTCCTACACTTTGAACAAATAAAATAATGTGGGTCCCAATAAAGTGGAGTGAATATGCCCTTCAGAGCGTTGACTTATAGTATTTAAATGGAGAAGAGTAGAGAGGCGGGTCCGCTTTTCACAAAGTTTGAAGCTGGATACAAAAATTTCTCAGTTATCTAGATAAAAGGAAAAAGAAAAAAGAAAAGAAAAGAGTGGAGTGAATATAGAGGATTCATGTAGCAGACCCTGACTAGTTCAGGATTGAGGTATAGTTGATTGATTGATTTTTGGTTGAACTGAAATGTGATAGTGGGAGATAGAGAGAATGGGGCAGGAGGTCAAGATTTGGTGATACTTATAGTAGTAGACGGTAACTAAATGTTTAAAGCAAATGACAGTAACTAAGAGTAGAGTTAAAAATGACTTTACAGCATATTTGGTTAGTGGACTTGAGGAAAATAACATGAGATATAGCCAGATAAGTCATCCTCCGATCAGGATGGTGATTTAGTTTTGGCTAAGTAGGCTGGTACGCAATTCACATGAATTTTGTTTGGTATTACTGACTTCTGCAAGTATTTGCATTATCTTTTTCATAGTTTTGAAGGATTGTTAGTTTGCTAATATATTCTTTTGAAGGGTTTATAACCTTTAAACTTATATGATTTCTTAAATGGTAGCCAGAAAAGGCCACATCCTTTGTAGGAGTACTTGTTATCAGCATCTACTCTCGCCATCTTATACTATATTCCTGAATGTGTATCTTAAAAGCCCAAATTGGCTTTATTGTCCAGTCTTTGATGTCGGTGGCAGAGAAGTAGACAAAGAGTGTAGGTGCAGCTGCAATGTGTTTATGCCATTGACCTGTTGACAAGTTAAAGGAACTATGAACGTTACTGCTATTTTGTTATTCTATGAGAAGAAAGAGGAAAGAATGACTTGCCTGATACATATCGGTGCAAGAATGACTTTTGGGGGTTATTCTTCTTGCCTCCCCACTCTTCTGGTCTTGTGAAACTCCATTTGAGAAAAAAAAAAAATTCTGTGTTGAAACTTGACATCGCGAGCATCCTTTCTCACTATGCATTTGTATACCCGACAGTGAAATCCCCAGCTCATACTTGTATCCATCTACGTATTGCCCCAATCCTTCATATTGTTACTGGTAAGGTGACTCCATACTATTATGAGTTTGATATGCATATTTTAGTTAACAGCGGCCACTTTTACGTTTTCTTCCTTGCACTTATATCTTCCTGTCATTTGCGTTGGTTGCTAGACACATGGACTAAGAGCTGGACAAGAAGCTGCAAAGAAGGGAGTTGGATTCATTGAGGTATTGTATTGTTTTCTTGCCTGTTGTTGCTTTTTGAGATATACGACAAAGACAATCTATGTCCTAGTTAATAATTCAGAATTACCCACATCTCGGCATCTACTTCTTAATTTATTGAGTTTCCTGTAGTCTGATGTTCCCTGTTAGCTGTTCTTTTATATTGTGCGGAGTTTTAGTATTGTGATGATTGATCCAAAAGAGTAAGCGAGTAATTTGCAGTATCATAGTTAGAACCCATTTACTACAAATGATGAAGGCTGTCCCTTCCACTCTAGATTTGAGGGTGGAAATATAGTCAACTTGTTACTTGTCAGCCAGTGTTGGTGACCGATTCTACCGCCTAGTAAAATTTGTAGAATTTGGTGGGGGTCTCAGTTTGGGAAGTTCTGTCTTTAGAAACAATTTTTTATAGTTATTATGATGAATAGATAAATTATCCTCGTACGCGTACAATTTTCTGCCATTTGGTTGATTACTTCTCTTTAATTAGTTATAAGCAAGTGATGCTCTCTATTGTGAACCAATTGAGTCCATCACTGATTAAAAAGAGTACTAATAATTGGTTTATAGGCTAAATGGGCTCTCTCACCTAATAGACTAGTCTTTTGGGTTGGACTCTTATGTTAGTCTATAACAATTGGTATCAGAGCAGATTGATGAACGCTTAAGGCCGCAACTTGGAGTGGTGGCCTGGACTCGTGAATGGAGGGGTTGCCAGCTGTGAGCACCTGGTAGGGCACCAAGAGTTGTGACTTGGACCCCCCCCCCCCCCCCCAACACACACACACAGCGAAAAAAAAGGACAGATGCCAGCTATGACCACCTGGGCTAGAGGGGTGCCGCAAGTGGTGGTGGTCTGGATCTAAAAAAGTGGTGCCAGCCGCGATCAACAAGGTCGTTGGTCGTCAAGCAGGGGCAATTGATGTGAACCAATTGACTCCTTCATTGAGTAAAAAGGACTAGTATTTCAAATGGTAAATGGGTTCTCCCACCTAATAGGCTAGTCTTTTGGGTTGGGCTCTCCTGTTTAGTCTATAACAGTATAATGGTTATTTTCCTTATCGGTACATTGCAGAAGTAAATTCTTCTTATGCTTCTCTTTTCTGCAAACCTCCCATAGGGAAATAATTACCACTCATAGGTGCCATCATTGAGTCTTATGATTCTCAAGTTTTTGATATATGCGTAAAATTCGATTGCAGGCATTTGCATTGATTGGGAAGGAGGAAGGGATCAAAGGATACTGGAAAGGCAACCTTCCACAGGTTTTTGCTCCATTTTCCTGTTGAGCTAACATTTATAGTCAGTCATAGATTCTTGGTGATTAGGGCTCTGTTTTTTTTAAAACTTCAAGTTGATATTTTCTGTTTATGTTTTAGGTGATACGGATCATACCTTATAGTGCAGTGCAGCTGTTTGCTTATGAAAATTACAAGGTATTGAAACATCTTTAGAGAAGACATAACAGTAGTTTGTTGTATCACCACAATTAAGGTTATTTCTCACTTTCTATTTCCAGAAACTATTTCAAGGAAAGGATGGGGAGCTTTCTGTCATTGGAAGACTAGCAGCAGGTGCTTGTGCTGGCATGACTTCGACTTTTGTAAGTTTACATTTTGTGAACACCAAATAGCTATTTCTCAGTTGTTGTTCATTTGGCATTTAATTTCGCAATTATGTTTACACAAGTGAAAGTGACCTTGCAGAAACTTGGTGCTTATTGTTGTTTCAGTAATGTTACTGAGCTGAAATCTGTTGTTTGCTTTATAAGATATACTTGAAAACTACCAGTTGATCTCTCTATCTCCCCCCCCCCCATTTGCAGGGGTGGGGTGGGAGCTTGCAGAAGCTCAATTATTCATATTCCTGTTCTTGGTATTTTGGTTATATTTTTTATCTGTCTCCAAGACCTTTAACTTGTTGTTATGTTGTCAGGTAACCTACCCATTAGATGTCCTCAGATTGAGATTAGCAGTAGACCCTGGGTATAAGACGATGAGTGAGGTAAAAGTTGGATAACTCCAAATTTATTATACGAGGACATATCTGGATCATTATTTTGATTAGTTCAATGATTTCAGGTTGCTTTAAAAATGCTGAAAGAGGAAGGCGTTGCATCCTTTTATAATGGTCTTGGGCCCTCTCTTATTGGAATAGCACCATATATCGCTGTGAACTTTTGTGTTTTTGACTTGTGAGTCTATGTTCTTTGGAAGATCTTAATCCTATATATCATATAAAACAGGGTCCTGGTGTTAGTACTCTAACGTAATGACACTTTTGTGAATGTCAGGGTGAAGAAAGCTTTGCCAGAGAAATATCAGAAACGAACTGAAGCATCTCTGGTTACAGGTTTGATTTCCGCAACTATTGCCACGCTAATGTGCTATCCATTGGACACAGTGAGAAGGCAAATGCAAATGAGGGGTACACCTTATGTGACAATTTTGGATGCCTTCCCAGGTAAGTAATAAATGACGTCATTGCCTGTATCTCTTGTTGTTTTCTTCTCCTTTCTTTTTTATGCGGAGATGGGAGGAGGGGATGGGAGTTGGTAGGTATGTACTGTGTACAAATCCTGGCTGTGAACAGATAATCTGAAAGGTTCAGGTTTTTGTTCCATCTTTCTACACTTTGTTCTTTTAATCTAAACCGTATTTTTGTCTTGTTTGTTCTTGATTTACATGTGCTGCGGTCAAAATTTTGCATGATCTCGATTCATGTGTCCTGCTTTCCAAGTTTTGCTTAGTTTACTTAAGGGATCGAGACTTGCTTGCTAAAGTGTAGCCTACCTTTTGGTTCTAGTACAACATAAACTTTTCAGGCTTTGTGCATCGTAGTAGTCATTGGCACAGGCTTTCCTATGCCCATACTCAAGCCTTGATTTATAGGGAATGCTCCTTACCCCTATTTGTTTGGCTTGCTTTCTAATAGTTTGTGCCGAGAAATGAATTGTTCCTTGAATCGGAACGTCCACTAAGCACGCAAGGTGTGGCCTAATGGTCAATGAAATAGGTGAAAACCTTGGAGACTAAGGTTCAAATTCCACTATGGACAAAAAACTCTAGGTGATTTCTTACGGTTTGTCTGTGCCTTGCTGGGCTGGCAAAGTTACCTCGAACCTGTAATGATGGGAGATAGCAAGCACCGATGGAATAGTCGAGGTGTGCGCAAGCTAGCCTGGACTCCATCATTATAAAAAATAATATAACTTGCTTTTGTTTTATATAACTTTGGCTTTAATTAACATCTCACGCCTTCACATTTTCGAACAATTATTATAATTTTTTACCATGACACATCTTCCAACAATTATGTTGACAAATATATACCGAAATCAGATAATAATAAATCCATTTTCTCTTTTAACTCGGTATTAGTCAACATAGGTCATAAAAAATGGGGCGAGTGAGTAATAGAAAATAGCTGTACATACTGTCGCCCAGCTGCTTTAATAAAACTGTTTTCCACTTTATGAGGTTTTTTGTGCTTCAAATCCTTTCAAATCCTTTAAGCTTAAAGTATCAAAAAGTATGAAATGTCAAAATTAGATAACATTTTGATTTCAATTCCTCGAACTTGTTGACTCTATAGTTCACTTCATTTGAAAAAGAAAAGAAGCCTTTAAAATTCAGTGACTGACTGATTGTATCATAGTTTTTGAAGTCCATGATCATGCTCGAGAGGGGATTTAAGTTATTTTAAACTGAGAATGTTAATCAACCTAACACTCTTTCTGATTGTTTAAATGAATCCTTTCTTTTTTCAGGTATAGTGGCGCGTGATGGTTTAGTTGGATTATACAGGGGGTTTGTTCCCAATGCGCTGAAAACTCTCCCTAATAGCAGGTGCATTTTCTCATTCCTGTGCCTTCTTCTGTTCTCTTTTCACTTATTTTTTTATCTTCTCTGGTCTCTGTTTCCGCACACCTTTTTTCCATTTTTTGGGCATTAATCAGGCTCAATAGTTTCTATTTGAGATTGTAGCATAATTGATAAATATAGTTAGGCTTGCCGGTTTTAAAATCTCATGTTTGACGCTGTGTTTGTTTAACAAACTGCACGGTTATAATCGCCATCCCCTAATAGCAGGTGCATTTTAGATATGGACGTTTTGTTTTTGGTAATTAAAACAATTTTATTACCAGTAAAGAATATGTACAGCTCAAGACAAAAGAAAACATCTCTAAAACTGGCAGCACCCAGTAATTAGAGTTAAGACTAGATCATCTCCACTATATCTCCTTACACAGCTAACTCCTCAACCTCTACCAATTACCTAGGATAAAAATTGAGTTCGTGAATCTTCCCAGCTAATTTTGGCCGCATGCTACCTCTGAATATAACCTCTTGTATAATCAGTTTCACCAGTATATCAGAAGATCTCTGCTTGCGTTAAAAGACTCCATTGTTCCTCTCTTGCCATAAATAGTACACAGCTCCAGCTAGTGTCATTCTGTAGATGTTTGCAGTAGCTGTCTTCCCGTTGCAGTATTTCTCAGCCCATTTATTCTCTGTTTGCCATTCAAAAAAAAAAAAAAAAAGAAGCATATTTACGTTGTTGCTTCATTCATAAAATGTCATGTTTGTTCCGTGAGATGATTACACTAGTATTCATAAACTAAGGATTCATCATAAATTGACTAGTTTTATGCTGGCTCGAACCAGTAACGTAAGTAAGCTCATGCCTGATGGAACAAACAGTTCTCCAAGGGGACCGATAACAAGGAATTTAGTTACTACTAGTACTAGTATTACCAGGCAATGATCATTGACGATGATATTAACATCATAACCTAACACATCATTGTTTTTGTCTCTTCATTTTCTCCTGCAGCATTAGGCTTACCACTTTTGACACTGTTAAGCGTTTGATAGCGAGAAGTGAGAAAGAGCTCCAAAGAATTATGGAGGAAAACCGCGAGAGACAAAAGACAGAATCCTAGCTACGTACTGCACCATATTGTAGATGTTCTGATTCTTTGAAGGTAATTGATCTCCTAATTAATATTCATGTCATTTTGAAGCACTCGTTCGATGAGCAAGAGAATTGAGCTACCAGTAATCTGGTTTATTGACTGGAGCTCCAATTTTGTAAAACCAGGTTTAGTTGCCAGAGTAGTTAGGTTGGCTTTTTTTATGGTTGATTAACTTCATTCATTTGTGTATTGTTTGAAGTGACTCCTCCTTTTCACTTTGTAGTGGCAAAGAACTATAAGGAGCTGATCACTGAGTATCTATCAACATTACTTTTTCTATGACTACAGCTATTGTGTTATAAGGCCAATTTCTGTTCCTGGTTTTACAGATTAAGGATGGTAAAGACCGCAAAAGAGAGTTAAAGAAGAGAATATTACAATATATGTGATCTCAAACATTGGATTAAAAAGTACATAAGAACCGGAACATAACGTATTTTCATAAATTTCACTACAAAAATATTATCTCTATTCAAGTAAACAAAAAAATAATCCAAAACTCTAGTTGTATCACTCTATGTTTTCGTAGCCCGAACAGCTTCAATAAACAACTTGATTTCTGCAAATGTCCGCACAAGCATCTGAAGTAGCCGTCAACATTCCAATGCTGGAACCTTGCGAGAACTTAATTTCCAAATCCTCACAAGAGACTTGCAATTTTCCACAATTACGTTGTGCCTCTTCGTGGTGGCTTATTTGAACTTTTCCATTTATTTTACCGAAAATCTTGTGGAAAGACCAGAAGAAACATCATAATAGTGTTAGTCATCCAACCATTATAACTATCAGGCAAAGCACCAAAAGTTGCATCAACGAAGTTTTGAGCGCTTTCGTTTGACAAAGACTTCTTCCTTTAAGTAGCCAATTAAGAAGGCACTCTTCACATCCATTTGGTGAAGGGTAAATTCCATGTGTGCTGCAAAGGCTATGAGGAGTCTTATTGTCTCCAGTCTTGCAACTGGAGCAAGGTCTCATCATAATCTATGCCCTTCTCTTGGCTATAACTTTGGACCACCAGCATTGCCTTGTTCCTTGTAACCGTTCCATTTTCATCAAGTTTGTTTCTGAAGACCCATTTAGTGCCAATTATTGATCTGTCCTTGGGTCAGTGACCAGATGCCACACTTGACTTCTTTCAAACTGATTGAGTTCATCTTGCATTGCATTCACCCATTCTGCATCCTGCAAAGCTTCAGCAATATTTTTAGGTTCAATAAGAGATAAGAATGCATCAAAAGCACATAGATTCTTTAGTTGAGATCTAGTTTTAACTCCAAAAGTTGGATCAGTAAGGATGTTCTCAATGGGATGAGAACTTTGATACTTGTAAGGTTTCAAAACCAACTAATTTCTCTTTGGAGTTTCTCCCATGTTCTGTTGTTGAGGAACAGGCTCATGGACAGGTTCCATTTGGAAATTAGATTCACTTCTTCTTTGTTCAGTTCCCTTTGCCAGGTTGCCCTAGATGGAAGAACCTGTTCCATCACATGTTCCTTTTTTTGATGCAGCTTCAGTTTGAGCTGTGACTTCACTTAATTCTTTTACCAGCCCAATAGCCTCATCTTCATATTCCTGTCTCTCAGTACGAATGTTAGTTTCATCAAAAACTACATGTACACTTTTTTCTACACACAAAGTTCTTTTGTTGTACACTTTATAAGCTTTGCTATGTGAAGAATGTCCCAAGAATACTCCCTCATCACTTCTGGGATCAAACTTACCTAAGGAGTCCTTTCCATTATTGTGCACAAAGCACTTGCATCTAAATGCCCTAAGATGAGATATATTTGGTTTTCTCCCTTTAAGTAACTCATAGGGAGTCTTCTCTACAAGAGGTCTAATCATGCATCTATTGATGATGTAACATGCAGTGTTTACAGCTTCTGCCCAGAAGCTATGGGGTAGTTTACTAGAAAGAAGCATAGTCCTAGCCATATCTTCAAGAGTCTTATTCTTTCTTTCAACTACTCCATTTTGTTGAAGAGTCCTAGGGGCAGAAAAATTATGATCTATACCATGCTTAGGGATGGCAAACGGGGCGGGACGGGTGCGGGGCGGGGCAGGTTTAAGCTTATGTGGGGCGGTGCGGGTTTAAGTTTATGCGGGGCGGGTTCAAGAATCTTTTTTAATTTAGCTGCGGTTGCGGGTTGTGCATTTGTTTAATACCTGCATCGCACATTTTCTGCTTTTCATCAAAGAAGAATCAAATGTTTTCGTAGAGTTGTAATCTGCTTTTTTAATTGGAATCTGTTTTATTAATGTTCCCTTGCTTATCTTTATATCTTTATTTTTATTTTAAATTTTGTTAGTTCATAACTTCATATTCAGATATTACCACTTTTTTGGGTCATTAAAATATAATATTGATGCGTCTATTCGGTAAGAATGTAGCATACTAGTTTTAAGAAGATATTTTAAAATTGATTATTATAATTAACTCACTAATTAAATTACTACTTTTACTATGGAGTAATATGCTAAAAGATATTTTTTAACAAGATTAGTAGTAGATACATTGTAGCACATGAAAAACATTATGGACATAAATGGAACTATCGAGAAAAAGAGACAAGAAGGCCATATGTTATCTTTAATTTGTTTGGATTTTTTTAAAAATAGAAACTACTTGTTAAAAATGAAAAAAATGATTTTTTTGCTTTGCGGGGCGGTGCGGGTTTGTGTGAGGCGGGGCTGGGCGGTTTGAAAACAGAATATCTTGCTATACGGTGCGGGGCGGGGCGGGGCGGGACAGGTTGAACTTTATGCGGGTTAAGGATGAACCTGCGCTGCAACCGCCCCACCCCGCCCCATTGCCATCTCTAATCATGCTCATCACAAAATTCAGCAAACTTAGCATTTTCAAATTCAGTTCCAATCAGACCGAATTGATGCAAGTTGATTACCTGGTTATTTATGAGTTTTTCTAACAAAGGCAGTAAACATGTCAAATACTTTATCCTTAGATGTTAAAAACAATACCCAAGTAAACCTAGAGTAATCATCAATACGTACCATCATATATTTCTTACCACCTCTGCTCAATGTTCTCATTAGACCACAAAGATCCATATAAAACAGTTCCATCGACCTGGTAGTGTATACCACTTTCTTGCTTTTAAAAGAGGATCTTACTTGCTTCTCCCTTGCACAAGAATCACAAACTTTGTCTTCCTTGAACTTGATGTTAAGTTACCCTATCACCAGGTCCTTGGAGACTAATTTGTTGAGTTTATTTAGACTTGCATGACCAAGTCTTTTGTGCCATAGGAAGGGATCATTGTCCAACACACTTAAGCAAGTGAGTTCGTTTTCTGAAAGAGTGGACAAATCTACAATGTAAATATTGTTTACTCTTTTTCCCTGCAAAACAATCTTGTCAGTGGTAAGATTAATCACAAAATATTTAGGAGAGGTGAATGCTACCAGATTACCTCTGTCACATAGTTGTGATACACTTATCATGCTATATTTCAAGCCATCTATCAAGTAGACATTCTCAATGGAATATAAGTCTGTCTTACCTACCTTTCCAACCCCAATGATCTCACCTTTCTTCCCATTTCTTAGGTCCTCAAGTGAAAGGAACTGGTTCTTACTTCCAATCATATGCTTTGAGCAGCCACTATCCATGTACCATATTTGACTACTTCCCTTCACTTGGACCTGCAAAACGAAATCAGGGGTTAGTTTTAGGAACCCAAACTAGTTTGGGTCCCTTTCTATAGGCAAAGGGGTGAATTAAATTCCTTTTAGCCCATCCAGATAGCCTATTTTTCTCTTGAACAAAGATTTTGTTCTTTTGACCGGCATTTTATTTTGCATTACACTCACTTTTGTAATGACCAGTCTTGCCACAATGTGTGCAGATTTTGTTCTCAGGAAGTGTGATGTACTTGCTTTTGGGATCCTACTTAGATGCTGGGGTCCCATAGCCAAGTCCTCTGTTATTGCTACTGTGGTGCTCTTGTGGCCAGGATAGTACATCAGAGGACTTATTCCATTTGCAAGTTCTGTCTAGTTCATGCTTCACCTTCCCTAGATCTTCTTTTAAGACTCTTATCTGCTCATCTCTCTTGTACAACTCATCCTTCATTTTTCCTAAATTTTCTTCTAAGGTGAGATGTGTGTGATCAACTTTATTTTTACCTTTTCTTAATATCAGTTTTAAATTTTCAGATCTAAGTTCTAAGATAGTGTTGTTAAGTTCAAGAACCTGGTTCTTCAGCTCAGTGTTTTTACTATCACTTTCACTAGCCCTGAGTTTCAGATTTTTACACTTAGCTTTTAGGACTACACATTTCCTAGACAGTCGTTCCTTCTCATAGTTTATGACCTCAGACTCATCAATGAAGTCTACCAGTAATTCAGATAGCTTTTCTTTAGACAGAAATTTAATTTTGTCTTTGAGATGAATCACACTTACTTCTTGTTCATCATCTGATTCTCCAATGGCCATAAGTGCTTGTTCATCTCCAGCTTCATCTTCTGAATCCTCATATGAGCTTTCTCCCCAAGCAGCAACCATAGCCTTTGTCGATCTTTTGTTCTTCTTGGGTTGAACCTGTTCTTTCTTCCTATTTCTTCGTTCAACCCTTTATTTCTTCCATTCAATTTCCCACCGAGAATAATTCTTGATCATGTGGTCAGTCTTACCACATTTTTAGTAGCCCTCGTTGGTCTGTTTTTCAGGGGCCCTTGGTTTGTTGAAGGTTGCACATCTTGAAGAAACCTTTCCTCTCATTAGATACTTCTTGAAAGCCCTTGTGATTATAGCCATTTCATCATCCTCTAAGTCTGCACCTTCAACTATTCTGAGAGCCAGGCTTCTTTCCTTCTTGGGTGCATCCATCTTCATGGTTTGTCTTCTCAGTTCATAGGCAGTGAGATTTCCAATCAGCTCGTCCAACTTGAGAGTAGCAATGTTCTTTGATTCCTGAATAGCAGTGATTTTGCTTTTCCAAGTTACTAGCAAGACCCTTATCAAGATTTACTCAACCTTGTCTTCTTCAAGGATAATTTTTCCAAGAGACTTAAGTTCATTTGTTAGTGTTGTGAATCTTGTGTACATCTTTTGGATGGTTTCTCTTTCCTTCATGGTGAAATTTTCATATTGAGAATATAGCAGTGTTCCTCTTGATCTCTTTACTTGAGGAGTTCCTTTATGGGCCACTTGTAGAGTGTCCCAGATCTCCTTAGCAGTAGTACAACTTTGAATTCTACTGTACTCGTCCGGACCTAGTCCACACACAAGCCATTTCTTGGCCTTGGTATTCTTTTCCCACTTCTTCAAATCTTCAGCAGTATAGTTAGCTCTAGTCTTTGGCACATCCACTCCTTCAACATTCTTCTTTGTAGTAGCCAGAGGCAATGTCCCAAAGTTCATAGGCTTCTCCTATGATGTGGTCTCTCATCCTGTTCTTCCACCAGAAATAGTACTGGCCATTAAGGAGTGGAGGCCTAGCGGTGGATTGTCCTTCCCAGTTTCCAGGTGGTTCACTCATTTTGATCTGTTCCTAAGGTGTTAGCCTCTTCAAGGATAACCCGCTCTGATACCAATTGATGTTTTATACTTCAATACCACACAAGAAGGGGGGGGGAGTGATTTGTGTGATACCCAATTTTCGCTTAACTTGATTATAGAAAGACCTGGTTTTTCTATGTGTTCCAACTACTACTGTTGCAGAATAATAAATACAGAAAATAAAGAACACAGAGATTTTACGTTGAAAACACCTGGCTCAAAAGGTGAAAAAACACGTCCTACCTTCCAGTAGGATTTTCCCAAACTCTCCACTAAAATTACTCAGCCAAAAAACTGCATTTACAAAAACTCTTTTGTAAACCTAGGATAAACTCTAATCCCGTTATGGCACACAACCTCAACTGTTGCGACAACTTCAAGTTAACTCTAACTTGAAAACTCTAAGTACCTAATACAATTGCTTCTAAATAAGTTGAAAGGCATAATGTAAAATCACTTACTACAATTGAACTAGAATAAAAAATAGACACTTGGAACTGGTTCTTTTATTCGGTTCAAGTAGCTTCAGGATTGCACGCTTGAATCACACATAAATTGCTTGCAAAATTGCCTTGCTATTTTGCTCTTAATTCACGTTTAACTTCTGCTTATGTGCATTACCTGTAAAAGAGAACAACACTAACATTTAAGGACTTAGCAATTAGAGATTGACTAGGATACAAATGCTACTCTTCCATGGTGGAAGAGTTCTAGTTGATCTCATACTCTAAGTACTCTATCCTTTTCCTAAACCGTGTTCTCTTTGTGTAAAGAGTTTTTCTCCTGATCCAATATGCAACCTTTTCGATCATGATCAAGAGATAACACTTCTGATATGTTAGGTTTATCTCCTTCAGGTGCATCTCACATGTTTGAGTTGATCATAACTGTGCTTCACAAGATGGACCTGGTCCATGTCTGAGTTCCTTTGTCAGTTTTCAAAACTTCACCTTAACTTGGGCCAACAATCGTTTAGAAATAAAATTGAAGTTACTATAGATAAAACAATTCTCAAGCAAACAGAAAACCAGAAAAGGAAATGGAAGTTCCTCAAAACTTTATTAGCTAGCTCTTTTCTGCACCCATTGATGGCAATTCAAGAATTTGAAAATTGTCTTAAAATACCATATTGGTGGCTCACACTTTAATTCTGCTTGGAACGTAACGCAGGTTTCTCTCATTAATTATTCTTGTGCTACTACTTAATTACTTAATTTTTAAGTGAAGTTTGTGTATTACAGAACTAAAATGATTAATTTGGTAAAGTTTCTAGTTTGCCCGTGTAAATTAACTACTAAAAAGTATCATAAAAATTCCATTGAAGACTATAATTAGCAGTATTTTCTCCAAGTAATACAAAATTGTTACGTACATCTTTGAAAATAGTGAAGTAGATGTACATTGAATTTTGCCAAACCATGCATGCATGATTTTAATGCAGTTCTCGCCCATGGCGACATCATGCTATTGATTTTAATATAACAGATATATTTCTCAAACATAGAATTAGAAACTAGACTAAGATTAGTTGTCAGAGTAGTTAGGTTTGGCTTTTTTATGGTTGATTAACTTCATTCATTTGTGTATTGTTTGAAGTGATTCCTTTTTTTCGCTTTGTAATGGCAAAGAACTATCATAAGGAGCTGATCACTTATCTATCAACATTAATTAGACGCTCTTCATTTTAATCATTACTTTGCACTCTTTTGTGGATTATTGTTTTATAAGGCCAATTTCTGTTCCTTATTTTACAGATTAATTAAAGGATGCTAAAACTTGAATAAAGACCGCAAAAGAATGTTAAACAAGAGAATATCAAAATTCATGTCATACATTTAAATATGTGATCTCAAACATTGGAGTAAAAAGTACATACGAACCGGAACATAAGAGAATATAACGTATTTTCAGAAATTTCACTACAAAAATATTATCACTCTATTAAAGTAAACAAAAACTCTAGTTGTATCACTCTATGTTTTCATAGCCCCAACTCCTTCAATCAACAACTTGATTTCTGCAAATGTACTGCACAAGCATCTGAAGTAGCCATCAACATTCCGATGCTGGAACCTTGCGAGAACTTAATTTCTAAATCCTCACAAGAGACTTGCAATTTTCCACAATTACGTTGTGCCTCTTCGTGGTGGCTTATTTGAACTTTTCCATTTAATTTACTGAAAATCTTGTGGAAAGACCAGAAGAAACATCATTCATAATAGTGTTAGTCATCCAACCATTATAACTATCAGGCAAAGCACCAAAAGTTGCATCGACGAAGTTTTGAGCGCTTTCGTCTTGATAAAATCTAGCAGAATTATTAGGTTGCCAAAGAACTCTATCCTTGTAGGTAATCTTGGCATCAAATTCATCATATAAGAAATTATAATCAATGGTTGGGTTGTCGACTAAGAAAGTGAGTTTCCAATTGTCAGGATTGTCGAGGACTGAAGGTGGCGCAATGCATGTCACGGTAAGGAGTGAAGAGGAGGCATATATAAGACGAAACTTAGGGTATTGGACTTCCTCAGTAACCTTAGCCGGAAAGAACACATAAAAAGATAGGACAACACCCAATGCTATAGCCAGTACAGTTAATATTATCCACAATGCCAAATTGTAGTGATTAGGGTCGTCATTGGTTTGGTCATCAATTTTAATGTTTGCGGCTGATTTCTCCATTGATTGATACTTAGTTAAGAAACCTTTGGAAAGTAAGACAGAACACTATAATTCGAAGAAGATGGATTTTGAAATGAGAAGAATGGAAAAGATGTTTAGAGATTCTACGTAGTTGTAGTAGGAAAACCTACTTGTAGTAGGAAAACTTTAATAAAGATTTAACATAAAACTTAATTCACATTGAGATGGGAAAAGAAACTAAACTTGTTCGTAAAGTCTAACAAGTTTTTATTTTAAATTGTATGGCCTAAAACTTAGGGGTAATAACTTGTTCCGTATGTAATAATTCAATAATAATAATAATAATAATAATAATAATAATAATAATAATAATAATAATAATAATAATAATAATAATAATAATAATAATAATAATATTAATAATAATAATAATAGTAGTAAATGCCCGCTCGTTACATATTTCAGTGTCAAATGTAATCTTTGGTACTCTCTCAACATTCTTTGCCATTTTTCCTTAAAACTCAAAAAATACCTTTTTCAGCTTTTCATGTTAACACCAGTTGACACTTTATAATAATGGAATTGGAACTCTACCCTTTAAATTCTTGTGCACTCCCCTACAAACCGAAAAATATGATTTTTGTTATATTCTCGCATGCTATTTTAGAATATTTAGAAATAGTCATTTAATTAATTCTCTAATATTTAGGATTTTTAATAAAGAAAGTTTTCCTTATTTGAATTGTAATAAAAATTCTGATATTTAGAACTTTAAAATCATTAATATTTTACTTTATACAAATTATACACCTAAATTATATATAAATGACAAACAAAATAAATAAAGAAGAGAATAAGAACATTAAAGAAAGAGGACATACGTTTGGCTTTGGATAATAATGGAAGTGGTAGAATTTTTAAAACTTTTCTACATTCTGATTTATATGAAACTCTTCTATATTAGAGTGTCAAAAATATTAGGGGTGGGCATAGTCCGGGAAAACCTGAAATTCAAATTGAAATCTGAATCTTTTGAATTTTTGGTTTGGATATTCGAATTGGATTTCGGATTTAACTTGTAAAATTTTTGGATTTTGGATTTGGTACTTCGGATTTTTGGATATCCGAAAATTCAATTTTTTTTATATGTTATATTTTGTTTATTATCCATATGCAAATAGTAATATCTCCAATACCCTACCCATAAGGCATTATCTCATATATTCAATACTAATTACTAAGTTACCGTCAGAGTACTTTCTATTTGGAAATAATTTTACTATTGTTAATTTTTATCGGCCTTATTAATGTCTCTGTTGCATTTCCTTGATGACAATTTTATTACGTATACTTTATTTGGATGATTGCAATGAGAATGAAGGACTTTTTAGGCAATTTAACATGGCTACTTCATTTGGATATTAGCTTTCGTAAGAAGAAGAAACATCTCAACATATAGGTTCAAAACTGAAAATTTAAAATATCCAAACCGATTAATTTGAAACCGAACTTAAAAAGTCCGATCCAATTTGAGCTTATTTGGAGTGGATTTGGATCGTCATTTTTTTAATCCGAAAATCAAAATACAAACCAAAATTCTTATATGCAATCCGAATTGTCCAAACGCCCACTCCTAAAAAATATATATACAAGACTATTCCACTAATAATAGTATTCTATATTATATTTTAGTTTTCAAAGCTTATAAATTAGCAGTTACAATTATTTGAAATATTGAGCAGGAATTAATAACAAACTCCAAAATTATCAATAGTTCCAACAAGATAATTTATGAGATCTTTTAACTTCTCCAGGTATATAATATTAAATTTAGTTGAATATAAGCAAGTTTCTTGATTATACTTGTGGCTTCTAAAAGGACATTTCGATTGTAGACTTTAATTATGGTATAAACTGTTTCTTATATCTTTGAGATTTACATAAAACTGCCACTATCTTAGGATTGGTTTGCTGGGGGATCTTCAATTATTTGTCTTCCCTTGCTGTCGTATTAAGCTACTATAACATCATCCTTCCTTCAATGTGCTAAAATAGTTGGATGAGTGCATGATGCAAAGACCACACTAGAAAAACTGGCTATTTTTATCATTCTCAATAATAAAATAAAAAGGATCTTTCATTTTTTACTCAACTGTAACTGTGCAAGACATGCACATTACTTTTTTTTTTTTTTTGTTTACTAACATCAACTATCTTCACAACCCAGCACATTGTTGAGCATGGCGCTCTTCCTAGCGAGGCTCTCTCAAATATTTACAAAAAGACGTGCTAGTTGAGGTTTGAACCTTTGACCTCTTAGAGAAAAATTAAATACATAACCAATACTCCAAGTGACAATATTTGTTAGGTTGTGTAATTTTTTCCTACTTATCCGTTTCCTCACAGTATTAATACATATACTTAGTAAAATTTTCCAACGAAGCGAATCCGCCCTTGAGTTGATTCTCTCAAATCTAAGTAGCATTAAGCACTACAAACTACTCCCTTTTGAATCACTACAAAGCAAGATCATCAAATGAACAAAAGTCTCATTCATTCCTAAGCAAGAATTCAATAATTCATAAGGTAAAAATCAAACTAATCAATGGCTTTTGCTCTCATTTCCCCGGGGCTAAATTATATCATAGCTACTGCTTGGAAGATGATATAAGTCAGAGTCTAAGAAAGCTCTGGAAATGTTTGCCTTCTCTAGGTTCTCTTCATCTTTGGGTATTAGAGTTCATTCATTCATTCATTCATTTTGGATGCCTTTGAAAAGAAAATTGTTAGTTTGACCAACATGGGCATAAGTTGTTCTCAGACTCTCAGTTTTGGTTTCTTTAGCCTTTAGTTTGCTGTTGTGTAAGTTTATTTATGTTGGTTCTCTAGAGTAGTTATGTTAAGAGTCTACCTAGCAAAAAATCTATTCGAAAACATGAACAATATGTTCAATTGTTTGATCCTATATTTTCTTCCTTCAGCTCTTCCTACTCTCTATCACAATGAAGTAATTGTGAAGGAAAAATCAACGTCATTGCAACAGTAACACTTAATTTTTAGGTTTTTAGCAGCTCGAATTAGCCTTCATTAGATCAGTGAAACGAAAATTTGGATGATAGACGAGAAAATGCAATCGTTAAATATTACTCTAGAGAGATACGACATGAGTATCTATACCCCTAAGGTGCACCATTTATATTACCTAGGTTCTCGTTGAGTGATAGCACTGGATCTACAAATTACATAGTATATTAGACATTGGGCCGCAAATTAAATAAGAAAGCAAGTGAAATAACACCTAAAATTCTGAAAAAAGAGTATTTAGAAGTTTTCGGTAAGGGCATCAAGAAGATTAGGTAGTTACGTCATAACATTTTTATTTCATTCACAAAGGGGAAGGGGAAGGGGAACAGAGATTCGGTCTTAATGCGACTGAAATGAAGATAACATGCACTTGAATGGATGGATCTAACATTTGATGCTACTGTAGACCAGGTAAAACTAATATCTTCTCTCGTTATTACATACAACAAGAATTTAATGAAGCGGGCATTCTCTATTCATACACAAGATATGCAGCTATATACTACATGTTAAAATTAGCACTTCCAAAACCGTTATCAGTTCAAATAATGCATGCTTCGCACCATCTTAAAGGTCTACTTACCTTCCTAGGTCTTCTTGTTTTGAAGATTTTCTGGTATTTGTAGCAGAAAGAGTCTGTTTACCCTAGAATTGAATAATAATTAAATTTGTATGCGGTTTAAAGGATACGTAGTTTAATTCAATATGAATAATTAAGAATAACAAATAAATAAATTAAACACCAACTAAACGATCAAACCAATTGCAATGTTACGACCAAGCCTATCTTAGATTGAACAGTGACCTTGTCCTCGATCAGACCCTCGGTTCGAACTCAGTTCGGAATGAAGAACATAACAAGTGAACAAAATTCTTAACAGTAGCTAGAAGGTAAAAATAAACTTTTTTGCCTTGAATTGCGTGTTACAATGTCCCAGATCAAAGAAAAACTTTCCCTTTATATAGTAGGAGAGTTTCAGCACTAGTATAAGTCTAAAAAAGGTAAAAAAATCTTCTTTTTCGGGTAATTGTTGATCCATAATCGACATAGAGCGAGATTCATGCTGTGATATCCGGTTGAGGGCGAGTATCACGACCCTCTATCCGTCATGCATAACCATTCACCGTGTCTTCCGAGGTCCAGAACTTACTCTCGGCCCAGGCACATCGCTTTACCATGTCCGATGTTCGATATACCGTTCACTCTTCCCGAGTCTTGATATAAAGGATCTTTGACCTCGATTACAATCTCCCGGATCCGTGCTCCCCCTTCGTTATCTCATCGGGGAATCGGGATATACATTGCCCCCGATTTTACCCGTACACAAATGGTCCCCTCGAATTTCGTAGAGTAGATTTATTGAAACGGCAGGAAGCGATAAATGATCCCGGTTCCTTCCTTCGTATGTTACGACCGAGTTGTTGGGTCAACAAAATATCCCATCATTCACGTCGTTCTGACTTTGGACATGTGTCAGTCGTCGGTTGACTGTCCTCGAATGCGAAACGTCGCACATTAATTGTTATCCCCTTATAAAAACTCCGACCCTTTTTCACTTCTCCACTTTCCGATTCCAAAACTCTTTGATTTACCCTCGAATTCTCTACTTACTTTTAACTCCTTCATATCTTCATACATTGCTTCTTAGACCTTCATATCTTCATCCTTAATCTTCATATATTCTCTTTGAAATTTCAACCCAGACCTTCATATCTTCATCCCTTCTTTAAATATTCATATCTTTTCTTCAAACTTTCATATTTTCTCAGATCCCGGTGGCAAAAATTTTCAAATTCGTGCCTCAGCAAACCGCCCCTTCATCTTCCAACCCGACTACAAACGCCTAGGTGACTATTCCTGAGATGGCCTAGGAGCCTCCCTTGAAGAGCTTCGTACCTGGGGGTTGCTCCATTGGGAACAACTTCAATGTCGAGAAGGCCTCCGGTCAATAGGATCGAGGCGAGGGAGCATGGAGGTAGATATGCTCCGTTACTAAGGAAACACTACCCACGGTCCAGGTAGACTGTAACTGGAGGGCAAGGAGGCGGTCGTCCCCGGGCCCAACAAAGACATCACTACTCATGTAGAAGGGTACTTAAGTGTTTACACTTACCCCTTCACGCTCGCCCCGGTGGACCCCATAGTCCTTGACCTCTGCCTTGGGCAGATTCACCCATCCTTTTAGAGGATCGTAATCCTCCCTTGACCTTTTGTAAACAACACCAAAGCACCCCAGTTCACCCTCTACCATTTTCTTTGTTTATATAATCTCGAATCTTTCGAGGGTTGTTGATCAAGCTCGTTTGCCAAGAAAGCAAGGCTCCATTCTCGAGCATCAACGAGGACCAAAATCGAGGTTGGTAGGGGAGGTTTGTTCAGGTGAAAACTGAAGATCTTATCCCCTCTGAATTTCTATCGTTCCCCAAAAAGTGGAATGCATCCTGTAAGTCTTTTCCTTCTCGGGTATTTGGCATTCCCTTTTATTCTTTTTCCAATTACCTATGTTTGTCGTTGTGCAGTGGTTTCCCAGGTTCCTAATACAATGCCTCGCTTCAAGGAGTGGATCGAGGAGATCCGCAAACAAATGCCCTACTTTGAGTGCACATGGCATAAGCTCTCCAAGGGCAAGTGGATAGAGGCGGATGTAGTGTACTGCCTACGGGTTCAACTAAACCCAAAACTTTCGGCGCGGAGTAAAAATTTGTATGTAAAAATTCATTAAAATTGCAAAAATAATAGATATGAACCCATAACTTTAAAAATATAATAGGTTCAATGCTAAAAATATTATAATTAAACTCATATAATTTAAATCCTGGATCCGCTTCTGCAAATGGAGGCTCGTTCCCATGGTGAGGCTCTTTCCCGAACGATTACGTTCATACACTTGACTTATATATCTCTATGTCTTCTTTTTTCTCACATGTTTGCCCAAGACCATCGAGTTCAGACCTTTAGATGAGGATGAGGATCTATCCTTGCTTGCTAAACCCTCCGTTTCGGGACAGCCTGGGGCTGCCGCAAAGGAGGAGAAAAAGAAGAAGAGGAAATCCTCGAGCTCCCCGAATACCAAGGTGAAGAAGAAGAGGGCGACCATCCGGGTCTGGAAAAACAAAAAGTGTACCAAGTCTAGGGTATCAAACTCTGATTCCCTCTACCGGCTCAAGGATTATCCTAAGGATGACGACCTTGAGTTCATCGCTCATGAGTCAACCCTCAATGAGGGAGAGCAGGCGGTAATCGGGAAAGGTGACCACGAGATCGATCCCTCTCTAGCTCGGGTACTAGAGGGAGAAACGGAGGCCGCAGACTCCAGAGAAGTCAGTTCTGTCCCGAAGGAGGTAGTTGGTTTCATTGACATCGTGGAGACGCCGTCCTATATTGAGTCCATGCTCGAAGAGGCTCAAACGGGCAAAGAGAAATCAAACGAGATGGCGCCCGACCCAGACGATGCCCTCAACACGTTCATTGATGGCATGGCCATGGATGCGCTGGAGGACTTTTCTAGGCTGGGTCACCTGGAGGTCCCAAAAAAGGATGTGCCATCAGGAACGGGCGAGTCGGGCTTGAATCCGAAACTAGTGAAGTAGTTCCTTGCCCCGCGTGTGGACCCCGACTATAAGAGAATGATCGTTCTTAATATCCCAGCGGACGCTCGAGCGCTGTCCTCTCAAGTGGGCATGGCTAGCTACCTTCATTACCTGGTGACCGAGGATGACCAGGAAAAGATGAATGAAGTACGCACGTCGAGCCTTTTTAACGAGGCGCAACAGGAACTGAACCGGGTAAGATGTCTATCCTTCGTACCCCTTGCGAATTTTACTTAGTTTTAGACATAATCTAATTACTCTATTATTTTTAAGGCTTCAGTGCTTCATCATCAAAGCTTCCTTAGGTCCCTCCTGTAAATCAGTTAGCTCGAGTTCGAGCTTAAGGAGCAAGTCCGGAATAAGAACATGTACAAGGCCCTTAGTAAACAACAAACAAGGCCCTCAAGAACCTTCCAATTTTCCAAGCCGGGCTGGAAATGGCTCTGAAGGAGGCCTCGTCCTTGAAGCGGGAGCACACCGACCTGGTCGAGAAGGTAAGGATCTTTGAGGCTAAAAATGAGAAGCTACTCGTGGTGACTAATAACGCAACTTTGCAAGTCCAAGAGAAGATAGACCAGATCGACCAACTTCGAGCTAAGATGGATGAGGTCAAGGCCACGACCGAGGCGTGGAAAGGCAAAATAGACCTGCTAGCTTTGAAAGAAGAGACATCGAAAAAGGAGCTGGCATCGGTTAAGTACCAACTCTGGGGGGCAAAGGACAAGGCCAAAAAGTGGTCTCGACTCAATGATGAACTCTAGGCACAACTGAACTCAGCCGTCGTCGAATGTGATGCGCTCCACCAAGAATATAACATGTTGAGGTCCAAGTTGGAGGAAATTTCTATTGATTCCTCCAGTGTCAAGGAAATGGTGGCCTAGTATAAGGCTAATGTGGAGATAGCCGGGGCCCGTTTAAAGATGAAGATCGAATACGTAAAGCGGCAATCCCGGAGAGAGACATTCGAGGAGATCCACGCCCGAGGTTTTTAACCTGTCGGCCGAGATTGAAGAAGTCAAGAAACTCGAGGACGAGGCAAAATAACTCTATGAGCCTGAGATTCCCAAGGCTCCGAGGGTTCCGACGGTTCCGGTGATGAGTTGAGCCCCCGTGAAGACCAGGCATAAATGCCTTATTTCTTTTTTAGTTTTCCCTTGTATATTTTCTTTTTTGTTTTATTTTGAGGTTGTTTTATCGTGCCTTTGTAAATATTTTTTGAAGTATATAAAATTTCCCCCTTTGGAAACACCGTATCTTTACTTTCCAGCATCTATTTGTAATTTTTTATTTGCAGGTCTTAGCATAAAATCAGATGTAATCTAGAGTATTCGTTCTTCGAAGGTCCGAATGAGACTCGATTTCGATAGCCACTCCGGGTTACTCATGGCTTCGTGATTTCGATAGAATTGAAGGTTTTAAGATGCTTAAGTGTATTAAATGGTGTGTTTGCTGAGGATAACCTCTTAATAGGTTTTGATTTTACGTAAGGGCCTTACTTTCTGAGTACGGTCTTCGGATGTCTCCGAGGTATTTTTAGGGTGGCCGTAGCCTTTCATATTCTGGCACTTCTTAATAGGCTCGGTGCCTCCGGGATTCAGTAACCCGGGTCGTCCGAATTCTTATCGGGCGACAGTCCTCGAGTTGGGGTAGCCCGTGGGCTTTAGGATCCAGGATCAGAAAAGTGAATTAGCTAGTAATAAAGTAAAAGTGAAGCAAAGATTTCTTTCATTGTTTAAAATGTAAGGTACATGATCGGAGGCGCATAAGCCTTGCGCTGTGGGTAGAGTAGACTATGTGGGCACAATTCGTATGACTGTCTGACCCTTACAATAAATCCTAACCACCAAGCCTTAGCTTTTGACACATAAAATTTTGTTATCCTTTGATAAAGATCTTAATCTAGGGGTAATGGCCCTCGACATTCGAGGTCAAACTCGTGAGGGCTCGGATACTGTTGATTTGGTGTAAACAATTATCAGTTCCGATTTAAGGCTGGTATTCAAAACTAAGGTAGTAAATATTTTACTGTTGCCTCGTTAAAAACCTTGCCAAAAAACCCACTTCAGGCCAAAATCGGTTTAAGGGAAAAAGAGTGCAACACGTGCTTCTAGACCTAATAGTCACATCCGCCCCTCGCCGAGTACCTGCATACGTTAGTCCGTAATGTAACTAAATTAAATAGGAATTAAATGTGTACCTTAGTAATAGAACCACTTTAAGTGTGCCACATTCTAGTTGTTTGGTAGTTGTACACTGTTTCCTGCTTCGGGTTTATATGAGGCTTTGCCAGTTATTCCGACAACCCGATACGGTCCTTCCCAATTCAGGCCAGTTTTCTTTATTTTGGGTTCCTGGCACGTAGTGTTACCTTTCTCAATACCAAGTCCACGACTTGAAAATATCGGAGGTTGGCTCTTCGGTTATAGTACCTTTCTACTTGCTGCTTCTGGGCGGCCAATCAGACCAAGATGTCCTCTCGCCTTTCATCCATTAGTTCTAGGCTTGTGGTCATGGCCTTGCTATTTGACTCTTCGATAGCATACTGGAACCTGAGGCTCGGTTCTCCTACCTCGACTGTATTAAAGCTTCAGCTTTGTAGATCAGAGAAAATGGGGTCGCCCCAGTGCTCTACTTTGAAGTTGTATGGTATGTCCACAGGACTTCGGACAAAATTTCCTTGCACTTTCTTTTCGAACCGGTCAACCTCTTTTTCAGGTTTTTGAGTATAGTTTTGTTAGTTGATTCCACTTGCCCATTCCTGCTAGGGTGATAAGGCGTTGATAATTTCTTCTTGATCTTGTGATCTTCAAGAAACTTACTCACCTTGCTGCCGAGGAATTGTTTCCTGTTGTCACAAATGATCTCAGCCGGTATCCCAAATTGACATATTATGTGATCCCAGATGAAGTCAATGACTTCTTTTGCTCAGACCTTCTCGAACACCTAAGCCTCGACCCATTTAGAAAAATAATTGGTCATGAATAATATGAATTAAACTTTACCGGGTGCCCACGGTGAGGGACCGATGATGTCCATTCCCCACTTCATAAATGGCCACGGAGATAGGACCGAGTGGAGCATCTCTCCAGGTTGATGGATCATATGGGCGTGACTTTGGCACTCACCGCATTTTTGTATGAAGTCTTTCGCATCCTTCTCCATTTCAGTCTAGTAGTAGCCGACTCTAGTTAGCTTCTGAACTAACGATTCTGCCCCCGAATGGTTAACGCAAGTGCCCTGGTGAACTTCTCTCATGGCGTATTCGGTCTCTCCTAACCCTAAGCATCTAACCAGTGGGCCGAAGAAGGATCTCCTCAACAATGCCCCTTCGACTGAGATAAATTTGGCAGCTTTGCTGCACAGGGTTCTCGATTCTTTGGGATCCGAAGGCAACCTTACAGTCTTCAAGTAGTCTATGTATTTTTTTCTCCAATCCCAAGTTAGACTTGTTGAGTTTACTTCGGCGTGTCCTTCTTCTATCACCGATTTCATCAGTTGTACCACTACCCTCGAGCTGAATTCATCGGAGTCAACCGATGACCCCAAGTTGGCCAGTGCATCGGCCTTACTGTTTTGATCTCAGGGTACATGTTGCAGGGTCCATTCCTTGAATTGGTGTAGGGACATCTACAATTTGTCCAAGTACATCCGTATCCATTCTTCTTTTACTTCGAACATTTTATTGACTTAATTTATGACGAGGAGGGAGTCGCATTTGGCTTCGATCATCTCGGCCCCAAGGCTCTTAGCCAATTCTAGACCTGCAATCATGGCGTCATACTCGGCTTCATTGTTAATCAGTTTTACAGTTCTAATAGACTGCCTAATTACACTTCCTACAGGTAGTTTCAACACGATACCAAGCCCGAACCCCTTCATGTTGGAGGCACCGTCCGTGAATAGGGTCTAAATTCCCGAATTTGCCCCCGAGGTGAGCAGTAATTCCTTTTCAACTTTGGGTATTAAGGCCAACATAAAGTCGGTCACAAGTCTGCCAAAATTTGATATTTTATGGCAGTTCGGGGTCGGTACTCGATATCGTACACGCTAATCTCCACAACCCATTTGGCCAATCGTCCCGAGAGTCAGGCCTATGCATGATATTTCTTAGCAGGTAAGAGGCTACGACACATATAGGGTGGCATTGAAAGTATGGTTTTAGCCTCCTTGAAGCGCTTACAAAAGTGAGTGCTAACTTTTCTAGGTAAGGATACCTCGATTTGGCATTGCCTAGAGTTCTAGTGATATAGTAAATAGGAAATTGTGTACCTTCTTCCTCCCGGACCAAGACTCTACTTACTGCCACCTCAAAAACCGCCAAGTAGAGGTACAACTATTTGTCTGCCTTTGGAGTGTGCAGCAGAGGGGGGCTTGACAGGTACCATTTGAGTTCTTCTAAAGCTTGCTGGCATTCCAAAATCAAGGAAATATTATTCTTCTTCTTCAGTAGTGAGAAGAATTGATGGCTCTTGTTCGAAGACTTCGAGATGAACCGACCTAATACGGCTATACGCTCGGTCAGTATTTGAACCGCCTTGACGTTATCCACTACAGTGATATCCCCTATGGCCTTTATTTTGTTGGGGTGATCTCTATCCCCCGATTGGATAGCATGAATCCGAGGAATTTACCTGAACCGACCCCGAATGCACACTTCACCGGGTTTAGCTTCATGTTGTAGTTCCTTAGGATGTCGAAGGTTTCCTACAAATGTTTTAAATGGTCCTTTGCTCGTAGGGACTTGAATAGCATATCATCAATATAAACTTCTATTGATTTTCCTATTTATTCTTCAAACATCCGGTTTACTAGGTGTTGGTAGGTGGCACTAGCATTCTTTAATCCTAACGGCATTACGTTATAACAATAGGTTTCGAATTTGGTTATGAAAGAAGTTTTTTCTTGATCACCCAGGTCCATCCGAATTTGGTTGTACCCAAAGTAGGCATCGAGAAAACTGAGTATCTCATGCCCGACCGTCGCGTCGATCATTCAATCAATGTTAGGAAAAGGTAAATAATCCTTTGGGAAAGCTTTATTTAGGTAGTTATAATCCACACACATCCTTAGTTTATCTCCTTTTTAAGCACTACCATTAACATATGTTAGCTTACCAATCCGGGTATTTAAATTCCCGTATGGATCCTATTTTTAGAAGTTTGGATACCTCATCCTTGATGAATGCTTGCTTGATCTTGGTCTGTGGTCTCCTCTTCTACTTAACCGGATGGAGCTTCAGGTCAAACTCAGCTTGTGAGTGGTTACCTCCGGTGGGATCCCTATCATGTCAATATAGGACCAAGCGAAACAATCGGCCTTAGCTGTAAGAAAGTCAATAAGTTTTGTCATGAGCACGGAGGTTAACCCCATGCCCAGGTATATCTTTTAGTTTGGCAGGTGCTCGATTAATATGACTTGCTCCAACTCTTCAACCGTTGATTTGGTAGTGTCGGTGTCATCAAAATCTATTAATGATCGCTGTAATGGTCCTCCTCGTCTACCCCTTGTTTTTCCTATTTCTCCGATTCGGTTGAGGCCGGTATCAGTGATTGCTATTTAATCTCTTCCTTTTTGGTCGGTTTCGTGTTCCTTGATGTCAAAACCGCGGGCATCGGGGTTACCTCATCGATAGAAAATATCTCCCTTGGGGTCGATTGTTCTCCATAGACCATTTTGACTCCCCTCGGTGTGGGAAATTTCAACGCCTAGTGCAAGGTCGAGGGTACCGCCCTCATGTTATGGAGTCAAGGCCTTCCGAATAGTGCATTGTAACTCAAGTCTCCTTCGATCACATAGAACTTCATTTCTTGGACTGTCCCGACGGTATTTACTGGCAAGGTTATCTCTCCTTGCGTGGTCTCATATACCATGTTAAATCCGTTCAATAACCAGACTAGTGGTACAATTTGGTCCTATAACCCCAATCGCTCTACGACCCTTGATCTGATGATGTTGGCCGAGCTACCTGGATCAATCAGAAAACGTTTAACACGAGATTAATTGATAAGTACGGATATTACTAGTGCATCATTGTGAGGTTGTACGATGCCCTCAGCATCTTCGTCGCTGAACCAAATGGCTTCATCCGAAACATAACCCCGAGTGCATTTTTCCCTCGTAATAGATACTTTAGTGCATTTTACCATTGGCCCTTGGGGGACATCGACCCCTCCGATGATCATGTTGATCACGTGTTGAGACTTCTCTTGTTTGACCTGTTTATTGGCGTCCTTATTCCGGAAATGGTTTTCGGCTCGTTCACTCAGGAATTCTCGAAGGTTCCCGTTGTTGAATAACCAAGAAACTTATTTCCTTAACTATCAACAAACTTCGGTCCTGTGAGTGTGGGTGTCGTGATACTTACACATCAAATTAGGGTCTCTCTGGGTAAGGTTGGACTGCAATGGCTGGGGCCACCTAGTCTCTTTGATGCACCCTATGGCTAACACGATGCTGGCAGCGTCCACGTTGAAGTTGTACTCCATAATCTCGGTGCTTCCATACTACCGAGCTGCATGTCGAACCCATTCTTGCTCATCAGACTTTGGCCACTAGGCCCTCGATCGCTTTTCTTCTTGTTCCTTGCGGGGTGACGCTCGGATCCATTTTCCCTTTAGTCCGTGTTGTATGGTTGATACCGATCTTGGATCTTGATCAATGGTTCTCTTAGATCTATCATAAGTCCTGATGGATTAAACAGATCCAAAAAGGGCCCCGAGTTAGTCGTCCTCGACCCGAATCTTCGACTGGTACCTGTTGTGGACGTCGGCCCAAGTTACCACCAGGTACTCCACCAAATTTTTTTTTAGCTGTTGAGAGGCCAAGGAACTTCGGGGGTTGAGCCTTTGAGTGAATGCATGAACGGCCCAATGATCTGCAACCGATGGTAGGTCCATCTGTTCCATCTGGAATCTTGACACGAACTCCCTGAGCATCTCGTTATTCCTTTGTTTGACTTTGAAAAGATCCGAATTTCTAGTTTTGACCTTGATGGCCCCGACATGGGCCTTTACAAAAGCATCTGCAAGCATAGCAAATGAGTCAATAGAATTTGGGGGCAAGTTGTGATACCGTATCCTTGCTCCCTTGGACAAAGTCTCCCCAAACTTTTTCAGTAGCACTGAATCGATCTCATCATCCTCCAAATTGTTCCCCTTGATTGCACATGTATAGGAGGTCACATGCTCATTTGGATCCGTGGTCCCACTATATTTGGGGATGTCGGGCATATGAAACCTCTTCGGGATCGGTTTTGGTGCCGCGCTCGGAGGAAAAGGCTTCTAGATAAATTTTTTGGAGTTCGGTCCCTTCAATATCGAGAGTGCTCCCGGGATCTGATCGACCTTAGAGTTGTATTTTTCACCTTGTTGTCATTAGCCTCAATCTTTTTCTCACCTGTCTCCCCTCGTTTTATCAATGATTCGAGCATTTTCAGCACCTCGGAATTTATCCCAGGCTCGGCTTTACCTGGTCTCTCGGCAATTGGGGCCGTGGATTTGATTCTGCAGCTGTGCTATTACCGTTTGTTGAACCTGCAGCATTTCGAAAATCAATCGTAGGCTCACCTCATCACCCTCGCCTTTGGGCGCTTCTCGAGCTATTGGTCGTGTCCCCCGCGAACACTGTTCTTGGGATCAGTTGGCAAATTAATGTTGATGGCCACCTGCGAGTTAGCATTGACCGGGTCGGTAGCTGGGACGCCGTTGGGATTGGCAGGAAACACATTGTTGCTGGGCACCAAATTATTATTTTTATCGTGATGGCCAGACTCAGCGTCATCGTTGAAGTGAGCAGACCGAGAGTTTGACATTTTTTGGCTGACCTGAAATTAAGATTTCAAAGAACAAGCGTAAAATAAAGTGTGTTATGGAAATTCGTATCAAATCACCACTATTATCCTTAGCCTCACGGTAGGCGCCAAACTGTTTACCCCAAAATTGGATAACAATTAAATTTATATGCGGTTTAAAGGATACATAGTTTAATCCAATACAAATAATTAAGAATAACAGATAAATGAATTAAAGACTAAGTAAACTATCAAACCAATCACAACGTTATGACCAAGCCTGGTCTTAGATTGAACAATGACCTTGTCCTCGATCTGACCCTCGGTTCGAACTCAGTCAGGAATGATGAACAGAACAAGTGAACAAAATTCTTAACAGTAGCTAGAAGGTAAAAATAAATATTTTATTACTTTGAATTGCGTGTTACAATGTCCTAGATCAAAGAAAAACTTCCCCTTTATATATAGTAGGAGTGTTTCAGTCCTAGTGTAAGTCTAAAAAGGATAAAAATCTTCTTTTTCCAGTAATTGTTGATCCATAATCGACATCGAGCGAGATTCGCGCCATGATATCTGGTTGAGGGCGAGTATCACGGCCCTATATCCGTCATACATAACCGTTCACCGTGTCTCCCGAGGTTCAGAACTTACTCTCGGCCTAGGTGCGTCGCTTTACCATGTCCGATGTTAGATATAACGTTCACTTTTCCCGGGTCTCGATTTGAAGGGTCTTTGACCTCGATTACAGTGCTCCCCTCCGTTCTCTCATCGGGGAATCGGGTTGCCCCCGATTTTACCCGTACACAGGCATTTAAAAGACAACTTTTCTATTGGATGACTTGTTATTGAAATGAATGGAGACTGAAATGGCTTTCCTGATTCTCGTAACTAGATGAAATGAGCTACATCGATCAGTTGTATCAAATATGAAGTAGCTATTAACTTTACGATAGTGTAGATTTAAAAAATATGAACAGCAAGTGTTGATTAGTAGACTAGATCAGAGAAGACGATCCTTTCTTATTTTGAAACTCTATTGTTAAATAACGAAACTCCAGAATGCACTTAATTCCGAGACCGAATGGGAAAATTGAATTACTGTGATCATTATCTATATCTATCTATTTATATTATTATAAAAGCATGAATACAATATCGGTTTACAAAAATAACCTTATAATATTAAGCATAATAACTCATAATAAAATGGCACAACCGGAATTCTAGATATTAGCCTTTTAATCCTATTAGTTTTAGGACAATACTACACGTTAGAAATCCTACATGATTAACTTTAGAAATCCTATTAATATAATTACTTTCGGGATGTCTAATTCATATAAAATTGAACACTCAAAATCCTTTCATTGACCTAAATTTCAGAATCTCTTTTCATGTGTTAGGTCATATAGATGGCACATAATGTTTTTGCATGTATGACGTAATATAGGTCAATTATACAATTAAATATTTTTAGTCTGTAATCCTATTACTATTAGGATATACTTCTTAAAAATTCCTATTAGTAATTTAATTTAAAAACGCATTATAATGTCCTATTACTAATTTAGTTTGATAATGTATTATATTGTCCAAATTTATTTAGAAAAAGGAGAGACTATATTATTCTAAAAGCATAAATACAATATTAATATACCAAAATAGCCCTAAAATATTAAGCGGAAGAACTCATAAGGAAATGACATAACTGTAATAACCTATTTTTTGGAATATAATACCTTCTATGCTAATTTTTAATATTTAAAATTTTAAAATGAATAAAATTTTGTCTATTAAATTCTTATTATAAATATGTAGGAAAGTTTTATAAAATTAATTTCATAAGAATCCTCCATATTGGCAATACATTACCACTCTATAATGTCCAATACCAAGAAAAAATAAAAGTAATATTAAAATGGACTGCATAAAGAGTTGAAATTCAGAAAAAGATACCCCTACGTTAATATATTTTTATTTTATATTTAAACTATTTTTCTACTCAAATAATATATTTTTAATCAATTTTTTGTGTAATATTGGAAAATACCAAATTATTAAACAACAATTAAGAAAATATTTAAGAATATAAATGTGTGATAAAGAGAAAAAATAATGATTGGTAAGATTCAATACTACTAATGACTCTACAAGCATAACGATCTAAAAGTGAAATGTCATATCAATCTTTTACTCTTTGAAAATAAAATTTATGGTGGATAAAATTATAATTAAGGTTAAATATCCAAACCAAGAGATGAACTAATATTAAGATCTGAATCAACATAAAATAAATTATTTTTTATGTTAAAGCCAAATAATTAAATTTTTAAATTAATTATTTAGCAAGAGAATCTAATTCAATTATTATTTAAATTCATCATATGAGTAAAATTCTTATTCAAATTTAAAAAAAATCTTAGGGTACATAAATTTATTCCATAAAAAGAGTGTTAGAACACAAAGTAAAAAGAATAGTATATTATTAAGAATCAAAATGTTATACAAATGTCTGAGGAAGCACAATCAAAGCTAAATCCTAATCAAGAATAGGATTTCAAAACTATATTATAAAGAGTCAACTCTGGTATAACGGGATTATTTTTTGTAGATGCCTCCGGCGGAATCGAAATAATATTTTTATGTTATGTATTACTTGCAAATATCATATAAGATGCATGACACTATTAACAATAATAGCAAGTTGTGTACCAACAACAATTTTATTGTGAGGACTTTAGATTTGATATACCTTTTTAAACAACTTAAATAATCATCACAAATATATCAAAGCAGAGCAATGGTGATAAATTTATAAGGAAAGTAAGATAATATGGGATGAAACACTTATGGCTAAGTGTCAAACGATCAAAATAATTGCCTAGAATTCTAAAGATATATTAGATATTAATGAACCGTTTGGTGGAAATTAACGGTTTGAGAGGTGATTTATGTACCAGTAGTTTCAAAATCGACAAAAGTTGAGACTATAAAAGCTATCTTGCCAAAGTTATACTTCTGGCCTCAAATGAAAAAGATTCAACTGACAAGAAATATAAAAGCAAGAACATAATATGCCCATCATGCTACTGAAAAACTTAAACACGCCGAATAACTTATGTAATAACACATAGATGGTATATAGAAGTTTTGACAATAATGTCATACATGCAAAATCATGATACGGGTCACTGTGCTTCTAAGTATATTCTTATCACTGAAATCAACTTTTGTCTTCCGAAACTAATGAATATCCTTTTAAATTTGTGTGAGAATAATTTTTAGTTTGTTTATGTTTTGCAAATATAATAAATAAAGTACAAGGACAAACATCTTAAATATTGGATATATTTACCGCAATATGTTTTCTTGCACGAACAACTGTATGTTGCACTTTCAAGAGGGATATCAAGATCGGCAACAAGAGTTATAGTTAAGGCATATCAACCAAAGCATTAGGAGAAAACATATACGGAAAAAAAAATTATCCACAAAGAAGTATTCGTTAATATGTCATCACATTAAGTACTTTTAAACTATAATACATAATTATTTAACTAACATGACAAAATTGATTATTTGTGTAAGTTTTGATGATGTTCTTTTATTTTAAATTCATGTATTATGCTAATGTAATAATATTTTTCGGCATTGATGATTGTTGTGTTATTAAACATAAAATTTCTCTCATAATTAAATTTTATTATTCCTTCATATAAATAAATGTTTAAATCATCACGTGCCATTATCAACGTGCAACGCACGTTCATAGATACTAGTACTATATTAAAAGCATGAAGGCTCTTAGCAAAATGTCGTTCGCCTTTTTTACCCCTTAAAGATAGATTTATATTGAACAAAACTGTCTTTTAGTTATTTTTCCTAATATTTAGGAGTTTAAAATCAACAAAAAATTTGCTTATTAAATCTTTTCTTATTTGAATTAAGTGAAAAATCTTAATATTTAAAATATTAAAATCACAAACATTCTACCTTATATAAATCTTCAACATAAATTAAGACAAATAACACCAAATCTTCCAATGATGCCATCTGAGTTTTCTCTAATTGCACGTTGTTGAAAATAGATCGAGTAATTGTGCTAAATTTTAGGTGCACAATTGTGATATAAACAAAATAACAAAAAGAGGAAAGATTCCCATTTACATGCATAATATTTTGCTTAGACATAAATAGTGATAAAAATTTAAAAATTAAACTCAGCAATTGAAGTAGCTAGGGAAAGCGAGAAAGAAAATGATTTGCAAAAGCCAATGACACTAACTATTCGAAAAACATAAAAATTCAAATTCAAATTCTTTACAATTTGGAAACAGAACTCTTTTTGGATAAAAATATAATAATCATTAGATATTTGAAATTTGGTATGAGCTAATATTACATAAGCAAAGAAAAAAAGAGGAAGCCAATATTAAGAATTTAAATCTTCAAAAAATAAATTATTTCTGTTAATGTTGATAACACATAATTACTTATTTGAATTAACCAATTAGCACAATAATTCGGATTCATTCTTATCCAAATTCATCATATAAGTAAAATTACTTTTCAAGTTGACATAAATTTTGAGGTACATGAATTTATTCCATAAAAAGATCTTCGACAAAAGAAATCAAAGAGTAGAGCAAAATCAAGTATAGTACAATAATAACAATTAAATTATAGTAGTTTTAATACAAATCTATATCTATATCAATATTCTATATCTATTTATATCTATCTATTTTAATTTTAAAAGCATGAAGGTCTTTAGCGAAATGTCGTTCGCCTTTTTTACCCTTTAAAATATACAATTCACATTGGAAAATATAGTAATTTAAGTATTTCATTAATATTTAAAAATATTCATTTACTTAATTTTGTATTATTTTGGTATATTTTGCTAGAATTATTTGTTAGTTAATTTTGCCTTAATTATTTGGTATAATTTTTCTTCATGTTTCTCACAAAAGGAAAGTTAATAAATCATTTTTTCTTCAAGTTTCTTAAACAAGGAAAGTTAATAAAGAAAATTCCTACACTTTCGCTACTTTTTTTTTTTTGAAATTGAAAGATACACTTGGTTCACTTTCATTAAATGACCGTATGTCTATTGGAGTTGGTTAAATTCCCTTTACTCCTTGGAGTAGTAAATATTTGGTAATTTTCTTGTAAACTAGAAAAGTTAATAACTTTTTTTTCCTAAACTATTAGTGCTTCGTTCAACTCTCAATAAATAACATTATTTGTTAAATTATCTAAACTAGGAAATTTTGTAGTATTAGATTCTCCACGAGCATATTATTTCTTTCATGTGTCAAATTGTGTACCAAAATACTTCTATAAAAGAAACTATAATGTCACAATTTAATCGTCAAACTTCGCTCTATTCCAACATCGCGATTGCAGGTTTTGTTTCTTTTATTAATATCAATATTTTTTGTTACTTCGTATTTTGCAAGCACATTTACATGCACCAATTGTTAATGTTGCATCGAGAATTTATCTTTAGTGTTGCATGAAGAAATTTTTACTATATAATTTTTTGTTTCATGTTTTAGACGTGGCTAATTTCACCTCTCACATAATTTACAAATTTAATACTGGTTATTGAACAATTGCAATTCATCGCAAAAATTGGTTTGACATTCGATCTAAGTTGTATCACTTAAATATTAGTAATTTTTTTCTTTGTTGTGTAATTAATAATACTTATTGTTATGCCATCTCAAGTTGGTTATTTTAAAAAAAAAATTAAAAATTAGACTATCTCATTTAATTTTGTGTAATATTAATACTACATAATTTATAATTGTGTTATTTTCAATTGTCATGCTTGATTCACTCAGGTTTCACCAATTACATCCGTTTAGGTAAACAATCTTCCTTATATCATTAAAAAAAATTAATTATTGATTTAATCACTTTGATAACATATAAAACTCTTACGCATATTTTATTTTAGGTACACTTGCCATGGCTAGTGAAACAGAATTATCAGACCAATGTGTCCCAATTAATAGTGTAAGAGTATCTGATTCATATTGAGTAATACGAGTCTTAGTATTTGGGAGTGGAATAATAAAAGAGTTCAACAATAAGACAAATCAAGGCACCCGAAAAATTATGACATTACTTGATGCAGAGGTAAATATTATTTTATATCAATAATTTATTTCATGTCTTTTGATATTAGTTTTAACCATCAGATTAAACTTAAAGTGGAATTTTTTACAGGGAACAAAAATTCACGCTACAATTTTCAATGGTTATATTGAGAAGTGGAAAGAACATTTATACAAAACAAGATCTGTTACATCATAAACGGAGGCATTAATAGTATTAATCCTAATTTTCAATCAGTACACAAGGAGCTTGAGATTAGATTTAAGGAGAATACTTTTGTTGAAGAAAGCAACAATCGCTTTTCAACCATTGATTTTTCACATAATTTTATTTCATTCAATGAGGCATCAAACTGCACCAATGGAACAATTTTTGGTAAGTTCTTTAGATTTCATCGAGTAATCTTTCACTAATATATAAATAATATTTTACTTCTATTCGCGTTATTAATTTTTTAGTAATATACATATATTTGTTTTAATATTCTTTTCTATATATAGTTGGAATTTTAGTGGATGTTAAACCCTCAATGGGAGAAGATGCAAAGAAACAAAGGGAGATAATGCTTATCAACGAGATGTAAGTTGGAAGTTATAGTTTAAAATGTTAAATATTTCTTCGTAATTAATATGTTTAATTCTAAATTTCAAGGTTGATAGAAAGGCTATAACAACATGTTAATATTTTCTTTTTTAGGAAATCTCCTCAACTATACACAAATTAAGTATACATATTATATATGAATTTTACATATATTATAACTATATATTATATTTATTTTATAGATTCTATTTTTGAGGTGCCTTCCTTTTACCAGTAACAACTAAAGCAATATTCTTCCCGGTGCACATCAACATTCTTTGACAGATGACAGAGGATAAGCAACGATCCGACTATTAGGTCTAGCAACATCACCACATCCAAGCTTCGTTGTAACTGTGATGACCTCTTCACTTGTTTTAAAATGAAATTCTGCATTTCGAGGCTTTAAAACCCTCTTTTAGCATCACCTCAATTTGCGTGCGCAGTCCGAGCGCGTAGCCGAAAAGCTTATATATGAAACACTGTGAAAAATGATAAATTTTGATTATAAAATGAATTAATTTGACTTCGGTCAACGTTTTGGGTAAACGGATCTGGACCCGCAATTTGACAGTCCCAAAGGGTTCGTAGGAAAATATGGGACTTGGGCGTATGACCGAAATCGAATTCCGAGGTCCCAAGCCCGAGAAATGAATTTTTAAAGAAAATTATTTTCTGAAATTGTTTAAAGGATTTGGAAATGAATTTTGATTAGAACATGTTGATATCGGGCCCGTATTTTGGTTCCGGCGCCCGGTACAGGTCTATATGTTATTTAAGATAATTCTTGAAGTTTGGTAAGAAACGGAATCTGTTTGACGTGATTTGGACCTTAAATGAAAAATTTGATGTTTTAAGAAGTTTCGAAATATTTCATTCATTTAGAGGTTTAATTCGTTGTTTAAGGGGTTAATTTGGCGATTTGATCGCACAGATAAGTTCATATGTTGTTTTTGAGTTAGTACGTATGTTTGGTTTGGAGCCCCGAGGGCTCGAGTGTGTTTTGGAAGGTTTTTGGAACTCAAAAAGTTGCAGGTTTTTTAGTTTTGGTGTGCTGATATTTTCTTCTTCGCGTTCGCGGGAGGACCCTCGCAAACGCGATGAGCTATTCATGCTAAAGGAAAATTCCTTCTACGCGAACGCGAGAACCAGGTCACGAACACGAAGCACTGGGGGGGTCTTTTTTTCACGAACGTGGGCCTGGTATCGCGAACGCGAAGGCTTATAGCCTGGGTAGGGGGAGGGGTACTATACCCTACGCGAACACGACCACCTGGACGCGAACGTGAAGGCTCTGGGAGCTGAAGCTATGTGAACGCGAGCCATTTAGCACGAACACGAAGGTCACTTAAGCTGGCTTCATCGCGAACACGATGAAGGCCTGCCCAGTGATTTTAAAACAGAACCAAATTACGGGATTTACACCAATAACTCATAACTTCTTCATCTTAACTCCAAATTAGGCGATTTTTGAAAGGGGATTTCACCATCAATTCATAGGTATGTAATCTTAGACTCATTTTCTTCAATTTTCATTAACACCCATTAGATTTCTAGGCTTAAATCATGTGATTAAGGGTAGAAAATTAAGAATTTGGGTAGAGTTAGGGATTTTTGATTATTTGGAAATTTGACCTCATTTTGGGGTCGGATTTAAAAATAAATTATATATTCGGGCTCGTGGGTGAATGGATGATCGGGGTTTGGTCCAAACCTCGTGTTTTGACCAAGCGGACCTAGGGTCGATTTTTGACTTTTTGGGAAGAATGATGGAAAAGCTATAATTAAGCATTGAAATTGGACTGTTTAGCATTTATTGATGTTATTAAGTCAATTATGTCTAGATACAATTTATTTGGAGCCGAATTCGAAAGGAAAGGTGGTGTTTGAGGCTTGAGTTGGCCGTGGAAGTTCGAGGTAAGTGTTCGGTCTAACCTTAGCTTGAGAGATTAAGAGTTGTGTCCTATTTGCTATTTTCTTCTTGATGAGTATGACGTATAGGCATGGTGACAAGTATCTATACGTTGGTGTCGAGCATAACCGTGAGTCTTAAATTGCAATTTATTGTGTTCTTAAATGATACTGCAGATGCTTTAATTGATGATTCTCGGTATTGAGTAAGGATTAAGATTGTTTCGTGGAAATTACTTGTGATTGAGTATTGATGTTAGTTAAGATGATTAGATGTTGGGTTAAGATTGGTTATAACTGATTCTCCCTTGTCGGGACGTATTTACTTTTACTGTAGAATCCCTTACCGGGATTGTGTAGTTTATTGTCGATCCCTTGCCGAGACTCTTGGTATGGTTGTTGTTAAAGGTATAGCAATATATGTGGATCGGGTTGCACGCCGCAACAATATTATATGTGGATCGGGTTGCACGCCACAACAATGTTATATGTGGATCGGGTTGCACGCCGCAACAATGTTATACGTGGAGCAGGTTGCACGCCGCAACAATGTTATATGTGGATCGGGTTGCACGCCGCAACAATGTTATATGTGGATCGGGTTGCACGCCGCAACAGTGATATAAATGATAGGAATCGGGTTGCACGCCGCAACAATGTTATTATTGTTTGTTGTTGTAGATCTTGGATTGTTCTCTCATATTTCTCTTATGTTTCTGCTGGGGTTGGTATTTTCCCCGTAGCATGTACCCTCTTCTATGTTAATTGTTTATTCCTGTTTATTTTCTGTTGTATATAATATAACTGCACAGGTTTATCTGGAGTCTGGTCCTAGCCTTGTCACTACCTCGCCGGGGTTAGGCCAGGCACTTACCAGCACATAGGGTCGGTTGTGCTGATGCTACACTTTTCACTATATGCAGATTCCGGAGCGGCTTTTGGACAGTAGCACTTGGGGAGCCTGCCTTCAGTCCAGCCAGAGATCCCGAGGTAGTCCTGCAGGCGTCCGCAGGCCCGACGTTCTCTTCTACTTTATTACGTACTTTGTTTTCATTAGATTTCGAGACAGATTGTATTTCTTTCAGACATTTATTGTAGTAATCTTAGTCCGTCCGTGAAATTGTGACACCGAATTTCGGGTAGAGATATGTGTTGTCATTATCGTACTGGCCTTGATTATTATATTAGATTAAGTCTTCCGCTTGCTTTTATTTATCGTTAATAGCTAAATGTTGGATACCTGTTAATTCAGATTGTTAAAAAGGGTTAAAAATGAAAGGCTTAGAAATTTTCTATGTTTAGTGGCTTGCCTAGCTTCTACGAGCAGGCGCCATCACGACTCTTGAGGGTGGGAAACTCCGGGTCGTGACAAGTTGGTATCAGAGCTCTAGATTACATAGGTCTCACAATTCACGGACAAGCTTAGTAGAGTCTGAGGGATCAGTACGGAGACGTCTGTATTTATCCCAGAGGCTACAAAGTTAGGAAACATTCCACATTTATTCTTTCCTGTCGTGCGGATTGGTTTCTCAATGCTAGTTGAAATTCTACTCTGTTCTTTCGCAGATGTAGAGAACACGTGCTTCCTCATCCACTGACCAGCAACCCGAGCCCCTAGCAGAAACTCCCACAAGGGGCAGAGGGCGAGGCCGAGGCCGTGCTAGAGGCTGAGGTAGGAACAAAGCTCAGCTCAGGGCAGCAGTACCCACAGTGGAGCCTCAGGTTGACTTTGATGATAAGGTTCCGTCCCCAGTAGTTCCGGTGGGCCCAGCTCAGGTCCTAGAGGGGTTTATTGCTACCCCAGTACTTTAGGATGCTCTAGCCCGTCTAGTGGGCCTTATGGAGAGTGTCACCCGGGCGGGCTTGCTTTATGTAGCACCAGCCGTCTCTCAGGCTGGAGGAGGAACCCAGAGTCCTTCTACTCGCACCCCGGAGCAGGTAGCTCCCCAGTTTCAGACTCCAGCAGTTCAGCCAGTTAGAGCAGTTTAGCCGGGTATGGTAGCTCAGACCGGTGATGGAGCAGCTATGTCTACCTATTCCTTGTGGAAGTTGGATAAGTTCACCAACCTCTTTAATACTACTTTCAGCGGTGCATCTATTGAGGATCCCCAGGATTATCTAGACAGCTGTTATGAGGTTCTCAGGAACATGGGGATGGTTGAAACCAATGGGGCCGATCTTGCCACTTTTCGCTTGTCTGGATCCGCCAAGATTTGGTGGAGGGATTTCTGTTTGGCTAGACGAGCCGGATCGCCAGCTTTGACTTGGGAGCAGTTTACTTAGTTATTTCTGGAGTAGTTTCTCCTCATCACTCAGAGAGAGGCCTATCGGAGGCAGTTTGAGCGTCTACAGCAAGGTTCCATGACTGTTACCCAGTATAAGACCAGATTCATCGACTTGGCTCGTCATGCTCTTGTCATACTTCCCACCGAGAGAGAGAGAGAGAGAGGGTTAGGAGGTTCATTGATGGACTTATTCAGTCGATTCGTCTTCAGATGGCTAGGGAGACTGGGAGTGAGATTACTTTCCAGGAGGCGGTCAATGTGTCCAGGAGAGTGGAGATGGTTCTGTCGCAGGGAGGTGGTCATGGGTCGGACAAGAGGCCCCATCATTCAGGCAGATTCAGTGGTGCCTCGTTTGGAGGCAGGGATTCGTATGGTAGAGGCCATCCTTCTAGGCCCTTTCAGTCAACACTTCAAGTTTCTCACAGTGCTTCAGGTGGCCGTGGTTCCCAGATGTAGTATTCTGATCAGCAGTCCTACAGTGCACCACCAGCTCCTATCAGCGTACCGCCGCTCCAGAGTTTTCGGGGTGGTCATTCAGTTCGCCAGGGTCAGTCTCAGTTTCCTCAGCCACATCACTTAGGTGGATGTTTTGAGTGTGGTGAGTATGGTCATATCAGGAGGGCTTGTCCGAGATTGGTGGGTACTCAGTTGCAGCAACAGGGTTCCCGTGCTATGGTTCAGGCACCAGGTGTTCCATAGACCGCCCAGCCAGCTAGAGGTAGGGGTAGAGGTGCTAGAGGTGGAGGTAGAGGTGCTAGAGGTGGAGCTCAGACGCTAGAGGTGGAGGCCAGCCAGCAGCAGGCCATCCCAGAGATGTAGTTCAAGGTGGTGGGACCCAACCCCGATGTTATGCCCTCCCAGCCAGACCCGAGGCTGAGGCTTCAGATGCAGTTATTACAGGTATGGTTCTTCTTTATGATAGAGATGCCTCAGTGTTATTTGATCCAGAGTCTACGTACTCGTATGTATCATCCTATTTTGCACCATATCTGGTTATGCCTAGTGATTCTTTGAGTGATCCTGTTTATGTGTTTACACCGGTGGGTGATTCTATTATGGTAGATCGAGTCTATCGCTCTTGTATAGTCGTGATTGGAGGTCTTGAGACTCACATAGATTTACTGCTTCTGGACATGGTTGATTTCGATGTCATATTGGGGATGGACTGGTTATCACCTTACCACGCCATCTTGGATTGTCATGCCAAGACTGTGACCTTAGCCTTACTAGGTTTACCTCATTTAGAGTGGAGAGGGACTCCTGGTCATTCTACCCATAGTGTTATTTCTTATGTGAAGGCTCGACGTATGGTCGAGAAGGGGTGTTTGGCCTATTTGGCATATGTTCATGATTCGAGTGATGAGGTTCCTTCTATTGATTCTGTGCCCGTTGTTTGTGAGTTTCCTGAGGTTTTCCCTTCAGACCTGTCGGGTATGCCACCCGACAGGGATATTGACTTCTGCATTGATTTGGCTCCAGGCACTCAGCCCATTTCTATCCCGCCGTATCGTATGGCCCCGCCTAAGTTGAAATAGTTAAAGAAGCAGTTGCAAGACTTGCTTGAGAAGGGTTTCATTAGGCCGAGTGTTTCGCCTTGGGGTGCGTCGGTATTGTTTGTTAAGAAGGACGGATCGATGAGAATGTATATTGATTACCGGCTGTTGAACAAGGTTACAATCAAGAATAAGTATCTATTGTCGAGGATTGATGATTTGTTTGATCAGCTTCAGGGTGCCAAGGTATTTTCGAAGATTGACTTGAGATCTGGCTACCATCAGTTGAGGATTAGGGCATCCGATGTCCCTAAGACAGCTTTCCGCACTCGATACAAGCATTATGAGTTCTTGATTATGTCATTCGGGTTGACAAATGCCCCAGCAGCTTTTATGGATTTGATGAACCGAGTGTTCAGGCCTTACTTGGATTCATTCATGATAGTCTTCATTGATGATATTTTGATATATTCCCGCAGTCAGGAGCAGCATGAGCAACATCTTAGAGTGGTTCTTCAAACCTTGAGGGATAGTCAGTTATATGCTAAGTTCTCGAAGTGTGAGTTTTGGTTGAGTTTAGTTGCATTCCTGGGCCATGTTGTATCAGCAGAGGGTATTCAGGTTGATCCGAAGAAGATTGAGGTAGTTAAGAACTGGTCTAGACCAGCATCAGCTACAGAGATTCAGAGTTTCTTGGGATTGGCAGGCTACTATCATCGGTTCATGGAGGGGTTCTCATTTATCGCAGCCCCGATGATCAGGTTGACCTAGAAGGGTGCCCAGTTCAGATGGTCGGACAAGTATGAGGCGAGCTTTCAGAAGCTTAAGACAACTCTGACTATGACACCAGTGTTGGTTTTGCCCACAGGTTCAGGGCCTTATACAGTTTATTGTGATGCATCTCGTGTTGGACTTGGTGCAGTGTTGATGTAGGATGGCAAGGTCATTGCCTATGCTTCGCGGCAGTTGAAGATTCATGAGAAGAACTACCCGGTTCATGATTTGGAGTTGGTAGCCATTGTTCATGCATTGAAGATTTGAAGGCATTATCTGTATGGTTTGGCATGTGAGGTGTTCACGGATCACAAGAGTCTTCAGTATTTGTTCAAGCAAATGGAGTTGAATTTGAGGTAGAGGAGGCCAGTGTGGTGGACGATTGTGTATTTTATTGTTGATCCCTTGCCGAGACTCTTGGTATGGTTGTTGTTAAAGGTATAGCAATATATGTGGATCGGGTTGCACGCTGCAACAATGTTATATATGGATCGGGTTGTACGCCGCAATAATGTTATATGTGGATCGGGTTGCACGTCGCAATAATGTTATATGTGAATCGGGTTGCACGTCGCAACAATGTTATATGTGGATTGGGTTGCACGCTGCAATAATGTTATATGTGGATCGGGTTGCACGCCGCAACAATGGTATAAATGGATCGGGTTGTACGCCGCAACAGTGTTGAATGATAGGGATCGGGTTGCGTGCCGCAGTAGTGTTATTATTGTTTGTTGTTGTAGATCTTGGATTGTTCTCTCATATTTCTCTTAAGTTTCTGCTGGAGTTGGTATTTTCCCCATAGCATGTACTCCCTCCTATGTTAATTGTTTATTCCTGTTTATTTTCCGCTATATATAATATAACTGCACAGGTTTATCTGGAGTCTGGTCCTAGCCTCGTCACTACCTCGTCGGGGTTAGGCCAGGCACTTACTAGCACATGGGGTCGATTGTGCTGATGCTACACTCTGCACTATGTGCAGATTTCGGAGCGGCTTTTGGACAGTAGCACTTGGGGAGCCTGCCTTCAGTCCATCCAGAGATCCCGAGGTAGTCCTGCAGGCGTCCGTAGGCCCGACGTTCTCTTCTACTTTATTACGTACTCTGTTTTCATTAGATTTCGAGACAGATTGTATTTCTTTCAGACATTTGTTGTAGTAATCTTAGTCCGTCCGTGAAATTGTGACACCGGATTCTGGGTAGAGATATGTGTTGTCATTATCGTACTGGCCTTGGTTATTATATTAGATTAAGTCTTCCGCTTGCTTTCATTTATCGTTAATAGCTAAATGTTGGATACCTGTTAATTCAGACTGATAAAAAGGGTTAAAAATAAAAGGGTTAGAAATTTTCTATGTTTAGTGGCTTGCCTAACTTCTACGAGTAGGCGCCATCATAACTCCCGAGGATGGAAAAATCCGGGCCGTGAATACACGTTGAATACAACTATTTCTTTAATATAATAATTTTTTGCATCGTCAATTGCTATTAAGCTTAATTCATTCTTATTCAATTTCATATACACTATTTTGGCAGTTTACCATTTAAATGTTTGTTGCACCATCAATTACCTTTATACTTAATTCTTTCTTGTTCTATCTATTAAAATACGCTCTTTTGTGCATAACACATAATATACGTGCAACACACACACTCTAATTCTAGTGTTATACTAGTTGTGTATTGCTAATTAAGCCATTACCTACAAAGTTTTCTCCATGATCTTATAAGATCTAATTAGGTTACACTATAAGATTTAATTAATTATATTTTTACTCCAATTAAATCATTCCTTAGATGTATTTTGTATTCCAATCCCATTATTGAGCTTTTGTCTCTAATTTTTTTATTTAACACGAAATATAGTTTTCTTGTTATGGTAAGCAATTCACATTTATAGAATTAGTCATATGCTCTACAGCCTTTTTGATATTTTCGTACTTTTTTGCAATAAACTTGTACAAGTTTCAACTTTTTACGGCATTAATTTATCATTACATGTCTTTACTCTTTGTCAGTAAGAACTGAATAGGTTTAACCGTTTAAGATAATATTATTCAATAATTATAAAGATCATAACATAACTAATAATAATATTAATAAAATGAAATACAAATGTACAATAATCAAGAGTATATCTTATCTTTGGATGATATAATGTGAAAAATCAATAATAAGTCATAAAACAACTCATTATTTTTTACAACAGTTTATGACAAGCATCAGTGATGCACCCATAATTTTAAAATTCTAGATCTGCTTTTGCCTATAACAATAATATTAACATTATAACGAACAAAGTCATTATAAAATTACTTCTCTATAATAACCTTACTGAAATATCTATGTATTTATTATCTTATAATAACCAAAAGCAGTCTACTAATACTAATACTTATTTTATTGCAGACACAGCTTTGATAAATTTTGTAAGTTTCAACAAGAAAGCCCGAATGTTCCATAATTATAAAGCATCTTGAAGTAAAAATTACACCATTAATTCCTCTCCTTAATTCATAAGAACAAGAAGAAGTAGATAAACGTACACGCATAATGTCAACAACTGTGACACATCAAGTTGGTTGCAAGTACAAATACATGCATAAAATAACATACGGATACAGTACATTTTATTTATTTCTATCCCAATAATTCCCATGCATGGATAGATTAACGCAACACTTGGTGATTATCAAACTTGGGCGAATAGGCCAACAGTGGCCTGAGCGACAAGTCCAATATTAGCGACCTGAATCACAGTAGTGCTATTAAGATTGACCTGAGCTTGAAGGAATCCACTGCGAGGCAAGAGAGGGCATGAAAGAACTGGAAGATTTACTGTAACGTTGCATAGGGAGTTCGCGGTAAGGCTGTTTATGTTAGTAACTAGAGCAGCAAAAACTCCATTGAGATTTGTTATAGGAAGCGCAACCAGAGTTGGAGTTCCATTAATATTGCAAGTCAGACTTGCAAGGATCCCAGCAATGCCAGGTCCTGGTAAGTTACCAGTTGCTGAACAAGCTAGGGTTCCATTCACTTGTAAACCTAACACATTTTGACCATTTATAGTTAATAATGCATGGGCATGTGTGGCTGTAGCTATGAAGAAAAGTGCTAGAGCAAGAATGGAAGTTGTGGAAGAGGCCATGGTATTGAGATATATGTTATACTTTAGAGGAAATGCTTTGCTTTTGTGTTTCAGTAATTACTAGCGAAAATTCCTATTTATAGACGATTTATCCGTCTACCCATTGAGTATAAAAGATTTTCAACTGTATCTGTAGAGAGTGGTGGGGGCTAGTTAGAGATTACTCTATTGCAAGTTGAAGTATTGGCAATTGGCAACTTGTTGAACTTCAACTTTCCAAGCATATATATTTTGGGTACTCAAAGATAATGTAGAATTATCTGTTGCATATATGGCTCTAGCCAATTTAATTTAATAACCCTATGGTATCCGGAACACACTAATCCATCATTAAAAGGGAAAACGCTCTAGACTACCATAGAACGGGAGTCTTTGGAGCAACGATAAAGTTATCTCCGTGTGACCTATATATATGTTATGGATTGGAGCCGTATAATTAATCAACCATTTATGCTGCATTAGGGTAGATTGCTTACACTACACCCCTTGGAATGCGGTCCTTTCACGGACCTAGGGGCATATGCACGCTAAATAAAGCGGTGTTATGCGACACGCTTCGTCGGAAAATTTTACTAAATATATGTGTTAATACTGTAAAAAAATAGATAAGTAGGAAAAAATGACACCTAATTAATACAAATTGTCTCCTGGTGTGCTAGTTATGTGCCTTATTTTGCTTTAAGAGGTTAGAGGTTTGAACCTCAACTAGCTCATATATTTTTTCCAAATATTTAAGAGAGTTTCTGTGGTTAAAAATTGTGATAAGCAGAATTGAATTCAAGACCTTTTCTAACTTAACACTCAACAAACCAATGAACCAATACCGTTTCTAGTCTGAAAATATGATAACTAAAGTTATTTATTCACGTTCTTCTATAAAATTTGATACTACTTATAAAAATTTCTGCATACGTCCCTGCCCAGACCAGTGGCGAAGCCAGGAATTTACTCAAGGGTGTTCAAACTTGAAAGAAGTAAAAAATATTCTCCGAGAAAGAGTGTTCAATATGTGTTATATACCTCTAAAATCTAATAGTATACCTATATACGCAATGTAATTTTCTGACGAAGGGTGGTTAACATGTAGCTTCGCCCATGGCCCAGACGATGGTACCACGGGATGCTTCTTGCTTCGGGCTGTGTTTTTGTTCTAGACCATCAAAGATTTCTCCATTCCTAAGAACTCGAGTCCGAGACCGTTGATCAAAGATGAATGATTAATCCTATACACCCTTTGCCGGTGAACTAAAAGAATAAGAAACCACAGTAGATTTTTTAAGGATGAGGGAAAATAATACTTACTAGTAAAGCATTAGGAGATTGTTTAGTGTATTCGTGCCTTTTTCCCCATACAACAAGAAAGCCCTACCTAGATAATGCTGGACATAGTGGCATTTTAAAATAATTCAAAGTGTGGTAGCTTTAAATTAAAGTACAGCGTCTTCTAAATTCTTTTAATTTCTTTTTCAATAAAAAGTTAAAGTATATATTGTGGAGCAATCAACAGACAGTTTAAAGCAGGTGACAAATTAAATTTGAATAAAATGTTGGAGTTCAGAATAACTATATTAGGTAATAGAAATTGCATAAATTAAGCTTTAAAATTAGTTGATGAAGTCACTAAGACCTAAAATGGAAGATGCATATCATCTAGAAATGGAAATGGTTGTAAGATTCCACTAGTCTTAGTATTTTTGTCTTTTCAGAATATCAGGGGATATCTTTCTCCTCCTAAATAAACTTGAGGACCTATTTGTAAAATTCAATCTTCTATTTTAATCTACGACCAATAAGCTAGGTACTCCCTATGTTTCACTTTGTTTGACATAGTTTGGAGTATGAGGATCAAAGTACTTAAATTTGACTGTAAAGTCGAGCATAAATTCTTTAAGTATTTGAAAATAAAAGTTACATATTTAAAACATATATATAGAAAGTACTATAACTCGAAGTAGGGAGTGTAATTCAACTTGCAGTAGCTTGAACCCAAGCTATCTACAAATCACCAGTTGTATTTATTGATGAGGGACTAAAAAGCCCATATCCCTGTATAATTTTTTTCAACTCTTCAATCATATTATATATATACTCCTTATAAAGAGAATGAAAGAAACACCGAAGTATGCCATGCATTCTTGGAATTTTCTGATTTTTTCTTTTATGCATTTGTTCATCTTCTTGAGCCATAACTTTCGTATATCATACTACGGGAAAAAAAAGAGGAACTAAAACAATACTATTCAAAATTGGAATTTACACTTATGGTAAAAAAAAAAAAAAACAGCTTGATGAATATTGAACTCAATGTGGTTTGCTTAAATAATATATAAGTTCTAGAAGAAGCTTTGCAAACGTCGAAGAAATTGGGGGGACATGTATCTATCTATATTATTATAAAAATACGAATGTTAGGAAGCTAAATGTCAAGAGATAAAAATATTCTTGAATTATTGATCGACCTTTTTGTTCTTTATAGTTAATATTTCCTTTATGTAGCAATTTAATAATAGGTATAAATATAATTTTGGATTGGGATTAAGTAACTTTTTTCCGTTGGGACTCAATCCATTAAAAAATATAAAATTCTCCTTCAAAGAAACAACTCCATAATTGGAAAAAATTATAATATTTAGTACTTGTCATATTGTGCATACGAGTACTTCCTAATTTTGCCATTTATCACAATCACTTTGTATATGAGTTGACATGTAGAATAATAAAAGTTTTAAAACTTTGTTCTTGTCCCAAATTATTTTCTTATTTGATATAACATCTTATTAAATGGGCAAATATCACTTTTAGCCTGCGATCGAAACTATTTATATTCGGTAGCCGCAAAAGTGTGTGTGTATATATATATATAAATTTGCTTGCATCCGAAGTTTAAGAAAAAAGAAAAGACTTTTGAACTTGTGGTATAAAATGAGGCACATATATTTTGTGTGGCTATAAATGATTGCATAAAAGTAAATTATTTTCAAATAAAAAGGGGCCATTCTTTTTGGCGGGCAAAAAAGAAAATAGATTCACATAAATTGAAACAGAGTGAGTATATTTTTCTAGCTATTATTTTGAGAGTGACTATACAATGTCAGCTTCCCTTATTATTATTGACTTTTGTATATTACGTTTTCAAGAGGGATATCAATGTTGACAACAATAATTATAATCATAACAAAGCGTACAAAGTATTATAAGGGAACAAACACCAAAAACATCGTATGTAAAAAAGCATTAGATAAGATGTGACTACATTTCTTGTTTTCTATATTATAAGTACATATATCATTCACAGGTTCAGACGATGATGTCGAATCATTTTAAATTTAAATATTATGTAAGTGTAATAATATTTGAAGATTATTGCATTTTCTTTATCAACTGTTGTGTTCATATAAATAATATTTTAAGTAAACTTAATTCTTGGTTCCTTAATATATATAAATAGGTGATTGAGAATCTACGTGAAAAGTATGAATGTCAAAAATTTTAGCGATCAAACATTAACGTGCAATTTTTATCGTGCAACGCACGTTCATAGAAACTAGTATTATATTAAAAGCACGAAGACCATTAGCAAAATGTCGTTCGCCTTTTTTATCCTTTAAAACATAGAGTTTTCATAGGACAATATAGTAATTTAAGTATTTCATAAATATTTTAAAAAATTCACTTAATTAATTTAGTTTTTCGAATTTTTTGGTAAATATTTCTTCAATTATTTGTTATTAAACTTTGCCTTAATTAATTGGTTAAATTTTCTCACATTTCTTACCCAAGGAAACTTAATAAAAAAAATTCATAAACTTTCACTCTCATTAAATAACAGATTCCCTTTACTCTTTGAAGTATTAAATGAGTTATTATGTTGCCTTAATTATTTGGTAGTAATAAAAATTTTCTACTGTTGCACAAGGAAAGTTTATTAAAGAATTTGACTAGGAGGTATTATGATATTAATGGGACCATATAATATGTTAGTTTTTGGTTGGATTTATTCGCATTATTGAACCAAAAAGCATATGTAATTGACTCATAGTAAATTACATATCGGATATTCAATTACAACCAAAATGTTTCCATACCGGGTAAAATGGAACCATCATTATTGTGGTTCCGTTGCACAAGGAAGTGTTTTAAAGAATTTGACTTGCTGGACAACACAAGGAAATATTTTGGTAGAAGTTTTTATTATTTGATTAATTTTTCTTGTCTCTTTGACCTACACACAAATTTATTTTATATAACTCCTTTCACGTGTAAAATTGTGTCCCATAATACTTCTATAAAAGAAGCTACAATATCACAATTTAATCGTTAAAGTTCGCTCTATTCCAATATCGCGATTCCAGGTGTTGTTTCTTTTACTAATATATCAACATCTTTTGCTACTTTGTATTTTACAAGCACGTTTGCATGCACCATTTTTAGTGTTGCATCAATAATTTATTTTTATTGTTGCACCAATAATTTTTTATTATATAGTTTTTGTTTCATATTTTTGACTTGGCTAATTTCACATCTCATGTAATTTACAAATGTATTAAAGGTTATTGAAGAATTGCAATTCATCACAGAAAATCGGTTAGACATTTAATCTAAGTCTTATCACTTAAATATTAGTATTATTTTTTCCTTTGTTGTATTATTAATAATTCTTATAATTGCTATGCCAGCTCAAGTTGCTTGTTTTAAAAAGAATTAAAAATTAGACTATCTGATTTAATTCTGTGTTATATTAATACTACATGATTTGCGTTATTGCAATTGCCATGCTTGAGTCACTCAGATTTCAACAATTACATCCGTTCAGGTAAACAATCTTTCTTATATCTTAAAAATAATCAATTATTGAATTAGCCACTTTGATAACTTATAAAACCTTTAACATGCTTTATTTTAGGTACACTTGCAATGGCCAGTGAAAAGGAATTGTTAGACCAGTGTATCCCAATTAATAGTCTAAGAGTATCTGAATCATGTTGGATAATATGAGTGTTAGTGTCTGAGAGTGAAATAATAAAGAGTTCAACAATAAAACAAAACAAGGCACCCGAAAAATTGTGACATTAGTTGACGAAGAGGTAGTTGTTATTTTATATCAATATTTTATTTCATGCATGTCTTTTCATATTATAATTTTAACCATCAGATTAACTTACAGTGAAACTTTTACAGGGAACAATAATTCACGCTACACTTTTCAATGGTTATATTGAGTTGTGAAAAATTTATTTACAACAAAACAAGATCTGTTATATCATAAACGGACGCATCAATAGTGCTAATCCTAATTTTCAATCAGTGCATAAGGAGCTTGAGATTGGATTTAAGGAAAATACTTTAGTTGAAGAAAGCAATAGTCACTTTTCGACTATTGGTTTTTCAAATAATTTTATTTCATTTGATGAGGCATCAAAGTGCACCAATGGAACAATTTTTGGTACGTTATTTAGATTTCATTCTGTAATCTTTCACTAAATATACAAATAATATTTTACTTCTATTCTCCTTATTAATTTTTGGGTAATATACAAATTAATTATTTTGATATTCTTTCTAGATATAGTTGAAATTTTAGTGGATGTTAAACCCTCCATGGGAGAAGGCTAGATGTTTCTATATATTGTTACTATTAAAAGTAAGAGATTTTGTACTTAATTAAATATTTATTTTAATTATTAAATGTAGTTTTTTAATATTCCACAAATTGATTAGAGAATAATATATTGTTTGAATAGTAAAAAGTTTGAAGATAATTTATATCTTTTTAGAAACATATATTTTTTGCTCGTGTTTCTCATCTCAAAGAGTAATTTTGATAAGAGAATAATATATTGTTTGAGTAGGAGAAAAGTTTTAAATAATTTGTATCTTTTTAGAAATTTATATTTTTTGCGTGTGCTTCCCATCTTAAACAGTAATTTTTTGTAAGATACTTACATATTTTTTTTAAAACTTGTGTTTGAGTAATAAAATAAAGTGTAAGCTTCTGAAACTGTTGAATATTGATCCTATATAGCTAACTCAGTAAAAGAAAAAAGTTTGTTTATGAAAGTCCTCAATCATTATTCAATATATTCATCTTAAATTATATTTTAATTTATTATTTTATCAATTCAATTTCTTAAGTTATTATACTTTCTTTTTAGTTTCAGTAAAAATATATAACCCTTGAAGATTTAAAAAAACTTCCCACTTTTTTTTTCAAAAGCTATTCTCAAGTTCTTTTGAGAAGACACAAACAAGGTGTAGACTAAATGTCACGACCCCAACCCTGGTCGTGATGGCGCCCAACACACTGCTAGGCAAGCCCGACCATATAATGACCTTAACCCATTTCTCACACAGTTCATGATTAATTACAACAGATAATTTACCAAGTCATAATACTTGAAGTCTGAAATAAGAGCTAAAACATGCAGAATTTCAATAATAATCCTACAACATAGCCCAAAAGGATCTGGTGTCACAAGTCTAAGCCTCTACTACAGGTTTATCAACCTAATACATGTCCATCTAGGGAATACTAATTAAAAACAAGGATAGAAGGGAGAGATCAAGGCTGCGGTCGCCATGCAGCTACCTCGATACTCCCGGATATGCGCTGCTCAACTGAAATAATCCTCACTCAGCCTCAGATGCACTTGGATCTACACGCAAGGTGCAGGGAGTAATGTGAGTACTCTGATCCAGTGAATAATAAACATAAATAATGGCTGAGAATAAGAAATCATAGAAAAGCACAAGGTAATCTATAATTAGGCAATTTAAGACAAGTAGAATGAAAGCGATAAACCAATGAAATCGAAGTATAGAATTACTACCACGGATAAGCAGATAAATAAGGAAATGCAACACATAAAACGGTACTATCTAGTACTCGCTGCGGCGTGCAGCCCGATCCATTTATTTATCGTCGACGGCGCTCACTTGGGGTGTGCAGACTTCGGGAGAGGCCCCTTATGGCCCAAGCGCAATAACAAGCCTTCTCGTGGCATCAACTAGGCCCTCGGACTCAATATCGATATAATACTGCTACGGCGCGCAGCCTGATCCCATACTCAGTCCAGAAATCACATAAGTCCCTCGGGAAATAATAAAATAGTAGTCCTCAGCCCAAAACGTCATTAGAAATATTATTTAAGTTTTAAATCTGAGTAAAAGTGGCTGAGTTTGTAAAACAGTATTAAACAATAGGACTGAGATCAAGTAATATGTCAAATAGTGAAGAAACAGTGATAACAATCCCCGAAGGGTCCAAATAGTTGGCACAAAGCCCAAATATGACAATCAGTCCAAATAATGATGATAACAATTATGCTTCAATCAAATACGCGGTAAAAGCATCACTCGGAACGGACCAAGTCAGAATCTCAATAGTAAACGACCCCACGCTCATCATTAAGCGTGTGTCTCACCTCAATATAGCACTACGATGTGCAAATCCGTGGTTTCAAACCCTCAGGACATCATTTACATTCATTACTCACCTCGAACCGGCTAAAGCTCTAGCTCGTTATGCCCTTGCCTCTCAAATCGACCTCCTCGCGCGTCCAATCTGACCAAAACCACAACGGATTCGTTACAATAGGCTATGGGAACAAAACCCAAGCAAAAATAATCGAAAAGCATCAAAAATCCTAAAATTAGCAAAACCCGAGCCCCGGACCCACTTCTTGAAACTCAGAAATTTTCACATAAACGGATTCCTTATCTCACCACGAGTTCATACATATCAAAATCACAAGAATCGGAGTTCAATTGACCCCTCAAATCCCTAATCTTAGCTCTCTTAAATTCAAGCCCTAACCTTCATTTTTAGTCCTTGTTTTTCTTAATTTTTCGGTCTTACTTCATGTAATAATACCATAGGATTGTGTTTAAAGTTCAAAATCCTTACCTTATCGAAGTCCCATTGAAATCTCTCTTCAAATCGCCCAAAAATCTCTAAGTCCGAAGTTAAAAATGAATAACCCTTCAAAAATCGCGAAGAAGAACCATATATACCTTCTGCCCAGACATAACCGCACCTGCGGTCAAAGCTCCACATCTGCGGAAATCACTTAAGTCCCGCCTAACTGCATCTGCGGTCCAATAGCAACATCTGAGGCTCCGCAGGTGCGACCCCTTTTCCGTATCTGCGGTTCCAGGCCTTCTTCAGCCTTTCCGCTTCTGCGACCCAAATCAACGCATCTGCGATACCGTACCTGCGGTCCCTAAATCGCAGGTGCGAAAATACCAGAAGCAGCAGAAAAATCTGCAATTACTCAAGTTCAAAACTTCCTTTTAGCCATCCGAAATCACCCCGAGGCCCCCGGGACCTCAACCAATAGTACCAACAAATCCTAATACCTCATTCAAACTTGTTCCAATCATCAAAACACCTCAAACATGATCAGTAGCAATGGAGTAAACCCAGCCAGCAATTCAACAACATTGAACTCAACTTCTTTAAACCATTTTCAAACCCCAGATGGATTAGAGATAACTTCAGCAATTGAAAACCTCAAGAATTAAAGAAGAACTTTAATGGAATAGTGATTTTAAGATATTTTCAGACCCTTTCAATATATTCAGTCGTTTTCAATTTTCAGTATTTTTAAGTCTTAATTTCTGACTTGAACTTGAAGAAAAGGATCCCTTTATAGGCAAGGTACTAGGGCAGCCTAAAGAAATCAGATTTTGCATTTAGACCCTTTTAGAATTTCTGTTTTTGCTTAGAAATCCGTAATGTAAAATTTAGAAATTCAGTTTAATCCCTACCCCAACTTCTAGGAAGCTTCCCCATTCAGTTATTCAAAGATTCCCTTGTCCTAAATTCCTAAACTACCCCTTAAGTACCCTGTTATTACCCTTGAAACCAAAACAAATATGGGTCAAAATTGACCCAAGGTTGAATTAATCCAAAGCCCAGCCCAAACCATGAGCCCAAATTGATTTTTTCCAAATTCTGAACTTAGTAGGGCTCTCAAATGGACCAACCCTTGAATTTCAACAGAAACAGATTACACTTAGAGAAGCTCGGGAACATTTTTTTATTTAGTTAATGAAATCGACTAATTAATCAGATTATGCCAGAATATTGATATGCTAACCTATTTTATTGAAAAAAATGAACTTAACTAAAGAGGAAGGAACTCAGAACCACAAACTTAAACATTAAATGAACGAGAAGAGAAGAAACAGAAGGAGGCAGGTTCAAGAATGAAACAGACGACGGAGACGAAGGAACAATAACAAAGAAAATACCTCGATGGCCATACGGATAATGCTTGATAAACCTCAAATGACTCCGACTTGACTCGAAACTGGTATTAACCGTATGTTCTCTTTGATAACAAACGAGCAATACTCGTTTCAAGCCTAATCGTTCGTAAGAACTCGAGGACTTAAGAAGTTTTCTTCTCCTTCGATTTCAGATTTGAAACAGGGCCGATTTGGTGAGGATTTTGGAAAAAATGGTGGTGGATTAGGATGCAAGGAGGGGTGATGGTTGCATGGCCGGATTTTGGTGGTTGTTGGAGCTATCTTGCCGGTGATAATGGCGGCGTTATCTGATGAGGGAGATGAGAGAAGGGCTCGTTTGGTCTTAGGTCTAACTGAGGGATTTCGGACAGTCTTATTTGAGATAGGGGATGTGCTTTGGATAGTTGGATGAAACAAAATAAAGGGCCAGGATTTGTTGAACTCAAAATGACGTTGCTCAACTCCTATATGACGTCGTTCCTAGTGTCTTCATGACCGACCACTTGGACCGGGTAAAACAATGGGGTTTGGGCCAAATTTGACGGGTTAATGGAGGGAAAATGATTTGGGCGTGATGGAGAGTTAACTAAATAGCCCAGCAAGACCTTATTTCCAATTCCTTTTCTTTCTTTTCCTTTTTTTTTTATAAATTCTTTTCCTTTTTTTCAAAATTTAAAACTAAATTAATTCTAAACTAAATTATCCTACCAAAAAGATTAATTACTCCAAATAATACTTACAAACAACTAATTAACTATCAAATTTAAAGTTAAAGAGTTAAAGTGCAAAAAGAGTTATTTTTGTGATTTTTTCTATTTTTGTAACACAAATAAATTACTAACTAATTCCAAAATGCCAAATTAAATCCTAAATGCAAATGAAATATATTTTTTGTATTTTTCATGACTTAAATAAAATAAACGTGCACAGACAAATGCAAACAATTGAGAAAATTCCACAAAAATTTCCAAAAATGACAAATGATTAAAAGAAAAATCTATTTCTTTGGGATTCTGTGGGAGTAATTCATATAGGGCAAAAATCATGTGCTCACAGCTGCCCCTCTTTGCTCGGAAACACGAAGAATTTTCATGCTATGATAAAGTGAGCGGATACGAGCGATTTTTGCCCTTTTGAATACTCCGTGGGAAGCTTTTTTTGAAAGATTTGACTGCACCCTGCTTCCGAGGTTGCCTACATATCCTTGTCTATAAAGGAATCAGATCAGTGTAGTTCGGGAAGTTTCGGTAGCTGGGACTACCATGAAGATGTGATTTCACTATTGCTGCTGTTACTGCTACTGCTTACTGAAATCCTTATTACACCATGACAAAATAAAAGAAGCTAGACTAAGCTATGATCTATGCATTAAAAAAAAATACTATCTATATCTTCAAACTTGATCTTGTGGTTCCTATTGCCTTGTTGACTTGTATTCTCCAGGTGAAGTTCCTTTGTTGCCAACTTGAATTGTAATCTGAGATGCTTTCCCTTTTCTTTAGGTGGGTGCCTGATTGCTGAACTTGAACCATCTTCCTTCGAACATTGTTGCTTTCCCTTCGTTCTTTAGGTGGTCTCCTGATTACCAACACTTGCATTGCTGCTTTGTTCTTCAGGTGGGCTCTTGATTACCAATACTTGAATTGCTTTATTCTTCAAGTGGGCTTCTGATTATCGACGCTTCACTTGCTTTGTTCTCCAGGTGGGCTCCTGATTACCGACTCTTGAATTGCATTGTTCTCCAGGTGGGCTCCTGATTACCGACGCTTGAATTGCTTTGTTCTCCAGGTGGGTCCTGATTACCGACGCTTGAATTGCTTTGTTCTCCAGGTGGACTCCTGATTACCGACGCTTGAATTGCTTCCTATCCTTAAAACTGGCGTTGTTCTCCCTTCCTCTCCTGATGGGTGCCTGATTTCAACAAAAATAGACAAAACAAAGAAAATTTTCTGCCCCAGTTTGGTAGCTGGGCACATCTGTGAGTGTTAACTGAATCATGTTACCAAATATCACTAAGAATTTGAAAGCTAGATCCCATTATCCAGGAGGGTCCTAAAAACTCCTAGTTAAACGACAGTTTTAAGTTTAAATTATATCTTCTAAAGGTATGACTTCCGCTAAATCTTGTTATCTAATGCAATCTTAAAGCTAGGTCTCATTATTCAGGAGGGTCATGACAACTCCTAATTGAATCCTATCTCAAGAATGAAAACTTTGAAACCAACTTATATTCCTTTGGGGTACATTTATGCTAGATCTTGCTAATCATGATTGTTTTGAATTTTAAACTAGGTCCCATTTTCCAGGAGGGTCCTGAGAATTTACGGTCAAACCTATCTGGTGCTTGCTCTTCCTTACGGAGGGTTTCTCCTAAACAAACAAAATTTTTTGCCCCTGTTTCAATCAAAGAAAAATCTTGTCAGTTTAAAATGTGGTGGTTAGTTTGTGGCATTCTTGCTGAAAGTGGCCTCTCTGTTGTCGTGCTTTGCTTTGACTGGTTTCCCCGAACTGGCCAAGAACCGTTTGACTTTCTGACTGACTTTCACCCACATGACCTTGGATAACCCGATTTTTCTATACCCAACTGTTGTGTTACATATCCAACCCATCTATCTGAACCTCTGCATCTCCCACAAAATTATTAAACCATTTCACCGATGGAACTTTCGCTGACCCTTTATATCACATTTCATATCATACTATCTCTAGCAATGCTTTGGCCGCGCTGTGCTTTATGCAATTTTGGAAGTTGGTAGTGAGCTTTGAAACCCTTTATTATTTGCTTAAACAAAACTGACATTGGAAACATCTTAGAGAAATAAACCCAAAAGAAATGAAATGCAATGACTTTGAGAGTTAGGGATAAGAAAAATCCAAAACTGGAAGACTGTCTGAAAGGGAAAAAGAAAAGAGATTTATCTGCGTGGAGCAGCTGGCACCAATGATTATGACATGCATTTCGGATTAATCGAACCAGTCTGTCCAACCAATCAACTTTCAGTTGTCGTACTTTATGTCCGAGATCTTCAAAACCCAATTTCTTCACCAAAACCTTGGCCTGGTTCGGCCTGCGGTGCCCCGAAGGGTTTTCACCAACAAACCTCTCTCATTTGTTCATCCCTCAACTCACTTTCGCCTTAAGGTGCCCGTGAAGGTTTTCACCAAAAAGACTCTCTCATTTTTGATTTCTCTCAGCTTTCATCACCTTATGGTGCCCGTGAGGGTTTTCACCAATAAGACTCTCTCATTTTTCATTTTCCTTGTTTGGACCAGAGTGTTGCCCCTGATATGAATCACCTCTACTTGATCGACTTCGCATCTCTCGAAGACTGATCGGAAGGTCTCTCTCTGGACCGTAATGTAGGTTTTTGGATGGAGTTAGAAATAAAGGATAAAGGCTCAAAAATAGCTTAAAAAGGCTCAAGATTACAACTTTCGGAATCAAATTTCTTACAACAACCACAAATTCTGCCCCAGTTTCTTTGCTTGGGGATTTTTGGATTTTTTATTTGATGGGACCGAACCATGAGGCTGCCTATGTATCCTTAAAAGGAATCAGGCCGAACGTAGTTCATGACATAGAAATTGCTTTGTTGTTGTGATTTTCTCTTTTCTCTTTCTTTTCTTCTTCCTTTTTCTCTTTTTGTCTTCTTTTTTTCTTTTATTCTTTTTCTTCTTTTTTTTCTTTCTCTTTTTTTTTTTATATTCTCTTTGTTTCTTTTCTCTTTTTCCTTTACTTATCTTTCGCGCTTGTGTTTCTGAACTTTACTATTGGTTCCAAAAGAGGGGTATGAAAGGAAATAAATAAGGCTCAAAAGGGTAACAAAGGATAAATTGTTTAGATAGCAGAACAAAATACCTTCGTCATTCCATTCTTCAAAACATGCCAAGTATAGACAATCACAATTTAACCAAAGACATCATACATTATATCTTTTGGTTGCATCAGAATTGATAGCCATTTCTACACACTTGCCTTCTATATCTGTTAAATACAAAGCACCATTGGATAACACTCTCGTTACGATGAACGGCCCCTGCCAATTTAGGGCGAACTTGCCTTTTGCTTCAGCCTGATGAGGAAGGATACGTTTCAATACTTGCTGACCCACTTCAAACTTCTGTGGACACACCTTCTTGTTATATGCTCTTGCCATTCTTTGCTTATACAACTGACCATGACATACTGCTGCCAATCGTTTCTCATCGATCAAACTCAATTGCTCCAGGTGGGTTTTGACCCATTCATCATCATCAATTTTGGCTTCAGCGACAATCTGAAGGGACGGGATCTCAACTTCCACGGGTATCACTGCTTCAGTGCCATATACCAACAAATAAGGAGTTGCCCCTACTGAGGTGCGAACAGTAGTGCGATAGCTCAACAATGCAAAGGGCAACTTTTCATGCCATTGCCTGGCACTCTCCAATATTTCTGTAACACTTTTACGGTACCTTTAGTAACCCAACTCCTAGCTAAAAATTTCTCAAGGTTACGACATCATATCTGCGAGACTAAATTTACCAGATTAGGATTCACTAAGTTTATCTTGCATGATCTGTTGATTTGCTTATAACCTCTTGTATAGTGTAACACCCCGTAATTTGAATCGGTTGTGGATGCATTAAACGAGTATTAGCGTGATGGTAATTGAGTGGTTATGATAATAAGTGTACGAGGCATATTATAGGTGATTTGGGGTCTAAGGAGAGGCTTAAGTCCAAGCCAAGTTGAAAATTTTCATTATAGCTGAAAATTTGCAAATGAGTATGCACAAGACCTCACTTTAGGCGAGCCTATCTACCTGGATACAATGGGTTGTGTAATTCAAAACCTATCAAATTAAAGACCTTTGAGTCTAGTTTCCAACTCAATAAACTATTCGTCATTTGGAGGTGTATACAGAAAGTTATGACCATTTTACTGGGCAGGTGTCACTAGCGCGAACACTCGCGAGAAGTCTCGCGCGAAGTCGCGCGTTTTGCTGAGTATTCTGCCTCTAGTGCGCGAACAAGCACGCGAACTCGCGCGTCTGGAAGGTTTTAAATATCTTAAAGACCGGAAATAAGAGAAATTGAGTCATTTCTCAAGCTTAGGGCTTCCTCTACACCCCCAACTCGACCAAGGCATCCAATTGCACACCTAAGGTGAGTTTTTAAGTGTGTTATCATGGTGATTTCACTTCTCAATCACTAGTTACAACATCATTTTGATTGGGTTTCATAGGATTTCTTCAAAATCTCAAGAACACTCCAAAAGTTGTCTTTCAAAATTTGGTCTACAAGAGGTAATCCTACACCTTTAGACTTACATATATGGTGTTATTATGGAATTATAAGTATGAATCAAGTATTACAACTTATGGTATGGTGATTGGAAGTCATAAATTCCCAATTTAAATGCATGACCATGGTAGGGATTTAAAGGTGATTATTTGATAGGATTTGTTGGTTGGATGTGAATGGATGGTCATACATATGTTGTTGGAAATTATAAATTTGTTAGGAATGATGGTGGAATGAATTGTTGGTTAATGGTGATATTTGGATGAACCAACACTATAGTTATGAGGTGTAAATATCTATGCCTATAAGGTGTTTGATAATATGCCTAAATGGCATAAGTTATGGAATTTATTACTAATATTGGGTTCCATTAGATGTTGTTATTGTAGATTGAAGGTTCTTAGTAGTGTGGATCATTGTAGTATCACTAAGGGGCAAATTGAGGTATGTAAGGCTAACTCTTTACGTTTGGGAACATCTATGATTCTCCCTACGTCCCATTCATCATGAACATTACTAGTTTCCTCAGAAAGTAATTATGCCTTGGTTCCATGAATAGAAGTAGAACTTATATTCTCTAGATGACATAGTTTCATAATCATTCGATATTCTATGAGTTTCAGTTATGACAAATCAACTTATTATGAATACCCATCTCAGTTTAATCCTATTCACTATACCAGTATCATGTAAGTCGGTATGGCTCATTATTTCAGTGTTCACAATTAGTTCAAGAATACATGTCTCAGTCTAGTCCTATTCAGTATTCCAGTATTATGTAACTCAGTGTGATGTAGTATTCCAGTATCATGTAACTCAATGTGATTCAGTATTTCACTATCATATACTGCAGTATGATTCTCAGTTCTTGATTTTTAATCCCTGAATGTTGAACACCTGCATTTGGTCCTGAGGCCGCAGTTTATGCTTTATGCATCTTTGGGCCTGAGGCCGCAGTTTATGCTTTATGCACTTTGGACCTAATGTTGCAGTTATATATACGTATACTTGGGCCCGAGGCCGCAGTTACACACACACACACACACACACACACACACACACACACACACACACACACACATATATATATATATATATATATATATATATATATATATATATATATATATATATATATATATACCGCAGTTTAATGTTCAGATAGACAGGTTGTTCATCATTCAGAAGAGGGAGTATTCACATCCTTACTTCCTTGTTCAGTTATCAGTTTATCAGCTAGCAGTTCAGTTTCAGTTTCAGTGTTGACAGTTCTTTTGTTCAGCTATTTTACATACCAGTACAATTCAAATGTACTGACGGCCCTTTTTCTCGGGGCCTGCATCTCGCGATGCAGGTAATGATTTACAGGTTGATGATTCAGAGCGCTAGGATTCTCGTACCAGCTATTTGGTGATGCCCAGTTCTTTCAGGGCATTATCATTGCTATAGTCTTCAGTATTCACATACAGTCAGTGTTTTCAGTACTCAAATAGAGGCTTCATAGACTAGAATAACAGTTAGACAGAGTCACAGACTTTCATATTAAGCTATGTTGATTACAAATATGTTTCAGAATTGTATTAGTATTTCCGCACTTTGATTTATATCATCCAGACTTTCGGTATATCAGCATGTGTTAGTTTATCTTCCAAATTCAGTATGTTATGATACCACATGTTGATTCAGCTAGCCAGCTGGTTCGCTCGGTCACATGTAGTCAGGCACCGAGTGCCGTGTTACGTCCAGGCCCAGGTTCGGGGCGTGACAAAGCTTGGTATCAGAGCCCTAGGTTCAAGTGTCCTAGGGAGTCTATGAAGCCGTGTGTAGTGGAGTTTCCTTTATATGTGTGTGCCGGCCGCTCATACAAATGGTTAACTACCAAGACATCCAGGATTGTCTCATTTCTTTCTACTCTAGATCGTGTCATGAATCTTAGAGCAATAGGTAACCTTTTCTTCCTATCGAATTCCAAATGTATTGGATGCCCAAGCGACGCACAGGAGAAACCTAACGTCCTAGAGAGGATAATTGCCCATTGAGGTATGATTATGGAGTAGAGGTTAGTAAATACGAGACTTTAGAGAATGTAAAAAGTGGGATGCAATGGATAGTGTTACAGATTAGAGCATAACCTTATCAGAAAGTACAAAAGCAGTTATCATGTCTGATGGTTATTCAGTACACCAGTATTCAGTTATATGTTTACCAAATATCCAATTTTCTGTGTATCAAAATTTCCATAGACTTGTGAGTATACAATGATGCATATGGATGCTCAAAGATAATGTAAGTAACAGTGATTATAGCAAAATCTTCGCATGTTTTAGGGATTAAGACCCAAGACTCAAGGGATGGTACATAAAGTGATTTATCAAATATATATGGCTGTGTATCCGTATGTCAGACCCCACGGTTTATTAGGATAATGATTCAACTGCAGTGGGCATAGAATTGATCACTATAGCTTTGGACAGAAAAGAGCCTAAGGGTAAAATACCTAGGATTCAGAAACGTTTGTTATTACCAAAGATGTGATTCATACAATTCATGCAAATGCCTAGAAGATATGATGTATGAAATGAGAACCAAGAGCAGCCAATAGTGAATTTCAGGGAATGATTTTAAGTTGTTCATATTTATTCAAATCAGAACTAGAAAGTACCATGTTAGTAAATTTATATACGAAGTGGCTATTATTGTGAGATAAAAGATATGACAGTTCCCCTTGATGTGACTATGTGTTTAGGTTGGAGGTTTATAATCTGATATGATTTTGAAGTGTATAGAAAGTTTGGGGTTAGATATTCCAATTTTGTTTAAGACAGATGAACTTTCCCTAAGTGCGATCCATGTGCATAGTTCAAAAAGAATGATAGTGCACGACAAAAGAATATGGTCAAATGATGAGGGAAGTTAGGAGTAACCTTATGTTTCACTTTAGTTATTCAAAGCAGAACATGAACACATGACGCTAGCAGGTAGTTAGTAACAAAATAGTGAGTATGATTGAGTAGATACAGTGAATTAGCACTTTCAACAGAGCTAGTAGAGGTACAATTTGATTCACTTAGCCAGGTTAACTCTAGTGAATGGATGACAGTTTGAAATACCGAACGCGTGTTAGAACTGAAAGAGTTTAAGTTAAACTCGAAGTACAGTAGAAGAAAGGGAAATCAGCTAGGTAGTGAGAGAGCAAACTATAGAAGAATTGCCTTTAAGAATTATCAAAAAGGGGTCTTCCCAAGATTGACAGTGTGAGCAGAGTTAAATCATTAAGATCGTGTATGATAGTTGTGAATACATTAGCTCTTTATTTATGTAGGTAATATAGTTTTCCTAGTAAGAAAGATTTCTCAGAAGTTAGTTGCAAGATGAGTCGGCATTGACGTAGAGTGCAAAGAATTGCAGAGAATAAGGAAAGTTATTTGGATCCCAGCAAAATGAGAAAGATCCACAAGTATAAGACCTGTGGTCTAAGGGGTGATGTGAACATTTTCAATAAGTCCAGTTGGAGATCTGAAACTCGAATAGTAGCATGGGATATGAAAAAGAAAATCAATTCGGTAATGAGGGAAAATTGTATAATTACCACACGGATTATGTCTAGAAAGTGTGAGAAAAACAAAGTGAGTAGAATGATCACCGAGTTTAGTTATTGATGATAAAATGATCACAAAAATCTATAGAATCATGCCCAGTTATGTATCACGAGGGTAGTGCCATTGCACGAGACTCTAGTCTTCGGAGTACTGGTTAAAGACTTAGCTCACAACAATTCTATAAGTGTTTTCAGGAAGTTCTTAAGAAGATAAAGTGTGGGAAGTATAACTCATGATTGCGGTAGATAAGAGAACTTTGGTAAAAGAAGTTCACCAGCCAAGATAGGAGTTCGACTTCGGACTCTAAAAGATGACAGAGTTGTTGTCTAGAATATGACTTGTTCCCCCTTAGTAGGCGAAGTGAAGGAGAAATAGTTTGATGATCCCTACTTGTTGTAGCTGAAAGAGGAGATTCACAAGTATAAGATGATGGCTTTCGAATAAGGGGGAGATGATGGTACTTTGAGGTACCAAGATTGTGTGTTCCAGACATAGATGGACTTAAAAAGGGAAGATCATGTTAGAAGCCTATAATTCCTGGTATTATTTCCATCCAGGTCCCCCAAATATGCATCATGACCAAGGAGATTGATTAGATGAACTACATGAAAAAGAACGTCGCACACTTGCAGCCAATTGTCTTAATTGTCAGCAAGTGAAAGTCGAGCAGCAGAAAGCCTAGTGTTTTATCACAGAATACACATATTTTGTGTGGAGATGGTAAATATGAAATTTATAAACGGGATTATCTTTCTCATTTTAAAAGCATGATTTGATTGGATGATTGTAAATCGACTTACCAAGTCAGCACATTTCTTGCCAGTAAAGACTACAGATTCAACAGAAGATTATACCAAGTTATATATTCAGGAAATTGTCTAATTACATGGGACTCTGTGGTCCATCATTTGGGACTGTGGTGCTCAGTTTAAAATGAACTTTTAGAAGTTCTTTCAGAAATGATTAGGCACACGTTTTTCATCCTAAAAAAAAATGGCCAAGCAGAGCACATTGTTCATACAATTGAGGATATTTCCTTGATGTTAAAAGTAATTGGGATGATCACATACCTGTTATTGAGTTTGCTTATAATAACCTACCATTCTAGTATCAATATGGCACCGTACGAAGCTATATGTGAGGGAAGGTGTAGATCACCAATTGGTTGGTTCGAAGTTGGAGAAGTGGAGTTATTAGGACCTTATTTGGTCTATCAGACTATAGAGAAAGTTAAGTTGATTCAAGAGTGTTTGAAGAAAACTCAGAGCCACCAAAATGTCTTATTCGAGCGTGCGGAATAGAGACCCAGAGTTTCAAGTTGATGATTAGGTGTTTTTGAAAGTTTCGCCTATAAAAGGCATTATGAGATTTGAGAAGAAGGGAAAGCATAGTCCCTACTATATTAGTCCATATAGAATCTTGCAAAGGATCGGTAAATTAGCTTATGAGTTGGAGTTGCCACCAGAATTAGTGGTGGTACGACCAGTATTTCGCGTGTAATGTTATAACGTTCAAGTTTCCAGCACTCAAATACTCATGTCAGTTCAGTACTCAAATACTTATGGTAGTTCAATACTCAGATATTCAAGTCCGTTCAATACTCAGCTACTCATGTCAGTCCAATACTTAGATATTCATACCAGCTTAGTACTTTGATATTGATGTTAGTTCAATTCTCAAATATTTGTGCCAGTTCAATATTCAGATACTCATGTTAGTTCAGTATTCACGTATTTATGACAGATCAATATTTAGTCAATGTAGTTCAGTACAGTATCTCAACAGGTCAGTAATCATGTATTCATAATATTTCAGTATTCTCATATCTCCATAACACCCATTTAATGACCATAGATAGCAGTAGTTGCAGCCAGGACCATCATTCGAGGACAAATGATCCCAAGGAGGAGATAATGTAATACCCCGTAATTTGAATCGGTTGTGGATGCATTAAATGAGTATTAGCGTGATGGTAATTGAGTGGTTATGATAATAAGTGTACGAGGCATATTATAGGTGATTTGGGGTCTAAGGAGAGGCTTAACTCCAAGCCAAGTTGAAATTTTTTATTATAGCTGAAAATTTGCAAATGAGTATGCACAAGACCTCACTTTGGGCAAGCATATCTACCTGGATACAATGAGTTGTGTGATGTACAACCTATCAAATTAAAGCCCTTTGAGTCTAGTTTTCAACGCAACAAACCTTTAGTAATTTGGAGGTGTATACAGAAAGTTATGACCATTTTACTGGGCAGGTGTCACTAGCGCGAACAAGAGCGCGAAGTCTCGAGCGAAGTCGCGCGTTTTGCTGAGTATTCTGCCTCCAGCGCGCGAGCTCGCACGTCTGGAAGGTTTTAAATATCTTAAAGACCGGAAATAAGAAAAATTGAGTCATTTCTCAAGCTTAGGGCTTCCTCTACACCCCCAACTCGACCAAGGCATCCAATTACACACCTAAGGTGAGTTTTTAAGTGTGTTATCATGGTGATTTCACTTCTCAATCACTAGTTACAACATGATTTTGATTGGGTTTCATAGAATTTTTTCAAAATCTCAAGAACACCCCAAAAGTTGTCTTTTAAGATTTGGTCTACAAGAGGTAATCCTACACCTTTAGACTTACATATATGGTGTTATTATGGAATTATGAGTATAAATCAAGTATTACAACTTATGGTATGGTGATTGAAAGTCATAAATTCCCAATTTAAATGCATGATCATGGTAGGGATTTAAAGGTGATTATTTGATAGGATTTATTGGTTGGGTGTGAATGGATGGTCATACATATGTTGTTGGAAGTTATAAATTTGTTAGGAATGATGGTGGAATGAATTTTTGGTTAATGGTGATATTTGGATGAACCAACACTATAGTTATGAGGTGTAAATATCTATGCCTACAAGGTGTTTGATAATATGCCTAAATGGCATAAGTTATGAAATTTATTACTAATATTGGTTTCCATTGGATGTTGTTGTTGTAGATTGAAGGTTCTTAGTAGTGTGGATCATTGTAGTACCACTAAGGGGAAAATTGAGGTATGTAAGGCTAACTCTTTATGTTTGGGAATATTTATGATTCTCCCTACATCCCATTCATCATGAACATTACTAGTTTCCTCAGAAATTAATTATGCCTTGGTTCCATGAATAGAAGTAGAACTTATATTCTCTAGATGACATAGTTTCATAATCATTCGATATTCTATGAGTTTCAGTTATGACAAATCAACTTATTATGAATACCCATCTTAGTTTAATCCTATTCACTATACCAGTATCATGTAAGTCGGTATGACTCATTATTTCAGTGTTCACAATCAGTTCAAGAATACATGTCTTAGTCTAGTCCTATTCAGTATTCCAGTATTATGTAACTCAGTGTGATGCAGTATTCCAGTATCATGTAACTCAATGTGATTCAGTATTTCACTATCATATATTGCAGTATGATTCTCAGTTCTTGATTTTTAATCCCTGAATGTTGAACACCTGCATTTGGGCCTGAGGCCGCAGTTTATGCTTTATGCATCTTTGGGCCTGAGGCCGCAATTTATGCTTTATACATTTTGGACCTGAGTTCGCAGTTATGTATACATATACTTGGGCCCGAGGCCACAGTTGTGCACAGACACACACACACACACACACACATATATATATATATATACATATTAGGCCTGAGGCCGCAGTTTAATGTTCAGATAAATAGGTTGTTCATCATTCAGAAGAGGGAGTATTCACATCCTTACTTCCTTGTTCAGTTATCAGTTTATCAGCTAGCAGTTCAGTTTCAGTTTCAGTGTTGCCAGTTCTTTTGTTCAGCTATTTTACATACCAGTACAATTCAAATGTACTGACGTCCCTTTTGCCCGGGGCCTGCATCTCGCGATGCAGGTAATGATTTACAGGTTGATGATTCAGAGCGCTAGGATTCTCGTACCAGCTATTTGGTGATCCCCAGTTCTTTCAGGGCATTATCATTGCTACAGTCTTCAGTATTCACATACAGTTAGTGTTTTCAGTACTCAAATAGAGGCTTCATAGACTAGAGTAACAGTTAGACAGAGTCACAGGCTTGCATATTAGGCTATGTTGGTTACAAATATGTTTTAGAATTGTATTAGTATTTCCGCACTTTGATTTATATCATCCAGACTTTCGGTATATCAGCATGTGTTAGTTTATCTTCCAAATTTAGTATGTTATGATACCACATGTTGATTCAGCTAGCTAGCTGGTTCGCTCGGTCACATGTAGTCAGGCACCGAGTGCCGTGTTACGTCCAGGCCCAGGTTCGGGGCGTGACAAGGATCCCAAACCGACGAATGATATTTGAATGCACAAAATCGACCACCGCTTTCTTGGTCACAGACGTGAAAGTTTTAGTTTCAACCCACTTGGTGAAATAATCGATAGCCACTAGAATAAACCTGTGCCCATTGGATGCTGTAGGCTCAATTAGTCCAATGACATCCATGCCCCAAGCAACAAAAGGCCATGGTGCAGACATTGTGTGCAATTTAGATGGCGAAGAATGAATCAAATCTCCGTGTACTTGGCATCGATGACACTTGCACACAAAACTGATACAATCTCGCTCCATGGTGAGCCAATAATAACCTGCTTGAAGAATCTTCTTCGCTAGAACATACCCGCTCATATGTGGTCCGCAGACTTCGGAGTGTACTTCGGTCATGACAGTTGTGGCTTGTCTAGCATCTTAACAGTCCGAGATCTGGAGTTCTTTTGTACAAAACTCCTCTACTGAAGAGAAACCCACTTGCCAACCATCGAATTGTTCTCTTTTGATCACCTGTGGCTTGTACTGGATACACCTCCATCCTGATATACTCCCTAATATCGTGGAACTATGGCTCACCGTCATGTTCTTCTTCCACCATGTTACAATAAGCATGCTGATCGCGAACCTGAATATGCAAAGGGTCAACATAAGCTTTATCTGAGTGATGTAACATTGATGCCAGAGTAGCCAACGCATCGACAACCTCATTATGGATCCTTGGAATATGCCTAAACTCTACTGATCGAAACCGTTGACAAAGATCATGCAAACATTGTCGGTACAGTATGAGATTTAAATCCCGTGTTTCCTATTCTCCTTGAATCTGATGTACCAGAAGGTCCAAGTTTCCCAAGACCAAGACTTCCTGGACACCCATGTCTACAGCTAACCTCAAACCCAAAATGCATGCCTCGTACTCAGCCATGTTGTTGGTACGTAAAAACGAATCTGAGCCATAACAGGGTAGTGGCCTTGTTTTAGAAATGAGTAAAGCTCCTATCCCAACGCCTTTCATGTTAGCAACCCCATCAAAGAAAAGTTTTCAACCTGTTCCAACTCGTCGATATGGATTATCTCTTTATCAGGGAAGTAAGTTCTCAAAGGTTCATATTCTTCATCCACTGGGTTCTCGACTAAGTGATCAGCCAAACCTTGGGCTTTCATCACTGTCCAAGTCACATATATGATGTCAAACTCTGTGAGCAAGATCTGCCACTTTGCGAGCCTTCCTGTGGGCATGTGCTTCTGAAAGATATACTTCAAAGGATCCAGATGAGAGATGAGGTACGTAGTGTAAGATGACAAATAATGCTTCAACTTCTGTGCTACCCAAGTTAAGTCACAGCATGTCCTTCAATGTTAGTGTACTTAACCTCATAAGATGTGAACTTCTTGCTGAGATAGTAGATGGCTTGCTCCTTCCTGCCAGTGATGTCATGCTGACCCAACACACAACCAAATGAATTATTTAAGACCGTCAAATACAAAATCAAAGATCTTCCTGGTTCTGGTGGGACCAACACATGTGGGTTTGACAAGTACCCCTTTATCTTATCAAATGCTTCTTGACACTCATCAGTCCATTTAACCACAACATCCTTCTTCAGCAACTTAAAGATAGGCTCACAAGTTGTCGTGAGCTGAGCGATAAACCTGCTGATGTAGTTCAGTATCCCTAACAGACTCATCACTTCGGTCTTGTTCCTTGGCGGTGGCAATTCCTGGATAACTTTGATCTTTGACGGGTCCAATTCAATGCCCTGTCGACTGACTATGAATCCCAGCAATTTCCCCGATGGAACACCAAATGCGCACTTTGCAGGATTGAGCTTAAGATTGTACATGCGGAGCCTTTGGAAAAATATCCTCAAATCTCTGACGTGATTAGACTGCTTCCTGGACTTTATGATCACATTATCCACGTAGACCTCGATCTCCTTGTGTATCATGTCATGGAATATGGTCGTCATTGCCCTCATGTAAGTTGCCCCAACATTTTTCAAACCGAAAGGCATGATCCAGTAGCAATATGTCCCCCACGGCGTGATGAATGTCGTCTTTTCCGCATCTTCCTCATCCATTAATATCTGATTATAGCCCACATAGCAATCCACAAAAGACCCAATCTCATGCTTGGCGTAATTATCAATTAAAATGTGGATATTTGGCAGTGGGAAGTTGTCCTTTGGACTTGCCTTGTTGAGATAACGGTAATCAACACACACTCTGGTCTTGCCATCCTTCTTTGGCACAGGCACAACATTGGCTAACCAAGTGGGATACTGCGTGACTCGAATGACCTTTGCATCAAACTGCTTTGTGACCTCTTCTTTAATCTTCACACTCATGTCGGTTTTGAACTCTCAACTTCTGCTTGACTGGAGGGAATGCTGGGTCAGTGGGGAATTTGTGAACCACCAAGTCAGTGCTTAGATCCGGCATGTCATCATATGACCATGCAAAAATATCTTTGTATTCAAATAATGCTTTAATTATATTTTCCCTGATTTGCGGTTCAAAATGGACACTTATCTTAGTTTCTCTGACATTATCTGGGTCCCCTAAATTGATTGCTTCTGTATCACTCAAGTTAGGCTTGGGTTTTTCTTCAAAATGGCTTAATTCTTTATTAATCTCTTCAAAGGTCTCATCCTCATCATATTCTGATTCATCATCACACTCTATTTCTTGAATTATTGTTTCAGAATTAGATTGACTTTTAAGACTGGGCTGAAGATTCCTCATGCATGTCATGTCATTGAAACCAGCATAAAAAGAACTGTATAAGGAAGAGAAGAAAAACAAAAATAAAACTATCAGGAATGATGAAAAAGGGAAATTGCATTTCATTGAAGTTAAAAGATAACAAGGTTTATACATCCAAATGGACGGAACATAGAATCTGAATTACAACCCTAGAATAATCCAGATAAACTGGAAAAAAATCAAAGCAAACTACCAAAACTCCTTCTGGGTAGGGAGAGGAGTAGCCTTCCAATTGTTAAGCTTTGCACTCGGCCCAACAAACTGCACATCTACTTTGCTAGAACCTTCTCCAACTTCCACCATGTTCACATCGTCGAACAACCTCTCGAACCTTTCAATTAACTCTTCATCAACGCCAACCACAAAACTGGGAATTGTTTTCACTGGGAATTTCCTGGCACCGGGCTTGACAAACGACCTGGAGAGACGTGGGATAGGCTTCCGAAGTGCCCACGCCCTCTGCTTCAACTTTCTAGACCTTTTCACATCTGCGGCTGTTAGTATGAATCCCAGACCAAACTAATAGGCTGTATGATACCCTGCAGAGATGCACCCAAACTCTTACCAGGTACGAAGCCATTTTTCAGCATTTCAAAGACCACCATGACTGATGCGACAGTTATCTTTGGAATTGGAACGCATTTCCCTTCTGGAATTTTCTCGACCGACACTGTTTCAAAAACCTGATAGACCCAAGGCCCTTTGTCATCTTCAACCTCAATGAATGGGACAACGACATCACTGTGAGCGCACAAATTATCCTCGCTATGCACGACGATCTCTTGTCTATCCCATTCGAACTTGACCATCTGGTGCAGAGTGGACGGGACTGCTTTGGCGGCATGAATCCAAGGTCGACCTAACAGCAGATTGTAGGAAACGGCTACATACAGCACCTGGAACTCCATGGTGAATCCAACCGGTCCTATTGTCAACTTAAGCACTATATCACCAACTGAATCTTTCCCTCCACCGTCAAATCCCCAAACACAGATACTATTCTTGTGAATCCTCTCATCATCCACTTTCAACTTGTTCAGAGTAGAGAGAGGGCAAATGTTTGCACTGGAACCATTGTCAACCAATACCCTGGTAACCACGGAATCTTCACATTTCACCATAAGATAGAGGGCTCTGTTGTTGCTCAGTACCTTCTACAGGCAACTCATCATCAAAGAAAGTGACTCTGTTCACCTCAAATATTTTGTTGGCGATCTTTTCCAGATGGTTCACTGAGATTTTGTCGGGAACATGAGCCTCATTCAGGATTTTCATCAAGGCCTAACGATGCTAGTCTGAGTGGATTAACAATGACAACGGTGAAATCTGAGCAGGCGTCTTTCTCAACTGCTCCACGATGGAATAGTCTTGTACTTTCATTTTTCTCAAAAATTCCTCCGCCTCTTCTTCAGTTACCGCTTTCTTCACTAGAACTGGGTTATCTTTGGAGGTTTTAGCTTTTCTTAACTCTTCCGGGGCAAAGCATCTCCCCGAACGAGTTAATCCATGGGCCTCATTAACTTCTTCTTTAACTTCTTTTCCCTTGTAGGTCATCGTCACCCGTTCATAGTTCCACGGAATAGCCTTGCTGTTGACTATTGGTAGCTGGGTTATAGGCTTGATGATGACAACATCCGTACGTGCACCCTCTACATTTACAATATGCTTGTTTGCCACTCCTGGCACAACCACTTTTGGCTTTTCTTGTTTTGCTACAACATCACTTGGGGACCCCTTCTGGACTACCGTAGATGGTTCACCATTTGTCCCGTTCAACTTGTTCACTGATCTCTCAATTATTGGTTTTTCAACTAGCTTGACCTCACTGGACCGAATCATCATGACGGTCTGTGAAGGCTTCTTGGGCTCCCCTCCCTTATGCACTATCTCGATCATGTTTGTCTCCTGATAGGTTGGCAATGGGTTCTGGTTGACGTTGGGTGTCTCTGGAGTTTGGACTTCAATCTGGTTGGTATCAATGAGCTCCTGGATGACATTTTTTAGGTGCCAGCACTTCTCTGTATCATGCCCTGGAGTACCAGAACAATATTCACAGCTTACAGAGTAATCAAGATTCTTTGGAGGAGGGTTTGGCAATTTCGACTCAATTGGCCTCAGCATATCTAATTGCCTCAGTCTATGGAACAAACTAGTATATGACTCTCCCAATGGGGTGAAGGTTTTCTTCCTCTGCAACCTCTTATTCTTAAATGCTTGATTGGGCCGAAAACCCGAGCCGGGAGGGTTTCGGTAGGCTTGTGGAGGTGGGTAGGCATTTTGTGGAGCTGGGTAAGTGTTTTGTGGGGTTGGCGCACGCCATTGTGCGTGGGCAGGAGGTTGAGTGTATGTTTGGGCATGGTAGACAGAAAAATGAGGGTTTGGTGATGGGAAGTAATGCTAGGGTGGATTATATGGGGTTTGGGTGTAGGTTTGGTGGTAGGGTCGAGGCTGCGTATAATGGTGTGATGGGCCCCTGGGTCCAAACCATGATCCTGAATAAATTGTTGCCACATCTTCTTTCTTCTTCTTTCCGATTACTCCCCAGTACCATTTTGAATGGCTTGGGTAGTTACCTTAATGGCCGAGTAACTCAGGATTTTGTTTGACTTAAGCCCTTCTTCTACCATGCCACCCATCTTCACTACCTCGTTGAAGGACTTGCCTATGGCCGATACCAAATGTCCGTAGTAAGTGGGATCCAAGGCCTGCATAAAGTAATCCACCATTTCTCTCTCTTTCATTGGAGGGTCAACCCTTTCCGCTTGTTCTCTCCAACGAAAACTGTACTCCCTGAAACTTTCACTAGGCGTTTTCTCAATCTTCGTCAGAGACAAATGATCTGGAATGATCTCGAGGTTGTATTGGAAATGACAAGCGAATGCCTGGGCCAAATTATCCCACGTGTACCATCTGTTGTGATCCTGACAAGTGTACCACTCCAATGCCGAACTACTCAGACTCAAACTAAAGTATGCCATCAATAGCTCTTCCTTCTCGCCGGTTCCTCTCATTTTGCTGTAGAATCCCCTCAAATGAGCCACCGGGTCTCCTTTCCCATCATATAGATCAAATTTGGGCATCTTAAATCCCACTTGCAGTTGAACATCGGGAAATAGACACAGATCTTTGTAGGCCATGCTCACCTGACCTCCCAATCCCTGCATGTTTCTGAATGACTGTTCCAAGCTTTTAACCTTCTTTAACATCTCCTCCTGTTCTGGATTTTTAGGTGGCTTCTTAGTTTCAACAAGGAGGTCGAAACGAGGAGTGTAGGAGTAAGGTTCTGGGGCCTTGAAAGTAGGCTCCGGGGGATAGTATTGGTTATCTTGGGTCTGGAATAAAGGCTCACTAGAGGATTGGTGGAGTGTAGCAGGTGGGGGTGCCACGAAAATAGGGGTGGCTGGTGGAGGCGGGTATGGAATTGGTTTGGGTGTTGGAGCTTGTGGTGTTTGCGAAGTGGTGCCGTGGTAGTAGTGGTAAATGGGAAAGCTTGGAGATGAATCAACAGTGGGAGGTTCCTGGGATTGAGCCAACGGCGGGACGAAAGCAGGGTTGGTGGGGTAGGATGGTGGTGGATGCCATTTCACCCATGCCTGGTACATCTCTGCCATCTATTTTTTCAGCTTATACACTTCCTCTTTCAAATTAACATCAGACTCTTCCCCCTCTCTCGACGGATCAATAACACTTGCATCTAATTCCTGGTTAGCCATGATCAACTTGTCTTTGGACCTGGTGTTGTACGGATGAGTTGCCAAAATGCCAAACAAACTAACCACCTGCCTGTACTGATTTTAAACAACAAACTTGTTAGCGATTAGAGCTTAACAGATAGGCAACCGCACATTGGGGATGCAATGCACCTAAACAGTTAACCCTTTCTATTATGCATTTGATCGGCTGCTTGCATCATCCCGGTTTTCCTTAATTTCCATTTGGCAACTTTTCTTTTTCCACTCTTGCCTTTCTTTGCTTGATTTCTCGTTGTTTGTTATCCCTCATTTTCTCTCTTTTTTTTTCATTGTTTCCTTCCCACAGTTTCTTCTTTTCTCTCCTTTTCTTTTTCTTTTTTTTTTTCCTTTTTTTTTCGTTTTGGTTATGATCGAATCCTATGGAGATTGCCTACAATCATGACCCCGCATTAATCAAACCAAGCGTAGTTCTAGGTGATAAGCGTAAAACTAAATAGTAAAAACATTTTGGGATTTTCAAATTTTCATAAAAAAACGACTCATCATAAAACTAACAGACTCCAACAGAAAGATGAAAATACAGACTCGAAAACAGACTAACAGACTCCAACAGAAAGATGAAAATACAGACTCGAGTAAACATCATGAATATATCAATGCCTCAACTGCTCCTAGGGCCCGCGGGACATCAGTCGGTCTCGCCACGGGCCTACGCGCCAAATCCCCTTGGAGATGATAGAGATCCTCCATTATCTGGGGGACAAAGGTCATTACAGTGGCGAAAAACATGGATCTGGTCATGTCCTCACACTTACTGCATTTCATTGTGATGTAGTCGGCAATTCCTCTGACCCTTTCTCTTATGACGCCCTTTTCTTGCAATAGACGCCCAATCTGCTGGGCCTTGGCTTCCAAAGATTGTTCGGCCGTATGGTTTTGTTCTTGAAGTTGTTGCAGGTCTCTTTCTAACCATGTCATCGCTGCATAACAGTGTTCTCTTTCTGCTTTAAAATCTTTTGTCTGCTTGATTATTTTGTTCTCAAAGATGATGATCCATTTCTTCAACCCCACAACCTCATTGTCATATTTCTCTTTTACCTGTTTAACCAAGCGCGCTCGTTCTTTTGCATTCTTAGCCAATTTTGTTCGAGCCCTTGATAGTTCACCCTCTGCCTTGTTCAGATCAAAACCATACTCACTCACCTTCCGCCTAATGTTATCTATAAACTTTCCATCTTTTGCACTTCTGGCGGGATTTTTGGCCGCTATTTTCATTTCCTGAATTTGGGCTCGAAGGGCGTCATTTTCCTTGGCTAGCTTTTTCTTCTCACCCTCATCCGTGGCAGCTTGCAAACCATTCTCAAATTCAAGATCCTTGACTTGCTTTTCCAGCTTGCTTATGGTAGCCCTATACTCATTTTCTTTGGCCAACCAATCCCATTGCGCTTGTGACGCCTCGACAAATTCTTGAAGATAGGGTCTTTTGGCCGATCTTCCAAACTCAACTCCCCTTTTATACCAAGCAAGATACCCTGGTGAAACTTCACCTCTAGATAAATCACGGACTTGGGTGCTTGTTGTCAAGTATTGACACTCGCTCCAGATTTGGCGAACTGCTGCTTCATGAAATTGATCGTCAGAACCAATCTCGACTACCTGAGCACTAAGGTCTTCATCCGTTGGAACTATTTGACATCTCCCCAACTGTCTCAGAACCCAGTATGGGACATAAGGCTGGATACTTCTGAGACCCATCAGGAGAAAGTGAGGCACGGTAGCTGGCATGTATATGATTTCGTCTACAGGAAGCTACCCGAACGTCCATTCTATTTGATTTACAGTGACGGAACGGAAATATGATATCCATTATGTGACCCCTTCTGGCATGCTAAACCCGTCAACCCTTGTATAAAACTCCTTTATGCAGCTTTTCTCTATCGACCCATAGATCATGTATTGAGGACGATGACATAGATGTTCAATCATCCACATTTGCAGCAACAAGTTGCACCCTTCAAAAAAGTCTTCTCCGACTTTGCAGGCTGTGAGAGCGCGGAAGATTTCAGACACTATCATGGGTGCGAGGGTGATTTTATCCTGAGTAAGCAAAGTGCTGACAATCCCAGCTATCTGTATATCGATATTCCCATCTCTCTTGGGAAACACCAGAAGACCCAAGAATACCACCATAAAAGCAAAGAACCTGTGTTCCTCTCATTTTAGGCGATTTCCTTTGCTGCAAATTTTGCTTTCTGGATTGTTAAACTCCCCTTATGTTTCCGTATTGCTGGTATAAAAACTGCGGAGTGGAAAAACCAGCTGCCAAATCAGGGTAATGGACCCTCTGCTTATCTTTAAGAAATCTAGGAACCTGTGTGCAGGGACGGCTCTTGGAGTAATCAAATACTTGTGTCTCAGAGGAACCTTAGTGCTCCCAACATATCCGGCTATTTCCTCCAAAGTTTGTGTGAGTTAAAAATCCGAGAAATGAAACATGTTGTGAGCGGGGTCCTAGAACGTAACCAACGCCTTTATGATGTCTCCTCTAGGCCTGATCTTCAATAACCCGGTGAGACCTCCCATGTAGAGATTGATTCTATCTTGCCCTGATTTACCCAGATCTTCCCACCACATATACAGCTCCAAAGGGATCTTGTTCATGACTGTTATTGGCAAATTTTGACTCGTGCTCATTCTGCACATTTGTTAGGGCGATTAAGCAAAATCATGACTTATTTGACTCAAAAACAAAGTTATCACTATTTTTTCTTTCCTTCTTTTTCTTTCTTTTTTTCCAAATTTTCATTTCAAAAATAAAACCCGGCTTTGCAAATACGGCCTTTCAGCACTTCGGGGGAGAAGATTTTAAGGTTGTGCTTGCTAACCGGCCAAAATTTGAAAAAGAGACCAAGGTGGTTGTTCTTGCAAAAACAACCTTCTGGCATCTTTTTAGGGACAAACGGCTATTTTTGACAAGAATATCATAACCTTACTTATTTACAACAAAGTAATAAAATTTTGGTTCTTTTTGGGCTATTTTTTGCAAAAGGGAAGTTGGACCCGATGGGGGTTGCCTACGTATCCCACATCCGGTGAGAATCAAACTGGCATAGTTTGGGCAATTTTGACAAAACAAGAACCAACTATATATATATATATATATATATAACAAAAAGTTTCCTTTTTTCCAAAATTTCAGCAGAGTTTCAGTATATTTTGGACATCGGTTTTTCAAAAACAGGCAATTATCTCTCTCAGCTCTCACATTGACTTTCTTCTTCTCAATATTCTCCTATTATTCGATAAGTCGGTCAACATGCAAATCCGAAGCAAATGAATGCACAAGTAGCAAGTAGGATGCATCAGGATGGTCTTTTCATTTTGGGTACACCTGTCCTAGATAGACCCAACCCCTGTGTTGAGTCTCTAAAGTCAAATGCACATGATGCAAGCAAACGTTCCTACTAGGGATCTGGCATGAGACTGAGTTATTCTAAGTATAAAACCAGGGTATACTATTCTAGACTTGTGCACCCGAGCAGACAACTCGAGCCGAGGAGGGGGCTACGTACCGGGAACCAAAAGGCCATTCGGCTTTGTAACTTGTCCAAGCCTCTTCCTAATTTAAGGTATGACACTAACAGAAGAGGAGTCACGTTAGCGTGCACATCCCCGAAGATGAGAAGAGAAGAGTTTCGTAACAGTTTATATATAGTTCAGATAATATCACAGCGGTAAAAAGCAACATTTAGCACATTAAGCCCAAACATGTAACTAAAACTAGATAATAAATAAAGCCAAATATAACAATTATTCTAAGCTCGAATTGTTGAACCCTGAACCAAAGATTCTGGATTCGGTCCTCAGCAGAGTCGCCAGAGCTGTCACACCTCCTTTTTCATACCTCCGAAAGGGAGTATATAAGGGAGTTTTTTCCAACTTAAAGTGACAATCGAAATGGGATCATTTTATTAAAAATTCAGAGTCGCCACTTGGGATAATTTTATGATGTCCCAAGTCACCAGTTCAAATCCCAAATCGAGGAAAAGATTGACTCTGTATTACAGTCCGCGAATACAGAAATCCGGGTAAGGAATTCTGTTAATCCGGAAGAAGGTGTTAGGCATTCCCGAGTTCCGTGGTTTTAGCATGGTTGCTCAAATGTTATAATTGGCCTACTATCTGATTTTAGTACATATTTTAACCTATGGTGCAATTTTAAACTTTTGAGCCGCTTTTATTGAATTATTTTTTAGGAAGATTTCACCATTATTAAAACACATCTTGAACCAAGTCACATAAATGCACCCGCGGTTCTTGACATATTTTATCTAACATTGTTGAAATTTGGATTTGGGTCATATAAATGCACACCCGAGTTTAGGAAGGTAATTTTTAAAATAGCGTGCCTAAAGCAACTACGCATTTTCAACTTCTCGAGGGCCATGAAAATTCGCTAATGGCACACCTCGAATTCTAAAGGATGAAAGTTAATTAAGCGAGGGCCACTGGTTATCTCATTTTATTTGTGGCACACCTTGAGTCCAATTAAAAGGAAAGTGGCTAGTTAATAAAAGAATGTAAGGGGGTTCTTACTTGTGTTATGCCAAAGCTTAGGCTAATAATTTAATGAAAACTACCCCTATTCGATTGCAGAAAGGCCGAGCAGGGCCCAAAACCCACATCTGGTTGCCCATTACTGCCGACTCAGCATGTGAAATAACTGGGCTCAAAGTGAAGCCCAGCTTGGCAGCCTGATTACGGAAGGGGAGGGAAATTGCAATTGGGCCAAAGATGTCAGCCCAAAACACGATTCAACAAATACACTTGAAGCAAATCGTATCATTTAAGAAAATCTGGAATTGAGTAAATACTGGTAATCTTTAATTCAAATGCAAAGCAGATTCTAAGGCTAACATAGATTTTAAAGTGAAGATACAATCCCTAGTTACGATAACACACCCATACACAAATTATTCAACAATTAACAGAACCCAAAGGCCCCCCCAGCTCATATTGAATTCTGATTCACCTCTCACCTTTGAACAAGACATGGATTTCAAATTACCTCTAAAGCAAACAAGATACAAAGGAGCTGAAACTGAATAATGAAAATTACTAATTCTGAAATCAAACTCCAGAAATCATTTGATAGTCTTTATAGGTTCACATGATAGGGACACAAACAAAGGAAAGTTGAACTTCAAATGCAATTGAGCTATTCTACAGACCATGAGAAAATTGACCAACATAATGACCATGCTAATTGATAGGAAAAATGGATCTTAAATTAGATACTTAAAGAAACAAATGACTATCCTAATGAACACTCAACCATAACCATAGGCAGCACTTTCAGAAAAATACCACAAACCACATATTGAATTAACATCACTCATATTCTTCCATTTATGCATATTATCCTAATTGTGGGCAACTTATAAACCATACACATGTGAGAAACAAACCCACATGAGGTATTCTCCATGAAAATACCTCCAACTCGACAGATTAACAAACTTCATATCCCACCTTAAGACAGAGTGTAATATGAAGGATACGAATGAGTACGATAAATCATAGTTACATTACACTACTTTAGAAATTCCTAAAAAAATATAGCTAATATTCCATAGGAAGAGGATAATATTCATCTCTGAAATATTCAATCAATTACAGTACTCCAAACTTGCATCTCATCTATTCAGAGAACCAAGAAATACCTGGATGTAGAAATCAAAACAAGAAAGAGATGAGAGGATCAGTAGCAATGGAGTAAATCCAGCCAGCAATTCAACAACAGTGAACTCAACTTCTTTAAACCATTTTCAAACCCCAGATGGACAAAAGATAACTTCAGCAATTGAAAACCTCAAAAATTAAAGAAGAACTTCAATGGAACAGTGATTTTATGATATTTTCAGACCCTTTCAATATATTCAGCCGTTTTCAATTTTTAGTATTTTTAAGTCTTAATTTCTGACTTGAGCTTGAAGAAAAGGATCCCTTTATAGGCAAGGTACTAGGGCAGCCTAAAGAAATCAGATTTTGCATTTAGACCCTTTTGGAATTTTGGTTTTTGCTTAAAAATCCTTAATGTAAAATTCGGAAATTCAGTTTAATCTCTATCCCAGCTTCTAGGAAGCTTCCCCATTCAATTATTCAGAGATTCCCTTTTCCTAAATTCCTAAACTACCCCTTAAGCACCCTGTTATTACCCCTAAAACCAAACAAATATGGGTCAAAATTGACCCAAGGTTGAATTAATCCAAAACCCAGCCCAAACCATGAGCCCAAATTGATTTTTTCCAAATTCTGAACTTAGTAGGGCTCTCAAACGGACCAACCCTTGAATTTCAACAGAAAAAGATTACACTTAGAGAAGATCGGGAACAATTTTTTTAGTTAATGAAATCGACTAATTAATCAGATTATGTCAGAATATTGATATGCTAACCTATTTTATTGAAAATAAAAAACTGAACTTAACTAAAGAGGAAGGAACTCAGAACCACAAACTTAAACATTAAACGAACGAGAAGAGAAGAAACAGAAGGAGGCAGGTTCAAGAATGAAACAGACGACGGAGACGAAGGAACAAGAACAAAGAAAATACCTCGATGGCCATACGGATAATGCTTGATAAACCTTAAATGACTCCAACTTGACTCGAAACTCGTACTAACCGTATGTTCTCTTTGAGAACAAATGAGCAATACTCGTTTCAAGCCCAATCATTCATAAGAACTCGAGGACTTGAGAAGTTTTCTTCTCCTTCGATTTCAGATTTGAAACAAGTCCGATTTGGCGAGGATTTTGGGAAAAAATGGTGGTGGATTAAGATGCAAGGAGGGGTGATGGTTGCATGACCGTATTTTGGTGGTGGTTGGAGCTATCTTGTCGGTGATAATGGCAGACTCGCTCAATGGCGGCGTTATCTGATGAGGGAGATGGGAGAAGGACTCGTTTGGTCTTAGGTCTAACTGAGGGATTTCGGACAGTCTTATTTGAGATAGGGGATGTGCTTTGGATCGTTGGATGAAACAAAATGAAGGGCCAGGATTTGTTGAACTAAAAATGACGTCGCTCAACTTCTATACGACGTCGTTCCTAGTGTCTTCATGACCGACCAATTGGACCGGGTAAAACAATGGGTTTTGGGCCAAATTTGACAGGTTAATGGAGGGAAAATGATTTAGGCCTGATGGAGAATTAACTAAACAACCTAGCAAGACTTTATTTCCAATTCTTTTTCTTTCCTTTTCTTTTTTTTATAAATTCTTTTCCTTTTTTTGAAAATTAAAAACTAAATTAATTCTAAACCAAATTATCCTACCAAAATAGATTAATTACTCCAAATAATACTTACAAACAACTAATTAATTATCAAATTTAAAGTTAAAGAGTTAAAAATGCAAAAAAGAGTCATTTTGTGATTTTTTCTATTTTTGTAACACAACTAAATTACTAACTAATTCCAAAATGCCAAATTAAATCCTAAATGCAAATGCAATGTATTTTTTGTATTTTTCATGACTTAAATAAAATAAACGTGCACACACAAATGCAAACAATTGAGAAAATTCCACAGAAATTCCCAAAAATGGCAAATGATTAAAAGAAAAATCTATTTCTTTGGGATTCTGTGGGAGTAATTCATATAGGGCAAAAATCACGTGCTCACACTGAGGATCAGGTCTAGTGGATGTTCGAGTGGTTCCCTACCAATGAGTTCATCATAATATTTAGGGATTTTCCACACTTGGTGTTGATTGGGTTAATGGGCATATACCCTTACGCTCCTCTCAGGGTTATGAGACAAGCAGGCAGGAGACAGATTATACCATGGGTCACTAAGATGTGTCACTTCAGAGCTGATTTCCAAGGTGACGCCATCCCGTATAAGAATGAAGCACAACATATGTGGACCTTGAAGATTATTGTGGAGAAGGATACTATCGAGCCAGACCGATATCATGCAGACCACTCATACCTTTACCCTTCGTGGTTGGAGGACAACATAGCTGGGGTCTTTGAGCCAAGGGCTGGGCCAGGAAACAAGGTCATAGACGAGGTTGCTGAAGTAGAGGTGAAGTACAACAAGCTGCGTAAAAGAGTTTGAGAGTCTGAAGCAGAGCATATGGCGCAACATAAGTCTGACATGGAGATGATTAACGAGTGGAAGGAGAGAGCTGCTAAATACAGTAAAAGGCTGGAATATCTGGAGTATAGTTTAATGGAGTTGGAAGGAAAGATGAGAAAAAGGGTCACTGACTGCCAGAACGCTGAAGGAAATGAAGGAGGGCATCTGGTAAGGGCATTCCTGCTGCTAAACCTGTGCGAGCTGGGAGAGTTGATCGACAAGAGCATCTAGTTTGGAGAGGGTCCTTCTGGGACCAAGTAGATTAGATTTACTTGCTTTCCTTTCAAATGTAATAAGTCCAAGTGCCATTAGCAACATTATCTTATTTAGTTTCGTTTTGGTTTGTTTACATTTACATTAATGAAATAAGGCAAACATTGGCACTAAATTTCTCCAAATTTATTTGTCGCTAGGCCTACCTCGGGCATAACGAGATTCCAAATTAGGACACGAATTTACATTCCCACAATATGTGTTTAAATATTGCAAACATTTCAGGATCCTTACTGACTTGTTTACCTTTTGTTTTTCTTTATTCTTTATTCCCATTCCCTAATATTGGTTCGCTCATACTAGCATCATCAGCATATCACACCAGATCTAAAGGCCCTCCTCCTCCAAGTAATACAAAAGGCAAAGGAAAAGCAAAAATGGACGACTTAAGTGGTATTCGAAAGGAGAATGCTGAGAACGTAGAAACTTCAGACGGTCGGAGTACTCTAGCACCAAATGATCTAGTTTTGAGGTTGGAACAAAAGATATTGGAGTTATAGGGAGAACTTTAGCAGGTCCGCAACTTGGAAAACTTATCCCTCACTTTGAATGTCCCCGACATCAACACAAAGAACCCAGCACCTCCCCAAAACACACCGAACCAACATCCACAAAACCTTCCTGCACCGCATCAATATACAACCCCACCTCAAAATCTCAATCCCTTACCAATACCAACTCTACCACACCACCACCATCAACCAGTCCAGTATCCACCAACCACCACTTATCACACTCCCTAGAACACGCCACAACCCATTCCTGATCCTCAAAACTCAACCAATGACCACCACTACACCCAGGCACCTAGCACTCACCAAAACAACCCTATATACGTAGAAACCATACCTCACTCTATCCAACCAATTTCCTATACACCAGAATCTGCTGAGAAGGACCTGCTCATCAAGAACAAGGCTGAAGAACTCAAGAAGTTGACAAGTCGGGTTTAGGGTGTCGAAGGCGGCAAAGGAATATAAGGTTTGAACTATGAAGACTTATGCATACAGCCAAATGTAGAACTGCTAGAGGGTTAAATAACTCCCAAGTTCGAGATGTTTGATGGTACATGTGATCCGAGGGTTCATTTGAGGAGATATCGTGACAAACTTGTTGGGGTCGGAAAGGATGAAAGGATCTGGATGAAGCTCTTTATGAGAAGTCTTATGGAAGATGCTTTGTCCTGGTACATCAACCAGGATCCTAAGAAATGGTCCAACTAGGTGAGTATGGCATCTGATTTCATGGACCGATTCAGGTTCAAGATAGAAAACGCATCAGATGTTTTCGACATTCAGAACCTTAAGAAGAAGCCTACCAAAACTTTTCACGAGTACGCTACTCGTTGGAGGTCAGAAGCAGCCAAAGTCAGGCCATCTTTGGACGAAAAACAGATGAATAAATTTTTCGTTAGAACACATGATCCACAATATTATGAAAGGTTGATGGTTATTGAAAATCATAAATTCTCTGATATCATCAAACTCGGAGAAAGAATCGAAGAAGGAATCAAGAGCGGGATGGTGACAAACTTTAAGGCATTACAGGACACAAACAAGGTATTACAATCAGGCGTCATATCAAAGAAAAGAGACGTTGGGGCTGTAATGGTGGCTTAAGGCCCTAATGGTGGCTCAAGGCCCAAAATATCCACTTACATATCAAACACCTCCACCCACATACCAAGCACCGCCACCCACATATCAACCTTCATCTCCCAGATATTCCCAACCAGCCACTGCCTATCATACCTATAATTCCCAACCATTTCATTTCCAGTCACCTCCAACTCACCAAAATTATCCAAGACCAAGACCCAATTTTGACCGCAAGCCACCCAGACAATACACCACTATTGCTGAACTCATTGACCAGCTGTATGAAAGGTTGAAAGTCGTTGGTTACGTCACCCCTGTTCCCTCTGTGGCATTAGAGAATCTATCCAAATGGGTCAACCCAAACAAAACATATGCATACTATTCTGGTATGAAGGGGCACACTATTGACGAGTGTCGAACATTGAAAGACAAAATCCAGGCACTGATTGACAACAAGGTTATACAGGTGAAAGAAGTTGCACCCAATGTCCGCAATAATTCTCTCCCGGATCATAGGAGTGGCGGGATACATGTGATAGAAATGGATGAAGAATGGGATCCTGAGGGGTCAATCGGGCTTATTCGAGAAGGCGATGACTTTAAACTTGCAGTCATACTTACTCCTATTGTAGTACAGACTCAGTCGCCGATCGAAGTTGAGATAACTACATCAGATCCATTTGAGGTAGAGGTAGCTCCACCTGTGGCCACCCCTATTCCATTTAAAGTGGAAGTGGCCACACCTTTCACGATGACAGTATCAACCACACCTCCTTTCAATTCAAAAGAAATACCTTGGGATTACATTGCTGAAGCTAGGCGAAAAGGAAAGGCAAATATGGAGGAATCCGATACTGCACAAGGAATGACTAGGACCAAAAGGATCTACACACTTGAACACTTGGGAGGACCAAGTAAGGATGCCACTACCAAGTAGCCTGTCATTGAGACAGGACCATATGACCTTTAGAGGAAAGTACAGGCAAGGGAGTAATCCGTTGACAAAACCCCAGCTCAAATATCCATACTATCATTGTTGCAAAATTCAGAGGCGCACAAGAATGCTTTGATGAAGGTGTTGAGTGGAGCTTATGTACCCAATAATATCACCTGCGGAGATATGGCCAATATGGTAGGGTAGGTATTGGAAAGCCACAAAATAATCTTCCACGAGGATGAGTTGCCACCTGAAGGGTTGAATCACAACCCAGCATTGCATATCACAGTGCAATTTGAAGACAAATTTATTGCCAAGGTCTTGATCGATGGAGGTTCAAGCCTCAATATTTATTCGTTGGATATTCTGAAAAGACTGGGAAAAGGTTTCCATGAAATACGGGCAGGGAGCATGAACGTGAAAACCTTCGATGGGTCTCAAAGGGCCACGACTGGGTAAAATAATCTTTGTCTATAAATGGGACCAACTTGGTTCGATGTTGAATTTCAAGTGCTCGACATATCAGCCTTATACAATCTTCTGTTAGGCCGACCATGGATACATGCAGCTGGAGCTGTGGCTTCCACACTACATCAAACCGTGAAATTCGAATGGAACCATCAAGAGGTAATCATTCACGTAGATGGGAGTAATCCCATTTACACCGGTCAAACCATCCCAGTTATTGGAAATAGAAGAAGGTTAGGAGGGAAAACCTATCATCACATCAAATGTGTCAATGCCGTTGAGAAAGACAAATGGTGGAGTAGCAAAATAGAAAGCATACTGGCATGGTCTGGGTATGAACCTGGCAAAGGGCTTGGGAAGAATCTCCAGGGTATTACTAAACCGATACAACTGAAACGTCATGGTACTACCTTCGGGATCGGATATCAGTATACATGGAAAGAGTATAATGATTGGTCGCCTCCATGGTGTGGAACTTATTACCCTCTCGAGAAACCAGTGCCATGTCTAGGTCAAACGTTTCACCAAGCTGATACAATATGGGGAACTGTGGAAGAAGAAGCATTAGCTGGGCTGAGGAATCTGTTCTTGGAGGATGAAGACCTGGACTGCAGTGCAATAATTGAGGAGGAGAAGGAAGAAGGCCTCACTATTCAGACTGTGGAAAAAGGAGTTGTTCTCAGGAACTAGACCGCCACACCATCCCGGGCCCGCCGAGTCCCTAGGTAGCTTGGCATATTTTATTTCTATAGCTATTCTAGGAATCTAAAATTTTTGGTAATTTTGTTTGTTTAGACTCACTTGTTTCAAAATAAATGCTCGATTCATCGAGCCATACTCATTTGGATGTCCTAAGTCTTAATCAAATGCATTGCTCTTTATTATATATTATTATCTTCCATATTTTTCTTTCTATAGTGTTATTGTTACTTTTCCTGATGAACCGGTGACTGTGACATGTAATGAGGCAACACAACATGAGAATAGTGATTCAAATGAAGATGATGAGATACCTAAAGAAGTTGTCAGGGAAGTTGAAAACTTTCAGAATAAGCCTAAGTCCAACCTAGACTAAACCGAAGTAGTAAATTTGGGAAATGCCGAGACTGTCAAAGAGACTCGCATCAGTATTCACTTATCACCAACAGAGAAAGAAGAGTACATTCGTTTCTTTAAGGAGTATGAGGACATCTTCGCATGTTTATATGATAATATGATCGGTCTAAGCACGTCCATAGTGGCTCAGAAGCTGCCTACCAATCCTATGTGTCCGCCGGTGAAGTAGAAACTTAGAAAATTCAAACCAAATATGAGCCTGAAAATCAAGGAGAAGGTTACTAAGAAGATCAAAAGCCAAAGTTCTCAGGGTTGTTGAGTACCCAACTTGGTTAGCCAACATTGTGCCAGTTCCGAAGAAAGATGGGATAGTCAGAGTATGTGTTGACTATCGGGATTTAAACAGAGCAAGTCCCAAGGACGACTTTCCACTGCCAAACATAAACATCTTGATCGACAATTGTGCCATGCATGAACTCCAATCCTTTGTGGATTGCTTCGCATGTTATCACCAAATTTGGATAGACGAAGAAGATACAGAGAAAACGGCTTTTATTACACCATGTGGGGTATACTGCTACAAGATGATGATATTTGGTCTAAATAATACTGGGGCTACTTACATAAGGACCATGACAACCATCTTTCATGATATGATACACAAAGAAATAGAGGTGTATGTGGGCGACGTCATTATCAAATCTAAGAGAGCCGCATATCACATTGCAGACTTGAGAAAGTTCTTTGACAGGTTAAGGAGGTACAACTTGAAACTGAACCCCGCAAAATGTGCATGTGGGGTTCCCACAGGAAATTTACTGGGATTCATTTTCAGTTGTCGAGGGATCGAGCTGTATCCATCTAAAGTCAAGGCTATTCAGGAGTTACCGCCGCCTAGGAGCAAAAAGGACGTGATGAGCTTCCTAGGACATCTCAACTATATCAGTCACTTCATAGCACAATCCACAATTATATGTGAACCCATTTTCAAGATGCCGAGGAAAGATGCCGAGACAAGCTGAACCGAGGATTGTCAGAAAGCTTTCGACAAAATCAAGAAGTACCTGTCCACACCACCAGTTCTGGTCCTGCTAGAGCCGGGAAGGCCTTTGCTACTCTATCTATTTGTATTGGATGGAGACTTCAAATGTGTTTTGGAACAACATGACGAGACAAGGAGGAAGGAGCAAGCCATATATTACTTGAGTAAGTAGTTCACACCTTACGAAGCATGGTACTTTCTGCAGGAATGCACTTGCTGTGCTTTGACCTGGATGGCCTAGAAATTGAGGAATTACTTCTGTGCCTATACCACATACCTCATATCCAGGATGAAGCCCCTAAAGTACATCTTTCAAAAGCCCATGTCGACAGGAAAGTTAGCGAAGTGGCAGATACTGTTAAGTGAGTTCGACATCGTCTATGTAACTCAGAAGGTGGTCAAAGGACAAGCATTGGCAGATCATCTTTCTGAAAGCCCTGTAGGAGGAGAATACGAACCCCTGAAAACATATTTTCCTGATGAAGAAGTGTCGTTCGTAGGAGAGGACATTACCGGAGCTTACGACGGTTGGAGGATGTTCTTCGATGGAGCTGTAAATTTCAAAAGAGTGGGCATTGGAGAAATTTTGGTATCAGAAAAAGGTCAACATTATCCGGTATCTGCTAAAGTCAGATTTTCCCGCACCAACAATATGGCTGAGTATGAATCCTGCATACTAGGACTCAATATGGCAATCGATATGAATATTCAGGAGTTGCTAGTAATCGGTGATTCAGATTTTCTTGTGCACCAAGTACAAGGAGAGTGGGCCACCAAGAATTCTAAGATATTGCCATATCTAAACCATGTACAGGAATTGAAAAAGTGGTTCATGAAGATAGAGTTCCGGCATGTGCCCAAAATTCAGAATGAGTTTGCCGATGCATTGGCCACTTTGTCATCTATGATACACCATCCAGACAAGAATTTCATTGATCCTATACCAGTAAGAATTCATAATCAGCCAGCATATTATTCCCATGTCGAAGAAGAAATAGATGGAAAGCCTTGGTTACATAACAACAAAGAGTATTTGGCAAAAGGAGAATATCCAGAGCATGCAAACCACACTCAGAAACGCACACTCCGGAGATTGTCCAATCACTTCTTCAGAGGAAATTTTTATAGAAGAACTCCTAATTTGGTTTTGCTAAGATGTGTCGATGCAAAAGAAGCTTCTAAAATACTTGAGGACATACATGCTGGGACCTGCAACCCACACATGAATGGTAGTGCATGCTGATATGATAAAAGTGTTGCCAAATGAGCTCAATGAAGCAAGCTCACCTTGGCCATTCGCCGCCCGGGGAATGGATGTCATTGGTCCGACTGGGCTCACTGCTTCAAACAGGCACAGATTCATTCTGGTAGCCATTGATTACTTCACAAAATGGGTAGAGGCTGCATCTTACAAAGCTGTAACCATGAAAGTTATCGCAGACTTTGTCAAAGATCGTATTGTTTGCCGATTCGGAGTTCCCGAGTCCATTGTTACTGATAATGCGACCAATATAAACAGTGATCTAATAAAAGCCATATGTGAAACTTCCAAAATAAAGCACAAGAATTCCACAGGCTATAGACCTCAGATGAATGAAGCCGTAGAAGCCGCCAACAAAAATATCAAGAAGATACTAAGGAAGATGGTAGAGAACTACAAACAATGGCACGAGAAGCTACCTTTTGCTTTGAAGGGATACCGCACTACAGTTCGTACATCATCCGGGGGCAACTCCTTACATGCTAGTTTATGGTACCAAAGCTATCATCCCAGCCGAGGTAGAGATTCCCTCTTTAAGAATCATACAGGAAGCTGAACTCAGCAATATAGAATAGATAGGGAGCCGCTATGAACAATTGGCCCTTATAGATGGAAAAACGATAAACGCAGTATGTCGCGGTCAGCTTTACCAGAACAAAATGTCTAGAGCTTTCAACAAAAGGGTCAAACCGAGGCAGTTTGCACCAGGACAGCTGGTACTGAAGAAGATTTTCCCATATCAAGATGAAGCCAAAGGGAAATTTTCTCCCAACTGGCAGGTCCTTATATGGTTCACAGGCTGCTAACAGGAGGAGCACTCATACTTGCAGAAATGGACCGAGAAATTTAGCCAAAACCAATCAATTCAGATGCAGTCAAGAGATACTATGCTTAGACTATTTACATTTCCTCATCTGATGTAATTGAACTACGCTCGACCTGATTCCCGTTTAAGAGGGGATACGTAGGCAGCCCTATGGGTTCGGTCATATCATAATAAAATTTCCATTTACCCCAAGATCAGAAATTGGGGCAGAATTTTGAGGAGGACCCTCAAAATTCTGGAGCAAGTCCAGCCGACGCCATTGCATGCCAAAAAGTCAGAAATTGGTTAAGAAACTGGGGCAGAATTTTGAGAAGGATTCTCAAAATTCTAATGAAAGTTCAACAAGTTTCGTTACTCGCAAATGGCCGAAGGATCATCCACTAAAACTGGGGCAGAATTTTGAGGAGGACCCTCAAAATTCTAACATGGGAAGCTGCAATGTCTATGAAATGTGTTATAGCCACTAGTTCATCTAAAAACTATTTGATACTTCAATATGTTTCTAAAACAACTCTATTTTTTTTTATCAATAATTGTATATTTTCGAAAACTCTATTTTTCGTAACAGCCAGGTGTTACCCAGGGTAACTCAAACGAGGCCTCCAGAACAGAACGAAGCAAGGCCAGCGGACAAAGGAACGAACCAACCTCCCCCTCACAAACTTACAATTTTTCTTTGAACGCATGCACATCTGGCATAGCGATAGCATTCGCAAACATGTATACACGTAACAAGATCACTATTAGTCGGGCCATAAGGCACAAAATATATCTCCAGCTAAGAAATACGCTACTCTTATTTGCTATTCGTTCTTTGGATGGGACCAAGCCTTGTCCCGCATACTTGCATGAGGCTAATACTTGCCTCCATATCCGCATGAGGCTAATCCTTCCCTCCATATCAGCATGAGGCTAATCCCTGCCTCCATACTTGCATGAGGCTAATACTTGCCTCCATACCTGCATGAGGCTAATCCTTGCCTCCATATTTGCATGAGGCTAATCCTTTCCTCCACATTTGCATGAGGCTAATCCCTGCCTCCATACTTGCATGAGGCTAATCCCTGCCTCCATATTTGCATGAGGCTAATCCTTGCCTCCACATCTGCATGAGGCTAATACTTGTCTCCATATCTGCATGAGGCTAATCCCTGCCTCCATATTTGCACGAGGCTAATCCTTGCCTCCACATTTGCACGAGGCTAATCCCTGCCTCCACACTTGCATGAGGCTAATCCCTACCTCCATATTTGCATAAGGCTAATCCTTGCCTCTACACTTGCATGAGGCTAATCCCTGCCTCTATATTTGCATGAGGCTAATCCTTGCCTCTACATCTGCATGAGGCTAATCCTTGCCTCTACATCTGCATGAGGCTAATCCTTACCTCCATATTTACACGAGGCTAATCCTTGTCTCCACACTTCCATGAGGCTAATCCCTGCCTCCATATTTGCATAAGGTTAATCCTTGCCTCTACATTTGCATGAGGCTAATCCCTACCTCCATATTTGCATCAGGCTAATCCTTGCCTCTACATCTATACGAGGCTAATCCCTGCCTCCATATTTGCACGAGGCTAATCCCTGCCTCCACATTTGCATGAGGCTAATCCCTTCCTCCATACTTGCATGAGGCTAATCTTTGCCTCCATACTTGCATGAGGCTAATCCTTGTCTCCATACTTGCATGAGGCTAATCCCTGCCTCCATATTTGCATGAGGCTAATCCCTGCCTCCACATCTGCATGAAGCTAATCCCTGCCTCCATATTTGCATGAGGCCAATCCCTACCTCTATATTCACATGGGACTAATCATTGTCCCTCCTTGCACAAATATCGCTCTATTCCGGTACTATCTATTTGCTTTTCGATCGGGCTAAGCTCTGCCCTTCATTTCACAAGACTAAGACTTGTTTTGTTAACATCATATTATTGCATCTCATGGGCTGAAATATTGCCAACCTATCCAAAGGCATCGTAGTCTAAAAGACATCATCCTCATAGCCGGAAGACACCATGCCATGGCCTGAGGATCTCTCAAATTTGCATATCATTTTTCAAAGGTGTCATGGTTCTGAGGCACTATATTCATGTCTCGAGAACACCATTTCATGGTTTGCGAATCCCTCACCGAACAATTCATGGCTCATGACACATGGTCTGAGGACGTCATCCTTAAACCGTCTGAAGACAACTTTCATGATCCAAAGGGAATCTGCATCATGTTTAAAGTTTCACACAAATACATGTTTGTAGCATCTGTTTATCTGCAGGTGACCGGTAAGCAACCGCTATCCTAGCAAGAGCGACCTCGTTCCAGTCCCTTCGACTATCTCAAATTTGACCATTCATCATAACCACCTATTCCGAAATCTCGTGTTCGTTCTTGTAATGATTTCATCGGTATATTCCGCCAATGAATCCAAAACTACATGCAACCTAATTCCTGTAAAATCAGGGATATGTAGGCAACTCAAAGACCAAGGTCTGGCCTCTATCTTTCAAAACATCCCATCTGGTCAAAATTGGCCATCATTTCTTTACCTGAAAACTCTTTCATCCTTCCCGAGTAAAGAGGGGCAACTGTTGATACACAATTTATCCCATAATATTTTTAAAACTATGACTGGGCATCTATTAGTATTTTCATATAATTTCTGCATTTTAAAAATATTTTAATTAATTTATCCCAGCATTTATTTTATAAAAACAATCACTGATTGCATCACAAATAGCTTTATAATAATTTTTGTGGCTTAATTTTATCATTTGAATTCGTACTAAGTTTCAAGTATTGCACCAGTAGCCGCATTTGTATTTTTAGGATGCGATTGCAATTACTTTGCAATTATAGCCTATGCATACATTATTATATTATTTTATGGGAAAATAGCCTTTTATATTTTTAAAATACTAAGTAATTATTTTAAAATATTTCCAGTTATGAAAATCATTTTTACAGCCTATTAGTTATTTTTAAAAATTATTTTATCAATTAAATAGGTTATTTAACAAATGGCCCCCTTATTTTCAAATTTAGCCTAATTACCTAGCCCAATTTTAAACCCAATTTTAAACTTAACCAGCCCAAAACCCAAGCCCAAATCCCATCTAACCCAAACAAGCCTACCCGACCTAAATGCTTTGGCTTATCCTGAATGTTGATCATTTTGATCAACGGTAAGATTCCTGTCACGATCCCAGTTCGCCCTCCGTGAACTATCATGACGGCACCTAGTCTCTACGACTAGGTAAGCCTAACAAATGCAGAAAAAGAATAATTGCGAAAAGAAAATAATTAAAAATCGAGATAACAAAATGAAACAGTGTTTAAGATGCCGCCTGGCATATAACAGTACAAAAATCTCCACTTAACACTCCCAAAATACGGAACCCCATGAATCACAAGCTAAGAGATATATAAAAAGCTCTAACTCTAGGAATGTCTATTAAAAGGAAAATACATAAGGGCTATACTAGAACAGAAAATAGAAAGGGACTCCTCGGTCTGCGAACGCGGCAGATATACCTCGAAGTATCTACAAGGGAAAACGCCTCGCCTCAAGGATGATAAGACTGAGTGGAAGTACCTGGATTTGTACATGAAAAACATGTGCAGAAAGGGCATGAGTACACCACAGCGGTACTCAATAAGTGTCAAGCCTAACCTCGGTCGGGTAGTGACGAGGAAAGTTAGGGCCCTACTGAGATTAAATGAAATATAAGGTATAACAGTATAGAATAAGACAATATAATATTAAATGCAACAGTAGGAAGTAACACAAGGATAGAAAGAACAACAACAACTATAACAACGACAAATAATCATGGAAAGGAATACATCTCAACACAGAGATAACAACTGGGGATCTTCCAGGATACCGTCTTGTAATCCCCAAATATAAATATCCAGTGGATCTCCTGGGTGCAGTCCCGTAGTCCAACTCATAATACGCAGGGATCTACCGGAAATCCGATCCGTAGTCCCAAATGTAAATATCCAGTACAGGGGGAGTCTACCGGGTGCCGTCCCGTAATTCCAATGTAAATGTGCAGGGGGATCTACCGGAATACCAATCCGTAGTCCCAAAGTAAACATGCAGGGAGAGCTCCAGGGGTACCGTCCCGTAGTCCCAAAGTAAACACACAACAACAACACGAAGGATACATAATTCAACTCAAATTCTATACCAAGGTAAAACAGGTATTTCTAGCCTAGCATGCTGCACATAATCCAATTAAGGCAGTTTGAGCAAGTAAAGCAATTAAGTCAAATAAGCATGCTTCCCTAAGCTAACAACAGACTTAAATTGCTAGTAGAATAAACAGGAAAGGAAAACACAATTATAGTTAATCAATGAAAATAGGTTTTTCAACAATTAGCACAAGTACACACTCGTCACTTTACGTACAAGGCATTTCAAACATCAATAATACCAAATCCTACGGGGAGTTTCCCCCCACAAGGTTAGGCAAGCCACTTACCTCGAACTTGCTCAAAATCAACCCAAAACCACGCTCTTGCCACGAGTACTCGATTCCAAATGTCCCAAATCTATTCAATTCAATTGCATAATGTAAATATAACCTCAAGTAACTGATTCCACTAATTAATTCTAAGCAAATACGCGAAATTAAGAAAAATGACCAAAACGCCCCTCGGGCCCACATCTCGGATTCAGGTAAAATTTACAAATTCAGAATCCTCATACTCTCACGAGTTCATTTATACCAAAATTATCCCAATCCAACATTAAAATCTAGATCAAAACTCCAAAAGTTAAGCCTAGGAACTTTTCCAATTTTCTCCAAGTTTTCATCCCAAATTCAAATTCAAAGGATGACTTTAAGCATAGATTCGTGGAAATTAATCAAAACCGAGTAAGAACTACTTATCCAAAACACCCAGGTGAAAATATCACTCAAAATCGACAATCCCGAGCTCCAAAATCAATTTTCTAAGTTTTGAAACTAAACCCTCGTTTCTGCCCTTTCTGACCAGTGAAACCGCATCTGCGGCTACGGGACCTTACCTGCGGTCCCTCTTCTGCATAGACCAAGTCGCACCTGAGACTTTTCATTAAACGGAGACTTTCCGCTTCTGCGACTGCCTATCCGCACCTGCGGTCTCGCAAGTGCGGCAAAACTCTTGCATTTGCGGTTCCAGCCCTTCTTCCTCTTGGCCAAATATGCGGTCCCCAAGCCACATGTGCGGTTATGACAGCAGACTCAGCAGCTTCAGCTGCAAATTCCCAACTCCAAACTTCCCGTTAACCATCCGAAATTATCCCGAGGCCCTCGAGACCTCAACCAAAAGCACAACCAAGTCATACACCACTATCCGAACTTGTACCAATACTCAAAACACCTAAAACAACATCAAAACATCGAATTAACCATGGATTCAAGCCTAAGAACTCCAAAAACTCTCAAATTACGCTTTCTATCAAAAGTCTAACAACCCCCATCCGAATGACCTAAAATTTTGCACATACGTCACATTCAATACTACAGAGCTACTCCAGCTTTCAGAAACCCATTCCGACCCTTAGATCAAAATCTCACTATCGAACCGAAAACTTCAAAAATTCAACTTTCGGCATTTCAAGCCTAAATTAGCTACGGACCTTTAAAACCCAATCCGAACACGCCCCTAAGCCCGAAATCACCCAACGGAGCTAACGGAACCAACGAAAATCCATTTCAAGGCCGTCTTCACACTGCTCCGATTACAGTCCAAATTCTAAAACTTAAACTCTCATTTAGGGACTAATTGTCCCAAAACTCTCTGAAACTCCAAATAAATCCTCCCGTCAACTCATAATAGTAGAAACAAACATGTGGAAAGCAGTTAACAGGGGATCAGGGCATAAATTCTTAAAATGACCGGCTGGGTCGTTACGATTCCCCCTTTCCTAAATTAAACCTAATGACCTCCCCCAAACCTCTCATTTCCCTTTCCTCTCACCGTCGTCATTTGTAGCTCCCCTCCTCTCAAATGCTCTCAAATCCTAATCCTAACTCACCTTTATCGCCACTCATCTGCTGCCGTCCATGCTGGTTTCTCACCGCTATCTGACCTCTAATGGCCTCTCCTATGCTGGTATCGCTATCTCTAAGGTCCTCGAGGGACCAGGGTCAGTCCGCTTACACCTATGGCTCTTTCTTGCCTATTTCAGACTGTTCCGATTCGATTTCGAGTAAGATCTTCCCATTTCTCTTTAAACCTATGGATTTCTAAGCCTACTTCTTCATCTCTGTGTTGTTCTTATCGAAACCCTAATTCTTCCTTTGAACTTCTCAGATCTGTGCAATATCTGAGATGGATCGAACCTATTTCACATGAGTTTTACAAGAACTTTTTGTTTTTCGAATGGTTTTCCATTTTTTTTAAAGCTAGGGTTTCCCAAAAATTTCTTTCTCCAAAATGTTTTGCTAATTTTGAGTATTTAATCTTCTATTCTTATGTGTTTTAACCGATTTCGTAAAGTTTGCTTTAACCCTAACTCGTTTATGCTAAAACCCCCAATTTTTCGACATTTTGTTTGGATTCTGAGTTTGTCCGGGTTACTTGTGCATCGATTTCGTTCTATGCTTTGGTTCCTGTGATTTTTCTTTAGCTTAATTAGATGTCTTGTGATTTTTTATCCTAATGTGCCTCTATTAAGGTTCTTGGTTCAACTCCCCTACTGATTCTATATGTCTATATTCATTCTGGCTATTCATGGTAAACCTATATTTCTCTCCTTGAATCAGTGATTGATTTGAATTCTTGATTTATCAGTTTGTTTCATTAAGACCTATGTGTTAAGTCCTGACTATTCCTTTCTTGCCTTATTTGGATTGTCTGCAATACTTACTGATTCTTTACATGATTCTCTCCTTAATTAAACCCTTGACTATTTTATTCTGAAGTTCTTTATTTTTGGTTTGATTTGAACTCTTCTCCTTAATAAGGCCTCTGATTCTTACTTCTTTACTCAGTCTGATTGAACCTCTTGCCTTAATTAGTTTCTTTCATTACCGTTGGCTAATTTTCCTTAATTAAAGGAGAAGACTATGTTGAATCTTTCTGTGATTGATTATGAAATTCCTTAATTGATGATTATTGATTACTTTACCTTATTTACGCTACTCTTGAACTACTATATAAATTCTCTTTATTTAAACTTCTTACACACGAACATTAGTTCATCACTACTCTCACACTCTCAAAAGCTCTCTATTCTCTTCTGTTACTTGAAATTCTCACTAACCTAGCCGGCTGTAAGCCAAGGCTGGATATTTGCACCATCTCTGCTCTGTACTCTGTATTCTCTCCTTAACTGGTATGTCCCGATTCAAATTCAAATCCTAAAACTATGTATTTTTTGTTGTTCAGTTCATTAGTTGTAACTTCCAAACCTATTTATTATTTTACTATCAAGATTGCTCAATGTGTAACTAGCATGCCAAATACTGCCTTATTCAAATATGTAATTAACATGTCTCCTCTTTACTTGCCTGTTTACTATCTTGTTTAACATGTCTTACACTGTCCTATTCCACATATGACTAGCCTGTTTACCTGACTACTGCTTATCTAGCATGCCTAAACTTCATTTTCTTAAGTGTGTGATTAGCATGTCTACACTTGTTAATACTTGTCTAGCAGGTCCATTTCAATTCTTGACTGTTCTGCCTTACTTATGCTAAGTCATCTAGCCCCTTTAAAGTACTCTAGTTGTGTGTATTGGTCATGTCCAAGACCTATGTGTTCTCAATATGTCTTTGCTGTAATCTTTGTAACTAACTTGTCAATCCTACAACTTCTTGAAAAGTTTGTGCATCTGTTTGCTAATACACTAGGGTGTATTCTATGTGTCCCCAACCCCCTCTCTCCATGTGTGGAATCTGTTTGCCTAAAAAATGTTTCTGAACCTGTTTGTATTGTGACTTGCATTCTGATTTCAAAAAAATGTTTTCATGCTGTTTCATCACCAAACTAGCCTTGGTTTTCAGAATATCTTTTCACTTTTAAGAATCCTCTCTATATTGTTTTATCAAAACTCTTTCAAATCATGTCAAGCACTCTCACTTACTCTTAGATTATTAAGTCCTGCCCCTCTAGTATATATACTGCTTAGATATCCCTGAGGTCTCTCTGAACTCTGGCATATCAGGGCTGACACTTCCACACTACACATAAATCAGTTCTTATTTGAGAAAGGTCTGGGTGTGAGCATTCCCCGGGATCCTTGAGGTCCTTAGGGAACTCTGACACACCTAAACTTGAATTGGGCTATGGAATCTTGGACATTTGAGACTAGTGAAGGCTTGGTACACCATGATTTGGATATAATGGGGTGACTAGTGAAAAGGGAAGGTAGTTGTATACTGTGGGAAAGTTGGGTAGATAACATGCCTATATGGTTCATTTTGATTCAAATACGTTTTGTTAGATAACATGCCTATAGGATTCATTTTAGTTTAAATATGTTTTGTTAGATAATATGCCTATAGGATTTTGCTTTGGTTCAAATAAATTCTGCTTGCTTTACTTTACATGATTAGAAACCATGTCTATAGGATCTAAAATTAGTTTCAATTAGAAACCATGTCTATAGGGTCTAAAATTAGTTTAATTACAGAAATCATGCTTGTAGGTTCTGAATCAATTTAATTAACTAACCTACTCATCTCTTCAACGCTGTGTTAATTAACATCGCCAGAAAGCATGTCTATAGGATCCAAATTGCCCGTTTAAAAATTATTTACTGTTTTACTCCATCAATGATTAGATACCATGCTCATAGGACATCACTATTATACGCCTAGGAAAGTATGTAGGGCGACTAAAATTCTGTAAATTGTAAAACTATGCCTTGTTATTTTTGATTACTCATGTTCAACAAGTTCAAAATCAGTAGGCAAACGGGTTAAGTTCTTTTACACTTTGGTTTTAACTTAATACTACATATTCTCTACTCACCTAGATATCCTATTCTAGAGTTTCCCTTAAATATCTGAAAACTATTATTTGAGATGTGCATTTACTTGTTCTGTTTGTGGAGGTAAAACGTGAGCCTTTAATTGTTCTCTCTTTGGTTTAGTCCTAATTGTTTTGGTTGTCACCTAGATTTTTCTCCTTTAAGTACCTTAGCATGGTCTAGAACTACCTAAATTAGAGGTCCTAAATACCTCCAAGACCATAAGGAAGGGATGGGTAGTGCACGCATATGATATCTTTTAAAGTTAGAACGCTTTAGGCTATGACTGCGCGCTAATGTCACGTGTAGCCCCTCATTGAGGAGTGATTACCGGGAATTGCATGAGTAGGATCCTGTAGGCTAATCAACCTAGGACTTCCCTTTCCCAATTCCTATGTGTTTAAATTTTATAAACTTCCTTTTCTTTATACATGTGCAAGTTGTTCAAACCTCTCCCTTGCTTCCATTACCTGAATCATACATGTACTTAGAATGTGAAAACATGTTTTATTTGTAAATATGTGTTGAACTATTTACTTGTTAAAATGACAAATTCACATAGTTTAAGTTCGGTTGGGACACACCGTTGTGGACCGCGAGGGGTGCCTAACACCTTCCCCCCAAGGTTATTTCGAGCACTTACCCTAATCTCTAGTAATGCAAACTAGTTGCATGAGTTAATCGCTCTAGGTGCCCTAACGCACCATAATCCGTTGGGTGGAGACTCTTCAAATACCCAGTTCCTAAAAGGAAACGAGTTTTTCCCCTATGAATGTCGAAATCCGGACTTCCCCGCAAAAGGGGAAAAGGAGGCGCGACAATAATATTGTTGGAAAACCTTATGGAGAGCTTGAGGGGAAGGTTAGGGGTGTTATTTGGTCGTGCTCTCTGGAAAAATGGGGAAAGAGATGAGATAAGGGATATAAATATCCCATTTTGTTGAAAAGTTAAAAAGATGCTACTTGGCATCCTAGCATTGGTCCTTCTTCCCATGCTTATAATTTTTCATCCTGGTGTCGTATGAGAGAACGGTTAAGTGCATTGGAAACTAGATTCTAAAAACATCAATTTGGTGTATAATATCTCCCAAAAATAGCTCATATAACACAAGAAATGAGTTGCTAAAAAACTTTAGTGATACACCTACTTGTCAGCTATGCAGTCTGTGCAGTCTCGGAAAATTACAAATATCTCTCTACTCCGATATCATATCGACAAAACGTTTAATGAGATAGAAACTAGACTCATAGATCTTCAATTCTGTATATGGATTATCCTATAATTAGAAGTATATTGGGAGAAAAGATCCACTACATTTGACCTAATTTTCACCACATTTATGAATGTGACTTGTGATGACATTTGCCAACTTTTGTTCCACAAATCGCTTGACTTCAAAATGTAACACACGACTATCATAAACCTAAAATTACTTATAACATAACCTCCTTATTATGTTAAGAACCCTAGTCTCACCCCAAAGTGCATGTTATAAACATTCCAAACTTATCGACTTTCGACGAAACTTATTTTCTTCAATTTGTTTAGCTTCTAAGCCTTTCCAACCATCTTGGTACTTGTTATACATGATCTTAAATATTTGTGACCCCCAAGGTAACATGATTAACTTATTTTATGTACTTTCAAGGATGATCTGATTTCTAAGCTTATATCAATTGACTTATGACGTACTTTTGTGCACGAAAACATGGGGTGTATCATCATTCCCCCCTTTGGAACATTCATCCTCGAATGTTGGTTGTTATGCTTATCAGTCTCATAACCTATAGCTTTTGTGAATACTTTAATATTGTACTTGCCATCTAGGCAATTGTTCTGTGAATAAATCCCAAGGCCAGGGGATTCCCCCCTTTAGGCCTCTTTCTCACACCACGACTTGTTGTCCAAATTCTTCCAATCTCATAACTGTTGCTACCTTCTATCATGCAGCATGTACGACTCTGACTTTGTAAGTGCCTATGTGAATCTTTTTTTTTCCTCGGGCTTTTAGCCAATATCTAGGCCTCACCTTGTGAACATATACAGAACTATGACAAGTAGTCCATCTGGGCATCTATAGGTACACTGAAGTTCTTTGCTTGGTAATTTGTCGAATGTATGACTATTGCTTTATTTTGTTTCATAGCCTTGGTTATCTGTCCTTATAGATTTAGTGCATCTAGGTAGGTCATACTGTACCATAACACTTACTCCAGCTTATTATTACCGAGGTGTGCTACACAACTCTAAGTTACTCTTTTGCTGTTTATCCTATATGTATAAATTTATGTCATTTAGTTCTTCTTCATTACTGTTCATTTTAAGAATTACGACCTAATCTCATCTCATACTTTGTAACTTTTCTCCATCCATTGTTGATTCACCTTAATGTTGATCCATAATCTACCACTGATAACTTGAAACCTCTTACGTAATACATTGTCATTAGGGCTCACGTCTCATCGGGGAACATCTGAAGTTATTTGCCTGATCTACCTAAGGACAATACTATACTTCAATAATTGTATTTCATAGCATCCCAATGTAATTAATCTTATGGGGGTATACTAATCCCGTGTAATACATGAAATCATTTTCTCGTTAAATCATTACTCAATCAACGAACTAAATGTCATCAACTTATCTATCACAATTACACCCTTATTCTACTACTAGGGTAGAATTTCATCTCTTCTAATTGCTCCTAGTCTTAGACTCATCTGAGTTCATTCAGGATGTACCGAGCTTTCTATAACTTACGGAAACCATCAACTCTCTTGTTTTGATGGGCTTAATTCGGAGGCCTTACCTATTCTTGTCACCTTCTCACTCACCTTTTCATATCCTTACTCCTATCTACCAAAAACCTTGTCCTTTTACCATACTTTGGCTTGCGACCAATAAATATCTATTTATACTACTCGCAATCTTCCTTTTAATTGCTAGCAACATAGATTTTCTTTCGTGCCTTCTCAGTTGTCTTTAAACATAAGCAGTTACTTTTCATTGTCATTTTGCCACTTGTTGCATGATTACTTGGCTTATCTTAGTACCCATGAATACTGGAATTTCCTGTAACTTATATGGTTTCGAATATCAATTTTGATTTTTTTCTTCTTCCCGTTCATTAGCCACGATAGGTGCCACTTTCTTATAGAGTACATACAATGTTGTAGTGAGACTATTGTTACAATACCATTTCTTCTTTATGTCACTTTGCTTAAGTTGAAGTCTTGTTCTTTATTTCCTTAGCTAGTCTTTCTTTGCAGTAGGGGAGACCCTTTGACTTCTATAAAGCTGCGAGCTTATTACATCGTATATGCGAAAGAATCTTTGATGTTCTTACTCGTCTATAATTATCCTTAGTTACTTACCTCAGCGCCCTGGTGCTCATAGGGTTGCTTCTGAACTGAATTTTTTTACTGTCTCCCCAGTGAAACTTTCTTTTATTTCTGTAACACTTATATAGTATCTTTAAATACCCCAAATCCTATCTGAAAATTTTTCAACAATTGCAATATCGTATCTGCGAGACTGAATTCCCTATGCTAGGGTTCACTATGTTTATTTTGCATAATCTGTTGATTTTTTTGCGTCCTCTTGTCTAGGAATAACTAGGCTCTTCCTGAATCAACTACTGACTAATCGTTGGTCCACTCTCATATCTATATTTTATGTAACGCCTCTTGGGTTATGTCCTTTGTCTTAACTAACCTCTCGTACGTGCTCCTTATGTATCAAGTGTCCATTCGCACTTATTTATCAATAACATCCTGACCGGGAACTCATACTGCCTCTCTTCGGCGTTGTGCTTGCATAATGTTCTAGAGTCACGACATATCTGTAGGATCTGAACAAATGTAATCTCGTTCCTTTTGCCTTTTTACAGCATTCCTCCTTTACTATTCCATATTACCTTTTTATCTTTGGTGTCTTTTCACATCTTTACTGACATCTTACTCGCCTTTCGCTAATCCTTCTATACCAAGGGTAATTGAATTTCTTATGCACGAGGGTGACACCTAGTGTAACTGGCACACTTAGTCCCTTAAGCTTAACTCTGCTCACAATGCTTGCTTTAGGGAAGAGTCTTCCTGAATGACCTTTAAAGGTTATTCTTCCGTTGTCCATTCTATTATCGTCGAAACGCGATCTCTAAAATTCTCATACAATGCCGACTATTATCAATTGTGATCCCTAATTCATGTTCAGTTTATCTTGTTCAGTAGCCCATACTGATTTTTATTACTCCGGGGGTCTAACTTTTCCTTCTGGTAATCACATTAGAGTCACCAACTCATTTTTCAAAATTAGGATATGACCTTTAGCCTATACTCTTTCATTGTCTCAAGGCGTATCACCTCTTATCTTTTCCATCACTTGACTATAGACTTTGTCATCATTTCATATTTTGATTTGCCGTTATCACCCATTTATCACATCTTGCTCATAATGCTTCATTTACTCTCTTCTTATTCTCCTGCTAATATCTTTGGCTATTACCTTATTCTGAAAACTTCAAAGAAACAGTTTTTCGCTTTTAGCTCCCCTTGCACCATCTCACTGGCTCTTGGGGTCGCCTAACATTCTCTCTTTACTAGTGGCAGGAGTCATACTAAGGTAAATATTCATCCTTTCTAGGATTCCAGTGCTTATCTTCTGAACTTTCTGAACATTCTAGTATTTATATCTGACTGTACTATTTTAGAGTTCACCATCTAGGTATCTCACAAGGAGAATTATTACCACGTTTGCAATATCCTTCAAAAATTTCATCTAATGCTAAGAATCATTCCACCATTTTGGGTTAGTCTAACCCCATCTTGATCCTGATATCCCATTATTCTCTTAAACTATATCTGTTAGCTCCCATAGGGCATAACTGAGATGGGTGTGGCCAGTTGGATATATCTTTGTTACTATTGAAAGAAATTTAGAATGCTTATATTTCTCTGCCTGAACTGTAAATACCGATAATCTTCACTAGCTGGGTACCTCGTATCCTTCTTACCTCGCTTCTTTTACTTGTTGAAACTTGTATCTACCTTTTGATTCTCTCGTTGCTTTTTACCATATTGGTGGATCGATATTCATGCCTTAGGGATCCTTATCAAGAAGCTTACACGTCTTAGTACACACATGATCTACTGAAGACTTTACATTTCCTCATCGTAAGCATGATGGAAAATCGAGTTCCTCTGACTCAACTCTTCCATAGTCACATTCAATCTCTTACAAACTGTCTTTCTAGATGTAGGTATCATTTTATTATGAATAAAATAGAATTTAGGAGTTTGAATTCTTATAATTGAGCGCTACAACACGATCTAGAGTAAGAAGAAAGAGTGACAGTCCTAAATATCCTATAGCCTCTTGCTTATAAGTGTGGTTCACAACACACCCATAAACAAGACTCTACTAGACACAACTTGTAGACTCCCTAGGACTGAACTGCTCTGATACCACTTTTGTCACGACCCAAACTGAAGGGCCGCGATGGGCACCTGATGCCTAACTCAACCGAGTACCAACATACCGTATCCTTCTTATCATACTATCATGGGTAGATGGTCCAAAAGGGCCTTCATGAGATAACCAGAATAAAACATAATGGAATACTAGACATAGGACGATCCGACATGATATAGAAACTTATACATGTGACATATGAGCCTATAGGGCCAACATGAACATTTGTACACTCAAAACATAGGCCGAAAAGGCCGTAAAAGTATTCATACACATGACATCTGTCTACAAGCCTCTAAGAGTACATAAAAATCATAAAGGTCAAGACATGGTCCCGCCATACCAGTCAATATATGTCCAAATCATACTGACCAAATAGGCAACTTTGGAGCAAGTGAGTGCACCAACACCATTCGTTGAGCTGATAGCCTACTAGGAGGACTCTCAACCTGTCTATCGGGACCTGCGGGCATGAAATGCAACGTTCCCAAGCAAAAGGGACATCAGTACAAATAAAGTACCGAGTATATAAGGCATGAAAGCAGTATATAAAAGACATGAAAGAAACATGAAGTAAAAAAACTCAACCTGCAATTCTGAATAGCTCTGTGAATCATGAAAAATTTATAATGTCATGCACGTACGTATAAATGTCATACCATGCATAGGTATATGCATATATAACATTATCAAGCCTTTAAGGGCATCCCATCATATCATCTCAGCCACTGTGGGCGAAATCATCAATGTATACCAGCTGATCAGATGATGATGCATATATAATGTTGTAACCTTTTCCCATATCCCATATACATATAATATACGCGTATATAACGCCATCTGATCATGGGTCAATGTACATGTATAAATGAATGCAATGCATAATGTAGTAAGTCAATAAGATCTCTCGGAATATCATAAGATCATTATGCCTTCGGTTACTATCATGAAATAAACTTCATCAACTTATATATTATCTAAGACCCATGAATAGAAAATATAATAATAGGACACATGAGGAAACAAGAACATACGTACCCCTCGTACTTCTATGGATAGAGTCATTTGTGAAAGTTGCACGTTTGCTTTTTTCGTTTGTATCATATGGATCATGCCAAAAGGAAAGAATGGATAGCCTTAACATACCTTAACTCCATTGAGTCTTTAATACCTTCCAAGTAATTCTTCAAACAACTTAACTCAATCTACCATGGCATAAGGAGATTCAAAATCAATGTTGAGTAAAGGCTATGTCAGCAACTTAAACTAGTAGCTCATTTATTTAAATTTGGGCAGCATCTCCCCGGTAACAAGAGCCTCCTCCATTACCATATACCAAGAACAATGACCAGAGAAATCCAACTATACATAATTGTTAATAACAAGATATCATAGAACAACAACAAGTCACAACTATTTCACGACGAGCGGCAAGCTCCAATTGGAATTTGTATACCCCATATCATCCCTTATAGACTATTTACTTTAACTTAATAGTATAATTAACATGATAATAAATTCATTCATCAATGATTCAATCCTTTTACCATATATTTATAAAAAGTAAAACAATCCACAACTCTAATTATCCTCAATTAAAAACTTTATTCACTAGTTCATTTCTAGTCCATCCATTTAACTTAATGATTGTCAAGATAACCTTAATAAGAAGCAATAACACAACATAATTACCTCCTACAGTTGATGAAAGTTGAAATCCATGTTACACTTAGCTTACAACAGCCCAATATACCCCAATCACTTCATATCCAAAACGACAACTATAGTAGTGTCAAACACACCGAAAATGTTACAAAGAACGACTAATCCACCATTTATACATTATGTGTTGTTTCTACAAAAGATTTCTCCTCAAAAACTCCATTAAACAGAAGCAAAATATACAGCACAAAAGCAACACGAAACAATCCAAAAATAGCCCACAACAAGTCGAATAATTCGAACTCACGACTTCCGATCACTGTCCCGTGAGTTATAGCTATTAGGAATCGACTTTATCAACTTTCCTTCATATTTAAAAGCTTAAATACAGAAATAAAGCATTTTCCTAACTATTAAATACCTTCCAAAACTCAAACTATAAAGAAAAAGAGAGGCAATATAGCGATACTTACGTCGTAGGGATCGTTTTAATATTATCGCTACTTGATTTCGTGCCCTGGATGATAATTATTGAAAAACCTTGTGGAGAGCTTGAGGGGAAGGTTAGGGATGTTATTTGGTCATGCTCTCTGGAAAAATGGGGAAATAGACGAGATAAGAGATGTAATATCCCATTTTGTTGAAAAGTCAAAAAGGTGCTACTTTGTACCCTAACATTGGACCTTTTTCCAATGCTTATAACCTTTCATCCGGGTGTCGTATGAGAGAACGGGTAAGTGCGTTGGAAACTAGATTCCAAGACCTTCAATTTTGTATATAATATCTCTCAAAAAGATCTCATATAACACATGAAATGAGTTGCTCAAAAAGCTTTAGTGATACACCTACTTGTCAGCTATGCAATCTGTGCAGTCTCGCGAAACTGCAAATATCTCTCTACTCCGATGTCGTATCGACAAACCGTTTAATGTGATAGAAACTAGACTTGTAGATATTCACTTTTGTATGTAGATTATCACATAATTACAAGTATATTGGGAGAAAAGCTCCACTACATTTCACCTAATATTTAGCACATTTATGAATGTAACTTGTGATGACCTTTGCCAACTTTTGTTCCACAACCCACTTGACTTCAAAATATAACTCACGGCTATCATAAACATAAAATTACTTATAACATAACTTTCTTATCACGTTAAGAATTCTAGTCTCACCCTAAAGTGCATGTTATAACATTCCAAACTTATCGATTTTTTATGAAACTTATTTTCTTTAATTTGTTTAGCTTCTAAGCCTTTCCAACCATCTTGGTACTTGTTATACATGATCTTAAATATTTATAACCCCCAAGGTAATATGATTAACTTGCTTTATATACTTTCAAGGATGATCTCATTTCTGAGCTTACATTAATTGACTTACAACATGCGTTTGCGCACGAAAACATGGGGTGTAACAGATCTGTGGATTACTCTCTCTACGCTCTATTGCGCTCTCTAATTTTGGTGTGTTTGAAACTGAACGAAACACTTCAATTTACAGGAAAAGTTGTCGCACTCTCCAACCAATCAGAAGATTGATTTCTTCAACTTGTAAATCTGCAATTTGCATCTACTGGTCACAATCAGAAATCAACTAGGAAATTGATCTTACATTTTGTAAACCAATTTGTTGTTGCCGCCTACAATTGCCTCTTATTTACTCCAATCATATTTTCTTCCTTTTTTATTTCTTTTATTTAGTGACCCCACAAATCTCTCCCTTAATTTTGATTTTTCTTTTTCATTCCAAAATTTGATCTCAACCTCTGAAAATCTTCAAACTTAAGAGGCTTGATAAAGATATCTGCAACTTGATCATGAGACTTCTCATATTTGAGCTCTACTTTCTTCTTGGCAACATATTGCCTTTGCTTGTAGCCTTTATCCAGAAGTCGTGCTTTGTATCTCTCCACTTCTCCATCAACATTCTTCTTTTTCTTATATATTGATTCTACTTAAATTGCTCGATCACCCTTGGGAAGAGTTGTTAACTCCCAAGTGTTATTCTTCTCTGTTGACTCGATCTCCTCCTCTATGGCATGTCTCCACCTTTTGTCTATAAGAGTTTCATCAAAGTTCATTGGTTCACTATCAGCAAAGAGGCAATATAAAAAATCAAAATTAGTAACTTCTTCCGTGCCATCATAGAGCTCTTGAATGCTCCTCGTTCTTTGTGGTTGTTCATTTGAACTTTCTTGAGAAGAAGGAGATGCAATATTGGTTGGAGAAGGATATGGAGTTGTATCTTGCATAGGTTCCATAGTCTCTGGTTCATCTTCATCACCAAAGGATGGAAGAAAATCATATGAAGTTTCTTCTTGAGCTTTCCAATTCCATGCCAATTCTTCATCAAATTCAACATCGCGACTTGGCACCACCTTGCCGCTACTTGGGTTGTATAGTTTGTAGCCTTTTGAACTCGTATCATAGCCAACAAACACATGTTTGATACTTCGATCGTCAAGCTTCGCTCTCCCTTACTGTGGCACATGAGTATAGGCTATGCTCCCAAAGATTCTCAAGTGCTTAACACTTAGCTTTCTTCCACTCCATGCTTCTTGAAGGGTTTGATCTCTATCATTTCTTGTTTAAGACCTGTTGTTCAAATAAACTGCACAAGAAACAGCTTCTGCCCAAAATTCCTTAGGCATACTTTTAGCTTTCAACATACATCTAGCCATATTAAGAATCGTTCGATTCTTTCTCTCTGCAACTCCATTTTGTTGGGGTGAATAAGGTACCATTAGAGGGCGACGAATTTCATGAGACTCATAGAAGTCATTAAATTCTTTTGAAGGAAATTTGCCTCCTTTATCGGACCTTAAAGTTTTTATTTCATAGCCACTTTCTTTTTCCACAAGTACTTTAAAATTTTAAAAGCAGCAAAAGCTTCAAATTTTTGGTTCAAGAAATAAACCCAAGTCTTTCTACTAAAGTCATCAATGAAAAGCAGAAAGTATTTACTTTTACTAGTGGAAGGTGGATTTATTGGTCCACATACATCAGTGTAATCAAGCTGGAGCGGCTTGGTTGATCTTGACATGGCCTCCTGGGAAAACTCTTCCTTGCATGTTTTCCAAGAAGACAAGCTTCACACAATTGATTTGGATGGTTGATTGATGGTATCCCATGTACCATGTTCTTTTCTCCCATTGATTTGAGCGCTTCAAAATTTAAGTGCCCAAATCGTATATGCCAATACCATGATTCATCTTGCACATTAGCCTTCAAATACTTTATATCAATTGTCTTAAGATTCAGAGAAAATAATCTATTCTTTGCCATGTGCACTTTAGCAATTAGAATTCCACTTGAATCTCTAAGCCAAAGATGCATATTTTTCATGTGGATGTTATATTCCTTTTCAAAAAGTTATCCCAAACACAAAATATTACTTTTTAATTTTGGCACATAATAAACATTGATGTTTGGCTATAATTTTATATTTTAGTACATTATTTACCTTACATTTTAAATATTTTAATGCTAAACTATATTATATTTGTGCTTAATTAAATTTATTTTATGTATAGGTATGTTAAAGATGAAACTTGGATCAAAGTGCACAAAAGAAATTGGAGTAGAAAGATAATACATACAAAAAGAGAAACTAACGAAAAAGCTATAATTAGTTTAAGAGAACTCACCTGGAATAGTTGTGATTGAATGAAGCTGGAAAGAGAAGTTAGGCAAGTAGCACTAGAGAAATCAATAATTGAAAAAGAAACAAGGAGGAGACAACGTGAATTGAAGTTAGGCAGCAAATCAAAATAATGTGAAGCAGCAGGGGACGCGAAGGGTAAAGCTCGTGTTAAAGCTTGCGTCGCCAGGCCTAACGCGAGGTGGAGCGTGCGTTTTGCCTTGCGAGGCGAGGTCTCTGGCGAGTATGTTCCGGATTTTTAAAGTCTGTTTATCTTCTATTTGGTTTTGGATTTGTTTATTTCGTTTGGGTATTATTCCTACACACTATTTATACACCAATTTTGAAGGGAGACTGAGATTGTACAAATTTGAGAGGATTCGACCTAAGGAGGCAAGAACGCACTATGAGCAAGGTGGAAAATTTTTCTACGAATTTTTCACTTTCTTCTTCCTATTTCCATTATTGATTATGAATTTTAATATTGTAGTTATGCATATTATTATGAATAGCTAATTTGTTATCCAGGGTTTTGATGGAACCTATTGGAGGATGATTTTCCTGTTACGTTAATATAGATTTGCTGTAGTATTTATCTATTTGTTCAACTACGTTATTATTGTGGTTGGTTGAAGAGCTCTCAATCAACTGTGCCTATTTAGTGTGTATTACTCAGGAGAGAGTGTATATTTAGGTAGTTGTTGAACAACATCACTCCTAACGTATATGAGGAATCAATACGGAGGGTATAAAGGTGAGATTAGGGATAAAGAAACCTTGGTGCGATCCGAGTGAGCCGTACTTAATGCCAGCTAGCATAATTCGGGAGAATATGTCTAGTAAATTGTGGTAGTTACTCGGGAGAGAATTACACCACTCAGAGTGCTCATAATCGGTAGAGAAAACTTAGGCAAATTTATAGAAAACGTGGCGGAAAGAATTCCGACAATAGGAAAAATCATAACTCTTAACCTCCTTAGTCTTGTCTCAATCCTTATCCTTGTTAATTGATAATTTTACTGCTTTCTAATATTTGTTAGTTAATTAGATAAAAATAAAAATTATAATTTTTATAATTAGGAAATTGTTTGGACTTATGTTTCTTAGCGATATTGAACAACTGTAGCTAAGCCTTAGTTCTCTGTGGGATTCGACTCCGGACTTGTTAACCGGAATATATTTACAACGTCCGCTTAGTCCTTTTTATAAGGCATATTTGGGCATGATCAAACATCTTAAATTAGCTTGTGACTACCATCTTTACAGGAGATCAGAATCGCACATATCCCTTCGATTTGAATCTTTGAGGTATCTCCAAAGGACACATTACCTCTCACCGTTTTATTGATCTCCACAAACTTCTCTTTTCATCCACACATATGATTGCTTGCTCCATTGTCCAAATACCACGAGCTACAATCATCCATGTCTTCTTCCCTGAGTGCCAGCAATAATATTGACTTGTCTTCTTCTTTCTTGTTGTCAACAAGGTTAGCTTTTTCTTCAACATTGCTATGACATTCCCAAGAGTAATGGTCAAATTTACGATAATTATAATACTCAATTTTTGATTTGCCATACCTTTGTCCATTATTTTCTTGGTAGTAGCCACGTCTTCTTCCTCCTTTTTGTCCACGACCACGGCCTCTGAATGTTTGGTGGATTTTAGCTTCATTTTTGAAGTTTTTACCGTTACTTATTCCTCTTCCATGACTGTCACGGCCTCGTCCCCGTCCATTTCCTCGATAGATCTTTTCACCTCCATAATCCTTGAAAGATGCCCGAGTTTTAAGAAGTTGCTCCAATGACACTTCTTCTCTCCTTTTGATCTTTTCTTCGTGGGCCTGTAAAGAACTCTCGAATTGATCCACCATCATAGAGTCTAAATTTTTAGACTCCTCAATAGCACACACCACAAAATCAAATTTAAGTGTTAAAGTGCGAAGGATATTTTCTACCACACAGACATCTTCTATGTCATCCCCGTATCTTCTTAATTGATTCACAATAGCCTTCACTTTTAAACAATAATCCGAAATGCATTCGTATTCTTTCATTTTTAAAACTTCAAAATCAGCCCTTAGAGTTTGAAGTTTTACTTTCCTCACCTTGTCAACTCCTTGAAGAGAATTTTGTAAAATCTCTCAATCTTTCTTTGAGGTGGTAGCATCTGCCACCTTTTCAAACATGGCATCGTCCAGACAATGGTGGATGACCATGAGGGCTTGTTGATCCTTCTTCCTTATTTTTCCCAAGCATCTTTTTCATTTTGAGGTAGAGCTTCCTCATTATCGGGTTTTGCATACCTTCTGCCTATGATTTCCCACACATCTTGGGAGCCAAGAATGACTTTCATGCGTAGATACCATTTTTCATAATTATCTTTTGTGAGATGGAGTTATTGAAAACACAACGGATCATTACTCGTCATGGCTCTGATACCACATTGTTGTGAAAAAATAATATCCCGCTCAGGAATAATATCCACGATAAATAATAATAATAATACGAGAGAGTAAAAATGACACCAAATCTTTTAACGGGGTAAAATACAATACGCGAGGTGAGTAATATAATACTACTATAATATTACAACTTGGTAGTGTCAAGAGACCACTGCACCTTCAAAAGAAATAACACTTTTTATTTTAAACACCTCACTATAATATTAATCTCACCTTCTATTTGTCTCACAAACTACAAACTGTGAATTACTCTCTCTACGCTCTATTGTGCTCTCTGATTTTGGTGTGTTTGAAACTGAACGAAACACTTCAATTTATAGGAAAAGTTGCCGCACTCTCCAACCAATCAGAAGATTGATTTATTCAACTTGTAAATTTGCAATTTGCATATACTGGTCACAATCAGAAATCAACTAGGAAATTAGTTTTACAATTTGTAAAACAATTTGTTGTTGCCTCCTACTATTGCCTCTTATTTCCTCCAATCATTGTTTTCTTCCTTTTTTATTTCTTTTATTTAGTAACCCCACACAGGTGTTATTGGTTCCAAGAACTAGTAAAGGATGATAGTTATAGTAGGTTCATAACCAATGTAAAAACTAATACTGAAGCATCACTTACGATATAAAATACGTTGTGACGTGCTACATCAATAGATGTGTGTGATAAAAAATAGACATGGGATTCCATAAAATTCAATAACTCGGTTTATAATACTCATGAGGTCAAGTTTTCATTTATTGCTTTATGTGTTGTTCTCTCAATTATTTGCCATTACAATTGCTAAATGATGGTCATATTGTTCAATCCATATGGTAACACACCTCAAATCTATTAAAGTTTCAAGACACACTAAATATAGAATTTGATGTTTTTTTAATCTTAAATTATACTTCTATTACAGATTTAAACCCTTGTGATCGATTTTTGAGTTACTTTTCTGTTTATAAAGAATTGGATGTACAATTAGGGGAATATTAATGTTAAAACACATATTCAAGTACGTTAGTTCATGCCGTAAATTAGTCGACATAAATCCAAGAAGATATTATCTTTGAGATGATAATAAGTTAATCATATTGGTCTTAAATGATACAAAGGTTTATAAGGGTGGTTAACAAGTATTAGAAGTTAAACGAATCAAGGATGATGTAACCCGTATTTTCGGGTAAACCTAGAGGTTTTTAATATACTCAAGAGGTCGTGTATTAAGGTATTTGAATTATATAATATCCGTATCATATGTCTTGAAGTCAAAGAGTTATGAAACAAAAGTCGACAAAAGTTGTCGCAACTTAGGTTCATAGTTTTACTTAACTTTAGGTCAAATGTTACTAAGCTTATCCCAATTTACTTGGAATTACAAGGTGATCTACCCACCAAATTGAAGTCTATGAGTTTCATTTCCAACGCATTAAACTATTTGTCGATAAGATCTCGGAGAAGAGAGATATTCGCGTTTTTGCGAGCTCTCTATGGGGCCCGCATAGGCAGTTTAAGACATATAGGTATATATAAGATGCCTCAAACCATCTTTTAAGTCATTATTTTTTAGTTTATTCAGACCTTATAACCCTAAAAACATTCTTTCAAGTTTCTCTCATGATCCAAGACCCAAACAAAGGGAAAACAACACAAATCAAGTGTCGGGAATCCCATGGTGCTAGTAAGTTTCGTGTTCTTCTTGTTGTTGCTCATTTTTGTTTTGTTCCAGCTTGTGTGGGAGGTTATTTTAAGTGGTTTATGTTCTATAAATATTCCCTCAAGTTTTTAATATCAACCCTAGGTGATTTCAAGTCTTCTAAAGTGATTCTAGTGTCGAAAACCCTAATTGATTGCTAGTTTCGCTTCCTTGTTCTTGTGGCAACATTGGAGGGATATTTCGTGGATAATTAAGGTCAAATTGGAGTTGTTATTTCTATTTAAAGATAAAGAACCTCTTACTCTACATGTATTTTAGATTATCCAAGTTTCGGCTAAGTCATTGAAGCTAGAACTTGTGAAATATATATCAGAAGGCTTGGTAGTAATGTTGTTGGTTGGTGGACTGTTTTGAGAGTCTCAATATGATTATTATTGATGTTGTTTGGGATGTTTGGTGATTGTTTTGGCTTGTGGAAAGTCATATAAATAGGGGAGCTATTGTCCGTTTGATTGTAAAATAGGTTGCAATCGATACATAATAGTTACGACGCTTAAACGGTACGATAGTGTCATTTCTCCTATTGTAGACTAAGGAGTCGTGACATTTGCATAGCTTGAGGTTGGGCAATATATACAAGGTATGTGAGGCTATCCCTTTCCATTTTTTGCACGACTCCGATTGTACTTAATGCAATGAACAAGCTTCCAAAGATACTCTACTCTTAGAAGCTAGCAGTACTTACATTTTTCGCGATTGATGTTGATATTGCTTCTCTTATTCTTATGTTATCAATGTTGTTGGTACTTCCTAATTCTTATAAGATTCATGATGAAGAGTTAGTCCTAATAATGTGTACAGAGGATACCGACCTTACGTCACTCCGAAAGTTTCAGAATATTATTCCAATGAGTCCAACATGCATTATATATATGTATCTATTTTAGTCTACCAAGCCGCGTTATAGACGGCCGGGTACAATACCTATTGTGCAACCACTAATCAGTTGGGTTTTATCGAGCATCACATGGCCGGGTACGATTCTACTGAGCCTTATGATGGCCGGGTACGTTTTTACCGAGCCTATTATGGCCGAGTACGATATGATGATGATGATGCCCACAGAGGCATATGTTTTAAAATTTTATGGTATATATATATATATATATATATATATATATATATATATATATATATATATATATGTATGTATGTATGCATTTCATGTTAGTAGCCCTCAGAGGTACCCAGATGTTACAGGTTGTATATTCTCTATCCCTATTTACATAGCTACTCGTACTTATGCTTTCTTGGCTTGCATACTCAGTACTTTATTCGTACTGATGTCCTTTTTATTTGTGGATGCTACATGTCGTGCTGCAGGTCCTGATAGACGGGTAGACATAGCTCCCCCACCATAGTAGGCTGCCCAATTCAGCGGTTATTGTCGAGATCCCTTCTCCGAACTTGACGTGGTCTTGGTATGCATTTTTGTTATAGATATTATGGGTATGTCTGGGCCTTGTTCCGGCAATGTTGTAGCACTTATGTTCCTTTAGAGGTTCATAGATAGGTGTCGACTCATGTATAGTTTGGTATGCCTTGTCGGCTGATTTTTGTTGTATAGTTTTTTATGGCAGCGTGGTAGCTCATACCTTATATATAGTTTCTTGACTATCTGGTCATACCATGTTATATATGTTCATGCCATTATCATTCATTGTTGGTTGTTCATGATCCATGTCTACCATTTATATTTATCATGTTGGCCCTTAAAGATAGTAAGGAAGGTTATATAAAATGTACGTTGGTGCTCGACAAGTACGGTCCAAGTGCTAGCCATGACCCTCCAGTTTGGGTCATGACAAACTTGGTATCCGAGCAAGTCTGTCCTAGGGGTTGTCTATGAGCCGTGTCTAGTAATGTCTTGATTATGGATGTGTAGCGCGTCACATTTATAATCAGGAGGCTACATGACATCTAGGGTTGTTACCTTCTTCCTGAATCTAGATCGTGCATAGAATTTAGTCGTAAGTGTTTGTCTCTAATATTCACCTTGTTTTCTTTTAGAGATGCCTTCGGTGGCACGAGATACCTCATCTACCCCGTCTCTTCCACGAGATATTAGGAGGCACCCAGCACCACCAGTTCCTCCATCTAGCACTAGAGACCAGGATATGCGGAGTACGGTGCAGTTGTTGACTAGCTTAGTAGATGCTCAGGCTCAGAGGCAGAATATTGGTGTTGTTGATAAACTGATTAGTACGAGAGTTCATGATTTTATTAATCTAGACCCTCCAGTGTTTACCGGATCAGACCCCAAGGAGGACCCACAGACTTTTATTGATCAGGTTCAGCGTACACTGGGGGTTATGCATACTAGTGATATAGAGGCAGTAGAGTTGGCTTCATATTAGTTACAAGATTTAGCGGTTTCTGGTATGATAGTTGGGAGAGATCTAGAGGTCTGAATGCTCCTCCAGCTGTGTAGAAGGAATTTTCTGAGGCCTTTCTTCATCACTACTTTCCAATTGAGATACGACGAGCTAGAGATGATAAGTTCTTGAACTTTCGACAAGGTAATATGAGTGTGCGAGAGTATAGCATGCAGTTTGATTCTTTAGCAAGGTATGCTCTCTATATGGTGGCCGAGATGAGCGATAGGGTACATCTGTTCGTGAAAGGGTTGGGACCACATTTGATAAATGAGTGCACGATAGCCTCCTTGGTGGAGGGCATGGATATTTTTCGTATTCAGGAGAGGATTGTAAGCGCCAACAAAGGGAAGACAGGGAGCAGGATAGGGGCCAGCATAAGAGGGCAAGATTTGCAGGGTATTCTGATGACTTCAGAGGCACTATCAGGCTCCAGTCTTCGAGGAGTTCAGCGCCACCTGTAGCTAGTGCTTCTCCACAGTTTCAGAGGCCTCGATATGATCAATTTACCTATTCTGGTCCAGGTCAGAGTTCGCCGGCATCAGGTTCGCAATATTACAGGAATATTAGTTAGACGGGACCCTCAACACCATGTTGTGATCAGTGCGGCAAGGCCCACTTTGGACAGTGCCGTCGATGTTCTGATGCATGCTATTCTTGCGGATAACATGTCCATATGATGTAGGATTGTCCTAACAGAGGAGGTGGTGGTATGGCTCAGCCAAATGGATTTGTGTCTGGTTCTTCCTCAACAGTTCGACCTCCAACACGAGGTTTTCAACAGTCAACAGGTCGTGGTAGAGATAGAGGTGCAGTGCCGAGTTCGAGTGGTGGTCAAAATCGAACCTATGCTCTAGTAGGTCGACAGGATCTAGAGTCATCTCCAGATATTGTTACGGGTATATTGTTTATGTTTTATTACGATGTATATGCGTTGATTGATCCGGGATCTATATTATCATATTTTACACCCTTTGTGGCTAATAAGTTTGGCGTTGAACCTGAATTGATAAGTAAACCACTTGCAGTATCTACTCCGATAGGAGACTCTGTGATTGCTAAAAGGGTATATAGAGGTTGCACAGTGATGATTTGTAGTCATCAAACCTCAGCGAATTTATTTGAGTTAGAAATGATTGATTTCGATGTGATAATAGGAATGGACTGGTTTGCCTCATGCTATGAAAATGTTGATTGTCGCACAAAGATGGTTAAGTTTCAGTGAACCCGTCATTGAATGGAAGAGGAACATTGCTAAACCGAAATGTAGGTTTATTTCCTATCTTAAGGCAAGGAAGATGATCTCAAAAGGTTACATTTATCATCTCATTCACGTTAGGGATGTGGAGGCGAAGCCGCCTACTATAAAATCAATCCCCGTGGTCAATGAATTTTCAAATGTTTTCCCAGATGAACTCCCAGGCCTTCACCCTGAAAGGGAGATTGAGTTTAGAATTGAAGTGTTGCCTGACACTCAACCTATCTCTATCCCTCCATACTGGATGGCCCCGACAGAGTTGTGAGAGTTGAAGGTGCAGTTGAAGGACTTGCTAGATAAGGGCTTCATTAGGCCTAGCACTTCACCTTGGGGTGCGCCAGTCTTGTTCGTGCGGAAGAAAGATGGGTCGTTAAGGATGTGTATCGATTATCGACAGTTGAGTAAGTTTACTATAAATAACAAGTATCCACTTTTCAAGGATTGACGGCCTGTTTGACCAACTCCAGGGTGCTAAATATTTCTCCAAGATTGACTTACGTTCAGGGTATCATCAGATAAGGGTTAAGGAGAAGGATATTCCAAAGACGACCTTCCGGACAAGATATGGGCACTTTGAGTTCTTGATGATGTCGTTCGGGCTAACAAATACCCCTGCATCTTTTATGGATCTCATGAATACTGCATTCAAGCCCTATTTTGATGTGTTCGTGATCATATTCATTGATGACATTCTAGTGTATTCTCGTTCGGAGGCAGAACATGCGTGCCACTTACGGATAGTATTACAGATGCTTCAGGATCCTCAGTTATATGTTAAGCTCTCCAAATGTGAATTTTGGCTGAACTCAGTAGCATTCCTTGACCAAGTAATATCTGACGAGGGTATTAGTGTCGACAATCAGAAGATCGATGCAGTGAAGAATTGGCCGAGACCTACAACATCATCAGAAGTCTGCGGCATCATGGGGCTAGCAGGATATTATAGGCAATTTGTAGAAGGTTTTTCCTCTATATCAGCATCATTGACTAAGTTAACACAGAAAGCTATCAAGTTCCAGTGGTTTGACGCATGCGAACGAAGTTTTTAGGAGCTAAAGAATCGATTGACATTCGCGCCAGTGCTCACTCTCCCTGAAGGAACAGAAGGTTATGTGGTATATTATGATGCCTCAGGTATAGTTTTGGGGTGCGTATTGATGCAACGTGGGAAGATGATTGCTTATGCATCAAGTCAATTGAAGAAGCATGAAAAGAACTACTCGACGCATGATTTGGAATTGGCTATAGTAATATATGCTTTGAAGATATGGCGGCACTACTTATACGGCATCCATGTTGACATCCACACAGATCACAAGAGCTTACAATACATCTTCAGGCAGAAGGAGTTGAACTTGAGGTAGCATAGGTGGCTTGAATTACTGAAAGATTATGATGTCGAATATTGTACCATCCCGGTAAAGCCAATGTTGTGGCAGACGCTCTCAATCGTAAGTTAATGGGAAGTTTAGTACACATTGAGGCAGGTAGACATGGGTTGACTAAAGAGCTTCTTCAGCTAGTCAGTATAGGAATTAGATTGTTAGACTCTAATGACGGAGGTGTTACTGTACTGAATACAGCAGAATCAACTTTGGTAGCCGAGGTAAAAGCACAGCAATATGAAAATCCTACCTTAGTAAGAGTGAGAGAGAGCATTCAACAACGTAAAATTATGGCTTTCGAGATTGGAGAAGATGGGGCACTGAGATACCAGAGCCGATTATGTGTGCCTAAAGTGGCAGGGTTGCGAGAGAAGATTATGATTGAGATTCATCAATCCCGATATTCCATCCATCCTGGCTCGATAAAGATGTATCATGGCGTTAAGGAGCAGTATTGGTGGGATAACATGAAGAAGTATATTGCAAAATTTGTAGCCTAATGTCCCAATTGTCAACAAGTAAAGATAGAACATCAGAAACCCGGTTGATTGCTTCAAAATATAGAGATTCCGACCTGGAAATGGGAGGTGATTAATATGGACTTCATTATTGGATTACCTCACTCTTATCATAAGTTTGACTCCATCTGGGTGATAGTTGATCGACTTATAAAATGTGGTCATTTTCTTCCAGTTAAGACAACTTACATGGCTAAAGATTATGCAAAGTTGTATATCAATGAGATTGTTAGGCTTCATGGTATGCCGATATCTATTATATCAGATCGAGGAGCTCAATTTACGGGTAACTTTTAGAGGTCTTTTCAGAAGGGTTTAGGCACACAAGTGAATCTCAGCATTGCATTCCATCTGCATACTGATGGACAGGTTGAACGTACCATTCAGACACTTGAAGATATGCTACGAGCATGCGTTTTAGATTTCAAGGGGAATTGGGATGACCATTTACCACTCATAGAATTTGCCTACAATAATAACTACCATTCCAGTGTTAAAATGGCTCCGTACGAGGCACTGTACGGGAGAAGATGTAAATCACCAGTTGGATGGTTTGAAGTTGGTGAAACAGAATTATATGGGACAGATTTGATTCACCAAGCCATTGAGAAGGTGAAAATGATACAAGAACGACTGAGGACGGTGCAAAGCAGGCAAAAGTCTTATTCCGATGTATGACGTCATGATCTGGAGTTTGAGGTTGGTGATTGGGTTTTCCTGAGGATCTCGCCAATGAAAGGTGTTATGTGTTTTAGGAAGAAGGGTATGCTGAGTCCGCGGTATATCGGTCCATATAAAATTCTTCGACGAATTGGACAGGTTGCTTATGAGTAAGAATTGCCATCTGAATTAGAATTTGTCCACCCGGTATTCCATGTATCTATGTTGAGGAAATGTATTGGAGACCCTTCTTAAGTCATCCCTATCAAAGATGTACAAGTTACAGAGGATCTATCATATGAAGAAGTACCAGTGGCTATATTAGATCGCCAAGTCCGCAAGCTGAGAACAAAAGATGTAGCTTCCGTCAAAGTATTGTGGAAGAACAAGAATATGGAAGAAATAACATGGGAAGAAGAAGAGGAGATGAAGTATAAATACCCTTATTTGTTCCAGAATGAAGATAACAAGGATGACAGTGGAGCGCATGACGCATTAGAAGGTGAAACAGCTCTATGAGGTAAGCAATAGCTTGAGAATACTCTTCCTTAATACAAAATGGTGATATGTAGATAATGTATATATCCATAATGCTTTATGTAGCCTTGTCAGGCAATACGTTGGGTTTGACTACTTGCAAGTTTGGCTAGTGTCCATATTATAGGGGAAACTCGGCCGGAAATTTCCGTTGGAATCTGATAACTAGGGATTCTAGTCTATTTTATGCTCCTTTTTGCTTGAGTTTGGGATTAAAAGTGTGTACAATTATTCCCAAAAGATAACTTATTGTGCTTATTTGCAGTGTTTGGTCAAAAGAGATAAGAAAGTCAAAATCAGCTCAAAAAGGAGTGAAACCTGCTCAAGTCAAAGCTGAGTCAACTGAGCACTGACAGTGGAAAATCAACCGCAAACGCGGAGGGTCTACCGCTGAGGCGGTCTTGATCTCGCGGTACGCGGTGGAAAGGTTTAGATAGCTGCATTTTTGGGATTGCAAGTTACTGCTGCCCGCAGTGCTTTTTCCCGGCAATGCTGCCAAAAAGTGATCGGAGCCAACCCTACACCACTATATAATGGCAAGAGTGGTCGATGCAGCTTTTACCTGATAAGGTCGGGATCGAATCCACATGGAGCTAAGATATATTTGGAGTTGGATTCCTATCTAATCTACCAATGTATAGTGCTCTTGATTGCACTCCAATCATTCTTTGTTTGTTTGCTATTTCTAATTTAATACTAATGATGCACAAAATTAAGGTAAGTAGATATTTTTGTAGGGTTTTCTAAATTGGTAAAAAGGCACTAGGGAAGTGACTTACTCCTAGGTGAGTATCTAACGGGATCTAACACTTAGGGCAATATTTTTATAGTTAGGATCATGATATAGTCAATGCACGTAGCTACTCACTCTATACCTCTCGGTAGTTTGAGTGACTTTGCCCTAATTGGCTTTCTCAAGCCCAATTGGGTGTTCAAATAATGCAAGTAAAATTGGCTCAAGTCGGGTATTATTATCTCTAGGTTTAACCCTTTAATTGGGGCTATCAATCTCTTGAATGCATCCCAATTCCTTTTTGGCCTGAATTTCCTAGACTTAGTCTCTCTTTCTCAAGAAGAGTCTAAGTTAAAAAGGCACAAATCAGTGTTTGCAACCACCAATTTAACATTTAAAGCATAAACCAGTCCAAATATCAATCACCCATAAACATTTAAGCCCTAAAATAGAAGACCCATTAAATACCCACACTAGGGTTGAGCCACAACCCTAGCTAATGGGTTTAGCTACTCATAACTAAAGAAGAAATCATATATTGAGATGAAATAGAAGCCATAAAATGTAATTACAAGATAAGAATCTAAGATTAATTGTTAAACAAGCTCTAAGATTACTCAAAAAAGTAAAAACGGCAGTTTCACGTGCTCAGCTAAACAAAAGATGACCTAAAATTTTGAAAAAGAAGTATTTATACACGGCTAAATTTTCCGGACAAAAATGCCCCTGACGGAGGTACCGCTGACAGCGGAAAATGGACTGTTGCAGCGGTGAGGCTACTGGGGCCGCATAAAATCAAGCGCGGACCGCGGTCTTCAACTTTCAACTCAACTTCAGACTCACTGAACTGACTAGTTTAGTGTTTTGTTTTTCTTTCCTTCTATGTTACTAACTTGTGTGTATCATCAATTAAGGTATAAAATGGCGAACAACGATAATCTTGGAAATGCTATTCCGTGGGAGGAGGTAGATAATAATTTTGAAGATGAGGTATCTCTAGTACCTCAAGCTTAAAGGAGAGGCCGCCAGGCCAATGATAATGTTCAAGCTTAAAAATGTTGGTCAACAAGAGGCGACAAAGAAGGAAACAAAGTCAAGGAAATCTGGATCAATATGAGCAAGGTAACAATGGTTTGAATCAAGATGATGGGTATGATGAGAAAAGTGAAGAAGTCCAGTACGTGAACAATTACCAAGGACAAAGGGGCAATGCTCCTAACCAACAACAACAGTGGAGATCCCAAGGCAATTGGGGGAATCAAAACCAACAAGGAAATAGAAACTGGGGGAACAATAATCATAATTGGGGTAATCAGAACAACTAGGGCAACTGGAGTGTCAACAACAACAATTGGGGAGGAAACAACAACCAAGGGGGTTGGAATAATGGCAATCAAGGAAATTGGGGGAAAGGCTTTCAAAGACCTCCGATGTATCAACAACCAAACAACCCGCCTCCATTTCCGTCCCAGGGTCCTAGCTCATCAAATAATGAGATGGGAAGGATCGAGATGATGTTTGAACAAATGATGAAAAAGAATGCCGACTCTGATGCTCAGTTGGCATCCCATTATACTTCAATCCGAAACTTGGAGGTTCAACTTGGCCAGATTCCACAATCTTTGAATACTCGCCCTAAGGGGGCTCTACCTAGTGATACAGTAGTAAACCCGAAGGGTGGGAACAATATCGGGCATGAAATGGCGGTGATTACTAGAAGCGGTCGCGGTGGTGAAGTGAACACTTCCAAGCAAAAGGAAGTTGTGAATGATGAGGTTGACGTACACGATGATGATGTTCCTATAGTTGATGAGCAAGTGAGTGAAGAGAATTTGAATGCCGAAGTGAGGATTGATATTTATGATAATGAGGTGGAGACTCAAAATGATGTGAACCCATCTAGGGAACACATGATAGACATACCGGAAACGGTAGTGCCCAAGGCTAAGGCTCCCTAGCTAAGGCCTCCTCCACCTTATCCACAAAGGCTTGCGAAGCAAAAGAATGGAAACCAATTTAAGAAGTTTATTGAGATGATGAAAAGCTTGTCAATCAATGTTCCGCTTGTGTAAGCTCTTGAGCAAATGCCGGGTTACGCCAAGTTCATGAAAGACTTGGAGACTAAAAAGAGATCCATGGATTGTGAGACCATCAAAATGACTCACCAAAATAAGTACAATTGTGCGCTCGATGGCTCCAAAGCTTGAAGATCCCGGCGCTTTCACCATTCCATGTACCATTAGGAGTGCAGATTTCGCAAAGGCATTGTGTGACTTGGGAGAGAGCATCAATTTGATGCCTTACTACGTGTTCAAAAATTTTGGTATTAGTCAACCGCGACCTACTTCAATGAGGTTGCAAATGGCAGATAGAACAATGAAGAGGCCGCTTGGTATTATTGATGATGTTCTTGTTTAGGTGGACAATTTTATTTTGCCAGCTAATTTTGTGATTCTTGACTACGAAGTCGACTATGAGGTGCCTATAATATTGGGAAGTCCTTTTCTAGCAACTGTGAAGGCATTGGTTGATGTGGAAGAAAAGGAACTCACCTTTCGGGTGGGTGACGAAAATGTTATCTTTCATGTGTGCAAATCAATGAAGCCGCCGAACAATACCGAAGTTTGCTCTTTTGTAGAACTTGTCACATAGGTGATAGTTATTGATACTAATTCCATGATCAATGTGGAGGATCCTTTAGAAGCGGTGTTGTTGAACCTTGATGTCAATGAGGATGAAGGTCGAGTGGAGTGTATCAATGCTTTACATGGAATGGGCTCTTAATCTTATAAGTCTCGAAAGCTCTCTTTGGATATTGAGAACAGAAAAAATCCCCCAACAAAGCCCTCAATTGAGAAACCTCCCATTTTAGAGTTGAAGCCTTTGCCTTCACACCTCAGGTATGACTTCTTAGGCCCTAGTTCAACTTTACCTGTTATTATTTCCTTTTGTCTTACTAACGTGCAGGTAGATGCCACATTGGAGGTGCTCCAAAGAAGAAATAAGGCAATTGGATGGACTCTAGCTGATATTCAGGGAATAATCCCCGCCTTTTGCATGCACAAGATTATACTTGAGGATGATGCCAAGCCCTCCGTGGAACATCAAAAGAGGTTGAACGAGGCTATGCAAGAGGGTGTCAAAAAGGAGGTGATCAAGTGTCTAGATACAGGGGTTGTGTACCCCATCTCAAATAGTTATTGGAGTTCGCCGGTGCAATGTGTGCTGAAGAAGTGTGGTATGACTGTGGTTACCAATGAGCAAAAAGAGCTGATTCCCACCAGAACTGTCACCGGATGGAGGGTGTGCATGGACTACCGCAAGCTGAATAAAGTGACCCGCAAGGATCACTTTCCATTACCCTTTATTGACCAGATGCTAGATAGACTTGTTGGGCGTGTTTTCCATTGTTTCTTGGATGGGTACTCAGGTTACAACCAAATTTTGATTGCTCCGGAAGATCAAGAGAAAACAAACTTCACGTGTATGCATGGCACCTTTGCATTTTCTAGGATGCCATTTGGTTTGTGTAATGCACCGGCTACCTTCCAGCGGTGTATGATGGCTATTTTTACTGATATGGTGGAGGAATTTTTGGAAGTATTTATGGATGATTTCAGTGTTGTGGGTGACTCTTTTGATGAATGTTTGAAGAATCTTGACAAAGTGTTGGCCCGATGTGAGGAGACAAATCTAGTGCTTAACTAGGAAAAATGCCACTTTATGGCCGAGGGGGGCATTGTCCTCGGCCATAAGAATTCAAAGAATGGTATTGAGGTGGACAAGGCAAAAATTGAAGTGATTTCAAAGCTTCCTCCTCCTACTTCAGTCAAGGGGGTTAGAAGTTTTCTTAGGCATGCGGGGTTCTACCGAAGATTAATCAATGACTTTTCTAAGGTAGTGAATCCTTTGTGCAAGTTATTGGAAAATGATGCCAAGTTCGTGTTTAATGATGAATGCATGAAGGCTTTTGAACTTCTCAAATACAAATTGACAACCACTCCCATTATTACCGCACCCAATTAGATCTTACCTTATGAGCTCATATGTGATGCAAGTGACGTTGTGGTAGGAGCGGTTTTAGGTCAAAGAGTCAACAAGATGTTTCACCCGGTGTATTATACAAGCAAGACAATAAATGATGCTCAAGTGAATTACACGGTGACAGAAAAAGAGTTGCTAGCAATTGTGTTTGCAATGGAGAAATTGATGCCTTATCTCATGGGGGCCAAGGTGATAGTTCATACTAATCATGCAACACTCCACTACTTGATGACAAAGAAGGATTCCAAGTCGAGGTTGATGAGATAGGTTCTAATAATTTAAGAGTTTGACCTTGAGATTGTTGATCGGAAAGGGAGTGAAAACCAAGTGGTGAACCACTTGTCCCGCTTGGAGGAGGAGGGGATCCTTGTGATGGCCTCAAAATTAATGATTCATTCCTTGATGAGCAACTCCTCTCCGTATCTGTGAATAGCATGTCTTGGTTTACGACTATTGCCAACTTTCTTATTCCGTGTGAGCTCTCTTCTAACCAAATGAAGAAGCTCAAACGGGATAGCTTGGACTTCTACTGGGATGAGCCTTATTTGTTCAAAATTTGTAATGATGGTGTGATCCGTAGATGTGTTCCGGAAGAGGAGCAGATGAGTATTCTTGATGCTTGTCATTCCTCTCCCTACAGTGGTCACCATGGTAGGGCGAGGATAGCTTCAAAGATGCTTAGATGTGGATTTAATTGGCCTACATTGTACAATGATGCGGATGATCTTGTTAAGAGATGTGATGAGTGCCAGAGAGCTGGCGGAATTTCAAAAAACGATGAAATGCCTCTCACCACTATTCCTGAGGTTGACATATTTGATGTGTGGGGCATCGACTTCATGGGACATTTTGTGAGTTCATGTGGCAACACGTACGTTCTGGTGGCTATTGATTATGTTTCCAAATGGGTTGAGGCCGTGGCTTTACCCCACAATGAGGCCCGGAGTGTGGTGGATTTTCTTAAGAAGAACATCTGTACTCGGTTTGGCACTCCTAGAGCAATCATCAGTGATGGAGATTCTCATTTCTGCAATAAGGCATTTGATACTTTGCTTGCAAGGTATGGTGTCAATCATAAGGTTTCAACCCCTTGCCATCCTCAGGCTAGTGGGCAAGTTGAGGTCTCCAACATGGAGATTAAGAGCATATTGTCGAAGACCGTCAATGCAAATAGGACCGACTGGTCAAAGAAATTGGATGATGCTTTGTGGGCTTACAGGACTGCTTACAAGACTCCAATTGGTATGTCTCTATACCAGTTGGTGTTTGGGAAAGCTTGCCATCTACCGGTTGAGTTAAAGTGCAAGGCCAAGTGGGCTTTGAGGAAGTTAAATCTTGAATGAGATGTTGCAGCAAATCTTCGTGTGGATCAACTTAATGAGCTTGATGAGTTTTGGTTTCATGCCTATTCCAGCTCGTCCTTGTATAAGGACAAGATGAAGTACTTACATGACAAGTATGCTCGTAGCAAGGAATTCAAGGAAGGTGATTTGGTTCTTTTGTTCAACTCCCAGTTACGACTGTTTCCGGTAAAACTCCCAATTAATGAAGCATTATCTTGGCAAGTTTGAAGACAATCATGTGGTAGCAATGATCCATCTCAAGTGATTGATGGTAACCTACGTCGTGCCGCGACGTTAAATCAGGCGCTTCTTGGGAGGCAACCCATGTGTTTTTTTTTTTGATTTTCTTTGTAGTTAGGATTTGTTGGTGAACTAACTGGTTGTGAGATGTGTGAATGGATGTTTGATACAGTGCAAGTCAAGCTAGAAATATTTCACTCTATGAATATTACACCGCAGCCGTGCTCCACTTTTTACGGTCAACGGTGGCCTTACCGTGGAGGCAGAATTTGATGGCGATCGGAGGTGCTAAAAAGTCCAAAATGGAGGTTCTCTGAAGTTTCAACCGCTGTCGCGGTGCTTTTTTTGCGGTCAACGGTGGCTTACCACTGTCGTGGAGCATTTTCTGCTCTCAGCGGTGGTCTCAGAATTGCAGCCCTTCAGTTCTACACTAGCGCGGACCGCAGTGATTTACCATGGCCACGCTAGGTAAGTTTAGTAGGCCCCTGGGTATTTTCTATAAATAGGCGGTCAGAAGGCCTTTTACACTTTTTGCTCAGTTCACTCTCAAACAAAAATCACACTGTTCATCCACACCCTAATCTACACAAACACAAGAATTAGACTCCATTTTCACCACTCATCTCACATCTCGTAATTCCACGCATTCCTTAGTCTTTAATTTTATACTTATTTTCTTTTAATTGATAGTTTTTTTTCTTTTTCCCTTTTCTTTTAACTTGGACTTAGGGTTCCTTAGTGTTAATCAAAATTAGACGTAGATTGTTCGAATTGGTTAATGAATACCTATTGGGGCTTAAAAATGCGTAAATGCATGAACAACTGAAACCCTAAGTTTGCTGGAGCCGATTTTGACTTCCGCAGCCATGGTTGATTTTTTGTGGTCAGCGGTGCACCTACCGCGACCGCGATGGATTTTCAACGGTCCGTGATGATCAATTTCAGAGAGATAATAAATGAGGTTCTGTGACCACGGTTGATTTTTCGCGGAGAGAGGTGCAACTACCGCGCTCAGCCTCCTTTTTCTACGATCCGCGGTGCAATAGATTCAGAGGGTGGGTAGTCTGATACCCACACCTCCGAGGCCGTGATGTATTTTCCGCGGTCCGCAGTGCAGCCTTCGCGGCCGCGCTCCCTTTTGCGCGGTCCGTAGTCTGCAGTTTCGTTCAAGCACTATCAACTGCTCTACTGCTTTTCTACATTGCTTCATCTAGTATTCGTACTAACAATGATCAACTGATTATACTTGCAGACAATGATTAAATCTAGAGGAGGGGGTGAAAAACAAAAAGGGAAAGCGGAGTCCACCCGGGGTAGGGGACGAGGACATATTAAATTGACCCCAACAGTTCGGAAATCAATTGGGGAAATAAGGAAGAACATCAGAGTTACAGATAGAGTTTCTTCCCATTCCGAGGGGAGTGAGTATTTTCCCTTCTCGGGAGGCATCAAAGACCGACTTAGTGCCCACTCATGTTCCAGACTTCCCGGGGAGACTTAGGTTGAGAGATGAGCCCACACCTCAAGCCTCTCCTACTGCTCGTGCTTCTGTTCATATTTCTTCTGAGTCATCTAATGGCTCAGCAGAGAGCAGTGATGGTTCAGCTTCAACCTCACCTACGCCTTCGTCACCTGGTCAGGATGTAGATGCTGGGGTACCAGATGATGAGGGAGGGGGTGAGACCCAAATCAGGGGTGTGTAAAGGACAAGAAACCTTGAAGTGTGGCAAAGGAAGTTTGTTAGTGAGCTGGCATATCACAAGTTCAGGGAGTGGTGGCCTCAAAAGTCACTTATTCATGAGCGCCAATTCATAGAGCGGGATCTTCTGCCTCACAATCCCAACTTGAGGCAGCACTTCAATGAACGGGTGGGATGGGATTACTTCACTAGTAAGGTGTCGGATGCTAATGAGCACCTTGTCAAGGAATTCTATGCCAATGCCTCCCACATCAAAAGGGACACAAAAGTGACTAAGGTGCGGAACTTGAAGGTTAAGTTTGATGGGAAGACGATTAATGAACACCTGGGCTTCAATGACGAAGATGAGACATTGTACATGGAGAAGGTGGCGATGGATGAGGCATCCCGCTCGTGGTTGGCATCATACCTGGCTCTCCTGGATACCACTCCAACATGGTTGACAGTAGGGGTTCCTATCTTGAGGAACACCCTGAACTTTGAGGCAAAGGGTTGGGAGACCTTTGTTTGCAACAGACTAGACTCCACTACTTACGAAAACACCTTGCCAGTCTCCCGGGCAATTATAGTGGCGACTATTATGGCGGGGTTCCTGATCAATGTCTGGAATATCATGTCTAGGGTGATCACTAGAGTGGTCAATAAGGGTGATAGATCGTACCCCTTCCCGAACTTCCTCACCATGTACTTCGAAGATCAAGAGGTGGAGAAAAGAAATTTTGATGTCAAGGTAAAACCCAAGATGCCCTTTTCATAGTACATCGTTAAGGGTCCATACAACCCCAAAGCCAAGGGATCCAAGGGCAAAGCTACTACTTCTACTGGCCAGTCTGAAGAGCCAGTAGTGGTAGTCACTACCTCACAGCCTCCCACTGCCATACCAGATCCTCCCTCCGGACCATCTACTTCCATGCCTTCAGAAATTCCATCCTCCTCAGCATATCCATTGACTACCTACAGATTGAGCCAAACACTCTCTAGTATCAACAACTGGATGCAGACAACAACTTCTAAGTTGTTTGTACTATCTAGTTCGGTGGCATCCCAATCAGTCCCCCCACTTCCACAAGTGCCAGCTTTGGTAGATGAGTATCTCAAGGAGCTTCTGGACAACTAGAAGAAGCTCTTAGAGAACCAAAAGCTTATAATAGATGCTTTTGCAGTTCAAGGAAAATTACTTCAGGAGCTGAGCAAGTAGACAAAGAAGCTAAAGAAGACTCGGGCCTCGAAGGAGTCGGTTAAGGAATTGAAGGGAGAGGTGGAGAAGATGAAGGCAGCAGACCACTTACCATTGGATCTACTATTACAGGACCAGCCTCCAGCAGCTCAGACAGAGCAGGTCCAGGGGCAGGAGATTGAGAGAGACCCCAAGAGGAGGAGAATAGTGCCCATGGTTGATGATGTAGAGATTGAGTTGGAGGAGCCGAAGGGAGGTGCCCCTAGCTAGCCACAGGCCCTAGAGCAGACAGTGGATCCAGGGACCCAGCCATAGAACCCCATGCAGACGGAGGACCCATAGGGAGTTTTCTTTACTCTCTACCTTTCTTTTTGAGACAATGCTAGCTTTCATTTGAGGGGGTGGCCCTACGTTGATGATTTGGTAGTTGGTCTATAATGATGATACTATTTTTTTCTTTATGCTTAGTTTTCACTTTTGGTATGCATATGACTTTACCATTTATTTTACTTTTCATTATTTTTTCGATCTTGGTATGTATATAAAGTTACTCTCTCATGTATATATCCATTCCCTCTTATGTATATTCGTATAAATACCCTATTGTACATATTTAGTTTACTTTTCGCATTTTACTTCACAGCTTCTTTTGCAACATTCCTTAATAGTATAGCTTCTTATTTTATTTAGTAGCTTCTTTTTTGCAGTTCATAGCTTCTTATTTTACAAGTTTTTTGTGATCAATAAGCCTTTGGTTTTCTTAATGACACGGTTCTTTCCAAAGGTGGAGTTCGTGTAAACCGGGTGGCTCTTCCCGATGATGGATGGCATGACAACCTTCTTAAGGGTTTGAGTCTGTTTTTCTTTTTGTTTTTGTGTAAATAGTAGTTAGTGAGAAATCATGCCTCAGGCAAAGCTTCACTTGGGCCTAACACATTTACCTTTGACCTTATAGTTAAAAACAAATTGGTATGTATAGGATGGTGATAGTTGTGACCTTGAGACTCTTGTGTTGACTAAACAATCATCGAGTGGTTTCTCGGAACCATTTGTGTTGCTCAAATCTTAGCTAAGGTTGTTGTGGTCCCCGACTCTATTTCTTTAGCAATCCTATAGCTTGTATGGTGAGGTATTGATTTGCAAGTCCAAGCCTCGTGCCAATAAGTCTAGAACTTGTCATGAATGTTTGTCTAGGCGAAATCCTAAGTGAAGCTCGACTTGAGAAGTGATTATACGCTCTCCTTGATCCTAATTGAGACTTGAAAACATCCATATCCTACCAATGATGATATCCCTAGTCAACTCCGATGAGCCATAGCCCTTATTCTTTCAATAACCATGATACAAGCCTTTATCCATTCTAAAATGATCATCTCTTGACACCTGATATTTCCTTAGCACAAAGCAAAAGCATAAGTTTGGGGGGAGAGACGAGGAATACAAAAGTGATAAAAGGTACAAAATGAAGAAAAGGAAAAGCAAAAAGAAAAAAAGAAAGAAAAGCCAAAAATTCAAAAAGAAAGTGAACAATGTAGAAGAAATGAAGGGATTCAATAAAAGCAAAAGATGAAAGGCATGGAAAGATTGGAAAGGAGAAAAGGTATTGAATGAACAAGAAAGAGTGACAGTGTGTCTCTCTAGCCCCTAAGGAAGAAGTAAATGACTCAAAGAGTCACGAAACTGTGTTGCCAAAATGAAGCAAATGAAGTGCTTAAGGGAAGATGAAACCTTCTTAGACCAACATATCATACCCTGAACCAAAAGCCTTCATTACATCCCCACAAAAGCCCTATATGATCTTGAGTTGGGTGAGCTTACATTAGTGGTGACTCACATAAGGGGCAAGGTTATGGTACTTAGAGCCGGACTTGTAACCTTTCTTTGAGAGAGATGAGTGTGTTTTCCACAATCCTCGTTCTAAGTACTACAATCTAAAAGTGAGTTTGCTTGTGGAGAGTTGAGGAGTATGAGTTTGGGTTCCACAACAACCAATGTAATAGAAAGAGTTTCCTTGATGAGTTGAGTCAACTCTTGATGCTTTTGTGTCGCACTATAGCCATGGTGCTAAAAGGTTGTATATTGTTGATAATGAATTTGAGTTGAGGGTAATTGTTAGTCCCAATTGATTTTTGATGAGGTTACTTTAGGACAGCTGAATTTTCCTTTCTTTTATCTTGAGGAGGAGGGAATTACTTTGTTTGCTTGAGGACAAGTAAAAGCTTAAGTTTGGGGAAGTTGATAACTAGGGATAGTCTATTTTATGCTCCTTTTTGCTTTAGTTTTGGATTAAAAGTGTGCACAAGTATTCCCAAAAGCTAACTTATTGTGCTTGTTTGCAGTGTTTGTTCAAAAAGAGACAAGAAAATCAAAATTAGCTCAAAAGGAATAAAACCTACTTAAGTCAAAGCTAAGTCAACTAAGCGCTGACAGTGGAAAATTAACTGCGGACGCGGAGGGTCCACCGCTGAGGCGATCTTGATCTCGCGGTCCGCGGTGGCAAGGTTTAGAGAGCTGCATTGTTTGGATTACAAGTTACTGCTACCCCTGGTGCTTTTGTGCGGCAGCGGTGCCTCTACCGTGACAGCGGTCCTTTTATCGTGGTCAGCGGAGGAGAGATTTAGAGAGTCTGAAGTTGAGCTGAAAGTTGAAGACAGCGGTCCGCGCTTGATTTTATGTGGCTGCGGTAGCCTTACCGCTGCAGCGGTCCATTTTTTGCTGTCAGCGGTACCTCCGTCAGGGGCATTTTTGTCCGAAATATTTAGTTGTGTATAAATACTTCTTTTTCAGATTTTTAGGTCATCTTTTGTTTAGCTGAGCATGTGAAACCGCCGTTTTTACTTTTTGAGTAATCTTAGAGCTTTTTAACAATTAATCTTAGATTCTTATCTTGTAATTACATTTTATGGCTTCTATTTCACCTCAATCTATGATTTCTTCTTCAATTATGAGTAGCTAAACCCATTAGCTAGGGTTGTGGCTCAACCCTAGTTTGGGTAATTAATGGGTCTTCTATTTTAGGGCTTAAATGTTCATGGGTGATTGATATTTGGCCTGATTTATGCTTTAAATATTAAATTGGTGGTTGCAAACACTAATTTGAGCCTTTCTGACTTAGATTTTTCTTGAGAAAGAGATACTATGTCTAGGAAATTCAGGTCCAACAAGGAATTGGGGTGCATTCAAGAGATTGATCTCCCCAATTAAAGGGTTAAACCTACAGATAATAATACCCGACTTGAGCCAACTTTGCTTGCACAATTTCAACACCCAATTGGGCTTGAGAAAGCCAATTAGGGCAAAGTCACTCAAATTACCGAGAGGTATAGAGTGAGTAGCTACGTGCATTGGCTATATCATGATCCTAACTATAACAATATTGCCCTAAGTGTTAGATCTCGTTAGATACTCACCTAGGAGTAAGTCACTTCCCTAGTGCCTTTTTACCAATTTAGAAAACCCTACAAAAACATCTACTTAGCTTAATTTTGTGCATCATTAGTATTAAATTAGAAATAGCAAACAAACAAAGAATGATTGGAAGTGAAATCAAGAGCACTACACATTGCTAGATTAGATAGGAGTCCAACTCCAAATATATCTTAGCTCCCTGTGGATTTGATCCAAACCTTTTCGGGTAAAATCTGCATCGATCGCTCTTGCCACTCTATAGTGGTATAGGGTTGGCTCCGATCAGAATCCACGATGATTTAGACTCCCCATAAACCCTTACATTCGAGGACGAATGTTCCTAAAGGGGAGAGGGTGTTACAACTCATATTCACGTATGTTAGTTCATGTCGTAAGTTACTCGACCTAAATCCAAGAAGAGATTATCTTTGTGATGATAAGAAGTTAATCATATTGGTCTTAAATGATACAAGGGTGTATAAGGGTAGTTAACAAGTATTAGAAGTTAAACGAATCAAGGATATTGTAACCCATATTTTCGGTAAACCTAGAGGTGCTTAATATACTCAAGAGATTTTGTTTAAAGGTATTTGAATCATATAATATCCATATCATAAGTCTTGAAGTCAAACGAGTTATGAAACAAAAGTCGACAAAAGTTGTCGCAACTTAGGTTCATAGTTTTACTTAAATTTTAGGTCAAATGTTACTAAGCTTATCCCAATTTACTTGGAATTACGGGTTGATCTACCCACCAAATTGAAGATCTATGAGTCTAGTTTTCAACTCATTAAACCGTTTGTCAATACGATCTCGGAGTAGAGACATATTCGTGTTTTTGCGAGCTCTCTATGGGCCCCACATAGGCGGTTTAAGACATATGGGTATATATAAGATGCCTCAAACCCATTTTAAGTCATTATTTTTCAGTGTATTCAGACCTTAGAACCCTAAAAATATTCTTTCAAGTTTCTCTCATGATCCAAGACCCAAACAAATGGAAAACAACACAAATCAAGTGTCGGGAATCCCGTGGCGCTAGTAAGTTTCTTGTTCTTCTTATTGTTGCTCATTTTTGTGTTGTTCCAACTCGTGTGGGAGGTTGTTTTAAGTGGTTTATGTTCTGTAAATATTCCCTCAAGTTTTTAAAATCAACCCTAGGTTATTTCGAGTCTTCTAAAGTGATTTTAGTACCGAAATATCCTAATTGATTGCTAGTTTCGCTTCCTTGTTCTTATTGCAGCATTGGGGGGATATTTCGTGGACAATTAAGGTCAAATTGGAGTTGTTCTTTCTGTTTAAAGGTAAGGAACCTCTTAGTCTATATGTATTTAAGATTATCCAAGTTGCAGCTAAGTCATTGAAGCTAGAACTTGTGAAATATATATATCGAAAGGTTTGGTAGTAATGTTGTTGGTTGGTGGACTGTTTTGAGAGTCTCAATATGATTAGTATTGATGTTGTTTGGGATGTTTGGTGATTGTTTTTGCTTGTGGAAAGTCATATAAATAGGGAGGTGTTGTCCGTATCATCGTAAAATAGGTTGCAATTGATACATAATAGTTACGATGCTTAAACGGTAACGATACTGTCATTTCTCCTATTGTAGACTAAGGGGTCGTGATATTTGCATAGCTTGAGGTTGGGAAATATATACAAGGTATGTGAGACTATCCTTTTCCTTCTTTTGCACGACTCTGATTGTACTTAATGTAATGAATGAGCTTCCAAAGATACTCTACTCTTAGAAGCTAGCAGTACTTACATTTTTTCGTGATTGATGTTGATATTGCTTCTCTTATTCTTATGTTATCAATGTTGTTGGTACTTCCTGATTCTTATAAGATTCATGATGAAGAGTTAGTCCTAATAACGTGTACAGAGGATACCGACCTTACGCCACTCCGAAAGGCTCAGAATATTATTCCAATGAGTCCAGCATGCATTATATATATATATATATTTTACTCTACCGAGTCACGCTATAGACGGCCGGGTACGTCAAATATTGTGAAACCACTAATCAGTTGGGTTTTACTGAGCTCCATGTGGCTGGGTACGATTCTACCGAGCCTTATGATTGGCGGGTACATTTTTACCGAGACAGGCTCACGACCGGGTACGATATGATGATGATGATGATGATGATGATGCCCACAGAGGCGTATATATATATATATATATATATATATATATATATATATATATATATATATATATATATATATATATATATATATATATATATATATATATATATATATATATATATATATATATGTGTGTGTGTGTGTGTGTGTGTGTGTGTATGTGTATGTGTATGTGTATGTGTATGTGTATGTGTATGTGTGTGTATATTTATATATATATGTCAGTAGTCCTCAGAGGTACGCAAATGTTACAAGTTGTGTATTCTCCATCCCTATTTACATTACTGTTCATACTTATGCTTTCCTGCCTTGCATACTCAGTACTTTATTCTTACTGGCATCCTTTTTTATTTTTGGATGCTGCATGTCATGCTGCAGGTCTTGATAGACGGGCAGACACAGCTCCCCCACCATAGTAGGCTGCCCAATTCGGCGGTTATTGGCGAGATCCCTTCTTCGAACTTGTCGTGGTCTTGATATGGATTTTTGTTAGAGACATTATGGGTATGTCGGGGCCCTTTCCAGCAATATTGTAGCACTTATGTTCCTTTAGAGGCTCATAGACAGGTGTCGACATATGTATAGTTTGGTATGCCTTGTCGGCTGATTTTTATTGTATAGTCTTTCATGGCAGCGTGGTAGCTCGTACCTTATATATAGTTTCTTGACTAACTGGTCATCCCATGTTATGTATGTTCATGCCATTATCTTTCATTGTTGGTTGTTCATGATCCATGTCTACCATTTATATTGATCTCATCGGCCCTTAAAGATATTAAGGAAGGTTAGATAAAATGTACGTTGGTGCTCGGCAAGTATGGTCCGGGTTCTAGTCATGACCCTCCAGTTTGGGTCGTGACAAACATGGTATCAAAGCAAGTCTGTCCTAGGGGTTGTCCATGAGCCGTGTCTAGTAGAGTCTTGATTATGGATATGTAGCGCGCCACATTTATAATCAGGAGGCTACATGACATCTAGGGTTGTTACCTCCGTTCCCCGATGCCCGAGTTCAAGGTAGAGTTGAGTCATAAGTGTTCGTCTCTAATATTCACCTTGTTTTCTTCTAGCGATGCCTTCAACTAGGAAGCAAGCAATTAGTAGACGGCTTGATACAGCCGCGGGAGAGGGTATCAGTCAGGTGCCTCAAGCCAGAGTAGGCCAAAGTAAGGCCCAGAGTGAGATGTCGTCTCATACCTCATGTACTCTGTCTCCTCCACGGGATATTAGGAGGCACCCAACACCACCAGTTCCTCCGTTTGGCACTACAGACCAGGATATGCTGAGTGCGGTGCAGTTGTTGACTAGCTTGGTAGCTGCTCAGGCTCAGAGGCAGAATACTGGTGTTGTTGATAAATCGGTTAGTACGAGAGTTCATGATTTTATTAATCTAGACCCTCTAGTGTTTACCGAATTAGACCCCAAGGAGGACCCGCAAACTTTTATTGACCAGGTTCATCATACACTGGGGGTTATGCATGCTAGTGATATAGAGGCAATAGAGTTAGCTTCTTATTTATTACAGGATTTAGCAGTTTTTTGGTATGATAGTTAGGAGAGATCCAGGGGTCTGAATGCTCCTCCAACTGTGTGGAAGGAATTTTCTGAGGCCTTTCTTCGTCACTACTTGCCAGTTAAGATACGACGAGCTAGAGTTGATAAGTTCTTAAACCTTCGACAAGGTAATTTGAGTGCGAGAGTATAGTATGCAGTTTGATTCTTTAGCAAGGTATGTTCCCCATATGGTGGCCTTGGTGGAGGGCATGGATATTTCTCGTATTCAGGAGAGGATCGTATGTTCCAGCAAAGGGCAGATAGGGAGCAGGATAGGGGCCAACATAAGAGGGCGAGATTTGCAAGGTATTCTGATGACTTCAGAGGCACTGTCAGGCCCCAGTCTTCGAGGAGTTCGGTGCCACCTGTAGCTAGTGCTCATCCACAGTTTCGAAGGCCTCAATATGATCGATTTACCTATTCTAGTCCAGGTCAGAGTTCTCAGGCATCAGGCTGGCAATATCACAAGGATACTAGTCAGACGAGACCCCTAACACCATGTTGTGATCAGTACGGAAAGACCCACTTTGGACTATGCCGTCGAGGTTCTGATGCATGCTATTTTTGTGGACAGCCTGGCCATATAATTTGGGATTGTCCTAACAGAGGAGGTGGTGGTATGGCTCAGACAAATGGATTTGTGTGTGGTTCTTCCTCATCAATTCAACCTCCAGCACGGGGTTTTCAGCAGTCGACAGGTCGTGGTAGAGGTAGAGGTGCAGTGCGGAGTTCGAGTGGTGCTCAAATCGAACCTGTGCTCTAGTAGTTCGACAGGATCTCAAGTCATCTCTAGATATTGTTACAGGTATATTGTCTGTGTTTTCTTATGATGCATATGCGCTGATTGATCTGGGATCTACATTATCAGATGTTACACCTTTTATGGCTAATAAGTTTGGCGTTGAACCTGAATTGATAAGTGAACCACTTATGGTATCTACTTCGATAGGAGATTCTGTGGTTGCTAAAAGGGTATATAGAGGTTGCATAGTGATGATTTGTAGTCGTCAAACCTCAGCAAATTAATTTGAGATAGAAATGGTTGATTTCGATGTGATCATGGGAATGGACTGGTTGGCCTCATGCTATGAAAATGTTGACTGTCGTACGAAAATGGTTAGGTTTCAGTTTCTTGGTGAACCTATCATTAAATGGAAGGGGAACATTGCTACGCCGAAAAAGAGGTCCAAAAAACGCAAAGCGACAAAATACTATACGAACAAGAAACAGAAGCAGCGTTTTAGCTAAACACTCACGTAGGCAACGAAAAATTCTAGGTTTCTTCACAAATCACTAGTTCTTGAACTCATGTATATACAATTTCCTATTCTCAATTATCCTACTATAGCAGTAGGTAAGAATTGGATAGTTAATTCCCTTCTTCCTCTGTATCAGCAGTAAGTTCCATGTTTAGATGTGAAACTTTGAAACTAATTCAAATGCACTGGTTTTTGTAGAATCAATTGCTTGAGGGGTATAAATTGGACCGGTGCCTACGTATTGGCTCAAGGAGTTTTGAGGTGAGTTGATATAAACCTTTACTAAAGTGGTTTAACTCACAAAAGCACACATACAAAGTGTTTGATGAATTTCTTAAAAGAGTTTATATGTACTTAATTGGAGGGAGTGAGTACCTATTAATTTAGAATTATTCTGGCTAAAGTTTAGATGATTTATTATGACATATGTGCATAAATTTTCAGATTTTTGTCTTATTTTTATATGTCATTTTCATGTTGAAAATTCATGAAGGAGCAAGAATCTTTAGATATACTTTTGAATATTTATTTCATTCTTATGTCTTGCATTACATTTAAGGATATCAGTATGAGTTTGTATAGAATGTTTTAGAAAATATTTTGACTTGAAAAGTCACAAGAAGAAGATTAGAAAGAAAAGATTTTTGGGAGTATCCTTTATTATGAGAAGGGGTCATCGTCCAGGCCAAGGGTCCCGATCAAAGTGTTGACTTCCTAAAACTACTTATGCCAAAGTAGGGAGCACACGAGCCGAGCGTCTCATTGCTGAGACTTTGCCAAGCCAAGCTAAGGTATGGTACATGAGCGCTGAGAATCATGAAGCGAGTGGCACCTCGTGGATTGGGCCTATTCGATCAGGTTGGGATTGAACTCATGCCGAGCGCATGGTGACTGAGATAGAATTAAGTTAGGAAAGTTGGAACTCCCAAAGAATAAAGTGAAATATTTTTTTTAAAAGAAATAAAAAGAAAAGAATCTGTCTTAGAATATTCATAAACTGCTATTATGCAATTATTTTAGAATTGTTCTTATAAGCTTTATGTTTTACATGCATTTAGAATCTTTGCTCGTAATATATATGTTATTAAAGTTTTTCTCATGTCGTTGAGACTCACTGATTACAATGGATGGTACTGACGTTCTTTTTTGGGAAACTACGTTGGTCTGCGGTACAATATAGGAACCAGTTTTGCAGGCGAGCATGCTACAGGTTAGGACTTCCCTCACTTCCAGTGCTATTGGTGAGCTCCACTTTTGTTCGTGGAGTACTTAGAGAAATTACCTATTTCTCATCACTTTCTCATCATTTACCTATTTCTTTGTTTACTTAGAGAAATTGCCAGGAAATATCATGTCCTGAGCAGTGCATCAGTTTATCAATAGAGGCTTTATAGACACAGTCGTTGGGTTAAGATTTAGATGCTTTTGATAATAACTTAGCAGTATTTCAGTGGTACTATGAATAAAGTTTTGGAGTTAGTTTATTTAGATATTCAAATTAATTAAAAGTATTTGGTTAAAGTATTGTCTTGTTGCTTATAAAGATTGAGGTTATAATAGTTTTGATAAGCATAGATGGTTCGCTCGGTCAAATTTAGTGACCGGGTGCCGGTCATGGCTTATTCAGAAAATGGGTCGTGACAAACTTGTTATCAGAGCGTCAGGTTTATGGAGTCCTAGGGGTCTATGAGGCCGTGTTAGTAGAGTCTTGTTTATGGGTATGAAGCGCGTCATACTTATAAACATGAGGCTACAAGCATTTAGGAAAAGTCTCATTTTTTTTCATACTTTAGATCGTGCAGTAGATCCTGCCTCTAAAATATTATCTAATGTATTCGTTTCTCCAAAACTCGCTAAAATGGCTTGTACTCGCAACTCTGACACCGACACTCAGGATGTTGCTCAAGAAACTATTGCAACTATTGTGGCTCAAGGTAGAACTAAGAAGGCTTCAACTCAGAAAAGGAAGGTAAATCCACAAAGGGGGTTCAATTACCCCGGGTTGAACATGAAGAAGGGGTGGAGCATGATGATCCAGTGCCTCAGGATCTAATGCCGCCCCCAACAATAGTTCAGGATCAGACAGCTATATCTCCAGAGGTGGGTCAAATGTTTAATGTTGTCAACAGTGCTATAGAGATGTTTAAAGCCTTCATGGCCAACTGGAATGAGAGAAGATATGAGATTCCATAGTTCTCCATTCCATAGTTCTATAGCTGATGAAGATCCAATGTTATGGCTGGAGGGTGTCAAGAAAGCCATCCAAGCAATGAAGGCATTTGATGATGAAGTTGTGGAGCTGGCTGCTTATCAGCTTAGAGATGTGGTTGGCGCTTGGTTTGAGATGTGGGAAAAAGAAAGAGATGAAGATGATGGTCCGCCTACTTGGGAAGAATTTGAAGAGGCCTTCATGGCTAACTTTATCCCGGAAGAGGATAGGGAAGTTAAGGATATAGAGTTCAAGTAGCTCAAGCAAGGGAATAAAAGTGTGCAAGAGTACTACATGGAGTTCATAAGGTTGGCTAAGCATGATCCTCACATGGTTAAGACAGAAAAAACAGAGATTTACAGGTTTGTTGGCGGTTTGGCTTACCACATTAAGGATACGACATCAGCTGCAGTGGTGGGAATGACAGCTTTCTCCTGTATTGTGGGATTTACCAAGCATCTAGAAAAATACAAACAACAAAGGAGGGAAGAAAAAAAGCATAACAAGAAAGCCCGGACAGCAGGCAGGTTTAATGGTACATCTAGCGGAGGTGGAAGGGGTTCCTCCAATAAGGAGTCAATAGCACCAGCTCAGCCCAGTCATCAGCTAGTTGGTAGGTCTTCCTTAAAACATACTCAGAGTTATAGAAACTAGTCTTGCCAGAATCAGAATTTTAGGACATCGTCCTCACATAGCCAGAGTCATGCTGAGCAACATTCACAATAACAAGGTCTTTGTGGAACATGTAAGCTGCAACATTTAGGTCAGTGCAAGCTCAGGTTTCATGGTTGCTATCATTGTGGAGACATTGGCCATATAAAGGCCAACTGCCCAAAGTTGCGACGTAATTTCAGTGGGGGATCAACTCATCCCTCTAGTTCCTCAGCTACTGCAATTATACCACCTCAGGCTCGTGGTTCTCAAAATCCGACTGGGTATGGGGCAGGCAGAGGTGTATATCGAGTTACTCAGGGAGGGGGACAACCCCGTTTGTTTTCTACAATTGATCGTCAGAGTAGAGGCATCTGCAGAAGTTATATGTATACTTCTAGTCTGCTCACATAATGCTTATGCCATAATTGATCTAGGTTCAATGTTTTCATGTGTGACTCCATACTTTGCAATTAACCTCGGGCTAGAATCGGAACACCGTAGTAAACCATTCCTAGTATCTACTCTAGTTGGAGAGTTAGTGAGAGTCACAAGAGTCTATAGAGGTTGTATAACTTCAGTCCAAGATCGCAGCACCGAGGCTGATCTCATAGAGTTAGAAATGGTGGATTTCAATGTGATCATAGGCATGGATTGGTTATCTTCCTGCTATGCCATGTTAGATTGTCGTGCCAAGATAAGCAAGTTCCAATTTCCAAATGAATAAGTCTTAGAGTGGAATGGTAGTTCTGCATCGCTTGTAGGTAAGTTTATTTCTTACCTTAAGCACAACGAATGATCAGTAAGGGTTGTCTCGCATCATTAATCCAGAATCATTAATCCAGAATCAGAACCACCAGCTCATCAGTCTGTGCTAGTTTTTAGAGAATTTCCAAAAGTTTTCCCAGATGAACTTCCTGGACTTCCTCCTGAAAGAATCATAGACTTTGGCATCGATCTCATGACAGGCACTCAAACCATATCTATACGTCCTTATAGGATGGCTCCAGCAGAACTTAATGAGTTGAGGGACCAGTTGAAACACCTTCTTGACAAGGGCTTCATCAGGCCGAATGTTTCACCATGGGGTGCCTTGGTCCTGTTTGTCAAGAAGAAAGATGGGTCTCTCAGAATGTGCATCGACTATCGGCAGTTAAATAAAGTTACCATTAAGAAAAAGTACCCACTACCAAGAATTGATGATTTATTTGATCAAATTCAGGGTGCAAAGTACTTTTCAAAAATAGACTTGAGGTTAGGGTACCACCAGTTGAGAATCAGAGAAGAGGATATATCTAAAACAGCCTTTAGAACTCGCTACGGGCACTATGAATTTCTAGTAATATCCTTCGTGTTGACAAATGCTCCAGCTGCATTCATGGACCTCATGAACATAATTTTCAAGCCATTCCTTGGTACCTTTATTATCGTGTTTATAGACGATATTTTGGTATACTCTAAAAGCAAGGAAGATCATGCAGAACACCTCAGAATAGCCTTGCAGACCTTGAAAGAGAATTAGCTTTATGCCAAGTTTTCAAAATGTGAGTTTTGGTTTCATTTAGTGATATTCTTAGTCCACGCGGTATCTAGTGAAGGCATAAAAGTAGATCCTCAAAAGACGGAAGCAGTCAAGAACTGGCCTAGGCCGACAATGCCAACTGAAATCAGGAGTTTCTTGGGGTTAGCTGACTACTATAGAAGGTGTCTAGAGGGGTTTTCCTCACTTGTAGCTCCGTTAACTAAGTTGACTCAGAAAGCAGTTAAGTTCCAATGGTCAGACGCTTGTGAGCAGAGTTTTCAAGAGTTAAAGAAGAGGTTAACCACTGCACCTGTGTTAACCTTGCCTATAGGTTCAGGTGGGTTCACAGTGTATTGTGATGCCTTTAGAGTGGGTCTTGGTTGCGTTCTTATACAAAATGGAAAAGTTATTGCTTATGCTTCTAGGCAGTTAAAGAATCATGAAAAGAACTACCACACACATAACTTGGAGCTTGCAGGAGTGGTGTTTGCATTAAAGATATGGTGACACTACCTTTATGGCGAGCATTCTGAAGTGTTTACAAATCACAAAAACCTCCAGTACATTTTCAAGCAAAAAGAATTAAATTTGAGACAAAGAAGGTAGGTCGAGCTATTGAAAGATTATGGCATCAATATCCTTTATCACCCGAGCAAAGCTAATATGGTAGCAGATGCACTTAGCAAGAAGTCAATGGGTGTCCTGGCCCATCTTGCAGTACAAAGGCGATCTTTGGGTCAAGAAATTCAAAAACTGGCAAATGATGGAATCAGATTCGATGAGACCGAAGAAGAAGGTATAACTGTTTATGCCTTAGCACAATCCTCCCTTGTTGCACATGTTAAGGCTGAGCAAGACGAAGATCCGTACTTAGTGAAGTTAAAAGAAGGAGCCCGAAACAAAAAAATCACTACTTTCACTTTAGTAGGGGACAGAGTTTTGAAGTTGAATGATCGATTATATGTGCCTGATGCAGATGGTCTGAGAAAGGCCATAATGGAAGAAACTCACAATTCGAGGTACTCTATCCACCCAGGTGCTACCAAAATATATCTGGACTAGAAAGAGTTGTATTAATGGGAAGGCATGAAGAAGCAAGTAGCAGATCATGTGGCTAAATGTTTGAATTGCCAGCAAGTCAAAGCTGAGCATCAGAGGCCTAGTGGCCTAGCTCAAGATATAGAGATACCACAGTGGAAATGGGAGATGATTAATATGGATTTCATAGTAGGTCTATCTCGCACATACCGTAAGCATGATTCAATTTGGGTTATTATAGACCGACTAACAAAGTCCCCACATTTCCTACCAGTAAAGACGACAAATTTCACAGAGCAGTATGCGCAGTTGTACATCACAGAAATAGTCCGATTGCATGGTACTCCAGTTTCAATCATATCTGACAGAGGCTCTCAATTCACAATGCATTTTTGGCAGGCATTTCAGAAAAGATTAGGTGCCAAGGTTAATTTGAGCACCGATTTCCATCCATCGACCGATGGTCAGGCAAAAAGGACCATTCAGACACTCGAAGATATGCTGCGAGCATGTGTTATAGATTTTGGAGGTAATTGGGATGATCACTTGCCACTTATAAAATTTTCTTACAAAATAGCTATTAGGTCACCATTCATATGGCTCCTTAAAAAACGTTGTATGGGCGAAGATGTAGGTCTCCTGTGGGTTGGTTTGAACCAGCAGAGGTGTCGTTGATTGGTCCAGAGTTTGTTTGTGAGGCTTTAGAGAAAATTCAGCTAATTTGAGAAAGACTGAAAGCGGCTCAGAGTCGTCAAAAGTATTATTTTGACAAGTGGCATTGTGACTTAGAGTTCATAGTTGGTGATAAGGTGTTTTTGAAGGTTTCACAAATGAAAGGAGTTATGAGATTTGGTAAGAAAGGGAAACTTAGTCCTAGATTTACCGAACCTTATGAAATTCTAGAAAAGAAATGAAACATGGCTTATAAGCTAGCGTTGCCCGTTGAGTTATCCTCTGTTCATCCTATCTTTCATGTGTCTATGCTTAGAAAGTAAATTCATGATGAGTCGCATATAATACCTGCCGATACCATAAAAATTAAAGAAGGTTTGACTTATGAAGAGGTACTTATTGAAATTCTCAATAGGCAAGTAAGAAAGTTGAGAACAAAAGATATAGCATCGGTAAAAATTTTGTGGAGTAATCATGATTCAAAAGAGGCTACGTGGGAGGTCGAGGAAGTTATGAGGAATAAATATCCATATTTATTTGAGGAAAAATGTATGTGAACCTAGGTTTGGTTTGGCATTTATATTTTACTATTAAATACAAGTTAGCATGTGTTTATGTCCTTGCTACATTATACTTAGTTGTTGAAGTAATTTAGTTTATGTCAGAGTATATTTAGTTATTTAATAATTTAGTGTCATGCTAGAGTATATTTAATTCATTAAAGTTAGTTACTTTTTGCAGAAGTGTTGTGCTTTAGGTTTTGGTTGGTTATTGTGGTACCTCCTTGTTGGAGTGTGAGTAATTAGTCTATGAGTTATGTATAGTGTCTATGAATGGCATGTTATGGTATATTTAGTTGTTGTTGGTGTAGTTGTGGTATTGGTGACAGGGATATTTTTTTTGGATAGTCCAAATTACAGAGGAGACTCTACCGAAATTTTTGAAAATTTAGGGAGTTAATGATGAATGGTGATTCTACCACTTATTCTAGTCTCTTTTCTTTAGTTTTATGTCCTTTAACTATAATATGAGGTCGTTTATGGTGTGTATTGTTAGATTTTCAGGTAAATGATGCTATGAAATGATTTGAATTGAATTGATGTGAAATTGAGCAAACAAAGGGTGAAAATAATGCAAAACTCTCCAATGATTCCGCATCTGCAGAAGAATGGTCGCAGAAGCGACCCCACATCTGCGGGAGTGGAAACGCATCTGCAGAGAAGGGCCTTTTGCCAGGAATCGCATCTGCGAGTAATTTTCCGCTTCTGCGGTAGCGCATCTGCGCTTGGGAGTCCGCATCTACGGTGTCAGACATATTTCAACGTTCCGCTCTGCGATAATGTATCTGCATCTGCAAAACTGCATCTGCGAGAATTCATCCGCAGATGCGGTCAACGGGCATCAGACTTGAGCAATTTAGGCATTTCACATGTTCTCATTTCCAAACCCACAAATACTCGACCTAACAGATCTTTTGGCATATCTTTGACATATTTTCAGTTCTTAGGGGCTTGAGAGAACAAGTCTTGAAGCTAGGGTTTTGCACACACACTTTGGTCTTGAAGATTTGAAGCTTGTGGTTAAGGATTTCTTACCCATTTATGTTTATTTCTTCATTTCCTTGCTTTGTATTGTAAATCTAAGTGTGTAGTATTTTATCCAACACTTAAATCTTGTTTATGAAAATATTCTTGCTTAAAGTGTGGATTAAATACCTTGTTGTGCTTATGTATTGAATGATTTTTATCCTTTTATGAAGTGAGTTATTGTTACTTTAATTATTCTTGTTCTTTAATGTTTCCAAAGGGATTAGCTAACCCTAGGACTCGCCCATTAACTCCGAATTGATTTTGGAAAAGATAATTTGGGGCTGAGAAAGATTAATTAATAAGAACTTGAGGTTTTAACCCTCATTTTATAGATTCTACCTAGGGATGGGATCGAACTACTTGTAGCCATTCCGGATGTGCTTAATCTCTTAATTATTTTAGGGATAATTCAATTAGGAAGTCTCATTAGTCTTCAGAAGAAGCTAATTAAGAATTATTATCCATGTCTAATTAACATAAACTCGCTCATATTTGTAAAATCGTGAAATCCATTGGATCTTTACTTGAGTGTAATTCCCGATGCATTCATACTTGTAGCCATTGATCATTTTACTTGTTTTCTAGGTTAGTTTATATTTCCGCAAAAAAATAGAAGTCTCATTCCCTCGCAGAAGGTTTAAAGCCTTGCCTTGGATGAAAAAGAGGTCCAAAGAAATCAAAGCTATAGAATACTATACGAACAAGAAACAGAAGTAGCGTTCAGCGAAACACTTATGCAGGCAAGAAAATTTTTAGGTTTCTTTACAAATCACTAGTTCTTGAACTCATGTATATATAATTTCCTATTCTCAATTATCCTACAGTAGTAGTAGGTAAGAATTGGATAGTTAATTTCCTTCTTCCTCTATATCAGCAGTAAGTTCCATGTTTAGATGTGAAACTTTAAAATTAATTCAAATGCACTGGTTGTTGTAGAATCAATTGTTTGACGGGTATAAATTGGACTGGGACCTACGTATTAGCTCAAGGAGTTTTGAGGTGAGTTGATATAACCCTTTACTAAAGTGGTTTAACTCACAAAAGTACGCATACAAGGTGTTTGATGAATTGCTTAAAAGAATTTATATGTACTTAATTGGACCGAGTGAGTACCTATTACTTAGAATTGTTCTAACTAAAGTTTAGATGATTTATTATGACATATGTGCATAAATTTTCAGATTTTTGTCTTATTCTTATATGTCATTTTCATGTTGAAAATTCATGAAGGAGCAAGAATCTTTAGATATATTTTTGAATATTTATTTCATTCTTATGCCATGCTTTACATTTAAGGATACCAGTATGAGTATGTATAGGATGTTTCAAACAAGATTTAGACTTGAAAAGTCACAAGAAAAAGTTTAGAAAGAAAAGATTTTCGGGAGTATCCTCTATTCTGAGAAGGGATCATCGTCCAGGCCGAGGGTCCTGATCAAGGCATTGACTTCATGAAACTACTTGTGTCACAGTAGGGAGCACATGAGCTGAGGGTCTCGTTGCTGAGAATTTACCAAGCCAAGCTAAGGTACGGTACATGAACACTGAGAACTATGAAGCGAGTGACACCTCGTGAATTGGGCCTATTTGATCAAGTTGGGATCGAACCCGTGCCGATCACACGATGACTAAGACAGAATTAAGTCAGGATAGTTGGAACTTCCAAAATATCAAGTGAAGTATTTTTTTAAAAAAGGAAAGAAAAAGAAAAGAAATTTTTTTAGAGTATTCATAAAATGCTATTATGCAATTATTTTAAAATTGTTCTTATAAACTTTATGTTTTACATGCATTTAGAATCTTTGCTCGTAATATATATGTTATTAAAGTTCGTCTCCTTTCGTTGAGACTCACTGAGTACAATGGATGGTACTGACGTTCTCTTTTGGGAACCTACATTGGTATGCAATACAACGTAGGAACCTATTTTGCAGGCGAGCAGGCTACAGGTTAGGACTTCCCTCACTTCCAATGCTATTGGTGAGCTCCGCTTTTGTTCGTGGAGTACGTCTTTGAGTCGTCATCATTTACCTATTTCTTTGTTTACTTGGAGAACTTGCCAGAAAATCTCATGTCCTGAGCAGTGCGTCAGTTTATCTGTAAAGGCTTCATAGACATAGTCGTTGGATTAAGATTCAAATGTTTTTGATAATAACTTATCAGTATTTCAGTGGTACTACGAATAAAGTTTTGGAGTTGGTTTATTTTAGATATTCAAATTAATTAAAAGTATTTGATTAAAGTATTACCTTGTTGCATATAAAAATTGAGGTTATAATAGTTTTGATAAGCATAGATGGTTCGCTCGGTCAAATTTAGCGATCGGATGCCGGTCACCAGTTGCTAAATGATGGTGTTGTTCAATCCATATGTTTATGTTGAGTTAAATGATGTGATGCCGGATCCATATGCATATCACTGCTAGACTACAAATCTCAGTCCTAAACCATATTTCTTTAGAGTTGAGTTCAGTGGTGATTCCATTTTCGAGGCTTCTGAAACTTTAATTGGTGTAGACGAGTTTTTAGGCCTGGGCAACTGGGTGGGGCGAGTCAGATATGGACGGGGTAAAAATGGATAATGTAAAAACGAATAAATTATCCGATCCGACTTATATTTAATACGGATAAAAAACGGATTAATCAGCAGCATTTCACGCGATTGTATAGCATAAATGTCTTTCCCATTGGTCCAATTCTTTCCCTTCCTTCCCTTTTAAATTCTTTCGCGTGAAATCCGTTTGTATAGCATAAAATCCGTGGGAAAGAATTGGACCAGTGGGAAAGAATTTGCCTTCCCTTTTTGTGCTTCTCCTCAGTCGGATTCCATAGCATAAATGTAATGGACTTAGCCGTTCCACTCTAAATCAGAAGACAAATGCTTATATAAAAAAAATGGGATGTTAACTACCTCTCTCCATTCATCTATTTCTTCCCTAAAAGTTCTTCTTTTGGAAATCCAAAGCAGTAAAGACCCACCAAAAAATTATTGGATTTTGGGTCTTAATTTTTCTTATCCACGAGCATTAGAATATTTACCAGTAGCTCTTCTCTTGGAAACCCAATTGTTTTTTCCAACAAGAATATTTACCGATAGCTGATTTTCCAAAAAGTTTATTCTTATGTTATGTTTTTTCCATTTACTATAATTTGGAAGAAACTCTTTATTCTTGTTGTTTTCCATGATAGGTGAAAAATCTAAAGAAGGAAAAATGTGTAGATGAAGATAAGTGGGATCCACATGAAATAAGGTTAATTTTAAAAAAAAAAAAAAAAAAAGCTTATTTTTGAGGATTTCATGCGCCCAAAAGTGAATATAAAGCATACACTTTGTCATATCAGCGTTAGGGGTTCACGAGGTGGCACTTTAATCGGAGAAGAGGTGTTTAATTGATAATGAGGTTAGTTGAAATGTTCATGTAATCGTTGGGGACAACTTAAAGGGATCGTTTATGTAATTCGCTTAGAGTTTTCAGAATTTGGTGCCCGTTGTAGTCATAGATACTATGGTACAGCCTTTACAATGTCCATACCGAATCCTTGCTTTGACTGGATACATTTATAATGCTCCTCAGCCCCTCTTTCTTTTGGCTTGCTTTCTCATAGTTCATCTCAAAATATGAATTGTTCCTTAAGTGGAAATGTCTACCTATTTCAAAATCCCGAATTATTATTTATTTTGGTATTAGTTAACATCTTCACGCCGTTCACATCTTCCAAACAATTATGCTGACAAATATTTACCAAAACCAGATACTATAATAAATCAGTTTCCTCTTATAGATGTGCGTACTGTTGCCGAGCAGCTTTAACAAAATAGTTTCCCACTTAATTATGCTGTTATCTGTGCTTCAAATCCTTTAATGTTAATGTCAAAAATTACATTTTGATTTCATGATTTCAATTCCTCAAATTTGTTGACTTTAAAGTTCACTCAATTCCTCAAACGCCCAATGCGTGATGCATAGATTAGCACACATCACGAGTTTGAAACCTGCACCAAATAAAAGTTTGGTTTTTTAAGTGGAGATACAGAAGGGAGTTTGGCACGGTGCGCCTTGGAGATTTCTTGATTATCACAAAAAAGGAAAACCTAGAATTTGAGTTGATAGTAAACTGAGAAATACTCCTTCTAATTATTCATAGCAAAAGAATCAGATAAGAATTGGAACAAAATAATTATTCATATTTTCATGAATTTCAATACAAAAATAGATAAAAATTGTGCTTAATTAAAAGTAAAAAAAAAAAAGGAAAATTTTGTTATATCCAAACGGGCTCTTAAAGTGATAGAACTAGTAGTATAGATAATTTTTCGGTTTAAATCTGTGTTTGTTCATAAAATTTCCAACTTTCACTTGAAGGTGTATTTTGGAAAATTTCGAAAATTTGAAAAACTCCAAAAAGCTATTTTTCAAAATTTTCACTCAAATTATTAACAAAATTTCAAAAACAATCCAAAATTATATTTATCTCCAAACACAACTCTAAATTTCAAATACTATTTTCACTTTAAAAAAAAAATTTACCCTGTTTTAAAATTTTACAATTCTTATATCCAAACGCCCACTAAGTCTTCATAGCCCGAATACTTTTCTTCTATCAACAGTTTGATTTGTGCAAATGTACCTCGCATGCATCTAAAGTAGCCGCTAAATTCCAATTGCGGAATTTTGCGGGAATTTAATTTCCAAACCCTCACAAGAGACATGTGGTTTCCCACAGTAAGCGATGTTGTGCCTCATGGTGGCTTATTTGAACTTTTCTATTAAAATTTATTGAAAATTTTGTGGAATAACCAGAAGTAAGATCATTCATAACATCGTTAGACATTCAATTACTATAACTCTCAGGCAAAGCACCAAAAGTTGCATCAATGAAGTTTTGAGCTTTGTCTTGATAAAATTTAACAGAATCATTAGCTTGCCAAAAAATTATATCATTGTAGGTAATCTTGGCATCAAAGTCATTATAGAAGAAACTATAATCATTGGCAGGATTCTCGACTAATAGCATGTGTGGCCAAGCTTCTCCAATCCTACAATCACTTTTTTTTTTAAAGTGTTTTTTTTCAAAGTTGAAATGTTTTGCCAAGTTTTTGGAAGAAAAAATGTGCTTTTGAGAGAAGCATAAGTAGTTTTGGTAAAGCAGAATAATAAGTCACTTATTTGAAAAGCACTTTTGAAAAAAATACACTTAGAAACTGTTTTTAAAAGCTTGGTCAAATATTAATTGCTGCTCAAAAGTGTTTTTCAAATTAATTAGCCAAACACAAACTGTTTCTCGCCAAAAATACTTTTAAAAAAAAGCACTTTAAGAAAAAGCACTATCAAAATAAGTTGATTTTTACAGCTTAGCCAAATAGACTATAAGAAAGTGAGCTTCCAACTATCAGGATTGTCCAAGACTGAAGCTGGCATATTACATATCACTGATAAGAGTGAAGCAAAAGCATATATAAGACGAAACTTAGGGTCATCTTGGACTTCTTTTGTAACCCTAGCCGGAAAGAACAAATATTCCCTCCGGTCTACAATAAGTGAATATTTTATATTTGGCATCCCGATTAAGGAAATAAGAACTCCTAGAAAAAGAAGAAGATGTATTCATTAAATTAACCTTAATTAATTATTACCTTGACACATTGGAATATGTAAATAAGGGCAAATTTTGAAAAAATAAAATTAATTTCTTCTTGATTATATAAATGAACACTTATTTTGAACCAAAATAAAAAGATAAAATGGACATTTATTATGGACCAGAGGAAATAAAAAACCTTGGACGATACCCAATGCTATAGTTAGTAGTCTAATTAGTATGCCGAAAGTCAAATTGTAGTGATTAGGGTCGTCATCGGTTTGATCAACAATTTTAGTGGTTGAGTCTGATTTCTCCATCGATTCTGAGAAGACAAAATTTAAGAAAGTTTAATTTGGAAAGGAAGATGGAATACTTTTTAAGAGATGCACTTTGGAGTAGAAGAACCAAAAGAATGTTTAGAGAATTACGTACAACTGTGAATTACATCTTGGAATTTTAGAGAAAATGCATAAAGACTCCATTTAACTTGTCATGAAAAGTCATTTACACACCTAAATTTTACGGGTGTCCTAACACCCCAGTATTTATATACTCCCTCCTAAGCTCTGGCCCAGCTGTATTAATTTGAGTGGAAAACATGTGCTTCATTAGTAAGCCACGCAATTAATATGGAATGTACTCAACAAACTGTCTTGCCTCTGTCTAATTTTCATAGTACATTATATATTTTCTTGTCATCTTCCTATCTTTACTTCTTAATTCAAGAATTCCAAATACCAATTCATTCTCCACTGAAAATTCAAAAAGAAGCATTACATAAAAACCAAGAAAAAAAACAGTGTTCAATTCAATGGAAAAATCTGGTTATGTGCGTGATGGAATATACAGATCACTTAGACCTCCTCTGTTCTTCCAAAGAACCAAAATCTTTCTATGGTCACTTTTCTCTTCATAAATATTTCATGAAAACCCAGCTCTTTTAGATGTTGATTCTGGTCAAACTTTGATTTTTTCTCAATTCAAAATGTCTAGTAAATAAAAATAACAGTCTCTAAACGAGCCTTATTCACCCATCAGTTAAAAATTCCCAAATTGAAGAACCCTAATGCCCAATCATTGAATATTCTTCTTGCCTCGCCAAAATCGATTTACCCGAACAAAATTAAAGTGATCGGTTGCAAAATCCTTCGATTTCATTGTTATTTAGAATTCCCGACTAGTTGGAGGAAGGCTTGTTCGAAGCCGAAGTTCTTTGATGAATCAAGCTCAAATATTGAAGTTGAATTATCTGTGAAACATTATTATGTTTGAAGGAGAAAGATTAACCTTTTCTTTCAAAGATCACAACTTCAAAGAGGAATTTGATGCAATTTCGGCAGAATTTAGATGAAGAAGAAATTAGGGTTCTTCAATTGGGTTTGGTAAAATATTGGGGACGAATGGATTTTACTGTTGGTTGGGGGTTATATTGACGTTAAAATTTAATTTTTTATTTTTTTGGGTGGTTTTAACGATTAAAATAGAGCAAAGACGCGCTCAATTGCGTTGTCTAAGACGCGCGCCTGACCAAGGCTTATGAGGGAGTAAATAAATACAATTGTTTTAACAATAGTGGGGTGTTAGGACACCCGCAATGTTTAGGTGTGTAAATAATTTTTCATGACAAGTTGAATGGGGTCTTTATGCATTTTCTCTAGAGTTTATATGGATGACATGACACAATTACCGTTTCCAACTAAAAATGCGATTTAGTAAATTACAATCCTATTTTTATTTAGCAAAGGTTTACTTTCTTAATTTTAAAGCTTAATCCGTAATGGAGACGGAAAATAAACATCTAAATACATGACCATCTTCAACACAAAGCCAGCCGACTCTCTTCTTGCCAACTTTGCCTCAGCGGAGAGAACTAACACATGCAACAACTACTCGTGGATGGGGAAGTTGAGAGAACCAAATAAGATCAAATCCTTCATTTGGCTCCTCTATCATGAAAGGCGCCCCATTGGGGCCTTCCTCCACCACATTGGGATACATATGAATCCAATGTGTTGGTTTTGTAACCAGGCCATTGAGACCTCTGCCCAAATTTTCTTTGAGTGCCTCAATAGAAAAATATTCTGGGAAAATTTAATCTCGAAGAGTACCTTTAAAGCTCAAAATTAGAATATCTCGTTCAATAGCTGGGATTGGCCTACCACATGGGCCTCTCTCAAAAGAAAGCCTTTCAATAACATCATCGCTTGGGAAGACTTTTTTCCCTTTACCTTTTGGCAGATCTGGACCACTAGGAATAATAACCTCTTCAATAAAAAGAAGGACATGGTCCCTGCAAATATTGCATTGGCAAAAGCGACTGAGTATATCACTATCTCAGCGACAAAGCATCCACAAAAGAGAAAACTATCTGGGTCAAATGGATCCCCCCACCAAGAAACCACTATAAGCTTAACACTGATGGGGCTACTATTAAGAACTCGGGCAATGGAGGAGTGGGAGGAGTTTTCAGAGACGCAAGTGGAAACTGGGTGATGGGCTTCATGGATAGCATGCAACACACTACTAACACACAAGGAGAACACTTTGCGGTATTGAGAGGATTACAGATTGTTGAAGAAAGGCAGTTAACACCTCTGGAAATCAACACAGATTCTACTGAGGTAATAAGAATTCTCAACAACGGAAACCATGTTTTTGACTCAATTATCTTTGAATGCAGGTCAATCATCCTAAGGCTAGGAGACGTAGTGGTGAAGCACAACTAAAGAGAGATGAACAAAGTAGCTGATCTGTTGGCAAAAGAGGGTGCCAAAAAGGATTTTTTAATAGACTTTATGTAACAACAGTTCCTCTGGTATTTGTTAATCATGCTTTTTGGACAGACATCGCAGGAACTGTTTTCTCAAGACAAATTTTATTGTAATAGTATTAATTTTGCTCCCAGCGCGGGGAACTCGTATACCCCGGTAAACAATGCTACTGCTTATACCTTAACGGGCAATGTTTAATATATTTTAGAAAAGCCCTTTTTAACCCAAAAAAAAAGAAGGTGTAATGTATGTTTAAAATGTGTAAATTTCTTCCATGATTACATCACTATTTTGTTTTAAATAAATTCAAATATTTTTATTAATTATGTGAGAGTCGTTTATTCAATTAGTTGAAAAAGAACTTTAGTAATAAAAATCAAGTAGGTTCTAAAGTTTCATTTTCAATTTGGTAATCCGATTTGGAAAGCAAAAGGTAAAATACCAATTAGTCATATCCTTAATGAAGTTTAACTTATATACGCTTGACCACGTAATAATGTTAACAGGTCACATTTACTTATTATAGTAGGTAATCTGCTTATTTCAAGATTATAAATCCTAATTTTTTTGGAGGTTCGTCACCACCCAAAATCTAACTAGTCGTGATGATACGTAACTCAACCCGCTAGGTAAGCCAATTAACAACAATCCAATTTTAATGAAATTTAATAAGACAATTAAATAAAAATAATATTTGAATCTTATACATTCCCCAAGGACTGGTAGTACAAATCATGAGCTTCTAAGATTAGAATTTACAAAGCTAGTATGAAATAAATACATCATCGGTTCGAAATGTACATAAATAGTTTTTATAAATTTAAGGCTACCATGAACAAGAGGCAGCCACATCCAGAACGCAGGTACGTCTTCAATTCCAACTCTCGTCGATCACAGCAACATCAGCATCCAACATCTGCAAGCAAGGTGCAGAAGTGTAGTATGAGTACAACCAATCCCATATTCTTAATAAGTAACAAAGCTAACCTTAGGTTGAAAGTAGTAACGAGCTAAAACAAAGGTCGGAGTCCAACAACAATAGCCAACAATAGTTCATTATAACATAATAAAAGTAATAGAAGAAGTAACTCAAAGATAAAATGCTTAGCTCGTTCACAGTTCCAGAAAATATGTCTGTTTTTCAAGTATATCAGTGAAAACCCAAATCTTTTACCGAAATCGCCAAAAATATAAGTAAGTCTGAAAATTGTAATTTTTTCCAAAAACCTTTCTACAGGCAAATGTTTCGTTTTCAAATGGAATGAGGAAAATACATCCTTATGCCTATATGTCAATATGTGTGAGAAGTCATGAATGACGTGATACCATACAACATGAGAAAAAGGCATTTCTATGCCTGTATGTCATATGTGCATGCCAATGCAATGTATCTCAGAGATGAACTCATGTACCTACACTCTCAGAGTACTGAATCTCACTGTCTCACACTTTACACTCATCATGCTCAACCACTCGATATGCTCAGTCATTCAGTACTATATATAGCCAATCCAACCCGGGGAAGATCCATCTCGAATATATATATAGCAACTGACAGTCAGTTACTCAGTACTGTATAAGACCAATGCAGCCTGGGGAAGATCCATCCCCAAATATAAATGCTTCGGGCAAGATCCATACCTAGGGAAGATCCATACCTAGGGAAGATCCATCGCGCTCACTAGGGGGTGTGCAGACTTGGGCTACTTCAGCCAAAGCTCCATAATAAGCCAGATCCAGGCATAAATCAATATAACATGCCGCGACGTACAGCCCCGATCCCATAATATCACTCACACTCAGGCCCTTGGCGTCTCTCAGTCATCAATCTGTCCAGTCTCTCAGGCTCACAATGCCATGAAACTAGCCCAAATGATGATATGATGTGTCAATAAATAGCAACACAAATTGAGATACTATATGAAATTAATAAATATGATTGAGTATGAAATTGCAATTTAAACAAATAATTCAACAACAATATGACCTCAATGGGTCCTAACAGAATAAGTATGTAGCCTAGATATGGTTTGTAACATGGATCATAATTCAATAGCTCTAGTACGTAAAGATTTCATAGTTATAGATAAGATCAGGTAACTACACAGTACCACAAGAATAATAGAGACACAATTCACATGGTGCACTCCCACATGCTTTCCAACTAGCATGTGCGTCACCTCAACACCAAACACATTATACGTAATTCGGGGTTTCATACCATCAGCACCAAGTTTAGAAGTGTTACTTACCTTGAACAAGCCAAATCCAATACCCAGCAAGCCAACCAATGCTACAAAAATGCCATCCCGCACGTACCGGACTCTGAACGGCTCAAAACTAGTTAAAAGAAACTCAAATACATCAAATAATGCCAAAGGAAACAAACCCAATCGATAAAGGTCGAATCTTTAATCAAAATTCCAATATCGACCAAAAAGTCAAACCCGGACCCGCATCTCGAAATCCGACAAAATTTACAAAATACGATAACTCATTCAATTATGAGTCCATCTATACTAGTTTCACTCAAATCGGACTCCGAATCGATGTTCAAAACTCAAACATTTACTTTATGAGATTATAGACAAAACCTTCAAACTTCACTTTGACATCATCAATCAAATGCCAAAAATAAATATGAATTCATCAAATATAATAAAAATCGAGTATAGAACATTTACTCCAATCCATATGGTAAAAATAACCTCCAAAAATAGTCCAAATTCGAGCTCCCCAACTCAAAATATGACTAAATGAACAAACCTTCGATATTAAGTATTTTTGACCAATTGTTCTGCCTTATTTTATGTGTTAAAATATCCCAAGACTTACTTTTTATGTCTCCAATGGATTATTTGTAAAATTTCAGTCAATTTAGGCTTTTGAATCGCGCCATTTGACCTTATAATGAAGGAGATATGTTGGTTTTATGAAGTCAGTGACAATTTCGTAATTAATTTGAAAAATTTGTAAACCCAATTCTTAGTAAAATGACAATAAAATCCTCATATGATGTGCAAATTCGACGATTCTTTTTTATATGGTTCTGTAATTACGATACGGATCTAATGCTTCAATGAAAATAGAAATCGGAGCTCATTTGTTTAATGTGGTACCATTTATGTTTGAAGAAACGACGTCGAACTATTAAAAAACAAGCGCAACACAGCCCAAACCTATCTGAAACTCACACGAGCCCCTCGTGACCCCGTACAAACATACAAACAAGTCTATAACATAACACGGACCTATTTAAGGCCTCAAATCACGCATAACAACATCGAAAGGACGAAACGCACCCCAAATCAAACTTAATGAACTTTCGAACTTTCGACTTCCAAAACTCGCGCCGAAACCTATCAAATCAACTCGATATGAACTCAAATTTTGTACACAATTTCTAATACATCATACGGAGCTACTCTTTCCCCCAAACTACCGAGCAAAGTGCAAATGCTCAAAATAACCGGTCGGGTTATTACATTCTCCTCCACTAAAACATGCGTTCGTCCTCGAACGTGCCAATTAGAGTTGTTCCTAAGCCATCAAACCTCCGTGTAACCTTATCATGCACATACGTGAGGGTAATCCCACATCACCTTATTCCATATAGGCCCGACAACATAATATAAATGAAAGATCATTACTTCAACCTTAGTCCGTAAACCATAGAATCCAATTTCCAACATTCGAAATTACTACAACACTCGAATTTCGCATCTGCCTTCTCATCATTTGCATGAGGCTAAGTTCTGCCTCTGTTTTTGCATAAGGCTAAGAATTGCCTTCCTCCACTCGCATAAGGCTAAACGTTTCCTCCATCTCCATCACTTGTATAAGTCTAAACACTGCCTCATATCATTTGCATGGGTGAAAGATCGCCATATTCTGCATTTGCATGGCTGAAAGATTGCCTCATACTGTATTTGCATGGCTGAAAGATCGGCCCATACTGCATTTGCATCATATTGCACTGCATGGCTGAAAGATCGGCCCCATACTGCATTGCATGGCTGAAAGATCGCCTCATACTGCATTTGCATGGCTGAAAGATCGCCCAATACTGCATTGCATGGCTGAAAGATCGCCCCATACTACATTGCATGGCTGAAAGATCGCCCCATACTACATTTGCATGACTGAAAGATCGTCCCATACTACATTTGCATGGCTGAAAGATCTCCCCATACAACATTTGCATGGCTGAAAGATTGTCCCATACTGCATTTCATCATACAACATTTCCATGGCTGAAAGATCGCCCCATACTGCATTTGCATGGCTGAAAGATCGCCCCATACGACATTTGCATGGCTGAAAGATCGCCCCATACTTCATCTGCATGGATGAAAGATCGCCTCATACTGCATCTGCACGGCTGAAAGATTGCCCTATACTGCATTGTGTGGTTGAAAGATCGCCCCATATTGCATCTGCATGGCTAAAAAGTCGCCCCATACTGCATTTACATGACTGAAAAATCATCATATACTGCATTGCATGGCTGAAAGATCGCCCCATACTACATCTGCATGGATGAAAGATCGCCTCATACTATATCTGTATGCCTGAAAGATCGCCTCATACTACATCTGCACGGATAAAATATCGCCCTATACTGCATTGCATGGCTGAGAGATCGCCTCATATTGCATCTGCATGGCTGAAAGATCGTCAAATTATCCAAAGGCGTCATAATCTAAAGGCACCATTTTACTGGCCTGAGGACCCCATTTCATGGCCTAAGGATCCGAATTTGCACATCATTATTCGAAGGCGTCATAGTTCTAAGGCATCATCTTCATGGCCTAAGAACACCATTTCATGGCCTGCGAATCTCTTATTATACGCTCCATGGCTCAACACTTCATAGTCTAAAGGGAATTTGCATCATGTTTAAATATTTTACGTTTATTACATTCATCGTATTAATGCTTACATATGCTTACATACTAATTATTTTTTATAGCAATACTTGAAGTTTGCAGGTACAAGACGCAAAATTTCACAAGTTCTTGTTATCAAACTGGGGCAATTTTCGCATACAGTATCTCTCTATTTTCTATTTCTACTCAATTCCAATGTCATTGCAACCAGACACTGGAGTAATTTTCTAGAATTAACATCTCCTTCAAGTAGTAAGTGCGCATATATCATCTTCATAATATTCATTTTCACCGCGTACTTCTCTTTTTCTTAATTTTTGCATCCATCTCTACCTTACTCAGAATTACATTACTTTTCAATTCTATTTTCACCATACACCCTTCTATTTTTATACGATCATAATACTCAGTATGATCATAATTCAATACTGGGGCAAATTTTTAGGGATTCATGTCCTTCCCTAATTTAGAACTACACACGACCTGATTCTCGTAAAGCCCGAGATATGTAGAAAACTCAGAAACTAGACCTCGGCCGCAATATTTCTCAAAAAATCTATATTTCCTTTTGTTCATACACAACTATCTCATCAGTCGGACAAAATTGGCTACTACGTCAATTTCTTTGTCCGACAACTCTTTCATCATTCTCGGCTAAAGATGGGCAACTGTTGACACCCAATTTTGTTCATCCTTTACCTAAATTTATTCCTGAAGCAGTTATTTTAATTAAAATGCCATAGGAATTTTTATAGCATTGTCGCAAGTATAATTGCTTGTATTTCAATTTTATTATAAATTTCACTACATATTTTGTTGTTTTGATAATTAACTTTTGATAATATAAAGCATTACAATTTATTTCACTTGTTTAAGCATGTGCATAAAGTGCATTTATTTTAAGGTTTATATATCACTCATGCATTTTACTACTTATATATTATATTAATTATAATTTAGCATATTATCATGGCATTTACAATTAAAATAGCAGCTCACTATACTTTCCCATTAACCAATCCCCTTTTCTAAATTCCTAGGACATAATTCTCCCGTCAACCTAGTCTTCGGAGAACCTCGACAATGTCCGTCCTTCTTGTTTTTCCATTTATGTGTCCTCAATTTAATTTTCTTTCCATGATATTTTCCTTTCCTTCCTTTTATTATTTGTTCTTTATAGGATTTTTAATGATCTCCATCTTTGATTACTATATAAAAATTTTTACCGTTGCAGATTCTAATACAGGATCTCAAAATTATGCTCTTGTATCTCTTACCATTTTGTCATTTCTGGGATCTTCCCATAGTCACGCAAATTAATTCATCTTATTTTGGAAAAAGATCGGATTTTCCGTAACCAAAATCCCTTTGATCTCTATGATTGAAATTCAAACAGAATCCTTCACCTAACTTCTAGCTATTGTCCATGCTCTTGGACGTTAAATAAGAGGCTTCACTTACTGCTATAAAAGGGGGGCTTAGTCTCAGACTCTCTTTACGTCTTATATCCACCTTAAATCTACACCTTTGCTCCATCATATTTCTACTGCATATTTAGCCACTCCGTAAAATAAGGTCAGTCCCTTATCCTTTGTATTCAATTCCCTGCATGTGTAGTATAAATTAGTTCCTTCTAAATAGTTGTTTGGCGATGCTATGTGAATGCTTTAAGCACTCTATTGGAAGTAAACCGACCAGGTTAGTTGCTCACCTTCTTTGGGTGTCTTTGTATGATTTGAAGTTTTGTTTGCTTTGGTATGGTCTTTGTTGTACATCATGAATTAGAAAAGTATGGCTTTACGATTGCTACATTATTTTTATGTGCTTGTAAATTTTGGGTGATTATGACACTTACTGGGCTTTACTATTTATGTTTTTCATTATGAAAACCTGAGTTAACCATCACGTTTAACTCTTATTTGAGCATCTAATCTTTATGTATAGGAAAGATTTTCTGTATTTGCTTTTAATAAATTGTTCTAATAATTTCAGATAGTGTTTAGGCTCATAAGATAACTAAGCTTTCCTAACATATGATACGTGAGGTTTTTGTTTGACTTAAACTCAATTTTTGCTTATTCTGGTAAATAGAAAATGGTTTTTTCAAAATAAAACTTTTCATTTCGAGTTTGACCTTAAAAATTGGAGTCTTTGAAATACCAGATATATGTCTATTGTAAGTTAAATGTTTCAAGCCTTTGTTTTCTAGAAATTTACATTGCAGCATAGTTAAGAATTAACTTTATATCTTTGCCAAAACTTCCTTGTTTCGTTGCAAACTTTTTTTGCCAATAATATGTACAGTTAACTATTTTAATTAGGGTGGTTGACCTACTTTAATTTGAACAATTTTGTAATCTATTCACTACGTACATGGATATTTTATCTCTCTTATGCCTTAAGTATTATATTAAGGAGCTTATCCATTTTTTATGAGCCCGAGATCACTATTATAGTAATTACTATTTACTTAATTAATTAGGAGGCCAACACGAGCCCTTACTTGTCTTATGTGTTACTTGTTTAAGTCCCCATGTGCTCCTTTTATGTGACGTTAATAAGAATAGAAATAGCAACTTGAGATTTTCTTTAAGTCTAGAATCTTTCCTTTAGAATAGTGTCTAAAGCCTCCTAGACTATAGGAAGGGACAAGTGGTAGTTTTGAATTAAGATGCGAATTAGAATTAACTAGTGTGCTTTAGGTAACAACTCAAAAATAGTAATGAGAGTAGCAGATATGATACACAAACTACCCGAGTAGCCATTGTACTTTTGGCTATAAAAGTCTTAGCAGACTTTGCATGGAAGTTGATTCATTAAACCTAAAAATTTAGGTCCCCCTTTAACTATTTAACTAATCATCCTTATCTATTTCATTTGTAGGGATAACTAGATTTAATTTTATTTATTTTAGTATGTTTCTAAGGATAATTTGTGTGACCGTCATTACATAATAGAAGAGGTTTTACCTTCAACATTAGTAGCTTTATTTCTTCGTTATTGTGATTATTTATAAGTATTGCTGCCTAAGGTACTTAAAACCGTTTCGTTCTTTGTTATCATTCAAATTGTTTGTTTTAATTTCTTTGTGACTTAGTATAATTAGTAATTAATGTGTATGTTTAACCAGTTGGTCATTTTTAATAATTATTCAATTGGTATGATCAATCACTTAGTCTAATAAATAATTTCACATAGTTTAAAAAATTCGGCCGGGAACCATATTTGTGGACCTTGAAGGGTGCCTAACACCTTCTTTTTGAGGTAACTTGAACCCTTAATCGATCTTTGGTGACTCTAACTAGTTAAGTCATAGTTATTTGCAAATAAGTGCCCTAACGCATCTTAAAATCGTTAGGTGTCGACTCTCCTCTTTAAACATCCATTTAAAAGAGTTGTCATAGGTCGAAGCACATGGGCCACGACAACTCGGATATTTATAAGACAGCTTTCAGGACCCGTTATGATCATTATGAGTTCTTTGTGATGTATTTTGGGTTACCCAACGCCCCAGCATCATTCATGCATCTGATGAATAGTGTATTTCAACCTTATCTCGACTCGTTTGTTATTGTATTCATTGATGATATCCTGGTATACTCTTGTAGCAAGGAGGAACATGCCCAACATTTGAGGATTGTGTTGCAGCGATTGAGGGAGGAGAAACTTTATGCCAAGTTCTCCAAGTGTGAGTTTTGGCTCAGTCAGTGGCGTTCTTGGGACACGTGGTGTCCAGTGAGGGTATTTAGGTGAATCCTAAGATCGTCTTTAGCTATGGAGATTCGGAGCTTTCTTGGTTTGGCTGGTTATTACCATCGGTTCATACAGGGTTTCTCGTCTATTGCATCGCCCTTGACCAAATTGAACCAAAAGGGTGCCCCTTTCAGGTAGTCGGATGAGTGTGAGGAGAGCTTTTAGAAGCTCAAGACTTCCTTGACCACAGCTCCAGTCCTAGTTTTACCATCAGCTTCTGGTTCTTATACAATATATTATGATGCTTCTTGGATCAGTATTGGGTGTGTTTTGATGTAGGAGGGTACAGTGATTGCTTATGCTTAGCGCCAGTTGAAGCCCCATGAGAAGAACTATCATGTACCTGAGTTGGAGTTGGCTACCATTGTTCATGTGTTGAAGATTTGGAGGCACTATCTATATAGTGTGTCTTGTGAGGCATTTACTGATCATCATAGCCTCCAGTACTCCTTCAAATAGAAGGATCTCGATTTTATGCAGCGGAGATGGTTAGAGCTGCTAAAGTACTATGATATTACTATTCTGTATCATCCGGGAAAGGCCAATATGGTAGCCGATACCTTGAGTAGGAATACCGTGAGTATGGGTAATCTTGCCATCATTCTTATTGGTGAGAGACCTTTGTATTTGATGTTCAGGCTATGGCCAACTAGTTCTTGAGATTGGATATTTCAGAGCTCAGTCGGGTTCTAGCCTGTGTGGTATCCCAGTCTTCCTTATTTGATCATATTAGAGAGCGCTAGTATATTCTTATTTGCTTGTCCTCAAGGACAATTTTCAATATGATGATGCCAGAGATGTGACTATTGGAGATGATGGAGTGTTGAGGATGCAGGGCCAGATATGTATGTCCAATGTAGATGGGCTACGGTAGTTGATTCTTGAGGAGGCCCATAGCTCGCGGTATTCAATCCATCCGGGTGCCGCGAAGATGTACCTGGACCTGAGGCAGCACTATTAGTGGAGGAGAATGAAGAAGGATATAGTTGGGTTTGTAGTACGGTGTCTCAACTTTCAGCAGGTAAAATATGAGCATCCGAGACCGGGTGGATTGCTTCAGAGGATAAAGATTTCAGAGTGGAAGTGGGAGCGGATCGCCATGGATTTCGTATTTGGGCTCCCACGGACTTCGAGGAAGTTCGATGCTATTTGGGTGATTGTGGATCGGCTAACCAAGTCCGCGCACTTCATTCTAGTAAGTACTACTTATTCTTCAGATCGGTTGGCTGAGATTTACATCAGGGAGATTGTTCGCCTTCACGGTGTGCCAGTTTCCATCATTTTAGACAGAGGCACATAATTTACATCACAGTTTTGGAGAGCCGTGCAACGAGAGTTGGGCCCTCAGGTTGAGTTGAGAACAACATTTCACCCTCAGATGGACGGACAATCCGAGCGCACTATTTATATATTGGAGGACATGTTACGGGCTTGTGTCATTAATTTTGGTAGATCATAGGACCAGTTTTTGCCGCTCGCGTAGTTTGCTTACAACAACAGTTATCAGTCGAGCATTCAGATTGCTCCGTATGAGGCTTTATATGGGAGACGGTGTAGATCTCCGATGGGTTGATTTGAGTTGGACGAGGCTAAGCTATTGGGTACTGACTTGGTTCGGATGGTTTGGACAAGGTTAAATTGATTCAGGAGTGGCTTCGCACGGCACAGTCGAGACAGAAGAGTTATGCTGACAGGAAGGTCCGTGATGTGTCTTGTATGGTCGGGAAAAGGTTCTGCTAAAGGTTTCACCCATGAAGGGTGTTATGAGGTTCGGGAAGAAGGGCAAGTTAAACCCTCGATTCATTGGGCCTTTTGAGGTACTTCAGAGGATTGGTGATGTGTCTTACAAGCTTGCCTTGCCACCTAGCTTGTCAAGTGTGCATCCAGTATTTCATGTTTCTATGCTCTGGAAGTATATCGGCGATCTGTCTCATGTTTTAGATTTTAGAACGGTTTAGTTGGATGATGATTTGACTTATGATGTGGAGCCGGTAGCCATATTGTAGTGGCAGGTTTGAAAGTTGAGGTCAAAGGATGTAGAGTGCAGTAGAGAGGTCAACTCATAGAGGAGGCTACTTGGGAGACAAAGCGGGAGATGCCTATCAGAGATCCATGCCTATTTGAGATTTCAGGTATGTTTCTAGACCCGTTCGAGGATGAACGTTTATTTAAGAGGGGGATGATGTAATGATCCGACCGGTCTTTTTAAGAGTTGTAGCCATGTTCCCCCATTTACTGCTCCTTTTGTATTAGACAACTGTTGTATGACTTATTGGGGTAGTTGGTTCGGGTCCGGAGTGATTTCAGAATGAATTGAGACAGCTAGTCTCTTATTTGAAAGCTTAAGTTTGAAAGGTTGACCGGATATTGACCTATGTGTAAACAACCTCGGATTTGAATTCTGATAGTTTCGTTAGCTCCGTTAGGTGATTTTGGACTTAGGAGCGCTTCCGGATTGTAATTTGGAGGCCCGTAGTTGAATTAGGTTTGAATTGGTGAAAAGTTGGAATTTTGGGAAGTTTGACCTGGAGTGAACCTTTTGATATCGGGGTTGTATTGGATTTTTGGAAGTTAGAGTAGTTTCATGGTGTCATTTATGACTTGTGTGCAAAATTTGAGGTCAATCGGACATGATTTGATAGGTTTCAGAGTTGTTTGTAGAATTTTAAAATTTCAAAGTTCATTAGGCTTTAATCCGTGTGTAATTCGTGTTTTTGATGTTGTTTGAGGTGATTTAAGGATTCAACTATATTCGTATGATGGTCTGGGGGGTCCTCGAGTGAGTTTCGGGTGGTCAACGAATCATTTTTGGACTTTGGTTGTTGGGTGATAACTGCTGGTGTGATTCTTCTGGTTTCCTCTTACGCGTTCGTGAGAAGAGCCTCGCGTTCACGAAGGGTGTTTTTGAGCTGGGAAGATTTTGTTCTTCGCATTCGCAAAGAAAAGGATGTAAACGCCAAGGTATGGCTGTGTGTGCATCGCGAATGGGGGAGAGAGGTCGCGTTCGTGAAGAGATGTTAAGGCAGCTGGGGACCCCAGCCTTTTTGGTTTACACATTCATGAAGAGTAGAGTTGGTGAAGCTTCCTGTTCGCGAGGAGTTAAACTGAGAGACAGTCAGATTGGTCTACGCGAACACGAGAGGATGGTCACGTTCCCGAAGAAGGAATAACTGGCCAGCAGTGTTAAATTTCAAAAACGACGGTTTGAACCCATTTTTAATATTTTGAGCTATAGACCACGGATTTGGGCGATTCTTGAAGGGATTTTCAAGGAGTTGATTGGGGGTAAGTGATTCTTACTTAGTTTTGGCTAAATTCCATGATTATACCTTTAATTCCATTATCTAATTTATGATTTGGGGTGGAAATTTGGGGGAAAATAGGAAGAGTTTTTGAGTTAGATTTTTCAGGTTTTGAATGGGATTTTGTTATAGGATTTGAGTAAATTTGGTATGGTTAGACTTGTGAATAAATGAACTTTCGGATTTTGTGACTTTTGTCGGATTTCGAGACGTGGACCTGGGGGCTGGGTTTGAGCCAATTTCGAATTTTTGGCTATAATTTAGTACTTTTCTTGTGGAATTGATCCATTTAGCCTCTATTGATTGTATTGTACTAGTTGTGGCTAGATTTGAGATGTTTGAAGACCGATTTGAGAGACAAAGGTATTTTGGAATAGAGTTTTGCTCGATTTGAGGTAAGTAATACTTTCAAATTTGGTTCTGAGGATTCGAACCCCGAATTATGTGTTATGTGATTGGTATTGAGGTGACACACATGCCAAGTAATGGGCATGCGGGCGTGCACCGTGAGAATTGTGACCTGGTTGATTCCATGGAACTGTATAGTGACTATATCCGTGTTTTCATCATGTGATAAAGTAATTGAGCCGCCAATCATTCTAGATATCATGTTTAGGCTTTATACCGGTACTGTTGGGGCCCATAGTGGTCGTTTCTTATTGTCACCTTATTGATTTCATTGATATTTCGTACTCAGTCATATTTATTCATTTCATATCATATCTCAATATCAGTTGTTATTTATTGATACATCATATCATTGTTTAGGGCTAGTTTTCATGACATTGTGAGCCCGTGAGTGAGACTGGAGAGATTGCTGACTGAGTGAGGCCGAGAGTCTGACTATGAGTGACAGTTATGGGATCGGGCTGCATGTCGCAGCGGTTATACATATATTATGATAACGCTTGGGCTCTACGAGCCCCTCCGGAGTCTGTATACATCCCCAGTGAGCGAGGTTGATATTATTGAGGGATGGATCTTCCCGGGACATAGATCTTGTCCGAAGCATTTGATACCTAGAGATGGATCTTCTCCACGGGCCGGATTGGCCTTCCCCGATACTGGGTGACTGATGGTTAGTGATGTATATATTCCGGGATGGATCTTTCTTGGGTCGTGTGGGCTATATACCGTACCGAGTAGTTGAGAATTTGAGAGCGTGAGCACATGAGGCTGTCAGCATGGTGCATCACATACAACATGTGCATTGGCATGTAGAAGTAGAAGAGTATATTCTTTACGTTGTTCAGTTTTGATCTATTTTACCGTTTTGAACTATCTATTTAACTTGAAAGCATGCCTACATTTCTGCACCTTTATTTCTATTTAAACTGTATCGGTTGAGTCTGTCACTACCTTTCATTCCAAAGGTTGGACTTGTCCACGCGTTTCTGGTCATGGCGGCTGTTGATGAAGGAGCCAAATCCCGGAGACTATCGAAGTAGGTGCATGGCGTTCGCAGGCCTTGACTCTCCTTTTTTATCTCTATCTGTATTTTCATTTTTTTTTATTCCCTAGACTAGGGTTGTATTGTGGGTCGGGCCCAGCCCGCGAAACCACGGGCCTAATGGGCCAAATGGTCCGGTCTCAAACGGTCTTTGAGGCCCACTGTGGACTAAGGCTGTATTGTGGGCCGGGCCCAGCCAGGGACCGCCCCGGGCCCGCGAGACCACGGGCCTAATGGGCCAAACGGTCAGGCCTCAAACGGTCTTTGAGGCCCACTGTGGGCCGGTCCTACACAAATAGACCGCGAGCCTGGGACCGTTTAGCCCGGGACCGCAGGCGGGCCTGGGCCGGTCCAACCGGGCCTAACAGTAATATTTTAAATTTTTTTTAAAAAGACCAGCGGCTAGAAATTAAAAAAGTTGTCACTGGCCCTTAATTTCAGTCATTGGGAAGTTTAAAAATAGCCATTTGGCCCCCAAACTTTGTTTTAACCCCAAACTTTTTATAATTACACTTTTTCCATATTCTCAACTATAAATACCTCCTCATTCTTTCATTTTTACTCATAAATTCATCAATCTCTCTCTAATTTTCTTCTATAATTACTTACATTATTATTGCAATTTCGTGAAAAATTGTGAAGTTGGTGAATTGAAGTATTCAGGTCTTCAAGTCTTCAACGATATTCAATTTTCAAGAAGTTGTTCGTCAATTCGGTAAACTCGTTCCAACTCTTAAGTTTTAATATTATAGTTTTGTGTATTTTATTTAGTATAATTATAATTAATATGTACTTTTCTTTGAAAAAAATATTTGGGGGTAAGGGTAAGGGAAAATCTAAAATTGGTGAATCTAGTCGCCAAGCTACTACTCTTCCCCCGGCTCCCCGACCCAGACCTGTTACCCGTCCTCCTCCACCTGTTATTCTTGATAGTGATAACCCTTGTTTTCAATTTTCCGATGGTCAATTTTGCCATGATGTTGCACCATGTCAACAATTAAATGAAGAAGTTATGAATGCTCTTTATCCTAATCAAACTATCTTTGAAAATTTAGAGGAAAATGATGATTTAGATGAAACACAACCGGATTTAGAAGATACACCTACTAGTCCTGTTAATAACCTAACTGATGTCCCGCCTGACCCTCCTGTAGTAACCCCTACTTTTAATAGACAACCTTCTAAACGACCCGAAACATCTCTTGTTTGGCACTTTTTTACTCAACTAAGAGAATAAAATAAGGTTAAGTGTAAAACTTGTGGGTCTTTGATGGCTCATAAATTTACTGGAGACCGTAGCGGTACTGGTAGTTTGACTAGACACATAAAGACACACCCTAGAGATAAAGCTAGATATTTACAAATGAAAGCTGCGCAAGAGGGGACAAGTGTAGATAGTAGGTTAACCCTAGTACAAGGTCAAATCTAGTTCAACCGAAAATTAACACAATTACCGGTGGTATTTTTTATTATGATCCAAATAAAGATCGTGATGAATTGGCAAAAATGGTTACTATTATGTGCTTACCATATAGTTTCATTCTAACCCTCATTTTGTGCATTACATTAGAAGAGTTTTTAATCCTACTTATAAAATATGGCCTCGCGCAATCGTAAAGAGCGATATTTATAAATACAAACATGAATATGAACAATATTTGCGCTATTTATTTACTCATATAGATTATCGCATTGCTATTAAAACAGATATTGATAGAAGTGGTAAAGAGCTGCTCAGTGCTCAAGGGCAAAACCTAGCAATATGCCTCGTATCACCACAAGTATAACAAACCCTCGGTTGTTGAGACTGCTAACCCTGACAGCCTGAATAACCACTTTGAAAACTCTAGAGCGGAGGTGCACTGATAGGAGCTGGCGGTGTACTATAGGGCAACTGATCTGAATACTGCATATGAGAACTACAGCCACCTGAAGCACCGTGAGAAGCCTGAAGTGATGAATGAAACGTCCTGGGAGGATGGACCCTACTAAAAGAATCTTTGCCTCTAGATGAGGCACCATTGTACTTGCCCGAATGACGGGGCCTCTTGTCAGACCCCTGACCACTCCCCTGTGATAGAACCATCCCAACCCTCATAGCCACATTGTGCGCATCCTGAAAAGAAATATTGTTTCCCGTCTCCTCATCCATCTGCAATCGAATAGTCTGAACAATTCCCTCAATGAACCTCCTCACATACTTTCTCTCTCTCTCTCTCTCTCTCTCTCTCTCAGTGGGATGTATAAGAAGAGCATGACGGGCCAAGTCAATAAATCTGGTCTCGTACTAAGTGACGGTCATAGAACCCTACTGGAGACGCTCAAACTGCCTCCGATAGTTCTCCTTATGAGTGATAGGAAGAAACTTCTCCAGAAATAGCTGAGAGAACTGATCCCAAGTCAAATCTGGTGACCCAGCTGGTCTAGCCAAACAATAATCTCTCTACCAAGTTTTGGCGGATCCAAACAAACAAAAAACAGCAAAGTTGACTCCATTGATCTCTGCTATCCCCATGTTCCGAAGAACCTAATGACAATTGTCCAAATAATCCTGGGGATCCTCAGATGATATACCACCAAAAGTAGTAGTGAAGAGCTTGGTGAACCTGTCCAACATCTACAAGGCATCAACAGACATAGCTAGCCCCTCACAAGTTGGTGCCACAACACCGGGTTGAACTACCCCAACTGGATGAGCTGTTGGAACTGTTTGGGCTGGAACCTACTCATCAAACTCAACCTGAGGCTCCGCCGTTGGTGCTGCTGCTCGAGCTTTAGGCTGAGCCCTGCCTCTGCCTCGGGCCCTAGCATGGCCTCGACCTCTGCCCCTCACAGAAGCTGCCACTGGGGGATCGGGCTGTTGGTCAGCTGATAAACAGGTACGTGTTCTCACCATCTGCGAAAAAACAGAGTGGAAGTTCAATTAGCATTGAGAAATCAAGTCGCATGACAGGAAAGAATAGATGTGAAGTCTTTCCTAATTCTATAGCATATGAGGGATAAATGCAGACGTCTCCATATCGATCCCTCAAACTCTACTAAACTTGTCCGTGAATTGTGAGACCTAAGCAACCTAGTGCTCTAATACCAAGTTGTAATGACCTGGATTCCCACCCTCGGGAGTCATGATGGCGCCTACTAGTGAAAGCTAAGCAAGACGATTATACCAATTATTTAACCTTTTTCATTTTTAATCCCTTAACAATTTCGAGTTAACATTTTATAAACAGTGAAAATAAAAAAGCAAAAGGATGAAATTTAACAATTTAAGCTAATACCGATAAAACTCCATAACATAAGCCACCCAGAACTAGTGTCACAATCTCACAGACTAACTAAGAATACTACAAATAGTGGTTTGAAAGATAAATACAAAGTTGTCTCTGAAATATATGAAAGAAACAGAATGGAAAGATAGAAGGAGACGCCACAGCCTGTGGAAGCCTGCAGGACTACCTCGGGTCGCCTGATGGGCTGAAGGCAGCAACCTCACTGTGGTCCAAAAGCTGCAGCACCGGGATCTGCACACAGTGCAGAGTGTAGTTTCAGCACAACTAACCCTATATACTGGTAAGTGTCTAGCCTAACCTCGGCAAAGTAGTGACGAGGCTAGGACAAGACTACCAAATAAACCTATGAAGTTATCATATACATCAAGTAATAATGAAAGAACTAGCAGTTAAAGATGGGAAGGGAAAACATGCTCGGGGAAATATCATGTACAAAATAAATTCAGTAAAGAGACATACGGGACACCAAAATTCAACTAAAAGCAAGAATAAGGAAAACAAAGACAAGTGCACGGCATCACCCTTCGTGCTTTTACTCTCATCCTCACCATAAGAATCAATATAATCCGCACGGCATCACCCTTCGTGCTTTTACCTCACATAATCATGGCATGGAATTATCCTTCATGCATTATCAATCATATCATGCAACGACATTGTACATCGTGTGGCATAACATCACCCTTCGTGCTTTTACCTCATAATATCGGCACGACATCACCCTTCGTGCATTAACACTCTCTCAAAATCATGCACGACATCACCCTTCGTGCTTTATACTCTTCCTCACCCAAGAAACAATCGCAAAGCAATTTGGGCAAGGGAATCAATTATATCACAATAAAATCCCGGCAAGGGAACAATAGCATAACAATAATATCCCGGCAAGGGAAATAATATCATAAGTAATAATATCCCGGCAAGGGAGATAATATCAAAAACAGAAACATCCCGGCAAGGGAGACAATATCATAAACCTCTTCTCTTTTCCACAATTACTTCACAACTCAATTCTCAACTTGAGCCAACGCTCTACAATGTTCAATTACCAATAATACCTCCACAAGCCTTGTTCAACAATAGAAATCATCATATAAAGCATGAACAATATGAAACAAAATCACATCAATCATAGTATAAGACTCACGGGCATGCTTGACTCCAACGTATAGATACTCGTCACCACACCTATACATCGTACTTTACATTTAACACATAGCAAATAGGACTCCACTCCTAATCCCTCAAGCTAAGGTTAGACCAAACACTTACCTCAATGCCACGAACACAATTCAAGCCTCAACTACCGCTTTACCTCTTGTTTCCACCACCAATTCACTTATATCTAGCCACAATTTACTTAACAATATCTGCTAAATGAATCAATTCTAATGCATGAAAATAAGTTTTCTAAAGATTTCCCCAAAAAGTCAAAAATCGACCCCAGGTCCACATGTTCAAAAATTGTGGTTCAAACCAAAACCCGATTACCCATTCCCCCACGAACTCAAATATATAATTTATTTTGAAATCTGACCTCAAATCAAGGTCCAAATCCCCAAAAATTGAAAATTCTAAGTTCTACCCAAACACACAATTTCCCCCATAAAAACCCTTGATTTTAAATTAAAATCATGTGAAAAGATGTTATGGATTGAAGAAAACGAGTTACAAATGACTTATAATTGATTTGGAGAAGAATTTTTCTTTAGAAAATTGCCCAATAGAGCTTAGGGTTTGAGGGAGTTTGAAAAATGAAGAAAAATCCGTCAAAATCCCAATTAACTGGTCGTAGATGTCGCAATTGCAATAGGAGCTTCTCAATTGCGAAGCTCGCAAATGCGAACAAGGCCTCGCATTTGCGAACCTGGGCATTTTCTGCTAACCTTGCAATTGCGAATAAATAGTCGCAATTGCGATACTGTCCCTCCCCTGATGACTTCGCATTTGCGAAGGGTGGTTCACAATTGCGAACACTAGTAGGCAAGGCTTTCTTCGCAAATGCAATCAAGACCTCGCAATTTCCAAGCCTGTTGGGCTCGCAATTGCGAAGCCTTACCTCGCAATTGCGAGATCAGAGCCTGCAACATAGCTGAACCTGCAACAGCCATTTTCCTAAGTCCAAATTCACTCTGTGGCCTATCAAAAACCCGCCCGAGCCTACGGGGCTCCAAACCAAACATGCACGCAAGTCCAAAAACATCATACAGACTTGCTCGTGCAATCAAATCATCAAAATAATATTAATAACTATGAATTAAACCTCAAATTTATGAAATCACTCAAGAACATCAAAATTTTCATCTTCTCAAATAATAGTCCAATTTATACTAAACGAACTCCGATTCTTATCAAACTTCACAGATTCAACTTAATTATTATTTAAAATTTGTACCGGGCTCCGGAACCAAGATACATGCCCAATAACATCAAGAAATTACATCAATTCACTTCTAAAACCCTTTATATTTTTCAGGAAATAATTTTCTTTAAAAATTTATTTCTCGGGCTTGGGACCTCGGAATTTGATTCCGGGCGTACGCCTAAGTCCCAAATTTTATTACGGACCCTACGAGACCATCGGATCATGGGTTCGGGTCCGTTTACCACGAATGTTGACCAAAGTCAACTTTAATCCATTTTAATAGCCAATTTCCTTATTTCACTTAGTTTTCACATAAAAGTTTTCCGGAAATGCGCCCGGACTGTGCACACAAATCAAGGTAAAACAAAAGAGGTTTTTAAGGCCTCAGAATACATAATTTACTTTCAAAACGAGTGATGACCTTTTGGGTCATCACATGATGAGTATGATGTGACTATGGAATGTATACAAATGGATTGAATGTAACGAGAAGAGTTTGCTTGAGATTTAAAAGAACTATTGGGTGCTTGATTTCTGTCTTGATATGACGTATAGTCTCGAGTTATGAGTGTATTGGAGGATCTTTCATGTTGTCTAGCTGTGGAACAAATTAGGTTCTCGTGCCTTGTTGGTGAGTTCAAACTCGGGATGATTAAGTAACTGTGTAGTAGTTGTGGCTGTAAAAGGATATAAAGAGATGTTAGTTTGAGACTAAGCAGGTGGGTTATAACCTGTGAGGTAATCTACGGATGTGTGATTTTTATGATGTTGTGTGAAGGCTTTCTTTTCTACTAGTGCATTATATTTGTGTGATTTGAGTTTGGATCGGTTGTAATAATTGACCTAACCGTCACGAGGATGAATGCGAGATTTGCATATGATTTGAGGTATTAGATGGTTTGTGTTACATGAGATTATGAAGGATTTCGTTGAATCTCACTACGGTATTATGGCAATAATGGGGTATGGTTATAGTAAGTTAACAGATGTTTTATTCCAGGGATTTGAGCCAAGTGGGGGAGTCCGCTATCGACGATTTGATTGCATGGTTATGTGTTGTATCGGTTTCAGTCTGAAGCATACTTGTGGATCAGTTATGACTTGCAGATGTTGGTTTTGAGGATGAATTAAGCAAGGGAATTTCTGGATGCATGATGTAGTACACTTTATGGGTATATGAAAACATTGAATGATTGAATTGTTATTGGTAAAGGAGGTAGTGCGCATGGAGTAGGATTCACTCGGTTGCTTAGAGGTGTGGATTACTTCTTTGAGTGTTATCGTGCTAATGGGGCACAGATCATTCAGCCCGTTTAGGGCGGTGCAATTGACAGTTGAGCAGAGTGGAGGACTCTCGGGAAGGTTCTAATTGGTTCAAAATTTATATGTAGCAATTGAGAATTTTTCTAGATTTGTATATGGCTAGGGTATGAGATTTGCATTAGATGGTGTCGAGACTCGCGGTATTTCTATATCATTATGGAGTATACATTTCAGTATCAGGAAGGTGAAGAAAATGGCTTTAGATTCACACAAGGTCTCTTCAGAGTAGGTGTCTCGGTTGTGGTACTTTTGGGGTGCTTAAGAAGGAATACAACGGCTTATATGCCTTAGGGTGGTGTGGTTTTATGGCAGGGTCTCGTGTGGTAAGTTTTGGTTGAGGGTCATAGTATTATGGCAGAAGAAGTATCAAATTGAAGGCAATTCGGAAGGAACTCGGAGAAATAGGACAGTTTGGTAGTAGGTTGGACCAGCACCATAATGGATATGGTCGGTTCTTTGGGTACTTATGATGTGGTGAGTCTCTACATGTGTTTTGTGGCAATACTCTTGGGTGTTGGCGACTACGTGGCTTGGTTGAGTTAGAAGGATTCGGTTATGATAGCTTGGCTATGTGCAAATGGATTTCCAAAGAGTTCTCGATGATTTCTATCACGGTTCGAGGTGGATATTTCCTACTAGCAAGATGAGCATGTTGAGTATTGTGATTTCCTACTTGATGGTATCAAATGGAAGGTTTCTGACTGATCGGATATGTATTCAATTTGCGACACGGAGTTGATTATAAGGTTCTCATATTTTTCATATGATGGCATGGTGTGTCATGTGGGATTAAGGTTTGTGTGTGCAAGGTCACGATTTAGTTTTGAAAGGAAGGTCATAAATTCGTAGACGACATGGACGGTTTTTTGATGTTTAGATGAATGCTATAACTGTTGGTTTTTCCTGAAAAGGGTGCACATCTCGGAAGGCGCATTGTGTTTTGACTTACGGATACTTCATTGGTATTGCGATACTCACCTGGTTGATTGATTGCTGATATTCATATTTTTCAATATGGCATGGAAGAATTATATAAGTATTCCTCGTGGGATGATCGTGTATAAGAGATGTGTTAGACATTCGGGTGGTGGAGTTGGGATCGGATATTGGTGATTCGTGTGTTCTATGAATTTGGAGACTGGAAGTTCTAAGAAGCAGGTTGTTTCGTGGTTGTGGACTGTGAAGATGTGGCCAAAGCTAGCCAAATAATAGTATGTGTTATGGTTAGGTTGTTGTGGACTTTTGGAGGGCTATTTGTTCCATTGGGGATGGCCGGAGTTGATTTGGGGGCCCACTGATAGGCCCAATGAGGATGTGTATTCTACATCGGGTTGGGTTTATTAACTCCAAACTGATATTGTGGAGGGATGTGCCATTCAATTAGAATTGATTTGAGTCATATAGGATATGTTCTATGTGTTACTCTTCTATGCTACAAAGGGTTGTGATTCGTTGGTTATATGCACACATGTGCGGTTATGTTTGGGCCTTATAGCGGAATTCCAGCGAGATGGTGATTGGGGTGTGGAATGGTTGATTGTGCCTTAGTTATGGTCTTTCTGGATTGTGGTATATTGTGTTATTTGATTCTCCATGGTTATGGTCGTGTACTTGATATCAAATTGCATGTGGTTGTTGATTTTGAGGATCGTGGCTTGAGGTATTTCATATAGACCGTGTTTGGATGTGGTCATGCATTGCATCTGGGTTATGTCAGGAGATGATCCTTTGTATTAGATTAGTGTTTCTTGGTTTCTTAGCATTTTGGTTGTGGTGGTACTTACTGCACTTGCGGGGTGATTCTCTCGTTTGAGTCATTTTCCATGCTTGTGTATATTTGAAATGTTGCTTATTGGTGCACGAATTGCACAGTGTGTGACTTTAGATTGTATTGATGTGGCATGTCACTAGAGCAGTTGTATTTGATAAGATGAGGTCGCCAGACCTAGAATTGGTGCTATCAGATTTGATTGCGGTATATTTGAAAGGATAATGTTGCTGATCGGCTTAGAAATTTGCTATAGATCCTGTCAAAGGAGAGGGAGCTCCATGAATTGTTGATTTGAGGAATGGTTATGGGTTCTGCGTGTTTCTTTTATCATCAGCAGTGTTCGAAAGTTTTAGAAAGAAGTTTTGTTTGATATGAGGTTTATTACCGGTATTAGGTTATTTTGAGCAGCTACTATGATAAAAAAAATTTGCTACGAGTATGCGAGTCGTGTGGTATGTCGGGTGATTACATCTTGGGTTGTGGTTATGGCTTGATACAACTTGTTCAGGCTATTTCAAAGACTCCAATTTTTAAGGTCAAACTCGAAATGAAAAGTTTTATTTTGAAAAAACCATTTTCTATTTACCAGAATAAGCAAAAATTGAGTTTAAGTCAAACAAAAACCTCACGTATCATATGTTAGGAAAGCTTAGTTATCTTATGAGCCTAAACACTATCTGAAATTATTAGAACAATTTATTAAAAGCAAATACAGAAAATCTTTCCTATACATAAAGATTAGATGCTCAAATAAGAGTTAAACGTGATGGTTAACTCAGGTTTTCATAATGAAAAACATAAATAGTAAAGCCCAGTAAGTGTCATAATCACCCAAAATTTACAAGCACATAAAAATAATGTAGCAATCGTAAAGCCATACTTTTCTAATTCATGATGTACAACAAAGACCATACCAAAGCAAACAAAACTTCAAATCATACAAAGACACCCAAAGAAGGTGAGCAACTAACCTGGTCGGTTTACTTCCAATAGAGTGCTTAAAGCATTCACATAGCATCGCCAAACAACTATTTAGAAGGAACTAATTTATACTACACATGCAGGGAATTGAATACAAAGGATAAGGGACTGACCTTATTTTACGGAGTGGCTAAATATGCAGTAGAAATATGATGGAGCAAAGGTGTAGATTTAAGGTGGATATAAGACGTAAAGAGAGTCTGAGACTAAGCCCCCCTTTTATAGCAGTAAGTGAAGCCTCTTATTTAACGTCCAAGAGCATGGACAATAGCTAGAAGTTAGGTGAAGGATTCTGTTTGAATTTCAATCATAGAGATCAAAGGGATTTTGGTTACGGAAAATCCGATCTTTTTCCAAAATAAGATGAATTAATTTGCGTGACTATGGGAAGATCCCAGAAATGACAAAATGGTAAGAGATACAAGAGCATAATTTTGAGATCCTGTATTAGAATCTGCAACGGTAAAAAATTTTATATAGTAATCAAAGATGGAGATCATTAAAAATCCTATAAAGAACAAATAATAAAAGGAAGGAAAGGAAAATATCATGGAAAGAAAATTAAATTGAGGACACATAAATGGAAAAACAAGAAGGACGGACATTGTCGAGGTTCTCCGAAGACTAGGTTGACGGGAGAATTATGTCCTAGGAATTTAGAAAAGGGGATTGGTTAATGGGAAAGTATAGTGAGCTGCTATTTTAATTGTAAATGCCATGATAATATGCTAAATTATAATTAATATAATATATAAGTAGTAAAGTGCATGAGTGATATATAAACCTTAAAATAAATGCACTTTATGCACATGATTAAACAAGTGAAATAAATTGTAATGCTTTATATTATCAAAAGTTAATTATCAAAACAACAAAATATGTAGTGAAATTTATAATAAAATTGAAATACAAAGCAATTATACTTGCGACAATGCTATAAAAATTACTATGGCATTTTAATTAAAATAACTGCTTCAGGAATAAATTTAGGTAAAGGATGGACAAAATTGGGTGTCAACACGAGTCCCGAATCTTCAACTGGTGGTACCCTGACCTCAAATCAATCCGGGGAACACCCTCGCTACCTGAAGCTGGTCAAATAAATCATCAATACGCGGCAAATGATACTTGTTCTTGATTGTGACTTTGTTCAACTGTCTATAATCAATGCACATTCTCATAGAACCATCCTTCTTCTTCACGAACAGAACCGGTGCACCCATGACACCAAGCCAATACCAAAGTCAATATCTCTGTCTTGTGGCATGCCCGACAGGTCTGCAGGAAACACATCCGGAAAATCTCGTACCATCAGAACAGAATCAATAGTAGGAGTCTTAGCACTAACATCCCTCACAAAGGCCAAATAAGATAAACAACCTTTCCCAACCATCTGCTGGACCTTCAAATATGAAATCACTCTACTACGAACATAGTCTAAAGAACCTCGCCACTCAATCCGTGGCAACCCCGGCATCGCCAATGTAACAACCTTAGCGTGACATTCCAAAATAGAATGACATGGAGACAACCAATCCATACGCAATATCACATCAAAATCAACCATACTAAGCAGTAAGAGATCAACTCTAGTCTCCAATCCCTCAATAGTCACTACACATGACCGATACACACGGTCCACAATAATAGTATCGCCCAGTGGTGTATATACATGAATAGATGAAACTAAAAACTCACGGGGTATATCCAGATAATGAGCAAAATACGACGATACATATGAATAGGTGGAACCAGGGTCAAATAATACAGAAGCATCTTGGTAACATATTGAGACAATACCTGTGATCACTGTGTTTGAAGCAATAACATCTGGTCTGGTAGGGAGTACATAGAAATGAGCTTGACCGCCACCTGATCGGCCTCCCCCTCTAGGGTGACCCCTAGCTGACCGAGCTCTACCCCGAGCTAGCTGGGCGGTTGGTGAAATAACTATTGCTGAAGTCGAAGGCTGACTCCTCTATTGAGATAAACCTCCTGAAAGGCGGGGACAATGCCTCTTGATATGACCCAAATCTCCATACCTAAAGCAACCTCTCCCTGCATATGGTGGTGGGGATTGAAGGGAGCCACGAGCACCGGGATAACTGCTAGAAGGACCCGACATAGGTGAACCCTAAGCTGATGATGCATGAGACGAACTGAGATAGAAGGGCACTAAGAGATGTGTGACCCTGCTTAGAACTGTGAGAACCATGGCCAGATGATGCACCACGATAAACTGGAAGAGCCGTCTGAGCATGCCTATAGGGACGACCCCTACCGTGGTAGAATTGACCTCCAAAAGGAACACCACCAAAACTACCTAATCCACGAGACCTCTTGGCCTCCCTCTCAACCCGCTCCTTGCTACGGACCAACTCTATCTGTCGTACAATGTCAACAACCTCATCAAAAGTAGCACTAGACACCCTCTCTCTAGTCATAGCACCCGCAGCTAAAATGTGAGGCCATCAATGAACCTCTTGATCCTCTCCTTATCAGTGGGATCCAAACAAACTGCATGGTGGGCTAACTCAGAAAATCTCATCTCGTACTGTGTCACAGTCATAGCATCCTGATGCAACTACTCAAACTTCCTGTGCATCTCCTCTTTGCGAGACTGCGGCACATATTTCTCGAAGAAGATAACGGAGAACTCCTGCCCTATAAGTGGCGTTGCGCCGACCGGCCTACGCCTCTCATAAGCCTCCCACCAGGTGAAGGCAGCTCCAATAAACTGAAAAGTAGTGAACAAGACCCCACTGGTCTCCAGAATACGTATTGTACGGAGAATCCTCTAACATCTGTCCAAGAAACCCTAGGCATCCTACGACTCTTCCCCACTGAAGGATGGAGGATGGAGTCTACCAAACCTCTCTAGTCTCCACTGCTCATCATCAGTCATAGTTGGAACCACATGGGCCTGAGCAGGTGCCACCGACTGGGCTGGTAGTGCCCCCGGTGTCTGGAGTCCCTGGTTCACCTGCTTGGGTGTACGGGCGGCGGGAGTCTGAGTACCTCCCCCGGCCTGAGAAATGGTTGTTGTGGTCGGAACATAGACCGTTTGAGCAAAACTAGTGCATATGGTCAAAATCTGAATTAAGGCCTCCTGAAGGCCTAGAATCACAATGGGCACAAGTGGTGCCTGAGCTGGTCCCACTGGTGCATCCATAACTAGGATCTGATCTTGACCTGGGGCAACTGGTGAATCTGTAAGTGCTGCCCTGGCTACTGTGCGAGCTGCACCTCTGCCCCTACCGTGGCCTTTACCACGACCTCAGCCTTTTGCGGCCTTAACTGGTGGTACTGGTGGTTGTCCGTCCTGCGTTGTAGTACGTGTCCTCACCATCTATGAGAGAATAGAATAACAAAAGTTTAGTTACCAAAATCAATAGATTTGCATGACAAGAATTCAAGAATATGATGTTTCCTAAGGATTCTGCAGCCTCTCGAAGATAAGTACAGACATCTCCGTACCGATCCGCAAGACTCTACTAAACCTGCTCATGACTCGTGAGGCCTATGTATCCTAGGCTCTAATACCAACTTTTCACAACCCAAAAATCTATCCGTCGTGATGGCGCTTATCGTGTAACTAGGCAAGCCTCAACTCAGCATCTCAACACAGTAAAAGTTTTGAACATAAAGACGGAAGAAATTAATATTTAAGAAAAAGGCATTTTGAAAACAAAAATAATCCAAATTACCTACAATCCATCCCAAAACTAGGGTGTCACAGAGTATATGAATGTCTAATCCAGTATACAGTCCATTACAGTGTCTCAGGAATAAAAAATTTAAATACAGATAGAGATAAAGAAGGAGAGTCAAGGCCTGCGAATGCCATGCAGCTACCTCGATAGTCTCCAGGATCTGGCTCCTCAATCAACAGCCGCCATGACCAGACACGCCTGGATCTGCACACGAGGTGTAGGGAGTAACGTGAGTACAACCAACTCAATAAGTAACAAGTCCAACCTTTGCACTGAAAGGTAGCGACGAACTCAGCCGATATAGTTTAAATAGAAATAATTGTGTAGAAACGTAGGCATGTTTTCAAGTTAAATAGATAGTTCAAAACAGTAAAATGGATCAAAATTGAACAATGTAAAGAATATACTCTTCTACTTCTACATGCCAATGCACATGTTGTATGTGATGCACCATGTACAGCCTCATGTGCTCGCGCTCTCAAATGCTCAATTACTCGGTACAGTATATGGCCCATATGGCCTAGGGTAGATCCATCCCGGAATATATACATCACTGTCCATCAGTCACCCAGTACCGGGGATGGTCAATCCGGCCCGTGAAGAAGATCCATCTCTAGGTATCAAATGCTTCAGACAAGATCTATGTCCAGGGAAGATCCATCCCTCAATAATATCAACCGCGCTTACTGGGGGTGTGTACAGACTCCGGATGGGCTCCTACAACCCAGGCGCTATCCTAAAATCAGTATAACCACTGCGGCGCGCAACCCAATCCCATAACTGTCACTCATAATCAGGCTCTCGGCCTCACTCAGTCATCAATCTCTCCAGTCTCACTCACGGGCTCACAATGTCATGAAAACTAGCCCGAAACAATGATATGATGTATCAATAAATAACAACTAAGACTGAGATATGATATGAAATGAATGAATATGACTGAGTACGAAATATCAATGAAATCAATGAGAGAACAGCAAGAAACGACCACTATGGGTCCCAACAGTACCGACATAAAGCCTAAACATGATATCTAGCATGATTGACAGCTCAATTACTTCATCACATAATAAAAACACGGATATAGTCACTATACAGTGCCATGGAATCAACCAGGTCATAATTCTCACGGTGCACGCTCGCATGCCCGTCACTTGGCATGTGCATCACCTCAATTCCAGTCATATAACACATAATTCGGGGTTTGAACCCTCAGAACCAAGTTTAAAAGTGTTACTTACCTCAATTCGAGCAAAACTCTACTCCAAAATGCATTTGCCTCTCAAATCGGTCTTCAAACATCCCGAATCTAGCCACAAGTAGTACAATACAATCAATATAGGCTAAGGGATCAATTCCACAAGAGAGGTACTAATTATAGCAAAAAATCCGAAATCGGCTCAAACCCGGCCCACGGGCCCACGTCTCGAAATCCGACAAATAAAACCCGAAATCTCATTCACTCAAGAGTCTAACCATACCAAATTTACTCAAATCCGATAACAAAATCTCATTCAGAACCTCAAAAATCTATCTCAAGAATTCTTCCTCTCTTTCCCCAATTTTCCACCCCAAACATAAATTAGATGATGGAATTAAAGGCATAATCGTGGAATTTAGCCAAAACCAAGTAAGAATCACTTACCCCAATCAACTCCTTGAAAATCCCTTCAAGAATTGCCAAAATATGTTGTCTCTAGCTCATAATATGAAAAATGGGTTCAAAACCTCGTTTTCGAAATTTAACAATGCTGCCCAGTTATTCCTTCTTCGCAAACGCGACCATCCTCTCGCGTTTCCGTAGACCAATCTTACTGCCTCTCAGTTTAACTCCTCGCGAATCCGACCAATGCTTTACGAACGCGATGCTTCACCAAATCTACTTTTCACGAATGCGACCCTTGCCCTGCAAACGCGTAGACCAAAAAGGTTGGGGTCCCTAGCAGCCTCAACATCTCTTCGCGGACGCGACCTCTCTCCCACGTTCGCAATACACACACAACCATACCTTCGCGTTCGCATCCTATTCTTCGTGAACTCGAAGAACAAAATCTTCCTAGCTCAAAAACACCTTTTGCTAATGCGAGGCTCTTCTCGTGAATGCATAAGAGGAAACCAGAAGAATCACACCAGCAGTTATCATCTAACAACCAAAGTCCAAAAATGATCCATTAACCACCCGAAACTCACCCGAGCCCCTCCAGGACCTCAACCAAACATACCAATAAGTCCCAAAACATCATACGAACTTAGTCTAACCTTAAAATCACCTCAAACTATATGAAAAACACGAATTACACACAGATTCAAGCCTAATGAACTTTGAAATTTCCAAATTCTATAAACGATGTCGAAACTTATCAAATCACATTTGATTGACCTCAAATTTTGCACACAAGTAATAAATGACACCACGAACCAACTTTAACTTCCAAAAATCCAATCCAACCTCCATATCAAAAGGTGCACTCCCAGTCAAACTTCCCAAAGTTCTAACTTTTCACCAATTCAAGCCTAATTCTACTACAGGCTTCCAAATCACAATTTGAACGCGTTCCTAAGTAAAAATTCACCTAACAGGGCTAATGGAACCATCAGAATTCAAATCTGAGATTGTTTACACATAAGTTAATATCTGATCAACTTTTGAACTTAAGCTTTCAAATAAGAGACTGCATGTCTCAATTCATTCTGAAATTACTCCGGACCCAATCCAACTAACCCAATAAGCCAATAAAAGTTTTAGAACCCAAAAGGAGTAGTAAATGGGGAAACAGAGCTACAACTCTCAAAACGATAGGTCGGTCGTTACATCATCCCCCTCTTAAATAAATATTCGACAACTTTCGAACCTGCCGCTCCAAAATGGCCACTGACTCCACATCATAAGTCAAATCATCATCCAAATGAACCGTGCTGAAACCCAAAACATGAGACGATTCGTCGATGTACTTCCGAAGCATAGAAACATGAAATACTGGATGTACACTTGACAATCTAGGTGGCAAGGCAAGCTTGTAAGCCACCTCCCCAATTCTCTAAAGTACCTCAAAAGGCCCAATGAACCGAGGGCTCAACTTGCCCTTCTTCCCGAACCTCATAATGACCGGTCGAGTCGTTATAGTTAGGTTAGGTGAGTAGTACTTCGGGAGAAGGCTACGAGTAATATTAACCCTGTCAATCAATAAACTAGATAAATTAATTAGACGATTTAGGTAGAAAATTCAACGGGATTGTTAGCCAATCCATAGCTCTAGAATATTGTCTCTAATTGAATTCGTGTCTAAGATTGCCGACTTGTTTCCTTTACAACTCTAGATTAGTTGTAGTTAATATCGCTTGGATAGATTAATAGTCTTAGTTTAATTTAGTTAATAGTTAATTACAAGTCCTTGCGAGTATGATATCTGGACTTACAATCCTACTTGTCAACCACGTATACTTGTGTGTGCGTTTGGGAGTAACAAGTTTTTGGTGCCGTTGCCGGGGACTTAGAAATTAACTATTTTGCTATATCAGATTTTTACTTTTTGTCCATTCAAATTTATTTATTTTAGCTTAATTTAATATTTTATTATCTTTGTTGACATGTCATCTTGTAGTGAGAATTGGTTGAATATTAATTATTCTTATTTTGGTGATCCTTATCTATATTGTGGATGACCACACTTGTGGCAATATTGTGAACCTCAATCTTATGAGTGAAATTTTTGTAATGTGTGTGGTGATCAAGGTGGCCATCGGGATAGTTGTCCTAACTCTTATTATTCTTCTCCGAGCTCTTATTATGATGTTTCTAATAATGTTTATGAGTTTGATAGGAGCAATGAAGTGGAGGATGTGGAACGTGTTGCCCGTATTATTGACATGATGAGGCAAGTAGCCGAACAACAAGATGAAATTCACAAAAAGACTACCTTAGCAATAAAAGGATTGCAGGCTAGAATGGAAGAATTAATGGCCAATTTTCAAGAAGAACCTCAACTCGACAAAGACAGCAAGTTCCCACAAGAAAATAACTTTGAAGAAGCAGATATCGTGAGCCAATCTTGGCTAGAGGAATAAGCTCAACTGATAAAATTTTATGGCTTTCTTTGTAATGGTCTTTCAAATATAGCAGAACAGCTAATAGAAGGAAGAACTGAGCTCGGGCAGGAGATAGACCAATTTGGCTCAGATATCCATGACTTGCAGGCTCAATTTAATAAACAAAATTGAAGCGTCTGATGCCACAGAACCAATTTTTGTGGATACTGGCCAGCTTGTGGAGCGGAAAGAGAAATTTCAACTATTTGATTAAAATATTATTAATGATGCCAAGGTTGACGATGTGTGCAAAAGTGAGGATGTCAAAAGAGAAGCGATTCTAGAGTTGGAGCGCATCGGGCCTCATTATAAACACTTTTCAATATTGTGTTTGGTTGGTGACACGATAATTAATCCATTCGAGCGTATGGAGGAGTCAATGGATGAGGAATAAGGTGCATATATTCTAAAATTTGTGATGCCAAGGAGACAAAGTGACATCCCTCACTTAAAGTCCAAGAAGTGCAAGGTGCGGTATTGTTTACTTGGTTCCTTTATTTTCACACCACCGCCCAGGAACGTGACAGAAAATTGATACGAAACTGGGGGCGTAATTCATATCCTCAAAGTGGAAGGAACAGTGGTGAAAGTGATGGCGTCGTGCTGCGACTCTAGATAAGGCACTTGTTGAGAGGCAAACCAATTCTACTATTTTGTTTATTTTTTATTTATTTTTGTAGTGTTTTTTTGTGTTTTGTAGGAGTAGGAGCATGGAATAAAGCCAAAAGGCATATGCAAAATCGAGCAGGTGGTTGAAACTAAGTGAGAGGTACCCGCATAAAGGATCATACCTGGGAGAAATCTAAGCATCCTGTGAGCTACTAATATTTCGGCCTTTCGCCTACCGGGGAGCCTTTTTTACCCTCTTGTTATTTATTGTGTGCATTGAGGGCATTGCACAATTTTAAGTGTGAGGTGAGGAGATTGTCTGGGGTGATTTTCTATGCTATCCTAGCTTAGTTGTAGTACTTTTTCTTAGTGTATTAGTTTTTGTGTAAAGAAAAAAAATGAAAAAAATTAGAAAATTTGGACTTTTTCCGACAATGGATTTTGTGAACAACTTTCTTGAAGGACTAAAGTCCATTAAAAAATCCAAAATTTTTTTTTGTTCTAGTTAGTTTTAGTTAGGTAATAGCTCCCCTTGATTTTTTTTTTGCGTCAATTCTTTTTCAGGGGATATAACTTGAACCGGATAACTTTTTTTTAAGGATTAGATTTTATTTTTTAGGATTAGTAAAAGAGGGCGAAGAAAATCCCTTTATGAGATGTTTGATACTAGAATATTTAGGCCTGAGCTTGAGTACTACTTTCCTCTGAGTGTTTGAGTAATGAATGAAATAGCAGACTTTCTGACACCTACGCTCACGGTTGTGACTCTGTATATAGCTTATTGTTGTTTTGTCGTTCGCTATGACCCTGTCTGTCTTAGAGTAGAATTTATCCATCTTGATTGATACTTGTGTCATGTGTGGTGAGGATTTCTTACATATATTTCATGTTTTGCATCTTAGTCTAGAACTTGCTCTGCATGTTGTTGAAGCGAAATAAAAGTGTTGCTCTGTTTAGAAGATGATAATAGACTTTCTTTGATATGTCTTGTGAATTTTAGTATTATCAAATATTGTACCATTAGTTAGCCCTTTGAGCTTGTAGCCTTTTGTTTGGAAGCCGTATTTTTGTCTTGATTCGTTTGTTGAATCCCTAATTTTTGCACCATACTTCCTTGAGCATTGTTGCTTATAATGTGATATTAATTGACAAATCTAAAGAAAGAGATGGTTAAGAGAAAAATAGTGACCAATGATAGCTGCAAAGGGATGCAAAGGTCCTCTTGAAGAGAATGTGATATGAAAAAAAAAAAAAGAATGAAAAAAATTGCTTTGAAAAAAAAAATTAGACGTTCTTGATATGAGGGAAATACTTGTGAAACATTAGATGAAGAGATGATTGAAAAATAAAGTGAAGTGTAGAAAATAATGGGTGATGAAGTCTAAAAGTACAAAGTGCTTAGGGAAGTGTAAGTCACTTTTATATAGTTATCCTACCCGTCTCCTAGCCAACATTACAACCCGTTAAAGTCCTATTTGATTCTAGTCAATCGCACTTAATTAGTAGAGATGTACATAATGGGCAAGCCTATGGTTCTTTGTGCCTACATGTGAATTCGTTTGTGAGTGCGAGAGTTATTCTTTGATGCTAAGTCCTTAATTTATATTCATTCTTTGATTTGAGTGTATGGACTATTTATTCTTGTAAGGGCACTGGTTTCATGATAGATAGGTGATGTTATTAGCTTTATTTGACAGAGTAGGTGAGCGAGTTTAAATTTGACAAGTTAGAGTCCCTTTCTTAGGTTAGAAGTTTAGAAGTTTGTTATTTGTTTGTGACTTGTATATCTTGTACGATGATCAGGAAGTGTATATTTTGATGGTTTGAGTTGCTATAGGGCCTAATTGTTAGTATTAACCGAAAAATGGTAGTGTTTCTAGGCTTCATTTATTGAGAGTGATTTTAATGCTTGCTCGATGACGAGCAAGAGTTTAACTATGGGGGTGTTGATGTTCGACCAAAAATGCATATATTTAACCATTGTTGTCTCAAATTCTAGTACTTTTAATCATCTCTTGAGTATTAATTATATTATTTTGTACTTAATATTATATTTTAACTGTGTAGGAATAAATCGGTGTCAAGATAAAAAAATTTGGAGCAAAATTAAATAAAATGCGGAGGAAAAACAAGAAGAAAAATAAACTAATAAAAAAAGGAGGGGGGGGGGGGGGGGGCTTTGGTGTTTTTTTCTCAATTTGAAGACAATAAAAGAAAGAGAAATACAACTTAAAGGAAAAGAGGCAAAAACGACCTGGGAGGAAGAATTGAAATCGTGGAATCGCTCACTGCTTTCAGCCCTGCATGACAGGATTTTTTCTACTTCTGTGCGGGATAAGGTTATTTCGGCCCAAGATCCTTCTTCCCAAACCGTATAAAAGTAAATTTAAACCTAATTTGGAGGGGATCTAACATACATTGAAAGAGAATTCATGTGGAGGAATACACGGACCACGCTTTGGAGGAGGCTTCTAACTAGTTTTTCTTCTTTTCTCTTCCTTTAATTCATAGTTTATTTGTTCTAGAGTTGTGAGGTGCTACATAAACGTTGTGGTTTGGAACTTGAATATCTCTTATTATTTTATTATATTGGTTTATTTATTCAATCTTGCGCTTAATTATTTGATTGTTTGATCACTAATTGAATACTATCTACGAATCTAGGATTGAACTCGGGAGAGAGAATTCTAGATTGCATATACGATTGATTAGAGCAAGATTTTGAACTCGAGCATCGGGAACGGATTTGCGGTTAGGATAGGAATATACCTAATCGCCTTGCTTGGTAATTATAGGTGAACTATTAATGCGTTCTTGTTAATCCTAATTCCATAGGAATATAGGTGTTAGGTTAGCTTGAATAGACGAGTAGTACTTCGGGAGAAGGCTACGAGTAATATTAACTCTGTCAATCAATAAACTAGATAAATTAATTAGACAATTTAGGTATAAAACTCAACGGGATTGTTAGCCAACCCATAACTCTATAATATTGTCCCTAATTGAATTCTTGTCTAAGATTGCCGACTTGTTTCCTTTACTTTCTTAGTTTGCTACTCTAGATTAGTTGTACTTAATAATCTTTAGAAAATTGTTGGATAGATTAATAGTCTTAGTTTAATTAGTTGATAGTTAATCACAAGTTCCTATGGGTACGATATCTGAACTTACAATCATATTATTACTTGTCGACCACGTATACTTGCGTGTACGTTTGGGAGCAACATAAAGCTATACAATAATCTTATTAATAATTAATTCTTTCAAAAAAAATTAATGAGAAATAGAAATAGTTGATTCAGAAAAGACAACTTAAAATTAGAAAATAAAATCATCATAATAAGAAGAAAAAAAAATTAGAGCGAATGTACGCCAAAAAAGAAAAATGAAAATCAATAAAATAGGTATATTCACAAATTAATGAGAGATGGAAACTTAATTTAATTTACTCAGTCATCTAAACAACCTCAACCAAACCTAAAAAGAAATTGAAACCTTTTTGTTTATGTTATTTATTAAATTATATATTATCTATACTATTGTATAAAGTACGAAACTCTAGCACAAAATATTGATTGAGTTTCTATCATTCATAAATGTATACTATTCAATAAATTTATCGTTGTGATTCCTCATTACAAAAATTCATTATTTCTTGAATTCATTATTTGATCTATTTATTAAATACAAAATTATTTACCATGAGAAAATTACTATATTTGTAAAAAGTAACAATTAATTTTTAAAAAAGCTCTTTATTTTCTTGTGTTCATTATTTGATCTTTGTAATTAATAAGAAAAACCTTGTTATTTCATCATATTGTCAAGATATTAAGAAATGTAATAAATCTCATTCCAAGGTTTTACGATATTATTTCAAATTTTTAGTTTTTCAATTGTAGAACTTTGTCTAACGTCTTAGAACTTTGAATTAAACTATTCAAATCTTCATATTTCTTCAATAAAGTTTTTGACAGTAAGAATCAAGTTTCTCCCTGAGAGTACCACCAGAATAGTACTGCATAACTATGTAACATCTGGAACGTCCATTGTCTCTATATCCTATCAGTTTAGGGAATAACTTGTACTATAACTCTTGCAGGAAAGACTTCTCTCCCTACCAAACGAATAAAGAATATGTTAGACCCGCTACATTATAAGTTTTCAGAAAATAGCAAAGACGCTGAGACAGCAGTTTCTAATAAACAAAAAGAAGAAACAATGCATTGAGATGCTACCTCGTATGAATGAGAGGCGTGCGATTTGAATACTGTAATTCTTGCAGAAAATACTTCTCTCCCTACCAAACGAATAGAGAATATGTTAGACCCACTACATAATAAGTTTTCAGAAAATAGCAAAGACGTTGAGATAATAGTTATCTAATAAACAAAAAGAAGAAATAATGCATTGAGACACTACCTCGTATGAATGAGAGACGTGCGGCTTGAATGCTTTCACTGTATAAGTTCCAATAGGCAAACCTAATGGATTCCCGTCTAGGAATTCACAACAGTAGACGCTGCAGTAGCCACCCGTTCCACAGTGACCAAACCTCCTTATTAGGTCATCCACATAATCAAGACCTTTTACTGGTCCACCTTCTCTCAGTGTGAAATCCACGGCATCTAGAAGCAGTTACAAACATACAACAATGAACCCATAAAACTAACATCTTCACAAAAATTTATGAACACTATAACTTGATCAGTTAGTGTAGTGATATAACAGTTTCTTAACCTACATCATGAACATAGAAACTGTGATCTAGGATCTGTTACATTACTAATCTCTCTACAAAAGGTCCTAGTCATTTCTTACCTTTCTTGTGTGTCAATAATTTGTGCAACATAGTCTACAAAAAGTATATATTTCTGTTGTTCTAGTCTATTGATATAAATGACTAACTTGAATATCCAAATACTAACTAAAAGTTACATCAATGAAAATTTGAGTTTTCTCTTCTTGATAAAACTTAATAGAAATATTATCTTGCCAGAGAACCATATCATTGTAGTTAATCTTGGCAATAAAGTTGTTTACCCTTAAAATCTGATAACAATTGAACTTGTAAGTAGTTTTAAGGATACATGAATTAACTTTACACAAAAGCGATGAATTGAATTGCAATTAAAATAAACAATGATAAAATAAATTCGAACCATACGAATTGAGTGGTTACAGCCTTGGGAGGTTGACCACCCTTAAATTGGATGAAATAATATATTGCTTTGGAATGCGTGTTACAATATATTTTACAAGTGATCAGACTACCTTTATATAGTAGGGGAGTCCTAATTTAGGTACAATTTTATAAAAGGTAAAAATCTCCTGAATTTCTAATTTTCTGGTTCCATATTGATATGTGTCGAGATTCCTGCCGTAATATTTGACCGGTCATGAATATTTTGTCCTTCCGTTATTTCGTTCTTATATCGGTTATACTGACAATTTTTCCTTGAGCTCTTTCGAGGTCAGAGTCGATTCCAGGATCGCGGACTCAATGTTCTCGAGGACAGACATTCGGATCTCATGTTCTGGCGCGGTGGGATCGGGGTCGATCTTTGGTCCCTCGTGCTCCGAGCCCGATTTTGACCTTATACAGATAGTCCCCTCATTTTTTCGAAGAGTAAATGATGAGAAACGATATGAGCTTCCGACTCTTACCTCGATACTCCGTGTCAGAAAAGACAAAATCAATAAAACGTCTCATCAGTCATGTCTTAATGGCATTAAATGCTTATTAGTTGCTGGTCGGCCACTCCTGGATTTGAACCGTTGTTTGGAGATTGTAAATACTCCATTTTTCATTCATTCAAACTTTACATCTAAACGTTTTCTACTTTTGTTCCTTAGAAATCTTTACATTTTCTAGCATTTGTATCCTGGTTTCTTGAGATCTTTGTAAGGATTTTCACTTGTCTTCATTCCTAACCATCAAGTGTATCCATTTAACTTTCTCTTTTTCATCTTTTATCCTTCATTTAAAGGAAATGGTGAAGATGTCAAAAATAGTTACCCAAAAAGAAACTACTTCTACATGATGATTAGCCGGCGAGAAACAAGTGGTGGAACCTTCTCTTAGCACTTTCATTCCTAGCGGGTGCTCGGTGACCACCAATTTTAAGATTGAAAAACCTTCACCCATTCCGGGCTGGTGTGAGAAGGTCTCGATATATATCTGCTCGATCACCAAAGAAATTCTCCCTTCGGTCAAAAAGGATTGCAACTGGGTCGGAAGGACGTGATGGTTCTCGGGCCCGATGAAGATATCACTACCCATGTCGAGGGATACTCAAGTTTTTACACTTATCCCTTTAAGCTGGGCCCATTGGACCTGGTAATCATCCACTTCAGCAAAAGGTACGATGTGTGTCTTGGTCAGATCTACCCTTCATTCTAGAGGATCGTCATCCTTCTTCGGTTCTTCGTGAGCAAGATCGATGGATGCTCATTCACTATCGACCACCTTATGCACCTATACAGTCTCCGACTCTTTGGGGGGGATTGATCAAACTTGCACGCGGGGCTAGTAAAGCCCCATTCTCGAGCATCAATAAAGATTGGGATCGAGGTTGGCTAGGCTGTTTTGTCCGAGTGAGGACCTCGGACCTGATCCCAGTAGAGTACATGCCATTCCCCGAGAACTGGAACACAAAACATAAGTAAAGTTTCATTTTTTCAAGATTTTATTTCACTCTTTTCTTTCTTTCTTATTGGTGTTTGGTGGTGTAGCTGTTACTCGTGTCCCGAATGTTGCCCCTCGACTCAAGGAGTGGGTTGAGGGCATTGTGTCTCAAAATCCATATTCCAAGCACGCATGGTGCGAACTTTAGAAGGGCCGGTGGGAGGCCCGTTCTCACGGTGAGATTCCTTTCTTGAGTGGACAACATTTGGGTTTCTTTCGTGCTGCTGAGTTCTTACTTGTTTCTTTTTTCTTTGTAGGTTTTTCCAAGGATGTCACAATGAGGCCTCCATCCAGTGACGACGGTTGCCCCGCCAAGTCCCCTGCTCCGAGACAAGGTGAGGAGAAAAAGAGAAAAAGGGCTCTGAGTTCTCTAAACTCGGAGAAGAAAAAATTGAGGAGGAGGCTGGTGCGCAAATCCAAAGAAAGCACCAGTTCTCGAGCACCATCATCGGACTCTCTCCACTAAATGAGGGATGAATCCGAAGAAGAAGAAGAAGAAGAAGAAGAAGCTTCTAAACTTGTGGCCCGCGTTCGGTCACAGTTTGAGGGACTAGGGGCCTCTAAACCAGAGAGAGTCAACACTGAATTGCCTCAAAGCACGGGGGCGATGAAGAGGTAGTGGTCGAGGCCTCCAAACCAGAGAGGGGTAAGGCCGTTTTACCCCAAGTTAGGGAGGCCGATTAGGATACCACATCCGGTGTTTCTCGGGCAGAGGAAAATCTCGTAAAGGACGTACTCACAGTGATAGATCTCTCCAAGTTGCCTTTATCGATTCCATGATCAATGAGGCTCGGATGCTGAAAGAACGCCCCAACGATGGGCCTCAAGGGGCGGTAGACACTTTTCATAACTTTTTTGATGTCTTAGACTCTACCACCATGAAGGATTTCACCGGGTTGGGTGACTTACTACCTGTTCCAAGGAAGGGTCCATCTTCGGGAACCAGCGGGCCTTCTTCAAGTCTAAAACTAGTCAACAGGTTCCCAGCTCTGACTGCAAATCCTGACCAAAAGCGGCAGTCATTATGTATATTGTGGAGGATTCCTAGGTCCTCTCTACCCCCATCGGGGTTGCCAGTTATCTTCGGTGCCTGGTGGCTGAAAGATCAAGCCAAGATGAATGAGGTGGATGCGCCCTGCTTGTTCAACGAAGCACACCAGGCATTAAATAGGGTAACTTTGGATGCCTCTTGGCGACTTATATTGTGTACTTAGATTAGTTCATAAATAATCGTAACTTTTTTCTTTGTGTTTGTAGGCCTCAATGATTCACCACGAGACTTTTCTTGGATATCGGGGAGAGTTAAACCAATATGAGGCCGAGATTCGAGGGCTCACTAAGAAGAGGGACGCTTATAAACTTCTCAGCGAGCAACGTGGGGGAGGTTAAGAATCTCCAAGCAGAGCTAGAGGCGGCTCAGAAGGAACCTGCCAACCTAGTTGAGTAGGTAAGAAGAGTTTTTGAGATTAGTGACGATGAGTCAAACACGGTGACTAACGGTCCGAACCCGCAGGTCCAAAAGAAGCTTGATCAGATCGAGCAGCTCTGGGTAGAGGTGGATGCAATAAAGGTCGAGGTCGAAGAATGGAAAAGAAACATGGACTGCTTGGCCTTGGAAAATGAGACTGTCGGGGCACAATTGGCTTCGGCAATAAAAAGGCCTTGGTGCAGGCCAAAAAGATCTATGAGCTCTAGTCTCATCTAAATTCAGTCGTCTCTGATCGAGAAAATCTGGCCAAGGAGCTTGAGATGGCCAAGTCGGAGACCAAGGTAGTTAAAGTCAATTCCAACGAGATAGTAGCAGTTTATAAGGCCGATGCCGAGGCGGACTAGGTTCGAGCAAAGGATATCGTCGAGCACTCAAAGCGGTAATCCTAAACGGAGGCTCTCGAGGAGATTCACGCTCGGGGTTTCGACTTATCAGCCGAAGTTAAGAGTGTCAAAGAGCTCGAAGTCGAGGCCAAAAAGCTGGCTTATCCCAAGGATGATGATGACTCTGAGGGTTTAAGCGGATCCTAGGGTGGAGGAGACCCCGAAGGTGATAATGTGGCCACCGGCAAAGATTGGGCCACTTAGGCTCTTTCTAGATGTTTTTGTTTTTTGCTTTTTGTATTACCCTTTTGTTGAGGCCGTTTGGCCTTTGTAAAAAAAAAATTCGGGGTTGTTTGGCCCTTGTAAAAAGAATTTTTGATATGGATATAAGGCTTTTTCCCTTCAACAACTTTTGAATTTTCCTTTTGCTTTATTACTTATATTTGCAAAGATCGAAATGCCTTAGCATGAAATAATTATGTTATGTTTGGAGGTTGGAACAAACCTTGCCTTCAACATTATTTTGTTTTAAGGTATCGTGGGGGTTCGGTGTGACCAGAAATTATTTCCCCAAAGTACTTAAACTTTTTCAGATTATAGTTTGTCGGAGGTAGCCTTTAGAACCGGTTAAGAAATCTTAAGGCCTTGTTATTTTGGTTACGGGTCTCAGACATCTCCGAGCAACTTTAATATGGTCGTAGCCTTTTTAATTTGGGTGTTACCCAATGGGCTTGTTATCCGGAGTTATCCGGGCTTGCCTAAGATAACAGTCCCCGAGTGGGGATAGTTATAGCCTTTAAAATTTGGGCGTTACCATATAGGTCTTATGCCCCCGAGCTTTGATAACTTGAACTGTCCGAGTTTGTTTTCGGACGACAGTCCCCGAGTGAGAGTGGTTGTTTGAACTCAGATTAAGGTGACCCTTGGAACCGATACCTTTAGGGGATCAGATGTAGGAAATTCCTTGAGAAATGCAAGAAAAATTTAAAGGACAAGATATTTATCCGCAAGGAAGAGACTTCTTTTTATTCTTGTGCATAATAGTTATACATGTGTATATGCTTTGTGACAGGGCTCAAGAGGTCTATGTTGGCATGGTTCATTTAATTGTTTGGACCTTACAATAAATCCTATCGATTGAGACCCTTCAATCACGAAGTTTGTTTCCTTGCTGGAGTCGATATCTGAGGGCAATGTCCCCCAGTATTCGAGGTTGATCATAGAGAGAAGACTCAGATACTGTTGATGCGATCTTTGATACTGGTTCTTGACCAGCCTTCTATTATAAGTTAGCACGATCCACTATTTCCTCGTTAAAAACCTTCCCGAAAAACCCATTTGGCACAAAACCGATTCAAGGGAAAAAGAGTGAAATGCGTGCTTTCAGACCTAAAATTGTGTACAATTCCTTATTGGTTACCTACAAGCATTAGTTCAAAATGTAAATAAAATAAATAATGGGGTCGTACCTTAGCAGTAATATCATTTCAAGTAAGTTATATTCCAGTTGTTCGGTAGTTGCTCGTCGTTCATTGTTTCAAGTTTGTAGGATCCCTTTCCAGTGATCTCGATAATTTGGTACGGTCCTTCCCAGTTCGGCCCCAACTTCCCTTCGTTCGAGTTTCGGGTGCTCAGTGTGACCTTTTTAGTACCAAGTCCCCGGTATTGAAGTGTCTAAGGTTGGCCCTTCGATTGTAATATCTCTCGATCCGCTGTTTCTGGGCGGCCAACCGGATAAGGGCGGCTTCGCACCTTTCATCTAATAGTTCCAGGCTCGCACTCATGGCCTCATCATTCGATTCCTTTGTTGCATATCAGAATCTAATACTTGGTTCTCCGACTTCAACTGGTATTAGAGCTTCAGCACCCAAAACTAATGAGAATGTGGTGGCCCCGGTACTAGACTTTGAGGTTGTAGGGTATGCCCATAGGACTTCCGGTAGAATTTCTTTCCATTTTTCTTTGGCATTGGTTAACCTCTTTTTAAGGTTTTAGAATATGGTTTTGTAGGTCGATTCTGCTTGTCCATTCCCACTAGGGTGATAGGGTGTTTATAGGATCCTTTTGATCTTGTGGTCTTTAAGAAATTTGGTTACTTTGCTACCGACGAATTGTTTCCCATTATCGCATATGATCTCGGCCGACATTCCGAACCAGCATATGATGTGGTCCCAAATGAAATCAATGACTTCTTCTCCCTGGCATTCTCGTACACTTGGGTTTCCACACATTTAGAAAAATAATCAGTCATAAACAATTTAAATTGAGCCTTACCGGGTGCCCATGTAAGGGGACCGACGATGTCCATTCCCAACTTCATGAATGGCCATGGTGACAAGACCGAATGCAACAGCTCCCCAGGTTGATTAATCATCGGAGCGTGTCTTTGGCACCCATCACATTTCCATACGAACTCCTTTGCGTCCTTTTCCATGTCGATCTAGTAGTAACCGGCTCTTATTACCTTTCGAACTAATGATTCGGCGCCAGAATGATTTCCGCAGGTTCCCTCGTGAACTTTCCTCAGGATGTATTTGGTGTCTTCCGGTCCTAGACATATCGCTAGTGGGCCATCGAACGTTCTTCTGAATAAGGTCCCGTCTTCGGACAAGCTCACCGGGCTGCCTTTGTATGCATGGACCTCGATTTTTTTGGATCCGAGGGCAGTTTTCCACTCTTTAGATATTCTTTATATTTCATTCTCCAATCCCAAGTCAGGCTTGTAGAGTTTATCTCGGCTTGACCTTTTTCCACTACTGATCTAATAAGTTGCACGACTTCCCCCGAGTTGAGCTCGTCGTCCTCGACCGACGACCCTAAGTTAGCAAAGGCATCAGCCCCACTATTTTGATCCCGGGGGACATGTTGTAAAGTTCACTCCTTGAATCGATGTAATGTTGCCTGCAACTTATACAGGTACCTTTGCATACGAGGGAGTTGCACTTAGCTTCGATCACCTCCGCCCCCAAGGTTTTGGCTAGTTCGAGACCTGCAATCATGGCCTCATATTCGTCCTCATTGTTACTCAATTTCATAGTCCTAACAGATTGTCTAACTATATTGCCTGTTGGTGGCTTCAAACGATGCCGAGTCCGAACCCTTTTGAGTTCGAGGCTTCATCCATAAAGAGGGTCCATATTCCCGAGGACGTCCCTGAGTTTACCAATAACTCTCGTTAAATCTTGGGTATTAGGGCTGGCATAAAGTTAGCCATGAAATCTGCCAAAATTTATGATTTAATGGTTGTCTGGGGTCGATACTCAATATCGTACCCGCTGATTTCCATGGCCCATTTGGACAATCATCTCGAGAGTTCGGGTTTATGCATTATAGTTCACAATGGGTAAGTAGTTACGACACATATAGGATGTCACTAAAAATATGGTTTCAGTTTCCTAGAGGCGCTCAGCAAAGCGAGCGCCAATTTTTTTCAGGTGAGGATATCTAGTTTCGGCCTCACTTAGAGTCCTACTAATATAGTAAATTGGAAATTGTGTACCTTGTTCTTCCCGGACCAGGACTCCATTTATCACTATCTTCGATACTACCAAGTACAGGTATAGTTGTTCGTCTGCCTTCGGTGAGTGAAGCAGTAGAGGGCTCGATAGATATCGCTTGAGTTACTCTAAGGGCCGATTGCGTTCCAGAGTTCATGAAAAGTTGCTCTTCTTCTTTAGTAGCGAGAAGAATCGGTGGCTCTTATAGGAGGACCGCGAGATGAATCACCCTAGGGCGGTTATGCGTCCGGTTAATCTTTGCACAACCTTCACGTTGTCCACAACCGTGATATCTTCGATGGCCTTGATCTTGTCAGGGTTGATCTCGATTCTCCGGTTGGATACCATAAACTCGAGGAATTTACATGATCCGACTCCGAACACACATTTCTCTTGGTTCAACTTCATATTGTACTTATTCAATATGCTGAAGGTCTCCTGCACATGTTTTAAATGGTCCTCTGCTCGCAGGGACCTAACCAACATATCGTCAATGTAAACTTCCATCGACTTTCCTATTTGTTCCTCGAACATCTGCTTTACTAGGTGTTGATAAGTGGAACTGGCATTTTTTAAACCGAATGGCATCATGTTATAGAGTACGTACCGTACTTGGTGATGAAAGAGGTTTTTCCCTAATCATCCAGGTCCATCTGTATTTGGTTGTACCCGGAATAGGCGTCGAGAAAACTGAGGATCTCGTGGCCGGTCGTGGCATCGACCATGCGATTGATTTTGGGCAAAGGGGTAAGAGTCCTTGAGACATGCCTTTTTCAAATCCTTATAGTCTACACACATTCTTATTTCTGCCCTTTTTAGGGACTACTACTACATTTTCTAACCAATCTGGGTATTTAACCTCCCCAATGGACCCTATTTTAATGAGTTTATATATCTCGTCCTTGATGAAAGCATGTTTGACCTTGAACTGGGGCCTCCTCTTCTGTTTGACCGGATGGAATTTTGGTCCAGTCTTAGCTTGTGAGTGGTTATCTTTGGCGGGATCCCTGTCATATAAAGATGGGACCAAGCAAAACAATTTATGATAGATATAAGAAATTGAATGAGTTTTTTTCTTATGCCCGGGAGTTAACCTCATGCATAGATATACTTTTCGATCAGGTAAATGCTTGATCAATATGAACTGTTCCAGCTCCTCGACTGTTGATTTAGTAGAGTCGGAATCATTAGGGACTATAAAAGATCTAGGAACCCAGTAATCATCGTCTTCATATCTCCCCTGTTTATCTGGTTGGGTCGTGGCCGGTGTCATGATTACTATTTAGCCTCTTGCTTTTTACCCGAACTTGGTTCCTTTGAAGTTGTGAGTGTTGATATCGGAATCACTTTTTTGACTGCAAACATCTCTTTCACGACTGGTTGTTCTCCATAGATTGTTTTAATCCCTCTAGACGTTGGGAATTTTAACACTTGGTGAAGAGTCAAGGGCACTGCACTCATGTTGTGGATCCATGGCCTCCCGAACAGGGCATTGTACCTTATGTCTCCTTTGATCACATAAAACTTGGCCTCCTGGATGGTCCCGACAACATTCATTAGTAATGCTATCTCCCCTTTAGTGGTTTCACATGCCATGTTGAATCTGTTCAAAACCTGGACTGCATGCACAATTTGATCTTGTAGGCCGAGCTGTTCTACGACCCTCGAGACTAACACACGTTTAACTCGAGATTTATTTATGAGTACAGATATTACTAGTGCATCATTGTGGGGCTGCATTCCACGTCCTTGTTGATGAAAGACAAAGTTCCCTCTGCTATGTAATCTCGAGTCCGTTTTCCCTTATGATGGATACTTTGGTGCGCTTTAACATCAGCCCTTGAGGGACATCAACCCCACCAATGATCATGTTAATGACGTGTTGAGGCTCTTCTTGTTCGGTCTACTTTTTAGAATCCCTATTTTTGAGAAAATATTCTTGGCTCGGTCACTCAGGAATTCTCGAAAGTTTCTGTTATTGTGTAACCGGGCTACCTCATCCCTCAACTGCCGGCAATCCTCTGTTATGTAGCCGTGAGTTCCGTGATATTTATACATCTAGTTAGGATCCCTTTTAGTTGGATCATTTTTTAGAGGTCGAGGCCATTTGGTGTCCTTGATGCATCTGATAGTTGATACGATGGTAGCAACATCAACATTAAAGTTATATTTTGATAACCTCGATGCTTATTTAGGTCCGATAGGCCTTCCAAAACCGTTCTTGCTCATAAGACCCCGAGTATACTGACCTTGATCATTTCTCCTTTCATTTCGCACAGAATTTGTTACACCACATATCTTCGTACGAAAGAGTATTCATAAGTCAATTGATGTAAGCTCAGAAATGGGATCATCTTTGAGAGTATATAAAGTAAGTTTATCATGTTACCTTGGAGATTACAAATCTTTAAGATCATAAATAACAAGTACCAAGAGGGTTGAAAGGCTAAGAAGCTAAACAAATTGAAGAAAATAAGTTTCGTCGAATGTCGACAAGTTGGGAATGTTATAACGTGTACTTTTGTGATGAGACTAGGGTGCTTAACGAGATAAGGAGGGTATTTTATGTGTTATTTTAGTCGTATGATAGTCTTGTGTTATGTGTTTAAGTCAAGCAAGTTGTGGAACAAAAGTTGGCAAATGTCATCACAAGTTACATTCATAAATGTGCTGAAAACTAGGTCAAATATAGATACGATTTTCTCTCAATTTACTTAGACATTTGGGATGATATACCTTACCAAATTCAATAACAATGAGTGTAGTTTCTAACACATTAAACTGTTTGTTGATACGACATCATAGTAGAGAGATATTTGCATTTTTGCAAGACTGCGCCAAGAAGCTCTCTATGGGACCCATAATGGTGGTTGAGATATATTGATATATAAAAGACACCTCAACCCCATTTTAACTCATTCTTTTTCAGTACCTTCAGACCCTAGACACCTAAAAACACTCTCTCAAGGTTCTCATGATCCAAGACCCAAACAAAGGGCAAACAACACAAATCAAGTGTCAGGAATCCCGTCGCGCTATTAAGTTTCTTGTTCTTCTTGTTGTTGCTGATTTTTGGGTAGTTCCAGCTCGTGTGGGAGGTTGTTTTAAGTGGTTTAAGTTCTGTAAAATAATCTCCCAAGGTTTTCATATCAACCCTAGGTTATTTTAAGTATTGCAAATGGATTAAACCATGTTTCAACATCAAAAGTTAGTTCTAGTGAAGAACAACACCTCTTTGAGGTTGTGTTGTCATTGAGGATAGTTGTGAAGAACAACACCTCTTTGAGGTTGTGTTGTCATTGAGGATAGTTGTGGGTTGTTTTTGGCTGAAATTTCAAGTTGTTGCTATTGGCTAAGGTGAGTATAACAGAATACTAATTATGCTTAAGCTCGCTTGTATGTTGGTTAAGTTGTTAGGATGATAAACTACAAGATAATACTTGGATTAGCTTAAGTTACTTCTATGGCGTTGCATTGTCATTGAGGGATGTTGTAAGCGAAATATAACTTAGATTTTGACTTAAAGCTACTGTAGGAGGTATTTGTATTGTGTTATTGCATGTACTTGAGGTTTTTTTGATGTTGATTAAGTTAAATGGATGGACTAGACATGAACTAGTAAATAAAGTTGCTAATTGAAGATAGCTGGAGTTGTGGATTGTTTCCTTTGTTATAAATATATGGTATAAGGATGGAATCATTGATGAATGACTTCATTATCATGTTAATGATACTGTTAAGTAAATATAAGAAGTCTATAAGGGGTGATAATGGGGTTGAAGGGTGTTGAAGGGATTCAAGCCGAGCTTGCCCCTCGTCGTGATATGTTGATGACTTCTTAATGAAATATTTTGTACCCTATTATTGATGTTGTTCTTATTGTATTTCTCTAGTTGTTGGTGGTGGTATATGATATTGGAGGAGGCTCTTGTTACAAGGGAGCTTCTGCTCAAATTTACATAAAACGAGCTACTAGCTTAAGTTGCAGACTTAGCATTTACTCAACACTGATTTTGAATCTCCTTATGCTATGGTAGACTAAGTTGAGTTGTTTAAAGAGTATCTTGGAAGATATTAAGGGCTCAACAAGGTTAAGGAATGTTAAGGCTAAACCTTTTCTTCATTTTGGCATGATCTAATAACTACTTGAGTTTGATAACGAGGCATAAAGAGAAGTTCGTATTCTTGAACTTATGTACATTATCCTAGTTTCATAAGTTACAGTATTCCCCCTTATCGGGACTTTATATTTAGTTAAGTATTGTCTTTTTTCAGTCAAGAGTGCAGCGGATGTATATATACATATATATATACACACAGTATTACAGTATTTTCACCACCATCGAGCTATAATTGATGGGCAGGCCCCTATTAGGCAACCTCTTATCAGATGATAAGTTATACCTAGCCTACTATGGTTGAGCGGCTATGAGCAAGCTCAGAATGGCCGAGAATAGAGCCTAGTATGGTCGAGCGCCCATGAGCGAGCCTACTAAGGCAGAGCAGTTACACATACCGAGCCTTGTAAGGCCGAACAACTATTTTACTTACTATATTGAGAGAGTTGAGTTAGTATCAGCAGGTAAGCATATCTTAATATTATCTTTGACTCCTAGTTACTTTCAGTTATTATATTATCAATTCAGTTTCAGCTTTCAGTTATTTTGTTGCCTTATATACTCGGTATATTAATTTGTACTGACGTTCCTTTTTTCCGAGGACGCTGAATTCATGCCTACAGGTCTTGATTGACAGTTGGACAGACCTTCCCAGCAGACAGAGTGAAACATCATCTTGGTTGGTAAGCTCCACTTCCTCGGAGTTACCAGGTCTAGACCTTTGAGTCAATTTTATATGTACAGATTTGATGGGTAGATCGAGGCCTCGTCCCCACCATGGTACAGTTTAGTTATATCTAGAGTCTTGTAGATGAGTCCTGTATATTTTGTATATCAGTAGATGTTCATGGTGGCTTCGTCGGCCTGCAAAGTTATAAATATCAGCTTTTGGGTATGTTTACCCTACAGATAAGAGAGGCGTTATTTTCATATGATTTAGAATATGGCTTTATCGACCTAAGTTAAGGGTTACCCCTCCAGATTTCATAGTTACAGAGTGGTACGTGTGGGCCGAGTATGGCATCGGGTACCAGCCATGCCTCTTCAGGTTTGGGGCATGACAAACTTGGTATTAGAGCAATTCTGTCCAAGGAAGTCTATAAGCCCTGTCTAGTAGAGCCTTGTTTTATAGATGTGTTGTGCACCACATTATATAAACAGGAAGTTACAAGGCATTTATGAGTATGTTACCCTTCTTTCAAATCCACATCGTGCTATAGAGCTGAGTCATAAGAGTTCGAGCCAAAACGTACGTTTGCTAATTATAAAGATGCTTGCAATTTGAAAAATTACAGCTAGCCAGAGGGCTAATACAGAAGTAGGTAAGGGCATTAGTAGATAGAGAATTTTTTACGGCGTGCCCTGTTTGAGGCCCTATTAGACCGTGCATACCAGATGGTGCACTCTAGAATAGTACAGTCAGATATAAATACTAGAACATTCAAAAATATCAGAAGACATGTAGTGGCATCCTAGAAGGGATAAATATTTGCTTTAGTATGACTCTCTCCGCTAGTAAAAAGAGAATAATCGGCGACCCGAAGAGTCAATGAGATGAAGCAAGGGGAGATAAAAGTGAAAGAATGTTTTGTTGAAGTTTTTAGAATAATGTAATAAACAGAGATATTAGCAGGAGAATAAGAAGAGAGTAAATGAAGCATTATGAGTAAAATGTGATATGGTAACGATAAATCATAATATGATAGGATGACATAGTCTATAGTCAAGTAAAGGAAAAGATAAAAGGTGACATGCCTTGAGACTATAAAAGAATATAAGCCATAAAGTCTTCCTCATTTTGAGAAAATGAGTTGGCGACTCCAACGTAATTACCAGAAGGCTAAGTTAAACACCCTGGAGTAATAGAAATCAACATAGGCTAGTAAACAAGAAAAAAAATCGAACATGATTTAGGGACCAAAGGATTCTATAATAGTCGCCATCATAAAAATTTCAAAAATTGTGTTCCGAAAATGATAGAATGGACAATGTAAGAATAACCTTTAAAGGTCATTCAGGAAGACGTTTCCTTAAAGCAAGCAATGTGAGCATAGTTATGCTTAAGGGACTAAGCATGCCAGTTACACTAGGTGTCACCCTCACGCATAAGAAATTTAGTTATCCCTAGTATAGAAGGGTTACCGCAAGGCGAGTAAGAGTCAGTGAAGATGTGAAAAGATGCCAAAGATGAAGAGGTAACTATGGACTAGTAAGGAAGAATGCGGTAAAAAGGTGAAAAGGGTGAGATTGCATTTATTCAGATCCTACATATATGTTATGACTCTAGAACATTATACAAGCACGATTGGGGGGAGATGTCGTACGAGTTCCCTTCCAGGATGTTATTGATAAATAAGTGCGAATGAACACTTGATACATAAGGAGCCAGAGCCAGAGGTAAGTTAAGACAAAGGAAACAACACAAGAGAGATTACGCAGAATATAGATATGAGAATGGACCAACGAGTAGTTAATAGTTGATTCAGGAAGAGCCTAGTTATGACTAGACAAGAGGATACAGATAAATCAGCAGATCGTGCAACATAAACCTAGTGAACCCCAGCATAGGAAATTCAGTCTTGCGGATACGACACCGTAATCCTTGAGAAATATTTAGATAGGATCTAAGGTAGTTATAGTTGTCGTAAAAGTGTTATGGATATAAAAGAGAGTGCCACGGGGGAGACAAAAAAAATTGAGTTCAGAAGTAACCCTACAAGAACAAGGGCATGGAGGTATGTAACCAAGGATATTTATAGGTGAGTAAGAACATCAAAAATTCCTTCAGGTATATGATGGGATAAGCTCACAACTTTACAAGAGTCAGAGAGCCTTCTCTAAATGCTACAATGAAAGACTAGCTGAGGAAATAAGGAAGAAGGCTTCAAACTAAGCATAGTGACCTAAATAAATAATGATCTTGTAACAACAGTCTCATTACAATATCGTATGCACTCTTTAAGAAAGTTATACCTATTGTGACTATAGAAGGGGAAGTAAAATCCAAAGTAATATTAGAGATCATATGAGTTGCACAAAATTCCAATATATGTGGGCACTAAGATAAGCCAAGTAGCATGCAACAAGTGGCAGAACAGCCAAGAATAATTTCTTACTTTAACGAAAGCTGAGAAAGCACGAAAGGAATTATTCGATCTATGACCCAGAGTTAGTTACGTTATGAACACACTTAAGATTTTGGAGTGTTATCCATGCAGCATTTATGTTGACAATGATACAGCTATATGAGACTCCAGTATAAGTTAAAAGAAAGAATTAAGTCCACGTCACAAACAAAATCTTGAATTTCTAGAAGGTTATATCATGGATGTTACATAGCATCCACAAGAAAATAAAGTAATAACTAATACCCTGAGTCACAGATCAGAAGATAAAATAAGCCTACTTAAAGGCTGAGATAAAATAGGAAACTAAAAAGTCACATCAGCTAAGCGAATTAGGAGTCTGATTATTAGACCCTGATAAGTATAGAGATTGTGATTTAGAACATTGTAGAATCACTCTAAATATCAGAGGTACAAAAGAGATAGTACAACTGACATATTCTATATTGACTCTATGATAAATCTAGTTAGAACAGTACCAACCTCATAAGAAGTCAGTATGAAACCTTTGCAGGATAGTGTATGCACATGATGTGCAAGTATTATAGTAGAGCTTTAACATGTGGATGTGAATTCCACCTATGTGGAAGGGAGGTTATGAAAGAGATAGAAGATACGATGCAAGATTTAAAGGTAAGTACGGTACAAGTGAAGAAGGTACGAGATGCCCAAGTACAGAAGGTTACGAATAATCCAGATATTAGATAGAGGGCTGGAAGCATCGTAATTCTTTATCAAGAAATGATAGTGTTGTCGTCAGTGGCATATCTTCCAGCCTATGGCTTCTAGATACAGAGAGGTCTAGTTAAGAGAGTAAAAAGAGTTAGAGACGATATGATGTCTCGTTTGAGGTTCTAGAATGACATAAGAAAATCTACGGTGTTAGCAAGTTAATGGAAGGTTGTGAGTAGTATAAACAGATATATGTAGGTCGCAATATAATGTATGGTAGAGCGACAAGGTTTTAGGTAGACAAGAGTAAGGATAAGAAAAGGTGAGGGAGAAGGTGACAAGAATAGGTAAGTCCTCGGGATTAAACCTATCACAACAAGAGAGCTGATGGTTTCCATAAGTTATAAAAAGCTCAGTATAGCATCAGTGAATTCAGAGGAGTTTAAGACTAGGAGAATTTAAAAGAGATGGAATATTGCCTGGTGGTAGAATAAGGGTGTAATTGTTATAGATAAGAGGATGAAGTTTAGGCCTTTGATTGGGTAATGATTCAAAGAAAAGGGATTTCATGAATTGTACATGATTTAAATACCCTCATAAGGTGAATTACGTTGGGATGCTATGAAATACAGTTATTGAAGTATAGTATTGACCCTAAGTGGATCAGGAAAATAACTTCAGATGTTCCCCGATGACGTAAGCCCTAGGGACAATATATTACATAAGAGGTTTCAAGTTATTAGTGATAGATTATAGATCAATATTAAGTTGAATCAAATATAGAAGGATGAATGTTCCAAAGTGTGAGATGGGATTAGGCGGTCATTCTTAAGATGAATAGTAATGAGGAAGAATTAAGGGACTTAAATTTATATATATAGGATAAGCAGTGTGAGAGGAACATGGAGTTGGGTAGCTGGCCTTGGCCATAATAAATCAAGTAAGTGTTGCGGTATAGTATAAGCTACCTAGATATAGTAAATCCATAAGCATAGCTAACCGAGGCTACAAAATAAGATATAGCAATAGTTGTAAGTTCAACAAAGTACCAAGCAAAAAACTTTAGTACATCTATAGATTCCCAGAGGGACAGCTTGTCATAGTTCTGTATATGTTCACTAAGTGAGGCCTAGAGATTGGCTAAAATCTGAAGGAAAAAGGATAGAAGAGTCACATAGGCGCACATATAAGGATAGAGTCATACAGGCTGCATGACATAAGATAGCAACAGTTACGAGATTGGAAAAATTCTGACCACAAGTCGTGGTGTGAGAAAGAGGCCTATAGGGGGAAATGCCCTAGCCTTTGGATTTATTCACAGAACAGTTGCCTAGATGGAAAGGATAGCAGTAAAGTATTTGTAAGAGTTATAGGTTATGAGACTAATAAGTGCATCAGTCAACATTCGAGGATGAATATTCCAAAGGGGGGAATGATGTTACACCCCATATCTTCGTATGAAAGAGTATTCGTAAGTTAATTGATGTAAGCTTAGAAATGAGATCATCTTTGAAAGTACATAAAGTAAGTTAATCATGTTACCTTGGAGATTACAAATCTTTAAGATCATGGATAACAAGTACCAAGAGGGTTGAAAGGCTAAGAAGCTAAACAAATTGAAGAAAATAAGTTTCGTCGAATGTCGACAAGTTGGGAATGTTATAACGTGTACTTTTGTGATGAGACTAGGGTGCTTAACAAGATAAGGAGGGTATGTTATGATTTATTTTAGTTGTATGATAGTCGTGTGTTATGTTTTTAAGTCAAGAAAGTTGTGGAACAAAAATTGGCAAAGGTCGTCACAAGTTACATTCATAAATATGCTGAAGATTAGGTCAAATGTAGATGCGGCTTTCTCCCAGTTTACTTCGAACTATGGGGTGATATACTACAGAATTGAAGATCTATGAGTATAGTTTATAATGCATAAAATCTTTTGTCGATACAACATCGTAGTAGAGAGATATTCGCATTTTTGTGAGACAGCGCCAAGAAGCTCTCTATTGGACCACAATGGCAGTTGAGATATATTGATATATATAAGATGCCTCAACCCCATTTTAACTAATTCTTTTTCAGTATCTTCAGACCCTAAACACCTAAAAACACTCTCTCAAGGTACTTTCATGATCCAAGACCCAAACAAAGACAAACAATACAAATCAAGTGTCGGGAATCCCGTCGCGCCAATAAGTTTCTTGTTCTTCTTGTTGTTGCTGATTTTTGGGTGGTTCCAGCTCGTGTGGGAGGTTTTTTTAAGTGGTTTAAGTTTTTTAAAATACTCTCCCAATGTTCTCATATCAACTCTATGTTATTTCAAGTCTTGCAAATGGATTACACCATATTTCAACATCAAAAGTTAGTTCTAGTAAAGAACAACACCTCTTTGAGGTTGTTTTGTCATTGATGATAGTTGTGGGTTGTGTTTGGCTGAAATTTCAAGTTGTTGCTACTGTATAAGGTTATTATAATAGACTAATAATTGTTCTTAAGCTTGTTGGTTAAGTTGTTAGGATGATAAACTACAAGATAATACTTGGATTAGCTTAAGTCACTTCTATAGTGTTGTATTGCCATTGAGGGCTTTTGTAAGCTAAATATAACTTGGATTTCGACTTGAATCTACTATAGGAGGTATTTTTATTGTGTTATTGCATTTGCTTAAGGTAATCTTGATGTTGATTAAGTTAAATAGATGGACTAGACATGAACTAGTGAATAAAGTTGCTAACTGAAGATAGTTAGAGTTGTGGATTGTTTCCTTTATTATAAACATATGGTATAAGGATGGAATTATGGATGAGTGACTTAATTATCATGTTAATGATGTTTTTAATGTAAGAAGTTTATAAGGGGTGATAATGTGGTTGAAGTGTGTTGAAGGGATTCAATCTGAGCTTGTCGCTCGTCGTGATATGTTGATGAATTGTTAATGAAATATTTTGTACCCTATTGTTGATGTTGTTCTTATTGTTTTGCTTTGGTTGTTGTTATTGGTATATGGTATTGGAGTAGGCCCTTGCTACAAGGGAGATGCTGCCCAAATTTACATAAAACGAGCTACTAGCTTAAGTTACAGACTTAGCCTTTACTCAGCACTGATTTTGAATCTCCTTATGCTATGGTAGACTGAGTTGAGTTGTTTGAAGAGTTTCTTGGAATCTATTAAGGACTCAACAAGGTTAAGGTATGTTAAGGATAAACCTTTTCTTCATTTTGGCATGATCCCGTAACTACATGAGTTTGATAACGAGGCATAAAGAGAAGTTCATATTCCTGAACTTAAGTACATTATCCTAGTTTCATAAGTTACAATATTCCCCTTTAGCGGGACTTTATATTTAGTTAAGTATTTTCTTTTTCCAGTCAAGAGAGTAGAGGGTCTATATATATATATATATATACACACACACATTATTATAGAATTTCATTGATTAAAGAGAGCAGAGAGTCTATATATACAGTATTACAGTATTTTCATTACCATCGAGTTATAATCGATGGGCAGGCCCCTATTGGGCAACCTCTGATAAGATGGTAAGTTATATACCGAGCCTACTGTGGCCGAGCGCCTATGAGCGAGCCCAGAATGGTCGAGATACAGAGCCTAGTATGGCCGAGCACCTATGAGTGAGCCTACTAAGGCAGAGCAGTTACACATACCGAGCCTTATAAGGCCGAACAACTATTTTACTTACTATATTGAGAGTGTTGAGTTAGTATTAGTAGGTAAGCATATCTTCAGATTATCTTTGACTCTCAATTACTTTCAGTTATTATATTATCAGTTCAGTTTCAACTTTCAGTTATTTTGTTGCCTTACATACTCGGTACATTAATTTGTACTGACGTTCCTTTTTACCTAGGATGCTGCATTTCATGCCTATAGGTCCTGATTGACAGTTGGATAGACCCTCCCAGCAGACAGAGTCAAACATCACCTTGGTTGGTAAGCTCCAGTTCCTCAGAGTTACCAGTTCTAGACCTTGGATTCAATTTTATATATACAGGTTTGATGGGTAGGTCGAGGCCCTATCCCAACCATGGTACAGTTCAGTTATCTTTAGAGGCTTGTAGACGAGTCTCGTATATTTTGTATATCAGTAGATGTTTATGGCGGCTTTGTCGGCCTACACAGTTATATATATCAGCTTTTGGGTATATTTACCCTATAGATGAGAGAGGCGTTATTTTCAGATGATTCAGAATATGGCCTCATTGGCCTAAGTTGAGGATTACCCTTCCAGAGTTCACAGTTACAGAGTGGTACGCTCGGGCAGAGTATGGCACCAGGTGCAGCACCGCCTCTTCAGGTTTGGGGCATCACAAAATTCCATCTGGACCCACTGCTCCTTTTATCTCCATTGTACGACTGGTATCGATCCCTACTTGACCTCATTTCACGATCGATATCTATCTTAACTATATCAATGGATCTGACAGGATAAACGGACCCGGAAGGAGCCCCAAGTTGATCATCTTCAACTTTGATTTTTGATTGATATCGATTATGCACATCAGCCCAAGTAACAGCCAGATACTCTATCAGATTCTGCTTCAACTGTTGTGAAGCCACCTAGCTTCGAACATTGAGTCCTTGGGTGAAAGCTTGAACTGCCCAATCATCAGCGACTGGTGGCAGATCCATCCGTTCCATTTGAAACCAGGACACGAACTCTCTGAGCATTTCATTATCCTTCTATTTTACTTTGAAAAGGTCTGACTTCTTGGTCTTGACCTTAATAACCCCGGCGTGTGCCTTCATGAAAGCATCTGCAAGCATGGCAAATGAGTCAATAGAATTATGAGGTAAGTTATGATACCATATCATATCTCCCTTTGACAGGGTCTCTCCGAATTTCTGCAGCAAGACAGATTCGATCTCATCATCCTCGAAGTGATTCCCTTTGATGGCGCATGTGTAGGAGGCAACATGCTTGTTCGGGTCGGTCGTTCCGTTGTACTTAGGAACCTCGGGCATGCGAAACTTCTTAGGGATCGACTTGGGAGCCGCGCTTGGAAGAAAAGGCTTTTATACGAACTTCTTGGAGTCCAGGCCCTTCAATATCAGCGGTGCTCCTGGGATTTGATCAACCTTGGAATTGTAGGTTTCCACCTTCTTATCGTTTGCCTCGATTTTTTTTCTCCACCAACTATATCCGTTTTGTTAGTTCCTCGAGCATCTCTATGATTACCGGGTTGGTCCCCAACTCCTTCTCATTTGATCTCTCTGAGACCGGTTTATCTCGGTGAACAACTTCCGGGGATGGTTCAGGGATCAATCCTACTTGGTGGGTGGCTCTAGTTCTGGAGCTAGGCTATCGCCGTCTGTTGAGCCTATAACATTTTGAAGATTACCCGCAAGTTGATTTCACTATCTTCGCTGTTGCTTGTGCTTTGTGCAATCGATCGAACATTCCTACGGACGCTATCCTCAGGATCGATGGGTAAATTTGCATTGACGGCCACATGCGATGTAAAGTCGATTGAATCTGTGGCTAGGGCTCCGCCGAGGTCGACTGGGAGCCCAACATATTCGGGTGCTACGTTGTCATTTTCGTTGTGGTGGCCGGACTCATTGTCACCATGTAGGGGTGCCTATAGAGAGTTCGACATTTTTAGTTTTATCCTGAAATCAGAGACACTTCAAAGAGCAAGTGTAAAATAGTGTGTGTTATGGAAATTTGTATCAAATAACCACTATTATCCTTAGCCCCACAGTAGATGCCAAACTGTTTACCAATAAAATCGGATAACAATTGAATTAGTAAGTAGTTTTAAGGATACGTAGATTAGCTTAACACAAAAGCGATGAATTAAATTGCAATTGAAATGAACAATGATAAAATAAATTCGAACCACACGAATTGAGCAGTTATTTTAGGTTGACCACCCTTGAACGGGATGAACTTCGATCAGTTAACAAGATATTTAAATAAGGGATTAAAGAGAAAAATAATATATTGCTTTGGAATGCGTGTTACAATATGTTTTACACGTGATCAGACCCCCTTTATATAGTAGGGGAGTCCTACTTTAGGTACAATTCTATAAAAGGTAAAAATCTCCTGATTTGCTGATTTTGTGGTTCCATATTGATATGTGTCGAGATTCCCGCCGTAATATTCGATCGGTCATGGATATTTCGGCCTTCCGTTATTCCGGTCTTATATCGGTTATACCGACAATGTTTCCTCGAGCTCGTTTAGGTTCAGGGTCGATTCCGGAATCAAGGACTCAATGTTCTCGAGGACGGACATTCGGATCTCGAGTTCTGGCTCGGTGGGACCGGGGTCGATCTTGAGTCCCTCGTGCTCCGAGCCCGATCTGTCATGTAGTAGACAAGCCCAATTTCCACTGTATATAAAAGTCATCATAAAAAAATATAACCATGGGTAGGATTCTTGACAAAAAAGTGGGTTTCAACTATCAGGATTGTGTATGATTGAAGTTGGCATAAAACCCGTTGACACAAAAAAGGATGAAGGAGAGGTTGACAAAAGACAAAACTTAGGATCTTGGTCTTTAGTAACTCTAGCTGGAAGAGAAAGAATAAGCTCGAACGGCCAATATTACGGTTAGTCCAATCAATATACCTAAAGGTCAAATGGTGCTTAGAATTATTTGTTGAATCAAATGTTTTATTGTTGGCGAGTAATTTTTCTATTGCTAATTAACTCACACTAGAATGTTTTAAGAAAGTAGAGAACAAAGATATAATTTAGAGTTGTAGAGAGCAAGTATGTGCCAAAAATTTATGTTCTTATTGTGATTGATATATAGAGGTTTACATAGTTTACAATGATATTACAAATCTACTTCTAATGGAAGCTTTTTAAATGGAAAACCGAACCCAAATTGGAGTGGGAAAAGGAGGAATAATTAACAACTATAGCAGTTTCATTTTTTACTTGTATCTTTGCATGTGTGCGTGTGTATTTTAAAAACAATTCTAAGATGACACAATTATATATACATACATAGACATAGCGCTTGTTGAATTAAAAAATTAAAGTCTAATAATAATTCGACCTTTTTGCTTCTCACTTTGAACCAAAAATGGAAAAACAAAGATACCGATAAGAAATGAATAACTTACTCAAATAGTTTGGAATTAGCTTTTAGTTTATTTTCTTATTATAGAATCCTATAGCTAATGGAGGTACTAATACTGCGATTGTACTGCAATAATTTAATTTAAGAGTTAGCTTCACTTTGTTGAAAAAAGAAAAGGAAAACTATGGGTTAGAAATGTAACAATAGGATATTAAACTAATTTGTGCCGAGAATTAAGTAACTTTTACATTATTGGTGTGATTGATTAATTCGTTGCTGTAACGACCCGACCGGTCGTTTTGATCTCTAGCGCATCGTTCAGCAGTTTGAGGTTTTGAGTAGCTTCACTTCATGTTTATGACTTGTACGCGTAGTCGAAATTGAATTTAGGAAAGTTCGGAGTTGATTCGGAAGGAAAATTCTCAATTCGGAAGCTTTAAGTTGGAGAGTTGACCGAGGTTGGATCTTTGAGTAAACGACCTTGGAATCAGGATTTGAAGATTTTAATAGGTTCGTATAATGATTTCGGATTTTGGTGTATCTTCGGGTTAAGTATCAGATGGTCCGGGAGAGTTTCGACGCTTATTGTGAAAAATTGGCATTTTGAAAGTTTTAGTTGAAGTGGACTTTGGTGTTATCGATGTCCATTTGGGATTCCGAGCTTTGAAATAGGTTCGTATTGTGATTTACGACTTGTACGTAAAATTTAGCGTTATTCCGGAATGCTCAGATATTATTCGGACATGTTCGTCGATTTTTGAATATTTGAAAGTTCACAGAAGGATTTTGATCATTGATTCATGACTTTGATGTTATTCGTGGCGTTTTGAGCCCTTGGATAAGTTTGGATAAGGTATTGGGACGTGTTGGTATGATTGGACAGGATCCCGGGAGCCTCGGGTGTGTTGCGGACCATTTCTCCTTGTTTTGCTGAGGTTGGTGCTGGTATCTAGTGTTGTTCTTCCCGAAAGCGAAGGTATGAACGCGTTCGTGAAGAAGGATTTTTTAGCTACTGGAAAATGTACATCGCGAAAGTGACAAAGGGGTCGCGAACGTGGAGCTAAGGATGAGGTGCCCTTTGTGAACGCGACAGGGTGTCGCGAATGCGAAGAAGGATGGGGGAGCTGGGCCTGGAGGCGTTAAGCCTACACGAACGCGGTTCAATGATCGCGAACGCGAGGCAATGGGGACCGAGAGGCATCGTGAATGCGGCCATGCGGCTGCAAACGCGAAGAAGGAATATTTTTGGACATCACGATTGTGAAGGAGCTTTTGCGATCGCGAAGAGGAAGGACTTGGGCAGATTCGAGTTTTATGCGGGGTTTGGCTCATTTTTCTCTCATTTTCACTTGGTTAGGCGATTTTTTTGGAGCTCTTGAAGAGGAGATTTTGATCATCTATCATGCGGTAAGTTATTTCCCACTTGTTGTAAGTTAAATACATGAATTATATATGGATTTAAATATAAAAATTTGTAGAAATATGGAATTTTTGAAGAAAACATAGAATTTGATATTTTTAGATTTTGACAACGAAATTGGACATGGAATTGGGAAGAATATATTTGAGTTCGTGGTGTTATGGGTAATGTTTATCTTCGAAATTTTTGGAATCCGGGTACGTGGGTCCGAGGGTTGACCTTGTTGACTTTTCGAGCGGAGTTGGGAATTGTTATAAATTGATTAATTATGAGTGTTGGGTACATTTTTATTAGTTTGCATGATTGTTTGACTAGTTTCGGATTGATGGGAATTGGGTTGAGGTGTTAGAGAGGCATTGGAGCCGGTTATGGAACTTTGGAGCGAAGTAAGTCTCTTGTCTAACTTTGTGAGAGAAAAATTACCCCGTAGGATTAAAATTGTTATGTGCTACTAGTTGTGGGTGCTACATATGTATGAGGTGCCGAGATTACATACGTAACAAAAGCATGTTTATGTCCGGGTGTTGACATCCAATTTTGACCTTCCCTTTTAAAATTAATTTATTTATACTTGATAATTTACAAAGAATATTTTGAATATTATTTCAATCAATAACATCTATTTTTACAAAATTAATTTTGTGCTAGTAATTTTGAAATTGATAATTTAATTTTTATAATTGTAACTATAAATATATCATACCTACTATTTTAAGATTAGTAAAATAACTTTATATATTGCATATGTCTTACAATTAATTTAATTAGTTATGTCATGACCCATTTTCTCCTATAGGTCGTGATGGCGCCCAATGATGCTGCTAGGCAAGCCAATGGTGAACTAGCCTTGTGTTTATTCTTTTTAACAATTTCGAAATAGTTGACTTTTATTTATTAAGTAAATAAGAGGTGAAAAATTGAATATATAGTGAAATAGCAGTTCCAATTGTAATTGAGGAATGACTCTATAATCCAGGCGAGTTATCTTGTACATATTGAGCTACTTGGTTAAATAAAAAAATTTGCAGTTTAACCAAAAAAAAGAGGTGAAAAATTTAATAAAATAATGCGTAAACAAATATAAGAGCAAGGGTGGTGTAATAAATACTCAAAAGCCATCAAATGTCTATTAACATTTTTTCAAGACTTAGTGTCACAAGTATATGAGCGACTAGTAGAATATATAAAACACTAAACTACTATCTAAAATAGAGTAGACAGAAAGTAAATACAAAAGAGAGACTCCGAGTGCTGCAGAACGAACTCGGAGAGCAGCTCATCACTAAGCCTTGGGGTATCGGGGGTGCGCGCCAGAATGACTACCAGATGCACCTGCCTTAGATCCGGCACGATTAGTGCAGAAGTATAGCGTAAGTACATAAACAACATGTACCCAGTAAGTATCCAGTCCAACCTCGAAGAAGTAGTGATGAGGGGGACATCAACACTTACTATGAGCCAATAATAAAATGTAGAAATTCTAAACAGGTATGGAACATGGAAACAAAAATAATAATACAGTAACAAGTAGTGAATAAATGACTCCTTAACTAATAATAAATTCTAAAAGCCCCATCAAACACATACTAGTTCCAAATCACTTTGGTCATTATGCTTCTCAAGCCATAACATAATATCAAGTGTAATCGGATTTCGAGTATTATCACGCACGATTTATGTCAAGGTCGTACGACCCAATCAAAAATATTGTGTGCACTACATAGGGTTGAACGGCACGAATCATAGATGCATCTATTATACTGCTGAGGCGAATGGCCCGCTCCCATGAGAGTAGAGAAGTTTACCTCGCTCGTGGAAGTCCTTGCTACGCGAGAGGACATGGATTTCATAGATTATTATATATTCCTCAATTATTCCCAAGATAAGAAATTTTAATTGGAAATTTGCTAACTTTAAAATCCCTAGTCTCAGCTCAATTTCAGACAATTAATATACATAATGAACATAACAGTACAATTAAGGCATGATGTGGATTTAAGACTACCCAGACATTTCATGGAATATAGCTACGCATGGACTCTCGTCACCTAGTACGTACGTAGCTTCCCACACAAGTAATTCACAACAAAAATACACCTAAGGGAATGAGTTCCCTCTTACAAGGTTAGGCAAGAGGCTTACCTTGTTCTCAAGCTCACTTCCGGTCCACAAATACTCTCAAAATCCTCAACTTGGTGCCAAACAACCCGAAACTAGATAAATATTCTATAATTTAGTCAATATATACTCAAAACTTCATAATTAAGCTATTAGAATAATTATCCAACCCAAATTGGAAGATTCTTAAAATTCTCCCCCGGGCCCACGTGCCTGTGAAGATTCTTATAATTTTCACCCAACTCTATAATCATTTTCGTGGTTAAATTCCATTTTTATCAAAACATAGGTTTTTCAACTAAACCCATAATTTTACATGTTAAAATCTACCCATAATCTATGTATTTAACTTACATTGGATAGAGATTACTTATCTTTAATAGCTAGGTAAAAACCCCTCTCCAAGAAGCTCCAAAATGACCCAAGAGATGAAGAAATTAGCCAAAAATGGCCTAAGTCACGACTTAAATAAACCTCACTGCCTTCAGTGGTTTTGCACCTGCGATCCCACAGTCGCACATATGGCTTCACTTATGTGGACAAACCATCACAGGTGCGGACCATCCCCGGGTCTTCCTCCTTCACTACCGAGGGCATAGCCTCACTTCTACGGCACACGCGCCGAACCTGCAAGCCCTCCCACTTCGGCGATCAACACCCTTGCACCTACGGGTTCGCATGTGTTGCTCCTGCTCCGCTTCTACGATCACTGGCCAGCCCACGCCAGGCCAGTTTTGTGAGAATTGGCTCACTTCTGCGAGCTTGCACATGTGGAAGGTTCTTCGCACGTGCGGTTGCACCAGAACCCCTGCTGCTTCAGCCTTTTTTTTCAAGGCCAAATTTGATCCGCGCATCGCATGAATAGAACCTGAGGCTCCCGGGGCCTTGCCCAAATATACCAACAAGTTCGTAAACATTAAATGGACTCGCTCGAATCCTCAGAACGTGTAAAACAACATTAAAATTAAGAATCACACTCCAAACCAAATCGAATCAACTTATGAACTTCAAGTTCTTCCAACTTGCTCCGAACGCGCCGAATCATACTTAAACTACTCTGAATGATATCAAATTTTGCGTGCAAGTCCTAAATCACCATACGGAACTATTCTCGGGATCAAAATCCCAAACGGACCTCGATAACACCAAAACTTACTCCAAACCAAATTTAAAGAACTTTAAAAGCTTCAATGCGCCAGCTTTCAACTTTATGCGCTGAAATATTCCCGGATCATCCAAAACTCGATCCGAACATAAGCCCAAGTCCAAAATCATCATACAAACCTATTGGGACCGTTAAATCCCAGTTTTGAGGTCATTTACTTCAAATGTTGACCTAAGTTAAACTTACCCCTTTTTAGCCAATATTAAGGAACTAGGTGTTCCGGTTTCAACCCGAACCCTTCCTAGTCCAAACTAACCATCTCTGCAAGTCATAAAATAGTAAAAACACATATGGGGAGTCTTATTTAAGGGAATGGGGATCTAGAAAGTAAAATGACCGGTCAGGTTGTTACATTCTCTACCTCTTAAACAAACATTCGTCCTTAAACGGGTCTATGATCGTACCTAGAGTGTCGAATAAGTGTTAATATCTACTTTGCATGTCCTCCTCAGTCTCCCAAGTCGCCTCTTAGACTGGTTGAGCCTTCTACTGAACCTTTTCCGCAGCAATATTCTTGGACCTCAACTGGCGAATCTGTTTGTCAACAATGACAACTGGCTCCTCCTCATAACCCAGGCTATCATTTAGTTGAAAAGTGCGATAGTCTAACACATGTGACCTATCGACATGATACTTCCGGAGCATAGACACATCGAAAACCGGATGAACTCCCAATAGACTGGAAGGTAAAGCAAGCTCATAAGCAGCCTCCCCAACTCGTCTCAACACCTCGAATGGACCTATAAACCTTGGCCTCAACTTGCCCTTCTTCCTGAACCTCATGATTCTCTTCATCGACGAGACTTTCAAGAGAACTTTCTCGCCCACCATTAATGATAAATCATGCACCTTCTGATCTGTGTAACTCTTCTGTCTGGATTGTGCTGTGCGAAGTCGCTCCTGAATCAACTTTACCTTTTCCAAGGCATCTTTCACCAAATTAGTACCATATAACTTAGCCTTGCTGGGCTCAAACCATCTGATGAGCGAACGACATCGCCGACCATATAAAGACTCAAATGGAGCCATCTTGATGCTGTACTGATAACTGTTGTTGTAAGCAAACTCGTCCAAAGGCAAGAACTCGATCCCGCTACCCTCTAAAGTCAATCACACATGCTCTGAGCCTATCCTCCAAGATCTAAACCTTCTATTCCGACTGCCCTTCAGTCTACAGATGAAAGGCTGTGTTGAGCTCTACCCGGGTCCCCAACTCACTTTGTGCTGCCCTCCAGAAATGCGAAGTAAACTAAGGGCCTCTATATGATATAATGGAAAGAGGAACACCATGCAACCAAACAATCTCCTGAATGTAAATTTGGGCATAACTCTCTGAGTAATACGTGGTCACAATCGGAATGAAGTGTGCCGACTTGGTCAACCTGTCAACAATGACCCAAACTGCATCAAACATCCTCAAGGTTCGCAGCGAACCAACTACCAAGTCCATAGTAATGCGCTCCCATTTCCACTAAGGTATAACCATCTGCTGGAGTAGGCCAACTGGCTTCCGATGCTCATACTTAACCTGTTGGCAATTTAGGCACCTCGATACATATGCAATTATGTCCTTCTTCATCCGCCGCCACCAATAATGCTGCCTCAAGTCACGATACATCTTCGTAGCACCTGGATGAACATAATATGAGAACTATATGCCTTCTCTAGAATCTTTTCCCTCAATCCATCCACATTAGGAACACATAGACGACCCTGGAGTCGCAGAACACCATCCTCACCGATAGTAACCTCCTTAGCACCACCTTGTAGTACCATCTCTTTGAGAACCAATAATTGCGGATCATCGTACTATGAAGCCTTGATATGCTCGAATAGTGAAAACTGAGCGACGACGCATGCAAGAACTCGGCTGGGCTCTGAAATATCCAACCTTACAAGTCTATTAGCCAATGACTAAATATCCAAAGCAAATGGCCTCTCCTCTGCTGAAATGAATGCCAAACTACTTATATTCTCTGCCTTTCTGCCAAGGTATCCGCAACCACATTCGCCTTGCTCGGATGATAAAGGATGGTAATATCATAATCTTTTAGTAACTCAAGACACATGAACTGCCTCAAATTGAGATCCCTCTGCTTGAACAAATGCTGCAAGCTGCGATGATCGATGTAAACTTTACAGGCACCCCATAAAGATAATGCCTCTAGATCTTAAGAGCATGAACTATCACAGCCAACTCCAAATGATATACGGGGTAATTCTTCTCGTGGGGCTTTAGCTGACGTGAAGCATACGTAATAACTCGCCCTCCTGCATCAATACATAACCTAGGCCAACACGGGAAGCATTACAATACACAGTATGCGTCCCTGAACTGGAAGGCAACACTAACAACGGTGCTGAAGTCAGTGTGGTTTTGAGCTTCTGAAATCTCACCTTGCAATCATCGGACCATCTGAACGGAGCACCCGTCTGGGTCAATCTAGTCAAAAGTGATGCAATATAGGAGAATCCCTCCACAAACTAACAATAATAACCTATTAACCCCAAGAAGCTCTTGATCTCACTCGTTGTGGTAGGATGGGGCCAACTCTGAACTGCCTCGATCTTCATGGGATCTACTTTAATAACCTCACCTGATAAAACATTCCCCAAGAATACCACAAAATCTAACCAAAACTCACACTTGGCGAACTTAGCATATAGCTTATGTTCTCGCAAGGTCTGAAGCACCACTCTCAAATGTTGCTCATGCTCCTTCATGCTATGCGAGTAAATAAAAATGCCGTCAATGAAGATAGTGACAAACGAATCAATATATGGCCTAAACACCCGATTCATCTAATCCATAAATGTCGTCGAGGCGGTAGTCAAACGGAAAGACATCACTAAAAACTCATAGTGGCCATATCTAGTCTGGAAAGTCGTCTTTGGAATATCAGAATACCGAAACTTCAACTATTGGTACCCCGATCTCAAGTCTATCTTAGAGAACACCTTAGCACCTTGCAACTGGTCAATCAAATCATCAATACGCGACAGCGGGTACTTGTTCTTAATGGTAACTTTTTCAACTAGCGGTAATCAATGCATATCCACATAGTCCCATCTTTCTTCTTCACGAATAACAATGGTGCACCCCAAGGAAACACACTCGGTCTAACGAACCCCTTTGCTGGCAACTCTTCAAGATGTTCTTTCAACTCCTTCAGCTCTTTCGGAGTCATGCGGTATGGTGGAATAGAGATAGGCTGGTTACCTGGAGCCAAATCAATACTGAAATTGATATTACAATGTGGTGGCATGCTTGGAAAATCAGAAGGAAACATATCAGAGAGCTCCCAAACCACGAGCACTGAATCAATCACTGAAGTCTCTGCAACCGTATCCCTATAATAAGCTAGATAAGCAAAACAACCCCTCTCGACCATGTCTCGAGCCTTCAGAAAGAGATAACCTGACTAGATGCACTGACAGACGAACTCTTCCACTCCAATCTAAGCAACTCTGGCATCGCCAAGGTAACAGTCTTAGCACGGAAATAAAGGATGGTGTGATATGGAGATAACCAATCCATGCACAGAATGATCTCAAAGTTGGTCATATCGATCAACAGAAGATCTACTCTAGTCTCATAACCATAGAAAGTCATGATACAGGACCGCTAGATCCGATCCACAACAATAGAATCGCCCACTAGTGTGGAAACATAAATAAGAGTACCCAAGGACTTGCGAGCAACGCCCAGAAAATGAGCAAACAGAGATGAAATATATGAATACGTAGACCCTGGATCAAAGAGTACCGAAGCGTCTCTACCGCAGACAGAAATAATACATGTGATCACGGCATCTGAGGCCACTGCATCTAGCCTGGCTGGAAAAGCATAAAACCTAGCTGGAGGGCCACCTGACTAGTCGCCACCTGAATGGCCTCCACCTATAGGAAGGCCCCTACCCACCTTCCCCTGCCTCTGGGTGGCCGGACGGCTGGTGTGGCAGCTAGTGATATAATCATAGGCTGATGGCCCTGCTATACTGCCTTGCCCCGAAGCCTGGAATAAAACCTCTTCATGTGGCGAAGATCCCTACACTCGTAACAAACCCTCGAAATAGTGGACGACTGACCTGAAGTCTGACCTTGACGGACTGAATACCCACTAGAGGAACCCTAATAGTAGTGGGCGGTAGGAGCTCTCTGGCATGGCACTAAAATAAGGCCGTACTAGAGCACCCTGAGAAGCTAGTGGTGCTGGATATGTGGGCCTGCTAGGCTGACCCCTCCCAAACTGACCTATGCCCCTAGATGAAGCACCACTGAACCCTCTAAAATAACATAACCACTTTTCTCTCGGCACCTCCTTTCGGCTCCGTTGACGAACACCCTCGATCCTCCGAGCTATCTCCATAACTAGCTCGTAAAAAGTCCCCATCTCAACCTCTCGGGCCATTGTGACTTGGATACCAGAGTGCAAACCTTCAAGAAACCTACGCACCCTCTCTGCATCAGTGGAGAGTATCATAAGTGCGTGGCAAGACAACTCAGAAAATCTCACCTCATAGTCGGTCACCGACATCTGACCTGGCTAGAGCTGCTCGAACTGAAATCGCAACTCTTCCATCTGAGATGGTGGAATATACCTATACAAAAAGATATGTGTGAACTAGTATCAAGTCAAGGGAGGAGTACCTACTGGTCTACCGAGAAGATATGATTGCCGCCACCTATGGGCCCTGCCCTCCAGTTGAAAGGTGGCAAAGTCCACCCCGGGGGATTCCAATATCCTCATGTTGTGTAATCTATCCCTGCAATGATCAATAAAGTCCTAGTGGTCCTCATATTTCTCACCTCCAAAGATGGGAGGGTGTAGCCAAGTCCATCTGTCCAATAGCTTCTACGGCTCGCCGGCCGTAGCTGGTGTGGGCTCAGGTATAGCTGCTGCAACTGGCTGAGCTCCGCCCCACAGGAAGTGCGCTTGGGATCTGATATACGGCAGCTTCATGCCTTGGAGTCTGGGCGGTAGGGGTTTGTGCTCCCCCTCCCGCCTGAGATATGGTTGGGTCTGCTGGAAATAAACCAGCATGGGTCATAGAATCCATGAACAGCATCGCACGGCCCATAACCTCCTAGATCCTAGTGCAGACATGAAATCCGCTAGGGCTAGCTCCGCGGCAGGCACCTCGCCTTGCTCCTCAATAGCAGGATCCTCCACAGGATCCAGTGGTGGCACAACTAGAGCAACTTTGGGACGTACTCGTCCTCTACTAGGAGCTGGAGCCCTCCCTCAGCCTATGTGTCAGCCTCTATCAATAGGGGAGAAGTTCCTCCATTGTTGGGTACACCCACCGTGCCCGTTCTTACCATCTGTGAGAGAATAAGAGAAAGATACTTAGCACAACATCAACTGCCGATATGAGATAAAGAAAGAGTAGTTTCCTAACACACTATAGCCTCTCGAAGATAAGTACGGACGTCTCCGCATCGATCTGCAAGACTCTATAATTTCATAATCTTTTCGTGTTTAAATCTCATTTTTATCAAAACCTATGTTGTTCAACTAAACCCATAATTTCCATAATTTTACATGTTAAAATCTACCCATAATCTATGTATTTAACTCACATTAGATAGAAATTACTTACCTTCAATAGCTAGGTGAAAACCCCTCTCTAAGAAGCCCCAATATCGCCCAAGAGATGAAGAAACAAGACAAAAATAGCCTAAGTCCCGACTTAAATGAACCTCACTACCTTCACTGGTTTCGCACCTGCGATCCCATAGTCGCACCTGTGGCTCCGCTTCGGTGGAAAAACCATCGCAGGTGCGGACCAAACCCAGGTATGCCTCATTCACTTCTGCAGGTAAAGCCTCACTTCTATGACACACACGTCGTACCTTCGAGCCCTCCTGCTTTGGCGATCAACACCCTCGCACTTGCGCATTCGCAGTTGCAGCTCCTACTCCACTTCGGCTATTACTGGCCAGCCCACGCCAGCCCGCTTCTACGTAAATTGGCTCGCTTCTGCGAGCTCGCACCTACAAATGTTGACCCAAGTCAAACTTACCTCTTTTAGCCAATATTAAGGAACTAGGTGTTCCGGTTTCAACCCGAACCTTTCCAAGCCCGAACTAACCATCCCTGTAAGTCATAAAATAGTAAAAGCACATATGGGAAGTCTTATTTAAGGGAAGAGGGATCTAAAAAGCAAAATGACCGGTCTGGTCGTTACAAGTTATTTTTTCGATTTTTGGTTAATTGGTCTATCATTTCAATAATTCGAAACAAATATTATAGTTTGAAAAAGTAGAGTATTTTATAATTAATTTATTTACAATAATTAACAATGTATATGATAATTATAATTTTATTACATTTTATTAAAAATAATTATGTTTATGTAATTTAATTTCAAAAAGGATTAAAAGTGGCTAAAGGCTATAATTGCAGTTCTCTATTGTCACGACCCAAATCTCTCTCTATAAGACGTCATGAAGGCACCTAGTCTCTACGACTAAGTAAGCTTAACAAATTCCTGAATAACAGAAATGAAGACGGAATTTAACAACTAGACTACAACAAAAAAATATAAAATGATAAAATATCGCTCGGCATGTACAAGTAACCCAACGCTCGAGTATACACAGTATTCCCAAAACCCGGTAAATCATAAGTCACAAGCTATAGAAGAAAAACTATGTATCTTTATCCACCAGAGTCTAAGAAAGTATGGAAAGGTAAACAAAATAGGAGAGAATAAAGGGGGACTCCGATGTCTGTGGACGCGGGCAGATATACCTTGAAGTCTTCACAATCTCACTACTCACTGATATCAAGGCTAATAACAAGTACCTGGATCTGCACACAAAACATGTGCAGAAGAGTAGCATGAGTACACCACAACAGTACCAGTAAGTGCCAAGCCTAACCTCGGTTGAGTAGTGGCGAGGTCAGGTCAGGGCCGCACTGGTATATAATAAATAAGGCAAAAGAATATAGCAATGTAATAAGAGACTAGAAATTTAACAAGAGAAAACCACACAAAAATGGCAGCACAACACATAGAGATAAACAGCAGGGGATCTCCCGAGGTGCCGTATCGTAGTCCCAAAGGTAAATATACAAGAAGATATTCCGAGGTACCATATCATAGTCTCAAAAGTAAATCTGCAGGGGGATATCCCGAGGTACCGCCTCGTAGTCCCAAAGTAAATGTGCAGAGGGATCTCCCGAGGTACCGCCTCGTAGTCCCAAAAGTAAACACACAGCTCGAAATCGATGAATACAACAATTAATAGTAAGAATTACAGTTAAGACTGATACATATCAAGGAAAAATAGGAAATCAATTAAGCATGCTGCATTGATTTAAAATAAGTATTTAAGACACATAGACATTTGATATTAGGCTAAAGCTGGATAACTACACATGCTGGTATAACTCATTTAAGATGTAACAGGTTACTGCTCAGCAAAAATGGGATTTTACAATAATTAGCCCGTGCACTCGTCACCTCGCGTACACCGTGCTCATATATCATAAAAGTATCACAACAGTACCAAATCATAAGTAAATTTTCCCCACACAAGGTTAGGCAAGCCATATACCTCGAACCAAACTCAATCAATCAGTCAGAATGCCTTTTCCACAATTTTCGACTCCGAATGGCCTAGATTTTGCCAAAAGCAATTACATACCATAAATATAACTATAAGAAACTAGTTAAATTAAGGAGAACAAGACTTTAGAAAGAAATTAGAAAATCGCCCCAAAAAGTCGACCCGGGCCCACGTCTCGGAATTAGGTAACTGTCACAAAATACGAACACCCATTCGTCCACGAGTTCACTAGTACTAAAATTACTCAACCCTATGTCAAAATCTCAATCAAACCCAAAAATTTGGTTGAAGAACTATTCCCATTTTTTCCCAAATTTCTCAACTCAAATCCGAGATTAAAGGATGGAATTAACGATAGATTAGTGAAATATAACCAAAAACAAGTGAAGAATCATTACCCAATTGATGTCTCTGAAAATCCCTCAAAATTTCGTCCAAATCCGAGCTCTCAATCTCAGGTTTTGATAAAAATTGCTAAACCCTCATTTTTGAAATGTTATAGTCTGCCCAGGTGCTCATACTACGCGATCGCGGAAAATCTCATGCGATCGCATAGGACAAAGTAAGTTGTTCGCACAAAAAGGCTTACGCGAACGCGGGTACACTATCGCGAACGCGGAGCACTGCCATGCCAAGCTACGCAATCGCGTAACACCAAAAGCGACCACATAGAGTAAGTCCTTACACTGCCTAGGTCGTCTCTCTCTTTCTTCACTGAGAACGCAGCACAAGCCACACGTTCATGATTCACCTGGCCAGCAGTAATCGTGTATGAACACCTGCGAACGCATAGAACAAAAAGCGACTGCCAACATGCAAGGCTTCGCGATCGCGTCTCCTCCTACGCAACCGCATAAGAGGAAACCAGCAACTGAAAACACCAAGAATTTCTGCAACTCCAACAAGTCCAATTCTTGTCCGTTAACCATCTGGGATCCACCCGAGGCCCCCGGGAGCTTAACCAAACATACCAATAAGTCCTAAAACATCATACAAACTTAGTCGAGCCTTCAAATCACATCAAACAATGCTAAAAACACGAATCACACTCCAATTCAAACTTAATGAACTTTGAAACTTCAAACTTCTACAACTGATGCTGAAACCTATCAAATCAAGTCTGATTGACCTCAAATTTTGCACACAAGTCATATTCGACATTACGGACCTACTCTAACTTATGGAATCGGAGTCCGACCCTAATATAAAAAAATTTACTCCCGGTCAAACTTCCCAAAAATTCAACTTTCGTCATTTCAACCCTAATTTAGCTACAAACCTCCAATTCAAAATCTGGACACGCTCCTAAGTCCAAAATAACTCAACGGAGCTAACAAAACCGACGAAACTCCTATCAGGAGTTGTCTTCACATAGTTCCAACTACGGTCCAAATCTTAAAACTTAAGCTTCCATTTTAGAAACTAAGTGTCCCAAATCACTCTGAAACCTCAAACAAAACTTCCCGGCAAGATACATAGGCATAAAAAGATACGGGGAAAGCGGTAAATAGGGGATCAGGGCTATTACTCTCAAAATGACCGGTCGGGTCGTTACATCCTCCCCCTCTTAAAACTATCATTTGTCCTTGAACGAGTATAGAGATATACTGAAGTGGTGAAAAGATGAGGATAACGGATGCACATATCATGCTCGGTCTCCGAAGTTGCCTCCTTATCCGGCTAACTCCTCCACTGAACCTTCGCGGAAGCAATGTTCTTTGACCTTAACTTTCAAACCTGCCAGTCCAAAATAGACACCGGCTCCTCAACATAAGATAAATCCTTGTCCAACTGGACTGAGCTGAAATCCAACACAAGAGATGGATCGTCGTGATACTTCCGGAGAATAGAAAAGAATATTGGATAAACTCTTGCTAGACTGGGAGGCAAGGCAAGCTCATAAGCAACCTCCCCAACTCGCTGCAACACCTTGAAAGGGACAATAAACCTTGGGCTCGGCTTGCCCTTCTTCCCGAACCTCATAACACCCTTCATGGGAAAAACTCGGAGCAAGACCTGCTCCCCAACAATGAATGTAACATCACTAACCTTCCGATACACATAACTCTTCTGTCTAGACTGGGCTGTGCAAAGTTGATCCTGAATCGCCTTAACCTTCTCCAAAGCATCCTGAACAAAGTCTGTACCAAATAACCTAGCCTCGCCTGGCTCGAACTAACCCATTGGAGACCGACATCGCCTACCATACAGAGCCTCATACGGTGCCATATGAATGCTCGAGTGATAACTGTTGTTGTAGGAAAACTTCGCAAGTGGCAAGAACTGATCCCAAGAACTCCCAAACTCTATCACCCAAGCACGGAGCATATCCTACAGTATCTGATAGTGTGCTTGGACTGTCCATCTATCTGAGGGTGAAATGATGTGCTCAACTCAACCCGAGTACCTAACTCATGTTGTACGGCCCTCCAAAATCATGATGTAAACTGTGTACCCCAGTCAGAAATGATAGATACTGACACGCCATGAAGCCTAACAATCTCGCGAACATAAACTCGAGCCAGCTGCTCGGAAGAATAAGTAGTCAACATAGGAATGAAATGAGCTGACTTGGTGAGCCTATCCACAGTCACCCAAACTGCATCAAACTTCCGCTGAGTCCGTGGAAGCCCAACCACAAAATCCATAGTGATTCGCTCCCATTTCCACTTCGGGATCTCTAACTTCTGAAGCAATCCACCTGGCCGGTGATGCTCATATTTCACCTGCTGACAATTTAAACACTGGGCTACATATTCCACTACGTCCTTCTTCATTCTCCTCCACCACTAATGTTGCCTCAAGTCCTGATACATCTTCGTTGCACCCGGTCATCATACTAACGCTCCCTGATACGACCATAAAGAGAAGACTGGGAGACCATACAAGCCAAAACTCAACTCGGCTTAGAAATATCCAATCTAACGAACTGGTTGGCCAAGGCCTGAATATCCAACGCCAATGGCCTCTCTGCTACTGGTAGATATGCTAAGCTCCCCAAACTCTCTGTCCGGTGACTCAAGGCATCGGACACCACATTGGCTTTCTCAGGATGGTATAGAATAGTGATATCATAATCCTTAAGTAGCTCTAACCACCTCTGGTGACACAAGTTAAGATCCTTCTATTTGAAAAGATGATGCAAACTTCAGTGATCGGTGTAGATCTAGCAAGGGACACCGAACAAATAGTGCCGCCAATTATTCAAGGCATGAAAAATAGCTTCTAACTCAAGGTCGTAGACAGGATAGTTCTTTTCATGCACCTTCAGTTGTCTAGACACGGAGGCAATCACCCTACCGTCCTACATCAACACCGCACCAAAACCAATTAGCGACGCATTACAATATACAGTATAAGACCCCGAACCTGTAGGCAATACCAATACTGGGGTTGTAGTCAAGGCTGTCTTGAGCTTTTGAAAGCTCTCCTAACACTCCTCTGTCCATATGAATGGAGCACCCTTCTGGGTCAGCCTGGTCATAGGTGCTGCAATAGATGAGAAACCCTCTACAAATCGACGGTAATACCCCCACCAAACTAAGAAAACTCTAAATATCCATAGGTGAGGATGGTCTGCACCAACTCTGCATTGCCTCAACATTCTTCGGATCCACCTTGATCCCCTCACTCGACACTACATGACCCAAAAATGCCACTGAGTCCAACCAAAACTCACACTTTGAGAATTTTGCATATAACTTATTTTCTCTCAAGGTCTGAAGCACAGTCCTCAAGTGCTGCTCATGATCCTCCCGACTCTGAGAGTACACCAAAATACTGTCAATAAACACAATGACAAATGAGTCAAGATAGGGTCGAAATACATTGTGCATCAAATGCATGAATGATGTTGGGGAATTGGTCATCCCAAATGACATCAGAAGATACCGAGTCCTGAAAGTAGTCTTCGGGATACCTGGCTCCCGAATCTTAAACTTATGATAGCCTGAACGCAAGTCAATCTTTAAAAACACTCTGGCACCCTATAACTGATCAATCGGGTCATCAATATGAGGCAATGGATACATGTTCTTCACTGTAACTTTGTTCAACTGGCGATAATCAGTGCACGTACACAAAGAACCACCCATCCCAAGGTGACACACTGGGCCGAATGAAGCCCTTATCAAGCTATTCCTATAATTGTTCCTTCAACTCCTTCAACTCAGGAGGTGCCATACGATATGGAGGAACAGAAATGGGCTAAGTGCCCGGCAACAAATCAATACCGAAGTCAATATCTCTATTGGGCAGCATACCCGAAAGATCAGCCGGAAATACATCTAGAAAATCCCTTACTATTGGAACTGACTCAACTGTAGGGGTATCAATACTGACATCTCTCACATAAGCTAAATACATGTCACACCCTTTCTCAACCATTTGTTGAGCCTTTAGAAATAAAATAACTCTGTTGGGAGTATAATCTAAGGTACCTCTCCACTCTAATCATGGTAATCCTAGCATAGCCAGTGTCACGGTCTTGGCATGACAATCACGAATAGCATAATGGGGCAACAACCAGTCCATGCCCAAACTAATATCAAAATCTACCATGTTGAGCAATAATAAATCGGCTCTGATCTCAAAACCACTAAGAACAACCAAACACAATCGATACATATGGTTAATAACAATAGAATCCCCCACGGGTGTAGACACATAAATAGGAGAACTCAAATAATCACGGGCTATGCCCAACTACGGAGCAAAATAAGAGGACATATAGGAATAAGTGGATCCTGGATCAAATAAAACTGATGCATCTCTATGACATACCGGAACAGTACCTGTAATGACAGAGTCAAAAGCAACTTCCTCTATACGAGATCTAGCCTGGCCTCCCCTTCTAGGGAAACCTCTACTTGCCCGACCTCAACCTCGAGCTAGCTGAGCAGGTGGAGTGGTAGTTGGTGCTGTAATCATAGCTTGAGGACCTGGTGGAGCATGCGGTGCCTGAGAAGTCTGTGGAGGTGCACCCCTCCTAAGTCTGGGGCAATCCCTCACTATATAGCATGTGTCGCCACACTCAAAATAAGCTCTTGGAGGTCGTGGCTACTGTGGTTGGCTCGGGACAGGTCTGATGGACTGACCGCTGAAAGCACCCCATGCATGAGGTGCATTAGACAGTGGTGGTGCATAATAAGGCTCTTGGGGCCTAGGAGGAGACAGAATACCGCTGGCGGCTAGAAGTGATGAATGAAAAGGGTGACTCACATAGCCCCTACCATGACGAACTACAGCTGAGGCACAAGTACCACTATAAGTGCCAGACTCTCGAGACCTCTTGGCCTCCCTCTCCTCTCTCTCTCGAGCAAGCATACCCTCCAATCTCCTAGCAATCCCCACAACCTTCTAGTATGCAATATCTATCTCCAACTCTCAGGCTATGCTATGTCTGATACTGGGGTTGAGCCCCTCAATAAATCGACGGACCCTCTCTCGAACTGTAGCAACCAAGGGTGGTACATGCCTAGCCAAATAATTGAAGCAAACTGCATACTTTGACATAGTCATAGAACCCTAGCGCAACTGCTCAAACTCCATGCGACATGCATCTCTAAGACTCTATGGAACATACTCCCTCAAGAACATATCTGAGAACTGGGTCCAAGTGAGTGAAGCTGCCTCAGCCGGACTACCCAACTCATAAGGACGCTACCACTAATAGGTCGCTCCTCTAAGCTAGAACGTAGTGAAAGAAACCTTACTAGACTCTGCTATACCCATAGTACGGATGATACGGTGACAGTTTTTAAAAAACCTGGGCATCCTCTTATGCCAATCCACTAAAAGTAGGAGGGTGGTGCTTCTTGTACCTCTTAAGCCTAAGCTGCTTATCCTTAAAAATTGTTGCCCTACCCTCGGGACAAACTGGGGATATCGGCTGTACTAGTATGACCTTTGGAACCTGATCGACCTGAACTTACTGCTCTGAGGTATGGGCTATAGGAGTTTGTGCTCCTCCCTCGGCCTGAGGGGTGGCAGGAGCAAGTGGAATCAACCCTACCTGAGCTAGATGACTAAACATGCTCAAGAACAGTGCAAGGGTCTCCTGAAGAGCTGGTGCAATAACAGGCGTCTTAAGTGTCTGCGCTCCAATGGGGGCTACTAGTGGCTCCTATGTAGCAGCTTGTGCGGGGGCTCTGGCTTCACCACGAGGATGTCCTCGACCTCTCTCCCGGCCCCGGCCTCTCGCGGATCTAGCAAGGGGTGTGGGTGCCTAGTCATCTAATCTGTGGGTACGTATCCTCAACATCTGTGAGATAATAGATGACAGAAGTTTAGAATTTTGAAAACAATTTATCACGACAAGGAATCAAAGAAATGAAATTTTTCCTAACAGTTCCATAGCCTCCTGAAGATAAGTACAGACGTCTCCGTACTGATCTGCGAGACTCTACTAAGCCTTCTTGTGACTTATTACACCTATGCACCTAGAGCTTTGATACCAATTTGTCACAACCCAAATCTCCCTCTGTAAGACGTCATGACGGCACCTAGTCTCTATAACTTGGTAAGCCTAACAAATTGCAGAATAACAGAAATGAAAATAGAATTTAACACCTAGAGTGCGACAGAAACCTATAAAATGATAAAATTCCTCTCGGCATGTACAAGTAAACCAGTACTCGAGTACAAACAGTATTCCCAAAACTCGGTAAATCATAAGTCAAAAGCTATAGAAGAAAAACTAAGTATCTCTATCCACCAGTGTCTAAGAAAGTACAGAAAGGTAAACGACATAGAAGGGAATAGAGGGGGACTCCCAGGTCTGTAGACGTAGGAAGATATACCTTGAAGTCTCCACAATCTCACTGCTCACTTATATCGATACTGATAAGAAGTACCTGGATCTGCACACAAAACAAGTGCAGAAGAGTAGCATGAGTACACCACAACGGTACCCAGTAAGTGCCAAGCCTAACCTCGATCGAGTAGTGACAAGATCAGGTCAAGGCTCCAATGGTATATAATAAATAAGGCAGAAGAATATAGCATTGTAATAAGACACTGGAAATTTAACAAAAGAAAACCAGAGAAAAATGGCAGCACAGCACATAGGGATAAACAGCAGGGGATCTCACGAGATACCGTCTCATAGTCCCGAAAGTAAATATGCAAGGAGATCTCCTGAGGTATTGCCTCGTAGTCTCAAAAGTAAATGTGCAGTGGGATCTCCCGAGGTACCGCCTCGTAGTCCCAAAGTAAATGTGCAGGGATATCTCCCGAGGTACCACCTCAAAGTCCCAAAAGTAAACACACAGCTCAAAACCGATGAATACAACAATTAACAGTAAGAATTCTATAGTTAAGACTGATACAGATCAAGGTAAAATAGGAAATCAACTAAGCATGCTGCACTGATTTCAAATAAGCATTTAAGACACATAGACATGCGATATTAGGCTAAAATAGGATATCTACACATGTTGATATAACTCAATTAAGATGTAACAGGTTACAACTCAGCAAAAACCGGATTTTACAACAATTAGCTCGTGTATGCACTCGTCACCTCATGTACACTGCACTCACATATTATAAAAGTATCACAATAGTACCAAATTCTAAAGGAAGTTTCCTCACACAAGGTTAGGCAAGTCACGTACCTCGAACCAAGCTCAATCAATCAGTCAGAATGCATTTTCCATGATTTTCCAACTTGGAATGGCCCAAATCTAGCCAAAAGCAATTACATACCATAAATATAACTATAAGAAACTAGTCTACTTAAGGAACTCAAGACTTTAGCAAGAAATCGGAAAATCTCTCGAAAACGTCAACCCAGGACCACGACTCAGAATCGGGTAAAAGTCATAAAAATACGAACACCTATTCACCCACGAGTTTACTCGTACCAAAATTACTCAAATTCGATGTCAAAATGTCAATCAAAACCCAAAATTTTGGTTGAAGAACTTTTCCCATTTGTTTTCAAATTTCTCAACTCAAATCTGAAATTAAAGGATGGAATTAATGATAGATTAGTGGAATATAACCAAAAACAAGTGAAGAATCATTACCCAATCGATGTCTTTGAAAATCCCTCAAATATTCGTCCAAATCCGAGCTATCTATCTCAAGTTTTGATAAAAATGACCAAACCCTCATTTTTGAAATGTTATAGTCTACCCAGGTGCTCACACTACGCGATCGCGTAGGACAAAGTAAGCTGATCGCACAAAAGGCTTATGAGAACGCGGGTACATTGTCGCGAACACGAACCACTGCCATGCCAAGCTACGTGATCTCGTAACACCAAACGCTACTGCATAGAGTAAGTCCTTCCACTGCCCAGGTCCTCTCTCTCTTCACTACAAACGTGGCACAAGCCACGCGTCCGCGATTCACCGGGGCCAGCAAGCTTTGTGATCGCGTATGAACACCTGCGATCACATAGAACAAAAAGCGACTGCCAGTACTCAAGGCTTCACAATTGCATCTCCTCTTACGCTGGCGCATAAGAGGAAACCAGCAATTGAAAACACCAGAAATTTTTGCAACTCCAACAATTCCAATTCTGGTCCGTTAACCATCCGGGATCCGCCCGTAGCCCCCGGGACCTCATTCAAACATACCAACAAGTCCTAAAATATCATACAAACATAGTCGAGCCTTCAAATCACATCAAACAATGCTATAAACACAAATCACACTCCAATTCAAACTTAATGAACTTTGAAACTTCAAACTTCTACAACGAATGTCGAAACCTATCAAATCACGTCTGATTGACCTCAAATTTTTCACACAAGTTATATTCAACATTACGGACCTATTCCAACTTCTGGAATCAGAGTCCGACCTTGATATAAAAAATTCTACTCCTAGTCAAACTTCCCAAAAATTTAACTTTCGTCATTTCAAGCCTAATTCAGCTACAGGCCTCCAATTCACAATCCGGAAATGCTCCAAAGTCCAAAATCACCCAACAGAGCTAATATAGTCGTCTTACACAGTTCCAACTACGGTCCAAATCCTAGAATTTAAGCTTCCATTTTAGGGACTAAGTGTCTCAAATCACTCCGAAACCACAAACAAAACCTTCCGGCAAGACACATAAGCATAAAAAGATATGGGAAAAGCGGTATATATGTGATTGGGGCTATTACTCTCAAAACGACTGGCCAGGTCGTTACATCCCCCCCTCTTAAAACAATCATTCGTCCTTGAATGAGTATAGAGACATACTGAAGTGGTGAAAAAATGAGGATAACGGATGCGCATATCATGCTCGGTCTCCCAAGTCGCCTCCTCGACCGGCTGACCTATCCACTGAACCTTCGCGGAAACAATGTTCTTTGACCCCTCCACTAAATTTTAAATCGATTGTTATGCTTTGATATCGTGTGTCTTGAATCAGTGTTAATTGATTATTATGTGACCTTGATGACCATTGTTCTTTTGAATCAAACAACCTATACTATTAAGCTCATATAATTAGCTTGAAATGCCTTAATATTTTCCCATACTTGTTCTTATTTTAGATTTCTTAATGTTCTGTTGTGGCCTTCATGTCTATCACACTAATTTTGTTTTAGTGTAGTCTTGTTGCTCTACACTTGAGGTTGTGTATTTGATTATTTAAATTAGAACAAATATAAATACTTAAGGTCTAATCCTAGGGTTATCACTTAGCTGGAGTATGATAGTTTAATTGTTTAAGTTGCTTTCTTTCTTCACATGAGTGTTTGTTAATTCTGAAGCAGCCTTTGAGAACATTACTGTAAAAGTTTTTGTATCTTTATATAATTGTTGATCACATTTGTGAGCCTCATTGCATAGAACATCTTAATGTAACTAGGTTAACTCTAATGAACTTCTGTAGCTATTATTGTCTGTATTCTGTCAATTGTCACTCATTCATGATCAGGTTATCTCTTAGGAATTAGGTTATAATTATATCTGATGTGACTGGGCATTAACTATTATGTCTGTAGGTTGAACAGAACTTCATCATGTTTAGATTGTCACCTTAAATCTGTACAACTGAACTAGACCTACTTAGTATAAAGTGTAGACATGTGATTTTTGACCCTCTCTAGGATTTTACATATTTTAGCATTTAAATACTTAGTTTAGGTCTAATATAGTTATTTCAACTAATTTTGACTCTTTTACATTATTTTTATCACAAAATTGAAAAATACAAAAATAGTTTCATTTTTCTCTATTTAATTAAGGTATTAGGTATTTTTTTTAAAAATATTATTTTCAACCCATTTTTATTTTTAGTATAATCCTTAAAAAAATCAAAAATAGTTTCATATCATAATATAGTTGTTTTAGTTAATTAGGATTAATTTTATATTTTTATGGTATTATTTTAGAAAAGAAATTAATATTTTTATCCAAATTGCAAGAATTATAGAATTAAAAGCTTAATTTATAACCCAATTCATCAAGCCCAATCTTCTTGGCCCAATTGATCTACTAGCCTAATCCTAAGACCTAATATATCTTACCCTTTAATCGATCTCTTTAACTTGGACAAAGGGGGAAAAGAGGCAGATGGGCGCTTGGATCCACCCAAGCCGCCACCGAACCTCTCACACACAAAAGCCATCAACGACACAACCAGCCGCCAGCAACTCCGACCAAACCCTTCTGCCGCCGCAAAACAGCCACCATACACTACGCAACCCTTTTCTAGTTATTCTAGGGTTTTCAGCTTCTCCAATTTTTCTGTGTCTCTCATACCTGGGTCGGTGTCGTTGCCTCCCTTTGATGTCTCTCTCAGATTGATTGAGAGGCCGTTGACTTCGGATTTTTGGCTGTTGTTGAGGCCCGTTGTGGTTCGGTTCGCGTTTCTGCTTGAAATTTGATTGTCGTGTCTAGTTCCGGTCGCGACTGTCCCTTTGCTTCTGTCCGTGAATTGCTGAAATTATACTAATTGAAAGTATTATTTTCAGTTCTGATCCTTTCCCTCTACTTTTGTGTTGATTTGAGTATGATGAGAGTTTGGGATACAAAATAGAAATTGATCCGAATTTTAGCTCAGATATTGACGTGCTCCATTATCTTCACTTGTAATTATGAGTTAATATACAACATCAGTCCAATATTATTTTCATACTATGAGAATTACTGCTAATACAATTAATTTCATAGTATAGTTATTATAAAAAGTTGACTTATAGTATTCTCTTAAACATCAAAATAGTAAATTCCTTATTCTGGTAATCGTTAGTGGTTGGTTAAGAATTTGTAGGATTTGGATGTTAGTTTAAGCTTCAATCATCTTTTAGTAGTCCAGTATTCTTTAACATAGAGTCATGATTCTTTTTCTTTTTCTCAAGTCTTTCGTTGAGAGTATTTTTCCCACGGTCAAAATGGTTTTTCATTTGTGAGTGAGCCTATCATGTTTTTGATTGATTTCAATGCTTTCTTAGATATCCTTTGTATATTTGTGTGGATGATTTGAACGAGTTTTTCGAGTGGTTGCTGAGCCTCGGGGGAAGTCGAGTCCATTAGATAATGCTTTAGGAATTGGTTTGGTCAAATGCATGAAATCAGAAGTTAAAAAAAAATGAGCATGAAATTAACTTTTGTTTATTTTACTTTTACTACATCGTCCACTAGAAGCATGCTTAGGCCGACCACACTCGGGTAGGCAAATCATAGGTTACTTCTTTTATTTTATTCGAGGCGAGAGGTCGTTTCCTTAGTTTATTATTTGGGGAATGTCCCGCAAAGTTTGTATATATTTTTTTATCCGGGGTATGCCCCGAAGTACTTATATTTGGAGGCCTAAAGCGGAACTCGTAGTATTTTTATTTTTATTTTTCTTTTACTAAGCAGGGACGACCTCGAGCCTCTTGTGTTTGTTTTTTATTTCTATGTTTGTTTTTTATCTCAATTTGAAAATTTTAAAAGCCAACTAGATTGAGTACGCAACCGTGACTTTCACGGGACTTGGGAAGTGTCTAACACCTTCTCCCCGAGTCAAATGAACCCCCTTACTCGAATCTCTAGTGCAGACTTAGTTTGGAGTCCAAAGTCTTTTAAAAGGAAAATTATTTTTAAAAACGGTGACCTGGCACACCAAAACAAATGTTAGGTGGTCACTCTGAGTTATTTCCTTTTGAACACAATTTTGTCACTTTTTAATTAAAAATCCTTTTGAGCTTTACAAATCTTTTTATTATTTTTAAAAGGGTTAGTGAGTTTGAAAAAAAGGGGTGTGACATCTCTGGCGACTCTGCTAGAGAGTTGCAGGTTCAAGCTGGTACTTGATCTTGTTGGCTTTTAGGATATTCGGTTGAAGTATTTGTTCTCTTTATTTGCTTTGTTTGTCTTATTTCCTTGTTTTGTTGGTTATTTGTTTATCGCTTTTCTTTATATGTTATTGCTTTATAAACTGTCATCATTTGCATAACCATGGGTCTTCTTTCTGCAACAAGTCATTCGGAGTACGTTTAAGTGCACACGACCCTTTTGTGAGTCACCTGTGTCTTTAGGGGGTGGCGTGGGAGCATAGAGTGGGCGGACAGCTAGAGCAGCCGCCATCAATCACGTGTCGCCCCGAATTGTCTTGTTAGTGAACTCCAAACTTAGGTCAACCTTTAGGTCATTTTTATTTGCATCATGTCATTTACACCTGGTAGGGCTCGGTCCCAAGCACCGTGTCCTTTTGTAGGAAGCCTATCCAAATTTTGTCAAAAATAGGCCTGTGACCCAAAAAGACATTCAATCATCCTTATATGATACATGTTGCATCTTTGAGGGTAAAAAGGCCATTTGGCGAACTAATATTTGGTAAAGAAGGGTGAAAAATGAAGCAAGTAGGGCCTACTTATATTTTTCTCTCACAACTTTTTCAAAAAAAAAGACCAAAAAATGATAATGAAAAAATCCAAAAAAAGAAAGATTTTACACTTTCCCATCATTTTCCAAAAATCAAAAAAAAAAAGGAGAAAAAAAATATTCAAAAAGATTTTACATTTTCTATCATTTTTCAAAAAAGACAAAAAAAAAATAGTTTTTCCAAATTAGGTGCATTTTTTAAAAACTTTCTCCCATGTCCGATCCCCGAACTACGCATACCTGATTCTCGTCTTTTGGGGTAGAATACGTAGGCAACCCACATAGGGTCCAGTCTTCCTAGTAAGTCTTAGGTTCTTGGCTTTGTGGGGTCTTAGCCAAACCTGGCATGTCTAGCCACTTTTGGCCACATCGATCATTCTTGCAAAATGAGGTCATTTTCGCAAAAGTGGTTAAATTACCCATGTCTTAGGATCTTGAGTCCACAACTAGGTGTCATATTACTTTAAGGTCCGTTCTTTTTGAGTTTGCATCTTTGGCCACTTCTGGCCATATCGGTCGTTTTTTTGCAAAATGGGTCATTTCTGCAAATTGATTTTGGGCCATGATTATTGGGAGTTGAATCCATATAAGCCTTAGTAAGGTATTTCCATGTCTTTGAGGTCACCTTTGTTGAGTTTGCACTAGTAACCATATTTTGGCTACGTAGGTCATTTTGCAAAAATAGCCTTAATCATGACTTGCATGTGTCCAATAGAAGGTGTCGTGGCGTCACATGTGCCTTGAGTCACTAACTCTATTTGATCTTATTTTTCCCATTCAGGTATGGATCAATTTGCTAGAGTTTGAGCATGACAAATACCCCAGGACCATTCTAGTCAAGACCATTGCATGCACGAGTTGCTTGAGAAAACTTTTATTTTTTAGTCTATTTTATGTTGTCTTTTAATTATTAGTCTTGTTCAATAGTATCGAGTCTGACAGTCTAGTTGAGATTGTCGAGTCTTTCATTATCGTACTATTTGTTTTGTATTTGAAAAACAAAAAAAACAAATGAAAAATCCCAAAAAAAAATTTGTTTCTTAGTTTATTTTGTCCATTACTTTTCCAAAACTACGCTTGATCTGATTCATGAGGGACATGATACATAGGCAACCTACATAGGGTTCGATCAAATTATTTTCTTTTGAAAAAAGAGAAAAAAGAAAAAAGCAAAAAAGAATGAAGTGTGGGACGTGAGAAATGGGAGGAAAGAAAAGAGCGATAATCAGAAAGAAAAGAGGGGGAAAGAAATGAAAAATCAAGCGGTATTAGAAAGGAAAATGAAGAAGGAAATGGGGAAAGAATAGTGAAATTGGGATGATACCATATGACCTTCGTACCCTCGAAGCCATTCTAGAACTGTTAATTATTGATAGGGGCATTGCACGCAATGTGATATTTCTATCTGATAAATGCCCTAACGCTAACATGTTGGCTTTGTTTTGCTCCTCTTTGTTACTTTCATTGTTATCATAACAAAGGGTGGTTAGTTTGTGGCATTTTGGCAAGTCATATGTACAACATAAAGTCAAAGAACTAGGTAGCCATGGCTAGCAAGGAAACAAACACTGGGGGTTGTAGACCCACCAAGGGAGTTTGTGGAGTCGGAGTCTGAATTGAAAGATGAGGTCCAAAGGTTAAAACAGCAGATGGCAGAAATGTATTAGTCTTGGATTAGGGGGTATCCTCCACCTTCATTCCCCACTAACTATACTGAAAACCCTGCAACTATCCCACCATTATCACAAGCCCAGGTCCCCACTACTGTTGATATCACCCCAACACCTTTTCACACTTCACCCCTCAAAAGCACATCCTATCCCGCTCCTTTGATCACTCGTGTTTTTGTAGCTCATCCACCAGCCACTCTTCCTCGATTCTCCAGCGAGACTGTGTTCAAAGTCTCTGATGTCCAACACTATGCTCCAGAACCAATTTTCAAGGTCTCGGGTCCATACTCTTATGGTCCTCATTTTGGTCCTCCCGGTAAGACTGCAATGCCTGCTAAGATAGTGGAGCAGGATGAGATATCTAGAAAGTTGAAAGGGTCTAAAATACCAAAGCTTAATTTATATGATGGGCGTGGAGAGCCAGTAGCCCATCTGACGGGTTATTGCAGTGAAATAAGAAGTGTTTGTGGGAAAGATGAAGTATTGATGGCGTATTTTAGTCAGAGTCTGAGTGGGGCAGCTCTGGAGTGGTACACCCGCCAAGACGCTAGTAAGTGGCATGCATAGGGTGACATGGCTCAAGATTTTGTTCGGCACCATTAGTACAATGTAGATATTATCCCAGACCGCTCCTCCCTATCTCAGATGGAAAAGAAACCCAAGGAAGGCTTTAGGGAGCTTTGGTTCAGATGGAACGAATAAGTTGCTCGGGTCAGTAAAAGATGTTGTTGAGCCCCACCAATGACAGAATCCAGTGAGCATTCCTGTTAAATGCTTTCAGCCTCAATACTGACCCCATAAATATCCTCATACTCCAGATAATCCTCCCCAATGCTACTTTCCTCCACAAAATCCCCAAAGTCATACCTCACCTCCCTAGTACTCTATCTACAATGCACCGCCATATGCTCCACACTCACAAAACCCGCAATGGTTTGCACCGCCGCCATAAATGTCTTACCCACCTCTACAAGCATATCACCCCCCTACCCGAAAGAGGTTCCAACCAAGGCCAGAGTACAAAATGAGAAGGCAGCAGCAAAGAGAAAAGTCTTTCACTCCTATTGGAGAATCATATGCCAGTCTATTTCAAAGGCTGAGGCAATTGAACATGTTGAAGCCGATTCAGATAAAAATGCCGAAACACTTTCCAAAGAATTTTGATTTTTCTCAAAGGTGTGCATATTGCTCTAATGCCCCGGGGCACGACATAGAAAAGTGTTGGCATCTGAAAAGAACAATCCAGAAGCTTATTGATGCAGGTGACATTACCGTGCAAATCCAAATGCAGCAGATACTAGCCAAAGTACATTGCCTGTTCATAATGAGACGCATATGGTGGACATGATTTGTGTGGAAAAGGAATATGAGAACTGTCCTGAATCCCTTGGAGGGCCACTTACCGCAAAGTTTTCAGCGCTATCAGTCTTGGTTCCAGAGGTTGATCTTACGTACGAGTTGGTAAAAGGGACCCAAAAGTTATTTGCTAAGGCCAACATAATGAAAATTGGTGAAGGTCCTAGTAATTTTGATGTGCAGTCTTGTGGCTAAGATGTCGAGCTTGGTAATTGGAAAGACTCCTTTCTTGGCTAGCCAGGGAGGAGTTTTGGTGGTTTATTTTGTTGTCATTTCTGTTGTCCAGGTTATTTTAGGGTTGTAATCCGAATATTGTCTTGTGGCTCAAACCCTTCTTCTTCATATTTTTCCTAGTTCATTTAGTTGTAGCAACTCGTCTAGTGTTATCTAGGATTGTTCCAGGATTGTAACCCATGTCTATTTTATTTGTTTTGTTCAAACCCTTTTCACCATCTATCTAATGCAATCTCTTGTTTTCTATTAGTTCTAGTTAGTTTTTGTTTAGGTGACTTTTTCTTTTATAGTTCTTTTTATCCAGATTCTAGTGACATGACATGCACACATAATTATCAGCCTGGTCTTGAAAGTTAGTTTAATCATGAAGCAATGACACAGTTTTGAACATGACAAAAGAGGCATTTGAGGGAACAAGTAAACATTCACGCATCTTGAGATAACATGAAGCTTGAATTGAGTGAAACTGAGGCAGTTAGTTTGGGAAATCAAGAGGTTGATAAGAGCATACAACAAGGAAATGTCTCTCAAGCAGTTTGAGGTAAATTAGTCAGTGCTGAAATGCATTCTTCCACATCAAGATAAGGTTGAGTCAAGTCTGCTTTGAACTGGCAAGGGTCATTCATTGGGACAAAAGTATTGCCCATTGGCACTTTTTGTTTGTGATGATGCCATCAATAGATACTATGTGTGATTTGTTTGCTTATCTTCAATTGCATGTTTGTACTTAGCATTTTTAAGTTTGGTGTGACGAAGGCATTTTATTTTGCTACCCAAACACGTTTATCTTTTACTACCCCTTTTTAGCCTTAATTTATTTTGTTTCATACCCCTCTTTTGGATCAGAAGCAGAGTTGGGAACTAGAAAAGAAAAGAAAAAGAGAAAAAGAAAAAATGAAAGAAAAAAAAAAGAAAAGAAAAAAAGAAGGGAAAAAAAGAAAGAAAGAAAAGGAAAAGAAAACAACAAAATAGTCCAACTTTATGTTTGAACTACGTTCGACCTGATTCTTGTCACCTCAAGATACGTAGGCAGCCTTATGGTTTGGTCACACAAAATAAAATATTTCATAATCCCCCGAAGTCGAGAGTGGGCCAAATTTTTTAGAAATCCCATCAAAAATCCCCAAACTCCAGAAATTGGCAGAAGTTTTAATTTTGCCAAAAGATTTGATTCCAAAAGTTGTAATTTTGAACCCTTTCATTTTAAATTATTTTGAGCCTTCATACCACCCTTTCTTTCCAACCTTATCCAAAAGCCTACATTTCGGTCCAAAGAAAGACCTTCCGACCAATCTTTGAGGATGTCAAATCAAGTGGTGGTCAAAGTATGATCTTCTTGTATCATGGGTAATACCTTGTTCTCAGCACGAAGAGAGAAATTGATAAAATGAGAGAGTCTTATCGGTAAAAACCCTCATGGGCACCGTAAGGCGACGGTGAGTTGAGAAAAAGAGCAAATGAGAGAGGCTTGATGGTGAAAACCCTTCAGGGCACTACAAGTCGACTGAGGATTGTGGATCAAATGGGATAATTGGAGTGCTGAAGCCCAGTTTCACAGTTTAGAGGCACAACAAGAGTTGAACATTTGAGTTGCTTAACAGATTAGGCCACTTTAATCCAAAATGCATGTCACGGTCATTAGAGTTGGTATCTACATCTGACAAGTTTCTACTAGGTGATTTTCTTGTTAAATGTCATCTCTTTTTGTTGTCCCGTTAACTCTATTCTTCTTGCTTTGTTTAAGTTTTCTGGAGTCTATTTTGTCAGAACAAGTAAAGAAATGACTTCAAAACCTGCTACTAGCTTTCCAATTGCACAAAGCGGATTCTGGCTAGCGCATCAAAATGGCATAAGTCAGGAAAGAACAGTATGTGTACTGAGTTGGTAACAATCAACATGCTTTGGGATTCATGTGAAATGCAAAGATTCAGTAAATGTCAATTCATGAGCATGATGCAATAGATAAAGGGTATTGGGATCGAATGGAGCGGTGGTATTTTCCGTGATAAGGGTTTAAAGAAAATAGGCAGTCGATAACAGGCAAAGTCTTCCAATTTGAAATCAAAGTTGTCTTGGCAAGTGCAAAAGCAACCGCCTTCAAGGTCAAGGCCACAAACTAACCACCGTGTTTTAAACTCACAAGTTTTCTTTGCTAAAACAGGGATGAAGGCTATGTTCATAACAAAGCTTAAATTTTTCAGGTGTAATGCCCCCAATTCTGCTTGCGCAAAGGCTATTGAGAAGATCATACATCACCCCTAGGAGAAGCACTTTCTAGTCTGGGCCTTTCGAGTTATATTCTTGTTTTAGGAGACACACTTCCTAAATTGAGATTTTATCCCTAGGAGACGCACTTCCTAGTTTTGGGTCATTTAAGTTCATTCCTAGGAGATGTACTTCCTAGTCTGAGTCATTGAAGTTTCATCCCTACGAGACGCACTTCCTAGTCTGGGTCTTTTAGGTTATATTTTTGTTTTAGGAGACGCACTTCCTAATGTGAGATTTTACCCCTAGGAGACGCACTTTCTAGTCTAAGTCATTGAAGTTTTACCCCTAGGAGACGCACTTTCTAGTCTGGCTCTTTTAGGTTATATTTTGTTTTACTAGACACACTTCATAAATTGAGACTTCACCCCTAGAATATGCACTTCCTAGCCATGGTTTTTCAGGATATACTTTTAGGAGACGCACTTTCTAAATTGAGATTTTCACCCTTAGGAGATGCACTTCCTATTTTTGGTTCATTCAAGTTTCACCTCTAGGAGACGCACTTCTTAGTTTTGGTTCGTTCATGTTTCACCCCTAGGAGACGCACTTCCTAGTCTGGGTCTTTCAGGTTATATTTTTGTTTTAGGAGACGCAATTCCTAAATTGAGATTTTACCCCTAGGAGATGCACTTCCTAGTTTTTGGTTCATTCAAGTTTCAACCTTAGGAGACGCACTTCCTAGTTTGAGTCATTAGAGTTTTATCCCTAGGAGACGCACATCCTAGTCGAGTCTTTAGTTTTGCTCTCATCATTGCATCAATAGCATATGTGATTTACAGTTTTGCTAACAACTCACAAATCTTCCTAGGGCAAACTGGGGCAGAAAATTTTGTTGGTTTTGTTGTTTTGATTGCAGACACCCACCTGGAGAATGAGGAATTTGTTTCAGAATTATTTTGCGTTTTGGCAATCAGGCACCCACCTGGAGAAAAAGGGAATATAGTTCAAGGTTTAGCAATCAGGCGCCCACCTAGAGAATAAGGGAATACAATTCAAGTTTTGGCAATCAGGCACCCACCTGGAGAACAAGGGAATACATTTCAAGTTTTAGCAATCAGGCGCCCACCTGGAGAACAAGGGAAGTCATTTCATAATCCAATTCAAGTTAGAAGTAGCAGAAGCTCGCGGAAAGAATGCGAGTCAACAGTCCGAGATGATCAACAGAAATAATCTCAATCCAGAAAAAAAAAGAAAAAAGAAAAGAAAAGGGAAGTGAATCCAAAATGTAGAAGCTGAGACAAGAGGTGGATTGCTCAAGACATAACTAAAGTCACAAGCATGGTGTGTCCGGTTTTGATCCGAAAAGCTGAAGAAGAATGAACTAGCACCTGCAACTAGCAAGCGTCAAGGTTCAAATCTAAAGTCTGCATGAAGAACCATTCAAGACTTAAGACCAAACTTCAGAAGACTTATAGATAGGAATCTTGTAACTCATAGTTGACAGACTTAGTTAGTCTTTTTTATTTTTTTGATTTTGATGTAATAACAGGACTGCGGACCAGAACCTCAATAGAACAACATCTCGACTGACTCTCCACCTCAGTACACTCCATCATAGTTCCTACTTCTAAACTACACGTGGCCTGATTCCTTTATAGCCAAGGATATGTAGGTAGCTCAGATACTAGGGCTCAGCTACATTCTTCTTCCTCTTAGTTTTTGGTCTCCCAAATAAGGGTCGGGTCAAAAGACATGTCTAATCGTTCTTTGTCTGAAAATACTTTGTATTTCCAGTCAAAGAGGGACAGCTGTAGACATGTAATTTTTTATCCTCCCTAAGATTACATATTTAGCATTTAAATACTTAGTATAGTTCTAATATAGTTATTTCAACTAATTTTGACTCTTTTACATAATTTTTATTACAAAATTGCAAAATACAAAAATAGTTTCATTTTTCTCTATTTAATTAAGGTATTAGGTATTTTTAGAAAAATATTATTTTCAACCCATTTTTTATTTTTAATATAATCCTTGAAATTATCAAAAATAGTTTCATGTCATAATATAGTTGTTTTAGTTAATTAGAATTACTTTTATATTTTTATGGTATTATTTTAGAAAAAAAATTAATATTTTTAGCCAAATTGCAAGAATTATAGAATTATAAGCTTAATTTATAGCCCAATTCACCAAGGCCAATCTTTTTGGCCCAATTAACCCATTAGCCTAACCCCAAGACCTAATATATCTTCCCCTTTAATCGATCTCTTTGACTTGGACAAAGGGGGAAAAGAGGCAGATGGGCACTTGGATCCACCCAGGCCCCACCCAACCTCTCACACACATAAGCCATCAACGACACAACCAACCGCCAGCAACTCTGATCAAACCCTTCTGTCGCCGCAAAACAACCACCATACACCCGGCGACGCAGCCCTTTTCTAGTTATTCTAGGGTTTTCAGCTTCTCCAATTTTTCTGCGTCTCTCATACCTAGGTCGGTGTCGTTGCCTCCCTTCGACGTCTCTCTCAGATTGATTGAGAGGCCGTTGAGTTCGGATTTTTGGCTGTCGTTGAGGCCCGTTGTGGTTTGGTTCGCGTTTCTGCTTGAAGTTTGATTATCGTGTCTAGTTCTGGTCGCGACTGTCCCTTTGCTTCTGTCCGTGAATTGCTGAAATTATTCTAATTGAAAGTATTATTTTCAGGTTTGATCCTTTCCCTCTACTTTTGTGTTGATTTGAGTATGATGAGAGCTTGGGGTACAAAATAGAAATTGATCCGAATTTTAGCTCAGATATTGATGTGCTCTGTTATCTTCACTTGTCATTATGAGTTAATATACAACATCAGTCCAATATTATTTCCATACCATGAGAATTATTGCTAATACAATTAATTTCATAGTATAGTTATTATAAAAAGTTGACTTATAATATTCTCTTAAACATCAAAATAGTAAATACCTTATTCTGTTAATCGTTAGTGTTTGGTTAAGAATTTGTAGGATTTGGATGTTAGTTTAAGCTTCAATCTTCTTTTAGTAGTCCAGTATTCTTTAACATAGAGTCATGATTCTTTTTTTTTTCTAAAGTCATTCGTTGAGAGTATTTTTCCCATGGTCAGAATGGTTTTTCATTTGTGAGTGAGACTATCATGTTTTGACTGCTTTCAATACGTTTTTAGATATCCTTTGTATATTTGTGTGGATGATTTGAATGAGTTATTTCGAGTGGTTGTTGAGCCTCGGGGGAAGCCGAGTCCATTAAATAATGCTTTAGGAATTGGTTTGGTCAAATGCATGAAATGAGAAGTTAAAGTGGATCTAAAGTAGGTTTATGTTCAGCAACAGAAAGAGGTGAGGTTCTGCTTTCTTACCTGAGAATATTTACAAGTGGACATCTATATGGGCTTCATGTGATTCGAAGCCAACCACTATGTATTGAAAGAAAGTCCTATGTGTACCTATGTATACCTATTGAAAGCCAACAAGAGCCTCTTAATACTTACTTGCCTAAACCAAGCAAAAGAAATGAGCATGAAATTAACTTTTGTTTATTTTACTTTTACTACATTGTCCGCTAGGAGCATGCTTAGGCTGACCACACTCGAGTAGGCAAATCGTAGGTTGCTTCTTTTATTTTATTCGAGGCGAGAGGTCGTTTTCTTAGTTTATTATCTGGGGAATGCCCCGCAATTTTGTACATATTTTTTTATCCGGGGTATGCCATGAAGTACTTGTATTTGGAGGCCTAAAGTGGAACTCGTAGTATTTTTACTTTTATTTTTATTTTTATTTTTCTTTTACTAGGCAAGGACGATCTCGGGCCTCTTGTGTTTGTTTTTCTTTTCTATGTTTGTTTTTTATCTCAATTTGAATATCTTAAAAGCCAACTAGATCGAGTACGTACCCGTGACTTTCACGGGACTTGGGAAGTGCCTAACACCTTCTCCCCGAGTCAAATGAACCCCCTTACCCGAATCTCTAGTGCAGACTTAGTTTGGAGTCCAAAGTGTTTTAAAAGGAAAATTATTTTTAAAAATGGTGACCTGGCTCACCGAAACAAATGTCAGGTGGCGACTCTGAGTTATTTTCTTTTGAGCACAATTTTATCACTTTTTAATTAAAAACCCTTTTGAGCTTTACAAAATCTTTTATATATTTAAGAGGGTTAGTAAGATTGTAAAAAGGGGTGTGACATAAAGTCCCCACTTTTCTGAACTTCTTAAATGATATTGTTGACTTGATTTCATAATGTTTGAAACTCAATCCTGTTTGTGAAGTTATAACCTCGGCTAGAACATCTCATGTATGTACTTGAATAAGAGTTTTGCATCCATCTTTGTTCCCAAATAGGCCTCCACTTATTCCTCATGCTCATGCATGTGCATCCAGTATCATCAGAACTTGCTAAGTTTATATGAGCCTGCTGTAATCCACTATTGGAATTAATGGAAGACCTTAACATTATCTGCTTTGCCTGAGCATTGTAATGTGCCTTAACCTTCAAATAAAGTCAGTATGAGTGTGAGATTTAGAGCTTTGTGAAAGGAAAGCAACCATATCATATGCTTAGGGTAATATTGGCCTGTCAACTAGCACAAATACCTCTGCTAATGCTCTTTAAGAGACTCCTAAATGAAGCTATTAACTCATCATCTAATAACAGTCAAGTCCTAGTTTAGGGATGACACTTTACCCTTTTCTGAAGCTCACAGGGTGATACGTCCTAAATATGATCCCTGCGCAGTATCTTTTGTGTGTGTTCTTATGATCCTGCATTCATTTGGTTCTTGAATGTTTCTGTTTGTCTCTCATAATCCCATACATGTTCACACTGTCTTGAAATTTCACAAAGTTCTTTTAAAATAAATTAAACCTAGCTTGTGAATTCTAAAGAGAGTCTCGTGTTGCTACTGCTTAGATATAACAGTCTGCTTTGTTCTTAATGGGATTAGTGTGGAGTTAACACTCTTAGAAAGAAGTGATCATGATTTGACAATCTGTTAAGCACTCTTAGGAGTTCTATTTGAATTTGTAAATGTATAATCTTGTTAATACCTTTTAGGAACTCTGATTATATTTTGGTGTCCCTGATAGCATCTGTAGAGGTACTAACTATGATTGTTTATTTGAATCCTTGTTAATAGTTTCAGAAGTCTCCATTAGTATTGTTAACCTGTGTGGCAAGGTTTAAGTTAAAACCAATTTGATGACTAGTCTAATTAATACATATGTGTTTGTATTCATAAACAGTTACAGACTTGAACTATGTACTTTTCTATCTTAAGATGCCTAACCCCAGATTTTTGGCTCTTCAAAAAGAGTGTCTCTACCTCTATGGATGCTTCAAGCTTATTCCTTCTGAACCTGCTTAACATGTTCATCATCCATTCAGTTTTGGAAATGTGGTATGACAATATAGGTAAACTGTCTTGTAGTCTTATATTGTTTTATTTTGGCCTCATGAGAAAGGCATATGCTTCTGTAGTGTGGCATTACTGTGGTGATAGGATTTACATTGAAAGGGCCTAATTGGCACTTAAACCTATGTGGAAGAATAAGTTGTTAATGGTTAAGGGTATTTGGGAGTAGAATTTAACTCTTGGTTGGGCTACTCTCCTTGACACAAGTATTGCCCTAGGCCTTGAGACCCTTGGGAACTTTGAAGTGTCAAGGGATTCAAAGGGAGCCCTGACCTTGAGTAGAACTCTACCCTTAGCCTCTAATCTATTGACATTCATTACTCCTTTTAGGTTTAGTATTTAATGACAATGAAAGGTTTTCAATGTAAATCACTTTACCATATGTGACCCCACATTAGTATATCCATTCATAATATTTAATTATTGTTGGTTATTATATTTGGTTTAAGTCGTTTACTTGCATATTTTATGTATAATTATAGAGTATTAGTTCTAATGAATTTCTCTCTTTCTTTTTGAACATGTGCAACCATTGGGCCTGCTGAGTTCTCAAGGAACTCAGGCCCAAAAATCATACCGATGAATCTGAAAATCTGGAGTTCACTATTGTCCATTCCTGCTGATTGTTGGGCCTACCTCTTTCAGGCCCAAACCAGAGTCATTCCTCACTCCTTTACTGCTTCATTATATCCCATTATTTATATTCTCTTACATGTATATAACGCTGCTCTCATCATATTTGATTTAATGTTTTACTTTACTCTTAGAATTATATAAATAACTTAGGCAAGCCTTAAAGAACATAAGGTTAAAAGAAATACTAGATACTAACTAGTTTTCAATTTGTTAATCATGTGTTGCTCACGTTATTAGTCTTTCATATCTTACTAAATTTTCATCAAGATTTTGGAAGCCAAAATAGCTTAGCAAAAGATGGCAGTCCCTCTTTCAAAAGATAAACCAGATATGAATCGCAAGACTAGCCTTCTAAAAAAAATCGACTCCTTTTAAAACCTAAGTACTGCTGCCCAGCAAAAATTTTCAAAATAGTTACTCAAGTCTAATATTTATGATTTCAGAGTCCAAGGTATATCTTAGGCTCACTCTCTTACAACATCTTTTAGAGTTACATGAGCATCCATTTTTTAAAAACGAAGTGTTTTATATTTTATCCCCTTTCTACATGTTTCATACACATAAACCAACTCATGTACATATTTTTAAAACTCTTTCTATTATACACCAAAGTTATTTTCCAAGACTTTTTTGTAAAAGTCATATCCTTTTAAAGACACACATCCCCTTTATTAATATCATATTCTCACATAGATATACAGTAAGTCGTACTCTTTAACATTGATTAAGAAGAATGCAAACAACTAATCCTTTAAATCTAGTCTAAGTCCTATGGAGCTACCTCAAGAAGCTTTTAAGGGATGCCTAACACCTTCCTCTTAGAAGAACAAGAACCCTTACCCAAAATCTCACCAGTTAGTAGACTACGAAAGAACTTGACTTTAGTAGTTAAATAGGTACCCTAGTATACCTTTAAATATTAGGCGGTGACTCTCTTTTATCAACAACAAAAAAATCGCAAGTTGAATACTATTTTAACTCGTGCAAAATAGGGTGCAATACTGGGTAGACTTAGGACTTTATCATGTAATATTTGAATTATTTGTACTCATTTTTTCAGCTTAATTAAGTTAATCTATAATTAAAATTGATTTGGGAATATATTAGGCCGATCTTTTATCACCTTGAGTTGATTGGCGAGACATTTGATAAACGGTAAAAGTCATGCTTACCTGATGCTTCTGTACTTGTGTTGTAAGCACGTGACTTATAATTCGATAAGTTTCTTCTTTCCAAGGGATCGGGCCGAACGCCTCGGCAGTATATTGAGATGCATCTCTGGTTCGCGCCGGTCGACCTTTGGCAGTGTACAGACCACTATGGATCAGGCCGTACGACCTCGACATAATCATATGTGATACCGCTAGCAGTTCAAATATTTATGAGATTCCCCTTTTTGTTAAGACCTGGCAGTTATATGGTATTCCTTATCCGTTTGAGATTAAAATTGATATTTCTGATTTGTTGAGATAGCATATGACATTTGAGAGAGTTATATCGTCAAAAGAAATTTTGGAGGATTATGATAGTTACCTTTTTACATCATTATTACTATTATGCTTCATATCTGTTGATTTATCATATTGATTTATTAGACCACTAGTAAGTGTCGGTGTCGATCCCTCGTCACTACTTCTCCAGGGTTAGGCTAGATACTTTCTAGGTACGCATTGATTTATGTACTCATGCAATACTTCTACACTATATGTGCAGGATCTCATAGAATCATTTGGTGATCATCTTGGCATGCAGGCGCAACAGCTGATGGGACCTTATGGTGAGTTGTTTTCCATGTTATGCACCGTAGCCCATAAAGTCTTCATCTTATTTACTTACTTTATCTTGTCTATTTTATATTCTAGACAGATGTTGTATTATTATGACACTCTTTAGTAGATGGTCATGCACTTGTGACATCGGATTTTGGGATATTCTAATTGATGTTACAGAATTGCATAACATTGTCACCTTTTGTTTTAATATCTTACTAATTATGTATGTACCCATGATTTTACATGCGCAAATTTCTTTATTTAATTAATCTCATGATTTCAAAAGTAATAAAATAAACAATTAATTTGATAGTTTACCATTGGCTTGCCTAACGGCGACGTTAGGCGCCATCACGACTTATAACGGGAATTAGGTCGTGACAGTTTGGTATCAAAGCACTAGATTCACTTAGGTCTCATGAGTCATGAGCAAGTCTAGTAGAGTCTTGCGAATCGGTATGAAGATGTCTGTACTTATCTTCGAGAGGCTACAGGACTATTCGAAGAACTTCCCTTTCTTGATTCTGTGTCGTGCTATTTGATTTCGTTGAGGCTTATGCCTTCAGTTCCTTCCTACTCATTCATACGTGATGTCAAGCATTTGATATTAGTTGGGCACGATGAGTCATGAAGTTGCTACAGATTTGGTGCAATATATTTTTCTCTACGTATATGGGCGGACTATTATCATCGCCTTGTGGAGGGGTGTTCTGTAATTTTAACCTAGTGTTAGTGTTGCCTACAGTTTTGAGGTTATGCACAGTGTATTATGATATTCATGCGTTGTTATCACGTAGTGCTTGTGTAAATGGTAGGGTTCTTACTTATGTATCGCAGTCGTAAATGACTCGAGAGGAGGATTATTCAGTTCATGGTTTAGAGATTCGATATTTAACTCCAATGGATGAGAGGAAATTGGACTATGGATGTTCAGGCTTTGGTTGACGGAGTTGCTAGATTGGATATTTTCCAATATGGTGGAATTCTTATTTGTGATATGGTGTAGCCGTCCTTGTTTGAACGCATTAAGGCTTGTCAGTATGATGGTTTTATTGGTTTGACTTTGGGGAAAGGTGTTGTGAAATGGTACCTAAGAAGCGGTTATCAGAGATGGCAGTGTGTGGCGGCTTCAGGTCAAATCGATGTTTCTAGTATTGATGGCTAGAGGAAGATGATCTTAATGAGTCTTAGAGTTGATGCCAATCTATTTGTTCAGGTGGTACGGAGATGGATCGTGATTTGGAGCGACATGAGTGGCGGCAGATGATGAGAAGAGACATGGTAGGATATGTCTCGCGGTGGTTGGACTACTAGCAGGTCAAGTACGAGCAATAGATCTCAAGTAGTTTACTTAGGATGATGGTTTAACCGGAGTGGGAGTGGTAGCGTATCACATGAATTTTTTTGTAGGACAGCCACATGCTTTGAGAAAGCCTGGGGTGATTTTGGTCATGGTGGACAAATGACTAAGTTTGTGTATTTCGTTTGAGGTGGTGGTTTATGTACTTAGGAAGCTTGAATGTGACGAAAAATGTTTCTTGGAAAGCAGAGGAATGTGAATGCTTAATTATCATTTGGGGATGCACTATAGCTTCAAGTTGTAAACGTATTGTTGGAACTTCAGTTGATGTTAATGGTAGGAACGGATTCTTACGGATGGCAGATGAGTGTGAACCTAGAAGAATTAACTAATTTCATAATGGATGTGGCTATGGCTATACCGTTGGAGGATGTCGGTATGAGGTTACATAGGTAGGCTATCTCCAGTGAGAAGGTTAGAGATTTCATGATTCTGATGAAGTTCTTATAAAGAGTTATGTCTTCTATAATGGGATGCATGTACTACAATGTGAGCTTAGATCATTTGAAGAAGATGGTACGATTGTTAGAAGGTTGAGTGTGCGATTGTAGCTGATAATTCGGGATGTGTTATGATTAATGCAACAAGAACTTATGAGAAATTTGGCTTAGTAACGGTGTGAGATCATGGTAGCGAGTAGGAAAAGTAATTGTGAGTCCTTGGATTTTGCGATGGTGGCTTAAAGCTAAGTGGGGGAGCCTACCATCGATGATTGGGTCACGTGGTTATGTGTCCTTGCAGTTTCTGGTTATTGATACGTTGGTGGATTCGTTACGATTTAGGAAGAGAACATTAAGGGTAATTCAAGCAAAGAATTTTATGGATGTGTGCTACATTTTACCTTTTTGATATGTGAGGGTTGTGGAATGATTCGGATTTTATACTTCTGGTGGATGTGATGTACAAGGGAAAGGATTCATCCGGTTGCTTCATCGGAATGCTCATATGCTAATGGAGCACTAGTTGTTTAGCTAAATAATCGAGACTGAATTAGAGTTGGCGACTCTCAATAATTATTCTAGTGGATTCAAGATTTAAGGTGTGGTGCTTAATGATTTTTGGGTTCGTTATGTGGCTGAGTATAGGGTTTTGTAGTAGAGTGTAAAGGGTACTTGGATTATTTCTATGTTATCATCGGGTCTGCGGTGCGGTGTTAGAGAGATGGAAGACACAACTTCGGATTCGCAAAAGATCTAATCAGTGTAGGTGTATCAGTTGGAGATACTATTGAGTACATAGGAGGGCATAATATGGCTTATAGGTATTGAGGCGACGTGGTCTCATGATTTGGGTCCCTCAAGCTGAATGTTGATTGAGCTCCATTATGTGTTTGAATAGAGATATTACTTTGAAGGCAAGTAGAGAGTAAATTGGAAGAAGTTGAGTCAGTTAGTAATGGTTTGAATCAACAGGGTTGTGAAAATGATCAGTTCATATGGTGTGTTAAGGCTATATAGGTGATTCGTGATTGTACGTGCAGTCTTGACAACCATCGTGAATTGATTGATTTGGAGGTATTTGATTTTGATGGTTTGGTTATATGTAAATGGATACTAGAAAGGTTATGGAGGTTCAGACCACGACTTGAGTTCCGTGTCTTTTGTGGTTATGAGAAGTTGGTGTGTGTTGAGATTCGTCTTCTAAAATGAGTTAAGTGAAAGGCTTCTAGCCGATGAAGTGTTTATTCTACTAGTGGTTCAGGAGTTATGATGAAATTTTTGTTTGCGTAGCATCATGTTAGGAGCAGTGAGCGGTATGGAAATTGGAAGTTGAGGATCAAGGTTGCGGTTCAGTTTTGATAATAACGTCACAAGCTCGGATGAGCAGGGAAGGATTTCAGATGTTTAGAGCATGTGGCACTATTTTCAGGCAGTCTGAGGATGGTTTGTTTTGTGGAAGAGGTGTTGTGTATCGAATTGCGGGTTCATGATTTGCATTACAAAAATAGCATGATCGATGGCCATGGATGTATAGATTTTACTACCTAGTGTGGAAGGTTGTGGGAGTATATCCTACGGGAAGATCATATAATTTTGATGTGTTGGTCATTTAAGTGTTAGAGATTGAAATCAGATATGAGGATTTCGGTGTTGCCGCTAATGGGAGAGTTTATGCCTGAGAGGCACTCTATTCTTTGGTTGTGGATTGTGGGAGTTTGTTCTGGATTGGACGACTACTCGTATGTGTCATGAATAGGGTCATTGTGGATCTTTGGAGGGTTATTGGCCCATTTTGGGATGATCGAAATCGGCTTGAGTTCCATTGGTTTGCTTAATGTGAATGTATATTTTATATCAGATCAGGTATACTGGGTCAGTGTAGCATTGCTTATGGATGATTCTTCGGGAGTAGTGGATGATGTTTCAAGTGTTGTCTAATTCAGGTACTACTCTATTATGCCATGTGGGTTGTGAGACAGCTTGATTATTTGCACATGTGTTGTGATCCCGAGTATCTTGTGGTGTTATATGAGCAGGATGGCTCTCGAGATGCAGGTCATTTATTACACCTTAGTCGTGCTTGGATTTTTGTAGCACATGTCGTTATCCGTCTCCCTAGGGTTGTCTTTATGCACTTGGCGTGTTTGTGGTCGATATTCTGACATTTCGTGGGTATGAGCATTATAGCTTGATGGGTATTTCCTTATTGATTGTTATGTGTGGATCTGGTGGCACGTCGCCATGGGCATGATGTTTGGATCGGGTTGCATGTCGCAACAATATCATAGTTAGATCGGGTTGCATGCCGCAACGGTATCATTTTTGGATCGGGTTGCATGCTGCAACAGTGACATGTGTGGATCAGGTTGAACACCACAACAGTGAGACGTTGAGTACGGTTTCTTATACTTATTTTGAGGGCCTTGTTTCTCATCTATGAGATAGGTTTATGGAATCCGTTTGGCCATTTTATTTGTTACGCGGGCTGGATAGATCTTTGCCAGAGTTCGTTCTTCCTTATGGGTCATATTCGAGTTGTAGCTTGTTGGTGCATCGATGTTTCGTATGAGATTTTAGGTGGTTTCTTATGTGGCTTGTCGGTCGAGTATCTTGTACTGGGTAAGATGAGGTTGTCAAGCCTGGAATCAGTGGAATCAGATTTATATAATGCATATTAGAGGGAAAATGTCATATTCAGTTCAGAATGAGGCAAGGGTTCTTGTTGAGCAGAGGAATTTAAGGAATTATTAATTTGGCACGTGGTTATGGATTTCTACACATCTCGTTCATTATTGCAGTATTACGAGTGTCGGAACTGGACTTATATGTGTAATGATATATATTACGGACATCAGATTCGTGAAGTTGCATCTATGGTGGTTGGAGGATGTTATATGTGGCATACGAATTATGCGGTGCAATGTGTGATTACAACATAGGTGGATGATCATGTTTTGGGTTCAGCGTGTTGAGATTGATATGGTGTCCGTATAGTAGAATCAGGTCTCGCAAAGATTCCGGATGTTGGAATTTGGTTCTAAGGCTTGTGGGATAAGGTAGCAGGAAGGATCTTCAGTCTAGCTTGAGCTAATGTGCTCACATGGGCTGTGGTGGAACGAGCAGGTGCACGAGGTGTTAAACAGCAATTTTGGGCAACTCCAAAACAGTTCTTGGCACGTTCGAGGACGAACGTATGTATAAGTAGGGAGAATGTAATGACCTGACTGGCCGTTTTGACTTCTAGCGCGTTGTTCCACGGTTTGAGGCATTGGGTAGCTTCACTTTATGTGTTTATGTTAGCGGAAACGTAAAAGAAAGAACACAAGATTTAACGTGGTTCGGATCAAAATAATCCTACGTCCACCAGAGAACAATTGCCCTTTTAATATTAACAAAGGAAGGGGAGATTTCCCAATTACACTTAAGAGAATTTCTCTCTTACCTCTCTACTCACTACAATGTATTGTATTATTTTGGGATGATTTCTACAAGTGAAGGAGTGCATCTATTTATAGAGGTAAAGACCTCCTCTTGATGTCATTGGTGACATCAAACTACCTCCTCTTGATGTCATGGGTGACATCAAAGGAGGAAGCTTCCTCCTAGCATCCACACCAACTCTTTCCACCAACTCTTCCAATTGGCATGCCATTGTTGACTAAACATAAACCAACATTTTCAGCATGCCATTGTTAACTAAACATAAACCAACATTTTCAATCTCCACCTTGGTTTGCGTTTCGAGCGTGTGAACAACTCTGGCCAAAACTTCTAAGCTTACTGGGCAACCCCGTTGTAAGAAACAAGAAGAATCAAACCATTGTTGAACATACCACCTCCACCTAGCAACTGTTCTCTTCGGAGTTGCATCAGTTGATGCACACCCCCGCCAAGTCCTTGCAGTGTGCAAACTTAGCGAGCGGGACTATCTTGGTCAACATGTCTGCAGCATTATCATCTGTGATAACCTTCACGACCTTGATAGTTCCCTCATCAATAACATCTCGAATAAAATGAAATCTGACATCAATGTGTTTAGTGCGCTCATGAAATCTCTGATATTTCATTAGATGAATAGCACTCTGACTATCACATCTAAGAGTTGATTCCAGCTGAACCAAACTCAATTCCGCTACTAAACTTTTCAACCAGATAGCTTCCTTTACCGCCTCCGCTGCTGCCATGTATTCTGCTTCTGTCGTAGACAAAGCGACAATCGACTGCAAAGTCGACTTCCAACTGACGGCACTGCCAACGAGGGTAAAGATGTATCCAGTTGTGGACCTTCTTCTGTCAAGATCTCCTGCATAGTCAGAATCCACATAACCGAGAATTGAAATACCTGTACCACTTTTTCGAAAGGTAAGACCAACACCAGAAGCTCCTTTGAGATATCTCAATATCCACTTGACAGCTTCCCAATGCCTCTTTCCTGGGTTGGACATGTATCTACTTACCACACTTACAGATTGAGCAATATCTGGACGTGTGCATACCATAGCATACATAATACTACCAACTGCACTAGCATAAGGAATCTTTGACATATGCTCCACCTCATCCTCGGACTGAGGCATTTGTGACTCTAAAAGTTTAAAATGAGGAGCTAATGGTGTACTTACAGGCTTGCACGTTTGCATATTGAATCTCTCAAGAACCCTTTCAATATACCTCTTCTGAGAAAGATGTACAACATCGTCTTCTCTTGAAATCTCCATACCAAGGATTTTCTTTGCATCACCTAAATCCTTCATGTCAAATTCCTTACTCAATAGTTTCTTCAAAGCATTTATCTCTGTAATGTTGTTAGCAGCAATAAGCATATCATCAACATACAACAGTAAATAAATCATTGAGTTACCAGACATCTTCTTGTGATACACACAACTATCAAATGCACTCCTTGAGAATTCATGTGTAGTCATGAATGCATCAAACCTCTTGTACCACTGTCTAGGGGATTGCTTCAAACCATACAAAGACTTCTTTAGTTGGCATACGTGATCTTCTTTTCCCTCAGCTAGGAAACCTTCAGGTTGATCCATATAGATTGTCTCTTCTAGATCACCGTGTAAGAAAGCAGTTTTGACATCAAGCTGTTGAAGCTCCAAGTCAAATTGTGCAACCAATGCTAGTAGCACGCGAATTGAGCTATGCTTCACGACCGGAGAGAAAATCTCATTGTAGTCAATTCCCTCCTTTTGGCTGAAACCTTTTGCAACCAATCTCGCCTTGAACCTAGCATCTTCCACTTCAGGAATTCCCTCTTTCCCCACTTGCATCCAACTGTCCTCTTCTCCTTTTGTCTTTTCACTAAGACCCATGTCTGATTGTTGTGAAGAGACTCCATCTCTTCAGTCATGGCTAACCGCCATTGTGCGGCATCCTTGCAAGAAGTTGCTTCAATATACGAGGAGGGCTCCAGATCTTTAATCTCTTCTTGTGCAGCTACGAACGCATATGCAATCAAGTTTGCTTGATTTATAAGGCGTTCCGGTTCTCGTGTCTGCCTTTTCTCCCTCCCCTTCGCAATTGTGTATGGTTCATTGACAGCAAGTTCTTCAACGCCTACATCTTCTGACTCATCTTTAACCTGAGTCTCTTGATCCTTTTCCTTGGCAAGCTCCACCGGAAGCTCCACCTGCTCATTGTTCTTGTTTCCTGAAAACTCCATGGAAACTTTACGGGGATCAAGTATAGAGGATTCATCGAAGGTGACATCTCTACTAACTATAAATTTGAGTAAAGACAAACACCAAAGTTTGTACCCTTTTACTCCATCCACATACCCTACGAATATGGCCTTCTTAGCCCTTGGTTCAAGCTTTCCTTCATTAACGTGATAATAAGCTGGACACCAAAATACTCGTAAGTATGAATAGTTAGAGGGTTCACCTGACCATACCTCATTCGGAGTCTTAAAGTCAATTGCCGATGCTGGAGATCGATTGACAATATGAGCAGCAGTGTGAACTGCTTCAGCCCAAAATACTTTGGACATTTTGGCTTGTAGGAGCATACAACGAGCCTTTTCAAGAAGAGTTCTGTTCATTCTCTCGGCAACTCTATTCTGCTGTGGGGTATGCCTGACAGTCCTATGTCTTGAGATCCCATGAACCTTGCAGATTTCATTAAACTATTCATTGCAAAACTCCAAGCCATTGTTTGTGCGAAGATACTTGATTTTCCCTCCATTTGATTTTCAACCAAAATCTTCCACTCTTTAAATGCTTCAAAAGCATCACTTTTTGCCTTCAAAAAATACACCCAAACCTTTCGTGAGAAATCATCAATAAAAATGAGAAGATACCTCTTTCCGCCCTTCGATGGAAGTTTAGAAGGACCCCATAAATTTGAATGGATGTAGTCTAGCACTCCTCTTGTCTTGTGTTTGCCAGTGCTGAAGCTGACCTTCTTCTGCTTCCCTAGAACGCAGTGCTCACAGAAGTCAAGCGTGCTGATCTTCTCGCCTTCCAAAAGTTTACGATTGCTCAACATCTCCAGTCCACGTGTGCTCATATGACCCAGTCTCATGTGCCATAGTCTTGCCTTGTCATCATTAGATAACTGCACTGTAGATGCATTTGCAGAGCCAACAATGGTGCTTCCGGCCAATGTGTAAAGGCCGTTCTCCAGCTTGCCTTTCAGCATGACTAAAGAACCTTTAGTCACCTTCATAGTTCCTGCTTCGCTCATGTACCTGTAGCCTTGTTCATCCAGAGTACCCAAGGAGATCAAATTCTTCTTCAGATCAGGAACATGACGGACTTGTGTAATAGTCCTCACGATTCCATCATGGCAGCGAACCCGAACTGAGCCAATGCCAACTATTGCACAAGTTGCATTATTGCCCATTACTACGGTTCCTCCACTTTTCTCGTAGCTGCTAAACCAGTCTTTTCGGAACGTCATATGCAGAGTACAAGCAGAGTCTAACACCCATTTGTTTTCATAACTACTATTATTATTACACGATGTTGTTAGTACATAATCATTATCAAAATTATGTACCTGTTCAACTGTAGATGCACTCGCCTTTTCCTTGGACTTTGACATTGGGCAATCTCGTTCAAAGTGCCCCTTCTTGCCACAACCCCAACACTCTGTATTCTTCTTGTTCACACGAGACTTTGATCTGTGCTTTGATTTGGTCTTTCCCTGTTGGCTAGTCCGGCCTCTTACAAAGAGGCCACTTGCCTGGTCATCTCTATCTCCTTCAATGTGCCTCCGCACATCACTAGAGTTAAGTGCCTGCCGCACTTGCTCAAGCTTGATAGGCTCCTTGCTATACATCATTGAATTCTCAATATCACGATATCCTGAAGTTAATGAAAATAGCAAAGCACATGCAAGCGTCTCCTCCTCCCTTTTAATTCCTGCAATCTGTAAGTCCATGACAAGTTTATTAAACGCATCTAAATGATCTTGTAACGAAGTACCTGACCCCATCTTAAATGTGTGAAGATGCCGTTGTAACAACATTCTTGTTGTCCACTGATCGGTCTTGGTATAGCCCTTCTAGCTTTTCCCACAACTGTTTGGCCGTCTCTTCGGTACCCGTACTCACTTCACAAAGCACGTTAGGTGCAAGGGATAGTTGGATTGCACTCAATGCATCCCCTTCAATCTTCTCCTTGTCGGGAGCTGATATATCCGTAGGATACTTTCCGTCAATAGCATGGATTGAACCTTCCCTCCGCAGTAACGCCATCATCTGGATCTTCCAGATATTGAAGTTGTTGCGTCCATTGAATCTATCAATTTCAAACTTCATGGAACTCATATTTGCTTGTTCTTTCTCCTTGGATCGTTAAAGAATCATGTCGCTCTGATACCAATTGTTAGCGGAAACGTAAAAGAAAGAACACAAGATTTAACGTGGTTCGGATCAAAATAATCCTACGTCCACCAGAGAACAATTGCCCTTTTAATATTAACAAAGGAAGGGGAGATTTCCCAATTACACTTAAGAGAATTTCTCTCTTAACTCTCTACTCACTACAATGTATTGTATTATTTTGGGATGATTTCTACAAGTGAAGGAGTGCATCTATTTATAGAGGTAAAGACCTCCTCTTGATGTCATTGGTGACATCAAACTACCTCCTCTTGATGTCATGGGTGACATCAAAGGAGGAAGCTTCCTCCTAGCATCCACACCAACTCTTTCCACCAACTCTTCCAATTGGCATGTCATTGTTGACTAAACATAAACCAACATTTTCAGCATGCCATTGTTAACTAAACATAAACCAACATTTTCAGTTTATGACTTGTATGCATAGTCGGAATTGAATTTCGGGAAGTTTGGAGTTGATTCGGAAGGAAAATTCTCAATTTGGAAGCTTTAAGTTGGAAGAGTTGACAAAGGCTTGAGTTTTGAATAAACAGCCTTGGAATCGGGATTAGAAGGTTCCAATAAGTTCATATGATGATTTAAGACTTGGACATAAGTTCGGGTTGATCGAATGGTCCGGGAGCGTTTCGGCACTTATTGTGGAAAATCGGCATTTTGAAGGTTTTAGAATTTCCAAAGTTTGAGTTGAAGTGGACTTTGGTGTTATCGATGTCTGTTTGGTATTCCGAGCCTTGGAATAGGTTTGTATTGTGATTTGTGACTTGTATGTAAAATTTGGCGTCATTCCGAAATATTCAGATATGATTTGGACGCGTTCATCGAAGTTTGAAAGTTGAAACAAGGATTTTGATCGTCGATTCGTGACTTTGATGTTATTCGTGGAATTTTGAGCCTTTGGATAAGTTTAATAAGGTATTGGGACTTGTTGGTGTGATTGGACGGGGTCCCGGGGGCCTCAGTTGTGTTTCGGGGTGGTTTTGGACCACTTTTCCTTGTTTTGCTGAGGCTAGTGCTGGTGTCTGGTGTTGTTCTTTGCGAACTCGAAGGTATGAACACATTTGCGAAGAAGGAATTTTTGGCTGCTGAAAAATGTGCATCGCGGACGCGAAAAGGGACCGCGAACGCAGAGCTGAGGTTGAGGTGCCCTTCGCGAACGCGACAGGGTGTCGCTAACGCGAAGAAGGATGGGGAGTTGAGCCTGGAGGCGTTAAGCCTACAAGAACGCGCTTCAATGGCTGCGAACGCGAAGCAATGGGGACCTGGAGGCATCACGAATGTAACCGTACGGTCACGAACGCAACCGTGCTGTCGCGAACACAAAGAAGGAATTTTGGTAGGTATTTTTGGCCTTCGCGATCGCGAAGAGGAAAGACCTAGGCAGATTCGATTTTTATGCGGGGTTTTGGCTCATTTTTCACTTGGTTGGGCGATGACGAGCACAAAACAACACACTTAAATATGGTCGCTAGTCGAATATAGTATAATATAATATCGTATCCACATGGATTGGATTCAAACAGGGTTCTTGTAGTTTCTAGCTTAATTGCTATCCAAGATGATCGACAATTAAAATTTATATGATTACGAACTAAAATTAATTAAGAATCTAGAGCTATTGACTAGTGATAATTGCAACAATGAGTAAGCAACGAAGGTTATCAGTGGGAGAAAATAGGGTTTTGATAGGATAGGTGCAAGATAATTGTTTGGGATCTAACTCTAGATAATTCACTTCTAATATTCAATTGAGTCTCTCGAATTCACTCAATTATTTCAAACATTTAGCAGAAACGCCTCTCTCGATTAAGTCTCAACCTCACAAGATGAACCAATTAAGCTCTATGAAGATATGCAAAAATTCATAGTAGATTAGTATTTAGGAGAACCTCTCTCGATTATCCTCCTAATTAGGTTTAATCAATGATGCAACTAGCCTCTTTCGATTACTAAGAAGAATTAATGAATTCAACAAACAAAATAATACAAAGATATCACAAGTTATGTTTCTCTCGATTACATGAACAAGTGAATATAGATGAAACAATTATATCATCCAAAAATGCTTCAATACATAAAACTAGAGTTATGAAACAAAGATCAATACACCAAATCCATCAAACCCTAAAGGGAATTACTCATAGATATGGAGCAATTCATCACAAATATGTTTAAAGTATAGGAAAACATAAAAACGATCCAAACTCGGGTCTTGAGTGAGGATTGAATGACGAAATCCTTGTGCTTTTGCTTCTCCCACTCCTTCTTAGTCTCCTTAGGTCTAAAATATGTTAAAAGTCCAGAAAATAACGCTTTTTCATGTATTTATACCAAGTAAGTTCGGGCCCAGACGAAAAAACCTTCTCCTAGCCAAAATATGACATTGGCTCTATAAAAATTGCACAGGCGTGCCGCATAGGGTGACGCGCCATGCGGGGAACTAGTGGGGATTATCAGGGGCTTTCACAATTCATCAGGCAGCAAAAATGCGCTGCTACATCGTAGTATGCCTCGCATAGTGCGTCGCACTAATGCAAATTTCTCAGAGTACGACTCAAATCTTGCGTTTTGACGTCCAAACTTGGTCCTCGACCCTCGAACACGATCCTGGCTTAATTGCTTAAACTTCAAAGCGCCAATTAGCTTGAATTAGCTCCACAATATCTACATAGCTCGGAATCACTCCTATAAAGCATAAAACACACAATAAGTACAAAACACTAACAATTAAAGCTCAAACACAATTAAAGTGCAGTGAATTAGAGTGCAATAAGTGACTAAAATATGATATTATAGCCCACCATCAGGCAATTTTCTGGAGCTCTTGAAGAGGATATTTCATCATCTATCATGAGGTAAGTTATTCCCACTTGTTGAAAGTTAAATACATGAGTTATATATGGATTTAAAAATGGAAATTTATAGAAATTGTTTGATTTTGAAGAAAATCTAGAATTTGATATTTTTGGATTTTGACCATGAAATTGGACATGGAATTGAGTAAATTATATATTTGAATTCGTGGTGTTATGGGTAATATTTATCTTCGAAAATATTCGGAATCTGGGCATGTGGGCCCAAGGATTGACTTTTTGAGCGAAGTTGAAAAATATTATAAAGTGATTAATTATGAGTGTTGGAGTATATTTTTTATTGGTTTGCATGATTGTTTGACTAGTTTCGTATCGATGGGCATTGGTTTGAGGATTTAGAGAGGCGTTGGAGCCGGTTATGGAACTTCGGAGCAAGGTAAACCTCATGTCTAAGAATCAGACAAAACCGAGCTTGGATGGAACTAAACAAGATTTGGCGAACGAATACAAAGTTTTCTTGAGGAGGAATTTACCCCGTAGGATTAAAATTGTTATGTGCTACTACTTGTGGGTGCTACGTACGTACGAGGTGACGAGAGTTCGTACAAAGCTAAAAGCATGTTTATGTACGGGTAGAATTAGGATTTTATCATGTAATATTTGGATTATTTGAACTCATTTTGCTAGCTTAATTAAGTGAATCTATAATTGAAATTGATTTGGAAATATATTAGGCTGATCTTTATCACCATGAGTTGTTTGGCGAGATATTTGATAAACGGTAAAAGTCATGTTTACTTTATGCTCATGTACCTGTGTTATAAGCACGTGACTCGTAATTCGATAAGTTTCTTCCTTTCCTGTGGATCAGATCGAACGCCTCAACAGTATATTGAGATACATCTATGGTTCGCGTTGGTCGACCCTCAACAGTCTACACATCACTTTGGATCGGGCTGTATGACATCAGCATAATCGTGTGTGATACCGCCAGCAGTTCGGATATTCATGAGATTTACCTTTTTGTTGAGACCTAGCATTTATATGGTATTCCTTATCCGTTTGAGACTACACTTGATATTTTTGATCTGTTAAGATAACATATGAAATTTAAGAGATTTATATTGTCAAAAGAAATGTTGGAGGATTATGATAGTTACAGTTTTTACCTCATTATTATTGTTGTGCTTCATATCTATTTATGATTTATCATATTGATTTATTAGACCACTAGTAAGTGTCGATGTCGACCCCTCATCACTACGTCTTTGGGGTTAGACTAGATACTTACTGGATACGCATTGATTTATGTACTCATGCTACGCTTCTGTACTATATGAACAGGATTTGACAGGTTCATTTGGTGGTCATCTTGGCGCGTAGGCGCAACAGCTAAGGGGACCTTATGGTACGCTACATACTGTGCTACCCACCGCAGCACACAAAGTCTTCATCTTATTTACTTACTTTATCCTGTTTATTTTATATTCCAGACAGATGTTGTATTATTGTTTCACTCTTTAGTAAACGCTCAAGTACTTGTGACACCGGGTTTTGGGATAGTCTAGTTGATGTTACGGAAGTGCATAACATTATCACCTTTTGTTTTTATATCCTACTAATTCTGTATGTACCCATGATTTTAAATGCGCAAATTTTTATTAAATAAATCTCATGATTTCCAAAGTAATAAATTGAACAATTAATTTGATCGTTCATCGTTAACTTGCCTAACGGCGATGTTGGGCACCATCACGACCTATAGTGGGAATTGGGTCATGACAGTCGTAATGTATTATTCACCATATTTTTTGTTTACCTCTAAAATGGTATAGTTGAATTCATAGCGTGGTTTATAGACAAGTGAATGATTTGACTCAAAAATATTAAATAAATAAGAATAAAAATAAAATTATGAAATGAAATTCAAGGAAATACAAGCATGGCTATGAATTTAGCCTCCCCGGTGGCAAAAGTGAGAAGAATATTCAAAAATAAAGATTGAGCATAATGTTATAAAATGAGAACAGAATGTAGCTTTTGTGTCCAGAATATTTCGTGTCTACCATGGACGTTAAATCTCCTATTTATAGCTCTATTTAGGGAGAAAAGATCCTCAAATCAAGCTCCTCTTGAATAAGAATAAAACCTTCATTGATGGCTGCATAACGGTTGTCTATAAATGCAGATATTCTTTGTAATGACTGCTCATTGAATGTTACTCGATGTCGATACTTTGAACCTTTGTTGTAGGTTACTCTGTCTTCGGGACTAATCTAGCACTGGTCACATGCTTGCAACCGGTATTGACTATTTGATGACTCACATCCTACTTGTCTTCAGCTCTACGTGTCATCTCTTCGTTCGTCCAACTGTCACTAACCAATTTTACCGTATACATGTCGCACCTCCTTTTTTATCTACACCCCCGGAAAGGTATATATAGGAATTTTTCCAATTAAAGGACAATCGAAACGAGATTATTTATATTAAGAAATTCAGAGTCGCCACTTGGGATAATTTTATGGTGTCCCAAGTCACCGGTTCAAATCCCGAATCGAGGAAAAGATTGACTCTGTATTACAGTCCGCGAACCAGAAATCCGGGTAAGGAATTTTGTTAACCCGGGAGAAGATGTTAGGCATTCCCGAGTTCCGTGGTTCTAGCACAGTCGCTCAACTGTTATATTCGGCTTAATTATCTGATTTTAAACAACTATGAACCTCTATGCAAATTTTAACTTTTAACCGCTTTTAATTAATTTTTAAGAATATTGCAACACTGTTAAAACATGTCTCGAACCACGTCACATAAATGCACCCGTGGTCTTCGACATATTTTAACATTGTGGAGATTTTGGATTTGGGTCACATAAATGCGCACCCGAGTTTAGGAAGGTAAATTATTTAACATAACGCGCCTAAAGCAATTACGCGATTTTGGATTATTTTCCTAATATTTGAGATTATTGGGAAGGCCATGGTTATGGGAGTTCTTGTGGGAAATCATACTAATTTTCATTTCTAATTTTATGGAATTGACCAAGCATTTAAGAATAGATATGACACCAAATTTCTAGCATAAACTTCAAAACATGATAAGAAAAGATCGCTCTATCTAAACTGGAATTGGTCACACTTATACAAACAAACCTATTCACATTAAGAACAAGAATACATTTGAACACAAAATTTACTTCAATGACCTGGCAAGAAAATACAACTAACCCATTAAGTACTAAAAATAAGTAATCCAGTATGACAAAGCTTAGCTTGAAAACAGAACAATTATCAAAATTGAATATATAAGCACAAAAAAAAGAATATAAGCACAAAAGTAGTCATGATTTTCATGTTCATGTAAGAATACTGCTCCCAACCTATTGAGCCATTAAAGAAAAACTCACTTCTTTCATCATTTCATTGGCAAAACTTGACCCTACAACACCAAATTTTATACAAACACACACGATCCATTCAATGAACTAAGTGACCAAGTAATTAGAAAAATCATATAATACTAAGCTAAATGAAAGCGAGGAAAATGAATTTCTTATCACTTCAATTCAATACATATCAAATGATGAGTTCAAAACAGTAAGCACCTAAAGTTAATTAAAATAAAACTTTGATTTATGGGCTTCAATTAAGTGACAACAAACTTAAATATCCTCCAAAGAACAGTCGGAACATGAGAGGGAGCAATTACAAAAATGATATGAGAAGGAGCAATTACAACAATGCAACACCTAGAAGAAGAAAGCTCAAATATCATATAAGACGCCCATATATTCATCAATAAGGGGGGAAATTACAACACCTTTTTAGACTGATACTCATACCTGGAATGCAAAGAAACTTGAACGCTAAAACAGAGGCTCAATACGATGAACTATCGACGGAACTCGAACCGAAACCCGACGACAGTACCTCGACGTGCGACTGAAACGGACTCCTTGGACAACGACCTCCGACGAACTCGAAGCTCGCCGGAAAGAGATGCTAAACGAGCTTGAGTTGATAAAACTTACTAGATGTTCTGTTTCATGGGTGGCTATGGAGGGTGGTCATTTGGCGTGGTATTTCTATTGCTGGCGACGCACAACGACTGGTGGAAGGTTGGGCGCTGGATTTTGGGTCTGTCCGGCGGGTCAAAGCTGACGAGATGGGTGGTGGGGAGCTGGGCGTTGATGGGCAGCTGGTGGCGAGAATGATGGAGTGAGCAGATGGAGTCATTCGGGGTGGTTACTGGCGGATCTTGGCTGCTCTTGTGTCTTAGTTGAAGAAAATCAAGTTTCAAGGGCTGTTGTTTTGCTGAAAGAAAATGAACGATGGGGGGTCGCTTATGGCTGCTCAGCGGCGCTCATCTTGTGTGTGGAAGAAGGTGACCGCTAGGAGGGGGCTGTCCGGCAATGGCTGGGTCTGGAGTAGAGCTGAAGGTTGCTATGGTGTTTTGAGATTGGGAAGAAGAGGAAGGGTCAGCGGCATGTGTAGTCTATTAGGGTTTTTCTAGGGTTTTTCATTGTTGTCTCCGTGAAGAAGATCAAGGGGCTTGTCTTTTTTCAGAAGAAGGTCACGACTGATTCCATGAAACAATTTGTCCCCTTAGAGTCTCTTAGGCGTTAGTCTATATAGGCTTAGGGTCTAGGTTTATATTTTGTGTATTTTTGCCAATTAGTCCCAAGGTCTTTTGTGTATTAGGTCCTTAGGGTCTTTTGTTTTTGTCCCAACGAAGAGTCTAGAAGGGTTCCTAGACTACACAATGCCCTTTAAAATAAGATAGAAATACTACACAATGTCAAAGCTAATCCTAATTAATCTGAACTGCCTACATATCCTTGGCTATAAAGGAATCAGGCTACGTGTAGTTCAGAGATGAGTGAGATGACGAAGTATGCCGAGGTGGAGATCCGGTCGAGGTGCCGTTCCGCCGAGGTTCCGGTCCGCGGTTCCTGTTATTACTTCAAAAATATCAAATGAAAAAGACTAACTAAACCTGTCAACTACGAGTTACAAGATTCCTATCTATAAGTCTTCTGAAGCTTGATCTTGAGTCTTGAATGGTTCTTCATGTAGACTTTAGATTTGAACCTTGGCGCTTGTTAGCTGCAGGTTCTAGCTCGTTCTTCTACAGCTTTTGGATCAAGACCGGACATGTAGTGCTTGTGACTTCCACCATGTCTTAAGCAGTTCACATCTTCCATCAACTTCTGCATTTGGATTCACTTCTTGCCTTTCTCTCTTTTTCTTTATTGTGACTAACTTCTGTTGATCATCTCGGACTGTTGACTCGCATTCTTGCTGCGAGATTCTTTGGTTGCTGACTTGAATTGCAATCTGAGATGCTTTTCCTTTTATTCAGGTGGACGCCTGATTGTTGAACTCGAACTGTATTCCCTTGCTCTCCAAGTGGGCGCTTGACTGCTGAACTTGAATTATATTCCCATGCTTTCCAAGCGGGCTCCTGATTGCTAAACTTGAATGTATTCCCTGCTCTCCAGGCGGGCTCCTGACTTCAACAAATAGACAAAAACAAAGAAGATTTTTTGCCCCCGTTTGGGTATTTGGGCACATGTAAGTGTAAAACGAATTACATTACCAAATATCAATAAGAACTTGAAGCTAAAACTTGAATTGTACTCCCTTGTTCTCCATGTGGGCTCCTGATTGCTAATTTGAAATGTATTCCCTACTCTCCAGGCGGGCTCCTGACTGCTGAACTTGAATGTATTCCCTGCTCTCCAGGCGGGCTCCTGACTGCTAAACTTGAATGTATTCCCTGCTCTCCAGGCGGGCTCCTGACTGCTGACTTGAATGTATTCCCTGCTCTCCAGGCGGGTCTCTAGGCAGGCTCCTAACTGCTGACTTGAATGTATTCCCTGCTCTCCAGGCGGGCTCCTAACTGCTGACTTGAACGTATTCCCTGCTCTCCAGGCGGGCTCCTGACTACTGACTTGAATGTATTCCCTGCTCTCCAGGCGGGCTCCTGACTGCTGACTTGAAGGTATTCCCTGCTCTCCAAGCGGGCTCCTAACTGCTGACTTGAATGTATTCCCTGCTCTCCAGGCGGGCTCCTGATTGCTGACTTGAATGTATTCCCTGCTCTCCAGGCAGGCTCCTGACTTCAATGAAATAGACAAAAAACAAAGAAAATTTTCTGCCCCAGTTTGGTGGCTGGGCACATATGTGAGCGTTAAACTGAATCATATTACCAAATATTACTAAGAATTTGAAAGCTAGATCCCATTATCCAGGGGGGTCCTGACAATTCTTACCTAAACGACAATTTTAAATCTAAGTTATATCTTCTAAAGGTGTGACTTCGCTAAATGTTGTTATCTAAGAGGGTCTTAAAGCTACATCCCATTATCCAGGAGGGTCCTGAAAACTCCTAATTACATCCTATCTTAAACATGCAAACTTTGAAACCAACTTATATTCCTTGGGGTACATTTATGCTACTTATGATTGTTTCGATTTTTAAACTGGGTCCCATTTTACAAGAGGGTCCTGAAAACTCCTAATTGAATCCTATCTTAAACATGCAAACTTCGAAACCAACTTATATTCCTTTGTGGTGCATTTATGCTAGATTATGCTACTCATGATTGTTTTGAATTTTAAACTAGGTCACATTTTCTAGGAAGGTCCTGAGAGTTTACGGTCAAACCTGTCTGGTGCTTGCTTTTCCTTGCGGAGGGTTTCTTCGAAATAAACGAAATTTTCTGCCCCTGTTTCAATCAAAGAAAAATCTTGTAAGTTTAAAATCTTATGGTTGGTTTGTGGCCTTGACTTTGAGGGCGATTGCTCCTTCACTTCCCATGATAACTGATTTCCACTCGAGGACCTTGCTTGCTTATGGACTAACCACTTTCTCTATCATCCTTATCACAGAAAATACCCCTTCTCCGTTCAGACCCAATACCCTCTATCTGTTGCATTACTTATGAACTGACATTTACCAACCTTTGTGTCTCCCATGAATCCCAAAGCACGTCAATTACCGTCCACTCAATGTGCATGTTGTTCTTTCCTGACTTAACCTACTGGCATTGGCCTTGAGGTCTATTGCTCCTTCACTTGCCATGATAACTTTGATTTCCACTTGGAAGACCTTGCTTGTTATTGGTTAACAACTTTCTCTATCAATCTTATCACAGAAAATACCCTTAATCTATTCGCCTAACACCCTCCATCTGTTGCATTGTCCATGAATTGATATGTACCAAACATTTGCGTTTCACCGAAAATACCTTTGATTCGTTCACCTAACACCCTCCATCTTGTTGCATTGTTCATGAATTGATATGTATCAAGCCTTTGTATTTCACAAGGATCCTAAAGCACGTTGATTATTACCAGCTCATTACGTTTGTTGTTCTTTTCTGACTTATGACATTTTGATGTGTTAGCCAGACCCCGTTTTGTGCAATTGGACAGCTGGTGGCAAATTTTGAAGTCATTTCTCACTTGTTCTAACCGCATAGACTCAGGAAGAGGAAGTGAACAAGACAAAAAAAACAGAGTGAAGGACAATAGAAAAGATGATTCCTAACGAGAAAACTACAAAGTAGAAACCTATCAGTTGTGGATACCAACTCTAATGACCATGACATGCACCTATGGCCTATTCTGTCAAGTAAGCCTGATGTTCAACTCTTGTTGTACCTTTAAACCGTGAAACTGTGCTTCAATGCTCCGATTATCCAATCTGATTCACAATCCTTATTCGACTTGTGGTGCCCGAAGGGTTTTCACCATCAAGCCTCTCTCATTTTGATTCTTTCTCTCCACTTATCGTCGCCTTACGGTGCCCGCGAGGGTTTTTCACCAATAAGACTCTCTCATTTTTGGATTTCTCTCTGCTCACGTCGCCTTACGGTGCCCGTGAGGGTTTTTGCCAATAAGACTCTCTCATTTCCATTATTTTTCTGCTTGGACCAGAGTGTTGCCCCTGATATGAATTACCTCTCCTTGCTTGACTTGGCATCTCTCGAAGACTGATCGGAAGGTCTTTCTTTGGACCGTAATGTGGGCTTTTGAATAGGGTTAAAAAGAAAGGATATCAAAGGCTCAAAATAATTCACGTGGGTTCAAAATTACAACTTTCAGAATTAGATTTCTTACACCAACCACAACTTCTGCCCCGGTTTCTTGCTTGGGGACCTTCGGATTTTTATTTTTATAGGACCAAACCATGAGGCTGCCTACGTATCCTTAAAAGGAATCAGGTCGAACGTAGTTCATGATATAGGAATTACTTTGTTGTTGTGATTTTCTCTTTTCTCTTTCTTTTCTTTCTCTTTTTTTTGCTTTCTTTTTCTCTTTTTGTTGTTTTTCTTCTCTCTTTTTTCTTTTCATTCTTTTCTTTCTCTTTTTTTTTTCCTTTTTTCCTTTTTTTTTATTTTCATTTTTCTTCTCTCCCTTTTCGTTCTTTTCTTTTCTCCTTTTCCTTTATTTATCTTTCATACTTGTGTTTCTGATCTTTGCTACTGATTCCGAAAGAGGGGTATGAAATAAAATAAACAAGGCTCAAAGGGGTGACGAAAGATAAGGTGTTTAGATAGCAGAACAAAATGCCTTCGTCATTTCAATCTTCAAAACATGCCAAGTACAAACAACACAATTAAACGAACCAAGGAAAACATTTGTAACATCTTTTGATTATGCCAGACTTGATGACCATATCCACACATTCACCTTCTACATCTATTACATACAAAGCACAATTGGACAACACTCTCACTCTCACTACCACGAACGGCCCCCTACAAATTTGGGGCAAACTTGCCGTTATCTTCACCCGATGCATCATGATGCATTTCAATAGTGTGTTTTTATGTTCTATCTGCCCCAATTTCGCACAATTCGGGCTTGAAGTGATCTCAAAATACCTTCACTTATTTCCCTCAAATGTCCCTACATCTTCAACATTGTTTCGTTGCTTCGTGACTAAACTGATTTTTAAAACTAGGTTGAGAATTACGCGTGCATGTCATGTCACTAGAGTCAATCAGGAAAAGAATTATAAAAAGAAAAGGGAACTAAATGAAAATGACTAGAAATTACAGAAAACAAAAAAAAGCATTAGACTGATGGTGAAAGGGTTTGAACAACAAAACAAACAAACTAAACTGGGGTCACAAACCTAGAACAAACCTAGACAACACTAGACGGGCTACTATGACTAAAAAAACTAGGCAAAATAAAAGGATAGATGGGTTTGAGTCACAAGACAATATCCGGATTACAACCCTGAAATAACCCGGACAACAGAAATGACAACAAAATATACCACCAAAACTCCTCCCTGACTAACCAAGAAATGAGCGTCTTTCCAATTGTCAAGCTCGGCATCTTAGCCACTGAATTCCGCATCAACATTAATAGGACCCTCACAAACCTCCATCACATTGTTCTTAATAAATTGCTTTTGGGTTCCCTTTGTTGGTCCATTTTTAAGATCGACCTCTGATAGCACTGAAAACTTTGCAGCGCGTGGACCTTCGAGGATCTCAAAAGAATTCTCATATTCCTTTTCAAAACAAATCATACTCACCATATGCATCTCATTACGAACAGGTGATGGACTTTGGCTAGTGTCTGCTGCATCTGGATTTTGCACAATAATGTCACCTGCATCAATAAGCTTCTGAATTGCTTTCTTCAGATTCCAACACTTCTCTATGTCATGCCCCTGGGCATCTGAGCAATATGCGCACCTTTGAGAAAAATCAAACTTCTTTGACAGAGGGTTTGGCATTTTTATATGAATCGGCTTCAATATGTCCAATTGCTTCAACTTTTGGAACAAACTGGCGTATGATTCTCCAATATGGGTGAAAGCCTTTTCTTTTTTCAGCAACCTCTCATTCTTAAATGCTTGATTGGGCCGGAAACCTGATCCAGGAGGTTTTCGGTAGGCTCGTGGAGTGGATAGGCATTTTGTGGAGCTGGGTACTAGGAAAGTGATGTACGACTTTGGGAGTTCCGGGGAGAGAAGTGGCATTGGGGAGGATCATCTGGCGCACAAGGATATCCACGGGGATGATGTCGAGGCTGGAAGTGTTGATCAGGAAAGCCTATCGGATCATCTTTTCTATTTCTCTTTCTTCCACCAAAGCTTACTAGGGTGTTCTGAATGTCTTTCGAACAACTCATGATTTTGCCTGACTTGATTCCCTCTTCCACTAGCTCCTCTATTTTAACACATCTTTGAAAGGCTTTCCCAAGGCCGGGATCAAATGACTGAATTAGGTGGGCCCCTGGGCTTGTAGGAAAAGCTCAACCATTTCTTCTTCACCAATCGGGGTATTGACTCGAGCAGCTTGCTCCCTCCACCTGAGCCCAAACTCCCTAAAGCTTTCCTCTGGCTTCTTTTCCATTTTAGATAGGGAGGAGTGGTCTGGGGTAACACCTGATCTGTATTGAAAGTATCGAACAAAATCTTGAGCCATGTCACCCAATGTAGGCCACTTACCAACATCTTGACGATTATGCCATTCCAAAGCTGCCCCAGTCAGGCTCTCACTGAAGTACGCCATCAACAAATCATCTTTCTCGCCAACACTTCTCATTTCATTGCGATAATCCCTCAAATGGGCTACCGGATCTCTACACCCATCATACAAGTTAAATCTTGGCACTTTGAATCCCGCGGGCAGGCGAACGTCAGGGGACACAAACAATTCTTTGTAAGTCATGCTACCCTGGTCTCCCTTTCCTTGTTTGTTCTTTAAGGATTGTTCTATGCCTTTCAGCCTCCTAGGTATCCCATATAGCCCTTTTCTTCCTGTGAACTCTTCATTTACAACATGAGGCCCATCCCGCGGACCCTGCTTGTATGAGTTGGGAACCTTGTAGGCAACCTCTGAGGGGTAATATTGGGCATCATGAGCTTTGAGTGGGTGTTCATTGTTGAGGATAGTGGATGTGACAGGAGGGCGATTTTGGGGAGAGGTAATTGGAGGATGAGTGATGGAGCTACTAGGACGATCGGGAAAGCTGTGATAGACGGGTGGAGCTGGAGAGTATGGGGGATCATCCGGCACTATGACCAGAGTTTGGGTAAAGGCAACATCTAAAAGGCTAGGTGGTGGCGGGGGTGGTGCCTTCCCAGTCATCCAGGCCTGATACATGTTTGTCATGTGTTGTCTTAACATCCTTACCTCATCAACCAAACCAGTGTTCTATTCAACCAACTGCTTTCGGGTACCGGTATCAACCAACCCAATTTTATTGTTGTCCATCATTGCCTTTTGACCTTATGTTGTGGAGAGGAGTTACTACTTCGAGAACCACAAACCAATCACCTTTCTGCTATGAAGATATCAAAAGGAACAAAATGGAGTCATCCCATTAGCGTTAGGGCATTTAACAACAAAAATATCACAATACGTGCGATGCACCTAGCAACAATTAATGGTTCTAGAACAACTTCGAGGGTCATCAAATCACTTGGCAACATCCCAATTTTGTTCATTTCAATCTTCTCTTTTCTTTGCTTTTCTAGCACTTGCTGGCTTGCCCATTTTCCTTCATTTTTTTTAATCATCACTCTTTCTTTCTCATATCTCACATCCCACAATTTCACCTCTTTTTTTCTTTTCTTTTTTTTTTCCTTTTTTTTTCTTTTAATAAATAAAAAAAATGATTCGATCGAACCCTATGTAGGTTGCCTATGTATCATGACGCCGCATGAATCAGAGATTTACGTAGTTCGGGAAGATCGGGAATAAAATAAACAAACTAACATTTTCATTTTCTTTTCTTTTCTTTTTTTTTTCCTTTCTTTTTTTTAAAAAAAAACAGATACTCTATGAGAAATTATCAAGGAAAAACTCTAAAAGAGAAAAATATTTTTTTGATTCTTTTTTTTATGAAAGAAATCTAAGGAATAAACCACAGAAAAATATTTGGAATCTTCATTTGATGTCCTGACGCAAGATTTCGAAGCAAGCAATGAAAAAAATAAAACATAATATTTTTGGATTTCAATTTTGATTGCCTAAAGGAAAAATTCGAAGGATAAACAAAAAATAAAGTGTGCTTTTTTTTTCTATGTACAATATCCTAAAGTTCTAATATTAATTTCCCAAAGAAACGCCTCAAAAGAAAATCTTTTTGGATTTTAAAATTAATACCTTAAAGAAAACTTTTAAAGAGGTACCAAAAGAAAATTCTTTTTTTTTTTGAATTTTGGTCCCAATATAGTAAAGGAAATATAAAAACAATTTTTATCTTGATATTAATTGTCTAAAGGAAAAACAATCTCAAAGGAATTTTTTTTTATTTCTAGAATTAGTATTCTAAAGAAAACTTATAACGAAAATATAAAAACGCAAAATTTCTTTCTCTTCTTTTTTTTTTGGATTTTTGACTTGTAACACATTTCCAAGTGCAAAATAAGAAATACAATAACAAAAGACTATGCAAGCTTAACTAGACAATACAAACTCTAACATCACCTAAAAGACTAAATACTACTATACTGGTCTAGAAAATAAAACAAAAACAATTGACTCAAAAACATAAAATGGCTCCTCGAGCATCTCCTGAATGCAGTAATCCTGGGGTATCTGTCATGCTCAAACTTCGGCAAGTAGATCCACACCTGTATGAGAAAACTTAAACCAACACTATGTGAGACAATAACATTCCCTAAGACACATGCAAGGCATGATTGAGGCTATTTTTGCAAAATGGCTTATTTGGCCAAAATGTGGCTAGAAGTGCAAAATTTGGCTAAGACCCCGCAAAGCCAAGAACCTAAGATTTACTAAGAAGACCGGACCCTATGTGAGTTGCCTACGTATCACGCCCCGAAAGACGAGAATCAGGTATGCGTAGTTCGGGCAGATTGGATACAGGCGAGAATAATAAAAAAACAACTGACATATAAAAAACACATTTTTTCTCTTTTTTTCGAAAAGTGATGAAACATATAAAATCTTTTTGGATTTTCTTTTCTTTTCTTTTTTTGATTTTTTGAAAAATGATAAGAAGTGCAAAATCTTGTTAAAGTTTCCATGCTTTTTTTCTTAATAAAATGTAACAAAAATATAATTGGGCCCTACTCGCTTCATCCTCACACTTCAGCCTCTCTTTTTTTCTCTTTTTTTTTCATTCGCCCTCAATTATCATTGGTCCGCCAAATGACCCTTTTACCCTTGAAGAAATGCAACATGTAACACATAGGATGCATCAAGATAGTCTGTTATTATGGGTACACCTGTCCTAGACGGATCCAACCCCTGTGTTGAGTCCCCTAAGTCAAATACATGTGATGCAGACAAACGTTCCTACTAGGGATCCGGCATGAGGCTGTGTTTTTCTAGGTTTAAAAACCTGAGTTTATTTGTTTTAGACTTGGCTTACTCGAGCGGACAGCTCGAACCGAGGGGGATGGGGCAGCGTACCTGGAATACAGAAGCTTCACCGGCTTTGCAACTTGTCCGAACCTCGTTCTAAATTTGGGATATGACTCTAACAGAAAAGAAGTTACACGAAGTGCACACTTCTTCATGATTTATAAGACTCAGAGAGAAGAGGGATTTTGCAATAGTTTATATACAGTTCACGAAATATCAAAGCGGTAAAAGCAATCAATTAGCACATTAGGCCCAAATCATGTAACAAAATCAGATAATGGATAAAGCCAACTATAACAATTATTCTAAGCTCGAATTCTTGAACCCTGAACCAGAGATTCTGGGTTCGATCCCCAACAGAGTCGCCATAGCTGTCACACCTCCTTTTTTACCTACACCCCCGAAAAGGTGTATATAAGAGTTTTTCCAATTAAAGGACAATCGCAACGGGATTATTTATATTAAGAAATTCAGAGTCGCCACTTGGGATAATTTTATGGTGTCCCAAGTCACCGGTTCAAATCCCGAATCGAGGAAAAGATTGACTCTGTATTACAGTCCGCGAACCAGAAATCCGGGTAAGGAATTCTGTTAACCCGGGAGAAGGTGTTAGGCATTCCCGAGTTCCGTGGTTCTAGCATGGTCGCTCAACTGTTATATTTGGCTTAATTATCTGATTTTAAACAACTATGAACCTATATGCAAATTTTAACTTTTAACCGCTTTTAATTAATTTTTAAGAATATTGCAACACTGTTAAAACATATCTCGAACCACGTCACATAAATGCACCCGTGGTCTTCGACATATTTTAACATTGTGGAGATTTTGGATTTGGGTTACATAAATGCGCACACGAGTTTAGAAAGGTTAATTATTTAACATAATGCGCCTAAAGCAACTACGCGTTTTTGGATTATTTTCCTAATCTTTGAGATTATTGGAAAGGCCATGGTTATGGGAGTTCTTGTGGGAAATCATACTAATTTTCATTTCTAATTATATGGAATTGACCAAGCATTTAAGAATAGATATGGCACCAAATTTCTAGCATAAACTTCAAAACATGATAAGAAAAGATCGCTCTATCTAAACTGGAATTGGTCACAGTTATACAAACAAACCTATTCAGATTAAGAACAAGAATACATTTGAACACAAAATTTACTTCAATGGCCTGCCAAGAAAATACAACTAACCCATTAAGTACTGAAAATAAGTAATCCAGTATGACAAAGCTTAGCTTGAAAACAAAATAATTATCAAAATTGAATATATAAGCACAAAAGTAGTCATGATTTTCATGTTCATGTAAGAATACTGCTCCCAACATATTGAGCCATTAAGGAAAGACTCACTTCTTTCATCATTTCGTTGGCAAAACTTGACCCAATAACACCAACGTTTATACAAACACACACGATCCATTCAATGAACTAAGTGACCAAGTAATTAGAAAAATCATATAATACTAAGCTAAATGAAAGCGAGGAAAATGAATTTCTTATCACTTCAATTCAATACATATCAAATGATAAGTTCAAAATAGTAAGCACCTAAAGTTAATTTAAAATAAAACTTTGATTCATGGGCTTCAATTAAGTGACAACAAACTTAAATATCCTCCAAAGAACAATCGGAACATGAGAGGGAGCAATTACAAAAATGATATGAGAAGGAGCAATTGCAACAATGCAACACCTAGAAGAAGAAAGCTCAAATATCAGATAAGACGCCCATATATTCATCAATAAGGGGGAAAATTACAACACCTTTTTAGACTGATACTCATACCTGGAATGCAAAGAAACTTGAACGCCAAAACAGAGGCTCAATACGATGAACTATCGACGGAACTCGAACCAAAAACCGACGACAGTACCTCGACGTGCGACTGAAATGGACTCTTTGGACAACGACCTCCGACGAACTCGAAGCTCGCCGGAAAGAGAAGCTAAATGAGCTTGAGTTGATAAAACTTACTAGCTGTTCTGTTTCATGGGTGTCTATGGAGGGTGGTCATTTGGCGTGGTGTTTCTATTGCTGGCGACGGACAACGACTGGTGGAAGGCTGGGCGCTGGATTTTGGGTCTGTCCGGCGGGTCAAAGCTGACGAGATGGGTGGTGGGGAGCTGGGCGTTGATGGGCAGCTGGTGGCGATGATGATGGAGTGAGCAGATGGAGTCGTTCGGGGTGGTTACTGACGCATCTTGGATGCTCTTGTGTCTTGGTTGACGAAAATCAAGTTTCAAGGGTTGTTGATTTGCTGAAAGAAAATGAACGATGGGGGGTCGCTTATGGCTGCTCAGCGGTGCTCATCTTGTGTGTGGAAGAAGGTGACCGCTAGGAGGGGGATGTCCGGCAATGGCTAGGTCTGGAGTAGAGCTGAAGGTTGCTATGGTGTTTTGAGATTGGGAAGAAGAGGAAGGGTCAGCGACATGTGTAGTCTATTAGGGTTTTGCTAGGGTTTTTCATTGTTGTCTCCGTGAAGAAGATCAAGGGGCTTGTCTTTTTTCAGAAGAAGGTCACGACTGATTCCATGAAAAAATCTGTCCCCTTAGAGTCTCTTAGGCGTTAGTCTATATAGGCTTAGGGTCTAGGTTTATATTTTGTGTATTTTTGCCAATTAGTCCCTAGGTCCTTTGTGTATTAGGTCCTTAGGGTCTTTTGTTTTTGTCCCAACGAAGAGTCTAGAAGGGTTTCTAGACTACACAATGCCCTTTAAAATAAGATAGAAATACTACACAATGCCAAAGCTAATCCTAATTAATTAAACTAAACATGAAACTGTGTTTTTGTGTTTTTTTTTGAAATTATATAAAGATAAAAATAAGGTACTATTTTTGTATTTATCTTTTTTTTTAAATTTTTTTTATGAAAAATACATAAACTAAAATATTTTTTTATAATTTTCATTTTTCTTGTAATAAAATAAAGTAAAATAGTTAAAATGAGTTGAAATAGCTATATTAGGCCTTAATTAAATATTTACGTGCTAAAATATGAAAAATCTTGGGGAGTGTCAAAAATCACATGTCTACAGTACATTTTCCAGATTATCACTTTTTAATGCTAAAAAGATTCGTCAAATCACTATATATTTGATTTACTAACACTGTTATCACTATTTAATAAATAATTTTTAAAATATTTTAACTCTCTAACCAGATATCGTTATCAAAATTTAATGTTTGGACAATATTTTTCAAAACCTTTTTGATTAAAAGCTTGTACAAAACAAACATTATTTGCCAGTTTACTACCTCGTAGTTATGAAGTACAATTAAAATTATCAGGAACGAATATACTCATTTTAAAGAATATATTACAATTCATTCTTATTTAAATTTTTGTTTATAAAATACCGATGACAAGTATGTAGAACATATGCCTTCATATTAGTAGTTGGCCAATTTTTACCCTGCTTTTAGGGTTTAGCTGCGATTTTTAAAGTTATTAGACTTTAGCCATTCTATTTAAATACGGGTATATATCGGACAAAAGTACCCAAACATATTGAACAACTCAAGAAATCATTATTGGATTTCAAATATTCTATAAGTTAAAACTTTAGCATATATACTGGAGTCCGAAAAACTCTCTATATGTGAAATTCAAAATGTATAGTACTAAACTTTAGAGTTTTTAAGGTAAAAACCCAGCATACTCTGAAATTCAAAAATTTATAAGGTTCAAAATCCAACAAGAGAACCTTATTTTGAGCTCCGTGACATAATCACTGAGTTCTAACTTCTACAAATTGAAACTCCAAGATGTTATTTTTTATTTTAAAAGAGGTACCATTGGTGGAAAATATTCCTTTTTCAAACCCCAATAACGATCGATTGACGGGTTTGTTCAAACCTTTATATATTCAAACCCTAGTAACGATTACCTTATTTTGATTTTCAGGAATCGTCTCTATATTTTACACTAGCAAAGGTCCAAAGTCAGGAATCATCCCTGGGCTTCGAGCTCCAGTATCGGTTGCTAGAGTTGTATTTGATATTTTATGTAAAAATAGCACGGGCTAGCCAGTTTTCGGACTGGTCATTCAAAAATAGCCAGCGTTTGCAAAATTATTGAAAAATAACCACTATTTTGCTGCAACAAGGACCGATCCAGCATAATATACTAGAGATCGGTGCACCTGTGTATGAACTTCCAACACGCGAAAAGTTCCAGCATAATATATTGGAGATTGGAGCAGCTGTGTATGAACTTCCAGCATATTATACTGGACCGGTATATTATACTGGAACTCCATTATATTATGCTGGAGTTCCAGTATACTTATGTTGGAACTCTATTATAATATATTGGAGTTCCAATAGAACTCCATTATAATATACTGGAGTTCCAGTATATTTATGCTGGAACTCCAGTATATTATGCTCGAGTATTTTTCGGATTTTGAACAGTCGTTCAGATTTATCTTTACATGAAAAGTAGATAAATTTTGATTACTTTTGAAACTGTGATTATTTTTGAATGACCACTTGTAAATCTGACTATTTTTGAATTTCATTGATATTTTACTTGAGCAAAAACATTAATTTAATCGGACCAATGTCTATATTGCTTGCGCATGTGAAAATATGGCCAAACTCTAATAGCAACGCCTAAAAGTGGCTATGCCGGCCAATTTCTTCGGCTATATAGTTTACAATACATATAGGGTGAAATTTAAAAATAGCCAGATTTATAACCGGTCGTTTAAAAATAGCCTAGTTTCAAAAGTAATCGAAATTTAGCCACTTTTCATATAAAGATAAATCTGAGCGAAAACACTGTTCAAAACCCGAAAAATATGCCAGTATATTATGTTGGAGTTCCAGCATAAGTATACTTGAACTCCAACATATTATACTGGAGTTCCAAGATAAGTATGCTGGAGCTCCAGCATAGTATATGATGGAGTTCCAACATAAGTACACTAGAACTCCAACATAATATAGTGGAGTTCCAGCAAGTATACCGGTCCAGTATAATATACTGGAGTTTGGAGCACCGGTGCTCCAGTCTCCAGTATATTATACTCGAGCTAGCAAAGTATACCGGTCCAACATAATATGCTGGAGTTCATACACAGGTGCACCGAACTCCAGTATATTACGCTGGACCGGTCTCTGCTGCAGCAAAATAAAATACCGGCTATTTTTGAATAACCAGTCCGAAAACTGGCTATACCGTGCTATTTTTACCTGCACATAGGTGTATCCGGGTCCGGCCTCACCCGTGCCCGCCCGTTTACATTTCCGTAACAAGCCAAATCTTTTTTGGTACTCTCTGAGAGGCTCCAATGGAGAAAAAGGCCGAGCTAGATAGAGCCAACAACATTCTTTCTTCCGTTATCCCTTAAAACTTCAAACAATGCCTTTTTCTCTGCAATTCAACTACCCAATCTTCAGCATTTCATGTTCCCATCAGTTAACACTTTACAATACTATTAAAAATCAACCCTTTAAATTCTTGTGCACTTCTCCACAATCTGAAGAAGCTGCAAAAGACTCGTCTGGGTATGAAAAGTATGATTTTTTTTTTTTAATATTCTTGCAAGTTTTTTTAAAGCAAACTATGATTGATAATGAAGCTCAAAATATTGATATTTCAGTCTTGAATTGGAGGTACTGCAGAACACTAAGTCTCAAATGAGCTGGAATCTAAGTTTTGAAGTAAAGATTTTTTTTTCTTGTGGTTACCATTTTTTTTTATATTGGATTAAGGGTTAATTATTGCTGTCAAACTTATGTTAGGTCCAGTTTTGGTCAGAATTCTATATAATCTGATATATGCCAATGTTGATAGTGGTGTATTTTTGTGGACTAATCATCTCCACCCTCTTAATTACAGGGAAAATGGTAAAGGGCATGTAATTCTGGTGGAGAAGTACAGGAATGGAACTTCAAAAAGGTATATTTTTCTAGTTCTGTTTCAAAGATTTGCTTCGTTGTTCTTTTACTGAGTTTTTCTGATAATAAAAGGGGTTGTTATTTCTTTGTTGCTCGATATCTACTGATTGCATGCTGCCTGTGAAGAAATGTACTGATCGAAATGATGGTCAAATATGGAGTTTGTCTGATAATTAAAAGGGTTGTTATCTCTTTCGTTGGATAGGTACATTATAGATAATGACTCTGAAATAAAAATGTTTCTTGAGGAGCATGTGCCCGGAACTATTGGATCCCAACATCTTGAAATCCCTGTCACGGAGTTATCTTGGCTCCCTAAGGTTATCAAGGATTTTGTATTACCAGCAGGTTTTCCAGGTAACAAAACATCATATCGTTTATTTCCATTTTCTTCTTTCCTTTCTAATTTCCATTTTCACTATAACTCTAGTTTTATGTTCCTACATGCCAAGAAGTGTCTGTTTGGCGGTTGATATTTTCTGGTTGTTAAGGGCTGTAAGTATTTCTTAGATGTCTTATATAAACTGTCGTTGCAGATACAGTTACAGATGATTACTTGGACTACATGTTGCTTCAGTTCCCAACCAATGTAACTGGGTGGATTTGTCATACGCTGGTGACGTCAAGCCTCTTAAAGGCATGTCAATCTTATTCGGGCCATTACTTCCACTTGGATATCTTAAAGTGTGCTTGTAAAGTCTGCAACTGTTGACAGGATTGTGACCTTCTAAATGATAATCATTAATAAGCTAATTGAAACAGAGTTTTAATTTAGCTTACAAATTGTTCTCTACTCACTGGCTCAGTGGCTCTCATTTTTATCTGCCTCTGGCCTCTCTTTCACTTTTTTATCTTTTGACACTTTTCTTTGAGTTCTTTCCTTCTCTAGAAGGTTCAACGTTATTCAACTGGTTAGCTTTGTTTCTTTTTCTTTTCTTTTGTTCTCTCTTTTTTCTTATATTTGAGTGATGTGGTCCCATGTGTATATGTGAATCCTGTTATTACACTTAATTCTAGTTGTATTGGGCTTATTAGTTGCTAACATATTTTATGTTAGTTGGATTCATGTCTATGTGCTTTCAGTTTGATTCCGACATATCCTATACTGATTTTAACGTCTAACATCCAGGCTGTTGGAGTGGGATCTTTTTCCGGAACTTCTGCAGCTGCTTCTGCTGCTGCCATCAGGTACTCTTCATTTTTATCAGATTTTTATCTGCATGAAATGTGGCCTTGACTTTAAGGAATTCAATATTTGCCTCATATGTTATTATAAGTCATGCTGATTGCTGGTTGGAGAGCATTATTCTTTGAAGTTAGAGTTTAGTGGTTCAATATTTGCCTCATATGTTATTATAATTCACACTGATTGCTGCTAGAAAATTTGGAGAGCATTATTCTTTGAAGTTCATCGAGTATAGTGGTTGTCTTATTGATTTTGCAGATGGGTTTCAAAGGATGGCATTGGTGCCGTTGGACGCTTTTTTATTGGTCTGGTAGTTTAAAATAAGTATAAGAACAGAGTCAGGGGACCTATCTGAATTAAATTTGTTAGTAAAGGCTGATGTCTTCCAGGTGGGCGGTTCGGCAATCTTTTTGATGATGATCCTAAACAGTGGCGTATGTATGCAGATTTCATCGGCAGTGCAGGAAGGTACTGCGAGTATTCTTCTTTCTTGGGTACATCAAATTTTAGTGGTTCAAGTGAACTGATGGTATCTATTTCTTGTGTGCAGTATATTTGATCTCTGTACCCCTCTCTATCCGTCTTATTTCCTACCTTTAGCATCTCTTGGAAATCTTGCCAAGGTATTTAGCTAACCAAAAATTTAGTTAGTCTTTCATATGTTCCTAGGATATGATTCCATGAGCAGTAGACTGTGTAAAAGTTCTGTTTGAATCTGATACATAACTTTCTTTTCTCGAGTTGCATGCTGAGTCAATTCTTTAGGTTTCTTAAGTGTTGGTATTGTTTTAGTAGGCCGTAGCAAGAGGGCTAAAGGACCCTTCATTCCGGGTTATACAAAACCACTTTGCTATCACTGGAAATTTGGGAGACGTAGCAGCAAAGGTATTACTTGAATATTTCTGCTGTAGATCAGATCTGATGAACTGGATTTGTAATTTTTTTTTCTTGTATTGATGTTTGACTTTGATAGTTTAGTTGTTTATGTGCCGGTATAACTTTGCTTTCTTTTTCTTATATCCATGGTGGATGAGCTTTTATGGAGAATCATGAAATTTGTCAATAAATATACATGTTAGAACGGTAGCTTTCAGCTCCATAAATGTGTTAAACTTGTGAATTCCATATTGTTTCTCCCTCGAGGCTTTCTTCAGTTGGAATGCCAATGAGTAGTGTTTATGAATGCTCCAATTTACTCGTTTGTGCATGTATGATTAGTAATGGTTCGAAGCTTGGATAAAGGATGAGAGTCGTAGTAACAGCAAAAAAACAGTCTATATATTCTGTTAAAGACTTGCGCATGATAAAATTGAGATTTAGAGAACCCGTTATCGACAATAATTTTGGTACTGGGATGTAATAGACTGCCCAGAATTGGACCTCCCTCAAATAGATGGATCTTGGATTGATTGTGGACTGAGCAGTAGGCATACTTTCACAATAGTCTTGTCCACGCACAATTTAATGTTTGGCAGCGGAAACGCTTGGGAGTCAAAATGTACACCCCTGCTACCTACTTGAGTGGACCTTCAACCAGGCAATGAAGGGTGTGTGCAATAGTTTTCTTACTTTCTATTGATCATGTCGACGCCTATAGTTTGATAAATAAGAGGAAAGCCTTCTCCCAAATTCAAAGTTGTAACACAAAAAAGGGCAGCCTAGTGCACAAAGTATCCCGCATTCACGCAGGATCGGGGAAGGGCCGCACCCAAGGGGTGTGATGTAAATAGCCTAACCTAATGCAAGCATTAGTGACTGCTTTAACCGTCTGAGACAATTTTACCGTTGCTCCAAGGCTCCACTTCAAAAAGTTGTAACACAGACAATGACAAATAAAGCATAATGGATACAGAGAATTCATACTATCATCCCTAACTATTTGGGATTGAGGCATAGTTGATTGATGTATGAGCTACAAATGGTTTTTATGACTGCTCCAGTTTACTCGGTTAATAAGCTCTGATTTGTGGGTTCCTGCAAATTTAAGTTCTATATTTGTATGTTGTCAGGTTTTTTAGTTGGTATGATTATCAGTATAGCATAATCTAGTATCCATGTTTTTCTAAAGAAAAAGTATAATTATGTCCAAACACACATAGTAGAAGAGATAATTGACACATTTACACTATAACCAAGCAACAGTGGCATGTGTTCTATTCCCGAAATTGAGCACCAAACATGGTATTATAATTGTTTCTCAATTCGTTTGTTTGATCACGTTATAGAGTTTCTTCTTGTAACATTTTGGATAACCTAATGTTGATGACAGGAGGAAGTTTGGGAAGTAGCTGCTGAGCTGGTAGGTCTTGCTCTCGGCATACTAGCCTTGGTATGGCATATGTTGCTTCATATGGTTTACAAGTTAGGTCCCTTCATATGATAACCTTCTAAGATTCCAGCATAGCAGATTTGTATTTTTCTTTTTTCTTATTAAACTTTTAATATCAGAAAATTTAATACAGGATACACCTGGTATCTCAAAGTCTTATCCTACATTGGCACTAACATGGTTAAGCGTGCGGATCTTACATCTTTGGTTTCGCTATCAGTCTCTTTCAGTTCTGCAATTCAACACGGTGAAACTTTATTCTTAGACATTGATATACAGAATAACCATTATTTGGTTGCCAAATATTAGTTAACATGGCAATACTATCAGGTAGTTTCTAATTTCTTAACACTTGCCTTCTCATCTTCATTTTCTTCTGTGGGCCCCAATATTTGATATATTGGCTCAATCAGGTTTCTTAAAGCTTTCTTAAAACAATAAGATTTCCACAAGTTGCTCTTTCTCCGTATATCGGAAACAATTAATCAATTAGAATGAACGATAATGAAGGAGAGATTTGGAAAAAAACAACAATCTTCTGAATTTTCCTTGGCAAGTAGATTTCTGATTACATCTTCTTTCGTGCAGATAAATCTCAAGCGGGCTCGAATATTAGTGAACTCCCATGTTTTACACCATACAGTTCCAGGTAAACTCAATCGTGGTTTCTATGCAATCTGTAATCCTATGCTGTTAACTCAGGTCTGTTACTGCGTGTGGACCAGGAATCGATGAATGCAATAGGATGGAGAGCATCTTATTGTGGCAAAGATTTTTAAGGCCTCGAATTATTTTTGAGGTATCTTTGGAGGATATGCTCGATAGGGGCAAATACAAATCCATGGTATAGCCTTCTTTAGGTCATATATAACATTGTGAAAATTGAGTTGATTTATCTTCCAGATGAATTAAAGAAATGAATAACACATTTTAGTGTGTTCCTTAAAGAAGTCAAATAACCTGTATTCTCGAGTGATCTTTGGTTCATTCTGCTGTTTTGTATGCAGCAGATCAAGCAACTCCTTAATCTGTACAAGGAGGAGAAATATTTTCTTGTAGTAAATCAGCAAAAGCCAAGAGATTTTGAGGTCTTTGTATCTTTCAAGGTATGCACTTATACTCTGCTTAAGAAACATAGCTCTCACTTACTTGTGTTGCTCGAAGCAGAAGTGCTAAAAAGCAACCAGGTCCATGGGATTTGAAGCGAAAAGCGTGGACTGAAGCTCACACTTCTCTAAAGTGAAGCACACAATTTACGAAAATTAAAAAATACCAAATATACATGAATTTAGTACTAATTTCAACGTTCAATATATAATCGATATTAATCCATCTCTTCGAGGTTGAGATTCTGTGAACCGATCCCTTCTCGTCGGGATCAGTTTGTGCATGGCTTTCACCCATGAAGTGATAACCTTTTGTTTCGCATCACTACATCGCTTCAAACAACGGAGCGATGACTTTATATGACACTGTCACTTGCAGTACTTATTCTTCTCACCTCCTGCAGGAAGGAGCCACAAGCCTATCAGTGTTACGAAGCGTATGGCAAACCTACTGGCTATATCAAAACTGGGGCTGGTCGGACAATATCTTTGATCGGCTTGAGCAAAGTTTGGTAGAATTGAAGCATAAGTTTCCTGATCTATTACAACAACTAATTGAAGCTGGATGGAATACAAATAATTTAAGTTTAAAGGTCCCCAAAGAAATGTCGATTGAGGAGCTTCCTGCACTGTAACACCAGGGAATGCATCTGTCTTATATGATCATACTCCAAATTCCTGGCACTTACCTTTTTGCCGGTCTGATAGTTCATCACCTCATTCCTTGGAGGGAAAAGTTCCAAATCTATCCCTCTACTATATGATATTATATTAATTTAACCCTTCCGTTATCTTGGGGTCAATTCATACCGTTGGTAAATAGTTTCGTTTTTTCCCTTGCCTTTAACAGAGCTCCAGCAGGGATTGAATGGATTCCACGTGTCACAATACTTCGGGAAAAACGTTTAAATTTACTCCTTTAGTTATGATGGATTAATACTATCCTCCGTTATATTCATGTTTGAGCTTCGTTAGTATCAAGGTTCATACAAGACGGTTTGCTAAGCACAAGGTATGAATGGCTTCAAAGTACAACGGAGGGAAAAATTAAGTTATTTTGTATAGTAAAGGTGTATTTTTGACCTTTTCCCCCTTAATTGAGTGTTGCATGGATGACCTCCGTGTGTAGTAATCTCTCTGGTTTCATTTCAAGTTCATCTTGTGAACCACTGTCCCTTTTGCAGTTGGATGACAAATTTCCAATGGCCTCATCTACTAGGAAGAGATGCAAAGTGGAGCCAGTTGAATTTTTATAGTAATACACATTCTTCATAAATTCGGTTTCGACGAAGCAGCTAATGCTTGCATTAGGGTTGGCTGACTAGGATGCAATTGATTGGCCCTTTTTCCCCATTAGTTGAAACATGCGGAGGTTCTAAAGGACATGTAATTAATTGGGAGCAAAAAATGTGGTTGTTCCTGCATTATATGCACTTCTTGGCATCGCCCTAGCAGTTTTGGCTTTTTGGAGAACTAGTTTAACTAATATCCATTGACAATATAAGATTATTATTTTTTTGCAAATTAGAACACGTGAAAGATATTGAAAATAGAATTTATACATCCATAAAAATAGAATTTACAATCTTAAAAATTAAAGCACTTTACCTGCTACAATAGGTAAAGGTCACGTAGTAGTGCACGAGTTTTTTACGTTGTCAATTGTTGCAAGTTAAACTCCATTTCTGAAGAGGATAGGGCTTATTGGTATTTTTCCGTTTGCTTTCCAAATCGGATTACTTAATTAAAAATGAAACTTTAGAGCCTTCTTGATTTTATTAAAATTCTTTTCAAGAAAAATCTGGCAAAATAAAATGTTTGAATACTTGTTTTTGAGAAATTCTGTACTGTTTTCAGAAAAGTTTTTGGCAATAAAATTCTTCTTAACTTATTGAATAAACCTAAGTTATATTGAATTATTACATAGGGAACAAGTTATTACCCCTAAGTTTTAGGTCATACAATTTAAAATAAAAACTTGCTAGACTTTACGAGCAAGTTTAATTTATTTTCCCATCTCAATGTGGATTAAGTTTTATGATAAATCTTTCTTAAGGTCTTCCTACTACAAGTAGGTTTTTAATATACTAATCCCTTCTTTAGTTGAAATTGGTTATGCCATAATTATCTATATAAACTCATGTAATTCGCATTAAGTACTTATAATCTCTAAACGTCTTTTCCATTCTTCTCATTTCAAAATTCATCTTCTTCGAATTATAGTGTTCTGTCTTACTTTCCAAAGCTTTCTTAACTAAGTATCAATCAATGGAGAAATCAGCCGCAAACATTAAAATTGATGACCAAACCAATGACGACCCTAATCACTACAATTTGGCATTGTGGATAATATTAACTGTACTGGCTATAGCATTGGGTGTTGTCCTATCTTTTTATGTGTTCTTTCCGGCTAAGGTTACTGAGGAAGTCCAATACCCTAAGTTTCGTCTTATATATGCCTCCTCTTCACTCCTTACCGTGACATGCATTGCGCCACCTTCAGTCCTCGACAATCCTGACAATTGGAAACTCACTTTCTTAGTCGACAACCCAACCATTGATTATAATTTCTTATATGATGAATTTGATGCCAAGATTACCTACAAGGATAGAGTTCTTTGGCAACCTAATAATTCTGCTAGATTTTATCAAGACGAAAGCGCTCAAAACTTCGTCGATGCAACTTTTGGTGCTTTGCCTGATAGTTATAATGGTTGGATGACTAACACTATTATGAATGATGTTTCTTCTGGTCTTTCCACAAGATTTTCAGTAAATTTAAATGGAAAAGTTCAAATAAGCCACCACGAGGAGGCACAACGTAATTGTGGAAAATTGCAAGTCTCTTGTGAGAATTTGGAAATTAAGTTCTCGCAAGGTTCCAGCATTGGAATGTTGACGGCTACTTCAGATGCTTGTGCGGTACATTTGCAGAAATCAAGTTGTTGATTGAAGCTGTTCGGGCTACGAAAACATAGTGATAGAACTAGAGTTTTGGATTATTTTTTGTTTACTTGAATAGAGTGATAATATTTTTATAGTGAAATTTATGAAAATACGTTATGTTCCGGTTCTTATGTACTTTTTAATCCAATGTTTGAGATCACATATATGTTTAATTTTATATGTATGACATGAATTTTAATATTCTCTTATTTAACTTTCTTTTGCGGTCTTTATTCAAATTTTAGCATCCTTTAATTAATCTGTAAAATAAGGAACAGAAATTGGCCTTATAACACAATAATCGACAAAAGAATGCAAAGTAATGATAAAAATGAGGAGTGTCTAGATCAGTGATTAGCTCCTTATGATAGTTGTTTGCCATTACAAAGTAAAAAAAAGGAGTCACCTCAAACAATACACAAATGAATAAAGTTAATCAATAGAGATACTGCGCCAACCTAACTAACTACTCTGGCAACTAAACCTGGTTTTACAAAATTGGAGCTCCAGGTTATAACCAAGATTACTGGTAGCTCAATTCTCTTGCACATCAAACTAGAACTTCAAAATGACATGAATAATTAGGAGATCAATTACCTTAAAAGAATCAGAACGTCCACAATATGGTACAGTAGGTAGCTGGGCCATGTGTTGGGTTAGGATGTTAATATATCGTCATCAATGATCATTGCATGGTGTAATAACAGTATTCATCCCTTCATACGGACCACTGCCCATTTCAGACATGATGAACTATCCGGCAATGGCCGGTCATCAAACGGCTGTATAGTCCCATGGTATGGCCTTTGTGTGGAAGGGTTTCATGGTTGACATCGCCACTGGAATCGGCGCGGCTATCTTCACTCCGAACGGAGCATGTGCCTTGGGTGGTAGAACGACAACTTCAAATGGTGGAGGTGCACCTGCTGGAGACACGAATTCGACCTCAATTGGCGTTGGTGTCTTTGCAGATGAGGTTGTTTCAAACTCCAGTGGTACGGGCAAATTTACCTTGCCGTCCCCAGAGGGCTGAATCTGGACCACGATTGGATTAAGAGTAACTACTGGCTTCTTTGGGTCATCACCTTCTGCGATCAAACCAATCGACCCCTCGGGATCCCAATCATCCTCTATTTCAATCATGTGAACCCCTCTACCCTTGTGGTTGTGAGCACGTGATTTTTGCTCTCACGACAATTACTCCAAAAGAAATCAAAAAATAAAACAAATTTTTTCTTTGTGCGTAATTTTTTAAAATCTGTGTGGCATTTCAGATAGTTATTTGTAGTTTTGTCTGTGATTGTTTAAATACAAAAAAAAAATATGTTGCATGAATTTAGGATTTTATTCTACTATTAGGAATTAATTAAATCATATTTTGGAATGAAAATCACAAAAAATATTATTTTTGGTAATTTTGTCATTTTTATTGTTTAATGGTTGATTTTGTTTAATTAATATTTGATATTGTGTGTTAATTATTGTTAAGAATCAATTAATGTCTGTGTGATATAATTTTTATTTTTATAGTTTATTTTTAGGATTTTTGTAAATTCGAAATGTAAACTAGGAATTAAAAAGGAAAAGAACAAAAATAGAGAAGAAATTTGGATTGGGCCATTCCCTTTTTGGGCCAAAATCAGGCCCAAACGAGACCTATACCCGGTCCAAACCTTCAACTCTCAAAGACGCCTCAGACGACGTCGTTTCGAGACCGGCGAATCTCGACCGTTCATCCATCCTCATCCAACGGTCCAAGATCTCACCCATAACCCGACCCGCTTACCCGGGTCGACCCAGTCGCTCATTAAAACCAAACGATCCCGTTTCTACACCAAACGACCCCGTCCCGTCCTTCACCATTTAATCCGAGCCGTTAAGATCATTTGATCTAACATCTCAAATTAATCGTCACATTTAATATACCCAAAAACCCCCAAACCCCTTTACCCGTTTCATTCCCAAACACCCATTCCCCTTTGTCTCTGAAAGAGACGAACCAAAACAAACCTCGGAACCCTAGATCCGCCTCTCCACCCCTCACCATAAACCCGGCGGCAACGATGCCGGTGACCACCAAATTAACACCCCTAGTGCACCTCGACCCCCTGGACACGAATCTACAAACCGTTTGGCTCGAATCAACCTACCTCGTCTAGAATCTTCATCTGAAGATTCGAGACAAACCCCAACCTATACTAACCAACCCCAATTCACACCAGTTACTCCCCTGTCCTCCCTCGTGACCAAACCAAGCCTGGTTTGGTTCGAATCGAACCAGAAAAGCTCGAACCCCTAATCTTAGCCCCAAGAACCAGGAATTTGTCCAAATTAGCAGAGGGTGTGGGGTCTAATAGAACTTAGTCGAAGTATTCTCCGTTGAGAACACTTGATTAAGGTCCATTCGACCTCAAAAAGGTCGAGTCCGAGTTTGGATCTGGGTCATCTAGTTTACTTGAGGTATTCTTTTTCCCTTTCTGTTTGTTCTATTTTTGTTTGTTTTGTTATTCGTTTGTGTGGTTAGAATGATTTTATTTCCAATTTCTGTGCTTTGTTCTTCTTCTTCTCCAAATCAGACCTATTATTTGGTCGAATTTTTCGTCTGTTCATTGTTAAGTGTATGTGTTAAACTATATAATTGATTGGAATGAGTTTGGTCGATTAATTAGTTTCCAGGGTAATTCCCCGTTTTGTCAGTACAACTTGAATCACCTATATGTTGTTCGATTCTGATCATTAACTATTGACTTATATGTTGTAATTCATATAGTCGATTGGATAAATGTCGTCAATTAGTTTTAACAGGTTGGGATGTTAGAAACCTGCAAATTGTTCAGTTTTAATGGTCTGTCAGTTTAATACTAATATACCACTAAGCTAATGAATAAAATAGGGATCAATAGTGGGAGTGATAATATGTTAAGTGCCTTTAGTGGCTGGAAATCAGAAATAGCATGGGGTTTAATTTTAAAATAGAAATGGCCAGTTAAAAGACTGACAGGTTTTTGAATTAACTAGTGAAAAAGGTGCTACTTGAGTTGGCTTAGTGACTTTACTGGTGGGAAATCAGTAACAGCATGGGTTTAATGATAAAAAGGTAGAAATGCCCATGAGGAGGGAATAAAACAGGCTGAAAGTGAAATGTTTGAAAAAGAATGACCAATTCTAGTCTTTAAATAGACTGGATTTTGGACAAGGGGAGGAAGGGGGCTAGGGGGGAGATAACAAAAAGAAAAAGCAAAAGAAAACCTCTGAAAAACTCTAAAATTCCAGAAAAGGCATTGTTCCATTGTTAAATTCATAGTTAGTTTGAGATTTAGGCCCAATCGAAGCTACCCTAGGTTGTTTGTTTAAGCTGTTGGTTTCAAATTTGTCCCAGCTGATTTCGAGTGGTGTTTTGGTTTATTTCCAATTGGTTTTGAGTCGATCTTTTAGCTCTTTTGTTTTTTCTAAAACACTTCTGGATCTCTGAGTTTCACTGGGCTGGTTCTTATTGTCCCATACTGCTGATTGTTGGTGCCACTGCTGTTATTTGCTATCTGTTTGTTGCTGATTCACTCCTCCTTCTTCTCACGTTCCAATTCAGGTACACGCTTGAATCTGGTTTTGATGTAACTTTGAAGTGAAGATGAAATGAGAGATGCTCGCATATTTGACCCCTGAATTGTGTTTGTTTGGATTGTTATGTAGTAATAGCTAAATAGATACTAGAGTCTAATACAATTTGATTCCAATTCATGTGCATATGAACCTTGGCTGCCTAATTTGGCCTTTTGTTAGACTGTTTTGGACCGTTGGGACATTATTGATGTAGTGTAATATGTAATGATAACAGATTCAGTATGGTTGGCACTGATTGTGTAAACTTTAGTTGAACTAACGTCTGATCAAGCATAAATATTGAATGAGCCTTTAACTTTAATGCTGTGAATTAATGTGAAACTGTATTGATTCCGTGCTTCACACCCTGATACTGAACCCATTTACTTAAATTGTAGGTTTGTTTAAAAGGTAAAAATCACACGTAGATTACTTTTGTTTGTTCCAATCTTCGCTGCAAAGAAACGTAAAGTATGGGCCAATTTTATACAATCAGAAACACCAAATCTCCATGTGTACATGCTCATGTAAATACCAAAGTTTAGTCTGGTTATGCAAATGCAAGCCTATTTGTTTCTTTGTGAATAAATATGTCGACTGTAAGCTGGCACAATCCCTTTTGAATGGAAATCCAGTTAAGGCCCAATTATTTGAGGGCTTATTTGCCCTTGACGTATTAATTGAAATGATGATACCTGAGCATGCTAGTTAGTTCAGCTTTTTTTCTCTCTTTATTTTGAGACAAGAATAAACAGAAAAATCATAGTCTCTTAGGGATTGGCCTTAAATAAAGATGAGATGAGCCTCGCTAAATAAAAAGCAAAATTGTGGGGCCCTCGATAAATATTATACTAAAATATTTTAGAATTCGGGATGGGCCATTTAACGAATTTCACGGCCTTCCCTAAAGATAAAAATACGTTAGTCTCTTTAGGCGCGCACTTTAATAACATTATCTTCCTAAAATTCGGGTGCACATTTATGTGACCCAAATCCAAATCTCAACGAAGTCGAAATGTGCTAACAACCACGGGTGCATTAGTGTGACGTGGTTCGAGATGTATTTTCACGACGTTGCAATTCTATTAAAATAATAATAAAAGTGGTTTTTAAACTTAATAAAAGCACACAAGTTATAACATTTTTTTAAAAAAAATCAGATACTTAGCCATTATAACAATTTAAGCGACCGTGCTAGAACCACGGGATCCGTGGGTGCCTAACACCTTCCCTCGGGTCAACAGAATTCCTTACTTAGAATTTCTGGTTCGCAGACTTCATTTGGAAAGTCGAAAATTTCCTCGATTTGGGATTCAAGATAAACCGGTGACTTGGGACACCAAAAACCAAACCTTTCCCAAGTGGCGACTCTGAATTAAATAAATAATCACATTTTCAAATATTGTCACTTAAATTGGAAAAACTCCCTCACGCATTTATCCTTCGGGGCAGGTGCGCAAAAAGGAGGTGTGATAGTGGTCTGGCAGAGGGTTATTGCGGACATTCGGAGCGGGTTCCTTTGCCACGATAATATTGTTGTCAATCAAAGCCTGGATCTTGTCCTTCAAGGAATGACATTCGTCGATGGTGTGCCTTTTCATGCCGAAATTGTATGCACAGGATTTGTTTGGATTAATCCCTTGAGAAGGGTTCTCAGGGGTTGCAGCAGGGATAGGGGTGATATAACCAGTGTCACACCTCCTTTTTCACCATGCGCCCACAAGTGCATAAGGGAGTTTTTCCAATTAAAGGATAATCAAAACGGGATTTGTTTATTTGATTCAGAGTCGCCACTTGGGAGATTTATGGTGTCCCAAGTCACCGGCTGAATCCCAAATCGAGGAAAAATATTGACTCTGTATTACAGTCCGCGAACCAGAAATCCGGATAAGGAATTCTGTTAACCCAGGAGAAGGTGTTAGGTATTCCTGAGTTCCGTGGTTCTAGCACGGTCGCTCAACTATCATATCCGGCTTATTTATATGATTTAAATACATGTTGAACCTATGTGCAAATGTTAACTTTTGACCGCTTTTATTATTATTATTTTTAATGCGAATTGCAACGTCGTGAAAACACATCTCAAACCACGCCACATCAATGCACCCGTGGTTATTGACACTTTTCGACTCCGTTGAGATTTGGATTTGGGTCACATAAATGTGAACCCGAGTTTAAGAAAGTAAATTATTAAAAGCGCACCTAAAGTGACTAGCGTATTATTATTTTTGGGGAAGGCCGTGAAATTCACTAAACGGCTCATCCCGAAGTCTAAGTATTTTTAGTACATTTATTGAGGGCCCCACAATTTGTGTGTTTCATCTGGCGAGGCTCGTCTCCTTTTATTTTAAAAAGGGCAAACCTAAAGTGACTATGATTTTCTATTTTTATTTGTCTCTAATAAAGAAAAAGTCCTAATTAATTGATGTATTTGAAAGGACCAAATTCTCATGGCTCAATATTGGTTCAATTACAACATAAGAGGTAACAAATAAAGCATTTTTTAGCAATTTGTTCTAAACAACCCAGATTATACTTTATAAAAGCAACTGGGCAGTTATAGGATTAGGCCCAGGCCCAAACGGACGCTAAAATCAAATCTGAGCCTGGGCCGCTCGTTATGTTGCTAAGGCCCAAGTCAATGAAAGCCAAACTACTGAGCAAAACTTGTTTCAAAATGCTTCAAATACACTTCACTAATTAGTAATAGACGGGAAAATATTCAACTTTATTCAGACTTATGAACTACTAATTGGTGGGCTCCTGTTCATATTCAAATTGTGTTTAGGCTAATTTATTGCTACAAAAAAAACTTAAAGAGCTCAATGAATTAATTAACCAATTGACATTTACGTTGAGATTTCAAGCCCAAAGACACAGTACGGTGCGACACCTGATTTTTGAGTTCAATTCATCGAAAATAAAACAAGCTAACGTACTGCACTACTAACACGTTCATTAGGCCTAGATTTTAGTATTGACAGGGCCTACACTTGCTTTCAAACCTAATTTTCAGTTTCAATAAGTAGTCAACATACGGATTCAAACTACATTACACTAATAGCCCCAACTAAACCAAACTAAATGGCTAAGACATAGGGCATGCATCTAATTCGTTTAATAATTCTCAGCTAAAAAGAAAAATAGTCCAATAGTTCGCATCAGTCCAGTTACACATTCAGCAGACATTTATATGATATTAGTGAGTGAAGTATCTTAATGTACAAATCAGTAGAAAAGCTAAATCAAACTTAATCTTCAAATCTCCATGTATATTCATGCTTCATGTTTTCAGCTAACAAATTGGCAAGGTTACAGCCGTGTACCTGGAATTTGAATTGAAATAGAGAAAGGAATGGTCAGCAACAACAATACAACAGTAGTTACACCAACAATACAACAACAGTACCAGTTCTGAATTAGAAACACACTCAAACCAAAGCACAAACAGATTTGTAAGACCCCACAACAACAATCAACACCCAAATCAACTCAACCGAACTTGAATTAAACCAAAAATGGACCAAAAATTCAATGAGACAGTGTCAACTTGTATTCTTTTTTTTTTCAACTCTCAGAATGATGATGTTCAAGCTCTCAGGAAAACTCTCAAAGAAATGCTCTCTAAAATCTCAAAGAAAAACTGAATGTTTCAGCTTTCAAAATGTTGTCTAAGACTGCTTGAAAACTCCTTCGGTTCTCCAAATCTGTCCAGAACTGAAAACTAAAGAAAAAACTCTTAAAAAGCTCTCTAAAAACTGCCTGAAGAACTGATTTCCTTTAGTATTTTCAGAAAGTGTTTTCCAGCTCTCAAAAATGGATCCTCTTTTCAATGTTCTCTCCTGTTCTCTTCTTTTGGACTCTCTTTTTAGAATCTATTTTTTTTGTTCTTAGTGTATCTCTCTCGATTTTCAGAATGTCTAAGCTCTTACTCTAAAAAAATGTCGTTTTCTTCAAGTCTCAAAGTTCCTCCCTGTGTGTTCTCTGACCCCTTCTGTACGTGTGTCCCTTCTATTTAAAGATCAAGCCTAACTCCCCTTTTTTTTTCAAACCTTTTCTTTACAGCTTGTATATTCCCTTCCCACATGTATCCCTTTAGCCTTTTATCATTATGCTCCCATGTTATCTACTTTCCAACTTGTATATTCCTTTAATATGTGTACTCCTTTAACTTTTTATCATTACCTCCCATACCATTATGTTGTGTTCTCCACTAATTATTAAACAAATGCATTAGTTTAGTGGTACATTAGTACTTAGTGGACAGAACACTCAAACTACCCATTTCTTCAAGTTTTCAATTCCCAAATTACCCCCTAGAATCTCTGAAATTACTATCCTAATTATTCAACTAAGGTCCTGGGAGTTCTAATTAGTTACAAAATGAGGCAAACATCACATTGCAGATAGATATGAGTGAAAACAATCAAACAGTAAACACATACTGGAAAAAGATGAAAATCTGGATTTTTAGCACAAATTAGAAACAATTCAACTATAAGGCAACCTGACTTCTAATGCTCAGTGGCAATTTTTGATTATAACTAAAAGGAAAATGAAGCATTCAAGACACTGAATCACAACAAAGAAAAGCAACCTAAAATCTAAAATCATACACTTAAAGACACGGACTATAACAACAATAAGACTAACAATTAATCGATTGAACTACTCAAACGAACATTGGAGTATTTAAACTAACAAGAATCAGAAAAAGAGGCGGGATATTTACTGGATTAAGAACCTATAATTAAATTAAACTAAAACCTAAAGAAGAAACTAATTACAGCTTAACAAAGATAATCAAATAAAAAGAAAAGGGAGAAACTAAGAAGAACTTACTGGTTTTCGGATCCCACCAGCATGCCTTTCGAAATTGACTTCCAGTTAGTATTATCTGTTTATTTTGTCAAAAATAGGCTTATAAGACTAACTAGAACTCATTCGACCCTGACAGCCCTCGAAACAGTCCCGAACCGTTCGAACCCTAGATCCGCCATTCGACGAGTTTTACTTGGATTCGGGACGAGGAGGTCAAGGGGATTACTGGGTGTTAGTTTGGGGCTGATTGGGTAGGTTCGCATTTTGCTTGATTCTTCAATCGAAGATTCGAAACAGGCTGGGATGATTCGAGGTTAAAGGTGTATAGATTTGGACTAAGGGGGTCAAAGTGGTTTAGGGGTGTGAGTTTGGTGGTCACCGACATTGTTGCCACCGGGTTTATGGCGAAGGGATTTGGTAGCAGCTAGGGTTTCGAGGGTTCGTCTTTGAGGGGTCTGAGAGAGACGATGGGGCGAGGGGGGTTTGGTTTGGTGGCGGGGTATGGTTAGGGCGGAATGAATTCAGGCCGCTCGATCTGATGAGATCAACGGCTTGGATCCATTCATTAATGGAAACGACGTCGCTTCATTTACCTCGAGACCGGATCGGTCTTTAGATGGGGATGGGTCGGGGCATGGGGGCGATTTGCGGCTGTTGGATCAAATGAAATGAACGGCCTGGATCAACAGGCTTGAAACGACGTCGTTTCTTCGATGCTAGGGGTGGACTGGACCGTTCGATCTTAGGAGATCGACGGTTCAGATTGAACGTGACCATACGACGTCGTTTGGTTGGCTTGGTCGATTGGGCCAGATAGGGGTGATTTGGGCTGGTTTTTTGGTGGGTTAGGTGTTTGGGCTTGGGAAATTAATTAAATTGGCCCAGATTTATTTCCTTTCTCTTTTCTTTTCATTTTCTTTTTATTTTCTTCCTAAATTATTTTCTAAAATTATAAACCAAGTTAACTTATTAAAAGTACTAATTATCTTCTAATAACATTTATCACATATAATTAAATGCCAATTAACAATAAATCACACAATTCAACATTAAATGCTAAAAAATGCAAAGTACATTATTTTTTTATGATTTGTTCATTTTCGTAAAACAAGTTACTTAATTAATCCTATCTGTAAAAATTAAATCCTAAATGCACATGCAACATGTAATTTTTTGTATTTTTTCATTAATCAAAACAAAATAAACATGCCCAGCCAAATACAAACAATTAACCAAAAATGCCACGAAAAATTCTCAAAATTGCACACAAAGGAAAATTATTTTATTTTGAATTTCTGAGAGTAATTCTCATAGGGCAAAAATCACGTGCTCACAGCTGCCCCTCTTTGTCCGAAAACACTAGGGGTTTTCGTGCAAAGATAAAGTGAGCGGATACGAGTGATTTTTGTCTGTTGAAATACTCCGTGTGAAGCATATTTTTGAAAGAGAGTTTACCGAACCTCTGCTTCGAAGGTTTCCTACATATCCCTGGCTAAAAGGGAATCAGGTCAATCAGGAAGTTTTGGTAGCAGGGATTACCATGGAGCTGTGGATTTACTGTTACTGTTGTTGCTACTGCTGCCGCTACTTACTGACCTCCTTATTACAATATGCTAAAAGAAAACAAGAAGCTAGACTAAACTATAGTTTATGAATTACAAAATCTTATCTAGATCTTCAGACTTGCTCTTGTGTCTCTTGTTGCTTTGATGTCTTGCTGACTGGTGTTTTCTATGATGTTTCTTTCTTTCTGTCTTGACTCGTAGTCTTCTCTTGATTGCCGAATTTGAACTGCTTATTTCCTTCTTGTGAGCTTTGAATTATTTTTCCTTCGAAGCTTGAACTGCTTTCTTCTGACTAGTGTTGCCTTCCTTCCGACTTCTGAACTTTAATTTATGCTGGGGATTTTTTGTTGTAACCCTCCGCTTTACTGACTTCAAACTTCATTGTATTCCTCTGTTATACGGGCGGGCTCCCGACTTCAAAACTTGAAATGTAAAGACTGAAATGTATTCCTCTGTTATATGGGCGGTCTCCCAACTTCAAGACTTGAAATGTAAAGACTGAAATGTATTCCTCTGTTACATGGGCGGGCTCCCAACTTCCAAACTTGAAATGTAAAGACTAAAATGTATTCCTCTGTTATATGGGTGGGCTTCCAACTTCAAGACTTGAAAATAAAACGTCATTCCTCTCTTCAGGCGGGCTCCTAACTTCAACAACAACTTAAAAATAGAACGCCATTCCTCTCTTCAGGCGGGCTCCTGACTTCAACCAACAACTTAGAAAATAAAATGCCATTCCTCTCTTCAGGCGGGCTCCTGACTTCAACAACTTAGAAATATAACGCCATTTCGATCTCCAGGCGGGCTCCTGACTTCAACAACAACTTAAAAATATAACGCCATTCCGATCTTCAGGTGGGCTCCTGACTTCAACAACAATTTAGAAAATAAAATGCCATTCCGATCTCCAGGCGGGCTCCTGACTTCAACAATAACTTAGAAAATAAAACGCCATTTCGATCTCCAGGCAGGGCTCCTGACTTCAACAACAACTTAGAAAATAAAACATCATTCCTCTCTTCAGGTGGGCTCCTGACTTCAACCAACAACTTAGAAGATAAAATGCCATTCCTATCTTCAGGCGGGCTCCTCACTTCAACCAACAACTTAGAAAATAAAAAGCCATTCCTATCTTCAGGCGGGCTCCTGACTTCAACAACAACTTAGAAAATAAAACGACATTCCTCTCTTCAGGCGGGCTCCTGACTTCAGGAAAATTTTCAAAATGAACGAAAAATTTTCTGCCCCAGTTTGATAACTTTCCTTATATCATACATTTCCGTCATCAATAATTCCTGTCCCTATTTCAAATCAAAGAAAGAATTTGGTTAGTTTAAAATGTGGTGGTTGGTTGTGATACTCCTACTGGGGATGGTTTTCCTTTTTTTCCTTTCCACGCTATGCGTTGTCTGACTATCTTGAAACTTGGTTGATACCTTCCGACCTTCTTAACGATTCCTTATTCACAAACCTCTCAACCATTTTCCCATTCTTCTTATCTGACCCCATGTATTTTCCATGACAGCTGATTTCACTTGAAGATCTTGCATGTTTATTGATTAACCACTTTCTCCATCGTCTATGTTACTGAAATACCTTTTTCCCGTGCAGACCCAATATCTTCTTTGTGGTACTGTTTGTGAACTGGCATTTCCCCGACCTTTGAGTCTCCTATGAATTTCCCAAATTATATCCATCGCTCTCCGCATTGTTCTTTCTTGATTTTCCACTGGCCTTGGCGTTATAACCTTCGATTTCTGCTGGGGATATCCTTCTTGACACTGGTCCACCTTTTTGTCAATCTCATCATTGAATATACCCTTGGTTCAATCACCCTGGCCCTCCTTTTATTGCATTGTCCATGAATTGATATGGACCAATCTTGGGTATTTTGCGCGAACCTCAAAGCATGTTGACTATTACCAGCTCATTGCGCTTGTTCTTTCCTGACTTATACCACTTTGATGTACTAGTCAGATCTCGTCTTGCATAATTGGAAAGCTGATGGCAAATTTTGAAATCATTTCTCACTTGTTCTGACCAAAGAGACTCAAGAAGAGGAAATGACAAAGGTAAAAGGAACGGAGTAAAAGACAAAAGAAAGAGATGACTCCTAACAAGAAAAACTACAAAGTAAAACCTATCAGATGTGGATACCAACTCTATTGGCCATGACATGCACATGTGGCCTATCCTCCGTCATTAATCTCCTTTTACAATCTTCGTCTGGTGCTTTCCTATCTGATTCTCAATCTTTGTTTGACTTGTAGTGCCCAAAGGGTTTTTACTATCAAGCCTCTCTCATTTTGGTTTTTCTCTCAACTTATAGCCGACTCAAGGTGCCCGTGAAGGTTTTCACCGATAAGACTCTCTCATTTTATTACTTTTCTACTGGGGATCAAAGTGTTATTCTCGACTTCCATTTGCATGACTTGGCATCTTTCGAAAACTAGTCAAAAGGTTTTTCTTTGGACCGTAACGTGGGATTTTGGATAAGGCTAGAAATAAAGGGTATTAGCGGCTCAAAACGAATCAATTTGGGTTCAAAATTTACAACCTTCGGAACCAGATTTCTTTACATCAAACACAACTTCTGCCCCAGTTTCTTGCTTAGGGATTTTTGATTTTGTTACACTATGACCGAGTCGTGAAGCGCCTACGTATCCTCTTTGAGGAATCAAGTCAAATGTAGTTCCCAATTCCTTTTTTGTTTTCCTTTTCACTTATTTATTATTTTCTTTTCTTTTTCTTTTTCTTTTTCTTTTTCTTTCTCTTTTCTCATTTCTCCTTTCTCCTTTCTCTTTTCTCATTTCTCCTTTCTCCTTTCTCTTTTGTTGTTTTGTTATTTCTGTTGTTTTCTTTTCCTTTTTCTTTTTCTTTTTCTTTATCTTCCATGCTTGTGTTTTCTAATCTTTGCTATTGATTCCGAACGAGGGGTATGAAAGAAAACCAATAAGGCTCAAAGGGTTAACGAAAGATAAACTGTTTAGATAGAAGAATAAAATGCCTTCGTCTTTCCAATCTTCAAAACATGCCAAGCACAAAAAACACAATTAAACATTCGCCACATCTTCTGATTGTGCCAGACTTGATAACCATATCCACATATTCACCTTTTCATTTGTCATTTTTAAAGCACCGTTGGGCAACACTCTCACTTTCGTTACCATGAACTACCCCTTGTCAATATGGCTAACTTGATTTTATGGTTTTCTTTATAATGTACTTGCCCCAATTTCACGTGGCTCGGGCTTCAAATGATCTCAAGTTGTTCCTATTTCCCTTAAGTGTCCCGATCATCTCCCAATTGCTTTATAATTAACTTTTAAGATTAGGCCTAAACTGTGCGCGCATGTCATGTCACTAGAATCGATGTTAGAACAAAAGAAAACACAAAAGGATAAAAAAGAACTAAACAAAGAAGATGACTGGAGGTTACAAAAGACCAGAATTTGCATTAGACAATCAATGAAACGGTTCGCACAACAAGACAAGTAAAACAACTAGAGTACAATCTTAGAACAAACCTGAAACAAACCTAGACAAAACTAAGCAAACCGCTATGACAAAATGGAAGGATAAGAGGGTTTGACACAAGACAATATCCATATCACAACCCTAGAATAACCCAGATAACATAACTGACAACAAAATAAACCACCAAAAGCTCTACTCTGACTGACCAAGGAATGGAGCGTCTTCCCAATTACCAAGCACGACATCTTAGCCACTGAGATTCACGTCAATATTGCCAAGACCACTATCCGCTTCAACATCTTCAGCTTTAGTCAATATCCTAATAGGGTTCACATGCTCTTTATTACTGTCGTCGATCGCAATCACTCCTTCATGAATCATTCTTTCTATTTCCCTTTTCAACGAACGACAACTCTCAATGCTATGCCCTGGGACATTGGAGTGGTATGCGCATCGTGCAGTAGGATCAAAGCTTCTTGCACGTGGATCTGGAGTATATCCGGGGAGAGGTTCAATCAGGCCAGCATGTTTTAGCCTTTCAAATAGACTTGCATAAGATTCTCCGATAGGGGTGAGAGCCTTTTCTCGTTTCAGCAACCTCTCGTTCCTAAATGCCTGATTTGGCCTAAAACCTGATCCAGGGGGCTTCTGGTATGCTCGAGGGGGTGGATGGGCATTTTGTGGAGCTGGGTACTTGGAAAGTGAAACATGTCTTTGGGAGTCCCGTGGAGAGAAGTAGCGTTGGAGAGGGGAGTAGCGTTGGGAAAATATAGTTGGACGACGAGTGATGGAGCTACTCGGGTGGCTGGGAAAGCTGTCATAAGTGGGTAGATATGGAAAGTATGGAGGATCATCCGTTATTGTGTTAGGTGTTTGGGTAAGGACAGAGTTCAGGAAGCTAGGCGGTGGCGGGGGTGGTGCTTTCCCAGTCATCCATGCCCGATACATGTCTGCCACATGTTGTCTCAACATTTTTACCTCTTCTACCAACCCGTAGTCCTGTTCAACCAGCTGTTTTTGGTCATCGGTACCAACCCACTCAGTTCGGTTGTTCTCTGTCATTGTCTTTTGCCTTTGTGTTGCAGGGAAGCGTTACTTTAGAACCACAACCAACCACCTTTCTGGAGATTGAAAAGGAACAAAAATGAGAGCAACCAGTTAACGTTAGGGTTTTTAACAGATAGGAAAAACACACATTGAGGATGCAATGCAACTAGGCAGTTAACCCTTTCTATCATGCATTTGCTTTAGTTACGTGCGTCATTCCGGCTTCTTATAATTGTGCTCCTTTTGAACGCCTTCCCTTTTTTTTTCTTTGTTTTCTCAATATTTTTCTCTTTTCTATATATATATATTTTTTCTTTTTGATGGTGGTTGAATCTTATGTGGATTGCCTATGTATCATGTCCCTGCATGAATCAGACCGTGCATAGTTCTGACCACAAGTGCGAAAAATAAAGACACAATTTTTGGATTTTTCAATCTTCATTAGCAAAACGTTCTATTACAAGGCAAAACATTTTTGAAAGGAAACTGACAGATTTGATACAGACTACAGACTTTATGCAAAAAGGGAAATACAAACTCCAACGGACAACAGACTCTAAGGAACATACAGACTTCAAACTATGAATGTCTTAGAGTTTTGAATTTTGGCACCCGCGGGGTGTCGTTCGGCCTCGCCAAGGGCTTTGGTACAAGGCCCCTCTGCAGATCTTTCAAATCTTCCATGACCCGGTGGACATAAATCATTATTGAAGCAAAGAAGGTGGTACGGGACATATCCTCACAAGCTAGGCACTTTATGGTGATGTAAAGCCCGATATCGTCGATTCTTTCCTTGATTCTGTACCTTTCCATAAACAATCACTCTTATTTGTTGATTCTGCGTCCCCAACACTTGAGCATTGTAAAAGAGTTGACTCATTCACATGTTTCTCCATTCCGGCCATCATATCATAGCAGTGCTTCCTATCTGTTCTGGCATCTTGGGTTTGTCTGAAGATCCGCTCTTTGAGAGTGGATATTGTTTTTCTCAATATAACGATGTTCCATTCGTAGTCCCTCTTTATTTTCCGCATATACTTTGCTCGCGCTTCTATACCCTTTGCCCATCTGGCTCGGATTCTCGTCACGCTAGCTTCCGATCTCTCTAAACCTTTTTGACATTCGGTGATTTGATTTTTTAGCCCATTTATCAACCTTTTGTCTGACCAACTCCTTTGTTGGTTGTCAGCATCTTTTCTTATTTGTTGGGTTTGGGCCTTCAGCGCCCCATTTTCTTGGGCCAATTTGTTCTTTTCCCTTTTTTCGGCAGCAACTTGCACACTGTTTTCAAATTCCAGGCCCCTAATCTGTTATTTCAGCTTGCCTATTTCTGCCATGTAGTTTCTTCTTTTGCAAGCCAACCCCACTGTTCTTGCGATGACTCGGCAAAATCTTGGAGGTGAGGTATTTTGGTTGGCCATTCTGGTTCGTCTCTTGCAATGCTCTTCTTCCTATACCAGGCGAGATAAGCGGGTGAGACTTCGCCTCTAGATAGGTCACACACTCGAGTATTTATCAGCAAATACTGGCATTCGCTCCATATATAACGAACGGTCTTTTCATGAAATTGGCCGTCGTTGCTAACCTCGACTGCATAAACACTGAGATTTTTGTCTGGGTGTACCACCTGACATCTTCCCAATTGTCTCATCACCCGGTAAGGCGCATAAGGTTGAATACCTCGGAGTCCCATTAAGAGGAAGTAAGGGCCAGTGGCGGGCATATACACAATTTCTTCAACAGGAAGCCAACCCAATGTCCAATCTATTTGTACCGCGGTGACGGCACGGAGATAGGATACCCAATCTCCAAACCCTTCCGGCAATCTAAGTCCTGAAACCCTCTTGTTATATTATTCACTGCAGCTTTTGGCTGTAGGTCTATAGATCATGTACTGAGGATGATGACACAAGTGCTCGATCATCCACATCTACAATAACAAATTGCACCCCTCGAAGAAATCTGCCCCGGCTTTACAAGCTGCGAGAGCTCGGTACATATCAGATACTATCATAGGGGCAAGCGTGCTTTTGTTGTTGGTAATCAGGGTTTTGACGACTCCCGCCACCTTTAAATCAATATTTCTGTCTTTTCGGGGAAACACAACAATGCCCAAGAACACTACTATGAAGGCGAACCGCCTATGTTCATCCCATTTTGTCCGATTCCCTTTGCTGCAAACCCTGCTTTTTGGATCATCGAACCCTCCTATATGCCCATACCTCTGGTATATGAACTGCAGAGTAGAAAAACCCCTATCCAACTCAGAGTACGGGCCTCCCTTGCTTATCTTCAGTAGATCCATGAACTTGTGCGCATTGACGGCTCTTGGAGCAATAAGATATTTGTGCCTTAGCCTCTCAGTAATATCCATATAACCTGCTACCTCTTCTAAGGTTAGGGTGAGTTCAAAATCTGAGAAATGGAATACGTTGTGGGCCGGGTCTTAAAATGTAACCAAAGCCTTTATGATGTCACATCTGGGTCTAACGTTTAACAAACTGGTGAGACCTCTCAGATGTAGTTTGATCTTATCTCGCTCTGATTTTTCCAAATCCTCCCACCACAAGTGCAACTTTAAAGGGATCTTGCTCCTAACTGTTACCGGCAGACTTGGACCCGTGCTCATTCTGCATGTTTGTTTGGGGTGATTAAGACTCATTGGACTCAAAGAAAGAATAAACTAAAATTGACACACCTTTAAATAAAACTCCGGTCTTGATGATACGGCCTTTCAGCACTTCGAAGAAGATTTAAAGGTTGTGTTGAACAAAAACCTTGAAAATGACCAAAGGTGGTTGTTCTTGCAAAAACAGCCTTCTGGCGTCTTTTTAGGGACATTCGGCTATTTTTACAAGAATGGCATCACCTGACTTATTTATGACGAAAGATTTAAAATTTTGACATTTTGTTTTGGCTATTTTTGCAAAAGGGAGAGGTTAGACCCGATAAGGGTTGCCTACGTATCTCACGCCCTGTGAGAATCAAACCAGCGTAGTACGGGCAAATAAACAAACTATTTTTGAAAACAAGACTCTTTTTCCTTTTTTCCATTTTCTCAAAAATTTGGTAGAGTTTTGACACCATTTGGACATTGGTTTTTCAAAACAGGCGATTAATTCTCTTTACCCTCATACTGCTATTTCTCTTTCCTCAATTTTTCAAAAAGCCGGCCAGCATACAAGTCCGAAGCAAATAAATGCACAAGTAGCAAGTAAGATGCATCAGGATGGTCTTTTCCATTTTTGGTACACCTGTCCTAGACAGACCCAACCCCTGTGTTGAGCCTCCAAAGTCAAATGCACGTGATGCAAACAAACGTTCCTACTAGGGATCCGGCATGAGGCTGAGTTATTCTAGGTTCAAAACCTGGGTATATGTTCTAGACTGTTTACCCGAGCGGACAACTCGAGCCGAGGGGGGGCTACGTACTGGGAACCAAAAGGCCATCCGGCTTAGTAACTTGTCTGAGCCTCTTTTTTATTATTTCAAAGTATGACACTAACAGAATAGGGAGTCTCGACCAGCGAGCACATCCCCGAAGATGAGAAGAGAAGGATTTCGTAGCTGTTTATATACAGTTCAGATGATATCAAAGCGGTAAAAGCAACATTTAGCACCTTAGGCCCAAACATGTAATAAAATTAGATAATAGATAAAGTCAAATATAACAATTCATCTAAGCTCGAATTCTGAACCCTGAACCAGAAGTTCTGGGCGGTGTTATCCCCAGCAGAGTCGCCAGAGTTGTCACACCTCCTTTTTCACCATGCGCCCGCAAGGGCATAATGGAGTTTTTCCAATTAAAGGACAATAAAAATGGGATTTATTTATTTGATTCAGAGTCGCCACTTGGGAGATTTATGGTGTCCCAAGTCACTGGCTGAATCCCGAATCGAGGAAAAAAATTGACTCTGTATTACAGTCCGCGAACCAGAAATCCGGATAAGGAATTCTGTTAACCCGGGAGAAGGTGTTAGGCATTCATGAGTTCCGTGGTTCTAGCACGGTCGCTCAACTATCATATCCGGCTTATTTATCTGATTTTAATACATGTTGAACTTATGTGCAAATGTTAACTTTTGACCGCTTTTATTATTATTATTATTTTTAATGCGAATTGCAACGTCGTGAAAACACATCTCAAACCACGTCACATCAATGCACCCATGGTTATTGACACATTTCAACTCCGTTGAGATTTGGATTTGGGTCACATAAATGTGCACCCGAGTTTAAGAAAGTAAATTATTAAAAGCGCGCCTAAAGTGACTAGCGTATTATTATTTTTGGGGAAGGTCGTGAAATTCACTAAACGTCCCATCCCGAAGTCTAAGTATTTTTAGTACATTTATTGAGGGCCCTGCAATTTGTGCGTTTCATCTGGCGAGGCTCGTCTCCTTTTATTTTAAGAAGGGCAAACCTAAAGTGACTATGATTTTCTATTTTTATTTGTCTCTAATAAATAAAAAGTCCTAAGTAATTGATATATTTGAAAGGACCAAATTCTCATGGCTCAATATTGGTTCAATTAAAACATAAGAGGTAACAAATAAAGCATTTTTTAGCAATTTGTTCTAAACAACCCAGATTATACTCTATAAAAGCAACTGGGCAGTTATAGGATTATGCCTAGGCCCAAACGGACGCTGAAATCAAATCTGAGCCTGGGCCGCTCGTTATGTTGCTAAGGCCCAAGTCAATGAAAGCCAAACTACTGAGCAAAACTTGTTTCAAAATGCTTCAAATACACTTTACTAATTAGTAATAGACGGGACAGTATTCAACTTTATTCAGACTTATGAACTACTAACTGGTAGGCTCCTGTTCATATCCAAATTGTGTTTAGGCTAATTTATTGCTACACAAAAAAACTTAAAGAGCTCAATGAATTAATTAACCAGTTGACATTTACGTTGAGATTTCAAGCCCAAAGACACAGTACGGTACGACACCTGATTTTTGAGTTCAATTCATCGAAAATAAAACAAGCTAACGTACTGCACAACTAACACGTTCATTAGGCCTGGATTTTAGTATTGACAGGGCCTACGCTTGCTTTCAAACCTAATTTTCAGTTTCAATAAGTAGTCAACACACGGATTCAAACTACATTACACTAATAGCCCCAACTAAACCAAACTAAATGGCTAAGACACAGGGCATGCATCTAATTCGTTTAACAGTTCTCAGCTAAAAAGAAATAGTCCAATAGTTCGCATCAGTCCAGTTACACATTTAGCAGACATTTATATGATATTAGTGAGTGAAGTATCTTAATGTACAAATCAGTAGAAAAGCTAAATCAAACTTAAGCTTCAAATCTTCATGTATATTCATGCTTCATGTTTTCAGCTTACAAATTGGCAAGGTTACAGCCGTGTACCTGGAATTTGAATTGAAATAGAGAAAGGAATAGTCAGCAACAACAATACAACAACAGTTACAACATCAATACAACAACAGTACCAGTTCTGAATCAGAAACACACTCAAACCAAAGCACGAACAGATTTGTAAGAACCCACAACAACAATCAACACCCAAATCAACTCAACCGAACTTGAATTAAACCAAAAATGGACCAAAACTTCAATGAGACAGTGTCAGCTTGTATTCTTTTTTTTTTCAACTCTCAGAATGATGATGTTCAAGCTCTCAGGAAAACTCTCAAAGAAATGCTCTCTAAAATCTCAAAGAAAAACTGAATGTTTCAGCTTTCAAAATGTTGTCTACGACTGCTTGAAAACTCCTTCAGTTCTCCAAATCTGTCCAGAACTAAAAACTAAAGAAAAAACTCTCAAAAAGCTCTCTAAAGACTGCCTGAAGAACTGATTTCCTTTAGTATTTTCAGAAAGTGTTTTCCAGCTCTCAAAAATGGATCCTCTTTTCAATGTTCTCTCATGTTCTCTTCTTTTGGACTCTATTTTCAGAATCTATTCTTTTTTGTTCTTAGTGTATCTCTCTCTATTTTCAGAATGTCTAAGTTCTTACTCTAAAAAAATGTCGTTTTCTTCAAGTTTCAAAGTTCCTCCCTGTGTGTTCTCTGACCCCTTCTGTATGTGTGTCCCTTCTATTTAAAGATCAAGCCTAACTTCCCTTTTTTTTCAAACCTTTTCTTTACAGCTTGTATATTCCCTTCCCACATGTATCCCTTTAGCCTTTTATCATTATGCTCCCATGTTATCTACTTTCCAACTTGTATATTCCTTTACTATGTGTACCCCTTTAACTTTTTATCAGTACCCCCATACCATTATGTTGTGTTCCCCACTAATTATTAATCAAATACATTATTTTAATGGTACATTAGTACTTAGTGGACAGAACACTCAAACTACCCATTTCTTCAAGTTTTCAATTCCCAAATTACCCCCTGGAATCTCTGAAATTACTATCCTAATTATTCAACTAAGGTCCTGGGAGTTCTAATTAGTTACAAAATGAGGCAAACATCACATTGCAGATAGATATGATTGAAAACAATCAAACAGTAAACACACACTGGAAAAAGATGAAAATCCGGATTTTTAGCATAAATTAGAAACAATTCAACTATAAGACAACCTGACTTCTAATGCTCAGTGGCAATTTTTGATTATAACTAAAAGGAAAATGAAGCATTAAAGACACTAAATCACAACAAAGAAAATCAACCTAAAATCTAAAATCATACACTTAAAGACACGGACTATAACAACAATAAGACTAACAATTAATCGATTGAACTACTCAAACGAACATTGGAGTATTTAAACTAACAAGAATCAGAAAAAGAGGCGGGATATTTACTGGATTAAGAACCTATAATTAAATTAAACTAAAACCTAAAGAAGAAACTAATTACAGCTTAACAAAGATAATCAAATAAAAAGAAAAGGGAGAAACTAAGAAGAACTTACTGGTTTTCGGATCCCACCAGCATGCCTTTCGAAATTGACTTCCAGTTAGTATTATCTGTTTATTTTGTCAAAAATAGGCTTATAAGACTAACTAGAACTCATTCGACCCTGACAGCCCTCGAAACAGTCCCGAACCATTCGAACCCTAGATCCGCCATTCGACGAGTTTTACTTGGATTCGGGACGAGGAGGTCAATGGGATTACTGGGTGTTAATTTGGGGCTGATTGGGTAGGTTCGCGTTTTGCTTGATTCTTCAATCGAAGATTCGAAATAGGCTGGGATGATTCGAGGTTAAAGGGGTATAGATTTGGACTGAGGGGGTCAAAGTGGTTTAGGGGTGTGAGTTTGGTGGTCACCGGCATTGTTGCCACCGGGTTTACGGCGAAGGGTTTTGGTGGCGGCTAGGGTTTCGAGGGGTCGTCTCTGAGGGGTCTGAGAGAGACGATGGGGCGGGGGGGGGGGGGGGTTTGGTTTGGAGGGCGGGGGTTGGTTTGATGTATATATATGAAAGGGCGGAATGAATTCAGGCCGCTCGATCTGATGAGATCAACGGCTTGGATCCATTCATTAATGGAAACGACGTCGCTTCATTTACCTCAAGACCAGATCGGTCTTTGGATGGGGATGGGTCGGGGCATGGGGGCGATTGGCGGCCGTTGGATCAAATGAAATGAACAACCTGGATCGACAAGCTTGAAACGGCGTCGTTTCTTCGATGCTGGGGGTGGACTGGACCGTTCGATCTTAGGAGATCGACGGTTCAGATTGAACGTGACCATACGACGTCGTTTGGTTGGCTTGGTCGATTGGGCCAGATAGGGGTGATTTGGGTTTGTTTTTTGGTGGGTTGGGTGTTTGGGCTTGGGAAATTAATTAAATTGGCCCAGATTTATTTCCTTCCTCTTTTCTTTTCCTTTTCTTTTTATTTTCTTCCTAAATTATTTTCTAAAATTATAAACCAAGTTAACTTATTAAAAATACTAGTTATCTTCTAATAACATTTATCACATAAAATTAAATGCCAATTAACAATAAAATCACACAATTCAACATTAAATGCTAAAAAATGTAAAGTACATTATTTTTTTATGATTTTTTCATTTTCGTAAAACAAGTTACTTAATTAATCCTATCTGTAAAAATTAAATCCTAAATGCACATGCAACATGTAATTTTTTGTATTTTTTCATTAATCAAAACAAAATAAACATGCTCAGCCAAATACAAACAATTAACCAAAAACGCCACGAAAAATTCTCAAAATTGCACACAAAGGAAAATTGTTTTATTTTGAATTTCTGGGAGTAATTATCATAGGGCAAAAATCACGTGCTCAAAACCAGCAGCTTTGAGTCTCTCGTACAACTGGTCAATGGGTTCAGCAATGGTTGTATATTGTTTAGGAGGTCTGCGGTCAAAATTTAGTCGAGGTCTAGGGAAGTTTTGGAGTGTAGGAGGTGATTGATACTGGGACGGTTGAGCATTGTAGGCTTGGTAAACATGTGCAGGTTGGGAATATCTGGGTGAAGTAGGCTAATATGTGGGAGGTGGAGGTGATTGATAAGTGGGTGGTGGAGTTTGGTAAGAGGGTTAGGGTGTTTGGTAGTTTGGAGTAAACTGATATGTGAGTGGAGGCATTGGATAGGTTTGGTATTTGATAGGAGATTCGGTTCTCTGTGCAACCATTACGGCCCCTACGTCCCTTTTCTTGGATGCACCACCAGACTGTAAGGCCTTAATATAGCTTGCAAAGCCTCGAAGTTCGTAACCATACCGCTTTTGATTCCCTCTTCAATCCTTTCACCCAACTTGATAATGTTGGAAAATTTATGGCTCTCAATCAACATCAGCCTTTCATAATACTGTGGGTCCTGAGCCCAGACAAAGAATTTGTTCATTTGTTCCTCTTCTAAGGCAGTTCTGACCTTAGCAGATTCGGACCTCCAGCGAGTAGCATACTCGCAAAATGTTTCTGCAGGTTTCTTCTTTAGATTTTGAATGTAGAATACATCCGACGCATTTTCCGTGTTGAACCTGAACCTATCCATAAAGTCGGATGCCATGCCTACCCAGTTTGACCATTTCTTCAGATCTTGGCTAATGTACCAAGACAGAGCATCTCCTTTCAGACTTCTCATGAAAAGCTTCATACAGATTCTCTCGTCTTTCCCTACCCCGACCAGCTTGTCACAGTAAGTTCTCAAACGGACCCTTGGATCCCCTGTACCATCAAACATTTTGAACTTCGGAGGTTTATACCCCTCGGAAAGTTCGACATCGGTCTGTATGCAAATATTCTCATAGTTTAGACTTTCAATTCCCTTACTTCCTTCAACGCCTTAAATTCAGCTAGTTAATTTTTTAAGTTCTTCCGCCAGGTTCCTAATGAGCGAGTCTTTATCATCAGACTCGGGTGTGCTTGAGATGTGTCGCGTGGAGTGTGGCATGGTCTCCACATAGATGGGAGTGTTGTGATGGGCTTGGAAGTGGTCATTTGTGGTGTTCAGGGGTTCTGGGACTAGCAGTGGAGTATTGTTGGAAGTATGGAAGGTGTTGCAGTGGCGGTGAGGAGCAGGATGGCTTTGTTGCTTTGGGATATTCTATGGAGGTGCGGGGTTCTAAGCATTTGGGAAATTGACATCTGGAGTGGTGAGGGAAAATGACTGATTCGCCAAATTCCGAACCTGAGCAAGTTCTTCTTGGAATTTCAGCAGCTTTTGTTCAAGTTGGGATGCACTTTCTTTAGGAACTAGAGTACCATGACCATGAGTGACCTCTACCCGTTCAGTTGAATTCTCCTTTCTGGCGTTGTTCAAATCTTTCATTTTTCCTTTGCTCTTGTTTCTGACAGGACTAAGAGGAGGAGCGGGTTGAGGGCCCCTGGATCTCGTGGAATAAGGTGATGTTGCCAGAGTGCACGAACTAACCTTTGGGGAGGGGAATAAAACAAAAAATAAAAACAAAAGGTAACAAGTTAGTGAGGATTATAAGAAAATGTTGCAATATTTAAACACATAATGAAAGAATGTAAATCGTGTCCTAATTTGAGAACCTTTTTGTGCCCGAGGTAGGCCTAGCTAGAAGTTGATTTGGAGAACTCAGAATGCTAAATGCCTCATTTTATTGATTAAAAAATAGACGAATCCCAAATCGACACTAAATAACAAGAAATAAAGTCACTAATGGCCATTGGCCTTATTACATATCATAAAGCAAAAAGAAAATTCCTATCTACTTGGTCCCAGAAGGACCTTCCTCATGTTGAATGCTCTCGTTGATCAAATCCTCCAGCTCGTATAGGTTCACCAGTAAAAATGCCTTTGCCAGGTGTTTTACTTCATTTCTCTCAACGTTCTGGCAGTCGGTGACTCTCTTCCTCACTTTTCCTTCCAATTCCAGCAGACTGTACTCCAGATATTCCAACTTTTCTCTAGCTTTGGTGGCCCTCTCTTTCCACTCATTGATTTGGTCATTTGATGGAAGACTCCTCCACCAGTCTAGCAAGAGTGGGGGAGTGCTAACCATACCGAAACTGGGGACCTCGTTTTTCTTTTTCTGCAAGACAAACAAGGTTAGGCCCTTACCCCCCGCCATACTCGACTATTTAACATCAACAAATAGCATAAAACATTTAGTTCTCCAAATAAATGCACAAAACGTGTTGGTGTCCGTTTGGGTTTTAGGGAAACCCTGTGGACTTTGGACAAGGCTATCTTAAAGAGTCATTATGCGGACAACATAACTAACTCGGCTAGGCTGACCATGATGCATGCACAGTTTAAAGAGAGTAAGGTTTCTATGGGGTTTTAGACTGGTACCCTTAAGCGGACAACTCAAGGGGGAAAGGCACGGAACCATCGACTACACCATTGATCGACTGGTTTTACCGCAAATACACATTTTTCGGATTTAGGAGGTGATAATATCGGAAGAGCGCAACCACTCATTGTAAGCTTTGCTATAGGATTTGTTTTGGCACGAGTGGAATATGATGTTGAACATTATTATACAACAATTAAAGGCATGTTGTCATGTATTTGCACATTTAAGAAAGTAGTAAACACAACAATTTCATAATTTAAAGCAGTAGTAAAGGAAAGCAGTAAAGGAAAGAAACAAGAAGACAAGTCAGTTTGGCAATCGAAAAGGAAATTGAATGCTTAAAAGAAATAAACAAATAATTGCGCATAAATTCACAACAATAGTCTAAAATGGTAAAAGCCTTAAAGATCCCCAACGGGGTCGCCACGCTGTCGCGCCCCCTTTTTCCTCGCGGAATCCGGGTTTATGATATTTGGAAGGACAACTCATTCCTTTTGGGAATTGAGTTTGAATTTGAAGAGTCGCCACCTAATGATTAGGGTGCATTAGGATACCAAAGGGTTTGATTTGAACAACCAGAGATAGGGTAAGGGCTTAAAATTATTCTAAGGGGAAGGTGTTAGGTACCCCTTAGAATCCACTAGTGTAGTTCCCGACCAGACAATTATTGTGAATTTGAAGTGCAATTACCATATAAGCAAATAAGGCTCAAATAATAGGGGATTTCAACACGTGATGGTTTGAAAGTAAATAAAGTTTGAAAGAACAATTAGAAAAGCTGACTTTTTAGAATAAGGAGTTAAATTTCTAAAAGAATAAAGAATAAAGAAAAGGGGGTCCTAGGTTTATAAAAAATATGGATCACCCCACACAATGTCCTGTAATCACTCCTCAATGAGGGGCTACACGTGACATTATCGCGTGGTCATCATATCTATATCTACCCTTCCTACCTCGTTAAGGTATTAAAGCGTGGATTGGTCTCGATTACTTATTGCATGCTATTACCCGTCCCATTCCTATCAGTTCCGGAGGCACCTATGACTACTAATCCTAAAAGGGAGGGATGCTGGGCTTATTTGAAGTTTCAAAGGTAAAAATTCTAAGGAGACATACAAAACACATATTGCATATCAAGAGGAAAGCATATACACAAACAAGGCTCATATATACCTCCTTAAACAAAGAAAGCACATAATTAGCATGACTTGCACATACTGTTTAAGTCTGATTTTAAGGTATTAAAGACGAGGGAAAGGGGATTGTTGAAACAATTTTAGTTTATTACATAACTCAGATAAGAAGCCCGAATCAGGCCTGTCTGCTGGTTGTAATGATTAATAGGAGTAGATTCAATTTATAGTTATTACTCTAAGGCTTGCCTAAGTGTTAGACGGGTCCTGTAGACATGATATCTACCGAATTCAGAAGGGGATAAGACAACAAAACTCGAAAGGAATTGTTTGACCCCTATAGGCATGCTTGCTAAACTTTATTAAGCGAGGGACTTATATTGTCAAAGAGATGAAGAATTTACACAAATTGATTACAGGTTTTACTATTACTTATTTTATATCTAACGTCGGTTGTGAATGAGAACGAATCAGAATTACTCGAGAAACCCTATAGGCATGATTTCTATGTGTGACTGATTTTAGACATAATGCATAACTCGTTTAAGCATTATAGACATGGTATCTAAATGCAGAAGCTTGTTTTAAACCTTATAGGCATGTTATCTAAATGCGGTTGAGTATACATGATTAAATAGACCTATAGGCATGGTTTCTATATGGAGTTGAATGTGCAGAATTAGAACAACCCTATAGGCATAATTTCTATATGTGACTGAATACTCAAAAATTAAAGCATTCCTATAAACATGACTTCTACCCTTGTATGCATAGCTACCCAACCTTTTTCACTAGCCAACCCCAAATGTTTATTACAGCGAATTATATCATAACAAAAAAAATACAAAGAAATTACAACCAGAGGAGGCATGATTCTTGACTTCCTCTCTAAATTACGAGATAAACCAACTCAAAGATCATTGATCCAAAACCTTTCTCCAATTTGAGTGTGTCAGAGTTCCCTAAGAGCCTCAATGGGACTCCGGGCAGTGCTCACACCCAAATTGTATTACCAGAATAGGGACCAGTGCAGTGTGGAAGTGCCAGACCTCAAGTGTCCAAGTTCAGAGGGAGCTCATGGATCCCAAGGCAAGGCTCACAAGAGGGGGCAGAACTTAAGTCTAAGAGAGAGTGCAGGTGAAGAAACAGAGTAAAGAAGAGGGAAAGAGGTGCTGGGAAACAGTTACAGAATTAAGAACTTCACACAAAGGGGTTCAGGGATTGGGGATTGCAAAAGGCCTATGTACTTAGGCATTAGTTAATTCTGGGCATGCATAGCAATAGGGAGTGCTGTTATGCTTACAAAATCAACCAAAATACACAACCATATAATGGTAACATAGAGGTTAGATCCCAAGGGAATCACGTTTGAGTCATAAACAGCAATACTTAATACTGTCATGCCTCAAACAAACCATCAGTATCAAACACATTAGGGTAGGGGTTTAGGACACATAATAGATTCAAAACAGGTAGAAGGAAATTACAGCATGCTAAAATAAGTACTGGACTAAACACAAGAAGTAGGCAAACGAGAAGGTAAAAGTATTAAGTAAACACATTGTTGTGATGCTGAAATTTTAATTGGAACATACCAGTTCAAAGAAGCAAAATACAGTAAAAGCAGGTAGCAAGACTTTGGAAATAGCTTTGGCTTTCAGCTAGCTAAATGGGTCACAGTAGTAGTAAAGCAGGAGAGAATGTTTTTACTGTAAGAGATTTTAGAACTAAGTGTATTCGTGTGTGTGTTAATGAAAGAACAAGGTATTTATAGTGTGAAAACAGGCAGAAAAATAAGGCAAGAAAATAATTATGGAACTACGTACCAATTAAAATCAATCAGTATAAGAGCATCCTTTAATTAAGGAGTTTAAACTTAAACGTTAATGGACAGAAAACCTTTAAGGAAAGAAATCAAGTAAGCATCTTATGCAAAGTAGGCAATTAGGGGTAAATACATAGGGGTTTAATTAAGGGAAGAATCTTCGAAATACTCGGTTAACCAAATAAGGTAAGAAAACAGAGTAAAGTTGCAGAATATAGAGGCAAATAGTAAATCAAGGAGTCAGGGATTTGAAATTACGGATTTGGGGAGAATAACAAGGGTTCCCATGAATAAACAAATAAACCAAGTCAGAAACAGGACAATTGAAAGTCTAAGGAAAGTTTTCAAATCAACCCAAGAAACAGGGAAATCAGTAAGGCGAAACAAGGAAAGAGTCAATCACTTAACACGTGAATGCAACCAAAATTACAAAAGGAGGTTTGAAATCAATCCCAAAATTGAAGGTCATTTCAGAGGGAAATTCAACATATAAAAGAGTACAAAAGTATTAGGCATGCAAGGCTGAATTTAGGGCAAAGAGAAACGTCATGCAGTAACAAAGTGAGTAAGTAGTGGACTATAGGAACATAATACTCCCATAGGTCAATCTTAGTAACTCAGTAATAGAGAAAAGAGAAAGTATCAAATAGCATGCAAAAGGGGTCAAGTAAAAGACCTTATAGAGTTTAGCAGGAAGTCAGAGTCATATAAAGAAAAAAAGATTTTGAAATTCAGTCGAGCAACAGGTGAAGCAACTTCAGAAACTTGAATAGGTTCAAAGGAATCAGGGTTTTGAAACCCATTGTATTCAGAGTATGACGAGTAAATCACACAGCAAATAGTCTTAGGACTCGAATGAACCCCAAATTTTAGGGTTTTCACCATCACTCGAGTATAGAGATGAAAAACAAGTAAATCAGGCAAAAACATCAACAAAATAAAATCAGAAAACTCAAGAAGGAACTAAGAATTTTAATCATGCACACTCCAGTAGAAGAACAACATAAAGAACACAGTAGAACATGCTAAAGATCAGAGAAAACTTCTGAATAACTTAACCAAACCCTAAATCGGAAAAGATAAAGGTTTTGAAGGTAAAGTTTTTGAAAGAACTTTGAGAAAACATTTAGAAGTTTAGAGTAAGCACAGATCTACAATGGATCTAAAAGAATCGGAAGAACCTCAAAGGTTTAGGGTTTCATAAGAACCTAGATGGTGAGAAAGTCTTGGAAAGTCATTGATCTAAGCAAGAGAAGTCAAGATCGGGCTTGAATAGCCATGGTTGGCCGGAGCAAGGTCGGAGACAGCCATAGAACTGAAGTCAACCCAGGTCTGGACCAAAACTTCTTCAAGGTCTGACCTTGAAAACATGATAATCAGGCAGGTAGAAGTCATAGGAGTTAGATACAGGCCCTTAATGGCTTTGGAAGCCATTGATTCAGGTGGTTTTATGGTGGTGGTTGAAGGTGGTGGCTAGGGTTTGAGAGGGAGTTTGAGAGAGAATTGGGAGAGAAGGGGGAATTCAAAGGCGGCTGCAGGTGGAAAGTGATTAGGGTTAGGGGTAGTTGGGAATTACAAAAGGAAAGGTTTAATGTGAGTTGTTGATCTGAGCGATCAATGACTGGGATTTAATGGTAATCTGGGTGGCTCGTTTAAAAGGGATCATGGGTCGGTTCAGCTAGGGATTGGGTCCTATTAATTGGGCTCCAAATTGGGGTTCAATTCAGGCCATAATTGAAACAAAATGAGGCTAACATTTAAATCGCCACTTTTCCCTATTTGATTTATACAAAATAATAAAATAATTTCTAGAAATAAATTAAAGGTACTAAAATGATTAATAGTACATAATTATCAAATTAAAAATATTGGACGTGATTTTTATATATATAAACGTTATTAAATCTAAAAGAGGCTAATATTGCAATTATATGCAATTTAGCTTTAAAAATACTAAATGAATTTGTAAAAATGTTCAAATATCACATTAGTTATATTTTAGTATAAATATGAGATTCCAATAAATGAATTATCAAAAATGATAATTTTGGGAATAATTATTGGGGTTTTTATGGATAAAATAGGGCAATAAATTGATTTTTAAAATTTTTAAAAATTAAGGAAAAATAATAAAATATTTGGACATACTTATATATGAATACATATGCTATTTTGAAAGTATTTTGCATATTAAAAATATATAGGGAAAATTGGGTATCAACATCAGTGCTATATTTTCCTTCTTCTTGAGATCTCCCCTGGTTTTCATTCTTTCGCTTAGATCTCCTATGATAAACTTTTGAGGATATTTTGGTTCACTTCTCCATTCATTTGGACGAGTTGCACTCGTGTAAGTAGTTGAATCCTTCTGTGATTCTGATTGATTGTCGCTAATCTTATTGGCTGACTTCATGACACCGTCAGGTTTGTTAGTCGACTCTTGAGACTTGCTTGACTTAGAAGTTTCTTGAATATGATCTTCATCACCTTCAATAATTCCTTTCTCGGTTGTAGTTTTTTTTTCATCAAATATAACATGTACTGATTCTTCTACACATAGTGTGTGTTTATTAAAAACTCTAAAAGATCTATTGTTTATGAAATAACCTAGAAAAATCACTTCTTGGATCAAATTCCAAGATTTTCCTTACCATTATTGTGGACGAAATATTTACTTCCAAACGGGTGGAAATATCTTATATTGGGTCGTTTACCTTTCCATAGTTTATATGGAGTCTTCTTAAAGATAGGTCTTATGAGACATCTGTTGAGAATGTGGTAGGCTGTACTTACTCCTTCTGCCCAGAAGTGATTTGGCAATGAGTACTCCAGTATCATAGTTCTCATTATATCTTGCAGAGTTCTATTTTTTCGCTCAACTACTCCATTTTGTTGAGGTGATCTTGGAGCTGAGAAATTATGGGTGTATCCTTGATCATTGCAGAAATCTTTGAATGCTCTGCTTTTAAATTCTCCTCCATGATCACTTTGAATAGTTGTAATAAGATACCCCTTTTCCTTTTCGACTCTTTTACAGAAGATCTCAAAGTTTTTCAAAGATTCATCTTTGTGAGATAGAAAAATCACCCATGTAAAACATGAGTAATCATCAACAATAACAAAACATATCGTTTTCCTCCTATGCTAGCAGTTCTGGTAGGTCCAAACAAGTCCATATGAAGCAATTGCAAAGGCTTTGATGTATATACAATGTCTTTGTTTTTAAAGAGTTTCTGGTTTGTTTACCAACTTGATATGCATCACATATATGATTTCTAGAAAAGTTGAGTTTAGGTAATGTAACGACCTGACCGGTCGTTTTAAGAATTAATGCTTTGATCCCCTATTAACTATTTTTCCCGTGTTTATTTATGCTATTTTGATTTGGCGGGATGATTTATTTTGAGTTTCGGAGTGTTTTGGGACACTTAGTTCCTAAAAGAGAGTTTAAGCTTTAGAATTTGGACCGTAGTTGGAGAAGTATGAAAACGGCCTCGGAATGGAATTCTGTCGGTTTCGTTAGCTCTGTTGGGTGATTTCGGGCTTAGGTGCATGTTCGGATTGTGTTTTGGAGGTCTGTAGCTTATTTAGGCTTGAAATGCCGAAAGTTGAATTTTTGAAGTTTCCGGTTCGATAGTGAGATTTTGATATCGGGGTCGGAATGGAATTCCGGAAGTTGGAGTATCTCCATAGTATTCAATGTGACGTGCATGCAAAATTTTATGTCATTCTGACAAGGTTTGATAGACATTTTGATCGAAAGCGAAATTTGTGAGTTTTTGGTGTTCTTAGGCTTGAATCCGATGTTAAAATTAAACAATTCTTAACAAATTACAACTCCCAAAACCGATGGTACATGTCATAAGCCTTTCTAAGAATAGTTATACAAAATAAATACATCAATGTTCCGAACCAAAGGAGCAAATGAAAATAAGTACAAATGAAGGTGACTCGGAGGCCTGCGAACGTTGTAGCAGGTTTACCTTGAGTCTCCACCGCAACGACCCGCACATCTACTACCGATCGAATACCTGAATCTGTACACAAAAATGTACGAAAGTATAGTATGAGCACACCACGGCGGTGCCCAATAAGTATCAAGACTAACCTCGGTGGGGTAGTGACGAGGAACAATCCAGACACTTACTGGTCAAATAAATTGGACAGGATTTGTTAATAAACTATCAACCTAATAATGACAAAGTAATATCAACAGCAGGGAAAGAACAAACTACAATCAGTAGAAACAATAAAGAGAAACACGGATGGAAACGAAAGATAACCAAATAAGTTAATACCAACATAGCTGGAACACAGACAAGTAAAAATGTACTCAAACAAGGAAGGCGATGTCAGCTCAATAAATCATATCGTTTCTGATGCACAAGTCCAGCCATCTCAAACCCAATATCTCATATCATAACTTCAATTACCAAACTTTTAGCATACCCGACACCTTGTGCCCACATATTTCTATCTCTCTTTGTACAACAACGTTCTCATGTTACTCATTACATATGGTCCATAACCAATGCAATTAAGATGTTCAAGGAGTCTCATTTACATAACATAAAGTAGAGTACAACTTCTAAGCTAATTAGGAACTCAACAAGAAAATATGAAATTATTTTAGAAATCATTTGAATAAAGAAAGTACTATTTTCAATTAAAATACAACATCGAATGAATTATTATCTTTAACATGAGATTTAAGAAATTAACTTAGTAGAAATTTCTTTTTAAGTAAAATACAACCTCAGACGATTTAAGAGAATTTAATTGAGTAACTAATTGAAATAAAAATGAAACAATTATTGAAGTTTGAAGTATTGAAATATATATATAAATACGGCAAAGTATTGAAAACACTATGGGGTTCCATCACAAGGATCACAACAGTAAAAGAATCTGAACAATTTAAACACTTGAATTGATAACCACAAATAAACACAACAAACAGACAGTGCACGACATCACCCTCCATGCTTTATCACTCTTCCTCACCATATGCATAAATAGAAATATGCACGGTATCACCCTTCATGCTTTAACTCTCTCATAATCATGGCACGACATCACCCTTCGTGCTTTTACTCTCAATAATATGGCACGACATCACCCTTCGTGCTTTTACTCTCAATAATATGGCACGACATCACACTTCGTGCTTTTACACTCACAATATCGGCATGGCATCACCCTTCGTGCATTAACACTCGCTCACAATATCATGCACGACATCACCCTTCGTGCTTTACACTCTTCCTCACAATATCATGTACGGCATCACCCTTCGTGCTTTATACTCTTCCTCACCCAAACAATAGAAATAATAACATCACGGCAAGGAAATCAACAATATGAACAATAACATCCCGGTAAGGGAGTCAACAATAGAAACAATAACATCATGGCAAGGGAATCAACAATAGAAACAATAATATCCTCGCAAGGGAATCAATAATAGAAACAATAACCTGGCAAGGGAATCAACAATAACCAATTTTGTTTCAACAGTTAGCTTCGCAATATAGATCTCAACTCGAGTCAATACTCAACAATGGACAATTATCAAGAGAATGTCATACGTCTTGTTCAGCATGAATAATCGTCAATTTAAGCAGTAATAGTACATAATAAGGATCACGGAAAAAAACAAGAAGCATGATAACCTCAACAAAACAACAAGACATAATAAGGACGTGATGACTACACCGGTAACCACAACAATTGGACATGTAACATATTTGTACGAAGTCATAGAGGAATTCACAATCAAGAAGTATCAAAACAATAAGGAAGACAATCACTTCAATTAAGGCAATTAAGGGTCAAGTAACAAGTAAGAATTAGAGGAAAGCTAACAACTATCATATGGAGCATATAGAGGCAATTTAAGCAATTAGAAAACCCAATCATAACAGGATACTTTTCACATAATGAACATAAGGACCTAAGAACCCTAGAGGCAAATTTTCCACAAATAAGTTCGAGCACACACTCGTCACATCGCATGCACGGACTACAATTAGCATAGAAGACTCAAATCCTAAGTGGAAGTCTCCCACACAAGGTTATGCAAGATACTTACCTCAATTTGGCCAATTCAATACTTAATTTAGCTTTTCCTTTACCAATTCATCAATGCTCAGCTTAATCTAGACAAAAATGACTTGAATACATCAAACAATGCAAGAGAAAACAATTTCAATTGACAAAACTATGATTCTTATAAAATTTAAAAGAGTCAACAAAAGTCAACTCCTCGGGCCCGCTCCTCGGAACCCGACAAAATTTACAAAAACGGAATACCCATTCCGCTACGAGTTTAAACATACAAAAATTATCTAATTCCGATACCATTTGGTCATTCAAATCCTCATTTTACATTTTTGAAAGATTTCACAATTTTCCCCAAATTTTCCTTTAGATTCTCATGAATTTGATGTTAAATCTAAGATATAATCACAAAATATAGTTGAAAATTGATTAGAGACACTTACCCAATTATTTGGAGAAGTTTGGGTTTTTGAAAAATCGCCTATGGAGGTTTAGGGTTTGAGAAAATTGAAAAATGGGTGAAAATCCCGTCAAAAATCTCACTTAACAGGCCTCAGATGTTGCATTTGTGAACCCTCACAATTTGCGAACAAGGCAGGGCTGGCAAAAGTCGCATTTGCGACAAAAATTTCGCATTTGCGAACTGGGCATCGAATTGCGATGAAAAAGTTCGCATTTGTGACCACACCAGAAACCATCAATTTTTTCTGACACGAAAATGAGCATAACTTCCTCATACGATGTCCAAATTCGATGATTCTTTTTCCTATGGCTACGTAATTTCGATATGGATCTAATGGTATAATAAAAACTGAATTCATATATCATTTTCCCAATATGGTATCATTTTTTCTTGAAGAAAGGACAATGAAGCATCCAAAAATAAGCACAACACAACCTAAACCTATCCGAAACTCACCCAAGCCCTCGGGGCTCCAAACCAAACATGAACGCAAGTCTTAAACACCATACGGACTTGTTCGTGTGATTAAATCATCGAAATAACATCAAAAATTATGAATTTAACCTCAAAACTCATAATTTTCTAACTTTTCAACCGTACGTCCAAATCACGTCAAATCAATTCCGATTATCACCAAATTTTACATATAGGACTTAAATATCATAACAAACTTGTACCAAACTCCGAAGCTAAAATACGGATCTGATACCAATGAGTTCAAACATTAATTCATTTATTTATTTCCTTTAAAAATCAGCACAACAATTTTCTTCAAAATTTGTTTTCTAAGGCTAGGGACATCGGAATTCAATTCCGGGCATACGCCCAAGTCCTTACCGCGGACCTCCCGAGATCATCGAAATACAGATCCGAGTTCGTTTACCAAAAATATTGACCAAAGTCAACTAAAAATCAAATTTTAACTTTAGAAATTACTATATTTTTCATATTTTCACATAAAAGCTTTCTGGTTTCACGCCAGGACTGCGGACGCAAGTTGATATGCATAATATGAAGCTACTCGTGACCTCAAACTGTCGAACCGGACGCAATTGCTCAAAACGACCAGTTGGGTCGTTACAATTTTTCTAATATTTAAGACTTTAATTTTTTTCAATATTTAAAACTTATAAATTTACTAATTTTGAGTATTAGTTTTTCTTATTTGATTTATATAACCAAATTTATAATAGAAATCGTGTTTCTAGATTTAAAACCTTAACAAACCATCACAAATTCACATAATCAGTACCTTTAAGACATTAAAAATCATATTTCAAAATTTTTTGTAGGTTTAGAAGTCTATGTTTTGTTTTAAAAATGTTATAATTTTAGAACTTTCAAGACATACAGGATATTCATGGTTGTTGTATTTGTATTATGTTCATTTGGATTCATATTTTTTTGCACCACCAAATTTTCTCGGTTTGAATCCATTTTTAGATAAGGAGAAAGTGTCCACTTGACTTGGTTTGATAAGGAAGAAGTATACTAAATCGTATACTATATTTATTTTTAACAAAATACAATAATTTGTATACACATAAAATACAATGAAAGTACAAATATACTGCAAAAACTCTTCAACTACCAACATTTAATTTTTGCATACCTCAATGCTTGAGAATAGGAAGAGCCTCTCCATATTTAATTTTACGTTTTGGAGGGAAAATTGTAGGCTAAATAGTTAGGGGGTCTTTGATGTCTTTTCACGAGTGTGACCAAAGTTGGATAACTAAAGTTGGGCCGTTTGGCATCACTCTTGTAAAAAATATAACTTACTCTATTCCTTTAAATTACTTCATTAATCATGTAAAGGTTCCATCTTTATAGGGATAAAAATTGCTTGTGTAATTAGGTTTTTCGAATACTTTACATAACCTTTACTGCTCCCTCCAAAACCCACCTACCCTCCCCCCTACTCCGAACAAAAAGACTTTTATTGCAGCTGGCTGCTTAAACCCTCTTCCTTATACTCTTTCCTCTTCACCATACTCTTTCTTTGGTAATGGCATCTGCAAATGCGATCTCCACTGCCTCTATCATATCCTCTTTATCTAAACGGGTACATTTTTAGCTTCGTTTCCTCCCTTGGGTCTTTTATCTTGTTTGTTGGGATCTTTAATTATTTGCTTAGAGTTGTGATTTTTATTATCTTCTTAGTTGTGATCTGCTTTTATCTGTTTAAAGTTGTGATTTTTATCTGTTTTGTTGGTCTATTGGGGGGCAGAAGGGTGAACCAATTGCAGGGGCAGATATTCAACAATAACTGTTGAGGAAGCGTGTCAAGATAATAGAAGGAAAAGGATATTTAGGAAAGAAACAATAAATTGCACAAGACAAGACAAGACAAGATTTACGTGGTTCGGCAATTTTTGCCTACTCCACGGCCACACAAAGAATAGCTCTTTATTAATTGAAGAGAGAAAGAAGAAGTTTTGGGATGTTCTACAAATGAAAATGTAGACCCCTATTTATAGGCATTTGAATGCCCTGCCGAGGTAAGCGCTTACATCATAAGAATGCCGATGTAAGCGCTTACATCATAAGAATGCTGAGGTAAGCACTTACATCATAAGAATGTCGATGTAAGCGCTTACATCATATTTTCATCTCTTTTTGATTTTTCTTTCTTTTGTTTTGTCTACTTTCACATACAACAACAGGTTTGGTCCTATCAATCTCCCCCTCAAACCTATGTTACATCAAGAAAGAAAATAAAGAAAGATTTTCTATACTCTGGTGGCGCCTTCACTCTATCAGTCTTGAAGGCTAACTGAGGCAGTGCACAACCTCAGTTTGTCAACACCGACAACTTTGGTCAACATGTCTGACGGGTTCTTTGATCCTGGTATCTTTTGTAGGGAAAGAGTTCCTTCATTTATCAACTCTCGGATATGATGATACCTCAACGGGATATGCTTCGATCTTACATGAAACACTGGATTCTTGGCAAGATGAATTGCACTCTGCTATCGCTGAAAAGCTCACAATTGTCTTGCTCTTTACCTAGCTCTTTAAGAAAATTCTTGAGCCAAATCATCTCTTTTCCAGCTTCTGAGATTGCCATGTACTCTGCTTCAGTGGTAGATAAAGCAACACTTTTCTGAAGTCTAGACATCCAACTAACAGCAGTACCACCCAAGGTGAACACGTAGCCCGTGGTACTTTTTCGACTATCCAGATCGCCACCTAAATTTGCATCAGCAAAACCTTGTAAGATAATATTGCTCTTTTTAAAACAAAGTGCCATACCTGAAGTGCCTTTGAGATATCACAATATCCATTTTACACCTTCCCAATGCTTCTTTCCTGGATCTGACATGTATCTACTGACAACTCCAACTGCATGGGCTATGTCAGGTCTAGTGCAAACCATAACATACATCAAACTTCCTACTGCTAAAGCATACGGAACTTTGGACATGTACTTCTTTTCTTCATCTGTCTTAGGTGATTAGTCCTTTGACAGATTTAGATGGCTTCCAAGTGGAGTGCTTCTGGTCTTTGCATCATGAAGACTGAACCTGCTTGGTACCTTCTGTATGTACTTTTCTTGAGACAACTTTAAGGTTCCTTCCAACCTGTTTCTGCTAATCCTCATCCCAAGCATTTGCTTAGCTGGTCCTAAGTCTTTCATTTCAAACTCCTCCGCTAGTTGTTGCTTAACCAAGTTGATCTCATTTATGCTAGATCCTACAATTAGCATATCATCAATGTACAACAATAAAATGATATAGGATTCATCAAGATTTTTGATATAACAGCAATGGTCCATCTCACATCGTGTGAAACCATTTTTATGCATGAATCCATCAAATTTCTTGTACCATTGTCGGGGAGCTTGTTTCAAACCATACAAACTCTTCTTCAACTTACACACAAGGTTTTCTTTACCAGAAACTTGAAAACCTTCACGTTGCTTTATGTAGATGTCTTCTTCAAGGTCACCATGCAAGAAAGCAGTTTTAACATCTAGCTGCTCCAAATGCAAATTTTCTGCAGCCACGATACTTAGCACCAACCTGATAGTAGTTAATTTGACTACAGGAGAGAGATTTCGGTGTAGTCAATTCCTTCCTTCTGCTGAAAGCCTTTTACTACTAATCGTGCTTTGTATCTCTTCTTACCATCATGCTCTTCCTTGACTCTATACACCCACTTGTTCTGCAATGCCTTCTTTCCTTTTGGTAACTCCGTAAGTATCCATGTTTTATTCTTTTGAAGAGAATTCATCTCTTCTTTCATGGCAAGCTTCCACTTATCAGAGTCTATCACCTGCATTGCTTCAACAAAATGCTCTAGTTCTCCAGCATCAGTAAGAAGTAAATAGTGAAGAGAGAGAGAGTTAATCTATCTAGAGCATTCGTGACTCTTTTAGATCTCCTCAATGTAGGTTCATGAGTAACAGAATCCGAATTTGATTCAGGTCATGATTCCAGATTTGGTTCTGGATTTGATTCTATCTCTGGTTCCGCTTCAGGTTCGGCTTCTAGTTCTTCTTCAAATTCGGCTTTTGGTTCTTCATCTTCAATTTCAGAATCAGTTGTAATCCCTCTAGCTACTTCATTTTCTGAGATTTCTTCTAACTCAACTGTTTCAGACATTGTCTGTTTGCTGGTGTTGGTTGGTTCTACTTCAAGCTTGTCCTTGTACATCACATTTTCATTAAATGTGACATTCCTGTGTCTTAGGATCTTTCTATTCTGATCATCCCAAAACCGATAACCAAAATTATCATCACCATAGCCAATAAAAAAACATTTCTTTGCTTTAGGATCAAGCTTATCTCTATCATTAGAGTTTACATGCACATAAGCAACACAACCAAAAATTTTATGATGTGAGAGAGTTACCTCTTTTCCTGTCCATACCTCCTTAGGAATTTCAAAATTCAGCGGTACAGAGGGTCCCCTGTTTATGAGGTAAGCTGCCGTGTTAACAGCCTCAGCCCAAAAATACTTCGGCAATCCAGAATGTATTCTCATACTTCTGGCTCGTTCATTCAGGGTTCTGTTCATCCTCTCAGCAACACCATTTTGTTCCGGTGTTTCAGGAACTGTCTTGATCATTCTGATCCCATTCTCCGAGCAAAATGCTTTGAACTCTTGGCTATCATACTCTCCTCCATTGTCAGACTTCAGACATTTTAACTTTAGACTTGTCTGATTTTCAACTTCAGCTTTCCATCTTTTAAAGGTAACAAATACATCAGATTTATTTTTCAGAAAATAAACCCATACCTTTCTTGTGGAATCATCAATGAAGGTGACATAATAGCGTGAGCCTCCTAGAGAAGTTACAGGAGCTGGTCCCCACACATCTGTATGCACTAGTTCCAACTTCTCTTTCTTTGGCGTCCTTCCCACCTTTGAGAAACTAACTCTCTTTTGTTTCCCGTAAATGCAATCTTCGCACAAACCTAATTCAACATGTTTTAGGTTTGACAACTTCTTTTTGGATGCCAAAAGCTTCATTCCCTTCTTACTCATATGCCCGAGCCTCCGGTGCCACAATGTTGTATCACGACCATGATCAACTGTTGCTATAGTATCTCTTTCTATTGCAGTTGCATACAGTGTTCCCCTTTTGAAGCCTTGTGCCACAACCAAATTCCCTTTGGTTATCTTCCACGATCCGTTGCCGAATGTTGTTGTATATCCTTCATCGTCAATCTGACCCATAGATATCAAATTTTTCTTGAGGCAAGGAACATGTCGTACATTTTGCAATTTCCATAGCGTGCCTTGTGAAGTCTTTATATGAACTTCACCTTTTCCAACAATGTCGAGAGGTTCGTCGTCTGCTAGATAAACTTTCCCAAATTTTCCAGCAATATAATTATGCAATAATTCTTTACATGATGTAGAGTGAAATGATGCACCTGAGTCCAAAATCCAAGATTCGACTGGACTGTCTACACAACAAATTAGTGCATCACCGACTTATTCAACAATTACATTTGCTGAATTTTCTTCCTTCTTCTTCTTTGGTTCTCTACATTGACTACTGTAGTGACCCTTTTTATCGCAATTCCAACAAGTAATGTCCTTGCGATTTTTGGATTGTCCTCTTCTCCTTGACTTTGATCTGCCACGACCATAAATCTGTCCTCTTTGGTTGATTCTCTCCCTGCTTTCGGTACTAAAAGCAGATCCTGGGGAATCACTTGATTCTCTTCGGCGAATATCTTCGCTTAGAACCAAGTCTCTAATATCATTCAATTTGAGTTTGGTACTTCCTAATGAACTGCTAACTGCAGTTACTGTTGCAGACCAACTCTCCGGTAGAGATGATAGTAGAATCAACGCCCTGATTTCGTCATCAATTGTTATATTAACAGAACTCAACTGAGTTAATATTGTATTAAACTCATTGATATGTTCCGTGACTGATCCACCTTCTGTCATTTTTAAGTTGAACAATCGACGCATCAAATAGACTTTATTTGAAGCAGATGGCTTCTCATACATATTTGATAACGCCTTCATCAGGCCTGCAGTGGTCTTCTCGTTAATGATGTTAAACGCCACATTTCGTGTTAGCGTCAAACGAATCACACCAAGAGCTTGGCGATCTAATAGATCCCAATCCGCTTTGGACATAGTCTCCGGTTTCACCTCGGTCAGAGGTAAGTGTAATTTTTTCTGGTACAAATAGTCCTCTATTTGCATTTTCCAGAATCCAAAATCTTTGCCACTGAACTTGTCAATCTTAACCTTCCCTTCTTCCGATGTCATTTTTCACAAAAACAATTTATGTGAATAGTGTTTGTGAATAGTAACGATGATCAATAGTGTCGTGAATAGTACCTGCACCAATACTGTACTTTTCTACCAGAATTACACTGTCTGTGCTCTGATACCAGTTGTTGAGGAAGCGTGTCAAGATATAGAAGGAAAAGGATATTTAGGAGAGAAACAATAAATTGCACAAGACAAGACAAGACAAGATTTACGTGGTTCGGCAATTTTTGCCTACTCCACGGCCACACAAAGAATAGCTCTTTATTAATTGAAGAGAGAAAGAAGAAGTTTTGGGATGTTCTACAAATGAAAATGTAGACCCCTATTTATAGGCATTTGAATGCCCTGCCGAGGTAAGCGCTTACATCATAAGAATGCTGAGGTAAACGCTTACATCATAAGAATGTCGATGTAAGCGCTTACATCATATTTTCATCTCTTTTTGATTTTTCTTTCTTTTGTTTTGTCTACTTTCATATACAACAACAGGTTTGGTCCTATCAATAACAAGGCTTCAAAGAGCCGGTTTATAGTAAGGGCAAATGCTAAAGAAATCGCATATGACCAGAAACCAAGACGTGCCCTTCAGGCTGGTATTGATAAGCTCGTTGATGTTGTTGGTCTCACTCTTGGTCCTAAGGGTATGTTCCCTCTGCTTCATCTTTGTCTTGCAGATCAATTTAAGCTTTCTTTTTTAATAGTATTGTTTATATGGAGGTTGGAAGTTTTGAAGTTGGAACCAACCACATCTGCAAAGTAACCCATGCCAGCAGGTTGATGACAAGAGTTAAAGTAGTCAAACTAAGATGAATTTCATATAATCACCCAATTAACTTGGGATTTAAGTGTAGTTCATATTTTGATATCTTATGGTTTGAAACCCAATATGATAACTTAACTTCTTTTACTTTCTCTCTATGAGCCATTTCTTTCATTTCATAGCGAGCTATATATGATTGAGGCAGATAATAAGTCCGACCTGATTATTTGTTGGATTCTTTGTAACATGCCCACAACTAGAGCTATAGATTTATTCTGTCTCGTAGTTCGCTTAGTGTATCTAGTTGATTATTATGTGGTGCGTTTAAGGGAGGGAGTGAACTGAAGCAGAGAATTGATGACCATACATGTGGACAATAAGTCTTTAAACATAAGACATTTAACAGATGTATCAATGTTATATGTGTCTCCTCCAGCAGTGCTGCAATTAGTGCATTTTAACTCATAGTCATCTGTTTACTTTCCTATAGGGAGGAATGTGGTTTTAGATGACTATGATACCCCAAAGGTGGTTAATGATGGAGTCACAATTGCTCGAGCCATAGAGCTACCTGATGCTATGGAAAATGCAGGTGCCGCCCTTATCAGAGAGGTTGGTCATTTGGGGATACTTGAAGATCATTGTTAAATCTGTCCTGAATTTGGTTAATTGTTCTATCGACAGACAGTTTAAGAACAATTGTCATATTTACTGTATTCCTGGATTTGTGGATCTGATTTTTCCAAATTTATTATGGTGAAGGTTGCAAGCCTAACCAATGATTCTGCTGGTGATGGGACCACAACTGCATCAGTTCTTGCCAGGGAAATCATTAAACGTGGTTTATTAAGTGTTACATCTGGTGCAAATCCAGTATCTCTGAAGAAGGGCATCGACAAAACTGTAAACGTTTTGATTGAAATGCTAGAAAGGAGGGCTAGGCCTGTTAAAGGTCGTGATGAGATCAAAGGTAATTTATTCTACTGCTTTTGTTGTTAACTCTGTCCTTTAAACCTTCTATAATGGATGGCAATTAACATTTTGCAAATAGTTGTCTTTCCGCCAGCTATTGCTTCTATATCTGCTGGAAATGATGATGAAATTGGAACCATGATTGCTGATGCAATTGACAAAGTTGGTCCTGATGGTGTTCTAACAATCGAGTCATCCTCTTCCTTTGAAACAACTGTTCATGTTGAAGAGGGAATGGAGGTATGTGCCTACTTAGACGAGAATGTGTTCTCTACTGTTTTTTCTATATCTCTACTGTAGTTCACCTGTAATCAGTGGTAGATCCAAGGTTTAGATGACGTGGGTTCTGAGTTGAGAATGAGGGTTATCAAATATTCTAACTCTAACACACACTTTGCTCCGTCATTTGCAGATTGATAAGGGATATATCTCCCCACAATTCATGACCAACCAGGAGAAATTAATTGTTGAATTTGAGAATGCTAGAGTGCTGGTTACGGATCAGGAGATTTCAGCAATCAAGGATATTATGCCCCTCCTGGAGAAGTCAACTGAATTACGAGCCATCTGCTCATTATTGCTGGAGACGTAACTGGAGAAGCTTTGGCTACTCTTGTTGTGAACAAGCAGCGAGGTGTACTGAACGTTGCTGCCATCAGAGCACCTGGTTTTGGGCAAAGGAGGAAAGCTCTTCTCCAAGATATTGCCATTGTAACAGGTAGTCCAACTTGCTCGACTTAATTGTACCACTTCCCACAAATTTGTTAAGTAAACTAGTTTCGAAGCTGTTTGTGTTTTTACAGGCAGAATCTAGAACTAGGTAATTGTCACAAAAAAATTTTGAATTAGATAAATGGAGGCACTATAGTATTTTTTTCTCTCTTGCTTTTTCTTTCTTTCTTTTCTATATTGAATGTGTGTTTGAGGACGAAAGGAGGAAGTTATCGCTGATACTGGTGGGATGTTAAGCCAACACAATTCTTAGATAATGCTTAATTTCACTCTCCTTGGATTTATACGATTTTCCGCTTCAGCTTATTTGTGCAATTCTGTTTTAAGTAGATCTGATTAGTACTACTATCCTTTGTAGTTTTCTTTGATAGTAGATTGGATTCTTGTATCAAGCACTCTAGTCTCAAATGTGTCTACCTTACAAAGGAAATATTTCTGACGTGCTGCTTGTATATACTATCAGGAGGGGAGTACCAGGCAACTGATTTGGGTATGCTTGTTGAGAATACCCCAGTTGAAGCATTAGGTTTTGCTAGAAAGGTGACTATCTCCAAGGACTCAACAACCATTCTTGCTGATGATGCGCCAAAGGACGAGATACAGGCTAGGATTTCTCAGCTTAAGAAGGAGTTGGACATGACCGATTCAATATCTGGCTCGGAAAAACTTGCTGAGGGAATTGCCAAGTTGTCTGGAGGTGTTGCTGTCATAAAGGTTGGAGCTGCAACAGAAGCTGAGCTCGAGGACCGCAAGCTTCGAATTGAGGATGCGAAACATGCAACTTTTGCTGCAGTTGAATAGGGAATCGTACCTGGTGGTGGTGCTGCTTTGGTTCATCTGTCAACTTATGTCCATGCCATTAAGGACAATCTTGAAGATCCAGATGAGAAGTTGGGGGCTGACATTGTGCAGAAGGTAAATTATTTTCAATTTACTCCTATTGAGAAATCTTTCATTTTATTCATTCTATTTTTGTGGGGATGTGTTGAAGTTGAAGTTGTGGGTACCTATTATATTATTATGGCACCTTGAGTAAGTCATTTATGGCAATGTAAGTATGTAACGATTCCCAATATACTTGACTGGCAAGCTAATAACTGTATTCTAGAACTTCAAATCATAATCTGTTCGATTGGAGAAATTCGGGTTTTAAAGTAATCTGAGCTAGAGAATCAGCTGAATAGTGTCACTTGACTTAGTAGGCACTAGCAACCCTTCTATAGCAAAATGGAGTTGTGCTATATCGCTAACACTAAGAGGGTATACTAACAGCCAACCAACTCATTATCCTCTGCAGGATCAAGAACTTGCAATGTATTAGGGGCTGAGCATACCTCTTGGACACAATCTAATTGGGAACATATAGTGATAGTAACAGATCAGTTCGGGTGGTGGAACTCACTACGCAAGCCATTGTCGTGGACAAGCACACGCCTAAAGCACTTGCATTTGCTCCTCCACAAGGACTTCCCATGTAATCTAACCCATGCTTATACAGTAGTAGTTAGGAATTTTTGGCAATGTTCAGTTACTCAAATGTGCCCTGTTAGGGCAGAGATTAGTGTTGACAATGCTTGAAGGATTAAAAGATAAAGACCATTTGAATTTCAGCTGGCTTTGAGTTTCTGGATGGCATAAGCTCATATTAAAAAGTACATTGTTTGCTAGGACTAGCTGAAACTTCTTCTCTTTAGGATGAATAAACTTTTCAGTCATTTACCATGGGGTTTTCTTCTTTGGTTTTACTTGTTTCTTTGACCAGTCCACTTTGCAATTCTGTTGACAGTCTTACCAAGGCGCTTTGTGCTAGTGCATTGCATTAAGGGCTCCTGTGGGGTGAAATTTACTTCCTCCGGGTCTTTACACTAGATCAGGTTAATTTAACAATTGACAAATTGATATTGGTTATGCAACCCCATGCAAGTAAATTAATTTTCCTTCATATTTTTGTGTTTATCTCCTTTCCCGTCTACTTCATTTCTTCAAATAGCAATCTCTTATCTTTTTTCCCTGTTATTTTGGTGAAACAAATCTCAAAATAGTGTGTTCTTACTCTGCAGAACAAAGTATCTTTAGGGCATTACCAAAATCTTCCACAGAAAAGAACAAAAATCCAATACTCTCTTTACTTCATTTTATTAAGTGGTGTTTCACTGGACACGAAGGTTAAAAAAAAAAAAAAAAAAAAAAAAAAAAAGACGCCATACCCTTAGAACTTGTAGTCTTAAATATGTCACAATATTTCTGTAGCTATAATAACTTGTTATTAAAGGTAAATGAAAAGTTTTAAAGTTAGAAGCTTACAATTATAGAAATATACAAGTAAATTTTTTCAGAATAAACTAGAAAGGAAGGTGAAATAAAACAGAATAGAGAGTACTAATAAGATTTTACAGCTCAATCGCTTTCATGCTCAAGTGCTAACTGGTGACTTAACCAAAAGGCTCAGAACAGTGCTAACTGGTGACTTGACCTAAAGGCTCTGAACTGAATGACATCAAATTCTATCATCGAGGTTGCAAACTTGCAATTATTCCCTATGTATTTCTTAATAGTAAGCAGACAACTATGCAGGCTGCTAGTATTTTAGGAGACTTTAGCAGACAAGCAAAGGTTTTTCCGATCAGCTGGAAGTACTTGTTGGTTCCATGACCAGAGATGGTAAAATTGCTGTTGCCTCACCATCAATTACCAGAGGACCATCACATTTGAAACATTTTGTTGACAGTTTCACGCTGGACCAAAGAGACCAATGCAATTAGGAGCCACAAAATATGGTATCCAACCATAAATCTTCAGCCAAGAGCTACTTACATGTACTTGTTTTTCATGTGTCTAACACTTGATGCTTGTACCTCAGCAATGATCTCATCTCCAATATAAACAGGTAATTTGAAGTGCAAGGTTTGTGAAACATATACAGCTCCTGGCTGGAGAAATTACCAAACAACAATAGCTAGAAGAATTTTCCAATTTAAAACCAGATCTAAATAGCACCTTCCCCATTCAATGTTGCATATTTAGCTACTTTAAAAAATGTTGATATCATCATATTTACTATTAAATTATATACACAAAAGTTTAAGGATCTGTTAAGCTATCGGTGTAGGTTAACTGATTTTAGTAGGTTATGTACCTTCTTTTCGACATGAACAACTAACACTTTAACTTCTACGGATTTCAAGAGGATGGGTACACAATTGTGAAGAGGTGGATCTAGAATTTACACTTGACGGGTTTAACTTTAGTCTCTTACCATGAATCCACTAAACTTTTGAAATTACAGATTCAAAATTATATTCTTTTTGAAATTTTAATAATATATACATATATGTATATACTCACAAGACCGTTCAGAGTATGATTTGAAATTTTGAACTGTCAATTTCACTTGTAGAGCTACACCCAATAATAATTGGGCCATAAGAGTCTTTGAGCATGGGTTTGCGCACCTATATTTAAGAAATTTTGAAGAAATATAACATTGTTATACATGGTTTAGGAGGAGGAGAACCCATATCCCTCAACTTGGATGCCTCTGCTTCTACTTGACTTTTATCTCGCCATTCTATGACTATTAAAGTCGTGGCTAAGTATTACAAAGTTTTGGATTTAAATTAGATATACGCTAACGTGTAGTTTAATTGTTGTAACATATCATTTAACCATTATTTTCAGGTAACTAATCCACTATGACTACATACAGCTACAAATAGTGTAAAATTCTTTTATAAAAATTAAATTTTGAAGTTCTTAAGAGAAGTCTATTGAAACATCGGGACAGGATTGAGGAACGTAGAACTTACAAAATGAGCAGCAATAATCCTAGGAAATAAGGAAGCGACAAGCATCCCAGGAACAAGGCGGTCACTAAAACCAGCATTTTTGGCGCATTCAGCATCAAAATGCAATGGATTGGCGTCGTGTGTCAGCTTGGTATACTCAATAATATCAGCATCTGAAAATGTTCTTGCTTGCTTTAAAATGCTTTTTAACAAATTCGAGCAGGTGGACAACGATGAGAAGCCATATGAAGAAATAGAAAATGAAAGGATACGTTTTATAAGCATCTTTCTCAAACTTCAAAGGCAAGGGCGGCTCTAGGGTAAACCAAATCAAGCTTGTGCCTTATGCCCTCAAATATTTAAGGCCCAAAGCTATATTATTATATTATATATGTAATTTATATTTATACAATTATTAATAAAATATTTTAAAATTTGATAGAGGTAGGATTGAATGAGTTAATAAGATAAAAAATTTCTCTTGCTAAATTAAATAATATATTTATCTTCTCGTCAATTATATTTTCTTTCTTTCTTTTTTCATATTAATTTCAACTCAAATTCTCTAAATTGGCTATTCTTTTTTGTCACATTTGATTGATCCACACATCAGAAAGCAAGTTCTTTTGTGTCTCAATTTTTATAACTAAGAAATCTCCAAGACAAGTGTCATAAGGTTCAAAACAAGATCGATTATGGGCTCAACTCTGTTACCATTTTCACTTAATACTATATTTTTTTTATAGGGGAGAGATCAATATCATATAACGTACGCCTAACCCACATATTATATGTTGTTCTCTCACACATTTTTTTGTCTCAATATTATATGGATTTTATGAAATAAATTTTAGGGTCTTTTAATATAGTTTAGTTTTAAGCCACCAGTTGCGTTGAGCCGCGCTGATTAATTATCAACAAGTATTTATAGATCACTGTCCTATGAACATGTTACTCAACCAGCTTCATTCATATCTGGTAACTAAATAACACATTCACTGATTGTTATTTTATCTTAATTGAGACTCTATAAAATTTGATTGAGAATGCTCAAGTAGGAGATTAGTAAAGCTTTGATTTAGATTTCCAAAATTTCTTAATAATGGATTTTGTGATTTTATTTCAAGTTAGGCAATATTAAAGTTTGCCAAAAAAAGTACAAAAAACATTGAACAAAAGAAAGAAAGAAAGATTATCAACTCTTTAACACTAAAAATATTTTAGAATTTTGAATTAAATTACTTAAATCTTCATATTAGTAAATATTTTTTTAACAACAATATCAAAGGTAACATATTAAAAATGCATGTCTAACATCTTATTTATTTAAGTTACCTCTTACTAATATATATAATAATACTATTATGTGAAGTTAAATGGTTTTATTATTTAAGAATGTTATACTATAAATAACAAGTATGAAAAAAATGCCAACACTAACTTTTTTCTACATATATGTGTGTATATACTAATAAAAAATGTATAAGGTCTCTTATTAAAATTTAGTTTTAGGCCACTGATTTTATGGAGACGCCCGTGTTCAAAGGCAACACAAAATGATAATAAGGCAGAAAATAAGGACGCTGAATGTGGTTAAGTGAACCCACTAACAAAATTTATTAAATATGAGTGGACAAAGAGCGATTGACAGATATATGAAAATCTGAAGTCTCTTTGAATCAAATCGTCGAACAGATGGTGTACGACGTGAGGCTTGGAAGATCCCTGATCAATCTCCGTGCCAATTAAATCACAGTTAGTTAGTCAGAAAATAACCCGATTTTATAGCTCAGTTTGATGCAAACCCAATTTTTGGATTCCAGTCCAATTGCAATATTGGGTTTTAAGTTTTTCACGACCAAACGTTACCGAAAGACTTTGGGCTAAGGCTAATGCACAATCTGGTTGTAATGTAATTTAGATCAGAGTGCTACCTCTCTCTGGTTGGATTGTCCATTAGAGTTACGTGATCTTTACACAAATAGTGAGTCAGATTCACTGTTTTTAGCTGATTTACATAAATTATACATTAATTATATATGGTTATATATTATATAATAGTTATACGCATATCATACATTTGTCAATTATTTTTAGTTTAATTTTATCATTTAACAACTTGCATTTCAAGACATTTAAGCAATATCAATTATGAATAGTTCCAAAGAATTTTCATGTACAAGTTATGCCGAGGTCGTACGGCCCGATCCAACATAGTATTTAAATGTTCATTGTCGAGGGTCGAAAGACACGAACCATAGATGCATCTATCTACTATCGAGGCGTTCGACCCGCTCCATAATAGCAAATATTTTTTTTAAAGAAAATACAAATTTCTCATTTACAGCCAAGTATTCCCTTCACAACTTCAAGTAAGTGAATTTAACCTTTTACAATTCTTTTATCAAATTCCAACATAACTTAAGCAATTAAATTAACAAGTAAGGGCACAAACATTTCAAGTATAGCATGATACAGGTCCTAGACTACCCGAACATTAGCATGATTAGTAGCTACGTACGGACTCTTGTCACCTCGTATGTACGTAGCCCCCCAAGTAGGTACACATATTTATTTAATTCACCTATGGGGTAAAATCCCTCTTACAAGGTTAGAAAAGAGACTTACCTCGTCTCAAGGCCTACTTTCCGGTCCCAGATTATGCTCAAACCCTCAAATCGGTGCCAAACAATCCAAAACTATTCAAATAGTATATAAACTAATCAATATATGCTCAAAAGTTCATATTCTAACTATTTAAGTAATTACCTAACCCTAAATGTAAAGTTCCTAAAATTCACCCCCGGGCCCATGTGCCCGGATTCCGGAAATTTTCGAAGAAAGTTGTTATCCATAACCTCATGAACCCAAATATATGATTTTTGTCAAATTCCATAACAAAATTTCTTGGTTAAATCTCATTTTTATCAAAAACCTAGGTTTTCCATCTAACCCATGAATTCCATAAATTACATGTTAAAATCTACCCATAATCTATGTGTGAAACTCACATTAAGTAGGACTCAAAGTACCCTACCACACATTTCCCACAGCTACGTCAACAGCGAGGTTGTTTTGAGTGTGGCGACACATGCCATGTGGTGAGAGATTGCCCTAGACTAGGGAGGGGTGCACCTCCATAGACTTCTCAGCCACAGTGTGCTCCGGAGAATTCCCAGGCTATGATTTCAACACCAGTTGCTACCTCACCTGCCCAGCCAGCCAGAGGTAGAGGTTGGGGAGGTAGAGGTCGCCCTAGAGGGGGAGGCCAGACCAGATATTTTGCCCTTCCTGCCCGTACCGAGGCTGTCGCCTCTGATTCTTTCATCACAGGTATTGTCCTGGTTTGTCATAGAGATGCATCGGTTTTATTCGATCTAGGCTCCACCTATTCTTATGTGTCTTCTTATTTTGCCCCGCATTTGGGTGTATCTCGGGATTCTTTGAGTTCCCTTGTTTATGTTTCTACTCCTATGGGAGATTCTCTTATTGTGGACCACGTTTATCGGTCGTGTTTGGTTGCTCTTAGTGGTTTTGAGACCATAGCCGATTTATTATTGCTCAGCATGGTAGATTTTGATGTTATCTTGGGCATGGACTAATTGTCTCCCCATTATGCTATTTTTGATTATCATGCCAAAACCGTGATGCTGGCTGTGCCAGGTGTACCACGAGTAGAGTGGAGGGGTTCTTTAGATCATACTCCCAATAGAGTTATTTCTTTCCTTAAAGCTCAACGAATGGTTGAGAAGGGGTGTGACGTGTATCTGGCCTATGTGGGAGATGTTAGTGTTGATACCCCTACAGTTGATTCAGTCCTAGTAGTACAGGACTTCCCTGATGTGTTTCCAGCTGATCTTTAGGGTATGCCACCGGACAGAGATATTAATTTTGGCATTGATATGTTGCCGGGCACTCATCCCATTTCTATTCCTCCGTACTGTATAGCTCCTCCTGAGTTGAAGGACCAGTTACAGGAATTTCTTGATAAGGGTTTTATTCGGCCTAGTGTATCACCTTGGGGTACTCCTGTCTTGTTTGTGAAGAAAAAAGGATGGTTGTATGCGTATGTGCATTGATTATCGCAGGTTGAATAAAGTTACAGTGAAGAACCAATATCATTTGCCTCGTATTGATGATCTGTTTGACCAGTTACAAGGTGCACGACTGTTTTCTAAGATTGACTTGCGTTCAGGTTAGCCTCAGTTGAAGATTCGGGAGCCAGATATCCCAAAGACTGCTTTCAGGACTCGGTATGGTCATTACGAGTTCCTTGTTATGTCATTTAGGCTGACCAATGCCCCAACAGCCTTCATGCATTTGATAAACAGTATGTTTTGGACATATCTTGACTCGTTCGTCATTGTCTTTATTGATGATATTTTGGTATACTCCCGGAGTTGGAAGGATCATGAGCAGCACCTGAGGACAGTGCTTTAGACTTTGAGGGAAAAGAAGTTATATGCAAAGTTCTCGAAATGTGAGTTTTGGCTGGATTCCATGGCATTCTTGGGTAACGTGGTATCGAGTAAGGGTATACAGGTGGATCCGAAGAAAGTGGAAGCAGTGCAGAGCTGGCCCAGACCATCCTCAACTACAGAGATCTGTAGTTTTCTTGCCTTGGCATATTATTACCTTCAATTTGTTGAGGGATTTTCATCTATTTTTTCACCTATGACCAGGCTGACCCATAAGGGTGCTCCGTTCTAGTGGACGGAAGAGTGTGAGGCGAGCTTCCAGAAGCTCAATACAAATTTGACTACAACCCCAGTTTTGATATTGCCTACAGGTGCGGGGTCTTATACTGTCTATTTTGATTCCTCGAGGATTGGCCTTGGAGAGGTATTGATGCAGGACGGTAGGGTGATTGCCTACGCATCCAGACAGTTGAAGGTAATGAGAAGAATTATCCTGTCCATGATCTCGAGTTAGCTGCTATTGTCCACGCCTTGAATATCTAGCGTCATTATTTGTACGGTGTGCCTTGTGAGATTTATACTAATCATCGGAGTTTGCAGCATTTGTTCAGGCAAAAGGATATTAATTTGCGCTAGAGGAGGTGGTTAGAGCTGCTGAAGGACTATGATATCACTATCTTGTATCACTCGGGCAAGGCCAATGTGGTGGCCGATGCTTTGAGTCATCGGGCGGAGAGTTTGGGGAGTTTGGCTTATTTACCAGCAACGGAGAGGCCTATGGTGATGGATGTTCAAGCCTTAGCCAGCCAGTTTGTGAGATTGTATCTTTTGGAACCCAGTCGGGTTCTAGCTTTCGTGGTCTCTCGGTCTTCCTTATTTGATCGTATCAGGGAGCATCAGTATGATGACCCTCATTTGCTCGTCCTCAAGGACAAGTTTCTGCACGGTGATGCTAGAGATGTGACTATTGGTGATGACGGGATATTGAGTATGCAGGGTCGGGTATGTGTACCCAATGTTGATGGGCTTCGGGACTTGATTCTAGATGAGGCCTATAGTTCGCAGTATTCCATCCATCTGGGTGCCGCGAAGATGTACCAGGATTTGAGGCAGCACTATTAGTGGAGGCAGATGAAGAAGGATATAGTTGGGTTTGTAGCTCGGTGTCTCAACTGTCAACAGGTTAAGTATGAGCACCAGAGATCGGGTGGGTTGCTTCAGCAGATAGAGATTCCGGAGTGGAAGTGGGAGAGGATCACCATGGACTTCGTAGTTGGACTCCCACAGACTTTGAGGAAGTTCAATGCCATTTGGGTGATTATGGATCGACTGACCAAGTCCGCGCAGTTCATTCCTGTGTGTACTACCTATTCTTCGGAGCGGTTGGCGGATATTTATATCCGGGAGATTGTTCGTCTGCATGGTATTCCAGTTTTTATTATTTCAGATAGAGGTACTCAGTTCACATCACGATTCTGGAGGGTCGTACAACATGAGTTGGGTACTCGGGTGGAGTTGAGTACAACATTTCACCCTCAGATGGATAGACAGTCCGAGTGCACTATTCAAATTCTTGAGGATATGCTCTGTGCGTGTGTGATGGAGTTTGTAGGTTCTTGGGATCAGTTCTTGCCACTAGCGGAGTTTGCCTACAACAATAGCTATTAGTCCAGCATTCAGATGGCATCGTATGAGGCCTTGTATGGTAGGCAGTGTAGATCCCCGATGGGTTGGTTTGAGCCGGGTGAGGCTAGGTTATTGGGCACATACTTGGTTCAGGATGCTTTGGAGAAGGTTAAGGTGATTTAGGATAGACTCCGTGCAGCCCAGTCTAGACAGAAGAGTTACGCGGACCAGAAGGTTCGTGATGCTTCCTATATGGTTGGAGAGTGGGTTCTGCTTCGGGTTCCGCCTATGAAGGGCGTTATGAGATTTGGGAAGAAAGGGAAATTGAGTCCGAGGTTTATTGGTCTGTATACGGCGAAATCGGAGGAACCAATTTCTCATTAATAAGGCATCTCGGAAGATCACCTCGAAGGCTTGAGACCACAGACCAAGTACCCTCCCTCGAGGTCTATCGATACCCGACCTGGGAATAACATTGGCCGTGATCCCAATGGGCATGGGGAGTTTCCGAAGAGTGCAGCCGGGCCGGCAAGATCTGTCAGGCTAGTCTGAAGCTAGTCTGAGCCTACATCATGAAGTTAGCCAGTTGTCCCATCCCGTCTTCTTTATCATTAATATATTTTGTACTATGTTGGGATTTTCCCTTTCTATATAAGAGGGATCCTTGGCACTTTGTAACTCTCTCTGTTGCTCCAATTGCTCCACAAGAAATATAAAAAATATTCTCTTTGCTTTCTCATATACTCTCTTGATACAATTGCTTTCATTTCTTATCCTCTTATTTGTTCATCATTTATTGCTTATCACTGGCCATAAAGAGCCGTCATTGATTATTTCGTATATGTTAGCCCTACCCCAATCACCCGCGATAGCTCGAGTTCATGCCCCGGAATCGACTTCAAGGCTCCGCATTGACAAGCTTGAGGCCTTGAATGACTGACCTATCGGTTTTATTGTAGCTCTCTTCTTAATTCTGTTCCGTCTCTAAATCTCGCACGCTTAGCACCAACTGCCTAACAAACTAGCATAAAAATATATCACGTATTTTTAGAGTCCCATCAATAAATTTAATTGTTATTACCATTTTCACTGTAAATAGTTTGGCGTTCACCGTGGGGCTAAAAATAATAGTGATTATTTTCTTATTGGTTTTGTCCTATAACGCAAGTTATCTTTCATGCTTTTTCTTGTCCAAGATCTTCGATTTTAGGTCGAAATGTCTAACTCGGTAAACGGAGACGAAAATAACAATCTTGAGGACCATGGAGAGAACGATGTGGTTGTTCCAGGTGTTGGTGTGCCACCACAAAACCCTGGGAACGCACCGGAGCCAGTCCTCGTAGACGCAGTCTCGCGCGATGCCCAGCACATCTACATAAGATCCCACACTGACAGGAGCGTGCACCAAGGGGATCAACAAGGAGCACAGAAAACCCCAACTGGGGAAGAACGTGAGGTTAGACTTCATGTTATTTTTGAAATATTGCAGGCACAACAGCTAGATTGCTCAGCTGCAAAGTCACCAGAAAACTCCTAGCACGGCAGCACCGGGGACAACTCCCCCAGCCTAACAGGCACCTAAGAGATCGAGCAATAATGGGTCGATGACCGATTCCGCCATCATAAAAATTCTCTATGACCTCACCAGGAGGATCGAGTCGGGCGAGAAAATGATAGAAGCCAATGACAAAAAGGTCGAAACCTACAACTCCAAGGTCGGCCAAATTCCGAGTGCATCCTCGATCCTGAAAGGTGTGGATTCGAAGAAGTTTATACAAAGGTCGTTCCCTGAGGAAGTGGCCCCGAAAACTATTCCAAAGAAGTTCAGAATACCGGAGCTCCCAAAGTACAACAGGACCTCGAACCCTAATGAACACGTTATTGCCTACACTTGCACACTAAAGGGCAACGATATAAAGAATGACGAGATCGAGTCCATATTACTGAAAAAGTTCGGGGAAAAATTCTCGAAGGGGTCCATGATGTGGTATCAAAACTTAGTTCCTAACTCCATAGATTCGTTCGCCATGCTGGCAGACTTCTTTGTAAAGGCGCATGCCGGTGCCATCAATGTAACAATGAGGAAATCCGACGCTTTCAAAATTAAGCAAAGCAAGAACGAGATGCTGCAAGAATTTGTATCTCGCTTTCAAATGGAACGGATGAGCTACTACCAATCTCCAATGACTGGGCAATGCAGGCTTTCACTCAAGGTCTGAATGAATGAAGCTCGGTGGCTTCAAAACAGTTGAAATATAATTTGATCAAGTATTCAGCTATGACCTGGTCGGACGTCCACAACTGGTACCTGTCGAAAATCAGGGGCGAAGATGACTAGTTGGGGCCCTCTCGGGCTTAGTATACCCAAGCAGGCTCCTGGCAAAGGAGCCAAAACCAAACAAAGAAAGATATCAGCCATACATGAAAGATAGGAGGAATGCTCCGAGGCGCAACCCCCTCGCAATGATCGAAGGATAGACCGAGGACAGGACCCTCGTGGGCTTATCAACAGAGCCAGATTCAATAGGAACGCAGGGCCAACGTGTGCACCTTACTTGTCGGAATACAACTTCAATGTCGATGTATCAGACATCGTGTTCGCCATCAGTAAAATCAGAGATGCCAAGTGGCCCGGGCCTATACAATCGGATCCTTCACGAAGGAACTATAACTTTGTGTGCGAGTTTCACAACACGCACAGCCACAGGACCGAGGATTGCCACCAACTTCGAGAAGAGGTATCTCGACTACTTAACAAAGGTCATCTCCGGGAATTCCTTAGCGACCGAGCCAAAAATCAGTTCCGAAAAAGAGAGACGGTCAAGAAGAACAAAGCAAACGAGCCACAACATGCCATCCATATGATCCTGGGAGGCGTCGATGCCCCGCAGGAACCCTAATGAGAAGGACAAAAATATCCATCACCAGAGAAAAGCGAACCCAGGGATATATTCCCGAAGATGCCCTCACATTCAGTGAAGAGGACACCAAGACCTTGTCTCAACCTCACAATGACGCACTGGTAATCTCTTTCCTTAGAAATTCTTTTCGAATAAAACGTGTACTCATAGATCCAGGTAGCTCGGCCAATATTGTTAGGTTGAGGGTGATAGAGTAGCTTGGACTGCTCGACCAAATCGTTCCCGCCACTCGATTCCTCAACGGGTTCAGCATGGCAAGTGAAACAACGAAAAGAGAAATCACCCTCCCAGTCACCATGGCCGGCACGACCCAAAATGCCAAATTCCATGTCATCGAAAAAGACATGAGGTACAGCGTCTTATTCAGACGACTGTGGATACACTGCATGAGAGCAGTGCTATCCATACTACACTAAATGATGAAATTCCCGACAAAGGATGGAATCAAAACTGTCTACGAGGAACAACATGTGGCAAGGGAGATGTTCGTAGTATAGAACGTGGCACCAGCATCAGGACCTCCGCTCACAAAAGAGCCAAAGGGTAATCAAGGCACATCTTCGATCAAACCCGATCAAACAAAGTAAAGGACCATACCGCATCTTCATCTCAAGTAACTAGGACGCATCGGTCCTCGAAACGTCGCCGGCACATCCTACACTAAGGTATAACCATCTCCCTTTTCATTTCGTATTTCGTACTAACCCTTATGCAAGAGCCCAAATGAAGCAGTCAGAGCGTTAGTCCAGCTCGAAGGCCTTAAGGTTTCAAAGCATCCATTGCACTCTTTTCCTTCGACCGAGTTTTTATCCCGAAAAGGGTTTTACCGGCAAGGTTTTTAACGAGGCAACATCTGTATGCTACCTAAGGGAGAGTCAACAAATGTTCGGGGTTTCTTTTGCAAACAACCTCGAACACTAATTTCATTCCCTCCCCCCCCCCCCCCGAAGGCCACCCGCTCAGAAAAGCCAAGAAATGCCAAAAGGGGTCCCTACAGGAAAATAATGTACTGGGACAAACGGTCGAATGAACCGTGTCCGTATAGCCGGACCCCTGACAGCGAACACATGTACACTTGTACCAAATAATTTTAGAATATCTTTGGTCAAAGCATCTCGCGCTCCAGAAGAAGATTGACACCTCCGCAAAAAATGATTTCTCTACCAGAAACGCCCCCAAGACTCGGGGACTGGCGTCAACAATTCAATGCCCTAATGACCTCCGGGTTGGGACTCCAAAAATCACAAGCCCTCAGGTGAAGCAGCAATCGCAAAACATCTCTAAGGCCAAAGGTGCCCCGACACTTGGGGACTGGCGTCGATGTCTCCAAGAACTTACGACCTCAGGGTCAGGATCTCTAAAATTGTAAGCCCTCGACGAGGCAATACACAGTTTGCGAATCATGGCTCCCGGTCAGGAAACCCTCGGCGACTCAGGGATTGCCATCAAGCGCCACCTCCATCGACTTATCAAAACCCGAGGCCCTAAGACCCCGAGCGGGCAAGATCGGTCTCGTAAGACCTACAGAAGGCAGCAACTATATCTTTAAGACCTTAACGGCATAAAAAACCTGTAAGACCTCAATGGCTTGAAAAAACTGTAAGACCTCAATGGCATGAAAAACCTGTAAGACCTTAACAACATGAAAAATCTGTAAAACCTCAAGCAAGGCATGAACCACACTTGTACCAAGTGAAAAAACTGTAAGACCTCAACGGCATGAGAAAACTGTAAGACCTCAACGACGTGAAAAACTTGTAAGACCTTACTAAAGGCATAAACCCGATCTCAAAGTTCGGCTATATATCGAACTTGTAAGACCCCTAAAAAGGCATACCCTCAATATAGATGCCGAAACTACTTCACTTGAGACTCAAAGGCTCCGGCCAAACATAAGTGACTCCGGTCACACGATTGTACGAGTCGAACTAACGCGACTCGGGGACGCCCGAACGTCGTTGCAAGGCGTAAGAGTCATTGTCGCCATCCCACACAGGCCTTCAAATTACTCCAAATCTACTTCAGAAAGAACCGGTTAAACAGGCTACCCTCGGCATAGGCAAAAGATCTTCGACCATGTCAGCTCTAAATCACGGGCTTCGAGCTACTCAGCCTCCGAGCCAAACCTCCCGAGGTGCTCGAACATCGCTGCAAGTTTCTCGAAATCGAGGTTCTTCCCGAACCGATGACGAGCCAAGCAAAAATTACTTCAAAAGTCCTTAACGAGAGGAAAATAAAGCCTACATAAAAGGTCGCATCAACTAAGTGCATAAGAGCCATAGTCGCCAGCCTAATGAGCCTCGGGGCCACTCACACAAAAGGTCGCTTTGACCTAGCGCGTGAGAGCCACTATTGCCAGCCTAAAATATGAAAATTTGAGGGTCAAAATAAGCTCGAGTTGTAACCCGATTCGGAGACTGGACCCAAAATAGTTAACTATATATGCCTAAGGGAAAAGCATAAGATTCATTGTCGCCAGCTTACATTAAAAGGTCACTTCGACCCAAAGTGTGAGAGCCATTGTCGCCAGCTTACATTCAAAAGGCCGATTTGACCCAAAGCGTGAGAGTCATTGTCGCCAGCTTACATTAAAAGGTCGCATCGACCAAAGGAGTAAGAGCCGCTATCACCAGCCTAAAATTCAGCCATTCAAAGGTCAAATAAGCTCGAGTCGATGCCCGACTCGGGGACTGAGCCCAAAACAGGTGGCCTAAGTATGCCTAAGAGTCAAAGTGTGTAAGAGCCTACATGCCAGTCCAATGAGACCTAGGGCCACATCTTGACTTCGAGGATTCCTACCAATGCAAAAACCAGCTCGCCTTGCCAAAATCAAGGCAGAAAAAATACGAAAGGAGTAAAGTTGCAAGGTTTTCTTTCATACACATGCAAGAGACGCAACCTCCACCTACAAACATGTTTCAGAAATGCTACATATAGATGACAAAATCTATGCCCTCACCCTGGGGATTACGACATTCCAGTATCATCCTCTCTTTCCTCGGTATCGGGCAAAAGCAACCGAGCATCACACTCATCCTCCCTTGCTAGCGTCAACTCTTTCGGGAGGGCAAAACCCCTATCATGGATCTCCTCGAGGGTCTTTTTTCGAGACTTGCAACGAGCATATTCTTCAATCCTCCCTTTGTGGTCGAGGATCCTTCTCAGCTCAGCTTGAGCATCAGCAACATCTTTTGAAAGATCGACATCTTTTGGTCAGCCTTAGTCTTGCTCATTACAGCTTCTGCCCAGGCATTAACGATATCAACCCTAACTTTTGAAAGCTCGGCCTCGAGCTTTGCAGTCATTTCTGTCTGAACCAAAGCATTGTCATGAGCTAGGCGAAGTTGAGCTTCAAAAGCAGGAACTTTGGCCATAGCATCCTTCCCCCTAAAGCCTGAGCCTCCGCCCGAGCTTTCAACTTATCACGCTCACACTTGGCCCAACCAACTTCATCTCGAAGGCATTCCAGGGCCTTAGTCTTTATCTGCAACTGAAATAAACTAAGTATTAGCCCAAGGAGCCAGAAGGCAAAATGCACACTCACTCAGGATAGAAAACTACCTGCTCCTTTAGGTGGTTTTCGTAATTCAAGCTCCGACCCGCCTCATACTACAAATGCACCAACTCGACTTCTTTTTCATCACAAAGGAGCCTCAGGGATCTCTCCTCATCTAGGGCTTTCTGTAGCCTTGCTTCACAACGAAGCAACTCAGACTTAAGCTTGTCGAATGCCTGCAAAAGAAAACCCAATTAGGAAGATAAGTCACAAAGCCCGAAAAATCTATGCCGAAACTCACTACAAAGTGAAGCCGTCGGGCTTCATCGAAGGACGAACACATACCTGCCAAACCAATCCCTGTGTCCCTAAAAAAGCCTGCTCCGATCGAAGCGCGATCGCTCGGTGTATACGACCCCGAGTTTCTAGTATCACCCGAAATGCTATCGACGGAAAAAGGAGGTGATAACAGCAGATAAGCCCTCTTTCGAGAACCGGGAGCCGCGAACACGATAGTCTCAGATGATACTTCCGCTCCGAAGCCCCGATCCGCTCCGCCTTACTTTGAGCACTATCGCCCTGAGAAAGCACCTCTCGTTCATTGTTCCGTTCTTTAGCTTGGAACTCAGCAACCCTTCCCCTCTCTGAAGGAGCACGGCCTCACCTCAAAAGGATATTCAATGCCTACAACAGTAAGATTAATACGCGAAAAGGAGATACGCTTCTCCACATAAAAGAAGAGAAAGGAAAGAATAACACAACACTCACTATGGTATTTTGTTTCCCATCTGCCCCAAGATAAAGCTCGCCACTTGTGCTCCTCACAGGTCGAGTGGGTTGCCAATTCTCGGACCCAATCCAGCAGATCAAGAACATCCCCCGGCACCCATGACACCACTGCAGAGGAAGAAAGGAAGGCACGGTTACTAAACCAGATCTCGCCATAGGCAAAACTGAGAAAGCGCGAAATGCACCACTTACGTGCATAATTCCATTCCTCAGGGAATGGCATAAACTCCATGGGGATAATGTCAGCAGTAAAACTCGAACGAAACAAATCATCCATCCCCGATCTCCATCTTACTCATCATCAACAACAAAAGGTGTTGTTGATCGGCATCGCAGGGTCAACAAACCTCGATGGTGGAGGGGCCGGTACAACCTAATAAGATGACTGAGTGAAAATTCTAGCCCCGCCTTCTCCACAAAAAATCTCACCATCAATACTGTTCGCCAAAACGATAGATGGACCTGCTACAAGGTAACCCGATACTCTAAGAAAAAGTTGAGCACAACCTTATTAAGGGGGCCTATTGTGAAAGGATATGTGCACGCATTCAAGAACCCATCGGCACGATCCACTTCAAGGCGTACTCTCGATGGTCCTGAAGGCCGTAGGCGAAGCTCTCCCCTCTCTGTCAAACAAACCCCGACATAGTGGTTGTGGCATTGACAAAATTAAAGAACTAAAAAGCAGGAATATGTGCAGACGCGTTAGTGCTAGAGTGTTGAAAGGATGGCACAAAAAAGGAAGTGCAACTGCTTAAAATGGTGTAAACCCCAAAAAGGCAGAAATAAACCTATTTATATATGAAAAAATAGCGATGATTCGCCTGCCTCAAAGCCGGTTGAGAACACTAATCGATGCCAAAGCCAATAACACCTTCTCTAGTCCCGAGGTGGTACCTGACCTCGAGGACCTCCATCAGAATAAGGTTAGGCTCCAAGAATCCAATAACACCTTCTCTAGTCCCGAGGTGGTACCCGACTTTGAGGACCTCCGCCAAAACAAGGTTAGGCTCCAAGAAGTCACTAACATCTTCTCCAGTCCCGAGGTGGTACCCGACCTCGGGACCTCCGTCAGAATAAGGTTAGGCTCCATAAAGCCAGTGACATCATTACAAGACCCGAGGTGGTACCCGACCTCGGGGGTTTCAGGCTCCAAGGAAATAAGCATTTAAACCCCACCTGTATGGTCTTGGCCCCGGGGTACCGTCTGAGATCGGGAAAACCCTCTTTCAAAATCTATCTACAGCGCCCCAATGCTATTTACTCTAAGCCCAAGGCGAGTTTCCAGGTGGTTCGAATTTAAACAAACCTCTACTCGAGGACTGCCCTCGAGAGATCAATGGCAGCCCCTGTCTACGGGCCTCCGAGCAAATTTCTTCTCAAAGGTTACCACAAAATTTAACTAATAAACCATGATTCCAAGGCCCAAAACGTTACTTTCATTCTACTCGAAGTCAAGGTCCCGGTTACCCGAGTCCATCAGCCCGATTCGGGTTCGATCCAAGGGATCTCAAAGGGTTCCGTGTAAGGCCATATTAATCGGCCAAAAGCCAGAAAGAATACTCGCACCCGGGTTTGATATTGGCAACGATAGACAGAGCCATGCATTCAGAGTCTCCACAAACATAAAAGAATATAGCAAGCATCGAAGACAAATTGGAGAAAATATCTTTGTATTCATGAAACGTTCAATTACAAAATCCTACGAAGGGTCCTTACATATGATTACAAAAGCCCATGAGGGGTCTTTACACGGAAATAAAGAAGCAGAAAGGTGCACATATAATAAAAGCCTAAGAGCCTAGCCTATTCTCAAAGGTGCGTCCTCGATAGCAACATTTGCGGGCATCATCTTCTCAAGCACGCGTCCTCAAAGACAATATATTCCAAGCGCAATCACCTTGGGGGTCTTATCTCGACTCCCGAGAATGGCATCTTCAAAAGGGGAGACGACGAAGAGGAAAGCGATGGATAAGAGCAAAGTGATGCGGAAAAGGCAGGAAGGAACGGAGAAGTGGCTGGGTGAAAAATCTGGCTAGTATAGATTTGGTCGGGCTATTATTGCAAAGCCACTTCTTGAAGATGTTGCCTTAGTGCGGCATGCAATAGTTAGTAGATAGTACCACCTCACTCCATGGAAAATGAGGCGAGCGAGGTGCCGCACCGGATAATCAGAGGAGGTGAGCAGCATTGTATTAATCCAAATATTCCCTCGGGTCGGAGGAAATCGGCCCTCTACTTCGTCGTCCCAAGCCAACAACAACAACAACAACAAAACAGCATAATCTCGTTCGAGCAAAGAAGGGCCGGGAGATAGGTTGTGGCATGTCTGATAGAAGTACCGCCATACAATCTTGAGGCCACGAGCCTCAAACATGGTGAACGACACAGAATAAAGATTGCGAGAAAGAAAGGATGGATAGGTACGGGAAGATACTTTGATAAAAGGCTGACCCCAGGAGGCCCCCATTTATAGAAAGGGGCAACGTAACCGATAGCGCCATTATCGCCCTCTGAAAAATGTAACGACAGGTACATTTAATGCATCCCTGGAAGCTGAATCTACGGCGATATTATGACTTTGGAAAATGAGAAAATGCAATACGTTGAATGATCCTGGAGAAGAAATACGACGGAACGTTTCGGTGATCATAGGGGCTTGCGTCATCAGTATGACATCATCGCAGGAAGTCAAAAGTATTAGATGTCAAAATCGTTTCTTATCGCTCCTCTCTAAGAAATGCGGGGACTATCTGTATACGGCAAAATCAGAGGAACCAATTTCTCGTTAATAAGGCATCTTGGAAGATCACCTCGAAGGCTCGACACTACGGACCGAGTACCCTCTCTCGAGGTCTATCGACACCCAACATGGGGATAATATTGGCCATGACCCCAACAGGTATGTGGAGTTTCCGAAGAGTGTAGCTGGGGCCGGCAAGATCTATTAGGCTAGTCTGAGCCTGCATCATAAAGTTAGTCAGCCGTCCCATCCTGTCTTCTTTATCATTAATGTATTTTGTACTATGTTGGGATTTTCCCTTTCTATATAAGGGGGATCCTTGGCACTTTGTAACTCTCTCTGTTGCTCCAATTGCTCCACAAGAAATATAAAAAATATTCTCTTTGCTTTCTCATATACTCTCTTGATACTATTGCTTTCATTTCTTATCCTCTTATTTGTTCATCATTTATTGCTTATCACTGGCCATAAAGAGCCTTCATTGATTATTTCGTATCTGTTAGCCCTACCCCAATCACCCGCGATAGCTCGAATCCGAGCCCCGGAATCGACTTTGAGGCTTCGAATTGACAAGCTTGAGGCCCTGAATGGCTGACCTATCGGTTTGATTGTAGCTCTCTTCTTAACTCCATTTCTTCTCTAAATCTCGTGCGCTTAGCACCAACTGCCTAACAAACTAGCATAAAAATAGATCTCATATTTTTAGAGTCCCATCAATAAATTTAATTGTTATTACCATTTTCACGGTAAACATGGTCCTTTTGAGATATTGAGGCATGTTGGGGAGGTTGCTTATGAGCTTGCCTTACCTCCCATCTTGGCAGGAGTCCATCTGGTATATCATGTTTTGATGCTCTGGAAGTATCACGGTGATCCGTCACACGTGTTGGATTTCAGTTCAGTCCAGTTGGACAAAGATCTATCTTATATTGAGGTGCCGGTGACAATATTGGACAGGCATGTTTGGAAACTGTGGTCAAAGAACATTGCATTAGTGAAGGTACAGTGGCGGGGTCAGCCGGTCGAGGAGGCGACCTGGGAGACCGAGCACGATATGCACAATCGTTACCCTCATCTTTTCACCACTTTAGGTATGTCTCTATGCTCGTTTGAGGAAGAATGAATGTTTTAAGAAGGGGAGGATGTAACGACCCGGCCAGTCATTTTAAGAATTAATGCCCCGATCCCCAATTAATTGCTTTTTCCGTGTTTGTTTCTTCTATTTTGTTTTGCTGGGATGATTTGTTTTGAGTTTCGGAGTGTTTTGGGACACTTTGTCCCTAAAAGAGAGTTCAAGCTTTAAAATTTGGACCGTAGTTGGAGTAGTGTGAAGACGACCTCTAAATGGAATTTCATCGGTTCCGTTAGCTTCGTTGGGTGATTTCTAGCTTAGGGACATGTTCGGATTGTATTTTGGAGGTCCGTATCTTATTTAGGCTTGAAATGCAGAAAATTGAATATTTGAAGTTTCCGGTTCGATAGTGAGATTTTGATATCGGGGTCAGAATGGAATTCTAGAAGTTGGAGTAGCTCCATAATGTTGAATGTGACGTGCATGAAAAATTTCAGGTCATTCGGACGAGGTTTGATAGACTTTTTGATCGAAAGAGGAATTTTGGAGTTTTTGGAGTTCTTAGGCTTAAATATGATGTTGATTTGGTGTTTTGATGTTGTTTTGAGCGTTCCGAAGGTTGGAACAAATTTGAATGATATTTTAGGATTGGTTGGCATGTTTGGTTGAGGTCCCGGAGGCCTCGGGTGTGTTTCAGATGCTTAACAGGTCATTTTTGGAGTTAGAGAAGTTGCAGATTTTTCTGTTGTTGTGTTGTAGAGAAAACTTTCACTGGATTTGCGAGAGGGTTCTTGCGTTTGTGTAGAGTATCTAGGCGAAGCAGCTGAATCGTGATTCACATTCACGATGATGTCCCGCGTTCGCGAAGGTATGGGCCCTTTGATCATCGCGTTCGTGTAGGGTCCGCCAGTGTAAGCTACGCGTTCGCGAGTGGACCCTCGCGTTCGCGAAAGAGGAAGACTGGCCAGTGGATTTTTGTGCGTTGCGTTCGCGACAATGGTCTCGCGTTCGCGAAGAAGAACGCGTCTGGGTAGAACATAAGTTTCAAAATCGGGGGTTTTGTGTTCATATCACAAAATTGAATTGAGAGCTTTGTAGGAGGCGAATTTTGGAGAGATTTCTGGAGGAAGTTTATGGGTAATGATTCCTAACTCCTTTTTTCTTATAACCCATTAATCTAAACATGAATTCATCATCTAATTTCGGATTTGGTGTGAAAATTTTGGGAAAAATGGAATACAGTTCTTCAACTAAGATTTCGAATTTTGATTGGGAATTTGACATCGGATTTGGATATGTTTGGTATGGTTAGACTCGTGAGTGAATGGGGGTTCATAATCCGTAACTTTTACCCGATTCCGAGATGTGGTCCCGGGGGACTTTTTGGGCAATTTTCTTAATTTCGTGTGTTAGCTTCGAATTAATTAGTGGAATTAGTTACTTGAAGTTATATTTACATTATGCAATTGATTTGAATAGATTTGGGTCATTTGGAGTCGAGTACTCGTGACAAGAATGTGATTTTGAGTTGATTGAGCTGGTTCGAGGTAAGTGGCTTGCTTAACCTTGTGTGGGGGAACTCCCTTTAGGATTTGGTATTGTTGATATATGAAATGCCTTGTACGTAATGTGACGAGTGCGTACTTGTGCTAATTGTTGGAAATCCTGTATTCATTAAGTAACTATAACTATGTTTCCTTCCCTGTTTATACTACTTGCAATTATGTCTACTGTTAGCTTAGGGAAGCATGTCAATTTGACTTAATTGCTTTACTTGCTCAAACTGCTTTATTTGAATTATGTGCAGCATGCTAGGTTAGAAATACTTATTTTACCTTGGTATGAAATTGGATTGAATTGAATACTCTTCATGTTGCTGCTGTGTGTTTACTTTGGGACTACGGGCGATATCCCGGTAGATCCCCCTTGCCTGTTTATTTGGGCTTACAAATCAATATTCCGGTAGATCCCCCCGTACATTTATATTGGAGCTACGAGATTACACCCGGTGGATTCCCCCAGTACTGGGTATTTATATTTGGTACTACGGATTGGGATTTCGGTATATCCCCGCACACTATAAGTCGAACTACGGGACGACACCCGGAGATCCACTGGATATTTAAATTTGGGGACTACCGGACGGTATCCTGGGAGATCCCCCGTTGCTATCTCTGTGCCGAGTTATGTTCGTATCTGTAATTTTCTCTCCGTTGTATTTGCTGTTATTCTTATTGTCCTGTGTTACTTTATATTGTTAGTATTTAATTATATTATCGTATTCTATACTGTTTTTCCTCATTTTTGAGCTATAATCAGTAGGGCCTTGACCTTCCTCGTCACTACTCGACCGAGGTTAGGCTTGGCACTTTCTGAGCACCGCTATGGTGTACTCATGCCCTTCCTACGCATGTTTTTCATGTGCAGATCCAGGTTCTTCCGCTCAGCCCTACTATCCTTGAGGCGAGGCGATTCTTCAGAGACTTCAAAGTATATCTGCTGCGTCTGCAGACCGAGGAGTCCCTCTCCATTCTCTCTTGTAGTTATAGCCCTTCCGTATTTCTTTGATTTAGACATTCTGGAGTTAGAGCACTATGTAGTATTCATAGCTTGTGATTTCATGAGATTCTGGGTTTTGGGAAGTTATTCAATATTTGAGATCTTGTATTAGTATGTGCCGAGCGGCATCTTAAACACTTTTGTATTTGTTTATCTTCAGTTTTTATCAGTTTTTCCGTAATTGTTAGGCTTACCTAGTCGTAGATTCTAGGTGTCATCATGACAGTTCGTGGAGAGACTAAGAGTATGGAATCACAAGCCTATTTATTAGAGTCTCGCGGATCAGTACAGAGACGTCTGTACTTATCTATGGAAGACTATGTAACTGTTAGGAAAATACCACTTCATTTGACTTCTTTGTCGTGCGAGATTTTTGACATCACAATTCTAAACCTCTATCTTCCATTCTCTCACAGATGGTGAGGACAAGTACTATCAGAGATGACCAAGCACCAGTGCCCCCTGCTAGAGCTGTCAGAGGTCGAGGTCGGTGTAGAGGCCGAGGACGCGCCCGTGGTGCAGCCAAAGCACCCACGCAAGCTGCCATAGAGGAGCTAGAAGCAGCTCCAGCCAGAGTCTATGCACCTGATACGCCTACTGCTACTACTACTCCAGCACTTTAGGAGACATTAGCACAGTTCCTGAGCATGTTTGGTACATTAGTTCACGAGAGGTTGATTCAGGTTGTACCAACTACTTCACAGGTCAGGGGAGGGACCCAGACTCCCGTCGCCCCCACTCCAGAGAAGAGAGTTCATATTGTTAGGTTCCAAGTGTCATGGAGACACAACCTATGGTCCCATTTCAGTAGGTGGGAAGGGTTGCTCGCCAGGTAGAGGACAGGTGGGTCCAGGAGAGAGAGGACAAATGAGGTCAGGAGAGAGAGCACAGGGAAACGAGGAGATCTCGTAGACCATAGAGATCCACTGGTCCTTATTTTGGAGGCAGGGTACAACATGGTAGAGGTTTTGTGGGTCAGCTAGTTCAGTTTGCATTTCAGGCTTCGCACAGTGTTTCAGGTGTTCAGGTGTCTCAAAGTACCCGTACTGCACATTTCCCATAGCTACGTCAGCAGCGAGGTTGTTTTGAGTGTGGCGACACATGATATGTGGTGAGAGATTTCCCTAGACTAGGGAGGGGTGTACCTCCACAGACTTCTCAGCCACAGTGTGCTCCAGAGAGTTCCCAGGCTATGATTTCAACAACAATTGCTACCCCACCTGCCCAACCAGCCAGAGGTAGAGGTTGGGGAGGTAGAGGCCGCCCTAGAGGGGGAGGCCAGGCCAAATATTTTGCCCTTCCTGCCCGTACCGAGGCTGTCGCCTTTGATTCTGTCATCACAGGTATTGTCCTGGTTTGTCATAGAGATGCATCGGTTTTATTCGATCTAAGCTCCACCTATTCTTATGTGTCTTCTTATTTTGCCCCGCATTTGGGTGTATCTTGGTATTCTTTGAGTTTCCATGTTTATGTTTCTACTCCTATGGGAGATTCTCTTATTGTGGTATGCGTTTAATGGTTATGTTTGGTTGATCTTAGTGGTTTTGAGACCAGAGCCGATTTATTATTGCTCAGCATGGTAGATTTTGATGTTATCTTGGGCATGGACTGGTTGTCGCCCCATTATGCTATTCTTGATTGTCACTCTAAAACCGTGACATTGGCTGTGCCAGGTGTACCGTGAGTAGAGTGGAGGGGTACTTTAGATTACACTCCTAATAGAGTTATTTCTTTCCTTAAAGTTCAATGAATGGTTGAGAAGGGGTATGATGCGTATCTGGCCTATGTGAGAGATGTTAGTTTTGATACCCCTACAGTTGATTCAGTTCTAGTAGTACAGGACTTCCCTGATGTGTTTCCAACTGATCTTCCAAGTATGCCACCCGACAGAGATACAAATTTTGGCATTGATCTATTGTTGGGCAATCAGCCCATTTCTATTCCTCTGTACCGTATGGCTCCTCCTGAGTTGAAGGAGTTGAAGGACCAGTTACAGGAATTTCTTGATAAGGGTTTCATTTGGCCCAATACATCACCTTGGGGTGCTCCTGTCTTGTTTGTGAAGAAAAAAAGGATGGTTCTATGTGTATGTGTATTGATTATCGCCAGTTGAACAAAGTTACAGTGAAGAACCGATATTCTTTGCCTCGTATTAATGATCTGTTTGACCAGTTACAGGGTGCACGAGTGTTTTCTAAGATTGACTTGCGTTCAGGTTACCATCATTTGAAGATTCGGTATCCAGATATTCCGAAGACTGCTTTCAGGACTCGGTATGGTCATTACAAGTTCCGTGTTATGTTATTTTGGCTAACCAATGCCCTAACAGCCTTCATGCATTTGATGCACATTGTGTTCCGGCCATATCTTGACTCATTCGTCATTGTCATTATTGATGATATTCTGGTATACTCCCGGAGTTGGGAGGATCATGAGCAGCACCTGAGGACAGTGCTTCAGGCTTGAGGGAAAAGAAGTTATATGCAAAGTTCTTGAAATGTGAGTTTTTGCTGGATTCCGTGGCATTATTGGGTCCCGTGGTATCGCGTGAGGGTATACAAGTGGACCTGAAGAAAGTGAAAATAGTGCAGAGTTGGCCCAGACCACCCTCAGCTACAGAGATTCGCAGTTTTATTGGCTTGGCGGGTTATTACCGTCGATTTGTTGAGGGGCTTTCATCTATTGCAGCACCTATGACCAGGGTGACCTAGAAAGGTGCTCATTTCCAGTGGACGGAATTGTGTGAGGCGAGCTTCTAGAAGCTCAAGACAGTTTTAATGACCTCCCCAGTTTTGATATTGCCTACAGGTTCGGGGTCTTATACTGTCTATTGTGATTCCTTGAGGATTGGCCTTGGAGCGGTATTGATGCAGGACGGTAGGGTGATTGCCTACGCGTCTAGACAATTGAAGGTACATGAGAAGAATTATCCTATCCATGATCACGATTTAGCTGCTATTGTCCACACCTTGAAGATCTGGCGTCATTATTTGTGTTGTGTGCCTTGAGAGATTTATACTAATCATCGGAGTTTGCAGCATTTGTTCAGGCAAAAAGATCTTAATTTGCGCTAAAGGTGGTGGTTAGAGCTACTGAAGGACTATGATATCACTATCTTGTATCACCCAGGCAAGGCCAATATAGTGGTTGATGCTTTGAGTCACCAGGCGGAGAGTTTGGGGAGTTAGGCTTATTTACTAGCAGCGGAGAGGCCCAAGGCGATAGATGTTCAGGCCTTAACGAGCCAGTTTGTGAGATTCGATCTTTCGGAGCCTAGTCGGGTTCTAGCTTTCGTGGTCTCTCGGTCTTCCTTATTTGATCGTATCAGGGAGCGTCAGTATGATGACCCTCATTTGCTCGTCCTCAAGGACAAGGTTCTACATGGTGATGGCAGAGATGTGACTATTGGTGATGACGGGATATTGAGGATGCAAGGTCGGGTATGTGTACCCAATGTTGATGGGCTTCGGGAGTTGATTCTAGAGGAGGCCCATAATACGCGGTATTCAATCCATCCGGGTGCCGCAAAGATGTTCCAGGATTTGAGGCAGCACTATTGGTATGAGGCCTTATATGGTATGCGGTGTAGATCCCCGGTGGGTTGGTTTGAGCCGGGTTAGGCTAGGATATTTGGCACAGACTTGGTTCAGGATACTTTTAAGAAGGTTAAGGTGATGTAGGATAGACTCTGTGTAGCCTAGTCCAGATAGAAGAGTTACGCGGACCGAAAGGTTCGTGATGTTTCCAATATGGTTAGAGAGCGGGTTCTCCTTCGGGTTCCGCCTATGAAGGGCATTATGAGATTTGGGAAGAAAGGGAAATTGATTCAATGGTTTATTGGTCCTTTTGAGATATTGAGGCTTGTTGGGGAGGTTGCTTATTAGCTTGCCTTACCTCCCAGCTTGGCAGGAGTCCATCCGGTATATCATGTTTCAATGCTCCAGAAGTATCACGGTGATCCGTCTCACGTGTTGGATTTCAGTTCAGTCCAGTTGGACAAGGATCTATCTTATGTTGAGGAACTGGTGGCAATATTGGACACACAGGTTCGGAAACTAAGGTCAAAGAACATTGTATCAGTGAAGGTTCAGTAGCGGGGTCAGCCGGTCGAGGAGGCGACCTGGGAGACCGAGCAGGATATGCGCAGCCATTACCCTCATCTTTTCAACACTTCAGGTATGTCTCTATGCTTGTTTGAGGACGATCGAATATTTTAAGAGAGGGAGGATGTAACTACCCGACCGGCCATTTTAAGAATTAAAGCCTCGATCCCCTATTAACTGCTTTTCCCGTGTTTGTTTCTTCTACTTTGATTTGCTGGGATGATTTGTTTTGAGTTTTGGAGTGTTTTGGGACACTTAGTCCTTAAAAGATAGTTTAAGCTTTAGAATTTGGACTGTAGTTGGAGCAGTGTGAAGACGTCCTCCGAATGGAATTCCGTCGGTTTCCTTAGCTCTGTTGGGTGATTTTAGGCTTAGGGTGTGTTCGGATTGTGTTTTGGAGGTCCGTAGCTGATTAAGGCTTGAAATGCCAAAAGTTGAATTTTTGAAGTTTCCGTTTCGATAGTGAGATTTTCATATCGGGGTCGTAATGGAATTCCGGAAGTTGGAGTAGCTCCATAGTGTTGAATGTGACGTGCATGCAAAATTTCAGATCATTCGGACGAGGTTTGGTAGACTTTTTGATCGAAAGCAAAATTTGGGAGTTTTTGAATTTCTTAGGCTTGAATCCAATGTTAATTTATTGTTTTGTGCGTTCCGAAGGTTGGAACAAGTTTGAATGATGTTTTAGGATTGGTTGGCAAGTTTGGTTGAGGTCCCGAGGGCCTCGGGTGTGTATTGGATGCTTAAAGGGTCATTTTTGAACTTAGAGAAGTTGCAGATTTTTATGTTGTTGTGTTGCAGAGAAAACCTTCATCGCATTTCTGAGAGGGTTCTCGCGTTCGCGTAGAGCATCTGGGTGAAGCAGCTGAATCATTCTTCGCTTTCGCGATGATGTACCGCATTCGCGACATGGTCATAGCGTTCGCGTAGGGTCCGCCAGTGTAAGCTACGCGTTCGCGAGTGGACCCTTGCGTTCGCGAAAGAGGAAGACTGGCCAATGGATTTTTGTGCATTGCGTTCATGACAACGGTCTCGCGTTTGCCAAGAAGAACGCGTCTGGTAGAACATAAGTTTCAAAATCGAGGGTTTTGAGTTCATATCACAAAATTGAATTGGAACTCGATAGGAGGCGAATTTTAGAGAGATTTCTGGAGGAAGTTTGTGGGTAGTGATTCCTAACTCCTTTTTGCTTATAACCCATTAATCTAAACATGAATTCATCATCTAATTTCGGATTTGGGGTGAAAAATTAGGAGAAAATGGAATAGAGTTCTTCAACTAAGATTTCGAGTTTTGATTGGGAATTTGACATCGGATTCGGATAATTTTGGTATGGTTAGACTCGTGAGTGAATGGGGGTTCATAATCCGTAACTTTTACCCGATTTCGAGGTGTGGGCCCGGGGGACTTTTTTGGCAATTTTCTTAATTTCGCGTGTTAGCTTCGAATTAATTAGTGGAATTAGTTACTTGAAGTTATATTTACATTATGCAATTGATTTGAATAGATGTGGGTCATTTGTAGTCGAGTACTCATGGCAAGAACATGATTTCGAGTTGATTGAGCTGGTTCGAGGTAAGTGGCTTGCCTAACCTTGTGTGGGAGAACTCCCCTTAGGATTTGGTATTGTTGATATATGAAATGCCTTGTACGTGAGGTGACGAGTGTGTACTTGTGCTAATTGTTAGAAATCCTGTTTTCATTAAGTAACTATAAATGTGTTTCCTTCCCTGTTTATACTACTTGAAATTTATGTCTATTGTTAGCTTAGGGAAGCATGTCAATTTGACTTAATTGCTTTACTTGCTCAAACTACTTTATTTGAATTCTGTGCAGCATGCTAGGTTAGAAATACCTATTTTACTTTGGTATGAAATTAGATTGAATTTAATACTCTTCGTGTTGCTGCTGTGTGTTTACTTTGGGACTACGGGCGATATCCCGGTAGATCCCCCTTGCATGTTTATTTGGGCTTACGAATCGATATTCTGGTAGATCCCCCCGCACATTTATATTGGAGCTACGAGACTATATCTGGTGGATTCCCCTAGTACTGGGTATTTATATTTGGGACTACGGATCGGGATTTCGGTAGATCCCCGCGCACTATATGTCGGACTGCAGGACGACACCTGGAGATCCACTGGATATTTACATTTGGGGACTACAGGACGATATCCTGGGAGATCCCCTGTTGCTATCTCTATGCTCTGATTTGTTCTTATCAAAGACTTCGAGGTATATCTGCCACGTTCGTAGACCGAAGAGTCCCTCTCCATTCTCTCTTGTGGTTATAGCCCTTACGTATTTCTTTGATTTAGAAATTCTGGAGTTAGAGCACTATGTAGTATCCATATCTTGTGATTTCATGAGATTTCGGGTTTTGTGAAGTTGTTCAATTTTTGAGATCTTGTATTAGTATGTGTCGAGCGGCATATTAAACGCTTCTATATTTGTTTATCTTTAGTTTTTTTTAGTTTTTCTGCATTTTGTTTTCTTTTTTCGTAATTGTTAGGCTTACCTAGTCGTAGAGACTAGGTGCCATCACGACAGTTCACGGAAGGCGAACTGGGGTCGTGACATGAAGTTGCATAGCTGATTAAAGTATTACTAGAGATACAATATAAGATGCATTGCATGACTAAATTTCTTATGCCATAGCCATGGATCACCAGATATGGATGTTAAGCAAATATGACCATCTAGATTTTCAAGACCATCAAGAATATAGACATTTCCATACCTTTTTCCTGGGAGGATTATCTTACCTATCTCATCTTCAATAGGACATCCTATTTTCTTGAACTTTACTTCATACCCTGAGTTGCATAGTTGACTTATACTCAGAAGATTGTAGTTGAGTCCATCTACAAGATAAACCTCAGTAATATCACAATTGTTATTGAATGGAGTTGTGCCAGTGCCGACAATTTTTCCTTTTGAATCATCACCAAATTTAACACTTCCTCCATATATCTTTGTAACTTCTTTAAACAGGTTTTTGTCACATGTCATGTGACTGGAACACGCACTATTAAGTACTATTTTCCTTTGCGGCTCTTCTTGTGATGTTCCTGCAAAATATAATTATCACTTCCTTTTAGGTACCCAAGCTTGATTGGGTCCTTGTTGTTAGTATTACTAGATTCAGGATTGTTTTTGGGTTTTCAAATCCACCCCGAAATGTTAGATTTATGAAATCGACAAAAGGAATATTTGTGTCCACTTTTATTATAGTAGTGACACATAGGTCGGTCCTGATCCACTCTTGGATCTTCCATTTATGTTAGTACTACTGGACTCTATTCTGAGTGGTGCTTTTCCAGTTGACTTGTAAGTCACCTGATTCGACTTGACAGAACTATCACTGGTGGATTTGCTCATGTCATTGAGTTGCATTTGTAATTCCTGAAACTCATCTTGAAGTACTTCCATTTCAATTTCGCATACTTCACGCTTAAGTTCCTAGTCTTTCTTTCCTTGTTGAGTCTCTTTAGTTCATTCATCATTTTTTGAGAATCTTTTAGAGTAAGTTCAACAATGTCCTATAATTCATTACATCTTTCACAATTGTAAGATCTTACCTCGCTTGTTTCACCTCGTGCATGAAACAGTTCTTATTATCATCTTTGCATTCGTCATCTGATGTATCCTCATTTGTCCAACACCCCGAGAGTTTGTTTGTCTCATTTTCCAGGGTTGTCATAAAGCACAGATTAGCTACCTCTTCGTGTTCTGAATTGTCTTCATCACTCCAACTTCCAAATGATTTGTTTTTGTTAAATCCTCTGGAAACTTTTCTTTTAAGATCTGGGCATTCAGCTTGAACATGCCCATATCTTCCACACTCATAGCATTTATCAATATTTTTGTCCTGTTCATATATTGCCCGGTTCGCCTGGGTGGTATCCTGCCTCTTGTTGTGTTCCTGTATCTCCTCATTAGACCATCCATGTTCCTTAATACCATGTCGATTTCTTCTTCAAGAGCTTCAGGGTCGTCATCAATATCATTTTCTACTCTTTCAGTTGTGGCCTTAAAAGCAACTGTTTTATTCTTTTCTTCCTGGCTTGTTTTCTTGAGATGAGTTTTCTCGAATGCTATAAGTTATCCTCGAAGTTCTTCATAAGAAAATTTGTTCAGATCATGTGATTCAAGTGTAACCAATTTTGTCTGCCAAGTGGTCGGTAGACTTCTTAGAATTGTCCTAACTTGATCACCACTTGAATATGGTTTGCCAAAGGCTTTTAGATCGCTAATGATTTTGTTGAACCTAGCAAACACTTCCTCAGTGGATTCTCTTTCTTTCATTTGAAAGAGTTCGTAGTCATGAACTAACATGTTGATATGGTTCTCTTTCACTTTATTGGTTCCTTCATAAGTAACTTTGAGTTTATCCCATATTTCTTTGGCTATATCACAACTGGAGAATTTCTCATATTTTTCTCCACTTATAGCATTATAGAGTAGGTTTCTTGCTTTAGAATTGACTTGAACAACTGCCATTTGCTCATCTGTGTATTCATCTATATCTTTTGGATCAACAAGTGGTTGAGTAGCTGGAGGTAGTGGATAGTTCCCCTTTTTGATAACTCGTCAAACCTTGATATCATAAGACTTTGAGTATATTTCCATACATGCTTTCCAGTGAGAAAAATATTGTCCATTTAAGTACGGTGGCCTAACTTGTGATATTCCCTCTTGAAAGAGTGCTCCGACAATAACTTGATTTGCCATGATCTTTTCTCACAAGCTGTTAAGCAAAAAGATGTGAGTCTAGCTCTGATACCAATTGAAAGTACAAAAGGGGGTGAATTGCTTATTTTTAACAACTTTTATAAGTAGTTGACTAGTTTATCAATTAGTCGACTTGAAATAAGAACAATATAATAATAATAAATGCAGAAATAAAATGTAGGACTTAAAGACAACAGAATTGTTATACTGGTTCGGATTCAATGTGAATCATAGTCCAGTTCTCTTGGGTTGCAATGGTGTTCTCTTTCATTAATCGATGTTTCTTAAGTAAAGAATGAATGGCGTAACTTTACACCAATAGTTTAATCTCTATGTCTCTCTTCTTTTCTTGATACAATCTCTCACCAATGTTTATCTCTTTTTCTTCTCTCACTAGTTACACAACAGATCTAATGAAACTACACTGCTTGATTGGAGTAGAACAAAAAGAGGGTAGATGGTTCGATCAAAGTATATAATATTATGTCAGGAGCATCTATATATATATATATATATATGGCCTTCATGTCTTGAGAGATTGCAAACCCGAGGGAGTTGATACTTGAAAGGCATCCTAGATTGATTCTTTCCAAGAATAAGGTTAAGTTCCCGTTGATCTTCCTTGATTAATGGCTTTGACGAACTTTTTGTCTACTAGGCATATCTGCTGGATACCTTGATTTCCGCCTTCATTAATTTCCAGTAATCTTGATTCCCTTAGATTCGATACCTTCCAGTAATAGCTTCCATCAATCTCTGATTGATTTCTCTTGCCAGATTTCCGCTGCTTCTTCCTTGCTGATCATTGATTCTTTTCCTTGTCGGCTTCCGTCAATCTTCAATTGACTTTATCACTACATCTTCCTTTTTGCATCGCAAATCATTGAGTCATATTGCTTGATCTATTTCTGACCAGTACTTCTTCTTTATTTCCTGAGTCCTTGTGATCCTACATCAATTATAATATATTATTTTTCATCATTGAAACTTATAACTAATACTTCCTGCACTGTAACACCGGGGAATGCATCTGTTGTTGATACCCAATTTTTTCGTCACATATTTCAAATATGTATATATACTTTCAAAATAGTGTATGAACATCATCAAATATTTTTCCTAATATTTCCATAATTTTTAATCAATTTACTCCCATATTTTATTATGAAAATAATCATTAATTGCATCACAAATTATTTCTATAATACTTTTATCATCTAATTTCACCATTGGCACCCATATTAGTTTTTTAAAAAAAGCTTTAACATATTTATCATAAATACATTTGCATTTTAAGGCTAAAATTGCATATTTTGCAATAATAGCCCATATGTACTTATAATTACATTATTTATGCAAAAATAATCTTATATATTTTTATAGTGTTACATAATTATTTTAAACCATTTTATGCACCACTGGTATTTTTCTTATTTACTTATTATTTTTATAAATTATTTTATATAATAAATTTGGTATTTAAAATCTGGCCCCATTTTTATTTAAATTCGGACCTAGACCAACCCCAATTTACCTAGCCCAATTACCCCTGGCCCAAACCCATTAGCCCAGTCCCCATACCCATTTTGATACACGGACAGAACCCCGACCAATCATGGCCGTTGATCTTTGAGATCAATGGCCCATATTATTCCTACCCTTTTTAATTATACCCAAACCCCTAACCCTAAGCCATTCCCTCTAAACCTGTCGTCCTTAAACTCTCTCAATGCCCACTCTGCCTCTGTCAAACCCTAGTGCTGTCACCCTCAAATCTCTCATATTCTGGCTCAAACATGGAATCAATCCATGATTTACTTACCTATTTTGTGTTACTCTATCATTATACGCTCGTCGATGGTATTACTTAGATTTTTGCCCTATTTTTGGCAAGAACTACCTCAATAACTGGTATATTACCCTGATTCTGTAAAGATCAAGACAATCTTCCGTCCATATACACGTTTTATTGAATGATTCTTGCATCTTTGGTCCGATTCAAAGCATCTGTCTCGACTAGGGTTTGAGATCTTTCCTTGTTCTTTACTGATCTTTGATTGATACTCTTTCCTTTCTCGTATTTGACTAATATTTTCCTTATTTCTGTTTAATCTAACGTGTTTTATTTATTTTTACCTTATTTTGTCCTAAATTAGGATTTCAGATCTTTTTCTGGTTCGATTTTGTGTTTCCTTTTGAATAATCTCCCATCTATGTTCACTTTTATGCAAATATGTGATTATTTGCTTTATTTTATGCTGATTTTATGGTTTACCTAAATTTAGGGTTTCAACCCCTTTTACTTGAACCAAATCTGGTTCAATCCTACTCTTTTTATGAATAATCCTCGTCTAAGTGCATTTTTGTGCTAGTAAGTGATTCTTTGCCATTATTCTTTGTTGATTTTGGAATTTACCGAAATTAGGGTTTCAGACCCTTTTTACTTGAACCACATCTGGTATTCCTTTTCGTTGTATGCCTTATGTGATTCTTTACCTTTTCCCTACTGATTTTTTGTATCTTCACTTGAAGTTTAGGGTTCACTTTTACTAATTTAAACGCTTACCTTTCTAGTGTTTGAAATTGGTTTTCCATGTTTATGTGTCTAATTCTTACACTATTTAAACCTTTTCCCCTTTCCCTTTAGGACAAAACCTGAACTCTCCTATTCTCACTTCTAAAACTAAGCTCTCTCTCTCTCTCTCTTGCTCCTGTTCTGATTTCTGCACTAAGTGACTATTGTTTGACCGGATGAAAGCCAAGGCCAAATTACTCTGGAATTTAACTATTACTGCACCTTTACTTGCTTTCTTCTCAACTGATATGCCCTAACCTTTGCAATTTCCTTCTCTATGCTTTGTGTGACTAGCCTATTTCAATTCCTAGCATGATTCTATCCTTTATCTGGTAATTTGATAATACTGTTAACTTAAGACTAAGGTATTGTGGAATCCTCTCATAAGTTGGTTTAAGGTTAGATTTGTTTGTAAGTTTTATACATGTTCTAAAATATGAGCATGTAATCAAGTATGTTTGTGCATAATTCATATGTCCTGTCTGTTCAATTCAATTATTTCTGCCAAATTGCTTCTGTGACTAAGCCATGACTGTTTTAAATACTATTATAATCATTTAGCTTAATCAGATTTCACCATGTTTGAATTGTATGTTGAACCTGAACCTTGTTTGTTTTTTGGAGCAATTTTGCCGGCAACTCTATATTCTGAACTATCTCTCTTCTAAAAATTGAACTATTTCAAAACTTTCCCCCTTATCCTTTATGCACTGGTTTTCAAACTCCGACTCTTAGTCATTTAGGTTCTCACCACCCCCAATGTGAGCATTGCCTAGGGTCCTTGAGACTCCTTTGAACTCTGACACATTGGGGCTGGTTTTTCCAATATTTTATGAACTCTGTGCTGAATGTGCGGTTCTGGTGTGAGCATTGCCTGGGGTCCCTGAGGCTCTTTGGGAACTTTGACACACTAGAAGCATGGTTTAATGTGTTGTGAATGGATCACTGCTATGCTTCAGAGTTGTTGTGTTTGAAGGCCTGGTTCCCAGGTTTAGATAGGGCATATGAAGGCTCCTTATAGTGTAATCGTTATTATTATGTAATTCATTCATTCTGGGCTATAATAATTTCTGTAATAAAATATTTGGGGTTTATTAGTAAAAGTTGGGGGGGTCTATTCTTATATCTTTTGTTAAAATTGGGTAGAAATCCTGCATGTGGGACTTAGTTATGCTGATGGGACTTAGTTATGCTGATTGAATTATATGGATACTATACTGTGTTTAGAGATCCTGCCTATAGGTTTAATTATGTTTATTGAACTATGTGGATACCATACTGTGTTTAGAGATCCTGCCTATAGGAATTTTCATGATCATTTTGATTTTGTGTTGCACATCGTATGCTAGAAACCCTGCTTATAGGACATTACGTTTAATTATGCACATTAGAAATCCTGTTCATAAGATCTACACATATTTTCAACCCAACGTGCATTAGTGACCATGTCTATAGGGCTTTTGTTGATTATCTTTCATAACAACCTGTTAATTTCTGTCCAGATACGGTTAATAGATATCATGCCTATAGGAATAAAAATCGGTTTCAAACCTAGAAATCATGCTTATATGATTTAAAACTAATAGATATCATGCCTATAGGGTGAAATCAGTTCTAAAACTTAGAAATCCTGCCTGTAGTAGTTTGAATCAACCTCGCAATTAGAAATCATGCCTATAGTGGTTTAAATCAATTTAGCAATTAAAAATAATGCCTTTAGGATCTAAAAGGAATAAAATTGTCTCTACGAGTTAAAATCAGTGCTACACTTGGAAATCATTCCTATAGGTTTGTAATTGAAAACTCGTAGAAATCATGCCTATTGGATCCTGTTAGTCTATTCTGAATTCAAGCGTTCTTGTAAATCACTTAGGTAATAGATTCGTAGAACTTATTAATGATTCTGGGTTTAAAACTGTGACACATTTCTACTTGAGGTGCCTAGATTCATGCTGAATAAAATCATTAGGCAAACAAATAGGTCTTAATGCTTGCCTTAACAAAGCTGTCTCTGAACCCTGTTTTCTCGCATAGATATCTTGCCTATAGGATTTCTAAATTAATAAGTTTGCTAGCTCAATTTCGTGCTTTGTTGCTTATGTGTGGAGGTTAATATGAGCCTATACTTGCTCTTTATCTGAAAGTCCTATTTGATTTTTGTGTGTCACCTAGATTTCACATTTTTAAATAACATAGGTTGGTCTAGAACCATCCCAAATAGAGTTCCTAATACATCCAGGACCATAGCTAAGGGGACAGGTAGTGCACGCATAGGGAACAGTTTAGAATCAATTAGTGAGCTTAAGTAACAATTTGAAGATAGTAATTGGGTAGTAAAGGAAATAATAGCCCATGCGCTAATGCTATGAGTAAAACCCCGACTTGAGGGAGTTGCAAAGCATTGCATGGAATGATCCTATAGGCCAAAAACTTAGGACCGCCCTTGTACCCCCCGTTTAATGTAAGTTAAATATTGTATTTGTCCAAATTGTCCTCTTTCCTTTTTAGACTAATTTGCTTAATTTAAGTTCGGTCGGAACCCACCATTGTGGACCTCGAGGGGTGCCTAACAACTTCCCCTCAAGGTAATTTCGAGCCCTTGCCCGTCTCTGGTGATATAGATTGGTTATCTAAGTTAATTGCTTTAGGTGCCCTAACGCACCTTAAATCCGTTAGGTGGCGAGTCTTTCAAATCCAATTCCCTACCCTCACGGAAAAGAGTTGTCTTAGAAATGTTGAAACCCAATTTCGCGAGAAAAGGGGGCGTGACAGTATGGTGACTCTGCTGGGGATATCTCTAGGCTCTTACCATAACAAACTTGTCTGTGAATTAGTCTTTAAGCATGTCTTTATTATTCCGTTAATACTTGCACACGCCTTCCCATTCTATGTGAATTTATTTGCATATCCTTATTCATTTATGATTTCCCTCCCCTACTTTATAACTTTTACTATGGAAACTGACTTGTGTGCTTGTTTTTCTTTTCTTAAATGTCTTTACAATTATTAAATACCGCATTTTATCATTATTCATCATGCAAATACTTGGCAACATGTTATTTTCTTTTGCATAAATCCATAATCAACATCATATTCCACTCGTGCGTACTAATACCATAGCGGCGCTTGATGAGTGTCCGCGCTCTTCCTAAAATCACCCTTAAAATTCGAAAAGGCTTATTTGCGGTAAAACTAGTCGATTAGCGGTGCAGTCGATGGTTCCGTGCCTTTCCCTCTCAAGTTGTCCGCTTGAGGGTACCAGTCTAGACTTCTATAGAAACTTTACTCGGATAATAATTGTACATGCATCATGGTCAAACCTAGTTGGGGTTTATATGATGTCCGCATAATAACCCTCTAAGAAATCCTTGTCCAAAGTCATCCAAGATTTCCATAATCCTAATGGACGCAACCACAATATGTGCATTATTTGGAGAGATAAATTCCGACATGCTAATCGTTAATGTGTAAGTAGTCGAATCCGAAGGGGGCAAGGATCTAACTCTGTTTATTTTGCAAAAAATAAGGCACGAAGTCCCTAGGATTGGCATGGTCCAAAGTATACCACCATTCTTGTTAGACTGGTGGGAAAATCTTTCGCCAAGCGACAAAAATCACGTGAAAAGTGTTCTTGGAAATTTACCTTCCTTATTGGACATCCAACCAAAAAACATGCTGATCGAAGCTGCTACTATGTTCTAGGGCGGAGAAAGAGTTGTATTCCATTTTGGTGACATAGAAATGACTCCTCTCCTGGAGGAAATCGAAGGATTCGCTAGATTACCATGGGATAGTCCCGATTTACTAGTACTAGAAAATCGCAATACTGGGGGTTTCTGAAGATGATGGGTCTGAGAAAGAATGAGGACTTGGAGTGTCTGAAGAAGTCCTACATACCTTTTGACTTTCTCTATGAACGATATGGACACAACAAATCTTACTGTATCTTTCATGATGAATTCTCCATCACTTCCCTGGGTTGGACTCATCGCAGGGTTTTTGTATTCATCGTCTGCTTTCTAGCTAATGTTCCCAAGCCAAGGGGATAGAATTCAGACTAGGTTGGCCGTGGTAACCAAAGCTTTAATGGAGGAAATTGAGGGACAAACCTATACTATTGTCCCAATGATTGTAGCAGGCATATACCAGTCTCTGGATCGCTGCAAAAAAGGGTTCAAACACTTTGAGGGCTGTAACTTACTACTACAGATTTGGTTGTTAGAACATCTCTAGAGGGGTCAATATCGCCAAGAGTTTCCATGGAGACCATGGAACGATCACATAGCTTTCCACCATCCTAAAAGAATGACCTTTATTCTACACCGGTTCACTGGATGTTCGAGTAGTTCCTTACTGATGAATTCATCATCAGATCCAGGGATGTTCCGCACTTTGTGTTGATTGGGTTAAATGGAATACATTCTTATGTTCCTATCAGGGTCATGAGACAAGATGGTAGAAAACAAGTCATACCACGAGTCTCCAAAATGAGTCATTACAGAGCAGATTTTTAGGATGACGCCATTCCATACAAATGTGAGGCCCAACATATGTGGCATTTGAAGATTATCGTGGAAAAAGATACCATCGAGCCAGATCGATATCACGCCGGTCATGTGTACTTCTAGCTATCATGGTTAGAAGATAACATAGCAAGAATGGTCGAGCCAAGGGTTGGTCAAGGAAACATGGTCATTGATGAAGTTGCTGAAGCACAAGTGAAGTATGAGAGGCTATGAAAGAGGGTCCTTGAATACGAAGCCAAGCATCTGGTGCAACACAAGTTTGACATGGAATCAGTTAACGAGTGGAAAGAAATGGCTACAAGGTCGGTAGAAATGTTGAAGTACTTGGAGCAGGGTCTAATGGAACTGGAAGGGAAGATGAGGAAAAGGGTCGCAGATTGTCAGAATGTAGAAGGCAACTAGGGAGGACATCTAGCAAGGGCATACCTGCTGCTGGACATGCACGACTTGGGGAATCTGATTGATGGAGCCAAGAAGGCCAAATATGGGGAAGGTCCCTCCGGGACCAAGTAGATTAGGTTTATCTGTTTTGAGTCATTTTGGAATTTGAATATAATAAGGCAGATGCCATTAGTAACTCATTTATTTATCGTCATTTTAAGGTTTGTCTTATTTACATTAATGAAATGAGGCATTTATCAGCATTAAATCTCTCTAAATCTAATTGTCGCTAGGCCCACCTCGGGCACAACGAGGTTCCCCAAATTAGGATGCAAATTTACATTCCCCGAATACGTGTTTAAATCCTGCAAATGCTTTTTAGAATCCTTACTGACTTGTTTACCTTTTGTTTTTCTTTATTTTGATTATTCTCATCCCCTAAGGTTGGTTCGCACATACTGGCATCGTCAGCATATCACACCAGATCCATAGGTCATCCTCCTCCTCCAAGTAATCTGAAAAACAAAGGAAAAGCTAAGATTGATGATATGAGTGGTATTTAAAAAGAAAATGCTGAGAATATTGAAACATCAGATGGTCAAATTACTCCAGCCCAGAATGATTTGGTCCTACGATTGGAATAGAAAATACTAGAGTTGCAAGGAGAACTTGAGCAGGTCCGTAACTTGGCAAACCTCTCCCTCACCCTAAACGTCCTAGACATTA